>NC_141687.1:1038122159-1039444159 GCF_964263255.1 Lissotriton vulgaris
ATGATTTTCCCACAGTGGTTTGGAAGGGGATCTATAAGCTAAACTGAAAGCATATTTTCTGTAAATTCACATTATCTTTCTCAGTCATGTGAAAATGAAGTCTGACATTCTCAGTAAAACATGTACATCCAACAAGGACAGAGACTGTCAGTTGATTCCTTTGTGTTCTACTGCAGCCTCCTAGAGTGTTCTAAAGAACAACTAGAGCGCTAACAGTCCTACTTATTACAAAGGTATGGCACACCTGAAGCCATCTTGATTGGAATAAAGTGGTAACTCTTAAAACATTTAATTTAAAAAGAAACAACATGAGGGGGTATATTTTGCCATAGAAAGTATGATTAGTGCTGCAGAATGAAAAATTAGGGCACATTTTGAGTGACTTCTCAAATCCTTTTCTATTTCATTAAAACATTCTGACATGCAGTCTCCCAAAATGGTCACCAGAGACAAAAGAGCCCAAATGTAGCCCAAATATCACCCAGATGTAGCCCAAGTATAGCCCAATGACAGAATGTCCCAGAGTGTTCTAAAGAACAACTAGAGCGCTAACAGTCCTACTTATTACAAAGGTATGGCACACCTGAAGCCATCTTGATTGGAATAAAGTGGTAACTCTTAAAACATTTAATTTAAAAAGAAACAACATGAGGGGGTATATTTTGCCATAGAAAGTATGATTAGTGCTGCAGAATGAAAAATTAGGGCACATTTTGAGTGACTTCTCAAATCCTTTTCTATTTCATTAAAACATTCTGACACGCAGTCTCCCAAAATGGCCACCAGAGACAAAAGAGCCCAAATGTAGCCCAAATATCGCCCAGATGTAGCCCAAGTATAGCCCAATGACAGAATGTCCCAGAGTGTTCTAAAGAACAACTAGAGCGCTAACAGTCCTACTTATTACAAAGGTATAGCACACCTGGAGCCATCGTGATGGGAATAAAGTGGTAACTCTTAAAACATTTAATTTAAAAAGGAACAAAATAAGGGGGTATATTATGCAATAGAAGGTATTATTAGTGCTGCAGAAAGAAAAATTAGGGCACATTTTGAGTGACTTTTCAAATCCTCTTCTATTTCATTAAAAAATTCTGACATGCAGTCTCCCAAAATGGCCACCAGAGACAAAAGAGCCCAAATGTAGCCCAAATATCACCCAGATGTAGCCCAAGTATAGCCTAATGACAGAATGTCCCAGAGTGTTCTAAAGAACAACTAGAGCGCTAACAGTCCTACTTATTACAAAGGTATGGCACACCTGAAGCCATCTTGATTGGAATAAAGTGGTAACTCTTAAAACATTTAATTTAAAAAGGAACAAAATGAGGGGGTATATTTTGCCATATGAATTATGATTAGTGCTGCAGAAAGAAAAATTAGGGCACATTTTGAGTGACTTCTCAAACCCTCTTCAATTTCATTAAAAAATTCTGACATACAGTCTCCCAAGATGGCCACCAGAGACAAAAGAGCCTAAATGTAGCCCAAATATCACCCAGATGTACCCCAAGTATAGCCCAATGACAGAATGTCCCAGAGTGTTCTAAAGAACAACTAGAGCGCTAACAGTCTTACTTATGACAAAAGTATGGCACACCAGAAGCCATCTTGATTGGAATGAAGTGGTAAGTCTGAAAACACTCAATTTAAAAAGGAACAACATGAGGGGGTTAATTTTGCTATAGAAAGTATGATTAGTGCTTCAGAAAGAAAAATTAGGGATAATTTTGAGTGACTTCTCAAATCCTCTTCTATTTCACTAAAAAAATTCTGACATGCAGACTGAAACATGCACTTTGAATACCAGCAGCAGACGTCCCTGGTGAGCAGTAGCTTTACTACAGTGATCTAATGTGCAACTAGAGTGCTAACATTCAGAATTTATGGCAAATGTGTGACACATCTGAATGCCTTCTTGATGGAACCAAAGTAAACAAGCATTGAAAATGCAATAGATCTCGCCCTCGTTTAAGTTAAAGCCATTCTGTTTGTAATGAGGTGGCTTTTTAGCTTTGCTTTTATTAGTGTTTTTTCAACTTTCATGTAAATAACATGCATCTGTATGCATATAAGTATATGTACGATTCAGAAAAGGGGGTGGTGATGAACAGAGTGTCTGAATTAAGCAGACCACTCTTACCCAGTCCAAAGATCAGGGCTTGATCCATCACCGTTATTTATCTCACTGTCCCATCCCAGCTCAGAACCTGGCTATATGCAAATCAGTCTGTCCCTGGCCCAGTGCATCATGGGAACAGGGCAGACTAAACTACCAAGCCAATTCTTCACCAGAAAGGAGACAAGCTACCGGGGACCGGTTTCTGGCATTTCAGCCGTCTTCGGCCCGGCTTGCTTGAATCCTGATGGAGCAGTGAGAAAGGGACTCATGTCTGAGTATACCCTGCCACACCTATAGTGGCCAAAAACGATTCAGAAAAGGGGGTGGTGATGAACAGAGTGTCTGAATTAAGCAGACAACTCTTACCCAGTCCAAAGATCAGGGCTTGATCCATCACCGTTATTTATCTCACTGTCCCATCCCAGCTCAGAACCTGGCTATATGCAAATCAGTCTGTCCCTGGCCCAGTGCATCATGGGAACAGGGCAGACTAAACTACCAAGCCAATTCTTCACCAGAAAGGAGACAAGCTATCGGGGACCGGTTTCTGGCATTTCAGCCGTCTTCGGCCCGGCTTGCTTGAATCCTGATGGAGCAGTGAGAAAGGGACTCATGTCTGAGTATACCCTGCCACACCTATAGTGGCCAAAAACGATTCAGAAAAGGGGGTGGTGATGAACAGAGTGTCTGAATTAAGCAGACCACTCTCACCCAGTCCAAAGATCAGGGCTTGATCCATCACCGTTATTTATCTCACTGTCCCATCCCAGCTCAGAACCTGGCTATATGCAAATCAGTCTGTCCCTGGCCCAGTGCATCATGGGAACAGGGCAGACTAAACTACCAAGCCAATTCTTCACCAGAAAGGAGACAAGCTACCGGGGACCTTGTTGTAAATATTTTTGTCCACCCTAAGCGTGGAAGGGTATTCTCAGATGTGAGACCCTTGCTCATTGCACCATCAGGATTCAAGCAAACCGGGCCGAAGACGGCTGTAATGCCAGAAACCGGTCCCCGGGAGCTTGTTTCCTTCCCAGTGTAAGAATTGGCTTTTGTAGTTTGGTTTGCCCTGTTCCCATCATGCACTGGGACAGGAACAGACTAATTTGCATACAGCCAGGTTCTGAAACTGGGATGGTGCAGTGAGCTAAAAAACGGTGTTGGATCTAGCCCTGATCTCTTGACTGGGTGAGAGCTTTCTGCTTAATTCAGAGACTCTGTCCCTCACCACCCCTTGTTGTAAATATTTTTGTCCACCCTAAGCGTGGAAGGGTATTCTCAGATGTGAGACCCTTGCTCATTGCACCATCAGGATTCAAGCAAACCGGGCCGAAGACGGCTGTAATGCCAGAAACCGGTCCCCGGGAGCTTGTTTCCTTCCCAGTGTAAGAATTGGCTTTTGTAGTTTGGTTTGCCCTGTTCCCATCATGCACTGGGACAGGAACAGACTAATTTGCATACAGCCAGGTTCTGAAACTGGGATGGTGCAGTGAGCTAAAAAACGGTGTTGGATCTAGCCCTGATCTCTTGACTGGGTGAGAGCTTTCTGCTTAATTCAGAGACTCTGTCCCTCACCACCCCTTGTTGTAAATATTTTTGTCCACCCTAAGCGTGGAAGGGTATTCTCAGATGTGAGACCCTTGCTCATTGCACCATCAGGATTCAAGCAAACCGGGCCGAAGACGGCTGTAATGCCAGAAACCGGTCCCCGGGAGCTTGTTTCCTTCCCAGTGTAAGAATTGGCTTTTGTAGTTTGGTTTGCCCTGTTCCCATCATGCACTGGGACAGGAACAGACTAATTTGCATACAGCCAGGTTCTGAAACTGGGATGGTGCAGTGAGCTAAAAAACGGTGTTGGATCTAGCCCTGATCTCTTGACTGGGTGAGAGCTTTCTGCTTAATTCAGAGACTCTGTCCCTCACCACCCCTTGTTGTAAATATTTTTGTCCACCCTAAGCGTGGAAGGGTATTCTCAGATGTGAGACCCTTGCTCATTGCACCATCAGGATTCAAGCAAACCGGGCCGAAGACGGCTGTAATGCCAGAAACCGGTCCCCGGGAGCTTGTTTCCTTCCCAGTGTAAGAATTGGCTTTTGTAGTTTGGTTTGCCCTGTTCCCATCATGCACTGGGACAGGAACAGACTAATTTGCATACAACCAGGTTCTGAAACTGGGATGGTGCAGTGAGCTAAAAAACGGTGTTGGATCTAGCCCTGATCTCTTGACTGGGTGAGAGCTTTCTGCTTAATTCAGAGACTCTGTCCCTCACCACCCCTTGTTGTAAATATAAGTATATGTATGCATGCATTTATGTTTGTATTTATATAGATATACAGATGATATATGTTTATATATGTATGTATATATATATATTCACTGAAAAAACCATAGGTTATAGACCATATATAGTTAGGAATTAGCATTTACAAAACCTTGAAAATTCACTGAAAAAACCATAGGTTATAGACCATATATAGTTAGGAATTAGCATTTACAAAACCTTGAAAATTCACCGAAAAAACCATAGGTTATAGACCATATATAGTTAGGAATTCGCATTTACAAAACCTTATTTTACTCACACAAAACCATTGAAATTCCATACATAGTTAGTTGCACTAACTATATATCGCGCACCCGCAATCCACTGCTGATGATGTCACATCAGTGATGTCATCAGTGATGTCACTGACCATGTCATGAATGATGTAATATGTGACATCATCAGCAGTGGATTGCGGGTGCGCGATATATAGTTAGTGCAACTAACTATATATGGAATTTCAATGGTTTTGTGTGAGTAAAATAAGGTTTTGTAAATGCGAATTCCTAACTATATATGGTCTATAACCTATGTTTTTTTCAGTGAATATATATATTACCTACTGGTGGTCGCCAGTATGTACTTATAGTTAGGACCTAGTTTCCATAGGAAATCTGCAACATTCTATTTGGAATAACTTTGGCGCCGGTGGTCGAATCTTCACGAATTTCTGCAAGAAAATGGCTTGCTCCGCCCTGCTCCTTCCCTGAAAGTTTGGGGGTGATTCGTGAAGCAAAGGGGTCCCAAACGTGTTTTACCCAAGCAATTTTCCATAGGACCTTTAGCCAGGGCTACAGCCGGAACAGCTGACCAGAAGTACACCAAATTTGGCAAAAAGGTAGAGTTTGGTTCGCAGATCACGCTTTTTGTTAAATGGTGTAAATCCGTTCAGTAGTTGCTGAAAAAATCATTAGTAAAATCATAAGTATATCTAGGCGCATACCGTATGCGTACTGTCCGTGTACGGGTCCACGTACGGGGCCGCCTACGTATGTACCTTCCCGAGCACGAGCTGCATGCTACTTGGCTGGTAACTGCCTGTCAAGACTGCAAACCAGAAAGTGTTGGCAGCCATCTTGTGCCTTGGTAGACTGAGGCACAAGAAAGCAGTGAAACAAGTGCAAAACACGCAAAGGGGGCAGGGTAGAAACACCCTGACCCCCTAGGCCTGCTATCGGATCCCACAAGGACCCCCAAGGCCCCCCAAACTTTTTTATTTTTGTTTTTTAAATCGTAGGGTACGCGTACGTATGCGTACAGGTCCGCGTACGTACATGCACATTTCCGAGCACGAGTTGCATGCTGATTGGCTGTGAACACTTCAAACCAGGAAGTGTTGCCAGCCATCTTGTGCTCGGTAGACCGAGGCACATAAAAGCAGAAAAACAAATGTGTAGAACGGAAAAAGGGGGCAGGGTAGAAACACCCTGACCCCCTAGGCCTGCTCAGGTGGTCCCACAAGGACCCCCAAGGCCCCCAACATTTTTTTTAAAACCCGGTGTGCTTTTTTTCAAATTATCCCTGTGGGGACCAAATCCCAGGGGCATAGTGAAAAAGAAGTGTGGGGGGCCCCAATCTCCCCACACTGCCCCAGGGACTGCCACCCCTGGGGCAAAGCAACGCAGCTCCCTTGCGCATACTGGAGGCTCCTGGTGGGCTAGTTGGCCCCCAGGTACCTCCAGTATGCAAGGGGAATTAGTTCCCCCTCTGAAAAAGTGCCAGGGGGCTGCATTGCAGAGAGGTGTAAAAAGGGGTGTGGTCTCATTACACCTCTCTGCAACGCAGACCCCTGGCACATACTGGAGGTTCATGGTGTGCTAGTTGGCCCCCAGGGACCCCCAGTATGCAAGGGGAATTAGTTTACCCTCTGAAAATGTGCCTGTGGGCTGCGTTGCAGAGAGGTGTAAAAAGGGGCGAGGGCTCATTACGCCTTACTGCAATGCAGCCCCCTGGCGCATACTGGAGGTTCCAGGTGGGCTAGTTGGCCCCATGGACCCCAGTATGCAAGGGGAATTAGTTACCCCTCTGCAAACGCACCAGGGGGCTGCGTTGCAGAGAGGTGTAAAAAGGGACGTGGCCTCATTACAACTCTCTGCAATGCAGCCCCCTGGCGCATACTGGAGATTCCTGGTGGGCTAGTTGGCCCCAGGGACCCCCAGTATGCAAGGGGGATTAGTTCCCCCTCTGCAAACGCACCCGGGGCTGCGTTGCAGAGAGGTGTAAAAAGGGCCATGGCCTCTTTACATCTCTCTGCAACGCAGCCTTCTTGCGCATACTGGAGGTTCCAGGTGGGCTACCTGGGCTCCAGGGACCCCCAGTATGCAAGGGGACTTAATCCCCCAACTTAGAACACTCTACAAGGTGTGTTTGCACAGTGGTGAAAATAGGGGGCGGGGCTTGAAGTGATGTGAGTGCAAACATGCCCTGAGGCACGTTTTAAGTTGGGGAATTAATTCCTGTTCAATCCAGAGGGCACCTAGGGGGCAACTAGTCCAACAGGTATCTCCAGAACTGTGTTTCAGAGTGTTGTAAAAAGGGGGCGTGCATTTTGAACACCTTTCTGCAACATAGCTGCCTGGCACATACTAGAGGTTCCTGGAGGGCCAGTTGGCTCACAGGGGACCTCTGGATTGAAGAGTAATTAATTCCCCAATCTAGCTCACTACTATTCCTGAAAAGTAAATGTAACTGTACTTACCAGTAACTCGAATTTCCTTCCATAGGATATCATTGCCTGATATATAAAATATATATAAATTAAAAAAATATTAAATAAAAAAATTAAAATTTCAATATTTTTAAAAACATTTTTTTTCAATTTATCAAAAAATATGTAATGTAATTTAAAAACTAAAATATCTAAAAATAAATAATTTAACATAATGTAGTAAATCAGTATAAAAAAGATAACAATTAATACATTGAAAAATTATCATTTTCAAAACCTTTGAAATTCACTGAAACAACCATAGGTTTCATCCACGTTATAGTTAGGAATTAGCATTTAAAAAAACCTTAGAAATTCACTGAAAAAAAATTAGGTTTCACACACTTTATAGTTAGGAATTGGCATTCATAAAACCTTAGAAATTAACTAAAAAACCATAGGTTTCACACATGTTATAGTTAGGAATTAGTATTTCAAAAAACCTTGCAAATTCAATGAAAAAAACATAGGTTTCACACGTTATAGTTAGCTGGACATTTCACTCATACAAAACCATTGAAATTCCCCCGTTATAGTTAGTTCAGCTAACTATAACTTGCGCGCCCACAATGCACTGCTGATGACGTCACATAGTACATCACTCATGACATGGTCAGTGACATCACTCATGACATCACTGATGACATCTCAAATGACATCACTGATGACATCACTGACGATATCATCCTTGTGAAAGAGTGGCAGACCTCCTCTCAGCGTAATATAACCCTTGATACACACATTCAAAAATAGAAACTAAAATTTGCAAAAAAATGGAGATACCAATACCAGTTAGGACAACCTATTCAGTAATTCCAAAATCTACATACACATACTCTCTTAAACAATCACTTATAGAAACACATACTTATTTATACAGGAACTCTTCCAATCTCTCACTCTCACATATAGTCACTTATATACATTAATACTCACATATACTAGTGTAAAACATATGTACTTACTAATAAGGACACTATTGAGACAGTGATTCACTCACTAACACATCCGTACACACACTCATCCACCCATACAGTACTGCACACATGCTGTCTTCAAAACACATACAGTGAGTCAACCATTCATGCAGCTATACGCTAAGTACTATCCCCCACCGCACCATACAGACACTCATATTGATACTCAAAAAACAAAGTAATAACCCATATACACTCTCCTGTAGCTACTCACCAACCCATGCAGCCACTTATACACAAAGTGAGATACGGATACAGATATTTAAATATTTAAACATTACTTGTTAATACATGTATTCACTAAGATACAATTAATAAGTCAGTTATACAATCAATTTTACAAAAAAAAAACATCTATTTAGACACTTATGTATACCGTATATATATATATATATATATATATATATATATATATATATATATATATATATATATATATATATATATATATATATATATATATATATATATATATATATATATATATATTCACTGAAAAAACCATAGGTTATATAGGTTATAGACTATATATAGTTAGGAATTTGCATTTACAAAACCTTGAAAATTCACTGAAAAAACCATGGGTTATAGACCATATATAGTTAGGGATTAGCATTTACAAAACCTTATTTTACTCGCATAAAACCAATGAAATTCGCATATATAGTTAGTTGCGCTAACTATATATCGCGCACCCGCAATCCACTGCTGATGATGTCACATATTACATCATTCATGACATGGTCAGTGACATCACTGATGACATCACTGATGACATCTCAAATGACATCACCATAGTCCTTTCTCACAGCCTTTAGAATAGTACAGGCTGGACCGCTCCTCCCCCGCTGGTGAAAGCATGCACCTATTGCAGTCCGTCTTGATCCTTGTACTACAGCACCCACAATGCTGTGTTGCAGCACTGCAGGTAGTTGGAAAAATAGCTGGAGTAGGAAGATGCTTTCTTGTTGCGTTCCCCCGATGTAAGCTGGCTTGATGGCACATAGTGCCGATTGTCCGCTCCTCAAGTCTCCTCTTGCGTCCCCTGTACGGCCACTAGCCTCTGAGTCAGTACATATATATATATATATATATATATATATATATATATATATATATATATATATATATATATATATATATATATATATATATATATATATATAGATAGATAGATATATATATATATATATATATATATATATATATATATATATATCAAGGCTCAGCAGTCCCTTCTGTTGGTGAAAAAAAAGACTCAAGCACTTTATTCACGCCTGCAGCAACAGTGAATTGACAAACGCGTTTCAGACAGAGTCCTTCCTCAATGTCAGCGGTATGCTGCGCGCGGCTCATTTTTGTATACGCCCTCACAGAAGGTGAAAGCGGACTAGGTTTTAATGACAGATGCGTTTACGCTAAAGCGCGGGTAAAACGTGGCAGCCATTGATTCATACAGCATGAATACGAGTGAAAATAACATATGTATACAGGGTACATCCCTCTCTAGACGTGAAATCATCACTCAGGCTACAAACCACTGCCAGTCAGTAATGTAATCTCGCCGTGTATCGGCATATTACAGGCTTAATTACCACAAAAAGCGCTACAGAGCGCTAAACAGATATACCTTACACCATGGACATACTAAGAAGGCAAAACATAATCAAGCCATGTATCGGCACATCTCCGGTATAACATCTTAATATATGTTATTTCCCGGAGATAAACCAGTGTCAAATTATAATTTCTACTGCATACAAAGCAACGAAGTAGGAAAGAGATATAGTACATTCACATGTTGCGAATTACAGATTATCACAATAATCAATTCAATTTATCAAATACACAGATTGAAAAATTCATGTTGGTCAGAAATATACTCAGAATATTGTAAAAGCACATTATTTGGTAGATATTAGACATTAGGACATAATTGGAAAGTTAACAATTACATGAAAAATAGTGGTAAGAGAATCTTATATCCTAGAAATCTCTTGAGGAGACAACTCATGATAGTATCTAAATCCATGAGTCACTAAATACAGTTTTCTTGTTCATAGATCTATGTCCCTCAACTATCTAGGATGTAGTCTGAGATCAGTTACCTTAAAGACATAGTTGGAAGGTCAGAGGTTCATCTTCCTAAATGGATTGTTAGTTCTTCCCCTATGTTAAGCCCTAGGGGACTCTTTGTCTGCCGGTTTATAATGTATCTGGATTCCAATCTCCGGAGACTCAACAATCTATCTCCCCCTCTAGGATTTAGAGGCACGTGATCAATGCCAAAGTAACATAGCAGTTCTCTGTTACTGCCATGTACTTTGGCAAAGTGCCGAGCCACAGGGTAGGTTACATCCTTATTAGTGATTGCTCGTTGATGTTCCAATATTTGGAGTTTCACCTTGTTAATAGTGCTCCCAATATATTGTAGTCCACACGGGCAGACCAGGCAGTATACCACGTAAGGTGTTGTGCAGGTGATACATTTGTTGATGGTTTTGAGTTTTCCTAAACCTGGGACACTATACATTAGCGTGCGTCTGCTATTATCGCAAGCTCGACATTTTCCGCAAGGAAAAACCCCCTCATATCTTTGAGAGTGCCTCTGGTCTTAGATTGAATCGGCTTTAGGTGACTCTGAACAAGATTGTCTTTAATTGATTTAGATTTCCAGAACGTAAGCAGTGGTTTGACTGGAACATCATTCCCTAATATGGGATCCGTACGTAGTATGTGCCAGTTTCTTGTGAGCATATTTCTGAGTTTATTGGCCTCATCTGAATAGGTTGTGATCATACGAAATTTACTATTCAACTCTGAATGCGCAATGCTTCTAGGGGCTTGCTCAAGAAGATGTTTTCTGGGGATTCTTAATACCTTGTAAAAGTGTCATCCAACAGAGCTTGATCATACCCTCTAGTCAATGATGTAATATGTGACATCATCAGCAGTGGATTGCGGGTACGCGAGTTATAGTTAGTACAACTAACTATAACGGAGGAATTTCAATGGTTTTGTACGAGGGAAATGTCTAGCTAATTATAACACCCCTGAAACCTAAGGTTTTTTCGGTGAATTTCTAAGGTCTTTTAAATGCTAATTCCTAACTATAACATAAAAGCTAAAATAAAACGTATTTCGAAAACATTTTTTTCAATAATATTAGAAAAGGAAAGCAACTCTTTCTCCTCTTTCTTTCATGTATTATCCTGTTGTTACAGAGTGTTGATTTCCGCACACTGAATAAATTCCAACTATTCTAGTCTAGTGACTTTGTATAATGCATTAACATTCACCATATCACTGCTCTGAAAGAGGGTTCAGTATTAACAAGTCATGATTCTAATATCTCATCATGCGAAAGACTTAGTCATCTCCAGTCACGAAACCAAATTCCAAGTGGGTTAATTTGGTAATCACAACACTACACATTTTTCATGCGCCAATGAACCTCAACTTCCAAATTTAGACGTGGGCATTTTTTTTATGATTTATTAAGTAGCACCTCCTTTGGATTTGTTTTAATTAACTCACTTCTTACCCTGACTAATTCTCCTATAGCATCTTGGACCCCAATAGAAATTTAACCTTACTAACAGTTACATAAAATAAACTTTTAAATCAAACTATATTAAAACCTAGCATTTCTCACCACAGCTTAAAGAGTACTAGAGGAACATGTGTAACATGTTAGGAATGTTGTTGTGCAGTTCTAGTATATATCTAGATTGAAGCTGACATAATTTTTCTCCCTATTGCCACCTCTGGGTGTTCTTAGTATTGAATTGATCACATAATACTGCAGGTGCTTTTCGTCATCTTTGTGTGTCGCATTGAAGTAATGTGCAGCCGGAAAGTTTTTGTCATGTATTTGATCACATAAATGTGCTGTAAGATCCGTTTGTGCACTTGGTGCACTGTATTTCCTAAATATATTTGGGCACATGGCCTTAATAAAATATAGTTTCTAACAAAAGAAGGGACTTAGAGCTCATCAAGGTCCAGCATATATGCTCCAAATCATCTAACAAATGTATGTGGGATATGCAGGTCCTAAATAAGAAGGAGTGTCAACAGCTATTCTGAACAATACGGCGGGGGCGTGACCCTGCACAAATCGAATGCCCTCACACACCTGCGTAGGTGTAATGCTTCATCATAGGGCGTTTGCTCCTTGTTGGGACGGCGCTGCAATGTTCAATGGGCACCCTCAATGGAGACTCTTTATGGTAGATCTTCTTGTCCACTGTTTGGTGAAGTGCAGGTGTGGGGGCTTGAGGAGTAGATTTGTGTTTAGGTGTGAAAGAGTGAAAGTGTGAAGTTAATTATCAGAAAGTAGGTACTTCTCAGGAAAAACTTTAATGTTTAATGAACATGTTCACTTACCTAAATTACAAATGTGTTGTGCTATCTGTTAGAATTTAGTTATCTTAGATAGATATAGGTCAACATGTTTCTAGCTTCCGTGTAGTCATAACAAATATCTAATAGTAGCTATTCATCAGGACCAATATCAACCTAATCCACTTAGTGATTGGAGTTTTAATGTATGGGTTCATAGATTTTCTCCCAATCACACATACCTTGGTTTCAGCATTGATTTGTGATTTATTTTGCGATGACCCAAATTGGGTAAAATTCGAGACTCCTCGAGTTGTGCACAATTGCACATCATTTGCGCCAGTTTGGTCAGGACCGGCTCTCTGGACGACCTAACCTTGTGTGCCAACTCGGAAAATATGTGTGATTGGGAGAAAATCAATAAACCCACACATTAATACTCCAATCACTACGTAGATTACGACCTGGATATCTCCCTCAGAGTATTAATCTGTACATTGATAATCTGCTGTTGGAATTTGTTAATCTAGATCACTGAAAGATAGACTCCATCATCCTCCTCACGGCATTAGCAAATAAAGGGCATAAGGCTTCAAAGGAGAAGCTGAAGTTTTATCTTCCCCAAGTACGGTACCTTGGTCATTAAATTTCCACTGGCAAGCACCACTTACCTTCAGAATGAGTTGCCCCTTCCCATTACTGTCTCCCAGGTAAATACTTTTCTGGGTGTCGCTAGGATTTTCAGACTGTGGTTTCTAGGCTGCGGCAAAAAGTATTTGGACAAAATATTGAGTTGTAAATATTGGGTCTTTGTTTAAGGCATGGGAAAGGATGTATGGAGACTTGGTAAATCCTTGTGGGAGCTGTCTTCATTAAAGGTGAGACCCTTGAAATGAGTATGTGAAAAAGTACTGGCTTTCATTATGAATGGGAACAGAAAAGGGCAGCAAAAAGGTCCACCACTGTGAACCACTGGGAACCTATTTCAATAGGCGTATGTTTAGGGTACCTTTTACACAGCATCTCTTAGCCAGGGGTTTTCCTAACACAGGAGGTAAGATAACTTTTGTTGTAAATGCACATGCTTCATACCCCTTTGAAAGAGTACACTTATTGTGGAGTGTGATGCTGTAGATCCCAGTACTGGAATGTTCATACATGCAGAGATGCCACAACCCCTGTTAACTATGAACCCTATCATGGCTTAGAAACCCCACTAAGATTCAAGAACACCAAGAATGGTTTGGTGGACAACTACCCGATGTAATTCAGAATGTTAGACTGGACCTGTTGAGTACTGAAGGGCCTACCTGGCACATATTAGTGGAGTAGACACCATATGCTGACACAGCAGATCTTTCAGATCCAAAAGTAAGACATCTAATAAATCAAGTAGAAGCTATTTATATGCAATTATGACAATATGTTTTAAATTCAACTACTATGGATGCATTTGATTCCAGCCTTTCACAACAAGCTCCTCTTGCAGTCCACAGATAATACTGCTAGAAATTTCTTCCATCATACCTAATGAACTCAGGTAACAATATGGACATGAGGGGACTCTAAAAGTGGTTCCTGCATTATATGAAATCCAGATATGGTGAGCCAAAGAATCCCTTCCACATGTTATTCCTTTATGGAGTAAGTCCCAAGTTCAAGCTCAATTGCCTCTTAGACCAGAAGCTAACCACAATATAAAAGTTTTTTTCATCAGCTACAATATCGAGGTATAACAGGGCCTTGTCATTCCACCTTGTTCATTCCTGTTTTTTCCTGTGAAAAAGCCTGACGTGCCATATAGACTTATTTTACATTATTGAAATTTAAATGCCCATACACACACATGTGCACAAAATGCTCAGAGCACTTGACTAATGATGAATCTGGTCAGAAAAAAGAATTATGAAATCTTTAGTCAAAATATAGCAAATGAATCACAGCATCTAACCAGTTTTTCATTCAGTGGTTTTCTGTACGCATATCCAAGAATACCACAGGAGCATCAGAAAAGCTCTGGATTTTTTGAACCAAGGAATATAGAGATCCTACAAGAAGATTCAGAGGAGCTACCAATTATTGACATCTTTATTACAGTTGAGGATTTGACTGAAAACTTGGCTATGGTAGACAGGAAAGTTACGCTCATACACCGGCATGAATATAAATTATCCAGTGAAAGAAAATGATTGGCACTGTACTTCCTCTGGAATTAGCTATTTTACAACTTCTGAACACCTTAAAGAATTTACAAGCCCTGTTGGGGTTTTGTATCTTTCAAAGAGCTTATACGTCACATTATTCTGAGGGGTTAAGTTATTGTAGAAATACATTACTCCTACAAAAAACTGCACCACTGTCTTACTCAGTCTGCAAGCAGACAAGTTAGAGACTAAGGGGCTGATTTAGACTCCCATCCACCAAACTGAAGGTCTGCTCACCTAATTTACATCTAGGCAGACATTAAGCATGTCAATGATGGAGAATATTCAATCTCTTACACTAACATACTCCTCCAACTGCCTGAGGGGATAGGAGTGTTAAGTCAAATGGCCAGTTTTCACTGTTCACTCACGGTAAGGGGCAGTGAAAACTGCTTAATGACCCCAACACCATGAATGTCAGCCCCCATGGTGTACTGGTAATTAGTTTTGTATTTTTAAAAACTAAATCCAACTTTGGTATTTTATTTTAAAAAATATAAAAAAAATGCTAGAAATTGACAGGAAGTACGGTCTTGTTGACTGAGCTGTCTGTCATAAATACATTGACAGGAACTAGGTGGTTCCTCCCACTGTTAAGAGATGTCGGCTGAGCCAAACGACATCTCTGAATGCAGATTACAGTTATTTTCAGGCAAAATTTGAGTATAGAAATTAGTCAGGTTGACGGAGTAAAATACTGTACTTAGAACTCTAATTTGGATCTTAATACTTATAGACACAGGACAACAAGACAAACCTAGTGTAGGAACAGAAAACTGCCTCACATGGTGACAGACATGCTCTTCGTTCCTAAGTGCTCCAGCTGCAGTGATGTATGGTTCACTGGTGCTGATTGTTGTTGTCATAAGAGAATATGGATTATGCTTGTGCACTGTGACTCACAGATTCGGGTCTTGTCAGACCGGAAAGGGCACACAAAGTGATTCCCTGATAGTGGTGAAAGGATACTGTCTTTGCTAGGAGTTAAGTAGCCCAAGCACAGTGATGTTAGCATACGGTGTAGTGATCAGTAGAAGTGGAACAGACTGTTTACCTGTTTCATGGGAGTGAAGCCTACAGGCTCACTTATGTAAAGTTACGCTGTTGTGAGCTTAACTAGTCCCTGGCCTACATCAAGTTGGTATGTTGCACTGTGCAGAGTACATGTGGCTGCATGTGTTGGTTGCAGTGCGCCTGGGAATGGTTCAGTACATGGAAGCCTCTAGGTTCCATTTAGAGTGACCCACAGCTGACTGGACGATTATGACGAGGTAGAAGAATTACCCCTGGCAGATTTGTGGATTTCTGCATTCCTGTGTGCTGGGTGCAACACATGCTGGAGGAAGGAGAGCCAGGCTCTTCAGTACATTTCAAAGGGTGCACTTCGATTTAGGGAGAGGTCACTGGAAAGGGGATTGGGCACATCTCATAAAGGAGATAGGGCTGATAAGAGAATTATAAAGAATAGGAGTGGGGCCCTGGTATAGTCTCTTGATGCAGATATCACTGTCGCTGACATCCAGATGTGAACCTCTAGTCAATCCCATGGCTTGTGTTGTGGGTCCATCAGATTTGGAGCCACTCCTGCTGTGACAGACTGCTTTCTGGAGGGAGAGCAAGATAGAGGAATGGGCACTTCAAAGGGAAGCATACTCTCAACACAAACTTAAAGACCTCAGAAGTTAAATAAAATTGATGTCTAGAAATTACCTGTAGGAAGGGAAGCTCGAGGCCCCCAAAATTGTCATGTGTCAAGAGTGTTTTTGCTAAACCTATGCCTGTGATTAGGACAGGGGGCTAGGGCCAGCCAGTCTGAAGCTGGCAGAGAGGACTTCGCCCAGGGAAACCTAGACCACCTGCCCTTGAAGCCTTAAACACTTGTGTCAGCCTGCTTGCCAAAAACAGTTGTCCCTGGGTAGAATAGGAGAGCACTAGGAGGGAGTGAGGTCCTATGGGTGATCATGGTGAAGGGATTCCAATAATCCTCCAGTAAAGATTATTGCCATGCCGATCGGGCCATAGCCCATGTGTGGAGTGAAGTCGACAACCCTGTATGCCAAAGCTACCACTGTGAGGATTACTGCAGTGATGATCGGCTAGCCTATGTGCAGAGTGAAGTCAGTGACCGTGTATGCCAGAGGGGGCCTCTGTGAAAAAGAAAAACAGCTGTGCTAATCAGGCCATCATCTATATGTGGAGTAAGGTTGGTGAGCCTTTATGCCGGAGGGTGCCACTGTGAAGAACAAGGTGCGTTACCTAATTTTGTTGTTTTTAAGAGGAGAGGATGCTGTGGTGACCAGTGCCTACCTGAGAACCGACTGAGAATGGAAGCCAAGCGATCATCCCGCCCACCTGTGGGAAGGATCACAAGAACTTATAATCTCAACAGAGGAAGCGCAGTGGATGTCCAGCAGCTGTCCCTGCAGAGCCGCAAGTGCTACTCACTGTAAGCAGGCGCAGCAGTCCTCTGCAGCTTCTGAGAGTGAAACACTCCTTGGGACCCCTGCAGATGCAGGTAAAAATGGTTGCAGGGCTGAAGGTCCAGGGATAACTTGTTCTTCCACTTAGTGCTTTGCACGCTGGAACGGTTTTGACTTTGGAAGAGTTTGAGTGGGACTTCTGGGATTCAGACTACAAGTGGGGCTTAACCCATATGTCACTCACCATGAATGGGAAATAACCACTACTGTTAGTGAAAGAAAAGTGGAACATAGGGACCTACTTTTCGAACACTATAGTCCCAACCTCACGGGACAGTGTATATTCTTTGTGTATGCCACACTTTACTTTGTGTTCATATATAAATACTTGTTTTTAACAAAAAAATAGTATTTTACTTGACAATCATTATTGCTGCTATTGACCGTAATTTGAGTTGTGCTCACCCCCTGTTTCCAACTCCACCCTGTGAAGCCATGGACTACTCGACCCACACTAATACTGAGAGTCAAGTGCTGAAGCGATTATTGGCCCGGTTTCTCTGGACTCATAGTAAGTCAACGTCTGGGACATCAGGAGTAAAAGGCTTCAACCCCCATGGTTGGACCCAGTAGCTCCTGCTAGCTCCATTGCCCATTGAAAGGGATTCTTACACCTAGTAATTAGGGCTATCACCATTACTTCAGGCTATGCATCTGTATTTTACAATGAAGGACACACAATGACCATAGAATACATATCACACATGTTTTCCTCTGCTGAGGAAGAATTTCCTCATACTGAGAAAATGATCATTGCAGTACTGACAGTGATACTAAAGGGGTGTTCTCTAGCTCACGAAAAACAAATCATTATAGTTTCTCCCATGACTAGAGGCAGCAACAAAACCTAGTATTCCAAATGCATGGGCTCTACACCTTCTTAGGAGGCAGAGGTCCACTTCTTTAAATGCTACGGATGTACAATTTGAATATGATCCATCAATCAGAAATTGTAACAAAGCACAAAATATTCCACAAACTCCAAATTTGCTACCCATACATGGGTATTAGCGTGTGTTCTCAAAGTGCAAGTAATTTTTTAAGATGGCAAATATAGGGTGCAACACTCGCACACTAATGTCTTGGGTGATTCCACTGCACAACTAGCAGAAATACATGCCATCTACTTGCACCTCAAAAAGCTGAACATCAGTTCCCACTCTTACTGTGTCAGCTTCATTTTGTCTACAAGGCTATAATGTACATTTACCACAATGGCGCTTAAGCAAAGATTCATAGTGGAAGTCAATCAAATGTAAACAACTTTGGGGAAAATGAACTATTCTACAGGACAAGTATCCTTTGGTACATGCACAGCACACCATCACCCTTAAAAGTGAAGAAATGTACTGTAAAGGGAACTTTGCAGCAGATTGGGCTGTAAAACAGTAGTGCAAACCTCTAAGGCACCTGTTGTAACTTAATCTAAAAAATAGATTGATGCAAACATGTTAGTGGCAATACAGGCACCTTCAAAAGTGGAAAAGAATCCTGCTTACTTCCCCTCTAAATGTCCTTACACTCTTACTAAAGACTACTTCCCCCTTGTTTCTATTGATACTGGTATGAGGTTATATTTATATTCAAATTCATATGCCTCATGGGACATATTAAGTGACACACATCATCAACCATATTCAATAGCACATTTCTTAGCAGTGCTCAATACTCCATCTGCACCAGGATCAACCCTTGGCCACAGATGCTTTTCCAGTAATCTAGCTCCTACTTCACTCAGCACCACTAATCACAGTAACTGAATTACATTTGCCGGTTTTATACTTCAGACACACTCTGCAACTCTTCATGAAACTGTGTGTGATTCTCTTTAATGTAAGGGAACAATTTTGTAATGCTCATTAGATCAGATGGGTCAAACCACCATAGACCATAATTCTACCTCCGGCTAAAGGGTAGTCTGTCAATGAAACACAGGTGTCTAGAATGGGTGGGGAAGGACTCTCATTACCAGTGTTGCAAGAATGTGGAGAGGGGAGGCACCTCCTAGCCAATCAGTCCATTGTCAATCCTAATGTTACTCTCGTGAAAGTGGGGCTGTGCTCTCAGGGGTCCCTGCACCCAACAGGGAAGGAATGCACCTGTGCTTGGGACCGATTCACAGCAGTGGAATTGGCATCTTGTCTGGTCACTCGCACCCCTCTGTCAGGCGCTTTACTGTAAGTCAGTTGCACTTTAGCGCTTGCTTGCACCATATCTCCTAGTTCTCCAGTCACTGACAGACATATAGGTGCTGCTCTGTTTCCAGGTACATTTTCGTCTGCACCGTTGGTTTCCTCTGCCCACAAGGGGACCGTGTCAAGCAGGTCCTCCTTCCCGGGTCCTCACTCTCTTTCTCCTTTTCCTGAGTTCAGTGATCTGGGGGAACAGATACTGAGCGCTCAGAGCACAAGCCATAACTCTGTCCATAGGGTGACTGACTTGAGACTCCAGCTTCTCCTGGTAATTTCTCATACCACAGGTTTGGGATTCATCGTTGTGTTTAAGTACCTCTACATGCCATTGCAAGAAAAGAGGTCCCTGCTTGGCTTCTAAATAGTTTTTAGGGTCGTATAGTTTCTTTTGTACATTAACTTAGTCTTTCTTTATCAAAGGTACCATACTCAGGGAGGGGCCTATTCCCGTCCGTGTTAGTGTGTCCCACACACTTCTTTAACCATTTGTATGTGCCGTTTTTGTACAGGCACATAGTATGGGCAGAAGTTCCTTTAGATGGTGGATCACTATGCTTAGACTTTTCAGCTCCAATCTCTGTTTTCTATCATTCATGGTATCGAGGAAGAGTGTTTGCTGGCCTTGGGCCTGCAGCTCAACCCATGATTGAAGGCTGGAAATGAAATAGGATGCAGGGTCGGAGTGGCCTATGCTATTTCTCTAACTAATCTCGTTATATTTTAGTTTTTTTTATTGAGCAGAGCATTAGGCTCATGAAATATATAGTATACTTAAAATTATCATTAAAACCAGTTTGTACTAAAACCGAAACAGCAGCTTCTCAATACATAATGAAAAAAAAGCCATAGGTGTAGCAGCTAGTCATATACTCATTCACAAATTAACAATCTGCAAATTTATCTTGTAAAAAGCAGCAGCTAAAGTGCAATATCGATAAAGTGCTAGTGCCTTATTATCACCTAAAGCTGTCATAACTACAACATCTTATTAAAAAAACAAGATTATGGCTATAATGGCTATTAACATCTTTGACTAATAAAATAAAATATAGAATAACTAGAAAAGTGCTGGTGCTTCTAAAGTGCCATGTAAAAAGTGCTAGTGCCTTATAATGAGAGCTGCTACATCAATTTACCAATAGGAGTGTTAAGATCCCTCTTTGAACTTCTCTAATTCATTAAAAAACTTCAAATTTTTTTTTTCAAATTTCCTAGTAGCCCCCACCCATCTAGAGTAGGCTTCTTCAAATTTTGGGGTCCTTTTCATTTTATTGAACCATTTTAAATGAGAGGGAGCTTCACTAGATTTCCAATTTTGCAGAATTAGAGAACAAGCTACAGTGCAAGAAATAAATACAAAGGCTTTTTCGGCCTTGGATAGCATTATTTTCTCTCCACAAAATCCAAACAGAGCAGCTTCGGCCTCGAGCAAAACAATCTTTCCGATTGCTTGCTCACCATAAAAAAAAACTGCCTCCCAAAAAAGCCTCAGCCCTGAACATGCATAAAAAGTATGGTGCCATCCACCTTCCCCATCTATCTGACAACGAAAGCACTTGTTCTCTACTCCTGGGAATCCTTTTTTTAGGGCGTATGAAGTTAAATAAGAAAGCCATCGTGATAGGAAGGCCATCCTTTTAAAATTTGCGGCACGCAGAGATTTACTTCCTAAATAACAGATGGCCTCTCACTCCTTTAAAGCCAGCCTACATTCTATCTCCCAAGCTATTTTATCCAAGTGGCTCTCTATCACGGGAGCTTGACCCTGTTTATGTAGCAGCCTATACCAGTTTCCCACCCCTTTAACATTAGCCCCGTAAAAGGCTACCACAAGTTGGTTATGGGCATCCAATATACCACTGGTATTTTTTAACAAATTAACAACTCATAAATATTCAAAGAAGGCCGGTTTCCGGTGGCTCTCTGCCCCTGCCATTGCTTCTTGCCAGGAAATCGGCCTATTTTGAATTATAAAATGTCTTAGCTTGGATAATACACAGCCTTCCCAGATGTTAATATGCCTTCATTGCAGCTGGAGACCGAGACTAGAACATTCTCCCAGTTTTAGATACTGGAGAACCGAAGAGCCCGTCTTTTTAAAAAAGGGCTGGAGTCTAGAGAAATATTCTTTTAAAGTCTTATATCGTGTATTTTTTAGGGAGTGTGGACGTTTTTAAAAACACTCGAGTTTGTGATCCAATTTCTTGCATCATTTTATCTACAAAAAAAGCTGTCTCTGGTACATTAAGAACCCATCAAACCGGACACTAAATCTAAAAAAGCGGCCTCATGGCATGTTCTTAAATGCAGCAGCGCTAACCCCCCCTTGTACTATAGGTAATTGTACCACAGTCAATTTGACCCTTGGAACTTTCTTGCCCCAAACAAATGCGCCAAGTAGGGTTTTAATTTCCCTTAAAATAGGACTGATTTATCTTGATCAGGACATAAGTCAACAGAAAAATAAGCAATGGAGGTATGGACATTTTGATCAATGAAACTCTACCTACTATTGATAGAGGAAGTAATATCCATTGTTCCATGAGCTTCTTAATCTTGTCCTTCATTCTTAAATAGTTCACTTCGAATAGCTGTTGGTACTGGTTAAATACAAATATCCCAAGATATCTTACAGGGTCAGACTTAGTTGCTTGTATCTTCAAGCAGGATGGGAAAGAATTCAGATCTGCATTGAGGGCAAGAACCTCAGTTTTATTGGCATTTATTTTATACTCGCCTATTTGTTCAAAACTCAAACATTCCCTTAAAACTGTTTGAAGATTCTCTTTATCGGGAGCCAGGTATAAAATAATGTCATCTGCAAAAAGTTTCAACTTGGCCATGCCAGGGATTGGTGGTTGAATAGCAGCATTATTTTGTATTTTGATTACCAAAGGTTCTATAAAAAAGGTAAAAAGCAATGGCGAAAGCGGACAGCCCTGCCTGGTTCCGCGGTTTATTTTTATGGTTCCTGCATGACTTGAATGTATTACTACCAGAGCTATGGCCTCCTGGTAGATATTACGTAGCATATTGACTACCTGGGCAGGAAAACAAAACCGGCCAAGGGTAACAAACAGGGTTCTCCAGTTCACGAGGTCGAAAGCTTTCTCCGCATCGACAATTAAAATACTTGCCGGAATAAAATTTGTGTTAAAATAATCCAAGGCTTGTATTAAAAACTGGGTATTGGCCGCCATTGATCTACCCGCTATGAAGCCAGTCTGATCTCTATGGATTATCTCTTGTGCAGCAAGTAAAAAACATTTTGCCCATATTTTCATCAGAATTTTACAATCTGAGTTCAAAAGACTAATGGGCTTATATGAATTCATATCTACCGGGTTTTTTATCTTTTTTAACAAAGGAAACAATTATCGCTTCTTTAAAATCTGCTGGAACAGCACCTCCCTTTTTAACAAAGTTAAATATGTTTTTTAAGGGGAAAATAATTCTTTTAAAAAGACGTTATAAAACTCGATAGGGAAGCCATCCTGCCATCAAGCTTTTGCCCCAGCTGTTGTTTTAATGGTTGCCGAGATCTCGGTGGCTTCCACTTCCGAACCTAGTTTGCTGATCCGGTTATCTGACAGTTTGGGAACATTCATATTTATTAAATACTCCTGGTTTATCTCCTCCTCCACTAAATATTCAGTAGAGTAAAGCTAGCAAAAGTAGTCAACAAAAATCTGTGGGACATCGCTGCCATTAACCACTTCTCGACCAGTCTGAAGGATCTAAAACTTTAGATATTATAGCTGATTCTTGTTTTTTCCCAGTAGAATTTGCCAAGAATTTGCCAATTAACTGGCTTTCTTCATAGACCCTTTGTTGAAATATTTGTGGGTTACAGACCTCTTCTAAAATATAAAAATCCCTCAACGCTGTTCTTGCCTGCTCATATTGATTTGGGAGAAGCTGAAGTTTAAGAGTGTATTCCTGATCCACCTCAGCTTGCAATTTAGCTATCTTAGCCTCCTGGGCATTGGACTGGGTGGCCGTAAAGGCTTTTATCTGTACACAGGCTGCTACCTTAAAGCCGCCTCACACTGAGAAGGGGGCTACCGTATTCTCATTGATCTGAAAATATTGCAAGATCCACTCTCTAAACCCTTTTACCCAGTCTTCATGTCGCAAAAGGAGACGATCCAGCTGCCACCTGGGCCGCTCCCTACTTCCTCCCCAGATGACCATTTCTACCCTAGCATAAGCATGATCTGAAAAAGGGTCACAACCAATGCCAGCCTCTTGAATCTGGAGGGATTTGGAGGTAAGAAAGAAATCTATTCGAGACGCCATCCGAAAACAGTAAGAATAGTAGGTATGGAAGTCCTTGTCTGGATTGATTTCCCGCCACGGATCCACCAGTTGGTATTCTTGTCTAATGGTTTCCACTAATTTTTTTGTATTTAGTTTTAGTTGTTTTTTATTTTTGTTCGAAGTGTCTTTCCTTACATCATGTATAAAGTTAAAATCCCCTTCAAAAATCACCTGCCCGGGGGATCCTATAAATAAATCATTGATTTGGACCAGGGGTACAATATCATACGAAACAGGGCCATAGTAATTTATAAAGTTGAACATTTTCCCCTGTAACCTAGTTACCACCCAAATCCATCTCCCATGTGTATCCCTATTTACTTGTAAAAATTCCCAGGGGAGTTTACTCGAGAAATAAATTGCTACTCCTCTCACTGCAAGGCCTGTAGATGCAAAAAAAACTTTTGAAAAGTCTTGGGTATAAATAGTTTAGAAGAATTAGATTTCAAATGTGTCTTCTGAAAGAACAGAACTTGGGGATTTAGTGCTGTTAGCCATCTAATAAGAGCACCATACTGCTTTTTGTTTAGCATTCCGTTAGCATTGACTGATCCGATCTTACATTTACTGGTTTCTATGATTGACTCCAACTTGTGTGTTTTCTGTACCTTCTGCTTGTTTTCTTTTTTCTGCTGTGAACCCTACCTTCCCACCCCAAAAGAAAAAGACCCACCCCTCGAAATGTGGAGGAACCCCCACCAACCACGCTGCACACATTACGCCCCTCCATCTAACTTATTAGGTGTCATGAGATTATACCTTAAGTGACCCCGCTGACCCCGGGACCCTCAGCCATACCTTAAAACTAATCCAAAAGCTAGCTAGCCCAACTTATATTAAAGGAGATGAAGCACTTTACGTTACGTTATGGTAAATCTAGATGTATACCAATGTTTAAGCGTTAGACCCTAACTAAATCTCCTTTAATAATGCCTGAGCTTCTTCTAAATCAGAAAACATAAAGAACTTTCCTTTAACTAAAACTCTCAATTTCGACTGCTGAGTGATTGATGCTTGAGCACCATGGGCTTTAAACAGATGGAGAATCTTAACAAATTCTTTCCTTCTACGTGCAGTAGCGGCAGTCATGTCAGAAAATATACAACACTTAGTAGTCTCATTTACAAAGAACTGCCTCTGCTGGATTGCTCTTGTCAATATTCTCTCCTTGATACGAAAGTCTGCGAAATTCAACAAGATTGTTCTTGGTATTGTGGAGTTGGGAAAAGGATGTGCTGGGACTCGATGAGCCCTTTTAATGGTGAGGTCGCCCTCAAACTCAGGAAGAACATTCTGTTTAATAAATGAGTTGACCCATTAGAGGGATTGGGAGCCTTCAATACCTTCGGGAAACCCAAAGTTCCAGAGGTTAGACGTCCAAGAATGGTTTTCAAGCTCTTCCAATTTGTTCTCGAGGTAGCTTTTGCTTTTCGCCGCCTCTTTAGCCTCTCCTATAACTATATTCATTTGGACCTCCAACACAGAAATTTTGGCTTCCGCCTCCTGAAGGGTGATGGGAAAACCTGTCATCGCTTTCTCGATTTTCACCAGTCTCTGAGGCAGAGCAGCAATTTCCAATTGCTGAATTTTTTACATTTCATGGACCTCTTCCAAGATTAGATTCAGCATGTCTCTAATATCTAACTGATAGACACCCATAGTCTCCATATTTTAGCTAGAATTCCTTTGCAGATTATCAGTACCAATACTCGTAGTTTCCACCTTAAGATCTGCCTGAGCTGATGCAGCTTCTGGCAATATTTGCCCTATTGATTCTAGTTGAAGTTGGGGTTGAGTTTGCAACTGAAGTTGTGGTGACATCAAATTCAACGAAGTATCAATCACGGTCCTTCTGTCTTTATCTGTGGCATCTTGAAGCTGGGATGGATTTAGCCTGGACATAGTCTTTTCCACTGAGCTCAAGGATGTTGAAGGTGTTGGGGGCACCACCGAGTCTTGTGCTTGAGAGTGATCTTGCTGTGGCAACTGGACTCCTAAATGATCAGTTTTAAAATTTCCTTGAATTACTCCCTGGTCTTTAGGATCCAGGTCTGCTAGTAATACTGATGAGATCAATCCTGACCTAAGCGATGAGGCTTTAGATGTTTTTGAAACTGAACCTGGGGTTAAGTAGGAAGGTTGTGGAGATTGTGTAGGCTGTGGGGTGTTTTTCTTTATGAACAATGGAAATTCCTTCACCTTTTTTAAACCTTTCTTCAGGCCATCTAGTACTGGGCTGCCCTGTTGGGACCTAGTTGATACAGCAACAACTTCTATCAAGTCCGGTTTGGCGTTTGCCTGGTCGACCACTAATTCAGCCCATTCCTTGCATTGTGGAGAGACGGTGGTGGGGGGCAGCTCCTCCTCCGAACTCTTGAGGGTACTATCAAGACCAGAGGAGTTAGAGTTATTCTCCTTATCCTTATTGGCCTGGATTGCTGTTTTTTTTGCCAGAGCGTGGCGTGTTTTTGCTTTGAGGCGGGCTGCAGCATCGGCTTTGTTAAATTTACTAGCAGTTTTTCCATCCTTCTGGGGTTTACCCATTTTATTCCTTTCTTGTTCTTTTTTATCTCTATACGTCCTCTTTCTCTTTTTTCCCCTTTTGCATCTTTCCGTGTCTTCCGTGTCTACTTTCAACCCCCTCTGGCTCTATTGTTTCATTTAGCTTCACTTAGACTTCACTTAGTCCCAGATTTGCCCCCAAATCCTCCGTACCTGGATTGTTTTACTTTTTTTCCACCTTTCAGTTTCAGACTCACATGTGCCAGGCTGCCGCCGTCTTTTTTCCAGCTCGTCACTGCACTCTGGCTGCCTTCGAGGGCCGAGCTGCTAGCACAGCAGTGAACACCGGGGAAAGCAAGCCTCGTCCAATGCCCCCGCAGAGTCGTGACACAGGGACGGCACCGCACCAGTTGGGCAAACGAAATCCTTTCTGCTGTTCCAAAACCCCCATCCCAAATCGAACAGGTGTTTCCCGTTCGCTTCCTCAAGCGTTAGCGTCCTATCCCCTGATCCACGGCACTCCTCGCAACTTCTCGAAAAATTGCCTGCATCACTAGGACACTAGCACGTCAAATCGACCAGCCAGGTATGTGGCACCATTACTGAGGGTGGGGCCGCGGGTCACCTGTGGCTACACGGAGGCGTGGTTCTCCGTAGCCATCCTCTCCCTCTAACTGATCTTGTTGATGCAAGGAAGAGAAGGGGTCCTACACTAACAAAACCAATGATTTTCTTGCATTCTGCTTTTTCTTCATTCATATTCCCAGAGAGGCTTATGAAGATGCCAGGGCAGTTGAATCAGTAGTCCTCCTTTTCTCTTACATTTATCCTTCAAGGGTCTGTTTTTCAGATCTTGGTGCTCCTGCCGGATTTCTCCGTTTTTGCTCATTTAGAGCGTGCTTGCTTTAAACCAGGAATTCACAGACATGATTCCAATTGCCTGGACTCTTGCCATTTCTACTTAGCCCACTAGTCTATTATATCACCATCTCCTACACAGACAACACATGCTTGCACCTTTTAAACAAAACTATAGACAATCACAAAATAATATGGCCAATCAAGCAGGTAGGGAAGTAGAATATGGTAAGCATAGTTAGACTTTACCTAAATATATTTCCTGTTCTTACCCTGTCTGGCCAATTCACCAGGTTCAGCACTAGGCTGTGCTCAATCCCAGTACCCTTGATACATTTCTCCCTTACCAGAAACCATGTTTGTTAGAATAACAGGAGTGCACTGGACCACATCACTACCCCATGTGCCAAACAAAAAGGCACTAATTCTAGGATTTTACAATTATGGAGACAAGAACAGACAATTGTAAAAAAGGAAAATTACAACAACAACAAAAAAATACACAGTTCATTACATTAATTCATTACATTATGAAACATCAATAATATACATATTATATCGGGAAAGATTTTTCTCATACCCTTCTTACTTCCCTACTCCAGGCCGCGATTGGAGACCAGATCTTACTGCCACATTTTCTAGAATGTCTCCCTCTAGTAGAGTAGATGGCTTTTTATTGATTATACACCCCCAAAAATCGTGCTAACCACATTTGAAAGCTTGGGGGATCCACGTCCTTCCAGCGAGCTGAAATTATTCTATAAACTCCTGTCCCCACAAAAAGACATGATTCCTCCTCCGAACTAAGCCCCAAAGTGCTATCATAGCCAAGAATAAGAAGAGTAGGTGATTCTGACACCTTATACCCAAACACCTCCTCCCAGAATTCTGACAGCATCTTTTTAAGTGATGTTAATTTAATACAGTCATAAAACATATGTGATAGGGTGGCTAGGCCCGTTCCACACCTGGGGCATTCATTGTTTATTCTTTTACCCCATGCATACAGCTTAGCAGGGGTATAGTACAAAATAAAGATGGTCTTATACAGCTGGGATTTTAAGTTAGAAGATAGGAGTAAGCGTGATGTTAAAAATAGGCTCATGTCAATATCAACATTGGGGTTACCAGCCCAAGATGACTCTGTATGTTCCAGGTCATCTTGAAGCTTTTCAAGAAGCAAGCCATATATTGTTCCAATTCTAATTGTATTTTTACTTATAATATCAAAGAATGGGATCTTTTCCAATGTAATTCATGGAGTTTTTAAGTTAAGAATAGTATTAACTTGAATACATTTAAAATAATCATTATTAGAAATTTCTAAATTTCCCTGTAAATTCAAAAACCTGGTATTTGATTCACCTCCTCAAAAATCCCATATTGTTGTAATCCCCAAGATTTCCCACTTTTAAGCAATTTTGTTGTTAGCCTCTATAGGTAGTAGAGAAGAATGTCACAAAGGGGTATATCTAATAAACTTTGAGATTGCCATATAGCTAGAAACCCTCCTTCAAATTTTCCAAGCACTACTGATAACTTTGAATTTCACTTTTTTATAGTAACTTGGCTCTAGTTGTCTCAGCAAGAGCCCTTGAGCTTTCTTTCCAATTGATAATTCATAAATAGATGGTATTTCCATGATCTCTGTGTTCTCAGTAGCAGCCGTGGTATTAAAAAGTGGTACCATTTGATGGAGAAGGGCAGCCCAATAATATAACGTCATATTGGGAATTGCTAGGCCACCCCTATTTTGTGGTAAAGATAGATATTTCAGAGACCTCCTAATATTTCCATATTGCCAGGCAAAATTAGACATTTGTGATTCAAGTGTTTTAATAATATTATCTTCTATAATTAAAGGGAATAGCCTGAAACAAATATAGTACCCTAGGGAGTACATTCATTTTTAGAAAGTTTCCCCTACCAATGATTGACAAATGCAAACTATTAACTCTCGTAAGATCTCTTCTTACGTTCCTCAATAGGGGTTCATAGTTTAGTTTGTTAATGTTTTCGATCCTTGGGCTTAAACATACCCCAAGATCGTGGCTTTCTCGGCTTTTCTAGGATCATCATAGTCAATGTTATCAGTGCATAAAACAATCGTTATATCTCTATTAAGAGAGTATCCAGAGTAATGACCAAATTACTGAGTAATAATCTCTATTTCTGCGAGTGCATCAGCTGCCAGATCATCAGCATAAGCGAGTATTTTTGTTTCATACGTACCGACAATGATTGGTTTTATTTCCTGGGTCTGTAATATTTTAATAATCAAAGGGTTGATGTACGGAGTAAACAATATCGGGGAGCAGGGGCATCCCTGCCTTGTTCCTTGCGATATAATTATTGGACGAGATTCAATACCCATTACTTGGAGTTTAGCTCTTGATTCTTGATACATTGCTCTGATCGATTTAATAAGCCCAGGCCCAAAACTGTTAAATTCAAGCACACCCCAGAGAAATTCCCATGGCACCCGATCAAAAGCTTTCTCGGTATCTAGGAGGATCATCGACATCTGGACCCCCATCCCAGACATGATATCGAAGAGCGAGATAACTCTACGGGAATGATCCGTTGTACCCTTACCAGGGATGAAACCATGTTGCCAGGGGGAGGCCAGACGTTTGATGACCCTCCCAAGCCGATTAGCCAAGATCTTTGCATAAAGCTTAAAGTCAGAATTGATCAGCGAAATAGGACGGTATGATGATGGGAGCTCGACAGGTTTACCCTTTTTAGGAAAAATATTTATATTAGTCTCTTTTCAAGATTCTGGCGGAGTGCCGCTCAATTGTATCCCAACAAACAAATCCAATAGGAAAAGTAATATTTGTGCTCCTAGTATTTTATAAAGTTCTAAGGGGATTTTGTCGGGGCCAGTCGGGGCCAGCGGCTTTCGCAGAAGCCAGACCAGATAGTGCTAACTGCAACTCTATAATACTAATCTCTTTTTCCAGGTACTCTCTTGTTGTAGTATCTAGGACCTTACTCCACCCAGTGTCAGTTACAAATTCACTTAGAAACTTTCTGAGTTAATCTGAATCAGCTATGGTATCACTTTGATAGAGCTTTTGGTAGTGATGCTGAAATATTTCGACAATATCCCCTGGATCCGTATATTCCTGTCCTTTTGCTTTAATAGAGGTTATCGTGTTACATGCAATCTTCTGTCGAGTGCGCAAAGCCAACTGCTTACCCACCCTCTCTCCATTTTCATAGATACTGCTTTAATGCGACTGAAAGGTTTCTGCTGCCTTCTGGGTCAGCCAGCTGTTTAGTTCTCTTTTTAAAACCAGCATTCGGCACATAGTATGTTTTCCATCTTCCCCCCGAGTTATTGATGCAACATTTTCTTTCTCTGCTCTAGCCAAATCTTGCATCAATAGAAAATTTTCCTTATCATGCTATTTTTTTATTCTAGCCACATAGCTAATTGTATCCCCCCTAAGGGCAGCTTTAAAACAGTCCCAAACAACCCCCCTGGAAGCACTATATTGATTCATATTGAAATAGCCTTGAGCCCAAGTGGTTATAAATTTGATATATTCTCTATTTATCAAAAGCTTCCTGTTGAATGTCCATTATGATCGTTGTCTGGTGAGATTGATTAAGTTAATTGTAAGAATTAGGGAATTATGGTCCGAGATTATTTTAGGATATTTAATAACGTCTGCTTGGTTCGCCAGGTCTCTTGTCGCTATTATATAGTCAATTCTGACATATTTGTTATGAGGGTATGAAAAGTACGTGTACCCAGGATCGAGTTGGTTTTTAGCATCCCAAATATCCACAAGATCGTAACTATCTCTAAGTTGGCTGATAGCTCTAAATACCTTTGGTTTGCGGCCTGAATATCTTTCCTGACTCTGTTTCCTAAACGCAGGCCTCAAGGAAATATTGAGATCACCACAAAAAAACAGCGATCCTGACCAAGAGGCAAGCTCCAATTCAAGATCTTCAAATATTTGTGGGTCCTATTGGTTCGAGCCGTAAACTGAACAGATAGTTAAACCTGATGTCAATTCTATAATAGCCCACCTCCCAAAGGTGTCCACCGCTTTCTGTATAGCTTGTCCTAAGGATATTTTGGCTAGGATAGCTACCCCATGAGTATTTGATGTTTGTGTGGTACAGGCAAGCAAATTGTAGCCACCAACCTTTAACAAATCTTTTTTATCCCAGGGCAAATGTGTCTCTTGGAGATAAATTATATCCGAAGAGTTTTGTTTAATTATTGCACAGAGACGTGTTCTCTTACTCCTATCATTAAGACCTGCCGCGTTCCACAAACAGATTGTTATCTTCCCCATTACAGTTTATTAGTTAATTTCGGAGAACCTGCCACCCTAATCTCAAAGCCCTGACAAGCTTTCCAGCTATCTCGTGCCTTTTGTGTATCTATTGTCAGTACTATCCATTCAATTGTATCGGTTACTATATCAGTATTATTATTGGAGTTGTTTTTTTCTGCTTTTACCCCCTGCCCCATCACCATTCCCCCACCCTTCCCAACCTCCCCGGCTAACATTGTGAGGCATACAGACTCCATTAGAAATGCTTGTGATGAACATGCAACACATGACCAGAGCTTAGACAAACTCCTTATATATATATACATACAAATGCTGAGCTCAGCAGCTGCCCATATAATTTCTTATGCTTTGTCTTATATCTTTTCTTTCTTCATCCTTTTTCAATTCAATATTTGCTAGTCCTAATTTAGCCCATCGAGATATTCTTTGGCCTTTATTTCAGAGAGGAAGAATTTTGTTTGACCCCCATAAATCACTTTAAGCCAAGCGGGGTTGTTAAGATAGGCCTGTGCTTTCTTGTCTTGAAATGGCTCAATTAATTGGAGCAGCCTCCACCGCCTTTCGACTGTGGAGTGGCAAAAATCTGGTCACACAAAATAAGAAACCCCATTTCTGGTGCGCTTAGACTCAGGTCTGGCTTTCTCAAAAATCACCTGGCGGAGCAGAAAATTTCCCAAAAAAACAAGAATGGCACGGGGATATGCCCCGAGTTTTGTTGTATGTTTTAGTGTTAAGGGGACTCGGTGGACACGCTGAACTTCAGCAGCCCAATTCCACCCAGAAAGTTCCGGCAAAGAGTCACGAAGAAGGTCCACCACATATGAACGAATGTCTTCCCCCTCCACCGCCTCGGGACCCCTAAAATGCGTAAATTGTTCCTACGCTGGCGATTTTCGAATTCCTCCAGCTTCCATCTAAAATCTGCCAGCTCGGCTTCATGAGATTCAACCCGTTCCTGGTTCACAGTGATCTCAGATTCATTAAAAACAATTCTCGATTCTAGTTCAGTCAGTCGATCCCCAAATGTACTGCAAGTCCTGGTCAATTTACGCACCACCCCTTGCACCTTATGTAGGGCAGGTTGGTCTTTGCGCCCATCCTGAGATGTCTCCTCGCGATGTGACACGATGGCTTGGAGAACAGTGTCCAAGGTTGGAGCAGAAAGATCTTGATGTACCGGGTGATCAGATTGTTATATTGAATTTGGCAAACAGGAAGGATTAGTAAGCTGATTAGTCTGGGTATAGTCCCAGGCCAAATCCATTGCCCCATGGTGGCTCTTCTTCCTTTTTTCAAACAATTTTAATTTGAGCCCAGGATCTTCTATTTTTCTCCACTTCCACTCTCATCAGTCAAACAGTAAGCAGTATCATCGGACCATTCGCCTTCTTCCGAGAAGGAAAAGAAGTCACTGGGGTCTTTCTCTAGCTCCTGGTCAATGTTATTCATATTAATCTCATTAGCATGACCAGTGTTTATTGATGTATTGGGATCCTTCATTACTAGTTTAGGTGTTTGGGGTTTGTGAGCTGAATTACCTAAATTATGTGACTGAGCATCACCCCAGATTTAGTCCCAATATGAATGTTTGACACCCCCCCAGCATCTTCCCTGCTGGCGTCAATGTCTATCATCAAGGGGGAAAATGGTGGAAGCATTCCTTTATTTCTCCTAGTGTCAATCTCATAAGGGTCCTCGCGCTTACATCTGGCATTGGTTTCAAGGCGTTGCCTTCGCCGATCTCCTCCGGGGTCAGTGCTCAAGGGACATCCATACCATTGGGTAGCGTGCCCATAACATCAGGGCACTCGTCCATAGTCAGTACGGCCACAGCTGTAGTCACTCCATCGATGTCTCCAGACTTGTTCTTCCCTTCTTGACCCAGAAGCAATCTCGCTGGTGATTCTGCAGTAGATCCGCCACTGATGGACCGCTCACACCCCTCTTCCGTGCAGCAGCGCCCACACGTTTCAGTGTCTTGGAGACCGGCGCGGCCCCCTCCGCAGCGCCTCCACTTGTTTTGGTTCCCGGCTCGACGGTCTCTCGCAGCGCCAGCCTCGCTACCCTTGCTTTGGCAGCCGCTGATGCGGCAGCGATCTTAGGAGCCATGAAAACATCAGCCCTGGCACAAACCGCAGGGTGAGTTTCAGTACCTGCTCCTTCCTTCGCTTTAGGATAATCCCTCCACAGGTAGCGAAGAATAGCGAGGCCTATTACAGTGCCTAATTTTAGCAATTGGCTTCTAGCTGATTTCACTTCTTCCAGGCAGGGTTCTGCTATCATTTCCTCCCCTCTGCTCTGCTCTCTTCTTCTCGGTGCGGCTCACAGTTTTTTTTACTTTTAGCCCAGCATTATCGATAAATTGTTTTGGAGAGCTCTGGTCAGCGTGTGCGATGCGGTTTCACACAACCGCCATCTTGCTTCCTCTGGCCAAATCTTCATAGAAAGGCTACACTTTCTAAAGAGGAAAGGAAATGTGCAATTGTAAAAGATTCAATAAAATTATTTGTCCACGAAACGTTTCAATGTATGTTAAGGCATACATGTAATACAGCATTGAAAATAACGCGCTAGTATTGAGGTATCGCATATATGATTCTGCTTTCTAACGGTGTTTGATGCGAGCAGAGTACTGCCTATTAACCATCTGTGCTGGAACTGCTTGTTTCCATTCAAATATGGCATGCATGTTAAGACAGGACCCAGAGGAGTCTGTATCCTCATGTTCTCCCCCTTACCAAAATGCAATAACAAACAGCTACACAAACAAAAAACATACAATAGTCATTTAATTAAACACTCAAGAGACAATATTGCCTGATGGGGTGCTCCGTGCACAGTGAAAAGAAAGTGCTTGTGGTTAAAAAAGTGGGTGTGAACACACAAGTATATACAAAATAAATTAATTGCTGTTTGCCCAATCTATTTAATCCAATATTAAAGGATTCAGGCCTGGTTCATTCCATGTATCCATGTCCTTTTTTCGGCCCCAAAATATGGTACAAACACAAGTTTCATCGACGTTTCGACCCCAATAGTTCTAAATGATAGTTAATCATCAGCTAAGGTCTTCATCAGGACAACAATGAAGACACCCGAAAGTGATGGGTAATTCGATATGGTGGTGATCTGATACTGGCTCCAACTGGTCAAACTAATAATGAGGTAAAGTCAAGACAGAATAAGGCCGTTGACAAAACTTGTGTATGTACCATATTACAGGCACATATTACATGAGGAGGCACTGGCACACTTGTAGGAGCGAACGTATCCAGCTGCACTTGGTAAAAATATTATAACAGAGCACTCAGTGAACCTTTGTGTTGGACGCAACCAGTATGGCTTTGTGGCGAACACACCTTATGCACTTCACCAATATTTGCCTGCAGCCTATCATGAACACATTTGTCAATCCCTTTTAGTGCGTACTAAGTCATCCTAATATTTATCCTCTCCTTAAAACCTTCTACTTAAGTGTTAATTACCTTTTAACTGTTATATTTATCATAATAATAATTGTCTCAATAATCATCCAAAATATCAAAAGAAACAAGAAAACACGGATTCACACAACACATTTTCGGAATATTATTTATGTAAAATAATGTTATACATTTTCTGGTAAGCAGTGGAGCGCCCCTATTGTCTAATTATTATATATCCTATCATTCATTCCATTCACTATAGGTTCTATTTGCTTTAAACAAGGGCATCCTGTGGTACTTTAAACATAAACATCCCATTCTAATATCACACGAGTTTGAACATCTCACACGAGTTTGCCCATGAGACAAATATTTGTACATTACCCAATTTTGCTGTACTGGCTAGGAATGGAGGAAGCCCTAACCTCTTCCATTATACCGATTTTGAAACATGCTGTAAAAAGAGATAATACGCAGGATGAATAATGGCTGCTTTTGGCACATGACTGATGGGAGGGGATATTTTTACAAATTACAGGGCAATGTAATCACCCATAGTAAACACTGGAGCTGCAATTGATGAACTAAGATTGAGACTTCCTCAAGAGATTGTGCAATTATAAGTCAGATCCCGCATGGTTCAGAAAATTTGGCAGATGTTCTAATGAAAATGAAGCATTGCTGTTGTCTGTTATTGCTGCATGTGTATTACCGTATTCAGATGTCTAAATTATGGGACAAGGGTGGCTGAATCGCCGGTCTTCCTCCAAATATTAAATCAGAAAATAGCGTTTACGTACCAATTTAAATATTTAAAGTCTATTCTAATAGGCCCATTGGTATGGGCTTGATAATGTGGAACTGCTATTTGGTTGAGTTGTTTTTTAAATTGTTATTTTTATTTACATATTTACATTAAAAAAATTGCTCTCCATTTCAAATATATTTGAATGCGATGTAATATTATTTGGAAAAAATAATTAAATGTGTTTGAGATTTACTTATAGTTTGTTCCCTGGATAAACGTGCGTTTTCGGTGTACAGCAAAGGGATTCCTTATATAGTCAGAGCAAACTCATGGCGCACTTTGCCGAACGTCACACGGCTGAAACAATCTAGCTTCTTTCTCAGCACTGGCATTTTTTGTTGCATTATAATGGGCGTGTTTGGCTCGTGCTTTCACTGAAATGGGGGTTGTGAAGCTTAACCGACTTGAAAGGCTCAGCAAATATGTGTACTTTTTAATTTCTTAAGGTTCAGCCCGATATCAAATATTTATTTTGCTATGTTACACTTGATATGAAATAAAGTACCTGCTGGCAAAATCACACCATTTAGTCTCTAATTTTAAAAGTACACTGTATTTTAATACATTTTTTAAACAGATATCAATTTTTATGGTGCAGTACATGAGTTGTTGATGGATAAATCAGCCAAGCATGGTTAAAGAGAACCTAATCTCCAGCTGGTACCAAGCCCATTTAATTGTATCCTCTGACCTCGTCTCACCTGAGCCTGCATTACAATCATAACACAGTTCAAGTGTAAAAATGATATACTGTTTATTTGCCCTATTTTTAGAGGGACAATTACACAGTTAAACGCAGTTGTTCAAACCAGCATAGTAGGCTGAAAAAGGATGAACACATCAAAGTGTTTATTTTGCTTTACACATAATTCAAAATATTCAGGAACTTAAGTTTACATATAAAATGATAGACTAATCTATTTGGAAAATATTATTACTAATAAATAACATGCATTACCAGAACACATGAACCTCTGAATATTACTGTGCCAAGTATAACTTTCGAATGGAACAAAACAATCTGAATATGGGTAAATGCAGAACCCATAAAGTACAAGCTTCCACCAGTATCATATGCCCATGTTCACATTTATCTGTTAATTCTATAAGTCCTCATTCTTAAAAAGTCCGAATTTTACTTCCATGGACTCCGTTTGGTGCAAATTTCAGATTTTCTGTAATTCACGGAGAATTCCAGCAGTGCATTTAGGAGGCTGCTCTGACTGTAGCAGCGTTCGAGGAGTAGTTACATAAGTCTTTATAAATTCATAGTTACTCCCTGAGTAGAATATTTTGCATGCATAAATGTAGTAAGTATGCATGTGAGGATGTGTACATATGCCGCTCAATAGCATTTGCACTTTAAATGTTGTTTGCTGTTTATCCCTGAATAGTGACAGAGACCCCCCACGCATTAAATTGGGGCGTGTTCTATCCCCATTCTCAATCCAGCCTAATCCAGTCCCAGACCGCAATACTTTCTAAAATTATCTGGTGTGTGTTTGTGTCTTCAAAATGTGTGAACGCCACAAACTCGTGGGTTTTTTGGGCCTGCACCTACTTTCCAATATATTCCCAATCTGGTATCAAATTATGTGCAATTAATTTCAGCTGCAAGCACAAATTCCCTTTTTGTAAAGGGGAATTTACTCTTGTAAATCAAGCTGTTTGTACTCTTAGATTCAACCTAATGAATTTGTGAATCTGGTCCTATGAAATGTAATTTTCATCATCATAAATAATATGTGTCATTATACATGATGTATGTATGCAACATTGATTGCGTAGTCGTCTAAGCCTTCTGTTCTTTGTGGACAATCAGTTTCCTGGCACTCTTTTTCTCTAAATAAATTAGGGGTTATTTTTAAAGATGTATATTTTGGTTGATTTACTATAGTAAAGTCCTCTGCCTCGATCTACAGCTACATCAGAGTTAGAGGAATTAAGGGCCCGATTAGGATGGCGGGGGCGTATATCAGAAACAGGAATGACCGAATAGCCATCTGCGGTCCCGTCATAGGGATTACGATATGACTGCCTGGAGGACGGTTGCATCGTGTATTTTTTGCTGGCTGCAGCACCTGCTGCAATGCAAAAAAATAAATGCACCTTGTACATATCCCTGCACTACGTGACAGGCACATATGTAGGGGGCACTATAAGTGCCACCTCAGTGCCCACATAGGAGGGACAGGGTGCAAGGGGGGCCCGCTTCGGGACCCAAAGTTTCTTTCTGCCTCCCTGTGGTTAACCGCCATGAACCGTCGGGCATAAACAGGCATCATAATCCCTATGGCACTGCCTGGTAGGCACCGTCACCATTGTGGGAAATATGGCCCCCACCGCTGCCCCGGCAGGCTCAAGGATTTGAAATATGGTGGTCAGATATGATGGGTCCGATGGCGGACGTACTGCCACCGACGGGCTGTCGGTGGCAGTCCCACCATCATCCTCTATTGACTTTGTGCCTAAATCAACTCTAACCCTAAAGCATACCCTATCACTATCCCTAACACTAGTCCAGACTGAGGGGACAGTTGTACAAAGCTTTTTTTTCACAAATGAAAAAGGGCATTTTTCAATGAACGAATGCCCAATTTGCAATTCAGTAACCTATTACTGAATCGTAAATTGGGTTTGCGATTCAGTATTATGGAGGGGCGTGTTTCGGGCATCACTTCCTCATGCCGTATCACAGGGGTATGAGTCAAGGTTTTGTGACGGAAATGCGACTGCAAAACATTCACATTCTCATATGGTAAGGGGTCCCCATGAGACCCCTTCCTCTTTGTGAATGTTTGTAAGAACATTTATTAATGCCTGGCAGCCATCCCATAGACCACTACCTAATCTTAAGGAACGAAAAGAAAACAATTTTTTTTTATTTTCAATACGCATCCCATTTTCCTTCAAGGGAAACGGGCTACGTTAAAACAAAATAGCTTTATTGAACAGCAATCACAGACATGTAACTCTAACAGGAAATTGTTCCATATTGCCAAGTATATCCATAGCCATTAACATAATCTCATTCCTTAGCCTAACATATATTACAACATTAGAATGGAGAGCTCTCTATTGCAGACAATAGAGTACTCCGGGCTTCTACGGGGCAGTAGAAGCTCTCAGAACAACATTCTAATGTTGTTTTTCATTCACAGTTGCTGCTGTGAGGGGATTTAAATCCCCTCAGGCTCCAAGAGGTCTTTGTTTTGACCAATTAGAACAACCTGCCTTCTGGAGCGAATGTTCTAATTAGCTTAGAGCCCTCCTAGTGGGCTCTACCTACCATTAAAGGCCAGCTCCCTTGTTAAAGGCCCTCGCCTTTGGCTTGGGCCTTTAACGCTGGAGCGGGCCTTTAATGGTTGGAAGAGCCTGCTAGGTCGGGCTCTAAGGCTTTATTAGAACAGTGGAATGATGAAAGCTCCACTTAAGACAATGAAGTAGTTCCAGCCTTATAACTACAAAGTTTGTTTTCATGTTACTCCCTTTTTAATTTAGAAAATGTTACCCTTATTGGGTGGAATATTCTAATAGCCCTATAGCCCTTCTGCCTCAGGCTATACCAGTTGTTTAAAGGCCCTCTTGCTCGTTATAGGCTATAACTCGGGTTCAGGGCCTTTAACAACTAGTATAGCCCTCGGCAGAGGGCTATAATCACAACCAGATTTACCCCTTAGATTTATCCTAATCGATGTAGTGGCATTCTCAATAGCAGCATTCCCAATACATTGTCTATTAAGAGGAGAGAAGCGCATTTCAATTGGGGCAGGCTCTACTTGTATATGATGCTCTTAACAGAAAGGCAAACATCTAGTTTATTTGTCCAATGATTCAACTACATAGTTGAAAGTAGAGTACCATATTTAATAGTCGACTTATAATTGTTGAAATCTTAAATGTTATACTCAGTGGTATAACTAGGAATAATGTAGGCTACTGTAAAAAGTTAGTCATATGCAGATATTTAATGTGAATGCATGTATGTAATAGTATTTGTATAGCACTAGGAAGCAACACGGTGCTGAACAATGGACAACACGTGTAATACCAAGTTGTTTTCAAACAGGCAGGTAATGAGTGAGTTTGTGCCTTCGTCTGTAGGAATAACAACGCAGCACTCCTTAAGTCAGAGTAGATGTTCTACCATATCCTGGGATCATAGCCCAAAATGCCTGCTGTTTTTTTCTTCCTTGGACATTTTCATCTCCAGTCTCGGTTTTAAATAAATCTACAATTTTTAAAAAATGCAACTCGTTTTCCAAAAGGAAAACGGGATCCGTTTATAAAAAAATTAAAAATTTCACAACGTTTTTAGGAGTAAACAGTGGCCCCATGCCTATGCTCCCAAATTATTTTTTTTAACTTTTACATAGGGGAAGAGGAAGAGGTTCACTTTGAAAATGGGCTAACACCTACTTCAAGGATTAGGTAAAATATCAATGTTTTGCAACCGGATTTTGATTGCAAAACACTAACACCAGCTATGAGGAATTGGTGTTCGAAAAGGAGCTCAAAATACTGATTCAGGATGGTTTCCAAAACACATTTTACAAATCGAAAAACCTTAACTGAATCGTAAAATGAGATTAGTACATTTGAAAAAGGATTTTAGCTTTTGCTAACACTCTGATGACCTAATTTGAGGGTTTGCGAACTTTAAAACCCTTTCACGCACATGCATCAAAAGAAAAACGGTTCAAATGGGCGGATTCTCAGAATCTGCTCCTTTGCGACCAGTATTTTCGCATTTGGGATGCATCATCCCAAATGCAAAAATAGCAATTTAAGTAATCTCTAAATATCTATTACTTAAATTGCGCCTGCATTCAAGGAATCACAATTTGAGATTCCTTAAATGCAATGCATTAAAGTAAAAAAATGAGCGATTTGGCTTATCAGGGGCGCAAATTACCATGAAGTTGAACTTCATGGTAATTTGCAAATACTTTGAAAAATGCACTTTTATGCTTTTTTCAAAGTTTCATGTTGTGCACACACATGCCCTTAGGGCATGTGTGTGCGCAACATATGTGCACGGATCAATTTCAGGGGTGCAACAAGGTGTCCTTTTGACATCCTTGCACCCCGAAATTGCATGCGCAATTTGCGAGGACCTATTGGCACTCGCAAATTGTGCATGCAATTTCCCATTCATTCTTTAGGCCTCGGCCCACAATTTGCGAGTCTCAAATAAGGAATGTGTAGGAATCACTGTTTTTACAGCGATTCTTACATACATAAGGATTTGCGAATCCTAAATAGCAATTTCTTAAAATTCGCTATTTAGGATTCACAAATCCTGACTTTGAAAACATTAGGCAATGAGAGAGCTGATGATTTTGGGGTCTCCTCTAACCTAGGCGGGACCAAGCCGATGTCTTGAACACAAAGAGCATAAACAAAAAGCACATTTGGTTGAACTTCAGTGGTGGTCCCATCCTCTTAGGACCACCCCAAGCACAGTTATTAACAAAAAACAATCCCAACCAAAGGCCCTGCAAAACATTATGGGACGTGATTAGCAGTGGGCAGTGAATATTATAGTATCCAATATCAAAATAATTCTACAAACAGCTGCAGTTCACCTAGTCGTTACTAGATGTGCCTCAGGAGTCAAATGCAAAGCATTGAAATCATTCTTACAGCAAGCTGTAGTTCCACTAGTCATTACTAGATGTCCCTCACGAGTCAAATGCAAAACCATTGAAACCCTTTCATCAAGCATTTGCATTTGACTCGTGAGGTACATCCAGTAACCGCCAGTTGAACTGCAGCTCTTTGTAGAATTATTTTGATATTGGATACTATATAATATTCACTGCCCATTGCTAATATCATCCCATAATGCTTTGCAGGGCCTTTCGTTGGGAATGTTTTTTTGCCAATAACTGTGCTTGGGGTGGTCCTAAGAGGAAGGGACCACCACTAAATCGTTCAATAAGATGTGCTTTTTTGTTTTCAAGGCATCTGTTTGGTACTACCCTAGGTTAGGGAGGATCCCAAAATCATCACCTCTCTCACTGCTTACTAATTTTTCAGTTTTACTTTTGTGAAAGTACTATATGCACTTTAGCATATAAAGACAGAGATACTTATTTTGTTGTAACTGGCACTGTGCAGGATGCCATTTGCAATTATTTTACAATATTTTCACAGTGCAGACAAGTACACAGTGTTATCAGCTAAGCTATGCAGACTACGGTGTACTACGTGAAGTTCAAAGTATACTACGTGAAGCTATGTGTAGTGCTGCTACGCAAACTATGCCCAGGCCTACTACTTACCAACTGCACATTTTGCGCACCACAAATAAAGTGGTGCTAAAAAGGTGGCATAGCTGCAATTGTTATTCTGCACAAACATTTAAGCTTTGGATATAATTTTGCATCTTGTTGGTAATCTGGTTCCTCCATCTGAGCATTTTGAATTAAAAAACTCATAGGGTGGAACGCCTTTTCATTCTACATTATGTTCAAGTCTCCGCTCAACAAGAATATCAAGTGTGAGATTGGGCAAATCCTTCCTACCCACCCAAGACACTGCAGAAATTGACTTTTAAAGCACAGATTATTTAATGGTGCTGTGATTTTTACACTTAATAAAAATAATCCAACTGATAGATTAGACCCGCTGTCTGGTTGTATTTTATAATTTTGTTTTCTATCTTCATTGGGATGATGGTATGTGGAATAGAAAAAAGGGTGATTGTGCTGATTTGATTTGAAAAGTGTTATTTTCCAAAAACAGAGAGTTAAATAACCATAAGAATTCTGAATTTGTGAAGGATGTCTTTACTAAATATTGCATATCATTAGAAATGGAATCTGGAGTATGGGGCATTCAACTAGGAAGGACTAAAATGAGAAGCATGGAATCTCAATATGCAATAGAAAAATAGTACATATCTGTCAATATTAATATTCTCAATGCACTGTTTAACTTTAATATCTTTTATTTACAGTTGTTTTACACAATACAAGAACAATCTAAGTATATTCTCGACGATGTACATAAAAAGAATGAAAAACAACAGCGCTTCACTTTACAGTCTTACTTTCAAAAAGTAGACATGGTAAGAATAGATTGTGGTACTTAGGGGCCGATTAGGATGGCGGTGAATCCGCATCCTCCAGGCCGGCGGAAGCCACCACAGGCCTGGAGGATGCGGATTCACCGCGGCGGCCATAGAAAACACCCACCGCCAGATTAGGATGGTGGTGGGATTGCGGTGGGCCGAGCAGCGGACGGCGGGGCCATCCGCCGCTAATCCGTGGGGTGTGGAGGGCAAGACACTGTCAGCCAAATTACGATCTGCATTGCAACATGCTTTTCCACGACGGCTTTTCCGCCGCGGAAAAGCATGTGGTCTTTGGTGTTTGAGGGCCCGTTGTGGGCCCCCAGGGTGTCGGGTGCACACGGGGGGTACCTATGGTACCCCCCAGCATTTACATGCACAAAGCGGCAGGCACTGCGCGGTGCCTGCCGCTTTGTGCATGTAAATGTAAAACATGCATTTTTAACCTTGCAGCGGGTGCTGCTTCAAGCAGCACCCGCCGAGGGTTAAAGATACAGGATGTGACCGCCAGGGTGGCGGTCACATCCTAATTGCACCGGAGGGACCGCCGCTGCCCCTACGGACGGTCCCTCCACCTCGGGGGTGGCGGACGGACGCAGGTCCGTCCGCCATCCTGATAGGCCCCTTAGTTTGTGTTGTTTCTGATTAGAGTTGTTAAGATATTGGTCTACCTGTAATTGAAGCTGCATAAGGAATGGGAAATTGTGTAACCTAGATCCAAGTCTGTCGGAAGTTGTAACAGTAGACTACAACTGGATTGATGACTACCTGAAATGATAGATGGATTACACACAATGGCCCACATGTGTCATTATTGGAAATAGCAATTACCTAATTGTGATTTTCTGAGAATCGCAATTAGGTAATCAATATTCCTAATGTATGAAACTCTATGAGTTTCACTTAGCAATTCCTCGTAGGTCGCAAAATGACCTACTCGTGAATATCAATGAGTCGATTGCAATTTGCGACCCATTGGGAATCCCTCAAATCACAGGGATGGTGGCCTGCTGAGGTCAGCAGACCACCATGTCTGTGATTGTATTTTAAAAAAGCTATTTTTTTTAATGCAGCTCATTTTCCTTAAAGGAAAATGAGTTGCTTTTTTTTAAAAAAAATGAAAAGTTTTCCTTTTCATGTTTTCCAGAGCAGGCAGTGGTCCATGCTCTGAAAAAACGTTTTCTATACCATTCCCAAAGGGGACGGAGTCCATTGGGAACCCTTCCCATGGGTGAATTGGCTACCACCTACTTGAAGTAGGTGGTAAAATGCGAAGGTTTCACAACCGTATTTCAGTCATAAAACATTCCTACATACCACTGCGATTTGGCATTTGGAAGGGACACCCTGAACATGCCATTTTCTAATGCTGAATCAGTATGTATTTGCAGTTCCAAATTGCGATTCTGTAACATGTTACTGAATTGCAAACTGGAATTCATACATACCAAAATGCATTTTCCCAGTGGCAAACGGCCCGATTCTGCAAATCAGGCCGTTTGCTACCATTAAAATGCTTGATACATGTGGCCCATTGTGACATATGGACTGTGTAGAGACGGAAATGTCTACCCTCATGGTACTCAGTCATGCCATCAATGATGTAATCGTGATGACATATATGAGGTCCATGCCCACCACTATCTTTGGTTTTGTCTTGTGTGAGGCCACTTGAGGAGCATGTATGTGTAAACTGGGGCTTTGTGCTGTACTGATAACATGCCTCTAAATGGTTTCAAAATACATTATTCCTGCATTGTGCTTTGTAAGTAACATATCCCTCACTTTCCCCTCATGTTCCACATGTTTTTAGGTCTGCCAAGTCCTCTTTACCACGTGAGAAGCTGAGGTTGCAATGTGTATTACTGTGCCATTAATAGCCGTATCACTTAATTACGTCCTGCCCTCAATTAATTGCACTTGTATCATGACTTTTTTACATCTATTTAAAGGCCATGATTACTCTGTAATCAATTCATCAGTTGTTTTACCATCAGCCATTAATTGGTCCCATCATCACATGTATAATTTCACATGAAATATTAAATTAATTGTCTCTCTTACCAGTAGAGAGATAGGGTCCAGATAAGTGGCAGACTGCCCTAGCTTTAGCTGAAGTACTGCTGGAATATGTCAGATTGTGATTGATGAGAGACCTAATCCTAATCATTGGTGTCTGGGGGGCATAGAGACAGACTAAGGACTGATAAATGAATTTATAATTTAAGTAATATAGTGTTACTGGAATTTGAAGGATAGCAGAATGTGCTTTTCTACGTCTGTAGTCTTCAGTGAATGTCATGCATGTAGGTGAATAATGCAAGGGTGACACAATCAGTTGATTCACAAAAAATGGTCTCTGAGTGGATGTAATCCACTCCTGACCCACTCATGATAAAAAAATGCCTGAGGTATTTAAAAAACATCAAAGGGTGTTATTCATTTTTAGTGGTGGTTCACAAACTGCATTTTGTAGTAAATCAAGTAGTATGAAAGTAGTGCTACTCCTGTACTTACAGAATGCTATTCACAAACCTATGGGTAAAGACCTCTGCCTCTCCAAAATTTCTGTGCAGAGATGTGCACCACAGTGGCTGAAATCCTTGAACAAGTAGAAAAACCTTTTAGTAGTAAATGGAAAAGAGACAACGGTGAGCGGCTAAAAGATGGGGAATACGTACTACAAAATGAGAGAGTTTGGGGCAAATTTAGAGAGGTGTTTTATGGCAGTTGAGTAAAAAAGGCCCCCGAGCTCCAGGGGGCCCCCTCAGCACAGTATCCTGGCCTGAGAGCTTCTGGGTGAGTCCAGAGGGGGGCCCTCTATGTACTTTGCAGGAGGGCCGCCTCAAGTTTTATTACGCCACTGGTTTTGTGGGAAGCATGCTATTACAAACAAACAGCCAAAAAAAGAGCAAATGAATTGCTAGCCCCAAACTATACAGCTATAATTAAAACACCAATAGAAATGTCAAAACATGTGTAAATGCACTTCAGTCCAGCCTTGAAGTATGCCAAGCATGGCGACTCACAGGGTCTACAATAAACGTCCATAGAAAACAATAGGAGCAGAAAATAAAATAGCAGCCCATTGGAATCAATATCAGTTAACTTATGACAAAGGCACACCTGAACACCATCTGTAAGAAATTAGGTTATTGGTTGTGGGGTAGTGGAAGCCCCACTCAGACACCAACCTCAATCCTTGTCAGGGTGAATCACAAGTCACTAAATGATCCTGTGTTTAACCGTCTGGTAGCTTGGCACAAAAGCTGTCAGGCTTATATTCAAGGCAATTTGTAAAGTGTTTATGCAGCAAACAAACAGTAATAAAGTTAAAACACAACACAAGATAAATCCTAATTTAGGGGCTGATTATGATTGCGGGTTTTCCGCATCCTCGGGGCCGGCGGAAGCCACCGCCGGCCCCGAGGATGCGGAAAAACCGCAGCGGGCTGACCAAGGACCCACCGCCACATTAGGATGGCTGGTGGGTCCTGGTTTCCGCTGCGGGTTTTCCGCCGTGGAAAAGCATACGGATCTTCACCTAGGGGGCCCGTTGCGGGCCCCCTAGGTGAAGGGGGGTGGGAGGTGCACATGGGGGGTACCTATGGTACCCCCCTGCATTTGCATGCAGAAAGCGGCAGGCACCGCGCGGTGCCTGCCTGTTTCTGCATGCAAATGCCATGCGTGCATTTTTAACATTGCCGCGGGTGCAGCTTGAAGCTGCACCCGCTGCAATGTTAAAAATAGAGGATGTGACCGCCAGGGTGGTGGTCACATCCTAATCACACAGGAGGGGACTCCGCAGCCCATGCGGACGTCCCCTCCTCCTCGATGATCGCGGATGGACGCAAGTCCGTCCGCGATCATAATCGGCCCCTTAATTAAGAAAAATAGAGTTAATTGTAATAAAATGATATGAGAACACAAAATATCCAATCAATAGATCCATAGATATTGAATTTTAAATAATTAAGTAAAAAATAGCATCTAAAAGCACAAAGCTCTTCTCACGTCCATCTGGTCGGGCTATGCAGAGAGCGAGTCACAAGTTCAGGCTCTACCAAGACGGATACAGGGACCAGATTAGTCCAGCTGAAAAGTTAATTTGTGAATTCCAGCTTGAAGAGTTCCATTCGCATTGAAGGAAGCAATGAGGAGGAGGCTTTCGGCTCGAAGAGCTGTGTGAGTGTCGCAGATGGTCTTCACTGGAGTAAAGATCTGGTCATTACTGGAAATTTGCACTAGTGGTTCCTCACAGACAGTCAACGTTGGTGTGAAGAGCAGGTCTTGTGTCGCTGGTCATCACGGATGGTTGCTGCCAGTATGAAAAGAAGGTCTCACGAGATCTTCACATTGGCAGTCATCACAGGCAGCAGAGTTTTGGTGCGAACAGGCTGGTTCAAGGTTATGAGGAGCCCACCTTCAGGATTTTTACCTTTTTGTCTTGAAGGAGTTTCCACTGATGTCAGCAAAGGGTCAAGGACCTGGGAGGCACCTCTTGGGGATCAGGACTTCAGATGAGGCTAGCAGCAGGGCTCAGGCACGTCCAAGCAGGACTAGGCATACCTAGTTACAGCTGGTCAGCTGGGCAGTTTAAAGGAGTCCTCTGAAACTTTTTGTGTTCCTGCAGCTCACATAGAAGGTCAACTAATTGACCCTTGGAGTCACCGTGGGTACCCTGGGATCAAGACAAGAAGGTCCAGTCATCCTTTTTCAGATAGCAAGGCAGTTCTCCAAGTAGTGGGCCAGGTCTACTAACAACAGGGCAGTCCTTCTCCTAAATCTTCCACAGGTCCAGGAGTATTCTGAGCTCAGGTTACCCCTTTTATGCTCAATGCAGGCCCGTGGGTGGGAGATTCCTCTTTGCTAATATTTCCTGTTACCTGGGTTTGGCACCAAACTGACTATGTTCAATGTTCAATAAAAGACAGGCTGGTCTAGATGCCAGCTGCTTTGTTAGAGTCAGGGCAGGCCATCCTCAAAATCAGGAAGTGGGCGGGAAAGCCCTGAGACTGTCCCTTTAAAGCTCTGGAAAGTTGAGTGCAACCTCCCAGAATATCCTGTTCAGGGAAGCAACACCCTGACCTACTTCCAAATCTCTATCTACAAAGAATTGTGAACAACTATTTTGCCAAAATCTTATGCCTGCTGGAGGCAGGGGGAAAGAGAATAAATATTACAATTTCTCCTCATTTTTCTAAATTGCATGTGTGCTGCCAGCAGACATAAAAAGTAGGAAAAGCTTTAAACATATTTTTTGTACTGGAGGGAATCCCTTCCAGTACAAAACATATCCTTTAGCTAACTCAGATACCCTATGTACTATGGCCCAAAGGTGTATTTGTTTGTGCTTGGCTGCCAAAAGTGCACCAGCGCAGGGCGAGAGGAGAACGGTGCCACATCTTAATAGATATTGTGCTATCCTGCTCTCCCATTTTTCACCTGCACCAAACCCCTATTTTTCCGACTGGAGGGTTCTCCCAGGCCCTCATCCCTTTCTCCTTACTTTTTTAGAAGCTTGATGTGGCTCCTTTCCCCTTCCTCCCTCTGCTCCCTCTTACATCCCCTGTCCCCTTTATCCATGCCACTTTGGTCCCTTGCCTTTGGAACTCACCTGATTGCCCATGTCCGTTACACCCTATCCCCTGTTTCTTTTCACTGAGTCGTCCCTGGCACCACTGTCTGACTTTCGATCCACTCCCCCTCTCTCTAACCCATTTTGTATTTTTATTAGGAATGGTACGCACATTAAACTAATTTCTTTGAGAAGCCAGATGTAGCTCCTACGCACTTCCGCCTTAAGCCCCCCTCTTACATTCTCTGATTAGCTTTTCCTTTTATCTTGTTAGTCAAATTAGTTTCTAGTCAATTTGGCAATTCTTTAAAAGGGTATTTTAGATGGTTTGTTTCTAATAAAATTGTAGTGGCATAGTTGTTTTGTAGTCAAATTAAGGTAGCTCTTACCTACTAATCACCTGTCACCCGGCTCTACCTTCTGGTCATAGCAAATATATTGGGGGAACATATATGAGCTGCTGGTGCTCCCTGAGTAAAGTGACATGAGGTCAGTAGCGAAGTACTTAGTACTGCACATTACTTGTATGTTCAGTGACTTCTTACTCTTTCTGCTCCTATCAAAAGTTTCCTTGGTGAGGGTGGCACATGTGCGCGCCTCCCACACAGCTATGGGTAGATATTGAGGACGCATTCGAAATCACACCTTGGTGTCCTGGAACTCTACTGGTTATTGGAAAAGGCTAAGTGTGTGAATTCTGGACAGAATGGCAACAAAGAGTTGACTAAATATCTTTAATAGGGCACTCAGAGGTATGCTACCTGCCACATCTAATGTGCCTTGGTAGCATCTTGATGGTAGCATCTGTAGTGCACACAGGACCTGTTAATGTGTGGGGGTGCCATATTTCCATAGTGCCTGTCTGTTCAGCGCAGCCTGGGTTTTTCTTTTTTGGTCTTGTATACCTTGTCTGTCTAGACCGTAGCATCATAAACATTCTCCTCTGTTCAGGCAAAAGGATAGGACTCTCGGACAGAAGCTTCTATCATTAGACTTTTTTCAGCTGGGCCAGAAGAATGCACCCGCGTTTGGTTCTGGCACATAGGGCTGCCATTTCACTACTTAATCTTGCATTTTCAACCTCCTTTTATCATTAGCACATCGTTCCACTGCGAGTGCCCTTTGCTGTTTTTAGGACTATACGATAATTGACAATGTTTCATATATACATTTTGTAAATTGCAATATAGAATTCGTTATTCAGTCGTACATTTCCGATACATTGTACGAATTTCTTATTTGTTGAGCTGTTCAGTTGTTGCAAATTCATACATTGTGAGGATGTATGTATTGTTTTTTGAATTTTGCGGGATGAAATCACTTTGTGACCGATTTGCAAGTCGCAAAGGCGCCATACATTTATACTTTTGAAACCGTAAGACTTGTGGGTTTCAATTTTTCTGGATGTCACTATACTTTCTGTCCTCAAACTTCCAAAACCTCACTCACACATTAATATTCGAGGTCACAACAGGACTGGGTGGTAAAATAGAAGAAATGAGGTAAACGACACAAGAAGCGGAGAAGGTCCAACATCCACGAAAGGATTTATGGGTATGAGTACTATAGGTGTTCTCTTTTATGTGCTCTGCATGGCATTCTGAATTCTCCTCCAAACGTCCAGCTCCATGACACAGGGGCAGCCATTTCCTCTGTGTACCATTTTATATAAATATCCCCAATATCCCCATTGTATTACCTTTTTAGATGTGTTATCCCAATTCTGAAAGGCTCGTAAGAGTACGTAAAAGAGCATTTACATGAGGACTGCTTTACTACTTCAAAATGGCTTTCAGAATAGACGCGGGCACATTTTCATTTTTTTGCTATACATTAAATAGGAAGCTAAACCAAGATACACACAATAATACCTACAAATTGGGAATGCATTACTGCTTTTGTTACATACGGTCTCTCCACTGCCATGTGATATAAAGATATCATGAACGAAAACGCATTTTAATCGTACTGCACATTACTAAATATGTCACAGGGATTGCTGCAAGGCCCCAAGACCAGCTGTGCCACTCAAAGAGCTGAGGGGTTTATTCGGCCCCAGAAGCCTAGAAACAAGATCCCATCTTGTGTTGCGGAATAAAACATGCATAGTTTAAAAAAGAAAATATTTCTGTTCAAATAAACGAAATAAGTTTCAGAACAAACAACCATTTCCTTTGGCAGAATGAGCAGCATAATTACTAATGACTTTTTGTCCATATTTATTAACTGCCTTCATTTACACATGTTGAGTTAACTTCTGATTAAGCAGTAATTAATTGCCCATACTAATTCGGTATTTAACAGCACTAATACAATTCCCCGTGAGATGAAAAGTAACTATTAACTAAGGCACCTCCTTAGCATCTTGTTCTCATTATGCAGTTCATCAAGCACTGTGAATGCTGAGTAGTCCAGACTGAGTCTGGGCGAATTATGTTAAGTATCAAGTACGGTCGTTCGAGTAGTAATGCCTCACAATCATGCACTAAATATCGTTGGATGGGTAAAAGCGATGGAGCAAAAAGAAATACTATGAGATACCTCTAAAGTAGAAGCAGACCTTATCATGTCGGTACAAATAAGACATTTTTTCAACAATGTAAATAATCAAAATGTTACAAAGAAGAAAAATTGAAAAAAAGCTCCTATTGTGAATTTTCAAACATATCTATGGAGACTGAGACATTACTGTTTTTTTGCAAATCTCTTATGTTTAGCTATATATTTATATGTAAGACAGCACAATGATATTTTCCAAATAAACAGACTTTATTTCACGATCTAAACTTGTTACAGTAGGGTGCTTTCAATTTTCCTGAAGAAAGCTCCCAATAACATTTAGACTGCAGAGAGAGAACTAATTTAAATCCACAGATAAGGACTACTTTAAAATAAGATATCCAGGACATCAGTACAATACCTTTTCTATCTAATACCGGCTGCTGCTGGCTATTTCCAGGCCTGCCTGAATGCACATCATACAGGGCTAAGAGATCAGGGATTGGCCCGCCTATTTTTCGTGGGGGTAAAGGCTTGGGCATTTTTAAGCTGTGCTCTTAATCTGGGTCCTCAAGTTGTAGATAAATTAAGATACAACTTTTTGCATCTTATCCTGCTAACCAAAGTCTTCTTTTTTATAGAAACATTTCAGAAAATGTTGTCCACAGTTGCTCTATTCATATCAAGGCTGGATTCAGAAATCGGGGTTTGCTGCAGCCTGCCAGCATTTGCTTTTTAAGTCTGTAGTAACTTCAGAAAGTAGCCATTTGTGGATCACTCACAGTACCTATGAAAAGTGTATTATTTTTAATACTCTATGGCTGATGCATTGCTCCTTCCATGGCCACTGTCCTGACTATCCAAAGAGAAAAAGCAAACTTACCAACCTAACAGAATCGGCATTCTACTTCAGTTAACCTATTAAACCCTTGCGTGCTTGTGACGGAACCGTTCCGTCACAAGCCTCGGGTGAGCTGTGCTAGTGACGGAACGGTTCCGTCACGGCCCGCTCGGCGCGCCTGCGCGGCGCTGATTTCGCGCCTGCGCGTCGCGTTATATTGAGCGGGCACGTTCGTGACGGAACCGTTCCATCACAAGCACAGCTCACCCGCGAGCCGTGACGGAGCGGTTCCGTCACAAGCACGGGACCGCCGCGCGACCGCCCCACCCCCTTAGCGCTGCGGCGGAATAGCCGCCGCAGCGAAGGGGTAAAGGTCCTTTTTTCACAGAGCCCAAATTTACGGCGGGTGTTTTTGGTCCAAACTCTTATACTGTGGAGCTATGTTCCTACTGAGTCAAGGTGTGGTTCAACTGTGCTTATTTTCCATCAAACAATAACGACCTATTTATTTCGCTAAGTAGATGCCATTAGGCATCACTAGGTTCAATTTACCCCACCTAATGTCAATGCCAAGAGAAGTTTGAGTAAATTACATTTAATACATATAAACACAATAAATATATTGTAGGTATAAACACCATCACACAACATTCCACCTCAGCAATTCAATCACCTCCCCACATCTACAGGATGAAAAGGATATGTCTATAAATAACTGGTTGTAAGTGGGGACCACCTTTTCTATTGGCCATTATTTAACCAAGTGCTCTGCCCGGAATGGAAAAACAGTAGGTTAAAAATTGAACCTTGTCAATATTACTGATCCTCACGTCAAAAGTAGTAGCGGCTCCTGGAGGGAGTGCTGCCGGGCGGTGACGCAGGGCGGGGTGTAGTAAAGTCCAGATTATGGCCTAACAGAGGTAAGTATAGATATACGATGCAGCATGCACAATGAAATTTGTTGTATTTATTTATTTGTATACTTACCTCCGTTAGGCCATAATGCGGACATTACTACCCCCCACCCTGCCTCTCTCCCGCCCTGCGTCACCGCCCAGCATCAATCTCTATAGGAGCCGCTACTGGTCAAAAGCCTTAACAAGACGATCTGGCATTTCTATTAATGTGCACTATGCAGTTTATCAATTACGGTTGTAGCACGCCTTAGAATTTGGCGTGTTTCTTAAAAAATATTAAATTTGCTCCAGTGTGTTAAGGTAACTTCGAGAATGAACTGACTACATAAGCTGCCTACATTATTTAACATTTGACATCATAAGCCATTAACAAACATGGCTTCAAGAGGTATTGAAAAGACTTGTAAAGATTTTTCTAATTTTCATGATTTTAGTTAAACACCTTCACTACCTGATGTCAGAGGCATATCTTCAGAATAGATCAAATATCTGAAAATATCAACCCTTAACTGAACTCATTCCCAAGATATCGTTGATATTTGCAACTATGCACTGATTGTTCAACTGATGAAAAACATTTAAATGAGATGATCTCTATTTTACTGGGCTCTTTTGTTCTTAACAGAATATACACCCACTTAAAATTATTGGGAGTCTCCAAGACTACCTGTCATCCATTCCAATAAAATTTCAACTGACAAAACCTCCTGATATCCACAGTGAAATACCACTAAACACATTCCTAACCAAAACCGCTTAATTAATGCTGATATTTGAATGGCCATATTGATGGTTATAATTGTGATATCCAACAAATTGCTACAGATAGCATTTTCAATACATTTGTTTGATTAAATATCGTTCAAAGTTTTGCCAAAGCTGCCTAACTAATATTGGAGTTTATAATTCAAAATATTCAGAAAGTTTTCAAGACACTGGTTTCAACCGTTGATAGAAAATCAATAAGCCCATTGCCAGAATTACTGTATAAGATAATGGTCCACCAAAACTATGACTAGTTCAACCATGAGAGCAAAAATAATAAACAGACACTGCCACAGGCACAATAAGTTAGAGCTGGATGATGAAATAGTGGCCACGAAAACAATGTGGTACAAAGGTATCATAGAAAAAGTATTAACCACAAACACATAAACTTTATATACTTACAATATAAAGTACAACATAAGATTGTCAAAATATCATGGTCCACTATAATGATCAGCATATATTTTATTTTAATTAATATTGCTGCCATTCGAAATAAAAGTTACATTGCATTAAAATTAATACACTTCAAAAATATATAACCTAAAACATACAAATATTGTTTAATAGCAGTATTTATAGCCAAGTAAAAATAAATGCTAATATTAAGTTACAAATCACTATAAATATTGCATACATGTAAAATAATTATTGAATACATTCTATTGAAGTATAAAACAGCCCATACATATAGTACTATTATTTTAAAAACAATATTCAAATACATTTTAAGTACATTAAAAATATTAATTATATTTAAAAATATATAACAAACAGAAAAGTAAATCATGTAAAAAACATTATCAATATTAAACATACTTTAAGAATAAACTGTATTTAAAACATAAATAAAATAATGTTAAATCATGTATGGTCAAAATATCTTTTCAAAATCCAAGCTAGAGTGATATGCAGTAACCTAATTCCAATCCCAGATTATTAAAAAAAAATACACCATACTAAATAAAAACTACAAAAAATGTAAAAAGGCATAGATTGATGAATTAATTATTACTATTCTAAATTAAACTTAAACATTAGGCAAAATGTATACAGGGAGGGTCAGATTTACTAATCTACTTCTAGGCTAAATAACTAGGGGAATGTGCCTACATTGCTTCTGAAGGGGTTGTCAGCTGTACTACATCTCACATAAATAAAATATGTTTAAATGTTTGTTTCATAAATGTAAATGTAAATTAAAAATACAGTACATCTTAAAGAATAATAAATATATCACAATCACACACAATTATTTCTTTTAATAAATACATAATAATCAATACCAAATATTATCCCACAAAAACCTCCCACCATGACACATACACATAAAAGTGAAGAGAGTCTTCGATGATACATGCTTTTTTACATGTAATTAAAATGTAACGTTTATGAATAAAAACACTGCCCATTCATTTCCCTAATGAACCCAATATTCCAGAATATAAAAATATAAAAAATCTAATATTCACATTTTGAAGTATTAGACACGTAACAATAATTAATTCACACTTGAATAATAGAAATACTCACCAAAGCACCAATATACATCACTATGCCAGAAATGGCATAAAACAATAGTTTACAAAAAATATAAAAATATATTTTGAAATTTGAAATTATTAAACATATAGATAATAAAAATAATATAAAAATGTACCTTAATATAATACATTATTCAATTATATAAACATACTTTTATTTTAATTAAACACTGCCCACCCTGTCCTAAAATAACAACCCAACCCAAAATTAAAGTGGAGTATTTAATTAAAAAATGTATTAAATGTGTATACAGAAAATAGCAATTAAAATAATAAATAATTAGCCTACTAAAGACCACCACCTGAAAATAAAATGATATAAATAATTACAGATTTAATAATTATTTAAAAATTAAAAAGCAAAGGTGCACAATTCACCAATAAACCTAAAAGCTCAAATGAAAAATATCTACATGACTATATTAATAGTAAGAATAATTATAATTACATTTCAGATAACATGCATAAAGGAAATAAAAACATAATGCCATCCATTAAAACAATATACTAAAACAATATCATAGTAAGCAGTTTTTTAAACAACTATACTGTTGTATAAAATTTAAAAAATAGATACTTATCTTCAATATATTTGTGAAGAAAAAAACTACAAGTAACATGTTGCATTGCAGCTACTATGAAAATTGGTATTGCACACACATCCATAGGTAAAACATTGAAGCAGATGGTGAAACAAACCAACATCACTTATGATGTAGTTTGACATGGCCAGTTAAGACAAACATTACATATAAAAACACAGAAAAGATCTTTACCTTGAAAAGTTCCTGGAAGCTCTGATGTGTCAATGTCGATTAATCCTATCACCGCTTCTGTGCAAAGGGTTTCTTCAACAAGGTCCTCAAGGGGTGTATTTGGCTTGTCTTTGGGAGGTCCTCCACCACTCCTTCTGGCAGTCTTAATGCGGGTCGCAATTTTTTCTTTTGCGTGACTGCGCAGAGCATACCATCTTTTCTGCAAGTTGGTGATGTCTCTGTGCGCTACGCCTACAGCATTCACTTTGGCTTGTATTGCCAGCCAAAGCTTCCTTTTCACTCCTTCAGGCACCTTAAAGGACTGTTTGCCAAACAACTGCTCCTGTCTTGCTTTGACCTCTTCTATTAGAGTCTCCAACTCCTGGTCGCTAAATTTCACTTTTCTTTTCCATGCATGCTGATCTTCTGACACATTTTCTTGATCCATTGTTTTGAAAAATGAAACAGGCTCCTCCACTTCCAACAGGCACTGCTCCAATCGCTAGATGTCTCTCCTGCAGTTCAAATGCTGAACCAGGTGCATTTGATTGCTTCCCTAGCTTCCTGCCAGTCATTGTATTGAGATGCATCATGTGTGCGATCTCGCTATTTGCGAATTCGCAAAAATGCGTCTTCGCAAATAAGAATTCGCATTTTTATGCGATTCGGTAAAAATTGCGATTTTTACCGAATCGCATAATATTTGCGAAAATTTTGATGCATTTCATTTTGCGATTCCTTATTTGCGATTCCCTAAAATTCGCAAATAATAAATCGCAAAATGTTGCGATGATGCATGTGCCCGTTAAAGTACGAATTTCTATGCTTAGATATATTCATAGGAATCCAATGCACCTGTATGTTTTGTACGCTGCAGCACACATGCAATTCATTGGTTTGTTTGCAGAAATTGACTATCTCCCCTTATTTATGCCTGCATCCAGTAGACCTGATTGGGTTATGCAGAGCCCAGTCTGCCTGCTAGTAGATTTGACTGTGCCAAACTTATTGGTATTTGAAGCTGATCTGCCCCAGTTTTGCCCCCTTGATTCAAAGTGATGCAGAGCAGTGCAAAGTGACACCTACTGCTAAAAGGGCATCCTTCCAGTGCAAAGCACTGTTAGACCTGGACATTATATACTAACATACTATGCAAGACTTTGGGCCTGATTACCACTTTGGCGCAGCAGCGATGGAGCAACGCCACCTCTGCTGCACCAAAGCCACTCAAGAACTGCTGACCTTATTACGAGTTGCAAATATGCAACTCGTAATAAGGTCTGTGGTTCTTTGGCCTTTCCCATGATGCTGCCTTGAAAACAGGCACTTCAATGGGAACGGCCAAAAAGTTCCTGGCCGGCATGGACGGTGATGTCCATCCCGTGCTGGTACTGGTGGTGTATACATACAGGGGGGGCACATGTTGTGCCCCGGTGAATTTATTCCCAAGGTGTGGGGGACATGGAGATTGGTCCACCGCCAATATGACTAATCAGCACTACGGTGGACCGCCCCCTTTGCGCCACCATAATCAGACCCTTAGATTGCAGCACTTGCATCTGCTTGTGCCAGTGAAAGGTCTTAGTGATTATGTACCCAAAAGGTTGACTGAACTGAGAAGGTGTTCATCATGCCAGTTACATTGAGTGGTTATTTCTTATGTAACTAAATACACCCAGATTCAGTCTTCACAGATAATATTTACCCCTATTTATCACTCTCCATTTAAATTCATAGACGATTTTGAGGTTTATGTGATCCATTTATTTTCTCATGTCTTATGAACCATTTTTAGAAATTGTGCTATTTTAGTGCAAATTATATCCATAGTGCCATTTTTGTAAAGTTGAATTGCAAATCATAAAAACATATCTTCATGCTTCTTCTAAGATTGAACCTAAATATATTCTGTGCCTTAAAACAATATCCTCTGAGCACACCCACAGTTCAATAATGTAATTCCAATGTGTATATGCTTGCCATATACACATTGGAATTACATTATTGAACTGTGGGTGTGCTCAGAGGATATTGTTTTTAGTATTGCTTCACATGAAGCCAGCTGATGTTGGATACGCATCGTTCCTCTTGAAGCACCTTCACGATTACTGTTAATAATTATTATTCTGTACCCTGATGTTAAGGTAGTGCGCCCACTATAGGTTGGTATCCATTTCTTAATTGTATATTCTGTGCCTTGTAGTTTTCTGTGATAAGATCTATATTTAAGATAATCACAGCCTGTCTCAAACTAAGGGCCTTAGTACGAAGGCGGTTGGGCAGACCACCAACCGCCATCGTTTCGGGCAGGACATGTCCGACAATGAGTTGTTGCTCCCACCCGCCCTATTATGATATTTAAAGTGCCCTTTTCTACTGTGGCTTGTGCTGCACCCCAGGAAAAGGGCAGCAGCACAAGCCACAGTAAAAAAGGCACTTTGTACACATCCATGCACTGTGTGCCAGGCATCATGTGGTTCCAGGTACACAGTCCATGGATGTGTGGGGGGCACTACATGTGCCCCTCAGGCCACTTAGCCTTAGCCAAGGAGGATGGGGGCCCTGCTTGGGGCCCTCAGAGTCTGTTTACATCTGCATATTAAATGGCGGTGGGACCACCATGAAAAGGCAGTTGGAGAAAGACATCCTAATCTCTCTACAGCAGTGACTACGCAGGCACCGCCTCCATTGTAGGGACAGGAGTCCCACCGCAGCCCCAACAGGATCATGGATACTGTCAAAGGTGGCGGTTCTACCTCTGACCTCTGTGCTCTGACCATCAGTATTGTGATCCGGCAGTCGTACCAAAGCCCAGGATGTTGGGCGGACCACCACTCACCTGTTGGTTCACGTTCACCCGCCATCATAATGACACCGTAAGAATACAAGAATTCCCATATGTGTGTTGATAAAATTTGTCAATTGTGTTTTCTAAAAACATATAGTAATAGACAAGGAAAGTAGGCTCTAAACATGTAGTGGATATACAAAAGAAGTACTTTATTTAATGCAACATAAAGTACTTTTCACACATAGTAATCATTTGTTACACTCTTTTAACCATAGATGCAGACCTAGACACACATTTCATAGACTTTGCTGAGTCTTTCACTGAGGATTTGCTTAATTCAGTAGAAAATCGTTCAGAACCATCCTCACCAACAGTCCAGAGAAGTAATCGACGTCAAAGAGTACGTCAACTTCCGGAGTCAGACAGTGATGTACCTCAAAATGATGTTGCTGAAGTCCTAAATACTCCCCAAAACCCTGCTCCTCCAGAAAGACAGGTTGCCAGAGGTCAGAGATTGCAGCAATTTTTCAGGCGCAGGACACGTCATGGTCAGCGCAGATCAAATAATGATGATGACACCAGTGCCAGTGTGGTTTAATTGAAGCTTTTAAAAATTCAGCATCTGCAAGGAAAAGACATTAGGGTCATTAAAAGAAAAATAAATAACATCAGTGTTGATTTCAATGACATTAGTACAAGTTTATCAAAAATGTCTGCCCTCATGGAAAATGCACATATGGTGTCCTCAGAAAAACTTGACGGAATAGCAGCTTCCATGGATTCCATGTCTGCAACAATGCAGGCCCAATATTTATTACAGTCAAAAAGGTCACACCGGTCTTTCATCTCTATGAAATCATGTACAATGAATAGAATGTGCATGGCCACAACGCAGCTTATCAAGAATGCAGTTGCCATGCAGAAGGGCCTTACGAAGTGCTGTGATGATGTTTCCAGAGGAATGTCCTCAATCATGACTTTAACAAATAACATGCCAGCTGTGAGACATAGTGAAATGCCTGTTGAACAGGCGGTCAGTTCTGGTGGGGCAGATGGAGCAGAGCAAGGGAGTAGCAGCCAAGGTGTTGAACGCCGCAGCAATAGGAAAAGTGGCAAAGAACCAGCATGAGCAAGGGCACTGACAATGTCACAAGTAAAGCCTTAGGGGTGAGAGGTAGAAGGAAATAGCATGTTTCCTAAAGTGACATGATACATTTGTCTTCATAAGAGTTATGCTTTTGAAAAGTTTACAATAAGTCAATAAGTGTAAGTTTACTTTATCCAAGAGCCATTATGATGTCTACATGTTTTATTTTCAATGCATTTCAATTAAACCTTAATAAACAGAACATGTCACAAATAAATCAGCATTGTAAGTGTCATACCTGTGTTAAAAGTAATGTTGTGTGATCTCTGCCCTCCTTCTCCTTCCCTCTGCAGCGTCTGGTCCATGTATTCTTGCTTGGGGTTGTTGGGGTTGGTTGTCATTGTTTTGCAAGACATCCTCAAAATCCAATTCAAGTCCTCTCTTAGTTGCTACGTTGTGCAGCATGGCACATGTTGCTACAATCTTACAGCACACTTCAGGGCGATATTGTAAGGCACCTCCTGTTTTATGAAGTATGTGAAATCTAGATTTCATTACTCCAAAAGTTATTTCAATGACATTGCGTGTAGAAATATGGGCATGGTTGTATTGTTGCTCTTTGCGAGTAGTAGGAGTCAGATAGGGTGTAAGTATATATGATCTGACACCATAAGCACTATCACCTACAGTTCAAGAAAAGGTGGAATACAAGCTATTAGTGTTAATGCTAAGTATTATTGCATTACTTAAAAATGTATACCATGAAAATCACTTACCAAGCAAATACCCATCACCAAATTCTCCAGCCAGCAGTCTACCATGTATAGCACTGTGTCTAAAAATGTAGGAATCATGGGCACTCCCAGGGAAGCTAGAAACTAGATCTGTGATAATAGTTTTGGAGTTACATATAGGTTGAATATTGAGGGAATGGTAACATTTCCTATTGCGGAAAATGTACTCATTGTCAGAAGGAGGACAAAAAGGAATATGTGTGCCATCTATGCAGCCAATGACATGTGGGAAATGTGCCAAGTTGTAAAAGTCTAACTTGGTTTGAAGCAATTCCTGCGCAGTTGTAGGGAAACTAATGTAATGCCTTATCCTAAGCAACATTGCATCTAGGAAATTATTAAAAAACCTAGACAATGAACTCTGTGAGACCTCACCAGCAATGGCAATGACACCCTGGAAAGACCCAGAGGCAAGAAGGTGGAGCGAACAAAGTACCTGACATTAGTAGGAATGGCTTGGGTCCTATGTGTCTGCCTCTGCAAAATTGGGTCCAAATCTGCAATCAACTCTAAAATAGAATCACCATTAAGCCTATATTTATCATACATCTCTGGCTCTGTCTGCCCTAATAAAGTAATGCTCAATCTAAAAATTCTTTCACTAATCATCCTTCTCCTCCTAGCAGCTCTCAACCTCATCCTACGTGCAAATGCAATGACTGCATCCATAGTGAAGGGATGTCAGATGCATTGGTGTTCCCCTTATATGCCTTTCTGATCACTTTCACCTGATGCACTGTTAGTGAAAAGAAATACCACCAGCTCAGACCTCTTCTAAAAATAAGAAATGCAATTTGCGATTTCTACAAAAATCGCAAATTGCGATTTTTCATGCATGCACTTTTTTGTACTAAAATTGCGATTCCTTATTTTTACGAGAAAATTTAGAAATCGCAAACACTATTGCGATTCCTATATTTGCGATTTTGAGTTTAACATTGATGCATCCCAAAATTCATTTTTGCATTCGCAAACGGACGATTTCTGCGAATCGCACCGTTTGCGAATGCGAAAACGAATGATGCATGTGCCTGAAAGTGTTTAAATTCTGTGCTAGATGGCACACACTACCCTCTTCCCTATGTTATGAGGCATGTGTCATGCAAGGCAGCATGTCTGTGTGTTCGCACAGAGAGTAGCAGCAGCAGCAGGCCAATCTTAGTAAATATGGCTCACATGTAAATTTGTTTTCTACACTGTGTTGCATGAAAAATGAGTACATCTGGGAAATTAGTCTTTATTCAACAATATAGTACCTGACATGCATATGGCAGGAAACTAAACAGTACTAACTCCAACCCTTCTAAAGTTGCCAAGTAAATTTAAGGGAAAGTACATATCATATAATAAATACTTATATAAAATTGCAACTGTTTACAAACCCACCAAATTAAAAACAAATATATATCCACAGTAAAATTGGTCAAAATGTGACTGAATAAAGGCAATCAAAAACACTAGAAAACATGAAAAATATAGTAACAATTGTCACTAACAAATAAAATCCTAAAACACTTTACAAATTTTTAATAAAATGTAAATAATTAACAATTAATAAATGTTCTCAATACAAATCTATAATTCAATATAAATGAAAATAACAGTCTGTTTGTTGTCAATATTAAGGGCCATCAATATTTTGACATAATCATTCAGGATCTGCAGCAACATAGACATTATTGCTAGCTAGAAAAAGTTCATTCCATTTCTGCATTGGAATTAATAATAAAAATATCTAACTAGAGTTAATACAACCAAATCAAAGTTTTTGTAGGAAGGTAAAGTTGCTACTAAATTCCCTATATCCTTTCCATAAAGGGCGAAAAGAATACATGAAATAAACAAGAAAAATAGCTACTAGGACAGTATCAGGTAGTAGGTGTCTTTAAAGGGAAACTAATAGTTTTTTTATGAAGGCCCTCACCCACCAACCTAGTTGGTGGCATGCTTCATCAACGGGCCCCCCCCCTCCCGAGGTACCGAGTGTACCTCAGGTGTGCTACGATGCCTGGTTACAGCGGAGTGGGTTTTGTTACGTGAGTGTGGGTGCTGGTGTGTTGAGTGAGGTTTTAAAATTCTGTCCTAGGGGTCCTGAACGGTTACTTTATTGATGGGCCCCTAGGCAGAGTTAAAAACAAAGGCTTAAGGATGTGTGGGGATAGACTTATGGTCTCCCACGTCCAGTGTGGTCTACTACATTCAGCCAGGCCTTTTTTCTTAACTGGCTTTCTTCAGGACCTTTTATGTGTAGGGGTGGTACAGGGGGCTTATATGATGTCAGTGCCCTGTATGTGTAGCACACGTTAAGGTGCTATAACTGTGAGAGGTGTTTCCTCTCCGTTTGTAACTTCGGAAAAAGAATACAGGACAGGAGAAACACAGACACATATAGTTAGGGAAAAGTTGGTTTTAGCACACGATATGTGAGGCGGCGCCTGGTGCCTAATGTGTGAATCGGTAAACCGACAGTGATGAGGCGGTGGTGGCGGTTTGGTGGCATTTGGCTGAATGTGATATTTATGCAATAGAGGTGCTAATACCTATGGGCGGTAGCTAATTGCTTTGATAACAGAGGCGAAAAGCAATTAATATTATATACAATGTCATTCCTTACTCCTAATTACAAAGGACAAACTCCAAGGGTCTCTGCCGGGGGGTCTCGAGACTCCTGTGCACTATGGGAGTTAAAAGGAAGGAGAAAAGGGAAGCATGTGAGCAGGTGGAGCTTGGTTATCGCTACGAGCGGTAAAAGGGATGCACGCTCAGTTGCGGCCGAAGGCAGCGCGACTGGCCGTTGTACCGCAAGAGAGACCAAGGTCTCAACACTTACTTGGCGTAGTCTTCAGTCCCGCTGAAAAAAACTATGGTCCGGTCAGGAGCTCCGTTGGGTATTGGTGTCTGGAGCTGATGTGCTTATATGCCGGTTTCGTTGCTGCAGCTGGTGCTCGTTTAGGTAGGTGCGGGCTGCTGCACGTGTAGCATCTTTGTGCAGAGTTTCTAAAAAGTAGTAAAAAGAGAAGACATACTTGTGTGCTCTGCGCATTCTACATGAAATTCTAGTTTCGAGGGGCATGAGTTGTGATGTTGGAACGTCAGCCTCACTGTGAGGTGGGCATGTAAGGAGAGTATATTGGCCCCAAAGAATCACTTGTGTCTCCTGTGTGCTGTTTCTATGTTAAGGGGAAGTGTGTAAACACAAGGAAAACACAAGCGAAGTACATAGAGAAAGTTCTGGTGGCTTGGCCGGTATTGTGACTCATTCAATGTTGTGTAAACACAAGGAAAAAACAAAAGTAAAGCACACAGAGAAAACTGGCGGCTTGGCCAGTATTGTGACTTGTTCTATGTCAACATTTGATTCTTTGTAGGGGGGAAAAATTGTTTACTAAGGGGGAAATTGTAACCGGTGCAGAACACGACCTTACACGCGGTGTATAGCACAGAAATACAGCCAGTTAATGGCCGGTATATATGGCTGACTCTATGTTTAAGGAAAGCTTATGGTAGGCGTCCAATGTGGTCCTTTACTACATGGTGGAGTGGCACTGGGGTTGTTTAGTATACAGTATGTGGTTTCTACCCTGAGGGGGTGACACATATAAAAGATAAAGGTCATCTCCGGAGACTGTTCCATGGTATATTATCATTAAGTCTCTGGATGTGGGTGGACAGTCTGTAATCCAGGGTTGTTCTTTGATTAGCAGTGTTTTGTCATTATCAGTGGGGTGTACTGGTCTTTTCAATGATTGTCCACCTCATGTCATTTGGTGTGTGCCCAGTTTGTAGGTAGTGGTCTGTTAGTCTGCTGATTGTTTTTTGCATCGGATCATACTCCTAAGTTACGTGATCCTTGTCCGTACTTTCCTTGTGGTCATTCCCACGTATCTCAGTTTGCAGGGGTACTCTATAAGATAAATCAAGTTTGTAGAGTTACAGTTGGTGTGTTTCAGTTGGTGCCATGTTTTCCCAGGTTGTATATCAAGAGTTTTGCTGTGTTCTGTTAGGTGATAGATGCTGCAATCACCGCAGGGGTAGTGTCCGGTAACTCTTGGATGGCCCCATGCAATGTGCAGTGTGGTACTTGCTGGGGTTGCAGCGGCCCTGGTTCGGGTAGACACCAGTTGGTCTTTCAAGCTACTGGATTTCTTGTAGGCGAATAGGGGTTGTGCCCAGTTTCTATTTCCAGTATTTATTATCCTCCAATTTTTTCTGATAATTTAGGCCACATGGTTTGATATGCCTTTATAAGTTGTGCCACATGTCAGGGGTGTGGTGTTCTCGGTTCCTGTTGGTACCTCAAGCAGGGCTTCTCGGTTCTGGTTTCTTGCACGTTTCTTGGTGTTCTTGATTATTCTTTTGGGGTACCCGCGTTCTTGTGGTTTTAGGACCAGGTCAGCTGCTTTTTTAGTGTAGTCTTTGCTGGAACTGCAATTGCGTCTGGTGCGCAAAAATTGCCCAAATGGGAGGTTCTCCCTTAAGGGTCGTGGGTGAAAGCTATCGAGCTGCAGAAGAGAATTTCTTGAAGTCGGTTTGTAATATGTGGTAGTGGTGCAGCAGCCCCGCCTACCTAAATGAGCACCAGGTGCAGCAACAAAACCGGCATATAAGCACATCAGGGTTCCTTGTAAACAATTTACAAGGAGCCCTAGACACCATATAACGCTTAATATATCAGTGGGAACCTGTTATGTGTGGTACAATGATCAGTAGAATAAAGACCTCCTAATTCTCCAATAGTAAATAAATTCACCTAATTATCTGGGTGCATCACTTTCAAATGGTGCAGCACTGCAAACAAGGCTAGTCACCAAATCAAACCCCAGGGAGGCCTAAGAGGTCTCAGAAGCTGGAATAATTTACCAATGGAGCCATCTGATAACATCTCTCGTCAATAAGGGGTAGATCACTGATGATGTGACTATTGCCCAAAACTCCTTACGTCTACCTCTAAGCCTAACTGTGTTGCTATCAAGAGACATCTAAACACTCACCTTTTCTTGAATGGTTACCATCCTTCCTCAAACTTCAAATCACTTCAGACAAATTATTTGAAACTGTTGTGCTTATTTGTTACAACTCATACTCTGTACAATCTTTCCAGGTTCAAAATGCCGCTCTTAGGTTAATCTATGTGAAATGTCCAGTTTTATGTAAACCACCCCAATTACTTCTGGTGCACGAATTCTACATAAGACAGGTAAATAAATATTTGTGAGCCAGTTTGTGACTGCATCTTTGTCAAGTGTGGGAGGACTAACAATGATCTGTCTAAGAGACTTTTAAAGTACTGGCAAGTACCTGAACCCTAAACCCTACTGAGTCATCGCCCATATGCAACCAAGGGGAGAATGATTAGTCGATTACTTTAAACCCATAGTGCATGAGTGCATGGTTTACTGTGCGAACTACTTAGGTCTACTTAGGTCTGCTTTGGTCAATATTCTTTCAGATGTAATCCCTTTCAGTACACACTTACAGTGTATTTTATGACAACATATGTCACAAGGTTGTAATCTGTAGATGAAACGAGTGCTGTCTGTTAAATCTGTTTACAACTCTACCTCGCATATATGCGTCTGATATCGCATTCATCCACACTGCTTTCACAGTTTCCTTGACAACCGACACAAATAATTAGACCTCGCCCAGCGTGGCATTCATTCTGCCTATCATAGTACTGGTTTACTCTGGGACCACCAATGGGCATGCTTGTAATATTTCAGACGCGAGTGGAACCAATAAGAACACACGTCCGTATACATCACGTGACCTATCCACCAATGGCAGCGCGTTTGAAATACAGCTTCGATCTTGCCTTCCGGTACCTCCCCAGTCGGCTAGGACGCCGGCCACGGAGTACCGACGGAGAGGTAAGACAAGCTGCTCCCCACCCGATTACTCGCGGCCATGCTCCGTTCTCAAACGAGCCCGTCTCACTAAACGGAGGCGTTTCTCCTTCAGACTTGGGAACGGTAGCATTAGATATCGCTGATTCCCTGGTAGAGAGGTGTCTGTATATTGTTGTGCACACTATGTTTTGACATGTGTTCTACATGTTTTTTAGAGCGGTGCTTCATTTTCCCCTGAGCCGCTGCCAGGTGGGGTGAGGCAAGTCTACCTTACAGATTAAGGTAAGAACTATATGCCGTTTGGTTAATAATATGTATTTCCAAATGGATGACAACTGACTTTCTAATAATAAGAGTGCATATTTCAACATCTGTTCAGTGTGATTTCATTGTTGATCCATAGACGATGGACTTATTCTATAACTCATAGGATACAGATAGCCTAACCTGACACCCACTTCCTTTATTTTTTCCACAGTGAACGGCACTAACTGTAATGGCATTTGGACTATACAGGTGACTTTTTGCACTTGTTTTTCTTCTCCTTTTGTCACTCTTTCACTTTATGAGTTATTCACGTCGTGCAGTAGCACTAGCATCAAAGTCCTGGTCCTGATGAAAGCAAGGACGCAGTAGTCCATGTTTGCTGAAACATGTCGACCGACCCTACCTCATACAGTCTACCTAACTTGACTGCCTAAGGTTATATAGATTTTTAACCTTGGTATTGAGAGCATACACAGAATAAATATCGTTCCGTGCTCTTTTGACCAATTTTAACACACTCTTTTGTCTTGGTTTCTTTCTTACTCACATTTATTTGCACTGCACACCCCAGTCCCGTGTCTTTTTTCCACTCATTAAGATCGAGTGGTAGACCACACTGTAATCTATAACCATCTAAGGGACCTCCTTACCACCAGGTCATCCTTTGATTGTGGCACTGATTTTTTCAGATGGGTGGTCCGGATAAAATCCCAAATGATGAAGGGCGGATCAGTATGGTGACTGATGGGTATTTTCCTCATCCCTTGAGAGCCTTTTGTGTCGAATCATTTTTGACCCCTGGGTGATTAGGGGACTGTGGTTGATCAGGCGGTTAGGGTACACCTGTAAGTTTTGTTTGGTTTCAGACCCTCTGGTACTTATTGTTGTTTCCAGTGAACAGCAGAGCTTCATTCCTTTGTTGTGGAGGATGACATGTAAAGATAAGACCTTGTATTACCTCTAATAATGGTTTCTAATAATGCCTTCATAAAATAATGAATGTGTTTCTTTTGAAAAGGTCAAAATAAATATGGTAGAATAAGGAGTGAATTGGGAAGCCTCAAGCTGGCTGTGATGGGTGATTGAGTCAAGCAACCTCAGTTGAAATGTCTTGAGTGGCATGGTGGAGTGTCCATTCACACTGTACCAGGACCTGTGCAGAAGGTCCTGTGACTGCCCAATTCTCTTTACAAGAAAGAATTATGAGCTGCAGCACAGAAGGTACCCTGCATAGTGTATCATTAGAAACACATTTTACCTGTTGAGATACTAATGGGGATGAATGTGAACACAACAACTTTTAAGTAGCCCTAAATTACCTGCAGAATAGCCCCCAAGCCTTGAAGGCAAGACCATCTAGCAGTAGCCCGATTGAGTGAATGCTGTTTCTGACCCTTGTTATGCCTGTGCCACCAGAGATAGAACCTCAACACCACTCTTTAAGGAGGTTGCCAGAAATCAGAAATAATCATGTGTGCTTGTGCATTGCACATGCATAGGTCAGTCATTGGTGCACATCCAATGCGGGCAGTGGGAGCTCTTTTTTGTGGACCACATCAATTCCATGCATACATACAAAAAAAATGGGGGCACCGCATTTGCAATTTGCATGTCTTCTAGGGGTACCTCCAAATACGAGCTTAGAGGCAACTTGAAGTCAATTTACTAACACAGTTTAGTATAAGCAACTAGAAGTAGTGAAACCACCAGTACATTGTGCCTAAGTCATCTTCTTTTTATTCGTTTCTATGTATATTCAACCAAAGCTGGCCTTTACATGCACAAGAAAAATAAGGAAGGGAATGGAAAAACATGCCCATTCAAAACAATAGCTCCACTAACTGAAGATGACCATTTGCCCGAATAGCTGTAAATTCCAAATATTAGCAGGATAACAAATACACTAGTTTGGGATTTCATATGTAGAAGTATGACTCCTGCTTTGTACCTGTGAATAATTAACTGTGTGCCCCAGCATCCAGAATGAGCACGAAATATTGATATATTTCCTGTCATGTCTGGACTTTTAAGATTATTTTCCAGATTAAAAACATTTTTGAAAAATCTGACCTATGATTCAAATAATAAAAATGCCAATCTCAATTGAGACCTGTCTTGCATATTTAAATGAATATCCTCAGTTTCTTGGAGATTTTGGACAGTCCTCCAGAGCCATAGAGTCTATCCCAACTTCCCAAACAATACAAAATAAAATATCATAGAAAGACCTCTATTAAAGACTGAGGAAATTTAAATATTGGAGGACAGTTTACTGGGGGTTGAGGGGTGGAGAACTTGGCCTTCGTCATTCTGGCAGAGGACTGCCTACCCTATTTACAGATCCCTAATTTCCTGGGTTAATGATTTGCATAAACAAAAAATGGCCCTGAGGTGTAGGTAGATTTCTCCCTGCATGTGTGGCCTTTCTTGAAAGGGCAGGATCAATATCAGCATGACCTGTTAGCCTGTTGCTAGGACAGAGGTTTACTTTGGCAGAACCAACAGAGTCTCCACCTCTATGTACATATCACTTCCTCAGACTTCAAATAGAGAGGGGTTACCCAAGTTTGGCTGGGCATAAGTACTGTGTATAAACAACAAGAGAGTTAGGGCTCAAAGGACACTCCTATACCCTAAATGAAATACAATCAAGACCAGATGCTCACGCCGATCTTTATTAAAGTTTGGTTTGGATCAGCGTCCGCACCTTTTTACTTTTATCACTTTCTCACTTTATCCACTGTTTTTACATAACCCAGCTCCACTGCAGATGCAGGTGTCGTAGCACACCGGTTAGGTCTTTTACCTGCCCGGTGAAAATACCCAATGATGAACCATGTCACCCAATAGTCGGGTGAGTGAGGGTAATATAATAAACAATTGTGATTTTTCACATTTCACTTCACTTGAAAATATTTTCTTTCTTTCTTTTCCTGGGCATAAGTACTGCCAATTTACAGCAGTGCTCCCACTCTGCCAAACTGTAAGGGCTAGTGGGTTACCAACAACTTTGAGCATTTCGGTCGCAAAACATTCATACATGTGAGTGTGAATCGTTATTTGGAAGGGACACTCCCTAACACACCCTTTCCAAATACTGATTCGCAAACCCAAATTGCGATTCGGTAACTGGTTACCGAATCACAAGGCTTTGTAAATCAGAAAGCGCATTTTTGCATTAGCAAACAGCCTGATTCTGCATATGGGGATGTTTGCGAACGCAAAAATGTTTTGTACATCTAGACCAAGATGAGACTCTCTGTCATTCAACAAGTATAACATGCGAAGACAAAAATGTTACTCAAATTCCTGGTTGATAATTTGCACCCCACTGTATTTTTAAGTGCTTTTGAATGATGGATTAAGCATGCAAATCATACTGTCCATCTCAAAATGTAGCAAAAACACGGATTTCAAGTTTTAAAGTTCGTAATGGGAAAATCATGCAATATTATGAAATTATCCGGAATATATGAAGCTGCAAGCTATTTATTAGGTGATAATACTGCACCAGGGAAAAATCAAACACTGTGGCATTGGTATTTCCCTGAAACAGAATTACCCAACAAAAATACCCCATACACCAGAATGAGGCCCAATAGTGTATTACTTCATATGCTTATTAACATGTGTTCTCTATTTTCCTATAATGCACAAAGTTTATTCATGAAACACAAATGCCCATGAGATCTTCCACCGCACAAAAATAACCTCTGTTGTAGGAGTAGATCTCAAAATGCCTGGGCCACTACTTCGTCGAGTGGTGCACGTAGAATGTCTTTTTCCAACTGATGCTGGGTGGTGCTAACCAAGAAAACGATGGAGGTGAAAATCTATTTGAAAAAAAAAATCTGACAATTGAAAGCAAAGCCCCCACAGCAGTCATTAAGTTGATTAGAGTGTGGCCTTGTAACTCATAGTTTTAGGCTGAAAAGAGCAGATGACTAAAGAGAAAAGAGCAGGTGATGATCTTCAGAGGAAGTGTGGGTCACTGTCAACCAACGCGCTGACAGTGGACATGTTTGCATGCCAGAGGTGGAGGCCGGGCCTCATGGGGCACTGCGAAATGAATGCACTAGCCTTTCGTCATAACAAGCACAGGTTCCCTTCTTGATTGGGTCAGAGGTTCAATTAATGTAGCAGTCACCGTCCACTCCGTAACCGACATTCATCCACGCAAATATGAGTACTCACAGTAATTGAGCACGACTGGCAGTGAAGCCCTTAGAAAGTCTCAGCACTGAGTAAAGTGGAGGATTTACAGGTTAAAACCGCAGTACGTTGTCAGAGCTCTGGTGATAAATATCAACTGCAGACACTCTGAACCCTTTTGCTTTTCAAGTGGTACAATATATGACGGCCGAACAGCGACCCGGAAGAAATAGGTACTAAGAGCGGATAGCTTAATATTCCAAATGATAAAAGTTGTAAATGCAATAAAATATTTTGAAGGCATTGGTTTTCGAACAAAGCTTTGATATGTTTCAGATGTGTGAGTCTTTGTGGAAATGTATAACTTATGATGTAGGGGCCAGCTCGGTCCTCGTAGCGTGGATTAACTTTGTCAGAATCAGAAAAACAGAGGGGCATATTATCAAGGGGGTTTATCTCCGCTTTTTTGGCTTTAAAAGCCAAGAAAGCGGACATAAAATTATCTCCCTATTACCTAGCTTTCGCCAGTTAGCAACAGCTAGTAGGAGATAGCGACCATCTTGGGCCCCACTTTGCATGTCAGTGATATTTATCACTAATGACATGCAAAGTGGGCGTGCCAAGATGTTAGCGACTGAAAACAGTTGCTATCTCCTATTACCAACTTTTGGAGATATTTGCGCTAAGCGCAAATATCTCCAACAGTTAACACCTGCCCTGAGCAGTTCTTAGCCATGTTATCCAATGGGAGGTGGATAACATGGCTAAGAGCATTAGCTCGGTAATGCATGAATATCGCGGACTTTTCAGCGATAATTATGCACTGCGGCGATTTTTATTGCATTTGCGATAAACCTTGGTAATACCAAGGTTTATTTGCGGTAAGAATCGCCGCAGCTCAGCGGTAAATGTTTGTCTCTAACCAAGCAATAGCGATAATTATCGCTATTGCTTGGTAATATGCCCCACAATCTTTGGGAGGACCAGTGCGTTGTGAGGACCTGTCCCCGTGGTGTATTTAGGTACTTTTGAGCGAGTGTATCAAAAAAGTAAAAGCGCAATTAGATTTGCCTCGGTCTGCTTTATAACCTTCCCTACTTTCAAAGCGCACATGGAGCTAGAATAGTAATTACACACTTCATTATTGTCAATTGCCCCTCCTCATGATAGGTATGCTGTGTGTGTGTTTGTGTGTGTACGCGTGTGCACATGAGCAAGTTCACGTTCCTTGGGCCTTATTTATGAAGGCCTTGTGCCGCCGGTGCGTCACTTTTAACATGGGAAAAAGCGACGCAACGGTGGCGCAAGGCTTTCATAAATGTATTTATTGTTGGCTAACCTCGACAGAAGCAGGCAGACACCATCTCTGTGAGGCCCTGTGTGCGATGAAGACTGGGCCTTTTACTCAATTTAGATACTTTCAAGTGAGTGTAGCAAAAAGTGCAGTTATACTTGGTTTGGTCTGCTTCTTAACATAATCCAGTATCAAAGCCTGCAAGTTAGGATATCAAATCCAGACACTATTACCGTCAGTAGCTGGTCCTCATAAGGAGGGGCTTGGGGTGGGTGTGTTTTTGTGTGTGTGTGTGTGTGTGAGGTCAAAATAAAATCTGATTATGCTAGGAAGTCATACAAATAATGGAAGGGAGCTCTACAAACATTGACAGAATCCGCTAATGGTTGAATTGCTTGCAAATGACGGAAGGGTGCTATGCAAGTGCTGATAACATAGCACAATGCAGCAGCCATGCATTCATAAATGTAAAGGTAGATTGTGTCTGTGTACTTAGGTAGTGCATTGTACGTTTTGCCAGCACCTTCCAGGTAGATGAAGACAGGCCTAAAATGCCGTGCGGTATTGGGGTAGCTGCCTGCCTCCAGTCCAAAGCCATCGTCCCTATGACTGAGACAATGTGGTCTTTTGGAAGAACTGTGCTCTCGCTCAATGCTGCTTCCTTCACATCTGGTCGCCAAAGAGTCACTCTGTCACCCTGCAGCCTGCTAATGAGATCCCCCATTTAATTAATACCATAAGAATTTTAATTCTGACTGAATCAATTTAACGTGATGTGATTTTGTCAGCTCTATTCCCCAAGTAAAAAGTGAGCCTGATGCTTATTACATACATCATTTCACGGGCTCTGCATTCCCTGCTGACTTAAACAAATTCTAATTAAGACTAATTAAAGCATCATTTATGAAAGCGCTTGTGATAGCTATGCAAACATTCTGGGTGGGTATGCTTTGCATGATAATTATCCTAGTTAATATTAACGCTGGGTGCTTGGCAATTAGATCTCTGAAACGGAGAGTTATTCTGGATTTAGGCCTTTTTCAGCGGGAGCAATTAAACGAAAAAGATGCTCCGAATTTATGTGGTGGGTTGCTTTAATAATAAAATATATTTGATAGGAGAGGAATTGTTTGCATTGTTTACCGACGTATAATTTTTAAACCCTGTGACAGTTATCAAAATAAAGCAAGCACATCCCCCAGTGCTCAGTTTATTGTATACGTGAAAGGTGGGAAACAAGCAAAGCTCTTTAGCTGTGATGCACACTGAAATAAAAACAGTCACGCTGAAGCGCACTTTGTTTCAAATTGTGATAATGCGGGTGCATTGCAACCCCAAACTGATCGTATGTGTGTGCTGCTGAACATGTAAATCACCGGAAAACGGTAAAAAATATACCTATGAAAGCCTTTATGTGACTAGCCCATTATCCTTCTGTGGAAAAAAGGAAAACCTGTCAATTAGGCATTGAAATCTAATTGCTAGATGTGATAAGTTACTAAATTGTCTTGAATTATAGTTCGTATTGGTAGGCCCAAATTTGCAGATGGAAATGTTCCTTGGCACACGCTGCGATCAATGGCTTGAAAATTATTCCAACATTCTCAAATGACATTTTAAATACACAAATAACCCTTCCTTTCAGCATGAAAACCCAGGTGAAAATATCACTCCTTTAACAGAATGTAATATGGGGAACTGGGGACCATGCAAAGCTATTTTATGACTTTCAATGCATAGAAAAAGTGCAAAAAGGCATTGCACCTGTTTCACTCGTCCTAAAAGTGCAAGAGCATTATTCTATGGATTTATCTCAGTGATATAATTTAGAGGTTAACAGAAGTCACAAACACCCTCCTCTGCCCCTTTGATAACCTTGGAGCAAGAAAGCAAAATACACACAATTGATGGACAGAATGCAGAACAAATCAAAACATTCACCCCCAGTGAAGCGATCTGGGTTAAATCCATCATTCTTTTGCTCACCATGCCACCCCACTTTAGATCTGTCCATATGCAAATCAGTCTCGACCCTGTGCCTCATGGGAACAGTCCAGACAGGACTGCCAAGCCAGGTCCTCCCGGGACCGTAAACAGGCATCCTTGGACCGGTTTTGGGGTTTCACCGCTCTTCAACCAGGATAGCTTGATTCCAGTTGCACAGTGAGCCCAGGAGCCACGTCTGGGCATACCTAGTTCACTTATAGTGAGAAAGAAAAAGACACAATATTGATGGACAGAATGCAGAACAAATCAAAACATTCACCCCCAGTCAAGAAATTTGGGTTAAATCCATTATTCTTTTGCTCTCCATCCCACCCCAGTTTAGATCTGGCCATATGCAAATCAGTCTTGACCCTGTGCCTCATGGGAACAGTCCAGCCAGAACTGCCAAGCAAGGTCCTCCCTGGACAGGAAACAAGCATCCCAGAACCGGTTTCGGGGTTTCACTCCTCTCCAGCCAGGATAGCTTGTTTGCAGTGGCACAGTGAGCCCAGGACCAACGTCTGGGCATACCTGGCGCACTTAGAGCGAGAAGGCAAAATACACACAATTGATGGACAGAATGCAGAACAAATCAAAAGATTCACCCCAGTGAAGAGATCTCCGTTAAATCCATCATTTTTCTGCTCACCATGCCACCCCAGTTTAGATCTGGCCGTATGCAGATCAGTCTTGAACCTGTGCCTCATGAGAACAGTCCAGCCCGAGCTGCCAAGCCAGGTCCTCTCTGGACCGGAAACAAGCATCCTAGGACCGGTTTTGGGGTTTCACCCCTCTTCAGCCAGGATAGCTTGATTCCAGTGGCATAGTGAACCCAGGACCCACGTCTGGGCATACCTGGCCCACTTAGAGGGAGAAAGCAGAAGACACACAATTGATGGACAGAATGCAAAACAAATCAAAACATTTACCCAGGTGAAGAGATATGGGTTAAATCCATCATTCTTCTGCTCACCATGCCACCCCAGTTTAGATCTGGCCATATGCAAATCAGTTTTGAACCTGGGCCTCATGGGAACAGTCCAGCCTGAACTGTCAAGCCAGGTCTTCCCTTGACCGGAAACAAGCATCCTAGGACCGTTTTCAGGATTTCACCCTCTTCAGCCAGGATAGCTTGATTCCAGTGGCACAGTGAGCCCAGGACTCGCGTCTGGGCATACCTGGCGCGCTTGGAGTGAGAAATATCCCATTGGGTGCAGGGCCAAGACTGATTTGCATATGGCTAGGTCCAAATTGGAATGGTATGGTGAGCAAAAAATGCTGGATATAGGTTCAGATCTCTGTACTGGGGTGAATGTATGACATCGTTCTGCATTCTGTCCATCAATTGGTTCTTTTTGCGTATGTCACCCAGAGTGGGACGGGTATGCCCAGAATTTGGTTCCGTGCTCTCCATGCCACTGGTGTCAAGCTATCCTGGCTGATGTGGGCTGGAAGCCAGAAACTGGTCCTAGGATGCTTGTTTCCAGTCCAGGGAGGACCTGACCTGGCAGTTCGGGCTGGACTGTTCCCATTGGGAACAGGGTCAAGACTACTTTGCATATGGCTAGGTCCAAACTAGAATGGCATGGTAAGCAAAAAACTATGGATTTAGGCCCAGATCTCTGTACTGCAGTGAATGCATGACATTGTTCTGCAGTCTGTCCATCAATTGTTCTTTTTGCATTTGTCACCCCGAGGCATGGGTATGCCCAGAAGAGGGTCCCGTGATCTCCATGCCACTGGAGTCAAGCTATCCTGGCTGATGAGGTCTGAAAGTCTGAAACCGGTCCTAGGATGCTTGTTTCCAGTCCAGGGAGGACCTGGCCTGGCAGTTTGGGCTGAACTGTTCCCATTGGGCGCAGGGTCAAGACTGATTTGCATATGGCTAGGTCCAAACTGGAATGGCAAGGTGAGCAAAAAACTATGGATTTAGGCCCGGATCTCTGTACAGGGGTGAATGTATGACTTTGTTCTGAATTCTGTCCATCAATTGTTCTTTTTGCCTATGATATCCTTCGCACTCCCCTTCCGTCCGCTAGTACAGGGATCACAGGGATGGTGCCAGCGGGCTGTACTTGGAATATTGGGTGTTTAGGCATTAAAGTCTGTGCTTGGGTATGTGATACTGGGTGTAAACAAAGCAGTCTGGGGCATATCTACAAGGAAGTGCCGCAGTGTGGCACTGCAAACCCTTTGGCTGCGCCACACCGAAGCACTTCCGAAGCACAGGGACGTATTTACAAGAATATATCTCTTCCCTGTGCTTCCCCCTCCGTTGGCGCACAAACTGCAGCCATATGCTGGCGCAGGCACCCTTGCACCATGGTGCAAGGATGCCAGCGTCATGGGGAAATTGGTTTTGTGCAGGAAGGGGCAGCTTCCTGCACAAAAACAATCACTACAGGCATTTTCCTCTTTCAATGTGTGCTGTAGAATGCAGCACGCATTGAAAGAGGAAAATAAAGAGGAGAAATAAAAACATTTCTCCTCGTTGCGCCTCTCTACGCCACCTCTAGGGTGGCGTAGCATTCAGACGCATCTCCAGATTTACGATTTCTGGTAAATCTGGAGACGTGTCTTGTTCCATGGGTGTTGCTTGGGAACACCCACAGCAACACCTGTGGAACGCCCCTTCAACGCAAAGTGCTGCGTGTGAAGGGGCCCTATGAAAAGTCACGCAGGCTAGATTTTCCTGTCCTTGTAAATATGAAGGAGCCCCTTGCGCCACCAGTACATCTGAAAAAGTGATGTACTGGTGGCGCAGTCTACCAATTGGTGTTTGTGCACACACTATTTTATCTAGGAATATAAGGCAGTATTTGGTCTTAGTGGGTTGTAATTGTGTATAAGGGGTTGGGTCTGTTTCTTTATATAAGGTGATGCCTGGCTTATCTGGCTGTGCATATTCATGGAATGTAGGCCTTGGCAAAATTGGTATATAAGGCTCAGCCTTTGCCCCGGAGTCTTTTTTGGGCATGTAGTGCTATACCTGGGTAAGAGCGCCCCTGCAAAGGAAACAGCAGCTGTGTATGTGTTGGAAATCAGGACCTGTTTGCAGTGTACCCACTTTTTGCCACATTTAAGACCCCTGGGTGCTATTTTTTCTGACATTGAGAGTGTCCTGGGCTCTGATGGGTAGGCCCTGGATCAATGCTATGTTTAAAACACCCACTGTTTAAACACACAGTGAAAACACACACATACATGAGGGTATACTATATATTATGGTGCACGTATAATTGGCATGATCTATCCTATAAGTGTCTAATATATGATAGGACAGGGGGATTAAAACTACCTTTAAGTCCCTAGTACAGAATAGGGCATGGCAGTTTAGAGGCCAGCAGCCTTTTCTGCACTTGCATGTGTGCACTGCTGATAGCCTGATGTCATTTTAAAAGCAGCCCTGTGTTGCACCACTGCTTTTGAATAAATGTAAATTGTGCCCAAACTCGAGTTTGGTGGTAGAGGCACTTAAAAAGTGACAAACTATAATATTTTGTAATATTAGGTACCCCTAAGGCCTCTCCTAGGTGCCCAAGGGGTGGGGATCATGTGTTTATAAGGAGGGCTCTTATAAAAGAGGTATGCCTTGAGGATAGAGAAATTGCACATTATTACACACTAGGAGCACAGTGGAGTGAGGATCTACACTATATTTGGATATTCAGGATCCCTAGCATCTCCCTAGGATGTCCCAAGGTTGGGGGGGGGGGTCATGTAGCATTAAGCAGGGTCCTTATAAACAATGTTTTTTAGGCCATGGGTTGGATAAATTGCACATTTAATTTCCCAATTGTAGATCCCTAGCCACGTAGCATAACATTGCAATAGTTTATGAATGTATGACTATTGTTAGGAATCAAAGAAAATATCATTCAAAGACTCGGGAGAATAGTCCTGAAAAATCCAACAATATGCAATTGTTGAATTTATCCTAAAATATATAGAAAATAGGTTATAAGACTTTTTTGTCTGTACACCAAAATTCAGCCTTCCTGTGGTCTTCCCTAATTGGTCACAGTTAACAGGATTAGGCAGGCTGCTTTGATGAAGTAATAAGTGGCTCACCCCTAAGAGAGGCTATCCATTGGGGAGAGCTCTGCTACACAGGATTGCGAGAGCAAGGGTGAGGGGTCATAAAGCATGATAGAACAGGCAAGGAAGGCCAGTTTCATTAACCCTTCAGCCCTCTGACCCAGCCAGGTGGCAGGCTTAAGGCAGGAATTTGCAGATGGTAGGGGAGGAGAGCTATGGACACGAGCTATACTGGAGGTTGGTTTAACTAGTTGTTGCTCCTCTGCTGAGAATTTAGCCATAATGAATTTTGGAGAAATTGTGCTTTCTGGGGGATTAATATGCTACACTTTGGAGGAAGTGGTCATGTTCTGGGTTGTTGCCCTGCACTTCATTGGACAGGAGTGCTCTCCTGCTTGAACCCAATGAACACGAAATTGTCGCATTGGTGAAAGTTAGAGCTATATGTGTTGTAAATGATGTTTTTGAACTTTTCGGAGCACTGCTACAGCTAAACAGATTATCACCTCGGGATTGCCGGTGCCATCTCCAGTCCAAGGAGGACTAAGACACCTCCCTGCAGCCACTGCGCTGCGCCGCCCACGCTGGAAAAAGCGCTAGAAGGTGCACAAATAGGAGGCAGGGCTCCCGCAGTGGGGGAGCCTTTGAACTTTTCTGAGCACTGCCACAGCTAAATGGATTATCACTGCGGGATTGCCGGCGTCATCTCCGGTCCAAGGGGGACTGAAACTATACCTCCATGCAGCCACTGCGGCACACACGCTGCCCATGCTGGGCAAAGCACCAGGAGGCGCACAAATAGCAGGCAGGGCTCCCGCAATGCGGGACACATTTGGGCGTGCCCGGGCCACGCCCGGGGCAAGGGCAGGCCCATCTGAACTTGTCCAAGACCGGATGAGGCTGGGCTGGGCCCCACCCTCTTGGCTCTCCACCCAGGATTCCATTGTTAATTGGTCTAAGGTGGTCTTAGCCCACCAGGGAGATGTGCCCCTCACCAGTAGTTGCATCTCCTTGTGATATCTTCAGCAACAGAGGAGGTAGGATTGGTTCTTGTACGTGACCGGCCCTGGCCCCCTGTTGAATTGTTCCCTTTTAATATGGTTGAGTTTGTGACTGGAGTGATTGGAGTGTTGTTGCTGTGCTCTGTCCCGGGTAGCCTTCATCTTTCACTCTCAGGGCTGGAACTTTGTCAACTCTATTTGGGACTGCAGTACCCTGCTTTTGGCTATTGGCTTTTGGTCCGCTGAGCCATGGTTAGGCGCAAGGTAGCATCCGCCACAGCGAGGGCAAAGACTGGTACCACTGCAACAGTAACTACCATGGATTCTTTCTGTAGCGGGCAGCAGCGGTGATAGGCAAGGAGATTGAGTTGGTTAACAGACGTCTTTCAAGGTCACCAACCAGTATCTCTCATCCACCACTTGTTGTTACTCATGTATCTTGCACGGAAGATGACAATGAACTTTTGAGTCAATCCAGCAGTTCCGGGATTTTAGAAGGTTCGCAGGCCAGCAATGGGTCACTTAGCATAATAATAGCCTCTCCTAAGCCCATGTCAAGGCCTCTTTCGCCTGTTATTACAATATGCAACGAGGTGGGTAAAGTTCTCAATCATCCACAAGGCAACACCGTTAACCCAACTTGAAAGCCTACGGAACTATCCTTAGCCACTAGAAGTGAAGACATGCACCTGGTTGCTAAGGGGAATTCGTGGCTAGAGGCCAGCACCTAAAGGAAATCTCAAGCTATTGGCGGTAAAGCGAAGAAATGTAAACCTAATCTGGGGGTCTGTTGCGATGGCGGGCGGGCCACCGTATCGGCAAAAGGGACCGCCCGCTGTATGTGCCACGGTCCCGTGATGCAGATTAGGATGTGCCCGCTACACTGGCAAGTGCATTCCACACTTTTTACATTGCGGCGGGCAGTGCTTTCAGCCGCACTCGCCGCAAGGAAAAAAAGGCATGTTTGGCATTTGCATGCACAACATGGCTGGCACCTCGTGGTGCCTGCCACATTGTGCATGCAAATGCAGGGGGGTACCATAGGCACCCCCCCATGTGCACCCCCCACCACCTCAAACCACCGGGCCCCACAATGGGCCCTCACATGCAGACACCACATGCCAAAGGCACATCTCCACCTGCATAATAATATGGATGGCGGTGTCTTGCAGACATCGCCACCATATTCAGCCTCTTTACTGCCCGGTCGACTCGTCGATGGGTGGAAAACCGGTGGACGGTCTTTCCGTTCGCCGTGGTCTCCCCGCCATCGTAATATGGTGTGGAGAAATGGGAGGCGGGCGGTGGGAAATGGCGGGTTGATCACCACCCCCATAAGGACGGTGGCGATCCGCCCAATAAACTAATAGATTCCTTGGTTCCTAAACCATTGATACCAGCTTTAGTATCCCCCACAGCAGATTCTCTGGTGGCTTTGGAAACCTTCCAGGCAGCGATGACTAGCCTCCTGGACTTAAAACTGGGTCCGATACTTAAGAGGTTTACTCTGATCGAGAAAAATGTAGCAGCCCGAAACCATATTGAATTACCTCTCTTAACAGTAGGTCCAAGGGTTAGCCTGGGCCAGAGTACTGCAGGGGACTGTTGTCAAATTTGCCTAATAATATTAATATGGAACAGCCACAAATCCAACCACAGATGCAACCTCTAGCACGAGGGGGCTTGTAGCAATGAGTAAAGGCATAAGTAAGAGTAGGGATATGCCTGTACTGGCGCTGGTCTTGTAAGAGACCCCATTTTCAGGGAGGCGGATGCAGGGGAGTAGCGAGGTTCAGCCACAGTGTCTACCAGTTATTGATTTACTGCCTGAATCTACCCCTTATGTAGTAGTTTTTGGGAACGTTCCTCCTCTCTCCTGGGGAACTAAAGAGGATTTTGACTAGTTAAAGAACAAAGTACTTCACTGGCTATCAAATAATACTACACTGGGTTCAAGGGTGGCAAAAATATATCATCATGGTGCGCAGAGTCAGTTGGATAGGTAGCTCTTGTAAAATTGGCACAGATGATTGTGGCATTATAAACTTTGATAGACCATATCTTGCCGGAAGGATCTAGTTTAGGGACACACATCCCGCTCTTTCTAGTTCTGGGTTGTCTGTTAGGGCTTTACCATTGGGCTTTTTTTTAAATAAATCTGATACAGCAGGGTCTTCACACAGGAATATTAACAGGGATCCCTCTCTGGATGGTTGGTCACAAAGATTTCCTCCTGTATATGCACCATTGTCCCCACACTCAGTGCACTCAATACATCTTCCAGGTCACCAGTATACCACCCCTCCCTCTCTGGAGTTATTTAATAGATTTTCTCCATTAGCAATTTTGAGTGTGATTGACTTACGAGCCCCACATTGTCTGGCACTGAGTCTGAGCCCAAAAATCAGGATTCCCCAATGCAGGACAGGGGAGCCCTTGCACACTTGATAATAATATTTTATCGTGGAACATCGCAGGCATGGCCAATAAGTTCCATGATTCAATCTGGCTGCAATTCGTGAATTAATTCAGTGTGATCTGTTTGCAAGGAACTTGGTTGGTGGACTAACTTATTTTTGGAGGGTTATAAGGATTTGTTTGTCTGATCTACTCGGTCAGCGGGTGGCAGATCTAAGGGTGGCCTCGTCACTTATATATCCCTGGAGGTTGACTGCCATGCACAGGTTTTATCAACATCAAGCCCAGGTCTTCAGGCTCTGGTACCTAAAAGGGGGGCCAACAGATTGGGTCTAAAAAATTTATATAATTCTGTGGCCTGCCCTCCAGGCGTTTGTAATATTATATTGTCAGGCTCATTTATAAAACAGTCTTGTACTTCTCTTATACATAATCTTACTGTCCTGGGTGATTTTAATATCCACCCATGTGGAGACCCTGGGACCACAAGTGCTTCTGACTGAGGCTGCCCTCGGATGAGAGGGATCCATTTTGAACACCTTGCCCAGGAGGAATTATTGAACAACTTACTAAATGAATTGGATTTGATGTCCCTCATGTCCTTATCTGATCCACATAAATAAGCTCCTGTCCCATCATTTAAGGAGAGAGGTAGTAGCTCTTTCATAGATTATATATTAATCTCATCTTCTTTACAAGCCTTATTTTGTGGTTTTATTATTCTGGACAGTGTCTATAGTGACCATAATCCGCTTTGTGTCCATTTGCGTGGTACCCTTATATTTCAAAATAAAAGTATGGTAAATAAGGGTACGCTAAGACCAATAGAAGGTAGACAAAGGCTCAAATGGTCCCAGATCTCCCCTGATGATTTTTATTGTGAAGTAAGAGAATCCTGTGCTACTGAATTAGCGCTGTGTACCACTCCAGGTACACACCCGGGGGAGGTTATCAGTAGGGGTGGGCGGAATTTGCATAATTGTGTTACGCAAATCTCCGCGAAACAGTAAAAAATCGCTGCAAACACACAGAAATTCCACGAACATGCAGAAGTGCTTGTTCGCCATGCTTTTTTCGTGTTCACAAAGTCGCGGAATGCAGAATTTTGGGCAATTTCACATTCTCCGCGGAACGCGAAATTACCCAAGTTCCGCAAATTCCGCGAGCGGAACAGAATTTACCACCCAGTCCTAGTTATCAGTGCTAACAATATTATCTCCATTTAAGTCCGTGAACTCTTAAGTGCTCCGGCTTGCATAGTAGTTCCCTAGAACCCCAGATGGTTTCATTCATCATACTCCCAGGCTTTAAGGAAGCTGAGGGAAGCCTTGAATGTTAACCTGAGAAATCAGTCCCTGGTTAGAGCTTGTCATAAAAAGTATAAAATAACATTGACTAGACGGAAGGGTGTCTTGAAGGAGGAGGCTTGAAGGGAGTTGATTGAGTCGAGTATCCTTAGGAATAGCTCTAGGTTTTGGAGCATTGTCAACAGACCGCTCTTTAAGCATGAAGTAGGCGGCGAACTTGGGGGCAGATTTACGAGCCCCTTGCGCCACGTTTACACCGCTGTTGCGTCACGCAAGGAGGCGTAAACGTGGCGCATCCCTACGAGGCATTTACAACGTGACGCATCTATGGAGATGCGTCACAGTGTAAGGCCCTGCACCACATGAAACCTGCGTCAGGTTTCATGTAGGCGTTCTGGTGCAGGGGGGGGCGTTCCGTTGCAGGAACGCCCCTGGAAAGTGACTCAGTGAAATCTTGTAGATTTCACTGAGTCACTTTCCCAAAGCTGCTACGTCAATTCCTTACGCCTGCTTGAAGCAGGCGTAAGGAGTGACGCACCATGTAATGTATGGGTGGCCCCTGTGCATTGCAGGAGTTGCGTCACGCTTGCGACGCGACTCCAGCAATGCGCCGCCCGAAAGCCAAAAGATGCGTCACGCATCTGCCCTTCCTTGCACCATGGTGCGCCGCATTGTACATGCGGCGCATCATGGGTCACGCAAGGATGGACTTGCATGACGTATCTTTCCTGGCGCATCTCTGCCGATTTGCAGAGATGAGTCAGGCAACATAAATCTGCCCCTTGGTTTGCGCATTAACGAGAACCAATGGGTGCTCTATTTTAAAGCTATATTTGAAAGCCCAATGGTGCAAATCTGTCAGCCAGGTCATGATATGGACTTCCTCGCAGTGGTTTTTGAACAGGAAGAGGTTGAGGCTGGTATTGCTGGGCTAACCGACAATAAAGCTCCAGGACCAGATGGTATCCCCTTGATCTTTTTAAGTCCAACCCACTTTTTTGTGCGCCGGTCCTTGTGGCAGTGTTTAATGCAGCGGCCACGAAAGGTTGCCCTGAGGCCTGGGCCGCCTCCACTATAGTACCTGTTTTCAAGAAGGGCAATTGTAATAGCACCTATTGCTATAGACCGATCTCACTTCTTGATTCAGTGGTTAAGGTGGTGGGCCACGTACTTTTATAATGATTGTTCACTTGGGCAGAGGAGCACAAGACAATTTCTGATGTTGAATTTGGATTCCGCCCTCATCGGTCAACCGTGGCCCAATGCCTTAACTTAACCATGTTACTAAGTAAATATACAGTAGTGTGCTCAGATACTGGCTACCTAGCCTTCATTGACTTGTCTTCTGCATTCAATTGCATGAATAGGGTCAAACTGTGGCAGTCCATGAGGGTTATGGAGGTAGAGTGTAATATTTTCAACTTCCTTGAGGACCTTCATAGGGCAACGAAGGCCAATGTCAGATTCGCCCAGGATCTCCGTGTCTCACAGGACTTTGATATAAAGAGAGGTATACGGCAAGGCTGTATCCTTGCCCCGTTTTTGTTTAATCTTGATATCAACGACCTAGATAGAGCCCTAACAGCTATGGGGTTAGATTACCCATACGTAGGGCAACGTGGTCTCCCCGTCCTGCAATATGCAGATGATGCAGTTCTTTTATCTAGAACTGCTAGATGTCTCCAATCTCTATTAGACGCCTTAACAAATTTCATGTCTGAATGAGACCTATCAATGAACAACTCAAAATCCTACATAATGCAGGTGGGGACTCGTCCCAAAAGAAGTTTCCAATTTAGAGTAGGCCCTGCCAAAGTGCCCCGCACTAATGTTTTTTCTTACTTTGTGGTTTTATTGGATGATCAAATAAAATGGGGACCACTAATTCTTAGGAAAAAGGGGGATCTGGCCCGGGTGAATGTGGCCATTTTTAATTTTGCTTCTAAACTAGGTAAGAGACCAATCGAAGCTATGGTGAAACTGTAAGGAGCAAAAAGTGTAGCTATAGCCAGATATGGAAGCAAAATTTGGGGACATACTGCCGCGGACTCACTACAGGTGGTGGAGACTACTTTCTTGAAGCACCGGTTTTGTGTTCCGCGAAGTCTGTCTAATTTGGTGGTCCTCAAGGAACTGGGGGTGCCATTTTAAAATGATGTTCTGGCTCTGTGCCCCCTTGTGTTTTGGCTTAAGTGTTGGTTGAATAAAGAATTACCTCTTTGCCACTCGATTTTAGAAAGAATGCATATCCCTTGACAATGCGCTTTGAATAACACGGGTTAGATATCTCAAAAGCAGCCTTGAAGAGTTAGGGCACCCTGATTTATATTTCAGTCCCGAATCTATTGTAAAAAAAGATGTGGAGACAATTAGGGAATCCTTTAAAAGTTTAAGGGAAATGGAAAGGGATGAGCGGGAATTAAGGAAACCCAGCGTCTGCACATTTTTAATGCTCAAAACTACTTCATCTGCTGAGCCTTATCTCCTGGGGTCCTTATCCACTTATGAGTGGGTTTTATTGACCAGGCTCTGCCTGGATCTTTTTCACCTCCTGCTTGCCAGTCCAAGAGGGTGCAGTAGAGGTCAATTGTTAGCTCCCTGGGGCTGCGACTGAGAGTCTCCACTGGATCTGCTATATTTTATGCTTTTTTGTAAATTTTACGCGGTACCTCGAAGGTACTTTTTAGTCCCTATTTTAAAGAAGATGAACTTTAATCAGGCTCGCCCAGCTCTCCTGTATCTCCAACTGTTGAAGGCGGATTGTGTATATTTTATTGTTGGCTATCTAAAATCCACTGTGAGAACTAGAGCTTGTTTGGATAAATAGCTATTTTACCAATGTTTGACCTATGAGATAAATGTCTATGAGGATCAGGATACCATTGTAGGGCAGTATTAACCAAGGGGGATACTACATGACTCTGTACTGTGCACTTTATTGATAGAGACTAATATGGGAGGTTGTGCAATGGATTCTTACTATATTTTATCTGGCTTGTTATTTTATGAAATCATGTTTTTACTGTATTTTGGATATTTTGCAACTTTTATGGTTTTATCTATGTGAAACCAAATTGTAGTGTAGTTCCTATATTCCCAATAGGCTCTGCGCATTGGATTAATATATCCTATAGATTTGACGTAGGACTTATGTCTACTAGGTCTCTATCAAGTATATTAGACTTAATTGTGAGTGCCAGCTAGCTCAGAGGTCACTAGAAATGTTCACGAATTCACAAGAAGGGATTAGTTTCCGACAACCGCATAAACATGACAACTTTGTTTCTCCAAGAATAAACGTATTTTCAGAGTCGTGGAAACAATAAATAGATATTTTACTCAGACAATCGTGCATGCTTCGTTTCATCAGAGGTGCAGAGAAATAAAGAGACAGGCGTTTTCAATAAAAAGGATTTATTGAACAGTCTTCTTTCTCATGCAAGTAAAGTGAACTGCTACAATCGTAAGACAAGCTGTAAAGTATGATGCATACAGCAAGAAGAGTATTATAAAATAATACTGTAAAGCATTGTATGGTTTCTAAACCATAGATAAATACATACATAAATAACAAAGGCTAAAAGTACTCAACTGGTGCTTCTAAAATTGGCCTACCCCAAAGTACCTAACCTAAGTCTAGTATGAGGGAAGAAGTAAGTGTGGTTTAGCATAGGTTTAGTTTCTTTGTCAAGAATCTATCCAAGATTTCTCTTAGGGTCTAATCAGCTCCGTACCTTGGTTTTAGAATGAAGGAGGTCTGGTATCTCTGTCTCGGGACTCCATTTCCCAACACCCCGCGAGGGGAGCTTGGAAGCACTGGAGCTGGATTCTCAGCGAGAGAAAGGACAGTTTCTCGATCAGTGCATCAGCTGGAGGGTAGGCTTCCTTTGGCACTTGCTGTAGCTAGCTGCATCGGGCAAGTAGATAGTCGAGCTGCTCCGAACCACAGTGTGTTTGCTAGGGCAAGTGTAGGCATATTTATACCTGGAAGGTGCCTAGTTTGACGTAAAATTGGGCATAATAACGTCATTAAAGTACCCCAAGGGAATGGTAGATCTTTGAAAACTCCATGAATTCTTGGACACATCAATATTCAAGCAAGGGGATGTCCCTGACTGCTTAAGCCGAGTTTTCCAAGAAATCATTGTGGCTTTTTGGAACGCGTGGAAGTAGCCATGCCTGTATTTGGACTGCATGGGCTATGTCTAAATATGGGTATGATTTCTATGCCTATATTAGGGCAATGTGAATTGTATCTACATAAGGGCATGAATCGGGAAATTTCGCTCGGATCCTAAAATGCCATACAGCACCCATTCCACTTTATTGTGTTGCACATTACTAAATTCTAAACATCTAAAACATATCTAAAGTATGATGTGTAAAACCCCACCCAAAATACATAAAATGCATTCGAAATGGTTGTACATAAAAATGAGCATTTGTGCTGCACGCATTTTAAAAGCAATGTTTTCACTCAAAGCATATAATATGACATTGGAAATGCTATCCGAATGAATGATGAAATTACATTTATGAAATGGCTCTTAAATACAGAAGAAAAAAATCGGGACCATTCCATGACAGAATATGTAAATTGTTTTGGTTGTGGACACGGTCAAATATTGTCTCTTGGAAGTATTCAAAGAATTCTTGTTCTCTATGAATAGTTCTAATTTAAGCAGATTACTTTGTGCCAAAAAAGTGTTCAATTTCGGAAAAAGCCAAATCGCAGAAAAATAATGTTCTAAAGTTGGAAGTTTTGTTTCGAAAAGTGAAAGTCGAATACAGAGTCCCATAGAACGCTGTTTGCTAACTTCAAAAGTCATTCTCGTTGTTTGGAGAAAACATAAAATCTCCTAAGCTGGTAAAGAATTCGTCTACGACAGTCGATGAAAGTTGGACCACTTCGTTAAGTAGACCGATTGCACAAAAATGTGAAGCTTCGCCATCAGCGTTAGCTGCATTAGCAATGTTCGAAGGAGATGGAGATGGTACCTGTGTGCCTGTCAATCCACGTATCTCAGCGTCAGCAGACTGCATCTGTGAGACCTCAACGAATGCCCTCATCAGGATTGGTAGCCGCTGGGGACAACACAATGCATGGGCCATTACTCAACCAAGCAAAGTATCAACGAACGTTGGCAGTGCTGATGGAAATGTTAGACAGATGTCCAACACGCATTCTTCTCCACATAGCAGGCATCGTAGAACAGGTAAGATGCAATCTTGCAAGATTGGTCAGAATGATAGAAACCACGTGGTATTCAGATCTCTTGAATGAGTCAGGCCCAGAATCTGTATCATGCGCTCACGACACTTCATTTCCAGGAGAGTGTTCTCTATGGTAATCTGGGTGTCTCTGGTGACTGGACTTGCCATATCAGAACAGAAGGAACAAAAATAGCACTCCTGCTACGAGTCCCAAAATTTGAGGCAGGCAGCTGAACACAAAGTGCACGAAGTTTGGAAATATGCTGAGGACTGCTTCAAAAGGTGCTAACAGTCCAGAAAAAACTGTAATGAATACATGTACAATACCACTGGTATCAGACATGTTTAAGATACGACCTAACATTTCTACAAAATGTACAGGGCAGTTTGTCGATAATAGGGCATGTATCTCTGCAGAGGACCTTGCAACTTGTAGTTCATACGTCTATTTGGACAAGGCACAGTTTTTTGTAAAAGAACGGCTTTCATTCTGCTTAAAGTATCAATTCATAAAGAAGAGATGCTCACTGAAGGCCATAGTGGCGACTCCCCGTCTGTCTTAGTGTAAGGAAACAATACTTGCATACAACAAGTGACCTTGGCTGTCACAGTTACGAGATAGGCTATACCTGGCAACATTCCACAGCAGCTATGATCATTTAACATAATATAGCTTCCGTTAGAAAGCTGCCTAAAAATAGTATCTATCACTGCAGCTGGAGAACCTTGCAGGTGGCAGGATAAGTTGGTTGAAGAGCCGTCACAGGCTTCGTGTAACTTAATACCCTGAGATAAAAGTGTACCGCTTAGTGCGCTTTTGCAGTTTGTACCACTAAGAAATACTTCTTTTCCCCACTCCAACATCTGTGTGTATATGGTAATTCCCAGGTTGACTTAATGTATTCTTTACCCAACCTTTCATACACGCCAGCTGGTGTATGTTTAAAAAAATACTAAAAATTGAAAATTGTGACAGGCAGAGTGATTGTTCCATGTATTAGCCATTCTGTTGCAGGTTTTTCTGAAACAGTTAATGGTAATCTTTCCAGCTTCTCAATGCTCAGCACCGTATAGTCCACTCCTCTTTGTGCAATAGTGATTTGTTTATCTGTAAGGTTAAATACAGAAAACAATGACGTGGTGTTGATTAGACGCCGTGGTACATATCCAGAACGAAGATTTTGCAACGTCCAGCCTAAAAGCATTATAGAACGCAATTGTGACTGTCCATGCTGTAGCATGAGCAAGTCCTGTTCCATTATGTCTATGGCAGAGGATACTATGCTGTCCAAAGATTAAATTCTGGATGACAGAGTTGTTAGCCCATTGTCAACTACAGAGAGAGCTTTCTCTAAATTAATACAATCAATTTCTCTTACTCGTTCTGCAGTCTCTGCTTGTGTCGGTTTCCAAGCTTCATTATAAATGGCATATATACCAGCGTATATAAGATGTTCATGATGCGGTTTAGAAGGTCCTAGTAAGAAGTCCCTTAAATCAACGCCATCTTTAAGTAAAGATAAGTGTTGTTTTACCTCTGTCAGTGTGGATTTTTGTAGCCAATCAAGGCACAGTTTTCCTACACTGTATGTGTTGTTACTATCCCTGGATGTTTTCCCTGGACATATCTTGGATCTGGCCTAGTGAATGTAAACCCTTGTGTCTTATTCAGGAATCTATCTTGACAGTTGTTTGTGTTTGTGGGCCAGATTAATCATTTTTTCCAATCAGGATCAGTCCTGTTTTTAAGTAAAATAGTTTTTACGTCGACCCCTCCTTCTGAAGTGTTTTTACTATCAGGTGTAGGTGTAGGTATGGACGGTTTGTTCAAATCTTTTATCTTGGCTAGACCAATGCAGGATGTTTGTTGCACAGTGTTGTTCAAAAACATTATTTGTTTAGGGATAATGCAGGCTCGAATTAAAGCTTCTGTTCCCTGCACTTGCCAGTCTTTTGTGCCCCAGACAGTTTGTATTTCTATGTTGTCACTCCAGAAGTCGAAACCCAATGAGCACAGCTGGGCATAAAAGGCTGCAGAATAAATTTGCTTAGTATTAGTCAAAATACTTTTCATTTCTCTCTTATTAAAATTTTTAAAGAAAAACGTTTCTGCATTTGAGACATTAAAAGCTGAGAAGTATGGAAGTTTTTCATAGAATGTTTTTGAACTGCCTTTTGGTGGTGTTGGACAATGTTCCCATTTATTGAAAGTAAAAACAATTCTAGGGTTTGCAAATTTGTGAAAATAATGATGACCATAGTAATTATAACAGTACATTTGTTCATAATCTGATGAACGTTCTAAGTATTCATGTTTTGTGAATTTTGCAGACATCTCTAAGTCTGACATCATATTGTTAACAGTCTCAAAGTCCCAATCATCAGAAAATGTGCTGGGTGAAACAAAATTACTCAAGGAAACCTTGACTTGATGCAGAATCTTCAACAGCTCTGCAGGGCCAAAGATGTCGTAATCAGTCCTGTCCCATGCTATACCACCAGATATAGGAACAGCTGTGATGTTCACTGATGCCAAGTCTCTTTGTTCACGATGAGAAGATTTGTGTGGCTTGAGGAGCAAGTTGATGTTCTTACTTGATGTTTCCATTTTACTATATCTTCCATTTATCAGCCTTCACAAACCTAATACAAGTATTATCCAAAGTAGGAGAAAAAGTATGCCTAGCACAATCCAAAGTTCAACCCATGGTGAAACCAGATATGTTTTTTCAAGTTGCTGAAAAAGTTCTGTTACTTGTTCTTTAAAAGTTCTTTTTGCTGGCGTCGTTTCAGGCTCACTGGGATGCAAAGCTATGGAATCAATGGGGAGCCACAAACGCCCCTCCGCCTGGCATCTACCCAAGTATCCTGATGAAAATGGTACCTCACTTTTGTTGGTAGGCATAGTGCCGGCAACAAGGAAGTGCCCAAAATGTGTTGCAGTGACATCAACATTTTCAATCTTTAAAGAACCTATTTTTGCAAGGGAGGCACCTGCGTTTGTGGCATCGGGTTTGGCGTCCATCTACAGAAGCCTTTTTAAACTACACGTGGGGGAGTACAGGGATGTGGGACTTGTCTGGATTCCCTAACGTTTTTTCACCCAAAATCCTCTGCAAACCTCAAATGTTGCTCAAAAGTAAACTTTTATTCATATTTCTGTACTGGAAAGTTGTGGGATCTTGGGCTGGCAACATTTTCCTACCACCCAGCATTCCCCCAGGTCTCCCAATAAAAATGCTACCTCACTTGTGTGGGTGGGCCAAGTGCCCGTGACCGAAAGGGCCCAAAACTTATTGTGGAGACATCAAAATAATCTATCACGAAAGGACTTGTTTTTGCAAGGGGAAACGTGCATTTTTGGTCCCGTACTCGGTGGCCATATAAGGAACTTAGTGAGCTCAAACATTTCTGACAACTAGACACCCAAGGGAGTCCAGGGAGGTTGGCTTGCATAGATACCCTAACGTTTTCTTATCCAGAATCCCCTCCAAACCTCAAATTTAGCTAAAAAGTTAAATTCTCTTCACATTTCTGAGTGGAAAAGTTATGGGATCATTTGGCCGGCACAACTTTCCTACGAGCCAATGTTCCCTAAGGTCTCTCGATAAAAATGCTACCACACTAGAGCAGACATTACAAGAACAACATGGTCGAGTCTTTTCAGGTGTTGTAGGAATGCGATAAGCAAAGTGTCAGTCCTTCAGCCTTGTCTTGTCCTCCTGAGCATATGAACTGGTGGCTGCAGCTTCTGTAGCAGTAAGACTTTCAATGATGGACAACAGAAAGTCAAGGCAAGACATGATTTTTCCTGGGGTTGTCTGATGATAAACACTATACAGATTGTATGTTGCCATCTTGGAAAGGGGCGACCATTCGGTCCCCCTGAACGTATGGCGGAGTACCACGATCCCCCCGGGAAGCCATCTTGGGCGGGAGGCGAGTCTCGGCTGGTATGCCCGAAGCGGCGCAGCCGGGGCGCGCTTTTCCCGCCCTGGAGTGGGCTGGCCTAGACACTGACGCGGCCGGCCACGCCCATTGGGGCAGGCAGGGGCGGGTTTACGCCCGCCCTGAAGATGGATAAAAGGAGCAACAAGCCAAGAAAGCATCCTCTTGTTCCTGTGCTCTGAAGCCGCACCTCCTCGCTACACGTGAGCTCGAGACGGAACGAAGAGCCAATTTCGAGCGTGGTAATCTTTCTTTTTTGTCTTACAGATACTCTGTCTGAGAATGCCTAAGAAAGTCGGAAAGCGAGTTACTACCGATCAGATGGTCCGTATGCTCATGAAAGAAGTAACCGATCTGAAGAAGCAGATGGCGGCTAAAGACGGGGAAGGGGGACCGAAACGACCTTTGGCGGGAGCATCTCCCGGAGGAAAAGGCAAGAGGCCCAGAAGGGGGGCATCTGGGGGGGACATCCCGGTTCCCGATACCCCACTCGAGGAGCAAACTCCGGTGCCGAAGGAGGGGAATCCGATTCCCGTGGTGGTCACTCCCGTGTCCGGCGAGGATATGCCGCCTGAGTTAGCAGCACAATTGGCAGCGTGGTTGGGGAAAGATTGCTAGGGCGCCACGGCTGACGACGCACGGGTGTTGATGAAGCAACTGCGGGAAACTAGGGAGGCGGCGAAGGCACCATCGTCAGTTACCCCGCTGTCTCCGGCGGTGGATAAAGCAACAGGAGCAGGTCCAGCGGCGAGTGCAGCTTCTGGTTCAGGTAAGCGGCCATTGCCGATTGCAAGGGAGGAGTCTGCACCTTCACGAAGGGAAAAGTTGGGTCAGCATGTCCCTCTGGCAATTAAGGAAAAGATGTGGGCGGACGAGTATGTGAACATATTTTCGTTGCTTACCGATCATTATGAGATGGAGCATGTTAAGAGCCAAAAGGAGCTCATGCATCCGAGTGTTTGGCGCGCAAAGATGGCCGCCTTTAAGGTTGACGAAAACATTGGCACTTGGGGCAGGGCATGGGGAATCTTTACCTCCATCATGGGCGAACGTAGGCCCGAGTTGCTGACCGAATTGCCTATTTATCAGTCACGGATCATGGAATATTATGGATCATATGGGGGCAATCAGTGGTTCTGTTACGATAATATTTTTAGAAAAGCGAAAGAACATGACAAAAACTTGACTTGGGATTGTTACGACTCTGTTTCATGGTCAAAAATGGAGAGTACTGGTATGTTGAAGTTACCATTGGTAGGGAGTAGCGGGGCTGAATCCTCCCGCCAGTATGCTGGGACATCTTTTCGATCAAGTACAGGTAATGACTACCACTCGAAGCCGAACGGCAACACAGGTAAAAGGGGGATTTGTTGGAACTTTAACAGGGGTAAATGTACGAGGCCCCAGGGCTCATGCAAGTTTAGACATGAATGTGGAGGGTGTGGGCAGCCATCCCATCCTGAGTCCATGTGCAGAGCCAAAACGGGTGATAACGGCGGTAGGGGAGGCGCCAAACAGGTCTGAAATAGTCCGAGGGGCGCCTTTACCTACTCCGATTGATACCATGGCAATGATTCCTTGGCTCAGCGAATACCCGGATCATGTTTCCGCTGGGGTGTTGCGGAACGGGTTTTCATATGGTTTCCGCATCCCAGTGGGGAATTTTCAGGGTGTAGCAAAATGCAAAAACCAACTGTCGGTCTTGCAACATACGACCGTGGTACAGGAGAAGATTGGGAAGGAGGTTACTCGTGGTCGAGTCGCCGGTCCATTCGATGAGCCACCATGTGCTAACTTTGTTTGTTCCCCTTTGGGGGTGGTCCCTAAGAAGGACCCGGGTGAGTTTCGACTGATACATAATCTATCAGCCCCACGTGGTCTTTCCGTGAATGATGCGATAGACCCGGAAGTGTGTTCGGTGCGGTACGCATCTTTCGATGAGGCAGTCGCCATGTTGAATCGCCTAGGGCCCGGTGCGCTGATGGCAAAATCGGATATTGAGTCAGCGTTCCGGTTGCTCCCGGTACACCCAGACGATCAGCGTCTCCTTGGTTTAATGTTTCAGGGTCACTATTACATGGATAGATGTATGCCGATGGGATGTTCTATATCTTGTGCCTATTTTGAAAAGTTCAGTTGTTTTCTGCAATGGGTCTTCACAAAGAGGACGGGTTTTCAACATGTCATGCATTATCTCGATGACTTTTTGTTTCTGGGGGCGGCCGGGGATCCGGAATGTGGACAGGCTTTGAATGAATTTTGTGTCTTAATGAAGCATTTTGGTGTGCCACTGGCACCAGGTAAGACTGTGGGTCCCTCGACTTGCCTCGAGTTCCTGGGGATCGAGCTCGATTCAGAGGAAGGTTGTTTTCGATTGCCAAGAGAAAAGGTGTTAAGATTAAGGGCTTCCCTGGAAGCGTGTATTAGTGAGTCTAAAGTCAGATTGCATCAATTACAACAAGTGGTGGGCCAGCTGAATTTTGCCCTGAGAGTAATGCCGATGGCCCGCCCCTTTTCCCGCTCGATCGCCCAAGCCATGGTCGGACTGAAGGAAGGTCATCATCGCACGAGGCTATCGGCAGAGGTTCGCCAGGACATGCGCATTTGGTTGGCATTTCTGGCGGAGTTCAATGGTCGAATTGTCTGGAATAAACCGCCGGTGTCCTCCGAAGAGCTGGGGCTGTGGACAGATTCGGCTGGGAGCATTGGTTTTGGTGCCATATTCGGCACACAATGGTCGGCTCAAAAATGGCCGTTATGGTGGCATGAGTGTGGGCTGACAAGTAACATTGCCTTTCTTGAACTTTTTCCCATTCTGGTGGCCCTGAAAACTTGGCCTGAGGGATTCAGAGACCACTCTGTGGTGTTTTGGTCTGATAACATGACCGTGGTTGAGTGTATCAATAGCCAGGCAGCACGATGCAAATGGATTCTGAGATTGCTCAAGGAAATTGTGTTATTGTGTATGCAATTGAACGTGCTATTTCGGGCAAGACATGTACCGGGGGTAATGAATCAAGCGGCTGATGCGCTTTCTCGTTTTCGTATGCAGGCCTTCTGGGGTTTTCTGCCCACAGCGGACCCGGTGGCGGCACCCTTTCCCGAAGCTCTCTGGTCTCTCGGTGCCCCGAACTACAGAACCTCGTGGGAGAGAGTTTAGCACCCAGGACAAGGAAGGCATATGAAGGGGCGTTCCGATCCTATTGGGCCTTTTTGGGGACTGCTAGGGGAGAGCTTTGGGGCCAGGAAGAGCTAGTAGTAAAATTTCTGCTCTCCTTACATCAGTCAGGCAAATCAGTGGCTACGGCCCAGAGGCATCGGGCCGCCATTTCCTTTATGGCAAGGGCTCATGGGATTGAGGACCCGACTGCGTCTTTTGTTGTGCAAAAAGCGCTACGTGGGTGGCAACGCCTTGAGGGTCGCAGAGTAGATGAAAGGCGCCCGATAGGTCTGGATAGGTTGGCCCTGTTGTTATCTGTGCTTCCTGTGACGTGTTCATCCCAGTACGAAGCAGTATTATTCCGAGCCGCTTTTATGCTAGCATTCCATGGGGCTATGCGGGTAAGCGAACTAGTGGCAAAGAACAAGCAGGATACCATGGGGGGGCTGTGCCGAGAGCACGTTCAGGTCAAAGGGGAGACAATGACTGTCTCGTTTGTCAGGTCCAAGACCGATCAGGGTGCGATTGGGGACGGAATAATCATACAAAGGATTCCCGGGTCTTCCATGTGCCCTGTGATGTGCGTAGAGGAATATTTAACGCAAAGGGTGGCATCATGGGGGGGACCTTGTTGAGACACGCTGACGCCACCCCACTGACGAGGTTTCAGTTTCAGCGGGTGCTTGCGATGTCGATTTCGGCCGCGGGCATGAACCCCGGCGAGTTTGGGACCCATTCCTTTCGGATAGGGGCTGCTACGGAGGCTACAGCCAGGGGTCTGAATGTTGAACAAGTGAAACGTGTGGGACGTTGGTCCTCAAACTGTTATAAGAGGTATGTGCGGTTGCACATGTTGTGAAGCCGTAATGATGTACTCACGCTTCTTGTTTTTGTTTGGTTTTCAGTTTCGCAAGCCTACGAGGCGGGGCGGACTGTGCAGTCGACCCGACACCGGGGGGCCAGCGGTCAGACATCACCGGCTGTGAAAAAGGATGTGTGGGTCGTGGGCCACTCATACGTGAGGCGTGCCGGGGACGTATTCAAAGCAGGTGACATGATTCACGTGGCTGGGGAATACGGGTACAGTGTGTCCTTCTACGGAAAGGGCGGGCTCTGTATTGACCAGTTTCAATCGTTTTTTGAGGGTCTGTTAGGGCGGACGAGGTCACCGCCGTCTGTAGTCATAGTACATCTTGGGGGCAATGATTTGGTGACCACTGGTAGACGACTTCTTCTTGAGGCAATGCTTTCCACGGTAAGTTGGTTGGCAAGAAGAGTTCCAGGGTGCACAATTGCATGGTCCCATATGATCCCACGGAAAGTGTGGCGGGGGGCTATTTCAGTTCCTGCTCTGAACCATTCAGTAAGGAAAATTAATAATAAAGTGAGTAGATTGTTCCGTTCAAGTACACTGCATTCTATTGCGCATGGTTGTATTAAAGGGGACAGTATGTATTTGGGGGATGGTTCATTTATCCCGGATGGGGAACGAATTACTCATAGGAGACCTGATAGCTTGGCTGAAAACTTTATGACATGACCTTTAGGCAGGAGTATTGTGGGGGGGGCCGGATAGCCGGTCAACTATCCGGCCTGTGGCGGTAAGGTCATGATCGGTGAGCAGTAATTGGAAGATCCCTATGGGTGGGCGTCACCCATTACGGATGGGAGCGCTCGAGGGAGGTGGCCATTGGCCCCTCAACGGGGAGGCGGTCCCTTCTAAGGATGGGCCGCCGAAAGGAAAGGAAAGGCGGTCAAGGCCCCTTCCTGGGTAGGAGGGGCTACAGCCCCCTCCTGGGGAATTTCCCGGGGCCTGGACATCTGCGACGGCAGATGTGGTAAGTTGTGTGGGGTTTGGGAGGGGGTCTACGCTACCTTCTAGATACCTCACACGAGTCCTCGGACGACCTTTAAATGGCGTCGAGTTTATTGGGGCCCCCGTCAAGTCAAGGGAAATTGGTAAATGCACTTGAGGTACACCTCTGTGCGGTCGCCCCTCACAAGTGGGGGGGATATGTCTGGTTTAGGGATCTTGACACCGGTTACGACCTTGCCGTTGGCCCTTAAACGTTAGGATGTACAATTTCAAGTTAAATGTTTTGTAGGATGTTAGTTCGGCTAGGAGAACCTTTGTATTAGAGAATATGTTAAGGTTAGCCAAACATCGCAATGTGGAAATGAAATTGTACATTAATATGAAACTGTTATTTTAATGTTTTATTTTGTTTCATATTTTAATAAATACGGCCGGGAGGGTCACTCCCTCCCGTCTTCCAAAAGTTCAGAACCGTTTCCGGTATCCCATTCTTGGGGATTGTGTTGAGAGGGGGTGGCGGGTATCTCAGCCATATGGAAAGGGGCGACCATTCGGTCCCCCCGAACGTATGGCGGAGTACCACGATCCCCCCGGGAAGCCATCTTGGGCGGGAGGCGAGTCTCGGCTGGTATGCCCGAAGCGGCGCAGCCGGGGCGCGCTTTTCCCGCCCTGGAGTGGGCTGGCCTAGACACTGACGCGGCCGGCCACGCCCATTGGGGCAGGCAGGGGCGGGTTTACGCCCGCCCTGAAGACGGATAAAAGGAGCAACAAGCCAAGAAAGCATCCTCTTGTTCCTGTGCTCTGAAGCCGCACCTCCTCGCTACACGTGAGCTCGAGACGAAACGAAGAGCCAATTTCGACCCACCCACCAGCCCCTGAGGACAGCAAGTGGTTTTGAATAAAGTTTGATGTGGTAACAATATTTTTGCAGGTTGTGATGACTATCGTGATAACTTTGAATATGCAATAAAGAATGGTCAAATCGTAATATGTTTTGCAAATAAAGTAATTATGCACTAGTGTTGATCAGTAATCATGCCTTTTTATAAGTTGTAATTATTACTGTCTTTTAGTAATTTAGTGATTTAGTAATTTAGTTAGAATTGTCGTATTTATTTTGGTCGGGCGGTAAGGTCATGATCGGTGAGCAGTAATTGGAAGATCCCTATGGGTGGGCGTCACCCATTACGGATGGGAGCGCTCGAGGGAGGTGGCCATTGGCCCCTCAACGGGGAGGCGGTCCCTTCTAAGGATGGGCCGCCGAAAGGAAAGGAAAGGCGGTCAAGGCCCCTTCCTGGGTAGGAGGGGCTACAGCCCCCTCCTGGGGAATTTCCCGGGGCCTGGACATCTGCGACGGCAGATGTGGTAAGTTGTGTGGGGTTTGGGAGGGGGTCTACGCTACCTTCTAGATACCTCACACGAGTCCTCGGACGACCTTTAAATGGCGTCGAGTTTATTGGGGCCCCCGTCAAGTCAAGGGAAATTGGTAAATGCACTTGAGGTACACCTCTGTGCGGTCGCCCCTCACAAGTGGGGGGGATATGTCTGGTTTAGGGATCTTGACACCGGTTACGACCTTGCCGTTGGCCCTTAAACGTTAGGATGTACAATTTCAAGTTAAATGTTTTGTAGGATGTTAGTTCGGCTAGGAGAACCTTTGTATTAGAGAATATGTTAAGGTTAGCCAAACATCGCAATGTGGAAATGAAATTGTACATTAATATGAAACTGTTATTTTAATGTTTTATTTTGTTTCATATTTTAATAAATACGGCCGGGAGGGTCACTCCCTCCCGTCTTCCAAAAGTTCAGAACCGTTTCCGGTATCCCATTCTTGGGGATTGTGTTGAGAGGGGGTGGCGGGTATCTCAGCCATATGATCAGGTGCATAAATAGTCTCTTGTAACAAGTGTGAGTTTTATTACTCACCGTGTATGGCTGAAGATTCAGGTCATTCTTATCCACTACGACCATGTGCTTTTTGTAATCAAGTATGCAGGTTGCTTGTGAACTTCTAACCTCAACCTATGACAGAAGAAATGCCCTCATCATGAATTGTAGTGAGCACGTACACATCACATCTAGTTGAGAACTTGACTGCTACCAGTTTGTTGGAATGCAACACAGTGCTCTGCGATTTCCGGAGTTTCTTACAAACAAGATCCTGCAGGAATCCATTGACATGACAACAAACTGTACCGCAGGCCACAGTGACAGCTTTGTACAGCTCACCGAACAGCTCTAGTCCCGTATTGAATTTGTCCACTTAAAGGTTATAACCTTTGTGAAGGAAAGGTTGAACATGCTCCCAAACAATCTTCCCTGTGACTCCTAGCCTGGGAGGGAAACCCTATAGGGTTTAGAGTCCATGTTTACACTATCAAGGTGTACACATAGCCACTAGAGCATGGACAGCTTAATGCCATTGCAAGCTCTTTTGCTCGCAATGTACTGCCTGAACAGCAGCTGCCTTTTGTACAGAATCAAGGACTCATCAATGGCTTTATTCCTTTCAGGAATATTAATCTCTGGACACTAGGCAGATAAATATTAATCGACAGGCTGAATTTTGTACAACCTGTCATGGTCTGTATAGTCCTGGGGCAATGCAGCAGAATTGTTATTGAAAGGCAGCATGAGCTCCAATAGCAAAAAAACAATCTTTGCTCATGTACGGTGCAAAGATGAGCATCAGCAGTGTTGTCATAAGTGATTTCATCAGTGATGTCATCAGTGATGTCACTAACCATGTCATGAGTGATGTAATATGTGACGTCATCAGCAGTGCATTCCGGGGGCGCGAGTTGGGCGGATTTCTCTGGTTTTGTACCAGTGAAATGTCCAACTAACTATAACGTCCCTGAAACCTAAGGTTTTTTCAGTGAATTTCTAAGGTTTTTTAAATGTTAATTTCTAACTATAATGTCCCTGAAACCTATGGTTTTTTTAGTGAATTTCTAAGGTTTTTTAAATGCTAATTTCTAACTATAACGTCCCTGAACCCTCCGGTTTTCTCAATGAACTTCCATGGTTTTTTAAATGCTAATTTCTAACTATGACATCCCTGAAAACTATAGTTCTTTTTGTGAATTTCAAAGGTTTTTTTAATGTTAATTTCTAATTGTATCGTTCATTAAACCTATGGATTTTTCAGTAATTTTGAAAAAAAATTAGTGACATTTTGTAACTTTAAGATCCTAAAAACAGTTTTTGTAATTTTTGGTGTTTATTATAGAAAAGTATATATTGTCTTCTTTTTAATAAATACTAAAGTGGAGTCGCGCACCCGTTGTGTTCCTATCTCGGTGGGTGCGTGGATTCAATACGCCAAATTAGTGAAGTTGTGAAGGATGTGCTTTTCAGCCAGCCCACTCCACTTACGCTTACAGGGAAGGAACAACAACGCTACATATCCCAGTAGTGATCTGCTGATAACAGGTCTGATAACAGGTCTAGTTGTCAGCATGCCACTCCCTCACGGCTGGTTTACACCCACCCCACACCCATGCAGCACAGGCATCACAGGACATGTGACCCTGCCAATAAAAAGTACCAGGCGCACATGCTAGAGGCCATTTCCATTCCTTCCCATGATTTGAAGTACAGAGAGTTGGTGGCAGCCGAGGCACTTTGCCCGACAAAAGGGACTGAGTGAGTTCCACCAAAGCTGAGCGGTTGTGCAGTCTGCGATCATGCAAAGGCCTTGATACACAATCCTGGCAATCAAGACCCAATTTGACTTGGGAGCTCGGCTGGACTGCGTGTACGCCACACAATGATTACTCCTCGGCACAGTGCATTGACATGTTCTTGGCCATTGTGATATCAAGACCCAGAATCACATATGCGACCTTCTGGTAGCCAAGGACACGGGTCCCGGCCTTGAGGCTCTCTTCAGCACTTGGTGGGCCCTCTTGGACACATGCCGGTGGTGGACAGTGTGCAACAGGCTGGGTGCGTAGGGGCGCGCAGACACCTCTGGGCGGTGGGAGTGGATGGTGAGCAGCAGCCTGCATGTGCACGGGCAGGCAGACACCTCTGGGCGGCGGGAGCGTATGGGGTGCAGCAGCCTGGGTGTACAGGGGCCGGACAGCGATGAGGGCATGTGCAGTTGTATGTACTCTGCCATTACTGATTCTATACTACATTTCAGATGAGTGAGCTTGAGGGCTGCAGTATGTCCAGGCATGTGGTTGGAGACACACCAGCAGAGGAAAGGTGAGCAGTGAGGACTGGTTGCACTGGGGCGGACAACTCTGGGTAGTCGGAGTGGATGGTGTGCCGCAGCCTGGGTGCACAGGGGCGGGCACACACCTCTGAGGGGTGGGAGTGGATGGTGTGCAGTAGTCTGCAAACACAGGGGCTGGCAGTCTCCTCTGGGTGGTGGGAGTGGATGGTGCGCAGCAGCCTGGGTGTGCAGGGGGGTGCAGACACCTCTTGGTGGTGGGAGTGGATGGTGTGCAGCAGCCTGGGAGCACAGGGATGGGCAGACACCTCTGGGAGTTGGGAGTGGATGGTGTGCAGCAGCCTGGGTGTGCAGGGGCAGGCAGACACCTCTGGGATGCGGGAGAGGATAGGGCGCAGCAGCCTGGGTACGCAGGGGCGGCCAGACACCTCTGGGTGGTGGGAGTGGATGGGGTGCAGCAGCCTGGATGCGTAGGGGGGACAGCGATGAAGGCGTGCGCAGTTGTATGTACTATGCCATTACTGATTCTATACTCTGTTTCAGATGAGTGAGCTTGAGGGCTGCGGTAGGTCCCGGCATGTGGTTGGAGACACACCGGTGGCAGAAAGGTGAGGTGTGAGGGTTTTGTCTGCAGTGTCCACAATCACTAACTCACCCTCTTCATCTTTTCCTTTCTTTCTCTCTCACTCTTTCCCTCTCTCTCTCTCTCTCTCTTCCTCTCTTTCTCACTCTTTCTCTCTTTCTCTCTCTCTTCCTCTCTCACTCTTTCTCTTTCTCTCTCTCTCTCCTTTGATGGGTGCATGACGCACAATCTTATCTTGCATTTTGTCATGCAGTCTGTGATTCACAGATTGTCGAGGGATGACACGCCATGGCTGTACCTACTTTTATTTTGTTGTTTTTGTTTAAATAAAATGTTTTATATGTAAATCCATATATGACTGTGATTCTCATTTGTCCAACCTCACATGCATCTTGATTGTTATAATTGTGCGGCATCAGGCGATTTGTTACGTTCCAGATTTCGGAAGGTTGTTGTCACATTTGTTTGTAGGGGGGTCAGGGGGGATGGCGGACAAGTGGGTGGTGGCGGGGGTATTGGGGCACTGTTGGGTGTCCGAGCTGCATGATGGTGGCTCCATGGCATCTGTTGTCATTCAGGTGTGGCTGTAGGCTGGGCTCCCTGTCATGTTGCAGGTTGTAGTCCAACTTTACAACTGGTCAGAGCAGGTGTAAACCTCCTGGTGCTAACGCACCTTATCACCTGTTTTGTGTTCTCTTTGCCAATCTTGCTGGTCAATGAGAATATTGCGAAGTGGTGTGTTTGCTGCTTTTTGCACGGGAACGCCTACTCTGCATCTCATTAGCGATATTTGCCGGGGTAATCCATGACAATGTTTTTTGAGGCTGCTATCGCTGGTAAACTGGTGATATGGGCTGATTGCACCAGCTTGTGAATGGTTCGTTAAATTTATCACCATTTTGGCTGCGATAAAGTGCAGTTAACTTGGTGATGTGTCCTTGAAAATATGCCCCTCAGTGTTTTAAAGACCTGAGAAGTACTCGAGTGCCGCACTGAGAGCCGCGCACACTTCATATTCACACTAGGGGGCCGTGCTGAAAGCCACGTACCCAGCGTGTTCACACTAGGGGGCCGTGCTAAGAACCATGCACCCTTCATATTCACACCAGGGGGCCACGCTGAGAGCCGTGCACCCTTCGTGTTCACACTAGAGAACCGCACTCGGGTCGCAACCCCAAACATTTATGAAAAACAAACATTCACTTTAAATAATTTACATTCACCTTGTGACCCCATCCCCCAAAGCATGTCCACATCTACATAATTAATATTTTTTGTTTAAAGAGGAAGGGGCTGCGTGGTCCCCTTCCCAGGCCACTTCTGGCCCCGGGGACCCCATCTCCTGGGTCCTGGCCTCTCTGGCGGGGTCTGTGGGGGAAGCCCAAATGCCCCCATGGTCCCGCTGGCTTCTCGCCTCCTGCAGGAGCCGGCATTGCTTTTGGGCAACAGGAGCTGCTAAAATGCAGCTTCCCTTGCCCAAAAACAATTCTCCTTTCCTTTATTGAAGCAAGAGGAGGTTTTCCTCCTCTCACTTCAACTAAGCAAACCAGGGTTTGCTACCACAGGGTAGAAACCATGCTCCCCCACTGTCATAGCAAATGGCAATGTCCCTGGGGTCGGATACCCCGAGACATTGCAGGAGCCTGCCCTGGGGGGTGAAGATCCCCAGGGCAGTCAAGCACTCCAGGAGGGGAGCCGCACTGCCCCCTCCCTCATTTTCCAAAGCCCTGGGGTGGTGGTGGACCCTGGGGCTGCAGGAGGGCCGGGTGCTCTCCAGCACCTAATTTACATAGCCCTGAGGAGGTGGCGGTATAATTATATGATTGCCCCCCCGGACCTGGCCCACCAGGGTGCTCATTTAAATGAAGTGGGGGAGCCCCCGCTTCATTTTGTAAAAAAAATGTATTCGGTTTGGTACACCCAGTGCGCATTCGGACATTTAAAAAAAGAAATATTGTGGGGTCCTTGTAGGATCTAACCTGCATCCGTCCCCAAAATGGAAGTTGCGGCCGAACAAGGAAAACTGGACAATGGGCCACATCTGCTTGGAATAAAATGTATTGAAACTTAGCCAGCATGCATAAATTGAACTATGGTGCATTGTGGGATTTGTACACAGGAAGAGAAGAATAGCTATTAAAGACATCGGGTTCCCACTGATGGTAAACAATACAGTTTGTGAACTACCTGGTTAATTGACTAATGGCAGCCTGCCAACATACATACCTGTGAATTAGACACTCCCATACAAAAACAACATTGAGAAAGACATGCTTTGTCGAAGCGTGTCTGTTGGTGAATACATTTGTATTCCTGTAAACACGTTGAGTGCCCCTGGTTTATTGTGTACAATTGGGTTTGGATTTATTGACGTGCAGGCACTTGCCCATAAGGCAGCACCTGTTCTGAAAAGTATTCATTAGGTAGAAAGTGGCTTTGCAGTGGAATTACATTATCCTGCTAGATCTGTTGCTCACCTGAAAGGAGAAGCACACTGTGGACATTGAGTCCCTATTACCAGAATGGATAAGCGCACATTACAAAATGAGCACTTACCGACATGCATCCCCAAAACAGAAGTTGCAGCCGAATGAGGGAAAGAGGCCAATTTATTTGATGGGGCTGCATCTGCTTTGAATAAAATGTGTTGAAACTTAGCCAGTGTGCATAAATTGAACTATGGTACATTCAGGGATGTGTCCCCAGGAAGAGAAGACTATCTACTAAAAACTTCGGGTTCCCACTGACGCCGTATTTGTGACCAATGCGATTTGTGAACAACATGGCTCATTGACCAATAGCAGCATACACACAAACATAAATAAATATCTGTGAATTAGGCACTCCCATGCAAAACCGCACCCATGGAGTGACTATATAGTTGAAAAACACATGAAGGACTCACAATACCGTGATCAAGGCCATTTTTTGGCTGAACGTCGGTGGTGGTAATGGTGAAAATATATGCTTGAATTAAAGTGAAATTGATGAAGATCCGTGGAGTGCGGTACTCTTTCTTGATAGATAACGTGTTACGAGACTAAGTCCGACCTCAGAAACCGCTCCGGCTGTGAGAAAGTACGCAATGAAACTGGACTGTTTGGTGGTATAGAGAATTTATTCAGCTGCGCCCAACATTGCTGAAGTGTTTTTGGAAAACTGGCTGTACACAAAGAATACGGAAAACAATTGGACATCCGGTGCTGATAATGCGATCTGCAATGCAGGCTGATCATTTCAAGGACTTCTGAGCAACTGGAGTATCCAGACCCACAAACAGCAGTTTTCCGAGCGAAGAGCAGCCTCCTCTGAACCTGAAACACCAGACGAGTGGGGCCAGAGGACGCTGTCACACCAAACGAGTGGGACCAGAGGACGCTGTCCGATCGGTTGGCTTTCAGGTAAGGAGATGGCTGGGTAGCTCATAAGGAATAGGGGCAGTTTAATCAAGAACAATGTTGCAGCAAGCGAAACTGCAAACCAAGAATTATACATAGTTTGGCAGTCCATTTACGAATCGTGATCTGAGCACACACCACCAAATTAAATACCATGTGTAGTGACGAGGGACAAGGTTACGATTAGTGGTTACTGAAGCAATTGAAATTAGTGATATGGAAGCAAGGGCGGCGAAAAGGTCTCTGAAAGCGGTCACTTTTCAGGAAAGGGACAGTGCAACCTGCCAGTATGGATGACAGAGCAGGGGGAGGAAGCACCCAAATTAGGTGCCTATTAGGATGACGGACGGACCTGCGTCCATCCGCCACCCCCGAGGTGGAGGGATCGTCCGCAGGGGTAGCGGCGGTCCCTCCGGTAAAATTAGGATGTGACCGCCACCCTGGCGGTCACATCCAGTATATTTAACATTGCGGCAGGTGCTACTTTAGGCACCACCCGCCGCAAAGTTAAATATGCATGCTGTGCATTTGCATGCACAAAGCGGCAAAGCGGTGCCTGCAGCATTGTGTAAGCAAATGCAGGGGGGTACCATAGGTACCCTCCATGTGCACCCCAACCCTCCCTTCACCCTGGGGCCTGCAATAGGCTACAAAGAAAAGACCGTATGCCTTTCCGTGGCCGCCACGGAAAGGCATGTCCTGAAGCACATCCTAATATGGCTGGCGGTGTCTGATAGACACCGCCACCATATTAGAGCTTTTCCGCCATGGTCGGAAGCCGACCATGGCGGAAAAGCGGCGGACGGTCTTCCCGTCCGCCGATGACCCCCCAGCCATCCTAATGTGGCGGGGGGTCTTTTCAATTACCGCAGCGGTGAATCTGCATCCTCCGGGCTGGCGGTGGCTTCCGCCGGCCCGGAGGATGCGGATTCACCGCAATCCTAGTCGAACCCTTAGTTCTGAAATAGCTTTTCTTTCAAATGGAAAAACTACTCAGAAAAGAAATATCAAAAAGTTGGGAGGTGATACCATGAGAAAAATATGTTGAATGTGAACGGATACCAAGGGGACTAAGAATATTTACTCTGCCAAATCACCCTGATAATAAACCTGAAATGCTCGAGGAGTGAGTGAAGAATAGCATACAATGCTCAAGGAACATGTTATTGATAATCATAAAGTATACTAAAAAGGATATAGAGGAACTACACCAGGAAATTAAAGAATTGGAAATGCAGATAGCTGCTTTAAAGAAAGAAGAAGAATGTAAATCATTGAGGAAAGACATGGAGAAAAACTTGTACAAATATGAGGAGGGAGTTGAACTACGGAAACAAAGTAAGTTCAAATGTGATGAATTGGACTATGAAACAGGAGCAATACTGACATTTGACAAAAGATTTGATGTGCTAATACAGCAATTACACACTGGGAAGCTATCAATATCTGAGACACCAAGAATGGTGGCGAGTGAATCAGAATCTGATCTCAGCGCGGAAGAACGAACAGTGCGAGTGGGGGGTTGCACCACTTTTTTAGAAGAAATGAAATTAATCTACTTTAATCAGATGACACCGAGAGAAAGAAGAAGAGGACGAGGTTGAGGTAAAGGGAGAGTAAAGAATCAAACATCATGCCCAAGCAATGGTGAAAGACACAAAGAGGGTCAAGAAAGAACAAGGGGCTACCCTCTCCGCAACACAATAAAGAAGTAATTGAAGAAGATAACCCAGATAAAACAGACAACCAGATTATAATTCTGTTGGATTATGTCCTAAACAAGCAGAAAGAGAATGTGTTGAATAAAGGGCTCACTTTCTGTCATGATAAGCATTACGACTACGTAGAGACTCGAACTGACATTTACAAATACATAAGGAAACTTAAATTAGCTAAATTCTTCACTAAATCCAACTATAAGGTAAGACAAGGCAGAAGTGAACAACAAAAGACCAATCTCAGTATTGAGGATATGAGTAGCATTAAAACATCATATGACCTCATGCTCAACCAGAGCGATGAAGAAATGACTGGGACACAGATTCTGGAGGACCTGAACATATCAACTGATAAAAACGTCAAATCAGGATTCAAACCAAAATCCAAATTATGTCCAATGCTAAGCCCGGGTAATAAAATTGACATATTCCACGAGTTAGTAATTAAAGAACTGGAAAGCATGGAAATTGCAAATAATGGGAAAGAAACTCTATCCCTATCAGAACGGGTGGCGTTAGAAGATCTTAGCAAGAAAGGGGAAATAACAATCAAACCAGCTGACAAGGGTTGTAATGTAGTGATACTAAATACCAGGGACTACATTCAAGATGCAATGAGGCAATAGAATGATGAGAAGAACTATATTAGTGTTGGACTTGGCCCTTTTTGCAGGGTCATCCCTAAACTTTTGCCTTTCTCCTGTATTTTGTCTGACCTGTTTTTGTTGTTTTTATGACTGCTGATCAGTGCAAAAGTGCATGTGCTCTCCCTATTGTACATTGAGTGTGCCCAAGGCTTGTAAATCAAATGTTGCTAGTAGACTTGCAGCACTGGTTGTGTTACCCACAGACGGAGCCTGTAAAAGTGTGTTCCAGGTCTGCCATTGCAGAGCCTGTGTGCAGTCTGGTACTGCCATGCTGACTGGGTAAGTGTACCCACTTGCCAGTCCCTAAATATTCCCTTCTCTTCATATGAGGCACCCCTATGGTAGACCCAAGGGCAGGGTGCGTTGTAAGTATATGGTAGGACAGGCCCTGATGTGTGTGGCATGTCCTAATAGTGAATTACAGCGATTTTTGTTTTTCACTATTACAAGGCTAACTGTTCCCCATAGGCCAGAATGGGCAGTTTGATTATTACAGCTTATAATCTTAACTGACTCTGGGAACCAGGTAGAAATTCGAGTTTAGTATGCCTGGACGCAGAATGATAAAATACATCTTTTAGTGAAGTTGGTTTTAACATTCTTTGTTTGAAAATACCACTTTTAGAAAGTAGGTATTTTCTTGTCTAACCATCCAAGCCTGCCTCTGCTAGGCTTGGTATTCCTTGTCTGGAGTTTGAGTGACAGTAGCTGGGGGATTCCAGGAGACAGGGTGAGTCAGCACATGGCTGAATAGAGAGATCTACATGCAGATTAACCCTGGGTAAAGCACTACGCTACACTTGTGTAGTTTGCAACGTTTGCGCTACTTCGCACTACGCGAACTGACGTAGCACAGTGCAAACACGCGTAGCGTAGTGCAGCGGTCCTTTTTTTGCTTGCTCGCGGTCCTCAACATCAAGTTGGCGACCGCAAGCAAGCAAAATGACATCCCGGCAAGACTTTTTCCTAGTTCACGATCAGCAACATCAAGTTGCCGATCGCGAGCATGGAAAATAAACCTCCCAGCGAGATTCTCAACGCAGGGAGGTCAGGTTTCTCATTGCCAGTGGTCGCATATGCTCGCGATGAGAAACAACCAGTCTGCATTGAGAAAGCTGCTGCTCGGGTAAAAATCTACTCGAGCTTGAGAAAACTACAGATCGCACTGTGCCAGATGCCCTTTTCAATGATTGCACAGTGCCGGAGGCTTGTCCGCACTGTGCAATCATTGAAAACGGCATCTTGCAAAGTGCGAACAGGGTACTACGCAGTTCGCGTAGTGATACGTGTAGTTCACGTAGTGCTACGTGTAGCTTGCGTAGTGCGAAGTGCACTTCGCGTAGCTACGCTGAAGGAAACAAACAAAATCTAGTAGTTCCGTAAAAGGACTAAAGAATGAACCCAACGGTACTTCTGAAGACCAAGCTCTAGCGCCACACCTTGACTCTGCCTGACATCGACTATCACTGACTATACAATAGGGACACCCCGAACTGCTATCACAATTTAACCATTCTCTTTTGCACACTGGCACTTTATTATTTCTCCTTGGCCAGCATCGACAAAGAATTTATTGCTTAACTTTTTATGATAAATAGGCCATCAAACATGATGTTAAGCTTATTTTAATCTTGTTGCTGCTAACTCACCATGTTTTTTATGGATAGAACCATCGTCTTAACACGCACAAATTTGACTCATGTTTTATTAACTGATTCTTCTTTCTCTTATATTGTAAAGGTTTTAAATAACCATGCACAATAAAGTATCTATCTATCATTGCGAGTGGTCGCATATGCTTGTGACCGCTCGCGATGAGAAACAACCAGTCCGCATTGAGAAAGCTGCTGCTCGAGTAAAAATCTACTCGAGTGGCAGAAAAACTACAGCTCGCACTGTGCAAGATGCCATTTTTAATGATTGCACAGTGCCGGATGCTTGTCCACACTGTGCAATCATTGAAAACGGCATCTTGCACAGTCCGAACAGGGTACTACGCAGTTCGCGTAGTGCTACGTGTAGCTTGCGTAGTGCATAGTGCACTATGCGTAGCTACGCGTAGCGCTGCTTCACGAACTATGCCCAGCCCTAATGCAGATGGTTGGGAGGAGTTGCACCTGGGACCTGAAGAGGGCTGTGCCTTCCCTCCACAATGCTGGCTCAACCTCCTGTGGTGCATCTGATGTCTCTGCCCTGCACTGTGAAAGAAAAGAAGGAGTCTTGTCAACAAAGTGCTCCAGGACTGACCAGAACCAGTTTGGACTCGAGAACAAAGAGAAAATGTGTATAAAAGGGGGGACCCAGAACCCAGAACTTTAGATCACTTTTTTGGAAACAAGAAGAAACCTTTGCTGAGGAGTGGAACCAGAGAGACTGAGGAGAGACTATCCTGAAGTGCTGCTTGGGGGATTGGGCTGCAGTGGTTGCCTGACTGGCAAAGAAAGGAGAGAGAAACTTTGTGTACTTTCATCAACTTGTATGGATCTCCAAAGGCTTGAGAAAAGATCTTGCCTCCTGCTGAAGTCTCAGAGACAACAGACTTCACCCACACACTCCCCAAGAGCTCTTTGGAAGTGCCTGCAGTTTTGCTGGACTTTTTGAGGAACTGCGCATCGCAAGGAGCTGGAAGCACGACTCACGAGCAAGAAGCGTGATGCCGAACTGCCACTGCCGCTTTACAACACGAGAGCACCTCACATCACCGGAGAAGAGGATCGACATCGCAGCAGATGCCGCCACATCCCCAGGAAGTGTGTTGCAGGGCCTATCACGCCTGCATCGTTGTTGAAGCACCACACATCGCCGGAGAAGAAGATCGACATCGCATCAGACGTCACCGCATCACTGGGAAGCATGTCACAGGGCCTGTCACAGCTCGCATCATTGTCAACGCGCCTCGCATCATCAGAGAAGAGGATCGATGTTGCAGCAGATGCTGCCGTATCACCGAGAAGCGTTTCGCAGGGCCTGTCACGGTCCGGATCGTATCGCACCAAGAAGAAGACAACATCTTTATTTCTTTGCACCAAAACTTCATCGCATCACGGCATTGCTCGCCGCATCACCACAGAAGTGCGGTAAGAAACCGATACATCACCTCCCCTCGCAGAGAAGAACTAATGCATCACCGTCCCCTATGCAGCAGGAGGGAACCGACGCATCACCGTTCTTGCATGTAAGGAACCGACGCATCACCTTGCCTGCAAACAATTTTGTTGTATTGTGTTACGCATATTAAGGTACATTGACTCAAAGTGTTGCATTTTAAGATCTAAAGAGAACTAAGCTAATTCTACCATTTTAAGTACTGTATTGTGGATTTTTGTTGTTTGAGGTCTTGTGTTAAGTCTATATAAAAGATATTTATTTTTCATATACAACTTGTCTGGTGCCCATCTGTAGTGTTTTCACTTGGTTACTGTATGTGTTCACAAATGCTTTACCCACTGCCTCTGAGATAAGGCTGTCTATTTGTGCCAAGCTACCAAGGGGGTGAGCAGGGGCTATTTTAGGAGTGTACCCCTTACCCTGACAAGACACAAGGATCCCTATTTGTCACAGGTACATACCTATGCCAACTAGAGACCCCCAAATCTAACAATGAGGTTGTCAATTAATCCTATAAACAAACTAACCCTTGATCACATCCCAAAAATCAGAACTTGGCAGAATAAGGGTCTCCTATGCGATGAAGAAGCAATATTTTTGAATATGATAGTCCTGTGATGCCAACAATATATGTTTTACTCCAGGTGCGCAAGACACTGTATAATCCTCCAGGAAGACCCAGGAAGACCCATCATATTCAGCTGCAATTCACTGTATGAAAATATCTCAACGTATGTATATTTTTTTCTCGCACCAATGGTCACGAATTTGAGCTCCTACATAAAAGATACTGTTGACTTTTTAAGAACTTTCAGCAATATAGAATGGCATAAAAATTTACATTTGTTTACCATTGACATGGTGTCATTATACACGTCTATTATCCATGACCCGGGGTTAAAAGCTGTCGGATATTTTCTCAAGCAAAGGAACATCCGAGAATTGGAACACACTTGTATGCTCATGGAAATGGTAGAACTATGCCTTCATCTTTAATCAACAGATATTTGCCCAAAAGTGCAGAACCACCATGGGTGTGTCTTTTTCCCCTAGCTATGCAAACCTCACCATGGGCTGGTGGGAGAAATTCATGGCATGGAATGAGGAGAATGACACATGTACTGCAAAGATCGAGCTATGGTTGGGATACATAGACGATCTGTATATCATATGGAACGGCAGTGTGGCAGAGTTCAAAGAAGTGGGTCTCAAGTTTACATATAATATAAGCAGAGAGTAGATCGAATTCCTTGATGTATCTGTGTACATCAATGAAAACAAATCCATACGCAGATCTACTGTAAACCGACAGCCACCAACAGTATCTTGCATGGCTCCAGATTCCATTCAGCTCCACTGAAAAGAAGCAGCCCCCATGGGAAATTTATCAGGATGCGAAGAAATTGTTCAGAAGACAAGATATTGTAGGAGACATTTCAAGAAACCGAATGTAGATTTCTGAGAAGAGGATACAAACGTAATGATGTTAAACAAGGACAACTACGTGCCAAAAAGATATCCTGTGCATCAACTTTAATGAACAACAAAAAGGAGGGACAACAGAAAAAGAAAATAACCCAATAAGAGTAATCACAATGTTTAGCAAAAAAAGCTACAAAATTGTGAAGATCTTGAAAAAATGCTGGAATATTCTATAAAATAATCCAGATATTGGGGAGAGAATAGGCACACAACCTATGGTGACCTACCGCAAGGTACCCTCAAACAAGGACAAACTTGTCAGAAGTCACTTCGTGAACAATGAACCAAATAGCTGGCTGAGAAAACAACAAACAGGCTTCACACAGTGTGACAAGTTTAAGGCCTGCAAAGTGGGCCAGAATATGAAAGAGGCGGTGGACTTTAGAGGAAGATTCTTCCATGATAATGAACAAATAACATGCAACTCATCATACACAGTATACATGATTGTGTGCATGTTTGGCCTACATTATGAGGCAGCACCATCTGCCCGCTCAGAAAAAGAATTCTTTAACTTCCCAAACACATTCATACAGTGCACAAACAAACTGGCAAAACATCAAATACTTTTGCATTGCAACTGTACCATTCAATGCAAGAGGAGGAAATCAGACTTTAAAACAGAGAAGGTTAGAGTACTGTCTAATCATTCAATTCAAAACCAAGACTCCGCATGGTCTCAACGGGGACGAAAAATTATATGTTAACTTGTAATGTTTCCATCAAAGCTGAGGGTTTGGCCTCCACCTACTCGAGCACTAAGCTTGTAATAGACAATGACACAAATACTAGCAACCAGTTCGGATGAATCATGGCATAGGAGTACTCACTCATCGGACATTAGGTATGCAAAGACAAGAAAAGCAACACAAAGAGGATATCAAGAAAAGGTATACACAGCAATGTTACCAAACAAACCAACTGACAATACACAGATGTATAGGCACATAAGAAATTACAAGAGTCAAGGTCAGCATACGGAGAATTTTGCAAAAGATGAGTGACAAACACTAATTCATGAGTGTAGAAAGGACTATGCACCTCGAAGAAAGAAGAGGAAGCACCCTGTGATGAGGAACATTCAAAATAAAATAACATACAAAATAATTCCTGTGAAGACAACACATGCACCTACTAAGGATATACCGAGAAACGAGTTACTCAGAGACAAAGCATGCAAAATACGAACTTTTTAAGATTGGTAACCATAGAACTACTAGTCCGATAATACTTCATAATCGGTGAAAATAGAGTGACTATATACTGGAGACACAAATAAAGGACTCACAATACCGTGATCAAGGCCATTTTTTGGATAAACGTTGGTGGTAGTGGTGAAAATCTGTGCTTGAATTAAAGCGAAATTGTGCGATACTCTTTCTTGATAGATAGCGTGTTACGAGGTTAAGACCGTCCTCGAAAACCGCACCGGCTGTGAAAAAGTGCACGCTGAATCTGCACTGTTTGGTGGTATATATATTTATATATATATTCACTGAAAAAAACATAGGTTTTAGGCACGTTATAGTTAGGAATTAGCATTTAAAAAACCTTAAAAATTCACACAAAAAAACATAGGTTTCATGGACATTATAGTTAGTTAACATTTGACTCATATAAAACCAGAGAAATTTGCCTGTTATAGTTAGTTGAGCTAACTATAACTTGCACTCCCGCAATGCACTGCTGATGATGTCACATATTACATCACTCAAGACATGGTCAGTGACATCACTGAAGACATCTCAAATGACTTCACTCATGACATCCCTCATGACATCATCCAGTGAATGTGTGTTTCTGTAAAGGTTAAATATGTTTCATATATATATGACAAGGTGTATTGAAGAATGAATGCATTTGCAAGTGCCTAAAGGAATTATTTTGTATGTGCGTGACTGACTGTATAAGTGAGTGATTTAACGTGTCTTACTGAATGCATGGGTTAGTGACTAAACTGTGTAAAAGTCTGTATTAGTCTCTCCGTTTGTATGTAAGCAGCTGCATGGATTGCTGAATAGTTACATGAGTGTCTATCTAGGTTATTGATTTGTAGTCTGAGTATCTCTATGGGTCCCTGAGTGTCTGTGTGGGAGGGTGCGTGTGGGGGTGTTTGAGTCTGTGCATAGATGTCTGAGTGGGTGATTCAGTGGTTGTATGGATTAAAAAGTGCATCTGCAAAGGGCTGTATGGGTGAGTTAGTGTGTGTATGGGTGTGTTGGTGAGTGAATAAAAATCTCAGTGGTATTTCTGTGAGTAACTACATATGTTTTAAGGCAGTAGATGTGAGTGTTGGAGTATACTAATGATTATACATGAGAGTAAGTTATTTTACGAGTGGGTGTATAAATAAGTGTCTGCTTCTATCAGTGATTGTATAAGACAGTAAATATGTGTTAGTATCTGTAAAAATAAGTTATGTGGGTTGTCTAAAAATAATGAAGTTGGTATGTATAACTGTATACATGACGAAATGGGTTTGTGATTGATTCTTTGCATGACTGACTAGGTGTGTGAGTAACTCTATGGATGAGTGGTGGTGTGTGACTGTATGTATAGATGTATGAGTGCACATTATAGTCCTCTATTGATGAGTAGCTACAAATTTAAGTGACTGGATGCGTGTGTAGACCTAGGAAATAGTGAGTGCTATGTTGTATATGGCATTCTTCTGTGTAAGGTTTCAACAATAGCAGTCAGCATTTTAGAATGGGCGTATCAAAGTTTCATCAGTATGTGCATCAGATGGTCACGTGCATGATGTCATCAGTGATGTCATCAGTGATGTCATTTGAGATGTTATCAGTGATGTCATCAATGATGTCACTGACTATGTCTTGAGTGATGTAATATGTGACATCATCAGCAGTGCATTGCGGGCACACAAGTTTTAGTTAGGTCAACTAACTATAACAGGCAAATTTCTCTGGGTTTACATGAGTCAAATGTTCAACTAACTATAACGTCCCTGAAACCTATGTTTTTTTCAGTGAATATCTAAGGTTTTTTAAATGCTAATGCCTATCTGTAACGTGCCTAAAACCTATGTTTTTTTCATTGAATTTCTAAGGTTTTTTAAATGTTAATTTCGTATTTTAATATTTCTAAAACCTATATTGTTTCAAATATTTTTTCAAATATTTTGCAACTCTATTATACTTCTTTTTTTAACTTTAAAAATTTTGTAATGTTTTATATCTTCCCAAAAAAATATGTATATATTTTTTCCCAGAGAAAACTGCACTCCCATTCCGGTAGCGTACTAAGCTCCATTACCACGGGAATCCTATCCGCCATATTGCAAAACTCATAAATGATGCACATTTCGTATCCGACGACTTTGTGGCACCGCATCCCGCGTAATATCATAAACGCATGAAGTCACCCCAGCTGCTACTTTGGTATCCAACGGGTACACATTACCAAGCCACGCGTTACGTCATGTACAAATGGGGTTGCGTCCGGTGTGCGTTGTGTATGCAACATGTACACGCTGCCAGGCCCTGTGTTACGTCACAGACATATTGGGGCCCATTAGGATGGCGGGCGGATCGCCCCCGCCATCCTAATGGCTGTAGCTTCGCTGGTCTGGCGGGGGTGATCCACCCGCCATCCTTGCCGAAGTGACCCCCCGCCAAATTAGGATGGCTGGGGGGCCCGTGGCAGACGGAAAGACCGTCCGCCGCTTTTCCGCCCCGGTCGCCTTGCAACCGGGGCGGAAAAGGGTTTATATTGTGGCGGTGTCTATCAGACACCGCCAGCCATATTACCATGGGCATTTTCCAAAAGGCATGTAGAGTCTACTTTGGGGGCCCGTTGTGGGCCCCCAAGGACTCCGGTGGGGTGGGGGTTGCACATGGGGGGTACCTATGGTACCCCCCTGCATTTCAAAGGACAACGTGGCAGGCACCGCGCGGTGCCTGTCACGTTGTACTTTGAAATGCACAACATGTATTTTTGACATTGCGTCGAGCGGTGCATTCAGGATTGCCCGCCGCAATGTAAAATATAAAGGATGCGCCCGCCACTGTGGCGGGTGCATCCTAATTCCCCCCACGGGACCCCTGCCTTTTTGGCGGGCGGTCCCGTTATCCGATAGGATGGCGGGCGGACTTTTGACCCCCTTAGTGTCACGCCAGGTAGGCCATTCCCTCACTTTTTTTGGTCTCAAAAGTATATCTAAATAACTTTAAACAGTATATGAGAGCAAGCAACAATCTAAAATATTTCAAACATTTTTATATTTCTAACTGTAAAAAAAATATATTATGATAAATATATTTTGTCAAAATCGCATTGGGTGCGGCATCCTTGCGCACTCAGTGCGCGATTGCCATGTGACCTTGAAAAAAAGCATTTGATTGCTTCATAACATTTCCCATTGTAACAGTTGGACGACCCCACCCATTTTACTCATTCTCCCTACAGCATTTGATGAGAGACACCTCTTCTGTTTAGAGAGCTTTTGTGAAATGTTTTTTTGCTGTGTACACATATCTTATACTACACGCAACCTGCAACGATCATCTTGATCAATATTCATGGTCTGTACATTAGCCTCCCACGTGTGATTGCCATGCATCTCAAACGTTCCATCAAAAAAAAATATGTGTTACACGATGCCCCTGGTGTGTGTGTGTGTGTGCACATTATTGTGCTCCCTTTTGGCCTGGGTATTCATGGCTCTAAGAAGTATCAGGAGCCACGGGCAGAGTGCACATCCTAGATCACATGTGACAAACAGTAAACAGCAATGTGTAGATTTTTTTTGCTGTAAGCTCTGTTGACAGACTTTACCAATATACCAGTGTGTTATATGTGAGACTTTCAGATTCACATTTGACATGTATACCTTGACTGTAATGAGTGTTATCACTGTGTATGACATAGCCTCACTGCTGATCCTTCCTCCATCCGACCACATTCACATTTGTACGCTTCGCGATAGCAACACTTTCAATAATACCGCACAACATTGACATGCGTGTCTGCACATATCCACATCCTTGACAACAACATGCCGCCCTCCCAACACATGCTACACTAATATGAATTGCACACTCTGCAAGGCCAAAACTACAAAAGAAATACATATAAGTACACTTCCTGGCCAGACAGGAACAGAACAACGCCTAGGTCCCCGGAATATTTATTCACACCCCTACGCTGGCCTGGTGTACACAAGTCCGGCCCACTTTGAGTACGTATAAATAGGATAACCACGGGGACGCACTCTTCTTCCACACTGCCTCAGGTGATATGGCTGCATCAACTTCGCATATCACAATGTGCAATAAAAAAAAGAGATCCATGAGGTGTACACCATCCTGTCAATCAACAAATGCTCTAAATTGTGAGCCCTACTGCCCATTGTTTATGAAAGGGATCATGAGGTGTACACCATCCTACAATCATCATTCCAGCTGAATTGTGAGCACTGCTGCCATTAGTGTTTTCTCACACAACAATGATGCGGTACAAAAGGGGGTGGTGATGGACAAAGCATCTGAATCAATCAAACACTCACACCCAGTCAAAAGATCTGGATTTAATCCATCACTGTTCTTTAGCCCACTCTGCCACCCCAGTTCAGACATGGCCATATGCAAATCAGTCTGGCCCTGTGCCTCATGGGAACAGTCCAGCCCGAACTGCCAAACCATGTCTTCCCTGGACCGGAAACAAGCTTCCGAGGACCTGTTTCTGGCATTCCAGCCGTCTTCAGCCCGGCTTGCTTGAATCCAGTGGCAAAGTGAGCAAGGGACTCACGTCTGAGCATACCCTGCCACACTTATGGTGGCCAAAAGCAGGACAAAAGGGGGTGGTGATGGACAAAGCATCTGAATCAATCAAACACTCACACCCAGTCAAAAGATCTGGATTTAATCCAGCACCGTTCTTTAGCCCACTCTGCCACCCCAGTTCAGACATGGCCATATGAAAATCAGTCTGACCCTGTGCCTCATGGGAACAGTCCAGCCCGAACTGCCAAGCCATGTCTTCCCTGGACCGGAAACAAGCTTCTGAGGACTGGTTTCTGGCATTCCAGCCGTCTTCAGCCCGGCTTGCTTGAATCCAGTGGCAAAGTGAGCAAGGGACTCATGTCTGAGCATACCCTGCCACACTTATGATGGCCAAAAGCGGTACAAAAGGGGGTGGTGATGGACAAAGCATCTGAATCAATCAAACACTCACACCCAGTCAAAAGATCTGGATTTAATCCATCACCGTTCTTTGGCCCACTCTGCCACCCCAGTTCAGACATGGCCATATGCAAATCAGTCTGACCCTGTGCCTCATGGGAACAGTCCAGCCCGAACTGCCAAGTCATGTCTTCCCTGGACCGGAAACAAGCTTCCGAGGACCGGTTTCTGGCATTCCAGCCGTCTTCAGCCCGGCTTGCTTGAATCCAGTGGCAAAGTGAGCAAGGGACTCACGTCTGAGCATACCCTGCCACACTTATGGTGGCCAAAAGCGGTACAAAAGGGGGTGGTGATGGACAAAGCATCTGAATCAATCAAACCCTCACACCCAGTCAAAAGATCTGGATTTAATCCATCACCGTTCTTTAGCCCACTCTGCCACCCCAGTTCAGACATGGCCATATGCAAATCAGTCTGACCCTGTGCCTCATGGGAACAGTCCAGCCCGAACTGCCAAGCCATGTCTTCCCTGGACCGGAAACAAGCTTCCGAGGACCTGTTTCTGGCATTCCAGCCGTCTTCAGCCTGGCTTGCTTGAATCCAGTGGCAAAGTGAGCAAGGGACTCACGTCTGAGCATACCCTACCACACTTATGGTGGCCAAAAGCGGTACGAAAGGGGGTGGTGATGGACAAAGCATCTGAATCAATCAAACACTCACACCCAGTAAAAAGATCTGGATTTAATCCATCACCGTTCTTTAGCCCACTCTGCCACCCCAGTTCAGACATGGCCATATGCAAATCAGTCTGACCCTGTGCCTCATGGGAACAGTCCAGCCCGAACTGCCAAGCCATGTCTTCCCTGGACCGGAAACAAGCTTCTGAGGACCGGTTTCTGGCATTCCAGCCGTCTTCAGCCCGGCTTGCTTGAATCCAGTGGCAAAGTGAGCAAGGGACTCAAGTCTGAGCATACCCTGCCACACTTATGGTGGCCAAAAACGGTACAAAAGGTGGTGGTGATGGACAAAGCATCTGAATCAATCAAACACTCACACCCAGTCAAAAGATCTGGATTTAATGGATTTACCATGTTACAATGCATACTATTACAACTACCTACCGTTACAACGCGACCATTACAACGCATACCATTACAACGCATAGCGCTTTGAGGTGTTGGATAGTGGTAAGTATAATTTACTATTCTAACTCCAGTCCCCGTGGACCCTAGGGAAGGTGTTGGATAGTAAATTATACTTATTCCCTATCCTAGAGCGCCCCCCAGCGCAATGCGTTGTAATGGTATGCGTTGTAAAAGTCGCGTTGTAATGGTAGTGCGGAGTAAAAGATGCGTTGTAACGGGTGTATACCGGATTTAATCCATCACCGTTCTTTGGCCCACTCTGCCACCCCAGTTCAGACATGGCCATATGCAAATCAGTCTGACCCTGTGCCTCATGGGAACAGTCCAGCCCGAACTGCCAAGCCATGTCTTCCCTGGACCGGAAACAAGCTTCCGAGGACCGGTTTCTGGCATTCCAGCCGTCTTCAGCCCGGCTCGCTTGAATCCAGTGGCAAAGTGAGCAAGGGACTCACGTCTGAGCATACCCTGCCACACTTATGGTGGCCAAAAGCGGTACAAAAGGGGGTGGTGATGGACAAAGCATCTGAATCAATCAAACCCTCACACCCAGTCAAAAGATCTGGATTTAATCCATCACCGTTCTTTAGCCCACTCTGCCACCCCAGTTCAGACATGGCCATATGCAAATCAGTCTGACCCTGTGTCTCATGGGAACAGTCCAGCCAGAACTGCCAAGCCATGTCTTCCCTGGACCGGAAACAAGCTTCCGAGGACCGGTTTCTGGCATTCCAGCCGTCTTCAGCCCGGCTTGCTTGAATCCAGTGGCAAAGTGAGCAAGGGACTCACGTCTGAGCATACCCTGCCACACTTATGGTGGCCAAAAGCGGTACAAAAGGGGGTGGTGATGGACAAAGCATCTGAATCAATCAAACACTCACACCCAGTCAAAAGATCTGGATTTAATCCATCACCGTTCTTTAGCCCACTCTGCCACCCCAATTCAGACACAGCCATATGCAAATCAGTCTGACCCTGTGCCTCATGGGAACAGTCCAGCCCGAACTGCCAAGCCATGTCTTCCCTGGACCGGAAACAAGCTTCCAAGGACCGGTTTCTGGCATTCCAGCCGTCTTCAGCCCGGCTTGCTTGAATCCAGTGGTAAAGTGAGCAAGGGACTCACATCTGAGCATACCCTGCCACACGTATGGTGGCCAAAAGCGGTACAAAAGGGGGTGGTGATGGACAAAGCATCTGAATCAATCAAACACTCACACCCAGTCAAAAGATCTGGATTTAATCCATCACCGTTCTTTAGCCCACTCTGCCACCTCAGTTCAGACATGGCCATATGCAAATCAGTCTGACCCTGTGCCTCATGGGAACAGTCCAGCCCGAACTGCCAAGCCATGTCTTCCCTGGACCGGAAACAAGCTTCCGAGGACCGGTTTCTGGCATTCCAGCCGTCTTCAGCCCGGCTTGCTTGAATCCAGTGGCAAAGTGAGCAAAGGACTCACGTCTGAGCATACCCTGCCACACTTATGGTGGCCAAAAGTGGTACAAAAGGGGGTGGTGATGGACAAATCATCTAAATCAATCAAACACTCACACCCAGTCAAAAGATCTGGATTTAATTCATCACCATTCTTTAGCCCACTCTGCCACCCCAGCTCAGGCATGGCCATATGCAAATCAGTCTGACCCTGTGCCTCATGGGAACAGTCCAGCCCGAACTGCCAAGCCATGTCTTCCCTGGACCGGAAACAAGCTTCCGAGGACCGGTTTCTGGCATTCCAGCCGTCTTCAGCCCGGCTTGCTTGAATCCAGTGGCAAAGTGAGCAAGGGACTCACGGGGAACATCACTTACAACGCATTTTTTACAACGCACTACCATTACATCGCAACCATTACAACGCATACGATTACAACGCATTGCGCTGGGGGGCGCTCTAAGATAGGGAATATATTTAATTTACTATCCAACACCTTCCCTGCTATCCACGGGGACTGGAGTTGGAATAGTAAATTAAATAATTCACTATCCAGCGCCTAAAAGCATTATGCGTTGTAATGGACTGCGTGGTAAAAACCGCGTTGTAAAGGCATGCAATGTAAAAGCATGCGTTGTAGTGACACCAATCCGGGACTCCCGTCTGAGCATACCCTGCCACACTTATGGTGGCCAAAAGCTGTACAAAGTAGGTGGTGATGGACAAAGCATCTGAATCAATCAAACACTCACACACAGTCAAAAGATCTGGATTTAATCCATCACCGTTCTTTAGCCCACTCTGCCACCCCAGTTCAGACATGGCCATATGCAAATCAGTCTGACCCTGTGCCTCATGGGAACAGTCCAGCCCGAACTGCCAAGCCATGTCTTCCCTGGACCGGAAACCTGCTTCCGAGGACCGGTTTCTGGCATTCCAGACGTCTTCAGCCCGGCTTGCTTGAATCCAGTGGCAAAGTGAGCAAGGGACTCACGTCTGAGCATACCCTGCCACACTTATAGTGGCCAAAAGCGGTACAAAAGGGGGTGGTGATGGACAAAGCATCTGAATCAGTCAAACACTCACACCCAGTCAAAAGATCTGGATTTAATCCATCACCGTTCTTTAGCACACTCTGCCACCCCAGTTCAGACATGGCCATATGCAAATCAGTCTGACCCTGTGCCTCATGGGAACAGTCCAGCCCGAACTGCCAAGCCATGTCTTCCCTGGACCGGAAACAAGCTTCCGAGGACCGGTTTCTGGCATTCCAGCCTGTAGAAATGGCAAAAGACTTTGTCCTTTTCTATCTCAGCATGGATAGCACTTTGCTAATCCTATGCTTAAAGACTTTGATAGAAAAACAGACATTTGAGGTGAGCGGATCTAGAGTGTCGCTGGTGTTGAGAGTGCTCTAACAAGAGCTGCTTTCCACAAAAACTTGAGAACTTCCCAGAGTTCTCTCCTTCTTTTTTGCATATATATATATATATATATATATATATATATATATATATATATATATATATATATATATATATATATATATTCACTGAAAAAACCATAGGTTTCACACCAGTTATAGTTAGCTGGAAATTTTACTGATATAAAACCATTGAAATTCCCACGTTATAGTTAGATGGACTCACTATAACTTGCGCGTGCAATGCACTGCTGATGACATCACATATTACATCACTCATGACATGGTGAGTGACATCACTCATGACATCACTGATGACACCATCCAGTGAATGTGTGTCTTTCTGAAAAATAAATATATTTTATATATGTATATGTAAAAGTTGATGGAAGAATAAATGTTTAAATAAGTGTCTAAATGGATGGTTTTTAAAAATTGATTGGTTAACTGGCTTAATAAGACATCATCAGCAGTGCATTGCACGCGCAAGTTATAGTGAGTCCATCTAACTATAACGTGGGAATTTCAATGGTTTTATATCAGTAAAATTTCCAGCTAACTATAACTGGTGTGAAACCTATGGTTTTTTCAGTGAATTTAATAGGTTTTTTAAATGCTAATTCCTAACTATAACTGGTGTGAAACCTATGGTTTTTTCAGTGAATTTCATAGGTTTTTTAAATGCTAATTCCTAACTATAACTGGTGTGAAACCTATGGTTTTTTCAGTGAATTTCATAGGTTTTTTAAATGCTAATTCCTTTGTATATCGAGTTTCTAACCTTTTTTTTTTTTTACAATTTGCTGTTTTTTTTTAAGTATTCATTTTTTTTATATAATTTTTTTCTTTTGCGCTCTGGGTGCGCGCTCCGGGAAGCTTTCAGCTAAGCTCTCCTGTAAGCTTCTCCGAGAGCTCATCTGAAAGCGCACCCAGAGCGCAACTGTCGTTCGTGAAAAAAAAATATGAATGAAAAGTTAATAATAATGCAAAACATTTCGTACCATACAAATAAAATTTGTTTTTTTTAATATGGAAAATGATTATGCATTTCTATAAAAGATTGATGACGTCACTTCGGCGCGCAACGTAAGTGCCCTCGGAAGCGCCAACGTGCGCGGCGCCTAAACGCACGCAAAAGCGCCTACGATCGCGCCACGTTTGCGCCCCGGAAGCGCCTACGATCGCGCTGCGTAAACGCACCGGAAGTGGTCCGGAGCGCGCAGCGTAAACGCGTCGGGTCATGTGACCCTAAAATAACACTTTTCATTGGTTGCTAACAGTTTTTTTTTACAATGAATGAAATCCCCACCCATTTCCTTCACTTCTTCTTTCACTTTTGTCACTGAAAGACCTGCCTTTTTTGCTGCTCCATATTCCTGGATTCATCATGGCTGCCAGACCATCCAGCAGTGAAGATGACTCCAATGATTTCATTGATGAAGAGCCTCCTCAGCCGAAGGTCAAAGAACATTTCATCTGGAAATTTTTTAAGTTTCCAGCAGACCAGAAGAAGGTGAATGCACCAAAAGTAGAGTGCAGGATCTGCAAACAGGTCCTGTCACGGGGTAACCCCCCAAAAAAATACTCTTTTGGCAACTTCACCATGATTCGCCATGTGGAGAGGAGGCACCCCCAGAATTTTGCCCGGGAAAGTGTCAGGGCTCTGGCACAAGAGGTTCCCAGAGATGGGGCCTCTACATCAACAGGAGGAGCAACTTCTTCTGGAAGAGAACAATCACAGGGGCAGGTAGCAAACATTCAACCTGCATTTAACCATGGGGTCGTCAGATGCAGATACTGCAATCAACTCCTCACCTATGGGGAGCAAAGTGTCCTGCTCATGGTTCGGGCATTGGAGAACCATCACTGCCCTTCCCACCCCTAATTTTTTTCTTTTCTTTTTGCTCCTGTTGAGCAGTTTCTATTCCCTGTTTTTGTTCCTGTTCAGTTAAAAGAAGAAAACCAAAAGTTCTTTTCAGAACTACCTCCAATTCTCATCAAAGAGCTATAATCTTAAAAAATGAAGAGTAAGTGAAATATAGTGCATTGATAATTGAAAGGAGAATGAGTAAGAAAGAACAGAAAGGTATGAGAGGGGAAAGGAAGTGAAGTAGGAGGAATGAAAGAAGGTGAGTGTTAGAAAAGAAAGTTATGACACAGTGAATAAACTGGAGGCCTCATTTCTGAAAAGTGACGCATCGCTACGTGAAAACAGCGATGCGTCACTTTTCTGGACGCACTCCTTATGACATTCCCGATATGTCATATTTAATATATGACTAATCAATTCGCAAGGAGTTACAGATATGTCAGTATTTCTGACATATCTGTAAACACAAAAGTAACGCATTGCAGGAGTGCGTCACAAAAGTGACGCAACTCCAGTAATGTGTCCTTTCACATGGAAAAAGCACCATGTGAAAGGTTTGCTGTGAAGCAGGCGCAAGATTTTGGCGCAACTGCATCCTAAAAGTGACGCACTGCGTCATTATTACCAAGCTTTTTGCAAGGAACACCCCCTCTGCATGCATTATACCTGACACTATTTTTTAAAAAGTGACGCATCTAGGTACATGGGTCACTTTTTAAAACTCTGCGCCATATTGTATCTGCATCAGGTATAATGTATGCAGAGGGGGCAATCCCTCGCAAAAAGCTTGGTAATAACGACGTACTGAAATCTATGAGATTTCTCTGCGTCACTTTTAGGATGCTGTTGCGTCAAAATCTTGCGCCGGCCTCGCATCACTTTTATGTTTACAGATATGTCAGAAATACTGACGTATCTGTAACTCCTTGCAACATGATTCGTCATACATTAAATATGACACATCTGGAATGTCATAAGGACTGTGGACAGAAAAGTGACGCATCACACCAGCAGTGTAATAAAATGTGCCTCGTTGCACTATATTTAAAGGATGCAACAGCATCCTAAAAGTGACGCAGTGAAATCTCAAACATTTCACTGCGTCGCTATTACAAAGCTTTTAGTGGGGGAACACCCCCTCTGCATGCATTATACCTCACGCAGATATAATGTGGCGCTTGATTTTAAAAAGTGACCCATCTACCTAGATACCTCACTTTTTAAATATAACGCAACGAGGCACATTTTTTTACACTACTGGTGCGATGCGTCACTTTTCTGTGCGCACTCCTTATGACATTCCAAGTAACGCATTGCTGGAGTGCGTCACAAAAGTGACGCAACTCCAGTAATGTGTCCTTTCAAATGTGGAAAGCAGCATGTGAAAGGTCTTGCCTCAGTCTAATACCTGCTGTAAAGCAGGCACAAGATTTTGACGCAACAGCATCCTAAAACTGACGCAGTGAAATCTCAAAGATTTCACTGCGTCGCTATTACAAAGCTTTTTGCGGGAGAACACCCCCTCTGCATGCATTATACCTGACGCTATTTTTAAAAAGTGACGCATCTAGGTACATGGGTCACTTTTTAAAACTCTGCGCCACATTATATCTGCGTCAGGTATAATGTATGCAAAGGGGGCATTCCCCCGCAAAAAGCTTGGTAATAACGACGTACTGAAATCTATAAGATTTCTCTGCGTCACTTTTAGGATGCTGTTGCGTCAAAATCTTGCACCTGCCTCGCATCACTTTTATGTTTACAGATATGTCTGAAATACTGACGTATCTGTAACTCCTTGCAACATGATTCGTCATACATTAAATATGACACATCTGGAATGTCATAAGGAGTGCGCACAGAAAAGTGACGCATAACACCAGCAGTGTAATAAAATGTACCTCGTTGCACTATATTTAAAAAGTGACGCATCTAGATAGATGCGTCACTTTTTAAATATTGCATAACAATGCGCATTTTTTTACACCGCTGGTGCGTCACAAAAATTGACGCACAAGAAGCGCAAAACTAACAGCGCAAGGCCTTCATAAATATGGTCCTGGATTTTCCCCGTGCTTCGCCGGTGCGCGTACCATGCGCTTCCCCCGCGCAAAACGAAAAAATTTTTTTAATGCCCTGCAGGACCCTATTTTAGTCCCTACATCAAACCTAGGGGGTCAGAGGGGGTCTACTCTTCCCCCTTATGGTCATTTGCCCCTTTTTTTTTCAAACCCCTTGTGTCTCGATTTTACCGAGACACAAGATGGCGGCCGCTCCGGACTGTTTAGAATGTTTACAGACAACTGAGAGCCAATCAGCTTCCTGCGCGCAAGTCGCGTGTCGCGCCTGGAGCGCACTCCGGTGCGCGCACGGGAGAGCGCCTATAGATATATATATTTTTTTGAACCTAAATTACTCAAAATCCACTGGAGCACATATCTTGAGACATAGCAAAGGCACATCGGGCTACCAGTCCCTACAATTTTGCCAAGTTTCGTGGAAATCCATTCAGCCGTTCGGGCTAAAAGTGAAATCGACCGCCCTATGGAAATTAACATGGGGAAAACGCGTTTTGGGACCCCCCTTTTATCTCGGCCCCCGCTTAACGTATCCCCCCCAAACTTTCAGGGAAGGACCGGAACCCCGCGAGGCCATTTTCAGGAAATTTTCAGGCAGATTCGTCAACCGGCGCCAAAGTTATTCCAAATAGAATTTTGAGATTTAACATTGAAAAAAATCCTAACTATAACTACCTACTGGCGACCGCCAGTAGGTATATATATATATATATATATATATATATATATATATATATATATATATATATATATATATATATATATATATATATATATATATATATATATATTACACAAACCTCTCCTTGTAGGAAAGAATGGATCGCAATATAGACATATATATATTCACTGAAAAAACCATAGGTTACAGGGACGTTTTAGTTAGTTGGACATTTCACTCGTACAAAACCAGAGAAATTCGGCTGTTATAGTTAGTAGAGCTAAGTATAACTCGCGATATTACATCACTCATGAAATGCTTACTGACATCACTGATAACATCACTGATGACATCTCAAATGACATCACTGATGACATTATCCAGTCACTGTGTGTTTCTATAAAGTTTAAATATGTTTTATATATATATGCCAAGGTGTATTGAAGAATGAGTGGGTGTATAAGTGTCTGGGTGGAGGATTTAATAGGTGTGTGACTGACTGTATAAGTGAGGGGTTAATTGTGTCTTACTGAATGCATGGTTTAGTGACTAAACTGTGAATGTCTGTATCAGTCTGTTGTTGTGTAAGCTACGGCATGGGTTGGTGAGTAGCTACATAAATGTCTAAATGGTTTATTTATTGGGTGTGTGAGGTTCTGTATGGGTGCCTGAGTGTATGTGTGTGTGGGTGGGGGGTGGCTGACTTTCTGCATAGATGTGTGAGTGGGTGAATCTTTGGGTGTATGGGTTCAAGAGTGAATGTGGAAATAGCTTTATGGGTGGGTGAGTGTGTGAATAAGTGTTTTGGTGAGTGAATGGATGTCTCAGTGGTATTAGTGTGAGTAACTACATATGTGAAAGGCAGTATATGTGAGTGCTGGAGTATATAAATGACTATATGTGCAAGTGAGTGATTGTGAGAGTGAATGTATGAATGAGTGTGTGCTTGTGTCAGTGATTGTATAAGAGAGTAAGTATATGTTAGTATCTGTATGAATAGGTGAGGTAGTGAATGCATAACTGTATAGGAGAGTAAATGGCATGGAATATTGATTCTTTACATGACTGGCTAGGTGTGTTAATATATCTATGGATGAGTGGCAGTGTGCAAGTGTTTGTATAGGTGTTTGAGTGCATATGATAGTGCTGTATTGATGAGTGACTGAATGTATGAGTGACTGTATGAGTGAATGAATGGATGTGTTTGTATTCCTAGGAATCAGTCAGTGGATATGTAGTAACTGCTATACGTTTGTCTATGGTTTCAAAAATGGTAGTCTGTATTTTAAAGTGGGTGTATCAAAGCTTATATTAGGGTGTGAAGAGGTGCATAAAATTATCACATGGATGATGTTGTCAATGATGTAATCAGTGATGTCATTTGAGATGTCATCAGTAATGTCACTGCCCATGTCATGAGTGATGTATTATGTAACGTCATTAGCAATGCATTGCGGGGCATGAGTTAAAGTTAGCTCTGCTAACTATAATGGCCACATTTCTCTTGTTTTGTACGAGTAAAATGTCCAACTAACTATAACTCCCCTGATACCTATGTTTTTTTCAGTGAATTTCTAAGGTTTTTTTTTTAATGCTAATTTCTAACAATAACGTGCCTGAAACCTATCGTTCTTTCAGGGAATTTCAAAGGTTTTGTAAATGCTAATTTCTAACTGTAACATCCCTGAAACCTATGTTTTTTTGTGAATTTCAAAGGTTTTTTAAATACTAATTTCTAATTAAAATATTCATTAAACCTATGATTTTTTCAGTATTTTTTTTATTTAGTGATATTTTGTAACTTTAATATCCTAAATATAGTTTTTGTAATTTTTTGTGTTTTTTATTGAAAGTATATAATGTCTTCTTTTTTATTAAAAACTGAAATATATTTTTTTGGGGGGGAGAAAAAAGTGGAGTCGCGCACCCATCGTGTACCTATCTCGTGGGTGTGCGGATTCAAACCTCCACATTGGTGAAGTCTTGAAGGATGCAAGTTACAGCCAGCCCACTCCACTTCAACTACAGGGAAATATCAACAATACTACATGTCCCAGGTCTTCCCTATAGTGATCTGCTGATCACAGGTCTAGTTGTCAGCATGCCACAGCCACTCCCTCACGGCTGGTTTACACCCACACCACACCCATGCAGCACAGACATCACAGGACATGTGACCCTGCCAATAAAAAGGGCCAGGTGCACATTCCGGAGGCCATTTCCATTCTCTCCCAAGACTTGAAGTACAGAGTTGGTGGCAGCCGAAGCACTTTGCCCGACACAGGCCTCCCGCCACGTGGCGATGACTTGAGTTCCACGGAGTTAGTGCCACCAGAGCTGAGCGGGTGTGCAGTCTACGATGATGCGTAGACCTCAATACACCATCCTGGCAATCAAGAGCCAATTTGAATTGTGAGCTTGGCTGGACTGCTTGTAGGCCACACAAAGATTACTTCTTGGCGCGGTGCATTGATATGTTCTCGGCCATTGCGATATCAGGACCCAGAATCACAGGTGTGACCTTCTGGCCTTGGGGCTCATTTCAGCATGTAGTGGGCCTTCTTGGACACACGCCGGTGGCGGAAGGTGAGCAGAGAGGCTAGTTTGCGCAGCAGCGGGCAGTCACCTCTGGGCAGTGGAAGTGGATGGTGTTCAGCAGACTGGGTGAGCAGAGTCAGGCAGATAGCTCTAGGCAGTGGGAGTGGATGAGGTGCAGCAGCCTGCCTGTGCAGGCGCGGGCAGACACCTTTGGTCGGTGGGAGTGGATGGGATGCAGCAGCCTGGGTGTGCAGGGGTGGGAAAGCGATGAAGGCATGGCAGTTGTATGTACTCTGCCATTACTGATTCTATGAAAGGTTTCAGATGAGTGAGCTTGAGGACTGCAGTATGTTCCGGAACGTGGTTGGACACACACTGGTGGGGGAAAGGTAAGCAGTGAGGCCTGGGTGCACAGGGATGGACAGTCACCTCTGGGCAGTGGGAGTTGATGGTGTGCAGCCTGGGTGCGCAGGGGCGGGCACACACCTCTGGGCGATCGGAGTGGATGGTGCGCAGCTGCCTGGGTGTGCAGAGGCGGGCAGTCACCTCTGGGTGGAGGGAATAGATGGTCTGCAGCAGCCTGGGTGGACAGGGGTAGGCAGACACTTCTGGGGGTGGGCGTGGATGGTGTGCAGCAGCCTGTGTGCGCAGGGGTGGGCAGTCAGCTCTGGGTGGTGGAAGTGGATGGTGTGCAGCAGCCTGGGTGTGCAGGGGCAAGCAGACACCTCTGGTTGGTGGGAGTAGATGGTGTGCAGCAGCCTGGGTGCACAGGGGCAGGAGACACCTCTGGGCTGCAGGAGTGGATGGGGTGCAGCAGCCTGGGTACATAGGGATGGGCAGACACCTCTGGACATTGGGAGTGGTTGGGGTGCAGCGGCTTGGGTGTGCAGGGGTGGGACAGCGATGAAGGTGTGTACAGTTGTATGTACTGTGCCATTACTGATTCTATACTATGTATCCGATGAGTGAGCTTGAGGGCTGCAGTATGTCCCTGCATGTTGTTGGAAGCACACCAGTGGTGGAAAGGTGAGCTGTGAGGGTTTTGTCTGTAGTGTCAGCACTCACTCTCCCTCTCCATCTCTTCCTTTCTCTCTCTCGCACTCTTTCTCTCGCTCTTCCTCTCTCGCTCATTCTTTCTCTCTCTCTCACTCTTTCTGTCTCTCTCTCTCCTTTAATAGGCGCATTACGCACAATCTCATCTTGCTTTTGGACTTGCAGGATGTGATTCACAGATGGGGGTGACATGCCATTGCTGTACCTACTTTTATTTTGTTGTTTTTGTTTCAATTAAATGTTTTATATGTAAATCTATAGATGACTGTGATTCTCATTTGTCCAACCTCACATGCATCTTGATTGTTACATTTGTGCGACATCAGCCGATTTGTTACGTTCCAGATTTTGGAAGATTGCTGTCACATTTGTTTGTTAGGGGGAAAGAGGGGATGGCAGACAAGAGGTTGGTGATGGAGGGTGTCGGGCACTGTTGGGTGTCTGAGCTGCATGATCATTGGCTCCATGGCATCCGTTGTAGTTCAGGTGTGGCTGTGGGTTGGGCTCCCTTTCATGTTGCAGGTTGTAGAACTTATCGCCTCTTTTGTGTTCTCTTCATCAATCTTGCTGGTCATTGAGAATGTTGTGAAGTGGTGTGTTTGCTGCTTTTTGCACAGGAACACCTACTCTGCATCCTATTAGCGATATTTGCCAGGGTGATCCGTGACTATGTTTTTTGAGGCTGCTATCGCTGGTAAACTGGTGATATGGGCTGTTTGCACCCGCTTGTGAATGGTGCTTTACATTTATCACCATTTTGTTTGCGATAAAGTGCTGTCAACTCAGCGATGTGTCCTTAAGAATATGCCCCTTGTTGTGTTAAAGACCTGAGAACTACTCGAGTGCCGTGCTGAGACTCACGTACCCAGCATGTTCACACTAGGGGGTCACGCTGAGAGCAGCGCACCGTTCGTATTCACACTAGAGGGCTGGACTGAGAGCCGCACACCCCTCGTGTTCACACTAGGGGACACGCTAGAGTTGTGACTCCAAATTAAAAATAAAAGAGTTCACTTTCATTAATTTACATTCACATCGGGACCCCAACCCCGAGGCATACCCACATCTACATAATTTTTATTTCTTTTTTTAAAGGGGAGGGTGGTCGCGTGGCCCCCATCCCAGGCCACTTCTGGACTCCTGGCCCTGGGGACCCCATCCTCTGGGGCCTGGCCTCTCTGTTGAGGACCGTGGGGGGAGCCCAATGCCCCCACAGTCTACCACCTACCCGCCTCCTGCGAGAGCCTGCATTGCTTTTAGGCAACAGGAGCTGCTAACATGCAGCTTCCCTTGCCCAAAAGCAATTCTCCTTTCCTTTATTAAAGTGACAGGAGGTTTTCTTCCTCTCACTTCAACAAAGCAAACTGGGGGTTTGCTATCAGAGGGTGGAAGCCATGCTCCCCCCCTGTCATAGCAAATGGCAATGTCCTAGGGGTGGCCACCCGGGACATAGCAGGAGCTGGTCCTGGGGGGTGATGGTCCCCAGGGCCATCAAGCGCTCCAGGAGGGGGGCCGCACGGACCCCCTCCCTCCACTTTCAAAGCCCCGGGGTGGTGGTGGTCCCCCGGGCTCAAGAAGGTCGTGTGCCCTTCCACACCTAATTTACATAGGCCCGAGAAGGTGGTGGTATAATTAAACGATTGCCCCTGGTACCTGGCACTCCTGGGGGCTCATTTAAATGAAGTGGGGCCCCCACTTCATTTTTAAAAAAGGTTTTCGTGTGCGCATACGAACGTTTGAAAAAAAAATTGGGGTGGTCCTTGTGGGACCACTTGAGCACACCTAGGGGGTCAGGGTGTTTCTACCCTGCCCCTTCTCTTCATTTTTCACTTTTGTTTACTGTTTTCTTGTGACTCTGTACTATTGAGTCACAAGATGGCAGCCAATTAGAATGAAGCTTGTGATCGGGATGGTTAGCAAAGCCACTGAACCCTAGATATCGATATTTTTATTTTTTGATTTTCTCAGCAACTACTGAACGGATTTACACCATTTGAAAAAAAGGTCACTTTCTGAACCAAGAACTATCCTTTTGCCAATTGTGGTGTAATTCCGTTCAGCAGTTCGGCCTGGAGCCTTGGCTAAATTTTCCTTTCGGAAATTGGTTTTCAGACTTTTATTTTTTGAATTTCTCAACAGCTACTGAACGGATTTTCACCATAAAAAATAAGGTCGCTTTTTGAACCAAGCGCTATCTTTTTGCCAAATTTTCTGTAATTCCGTTCAGTAGTTGGGGCTGTAGCCTTTGTTAAAGTTTCCTATGGAAATTAACATGGAGAAAACACTTTTTGGGACCCCCCTTTTTTCTCAGCTCGCGCTTGACGAATCACCACCAAACTTTCGGGATAGGAGCTAACCTGGATAGACCTTTTTTGGGAGAATTTTGCAAAGATTCGTCAAAGACATCAAAGTTATTAGCAAATCAAAAAATGATTTTCCAATGGAAACTAGGTTTTAACTATCTACTGGTGACTTCAAAGCGTAATGCCTGCTCTGGTCCACTCCTATCCTGAAAGTCTCGGGTGATTCGTCAAGCGGGGGCCGAAAAAAAGGGGGGGTCCCAAAACGTGTTTTCCCCATGCAATTTCCCATAGGAACCTTTAGACGCAGCTACAGCCCAAACTGCTGAATGGAATTACACCAAGTTTGACAAAGAGGTAGTCCTTGGTTCTGACTTGTGCCTTTTTGTTAAATGATCTAAATTTGTTCAGGAGTTGCTGAGAAAATCAAAAGTAAAATCACATATATATCTATGGCCACGGAGGATCCGCGCACCCTCCAAATGATAAGCTGTATGCTAATTGGCTGTCAACACTCCAAACCAGGAAGTGTTGGCAGCCGTCTCAACAGAAGAAAAAACATGCAAAACACAAAAAGGGGGCAGGGTAGAAACACCCTGACTCCCTAGGCCTGCTCAGGAAGTTCCATATGGACCCTAAAGGCCAAAAATGTATTTTTTTTTAAATCAGCAAAATCCGTGCAGGGTGCGCGGATCCTGCCGATAAAAAAAAAGCGCGGGCTGCCGCGATTCATTGCTAATTAGCCCCTGGGGGGGCCAAGCCCCGGGGGCATGCACAAAAAAAAGTGTGGGGGTCCCAATCCCTCCACACTGCCCCGGGGACCACCACCCCCTGGGGAAAAGCATGAATAATTGTGGGGGCACATGGCCCCCCACAACCCCAGGGACCGCCAGCCACCGGGGCAGAATAGTATAATGTTGGGGGGGCCAAAGGTGACATGTGCAAACACGCCCTATGGCGCGTTTTAAGTTGGGTAAATATTTCCCCTTCAATCCTGAGGGACCCTGGGGGATAACTAGCCCACCAGATGCTTGCAGTAAGTGTCACAGTGCTGCGTTGCAGAGAGGTGTTCCAGGCCGTTACACTTTTTACACCTCTCTGCAAGGAAGCATAGTGGTGCTTACTGGAAGCACCTGGTGGGCTAGTTGGACCCCCGGAGCCCTCACGATTGAAGGGGAATTATTTCCCCAACTTAAAACACGCCACAGGGTGTGTTTGCCCTTGTCACCTCAGGCCCGTCCCCTCCCTTCACCACTGTGTAAACACATCCTGTGGCCATTTTAACTTGGGAGCTTAAGTTAATTTGAATCCTGAGGGTCCCTAGGGTCTAACTAGCCCACTAGGTACCTCCAGTAAGTGCCACAGAGCTGCGTTGCAGAGATGTGTAAAAAGTGTAACGGCCTGGACCACCGCTCTGCAACGAAGCACCGTGGCACTTACTGCAAGCATCTGGTCTAGGCTGTGCCCCTTTTTACACCTCTCTGCAATGCAGCTATGTGGCACTTACTGGAGGTACCTAGTGGGCTAGTTGGACCCTAGGGACCCTGAGGATTTAAGGGGACTTCATCTTCCAACTTAAAATGGCCACAGGGTGCGTTTACACAAAGGGGAAGGGAGGGGACGGGGCTTCAGGTGACGTGTGCTAACACGCCCTGTGGTGCATTTTGAGTTAGGGAAATAATTCCCCATCAATCCTGAGGGACCCTGGGGGCCAAGTAGTCCACAAGGTGCTTCCAGTAAGCGCCACTGCGCTGCGTTGCAGAGAGGTGGACCAGGAAGTGCACCTTTTTACATCTCTCTGCAATATAGCTCTGTGGCGCTTACTGGAGGTACCTAGTGGGCTAGTTGGACCCTAGGGACCCTCAGGATTTAAGGGGACTTAATCTTCCAACTTAAAATGGCAACCAGGGGCGTTTACACAGTGGAGAAGGGAGGGGACAGGGCCTGAGGTGACTTGTGCAAACACGCCCTGTGGCGCGTTTTAAGAGGTAGTTTTAATTTCCCTGCCCTATTATATACTAGGGGCTTAAAGAGGAGGTCCTGCTAATTACAGGGAGATCACAACGTAGTGTTCCCTAGTGTATGTAGGTGTTTTCACTGTATTCTAAGTGTCTTTAACATAGCACTGGCTCTAGGACTGGTTAGTCAGAGTCAGTTACCACCAGTACCCTTCTGAAAAAGTTGAGGGTACAGGATGATTTTGCAACAAGGCTTCTTTCTGCTCTTCTGTTTGTTCTTTCTGCATGTTTTCTTTCTTCCAGCACTTTTCTTCCTCTTTGTTGACTTCTGTTGCTTCTATCTGCATTTCTTATTTTTCTTTCTGTGCGTTTTTTCTCCTTTCTTCACATGTCCTATCTCTGTAGGCATAGTTAGAAATTAGCATTTAAAAAACCTTTGAAATTTACTGAAAAAAACATAGGTTTCAGGCACGTTATAGTTAGGAATTAGCATTTAAAAAACCTTAGAAATTCACTGAAAAAAACATATGTTTCAGGGGCGTTTTAGTTAGCTGGATATTTCACTCGTACAAAACCATTGAAATTCCCCCATTATAGTTAGTTCAGCTAACTATAAATCGTGCACCCGCAATGCACTGCTGATAATGTCACATATTATATCACTCATGACATGGCTAGTGACATCACTCATGACATCACTGATGACATCTCAAATGACCTCACTGATGACATCATCCTTGTGATAGAGTGGCAGACCTCATCTCACCCTTATATAACCTTTGATACACACATTTAAAAAAGAAACTAACATTTTAAAAAAATGGACATACCAATACCAGTTACAACACATCTATTCAGTTGATCCAAGATCTACATACACATCCACTCATTCACCAACAGTCCTATATAATCACTCATACATGTACTAATTCACCATATGCACTCATACACCTATACATCCTGTTACACACAGCCACTCATTCATAGAGTTACTCACACACATAGTCACTCATGCTAATAAAGAATCAAACATCCATTTACTTGCATATACAGTTATACACACACCACTACACTTACTTCTACAGAAACGTACACATACTTACTCTCTTAAACAATTACTTATAGAAACACATATTTATTTATACAGGAACTCCTCCAATCTCTCTCTCACATATACTCACTTATATACACCAATACTCACATATACTAGTTCATAACATATGTAGTTACTCATAAAGACACTATTGAGACAGTCATTCACTCACTAACACACTCATACACACACTCATCCACCCATACAGTCCTGCACACATGTTGTATTCAACACACGCAAACAGTGAGTCATTCATTCATGCATCTATGCGCTACTTAATACCCCCACCGAACCATATAGGTACTCAGACACTCATACCGATACTCCAAAAACAGACTAATAACGCATATAGACATTCATGTAGCAACTCACCAACCCATGCAGCCACTTATACACAAATTGAGAGACTGAAACAGATATTTACATATTTAAACATTACTTGCTAACCCATGTATTCACTAAGATACACTTAATCAGACAGTTATACAATCAATTTTTTTTAAAACATCCATTTAGACACTTATTTACCCATTTATTCTTCCATCGACCTTGAGATATACATACATAAAAAATATTTAATTTTCAGAAAAACACACATTCACTGGATGATGCCATCAGTGATGTCATCAGTGATGTCATTTGAGATGTCATCAGTGATGTCATGAGTGATGTCACTGACCATGTCATGAGTGATGTAATATGAGACGTCATCGGCAGTGCATTGCGGGTGCGCAAGTTATAGCTAGCTGAACTAACTATAATGGGGGAATTTCAATGGTTTTGTATGAGTGAAATGTCCAGCTAACTATAACGCCCCTGAAACCTATGTTTTTTTCAGTGAATTTCTAAGGTATTCACTAAGATACACTTAATCAGACAGTTATACAATAAAAAAAATTTAAAACATCCTTTTAGACACTTATTTACCCATTTATTCTTCCATCGACCTTGAGATATACATACATAAAAAATATTAAATTTTCAGAAAAACACACATTCACTGGATGATGTCATCAGTGATGTCATTTGAGATGTCATCAGTGATGTCATGAGTGATGTCACTGACCATGTCATGAGTGATGTAATATGAGACGTCATCGGCCGTGCATTGCGGGTGCGCAAGTTATACCTAGCTGAACTAACTATAATGGGGGAATTTCAATGGTTTTGTATGAGTGAAATGTCCAGCTAACTATAACGCCCCTGAAACCTATGTTTTTTTCAGTGAATTTCTAAGGTTTTTTAAATGTTAAAATTATATATTGTCCAAATGTTTGTATAAAAAATGTTGATAACATTTCTGATTTGCATTGGCTACACTCCATATTTTGATATGCTGCTTTAACTAGTTTATTGAAAGACGCTGATTTACAGACTGGTAATGTCAAATATATAAATCTTTCATTATCTATGTTAATGCTACATGTATACATACCATTTTCACAATGATGTTCCCATTTATAACAAAGGGCAAAAAGATTTACAATTTCTATTCCTTCATTTTCCAATACGGTAAGCATATACATTAGAACTTCCTGAGCATCTTGTTGGATATTATGCGTAAATTGTGTAGAACCAGAACATACATTCAAAACATTACGAACATCACAAACGCTTTGTATTTTACTTGTATCAGTTCTCAATTTTTCATAAATGGAATGCAACAAGGAACAACATATTTTTTCCCGATTCTCCATAATTTGCTGTTGCAAACCTTCAAGAAAAAAACAACATTGACAACATAGCAACATAGCAGTTGACACCTGAACTATTTTCAAACTTATAGCCAACAATCTCTTCAACAGTGTCCTTTTTCTTTTTGCTTGCAATGACATCATTATCTTGTTTTTTTACTTCTCTATACCTTCACTACAGATATTCTCATGCCTTCTTTTTCAACCTACTACACGCGTTTCAAATACAGGATTTTGACCTAAATTGGGAGCATACGCTCTTCTTAACGTATTATACACTTTTACACAGTTTGCATCTGCAGTAACCTTTGTGTCATCAAAATCAATCAAAAACAAACCAGATAAAGATCTGACTCACGACAAAGCAACATATGCCATACCCTCTTTAAACACAGTACTTCCAATGTTCACCAAAGCACTGTCTACACTTAAACCTTGAGATTTATGAATAGTCACTGCTTATGCCAGAGAAACTGGAAACGGTTTTCTACGGACACATAAATCTTTAACAAGCAAAAAACAAACTGAACAACGACCAATTTGTTTCACTTCTTCAATCTGATCAAATTTAATTTTTAAAAATTCAATACCATCTTTATTCGAATAATTAACAAAATCCACAACTTTGCCCATTGCTCCATTACCTAAACCTTTTTCTACATCCAAATTACACCTTAAAATGATTCGATAGTTTCTACATGCATATAGATTCTTCTCTAAACCAGCAGTTTCAGATATCTATTTTTCTAATGAATCCAATTTTGTCTTCAATTTTTATGTCAAAATAATAGTGATTCCTTCATGCTCTATTTTATCAACGTCCTCCATTTTTATTATTTCTTGTTTTTTCCAGCTTCAAAACTTGTTCGTTGAATATAGAACACTCACGCAGTGTTGGCATTAAGCAGATTACAGATTTGTTTTCTGCAATTTTCATATATATTTTCTCAGGAACTATATTTTCATTTGGAAACAAATTGGAAAGTAACTGACTCTGCAAAGCTTGTTTGTCATGTTCTGTCAGTACTCCAATTCGTATATCTTGAAGAATAGTTCCATAATCAACATAATTTGCCTGTCGCATATTTGTAATGAGTTCTTTGTATTCAAAATATGACCAAATGTTAACGTTTCCAACACTACCCAGAGACTTTCTGGTGTCTTCATGCACAAGTGTTTTAAAAACTGGTTGCCCTTTTACGGAAGTAAGTTGCAGTAGATATCCAAAAACTATGACATGTTTTCCTCCAAATAACACATCATACTCTGTTTTAAAAATGTGCAGCATTCTTAAATGCACAAAAGCAAGCATTTAGTTTGAGACCATGCTTACCTCATCAATAATCAGAAGTTTTGTTTTCTTCAGCACTCTTGAAACTTCACAACAAGCTTCTCCAGAAGGCTTGTGATATTCCAATTAGTTTTCATGCTCCAAGGGTAGCATCAGTAAACGATGTAATGTAATTCCCTTAATGTTGTGTGGTGCCAACCCAGTTGGAGCAGTTACAACACATGACAAATGTGACTCAGTTGTTTTCTGTAGATAATGTGATTACTTTAATTAAGAAACTTTTTCCTGTTCCAGCTTGCCCACTCACATACATTCGGATAGGTTGAATTGATGTGCATGTGCATTCTTTCTTTTCATGCAGAAATCCATGGCCAATCTGTTGCAAGCGAGGTAAAGAAAGAGGCAGATGGGGTGCAAAAAAAGGGAGGGAAGTGCAGAAAGAAACAGGGGTGCTTAACGAGGCTCAATGGTGCAGAAACAGGCAAGAATAGTGCAGAAAGAAGCAACAGACATACAGCAAGAGGCAAGGGAGGTGCAGAAATAGACAGGAAAGGTGCAAAAAGAGGCAAGAGAGGTAAAGAATGAGGGAAGAGGGGTGCAGAAAGAGGCTAGAGGAGTGCAGAAAGAAGCAAGTGAGGTGCAGAAAGAAGCAACAGAGATGCATAAAGATGCAAGAGAGGTGTAGAACCAAGCAAGAGAAGTGCAGAAAGAGGCAGGAGAATTGCTGAAAAAAGCAACAGAGGTGTAGAAAGAAGAAAGAGAAGTGCACAAAGAGGCAAGTGAGGTACAGAAAGGAAGTGCAGTGCAAACTGAACCACCAGAGGCGCCAAAAGAGGGAAGAAGGGTATATAAAGATAGAGAGAGGTACACAGACAGACAAGAGAGGTACAGAAAGAGGCAGGAGGGGTGCAGAAAGAAGCAAGTGGTGTACAGACAGAGGCAACAGAAGTGCAGAAAGACACAAGAGAGGTGCAGAAATAAGCAAGAGAAGTGCAGAAAGAGGCAAGAGATTGCTGAAAAAAGATACAGAGGTGTGAAAAGAAGCAAGAGAAGTTCAGAAAGTGGCAAATGAGGTACAGAAAGAGGCAAGAGGGGTGCTGAAATGTGCAAGAGAGTAGCACATATAATCAAGATCAGTGCAGAAAGAACCAACAGAGGTGCGGAAAGAGGCATGAAGGGAGCAAAAAGAAGCAAGAGATGTGCAGAAATAGGTAGAAGAGGTCCACAAAGAGGCAAGTGAGGTAAAGAACGAGGCAAGAAAAGTGCCGAAAGAAGCAACAGAGGTATAGAAAGAGGCAAGGGAGGTGCAGAAACAGACAGGAAAAGGTGCAGAAAGAAGGAACAGGGGTACAAAAGAGGCAAGAGATGTGCAGAATGAGGGATGAGGGATGCAGAAAGAGGCAAGAGGAGTACAGAAAGAGGCAAGTGATGTGCAAAAAGAAGCAACAGAGATGCAGAAAGACGCAAGAGATGTGTAGAACCAAGCAAGAGAAGTGCAGAAAGATGCAGGAGAATTGCTGAAAGAAGTTACAAAGGTGTCGAAAGAAGCAAGAGAAGTGCACAAAGAGGCAAGTGAGGTGCAGAAAGAAGGAAGGGCAGTGCAGAATGAACCAAGAGAGGTGCCAAAAGAGGCAAGAGGGGTACAGAAAGAGGTAGGAGAGGTACACAGACAGGCAAGAGAGATACAGAAAGAGGCAGAAGGGGTGCAGAAAGAAGCAATTGGGGTACAGAAAGAGGCAACAGAGGTACAGAAAGACACAAGAGAGGTGCAGAAACAAGCAAGAGAAGTGCAGAAAGAGGCAAGAGATTGCTGAAAAAAGAAGCAGAAATGTGCAAGAGAGTAGCACATAGAATCAAGATCAGTGCGTGCAGAAAGAACCAACAGAGGTGCTAAAAGAGGCACAAAGGGTTCAGAAAAAAGCAAGAGAAGTTCAGAAAGAGGTAGGAGAGGTCCATAAATAGGCAAAAGAGGTACAGAAAGAGGCAGGAGGGGTGCAAATAAAAGGAAGAGAAGTGTAGAAAGAAGCAACAGCGGTGCCGAAAAAGGCTCAAAAGGGTGCCGAAAGATGAAAGAAAAGTGCAGAAAGAAGGAACAGACGTACAGGAAGAAGCAAGAGCAGTGCAGAAAAAGGTAGGAGAGGTGCACAAAGAGGCAGGAGAGGTACAGAAAGAGGCAGGAGGATGCAGAAAGAAGGAATAGACGTAAAGAAAGAAACAACAGAGGTATATAAAGAGGCAAGAGAGGTGCAGAAACAGGCAGGAAAGGTGCACAAAGAGGAAATAGGGGTGCAGAAGAGGCAAGAGAGGTGCAGAAAGAGAAAAGAAGGGTGCAAAAAAAAGGCAAGAGGGGCGCAGAAAGAAGCAAGTGAGGTACAGAAAGAGGCAACAGAATTGCAGAAAGATGCAAGAGAGGTGTAAAAACAAGCAAGAGAAGTGTAGATAGAGGCAAGATAATTGCTGAAAGAAGCATCAGAGGTGTGGAAAGAAGCAAGAGAAGTACAGAAAGAGGCAAGTGAGGTGCAGAAAGAGGCAAGAGGGGTGCAGAAACATGCAAAAGAGTAGCAGATAGAACAAGAGCCGTGCAGAAAGAACCAACAGAGATGCTGAAAGAGGCAATAAGGGTGGAGAAAAAAGCAAGAGAAGTGCAGTAAGAGGTAGGAGAGGATCACAAAGAGGCCAGTGAGGTAAAGAAAGAGGCAGAAGGGGTGCAAAAAAAGGAAGAGCAGTGCAGAAAGAAGCAACAGACGTGCTGAAAGAGGCTTAATGAGACAGAAAGAGGCAAGAGAATTGCTGAAAGGAGCAACAGAGGTACAGAAAGAGGCAAGGGAGGTACAGAAACAGACATAAAAGGTGCAGAAATAAAGGGACAGGTGTTCAAAAAGAGTCAAGAAAGGTGCAGAATGAGGGAAGAGGGGTGCAGAATGAGGCTAGAGGAGTGCAGAAAGAAGCAAGTGAGGTGGAGCATGAAGCAACTGAGATGCATAAAGATGCAAGAGAGGTTTAGAACCAAGCAAGAGAAGTACAGAAATAGGCAAGAGAATTGATGAAAGAAGCAACAGAGGTATAGAAAGAAGCAAGAGAAGTGCACAAAGAGGTAAATGAGGTGCAGAAAGAGGCAAGAGAGGTGCAGAAAAAGGAAGAGACGTACAGAAAGAAGCAAGAGAGGTACAGAAAGAGGAAAGAGACGTTCAGAAGGAGAAAAGATGGGTGCAGAAAGAAGCAAGTGAGGTACAGAAAGAGGCAAGAGAAGTGCATAAAGAAGCAACAGAGATGCACAAAAGGGGAATTTCCAGCTCTTGCTGACAAACCAACTTGGAAGCACGTTGAATCTATTGTTTGTCGCCTTTGTGGTGACACTAAGGAAGATTTAATCCACATAATATGTCATGGTAAAAAGCTGAATTAGGAGCGAGTGTTTTTCTTGAAGAATATATTTCTGGTTAAGAGAATACGCACATGTAGGACAGCAGTTATCGGAGGTTTGGATTCAACGGCTCCCCAAATGAACTGTAAGATGATGAAGTTTCTGTTGGCATTTGAAAACGGTTTGAAAGCAAATACCTTATTGGCTACTTAACATCTTTAAGTCTTATTAGGACAGAGGACTAAACCTGAAGGCAGTCTTATTTTAAGGTTTTAGGAAAGATATTAATTGGTAATTATATTTTTGTTTTATTGAAATTAATGATTACTTGATTTTTCTGTTTAGGTTATTTTATCTTTGTGTGAATATTTTAAAGAAAATTTGTTATGGTTTTAATTAACTTAACAATAAAGATCAAATTCAATAAAAAAAAACACCTTCTGGCGACTGCCAGTACGTAATATATACATGTATGTTTATATATATATATATATATATATATATATATATATATATATATATATATATATATATATATATATATATATATATATATATATATATATATGTATATATGTATATATATATATATATATATATATATATATATATATATATATATATATATATATATATATATATATATATATATATATATATATATATATATATATATATATATATATATTACCTACTGGCAGTCGCCAGTAGGTAGTTATAGCTAGGATTTTTTTCAATGCAAAATCTCAAAATTCTATTGTGAATAACCTTGGAGCTGGTTGACGAATATGCCTGAAAATTTCCTCAAATTTGCCTTGCGGAGCTCCGGTCCTTACTTGAAACTTTGGGGGGGATTCGTCAAGCGGGGGCCGAGATCAAAGCGGGGTCCTAAAACATGTTTTCCCCATGTTAATTTCCATAGGGCGGTCGACCTCACTTTTAGCCCGAACGGCTGAATGGATTTCCACCAAACTTGGCAAAATTGTAGGGACTGGTACCCCGATGTGCCTTTGCTATGTCTCAAGATATATGCTCCAGTGGGTTTTACGAAAATTAACTTTGAAAAAATATATATTGGGCTACATTGTGCTATATATATGTTATAGCCCAAATGTAGCCCAATGTAGCCCAATGTAGCCCAGAGATGGCCACCAGAGACAAAAAAAAACAAATGTAGCCCAAATATCAGCCAGATGTAGCCCAACTATAGCCCAATGACAGAATGTCCCAGAGTGTTCTAAAGAACAACTAGAGCGCTAACAGTCTTACTTATGACAAAAGTATGGCACACCTGAAGTCATCTTGATTGGAATAAAGTGTTAACACCTAAAACATTTAATTTGCAAAGGAACAAAATGAGGGGTTTCATTTTGCTATAGAAATTATGATTAGTGCTGAAGAAAGAAAAATTAGGGCACATTTTGAGTGACTTCTCAAATCCTCTTATATTTCATTAAAAAAAATCTGATATGCAGTCTCCCAAGATGGCCACCAGAGACAAAAGAGCCCAGATGTAGCCCAACTATAGCCCAATGACAGAATGTCCCAGAGTGTTCTAAAGAACAACTAGAATGCTAACAGTCTTACTTATGACAAAAGTATGGCACACCTGAAGTCATCTTGATTGGAATAAAGTGGTAACACTTAATACATTTAATTTGAAAAGGAAAATGAGGGGTTTCATTTTGCCATACAAATTTTATATATATATATGATGTGAACAAGGGTAGTCCATACCCGAAACGCTTCAGGCCAGTAAGAAACAAGGGGATAATAAACTTGAACCTTTGTACTGGACGAGCTGTGTGGTGGTCCTTGTGCTCTGCGTGCCTTGCAAGCAGCGTGGAGAAGCAGGAGGAGAATAATATATATATATATATATATATATATATATATATATATATATATATATATATATATATTCACTGAAAAAACCATAGGTTTCACACCAGTTATAGTTAGGAATTAGCATTTAAAAAACCTATTAAATTCACTGAAAAAACCATAGGTTTCACACCAGTTATAGTTAGGTGGAAATTTTACTCACATAAAACCATTGAAATTCCCACGTTATAGTTAGTTGGACTCACTATAACTTGCGCGTGCAATGAAACATCCATTTAGACATTTATTTACCCATTTATTTTTCCATCAACCTTTAGATATACATATATCAAAAATATTTATTTTTCAGAAAGATACACATTCACTGGATGATGTCATGAGTGATGTCATTTGAGATGTCATCAGTGATGTCATGAGTGATGTCACTGACCATGTCATGAGTGATGTAATATGTGACGTCATCAGCAGTGCATTGCACGCGCAAGTTATAGTGAGTCCAACTAACTATAACGTGGGAATTTCAATGGTTTTATGCGAGTAAAATTTCTACCTAACTATATATATTACCTACTGGCGGTCGCCAGTAGGTAGTTATAGTTAGGATTTTTTTCAATGTTAAATCTCAAAATTCTATTTGGAATAACTTTGGCACCGGTTGACGAATCTGCCTGAAAATTTCAGGAAAATGGCCTCGTCGAGCTCCGGTCCTTCCCTGAAAGTTTGGGGGGATACAATAAGCGGGGGCCGAGATAAAAGGGGGGTCCCAAAACGCGTTTTCCCCATGTTAATTTCCATAGGGCGGTCGATTTCACTTTTAGCCCGAACGGCTGAATGGATTTACACCAAACTTGGCAAAATTGTAGGGACTGGTAGCCCGATGTGCCTTTGCTATGTCTCAAGATATGTGCTCCAGTGGATTTTGAGTAATTTAGGTCCAAAAAAATATATATATCTATAGCAGCGCACAGGTGCGCGCACCGGAGTGCGCTCCAGGCGCGACACGCGAGGTGCGCATGGAAAGCTGATTGGCTCTCGGGTGTCTGTAAACATTCCAAACAGTCCAGAGCGGTCGCCATCTTGTGTCTCGGTAAAATCGAGACATAAGAGGTGGCTAAAACAAAGTGGGAACTGACCATAAGGCGTCAGGGATAGACCCATTTGACCCCCTAGGTTTGATGTGGGGGCTATAAAAGGGCCCCGCGGGGCATTTAAAATATTTTTTTTTTTTTCGTTTTGCGCGGGGGAAGCGCTCGGTGCGCGCACCAGGTAGCGCACCGGGGAGCGTAAAATGAGGGAAAAAGATGACAGAGTTTTAAAAAAATGAAGTTTTCATTTAGAAATTGGAGGTAGTTCTTAAAAGAACTTTTTTTTTCTTCTTTTTGTTGTTTTATATTTTTTTTGTGTTTTTGGAACTTTTTAAACTTTTTTTGGCTTTTCAAAACAGTTTTATATTTTTTTTGTATTTTTTAGGGGGAGAAACAAAAAAAGGGAATTGAAACTGGCTCAACTGGAGCAAAAAAACAAAAAACCCAAAAAATTATTTCTTTTTGGGGCACTTGTGATTATCACCTGCAAGGACGATGAGCTTAATACTTTGTTCCCCATAGGAGATAAGCTTGCCACAAGCAGTGCAAGTAATTTTAAAATCAGCAAATCTCGGCTGAATGCAAGGCATCACCTCAGATGTTTCTGGTTGCGAGGAAGAGGGTTGTTTTCTTTGGGAGGGGGTCCTTGATGACTGGGGGAGGTTACTGGCCAGTTCCCGGAACTCTGCGCGAGAGTAGTTGTTTGGATGCTTTCTTGTCATGTGCCGAATCATGGTATAGTTACCAAAAGAATATTTCTTATTTGGGTTGCCCCGTGAAAGTTCATCAATGCAGATGAGGCAAGTGACTTTGGGAGCATTCACCTTTTTTTGCCCCTCTGGGATTGAAAAAAACTGCCAAATGAAGTGTGGTTTGGGTTTATAAGGTGTGTTTTCTTCAGGCAGCCATCTTCTTCTCCCCTCCTCATCTTCCTCTTCCTCCTCCTCCTGTTCTTGACCACCAATATAATTTGGAGCTGGTCCTCTTGGTGGTGGTGGTGGTGGTGGTGGTTGAGATGCTCCTGCTGCTGCTGCTACTGAAGCCATTTTAAAGTACAAAAAGGTACAGAGAGTTCCAAACAGATCTTCCTCAGTCAAAGGACAAAGTCAGAATAAGGAAAAAAGGTGGGGGCTTTCATCATTTGGAAAACAAAACTGTCATGAACCAATGAGAAGTGTTATTTTCAGGTCACAAGACCAGGGGCTTCATCATTATGAAACTAAAACTGTTATGAACCAATGAAAAGTGTTATTTTCTGCTCACATGACCCGACGCGCTTACGCTACGCGCACGGGGGCGCGCAGCGTAAGCGCGTCGGAAGTTTACGTTTTGCGATCGTATTCGTTCGAGTACTTCCGGGTGCGCTTACGCCGTGCGTATCACGCGGTCGCGGCTACGCGATACGTCACGATCATGTTTTCGTTTGCGATATTGGCGCTCACGAGACGCTCCCCGGAGCGTGCCCGGGGGCGCTTTTCAGAAATACGCTTTTCGGGGCGCACTCCGGGGCGCGCTCTGGGAGCGCTCCCCCCAAAAATTAAAAAAAAAAAAATGGGATAATTTTAGAGACAGGTAGCCCTATTCTGAAGTGGTTTGTAAAAAAATTAACTTTATAAAAATATGTATTGTGCTACATTGGGCTTAATATATGTTAGAGCCAAAATGTAGCCCAAATGTAGCCCAAAGTAGCCCAATGAAGCCCAAAGATGGCCACCAGAGATCAAAAATTGTAAATGTAGCCCAAAATTCAACTAGATGTAGCACAACTGTAGCCCAATGACAGAATGTACCAGAGTGTTAAAAAGAACAACTAGAGTGCTAACAGTCTTATTTATAAAGTGAAACTTATAGTAAGGAATTAGCATTTAAAAAACCTATGAAATTCACTGAAAAAAACCATAGGTTTCACACCAGTTATAGTTAGGAATTAGCATTTAAAAAACCTATTAAATTCACTGAAAAAACCATAGGTTTCACACCAGTTATAGTTAGTTGGAAATTTTACTGATATAAAACCATTGAAATTCCCACGTTATAGTTAGTCGGACTCACTATAACTTGCGCGTGCAATGCACTGCTGATGACATCACATATTACATCACTCATGACATGGTCAGTGACATCACTCATGACATCACTGATGACACCATCCTTGTGACACAGTGACAGACCTCCTTTCAGTGTAATGTAACCCATGAAATACATATTCAAAAATAGAAACTAATATTTTCAAAAAAGTGGATATACCCATACCAGTTACAACAACCAATTCAGTAATACCACCATCTAATACACATCCAATCATGTGTATGTATATGGGTTATTAGATATTTTTATTAGTATCAGTATGAGTGTCTATATGGTTTGGTGGGGGTATTACTTAGCACATAGATGCATGAGTGACTGACTCTTTGTTTGTATGTGTTTTGAAGACAACATATGTACAGGACTGTATGGGTGGATGAGTGTCTATATGTGTTTGTTAGTGAGTGAATGACTGTCTCACTAGTGTCTTTATCAGTAACTACATATGTTTTAATCTAGTATATATGAATATTGATGTATATAAGTGAGTATATGTGAGAGTAAGAGATTGTAAGAGTTCCTGTTTAAATAAGTATGTGTTTCTATAAGTGATTGTTTAAGAGAATAAATATGTGTAATTTTAAATAGAAGTAAGGTGGAAGTGTGTGTATAACTCTATATTCAAATAAATGGATGTCCAATAGTTTATTTGCACGTGTGAATATGTGTGTGAGTAACTTTTGGATGAATGTCGGTGTGTAACAGGATGTATAGGTGTATCACTTCATATGATGAGTGAGTATATGTATGAGTGACTATATAGAACTGTTGGTGAATGAGTGGATGTGTATATAGATAGTGGAATTACTGAATTGCTTGTTGTAACTGATATAGGTATCTCCATTTTTTTAAAAATGTCAGTTTCTATTTTTGAATATGTGTCTCAAGGGTTACATTATAGTGAAAGGAGGTCTGTCACTATGTCACAAGGATGGTGTCATGAGTGATGTCACTGACCATGTCATGAGTGATGTAATATGTGATGTCATCAGCAGTGCATTGCACGCGCAAGTTATAGTGAGTCCGACTAACTATAACGTGGGAATTTCAATGGTTTTATATCAGTAAAATTTCCAGCTAACTATAACTGGTGTGAAACCTATGGTTTTTTCAGTGAATATATATATAGATAGATATATAGATATATAAACAAAACATCCAGTTTCCACAAAGAAAGCTTTATGGAAGAAGGCACAGGCACAAAGTGGTTCAGGATTCGGCATCAATTTAATGAATCATGTTGCCCTCAATCCTAGGCACAAGAGATGCGATTCGGCCTGCACAGAGGCCTTTGTCAATCTCTCTATATATATGAAAGAATCCACACTCCTGTATCGCCACGTCACGGCAAAATTCAAGTATGGACCACAACGTGCCTTTAGTTTCTAAAAGTGCCTTTATTGCAAAGATATCAGCTTCCATACATCGTGGCAAGTGCCCAGTATTACGCGTTTCAACAGTGAAACACTGTCTTGATCACATGACGTCCTATGGTCCAATGAGCAATAAATAGTGTCGACAAAAGTGAAATAAACTAGTGAAAGGGAGCCCGCCCTTCTCTTTAAGCATGAAACTAGACAAAATACTTCAACAGTACAAATACATCCGCAATGGTCTATTTGTTAAAGTAAACCTAAAATAGCCCATGATCGCTTAAACTGTCAAAAATATGTGCATGACATAGTGATAAAGTGCAAGTGTTTATAACTTATATTAAAATAATATCATCATCTAAAAAACAGCTATTAAAGTCATAACTGCCAATGACACATGAGAATGACCAGTAGATGCTTAAATTCATTATAAATATAAAATGCAAGTGCATTGTAAACAACTATAGATGTGCAACATGAGTTCAGTCCTGTAAACATGAATCAAAGTATTAAATTCTAGTAGGCATGTTCAGCCAATTGTACCTGTATACATCAATGTAGATATAAAGTGCTAGTGCATTATTTTAACATCATACAGTACAGCCTAATAGGGATAAAGGATACAGAGCTAAAATCAATATAGCTAAAAGACATAAAAGGTAAAATCTCCAAAGTGACCATTAGAACTCCAGGCAAAGCTACGCAAAAACCAAGTAAATCCAGAGGTTTGTTCATATATATAAATATATGTTTATATATAAATATTCAAACGTAGAAAAGCATACATGATTCATCAAAAATTCAAATATAATACCTAAATTAGCATTTACCATAAACAAAACGAAACCCACACATGAAATAAAACTATAAACAACTTTAACTAATGAAATCAAACAATTAAATCAATGACATAAAACTCACACCAATTTAAACAACTAACTACTTCAAAAACGACAACTGCTGCAAGACGAGGAAATGCAGCCAGATTTTCTCACCAAACCGGTACAGAAAAGATATAAAGTTCAACACCAACCTAGCCAAGTAAGTGACATTTATTTTTCCACTAAAATGTATTTGTTGTTAAACTTAAAAATGTTAAAGAACAAATATTTAATAAGTTACATTCAAACTTCAATCTTTTTACATAGACTTCGTAAAAGAAAAACCGATGCCTAGAAACAGCAAAAACTGCCTTCAAATAGCAGATATTAAAACCTATCAAAAAGATGTAAGAAAGTAAGTATACATACATTAATACAAAAGTATAAACTCACCCAAATGGAAAGCAAAAATAAACCTAAGGATCGCAATATCTACAAAATAACAACATATTAAAATTTTAAGTGAAACCTATGAAGTTTTTCATTCAGCAGAAATGAAAGTCCTTATGCCTCATCAGAACATCCTCAACGGAAAAGCAGCAAAACCTTGAAAAACATTTATATCCAACATACATGTAAGTATACAAAAGTAGAAGAGTTTGCAGAATTATAAATGCCAATAGTAAATATGCAAACATTCAAATATTCTATATATTATTTCCATTACACTACTTTCAGGCACAATCACAGAATCTGCAAAGCATATATCACTTCACATTAACAAAACAAGTTACTAAATCACCTGCAGCCAAGAAACTGCATCAACAGAAACTATAAACCTGAAATGTACTTAATATTATTCTAATGCATGGTATGGGAGGTCAACTATAAACAATTACTGTGTAATTCATGTGAGAGAGCGCAACCACCCCCATATGTAACAGAAATTAAAGTAAGAGAAATATTGCAGGATATAAGAGGCACAAGCTGTAGCTCACAGGAACCCACAAGCAAACATATGCTACCTAAAGTCCCCAAAAGCATAACAGGCAAACTACCAACTATCCCCACTTTAAAACATTAATTGTATGAACTAAAAGAGCAATAACCCACCTGCACCTAGAAGACATCAAGACATACATAAACCTAAACAATTAACAATGACACATAATGTGGAATATTTTATTTTACATTGCAACCCAAACAGCAAAAAAATAATATTATCTACAGCAAATAACCTACTAAAACTCAAATAATGTGAAACATGGATGAGGGATGGGATTTTCAAAATGTGTCCCCAATCATTCACTCAGATATGCACCATACATGGTGAATATCAAAATACAAATATCCCTTTTACATATTCCCTACAGCAAGAGAAACAAAGCAGCATTTACTATGAGCGACTAAATGATATCAAACACAAAACAATTAATTTCTCCCTCCAAATAATAAGAGACTTTGAGCGAGCTATGATTTACACCATTCTAAACATTTACCCTTACACAGCCATACTGTTACTATCATATCAATCAATGTGCCTAAAGGCAACTCAAAAAATCTGCACTATGTAGAGAATATTATGCAAACAGCCAATTTGAAGTTAAAATAATTATTGAATTTTACTATGTCCTTGTCACAGAAGTATCCAACCACTACAATTTATTAATTGAAAGCCATTTCTACAAACAAAATCTTAGCTCTGTATTGGACTATTTGGAAGAGACTTAGGTTGGCAGACTGCATCGCGCTGGACATAGGCCCCATTACCAATACTATGATGGAATGTCTATGACGGCACGTTGGCACAGTAAGCTAAAACAAGCAAAGCACTGCAAGGGTGACCCATGCCTTCCAATCCACTTTAAGCATAATCAAACCTGCACTGCAAACATTTGTAGAAGTATTACAAAAAGAACTAAGCTACCAACAACTAAGAAAGGGGCAATCTATTAATAGGCCCTAAACATAGCAAATGAACCAAAAGAATGTATGTACAGGGCTTAAACCACTTTGCCATAACCTAAGTTGCTATTAGGGTAATTCGGGCAAATACAGATCCCCAAATAGTCTTCGCTATGAGCTCATACCTTTATGCAGCCTGTATTCTAAGGAAAAGACTTGAGCTCCCCCTGCAATTACAATTATCAAACAGTATCTTAGAACACTAGTACCAATAATTTCTTTTTAGTTGATTGACTCTTGTGACATGTTTTATTTAGCTATATACATTGGTTAGGTTTGTGACCCCAATAAGGACCCAAACCTATCAGGGCAGGGCTTTTCTTAAAAAGTAATCTAGTTTTATCTGATGCTGCTATGTGTTGCACTTTATATCTTGAGTGTTTAAACATGTTCATGCTTATTTGCATATTGGGATCCATGCCTTGTGCAATACTATGTTGTACTATGTTATCCCATATTTTTAGATTTTAATGGAATTAATTGTACTAGTCTGTTGTTAATGTATGTTTTATGGGGTTACACCAAGAAATAAACGTATGGTGATGGTGAAAACATTAGTATTTCACAAAAAAATTGAAAAATATTGTCCAACCATTCCAAAAAAAATTGAAACGTTTAAAAAACTGCAATGCAAAGCAATCCAAAATATGTAGAAACCATAAAAACCTGAAAATGTGTTTAAAAAATAAACAATCCCGGGAAATAAAAAGAAAGGCCATCAAATTAGAAAGCAATGGGTTATGATAAACCAAAAATGATTTACAAAAAAAAGTAAACTCCCAATGACCATAGGATATGTTTGTAGACCAAACCCTGCAAACTAAATAAAAAATCCACCTGCCAAACACATTACACTCCCAAAAATATACATGACAGTTAATTATCAAAATATAACAAACATAACTTGATTTAACATAACATAGCAATTCATTACCTAAACAGTGTACAAAAACACTAATACATGTAAATATACAAAAATCCCACAATCAACTCTACAATTACCTTCAAGAGCACCCCCAATCTTAATAAATCCTTAGTAGGGGTGTGGCTAAGCCTGCAGTGACAATGGATGTGCAGTCAGGAACTCATAGCCTCAAACTCAGGAATGCAGAGACTTCTCGGCCAAGAATCCTGACTGTGGACTAAATGGAGCCCTCTGCTCTGGTGGGCCCCAACCGGAGTGACTGCTGCTGGTGTGGGCCCCCTGAAAGACCACCTATTTGGGGTGTGTGGCTGGAAAATTGGCCCCCTTGGGATGACGGCGCTGACCAGCTAAAATGGAGACTGCATGGCGTTGTTGATGCAACCGTTGAATCGGCGCACTGGGCGACAGCTTCTGCTGGCCGTGATTGTAGTGCTAAACCTGAGGGTGTGTAACAACGATTAGCGAAGGTATCAGTGACTTCTTGCTAGTGTTCCTTCCCCTGCTATGACCGCTGGAGAAGCTGGACTGTGGAATCAGCGTAGTTATGAGCACTGCAGACTGGATGCAGCATTGAGGCACTGCCAATACACCTGAAAGTGTAGAGGAGGTGAGTCCCACTTGGCTTATGTCCCTCAAGGACTAAAGACAGGTATATTGGTCGATGAGGGGAGTGCGGGCGCAGACAGAAGAACGCCACCTGGATTCTCACATAGGCAGCTGCCCTAGCAGTGGAACATTCAGTCTGTTTGACTGTCCCCTACCACTATGTTTAGTTCTATTGGGCAGCATCAGAGTATATCACGGTAAGAAGCTGGAGGGGGAGCAGCCTCTGGAGCATGTCTGCGGGCCTCCTTGCTGGGCGGTAATGGCAATAGTGATCCTACATATAAAAGACAGCTGGACCTGTGCTGTGCTGAAACTCAATGCATGATGCACCATTCACTTAATTTTCCTGCACTCAAATGCTACAGTAAACTACTAATTAATGGAGAATTGTATCCAAAGTTGAAAGCACCAAAAATATTTTCACAATCCGCAATCCTAAATGTGAATATCAACTTTTCAATGCAAAGAGCATAAATATCACATCTCCTAAATAAATCACGTTGCCATTCAAGATACTGGAAAAGTGTTCTCCTTTTATTCTTTATTCTTTTATTCAAGTTTGCTTCCATAAAAAATACATCACAGAATTTATAGCCAACGCGGCGCAATTTGTCCCACATGGGACTTCTTAAAGGCTATAAAAATGCATATAAAACAAATTTTAATATACAAACTATACAAGATTAAAAAGTTATTATTTACAATATATTACAAATACATTGAACCAGACTTTCGATCTAATATTCATTTTCAAGTGGTAATATATAATTGATTCGGACAAAAAAGTTTCCATTCACCTACATTGCGATTCACGGGAGACAGCTTAATGCTATGTCATACATCTGATGTACACCAGTTATTCAGACAGGAAAATTAAACCTATAGTATCAAACAATCATTAAATAGTACAATATTTTAATTTGTATCAGCCTATTACATTGTATATTCAATTTTGTCAAGAGAGAGAGGCACTCACATGAACTAGAACTGGATTAAAGACTACATGAAGGCCATCATGTTCCTAATTATTCTATCAAAGCTTGATTTTCAATATTTACCCTTATGTGCAAACATTGCATAATCTATCCATTAATATTGTGAAGGAAGACACTCGCATAAGATAGATTGAAAGAGAATAGCATGAGTATTATCATGGCTCCATTTAGTTCATCATACCTTTAAAGTGTTTAAAATATTAGTCCATCCTATCTTAATCGAGTTTAAAATATGGCACATAGACGCTTCATGTCAGGCTTACTGTGGTAGAAAGATATTTTGAAATGCATACCTGTGAGAAAAGTTTACATAATATGGTGCTAATAAATTAAACTTTAAATATCTATAGCTATTATTGCGAGAAGGATAGAATTTAAAAGAAATTTTTCATGACTTCGTTGAATATGCATATATTGATATCGCAATACACATCGGTTAACTTTTTAAACTTGTATAGTTTATATAATAAAATGTGTTTTGTATGTATTTTTACAGCCTTAAAGAAGTCCTGTGTGGGACGAAAAGCGTTGTTTTGGCTATCAATTCTGTGATGTATTTTTTATGGAAGAAAACTTGAATAAAAGAATAAAAGGAGAACACTTTTCCAGTATCTTGACTGGCAACGTAATTTATTTGTAAAAACGTGATATTTATGCTATTTGGTTCTAAGTGTTGATATTCACATTTAGTATTGCGGATTGTAAATATAATTTTGGTGCTTTCAACTTTGGATACTATTCTCCATTAATTAGTAGTTTACTGTAGCATTTGAGTGCAGAGCCATTTCTGTTTATGCTTTTGGGGTCTTTCTCCATTATTAGAGATGTAGGAGGGTCACATCCCTGGCTCATTGCACCTCGCCTTCAACCTAATTGCCATTACACTAGACTGACTGGTGCAGGCTCCTAGTGCCTTGACCTTTCCCTGTGTTTTTGTATTAACTAAATTGTTGCTAGATTGTGCTCTCCCCTCCTCTAAATGCCTGTATAATTGAGAAACAATGGAGTAAATACCTGATTTATGGCCCAGCTCTTTCATACTGGTGCTTGCCAGGAAACTGCATGGGAGCACGGGTCTTTGTTGATGAAGCACTGGACTGAGTGGGAGTAGCTGAGCTGTCAGTGGAGGGACACCAGTGATAACTTGAAGAAATTGGGCCTCCCTCATGCCTTCTCTATTTCCTGGGGCTACTGTGACTGTGTGAAGTAGCATATATATCTACACCTGTAAGTGACCCTAAGAGCAAATATTGTCAAGCAATAAGTGGTCAAAGGGGGTCCCACAAATATAGCGACTGGTGAAGGGCTTCAAGAAAAGGAGGGGGAATCTGTGCCCCCTCCTTTTCTTGGCAGCACACACAGCACAATCCTGGAGGTGATAAAGGATACAAAAAGTCCCCAGATTGCGGCGGGTTCGGGCGAGGTGGGGCTCTTGCTTGAGGACCAAATAAAACTTGCTGGCTGAGTCAAGGAAGCTAAAAGTACTTTGGAAACAACACTACCACAAGTGAAAGACCTTAACTGAAGGGTTTTGGTAAAGGAAAAAGAAATCAGGCATGAAGATGCTGAGGGTAGGTCTTGATGCCATAGTGTGTGCTTGGTTGGCTTGCCAGAAAAAGTGGAGGGTCTATCGGTGGAACTCCGTGAGGAGGAATGGTTGGCGAGCATTGTTTTATAAGGTACACTCTGAAAATGTTTCTCAGTGAAGTGTGTCCTGTTATAACAAGCTTGGTGAACTTCTGAGATCAAGATGTGATTCTTCGGCCTGCGAGAAATCACAGACTCTTGACAGTTAATGGCCAAGAGGTTAATCTCTATTTGGACTACACCACTCTAGTGCAAAACCAAAGAAGGGCATATGTTCCAGTAAAAAGAGTACTGTGTCAGCTGAATCTGAAATATGCGCTGCTCTTTCCAGCGAAACTGAGTGTAGAACATGAAGGAAAGGTACAGTTCATGACTATTGCTAAGGGGAATGTAGAAAATACCAAAGATTCCATAAATCATCGACGTGAAGTTTCTGTTAGTTTCTCGCCTATTGAGTTGCAAGTTACACATGAGTAGGTAATAGGGGCAATTAATGCTAGTAAAGGTGGAAAGGCCCCAGGACTTGACCGTTTGCCCATTGACCTATTTAAGTCAATTGCTTTATTATGGTCACCATTGATAACTCTGGTTTTATAAGCCTGTTGCGCAAAGGGATTTATTAAGTCCTTGTCAGAGTCAGTGATATTACCAATTTTTTAAAAAGCGGAACAGGAAAACCCGCCATGTTATTGCCCAATATCCCTTTTAGACTCCCTGATGAAGGTAACAGGAAGGGTTGTCCTAGATAGATTGCAAACTTGGGCAGAAGATAATCATATTTTAAGTGAGGTTCAATATTGTTTTGGACAGGGGTTAGGGACAAATGAGCAGGTTTTAAATCTCAGTGTTTTAATTGGAAAATATACTCAGGCAAAGACAGGGAAGTTTTTTGTGGCATTTGTAGACCTTACGGCCGTATTTGATTGTGTTATACATACCAAATTGTGGAACATCCTGACAGATCTAAAGATCGATCCGGTACTGGTGCAGTTCCTAAGACAATTATATCCTGGGGCTACTGCTAAGGTGAGGTATGGATTAAAAAGGGAATGTACTGCGCTGTTTCGCGTGGAGAGGGGTGTGAGACAAGGCTGAGTCCTGGCACCGTTCCTTTTCACTCTATATACCTACGCTTTAGAAAAGGAACTTGAAGAAAGGGCAAGAGATCCACCATATATCAACAAAAAGCTGATTGTGTCTCTCCTCTATGCGGACAATGCAGTAATTATGGCCCGAACGCTGTTAGGTCTGCAGAAAGCCCTTGCCTCATACAATAGCTTTACGGACAGCCTTGGTCTAAAACTCAATGCAAAAAAAACTTTTGTAATGTCCTGTGGGAAGGGGAGAAATAAATGTATAAGGTCAATCTTGGCTGTAGTAAATTTTGCAAAACAAATGGGTAAAAGGCCCCCGGGGATACTTCTCTAAATGTATCAAGCCAAGTGTATAAGTATTGTGAGGCATGGAGTGGGAATAAGGGGTTTTTGTGATGTATCCCTGACGTGTATAAAATATATTTTTAAGGTTTATCCTAGCAGTTCCATCCAGTTCCTCAGTTTTTAATTGTCATAGTGAGTTGGGGATTCCCTATATTTCTGACATTATCACAGTACAAGCATTATTACTGTGGCACTGAATCTGGACCTCTAGCAGGACAGGGCTAAATAGAGAAATAATTAAGGACTCTATGAATTTGGACCATGCAAGTAAGATTGCTTGGTTGAACAATGTTAAAACAATTCTGACGAATCTTGGCCGTTTAGATTTTTACACTTTTCCAGAGAAAATGAGTTCTATCTCTAGGAAGGAGTTCAAAATAACATGCATGGCACATTTAGTGTCCGTCAGAGTTGCCCTGGAAATGAATAAATGTACGGCAGTCCAGCACCAACTGATCCTGGTAACTTATCAGATTCAACCATGCATGTTATGGCGCATAGGGGGGTATGATATGTATGTCTTAACAAGGTTTAAGTTTGGCAGCCTCCATCGACTGATTCGTTATCCAGTGCTAAATGATTGCTCTAGAGAACTTTGTTACTGCCCATGTGACAATATGTCACCCCGATCAACAAATAATGTGATTTTATTTTGTAAATTTATTACAAGGGAAAGAGCAACATGGATCCTGCCATTGTTAAAGTGGGGGGGATGGAGGCAATGCTGATAGGCCTTTTTATATCTACAACTATTGGAAAATGCTTACTGTGTGGGTGTGATGACTGGTTTCCTGAAAAATATATTGCGAGTAAGGAAAAGTATAATTGGTTAAAACTCACTTTGAAAAAGTAGATTACATTGTATTAATTTACCCGAGTTATTTTGTCTTCAGTTAAATGTAATTGACAGATATTCATATGTATGGATTATGAGTTTATCTGAAACTGTATAGTGTATCTGATCTTCTAAAATTATTATATGTATGAAATGTTTTAAAGTTGTCACTTTTATGATTTTAAATGACTAAAATCGAATAATTTCTTTTCTGATTCTGACTTGGGACACACGGTCTGCAACAGGGTCTCTTGCTGGCTGCTGAGGCAGAAGACAACTGGGAAAACAGGAGAATAAACGCAGGAATAAGCGGAGGAACAAGGCTTATTTAACACCAGAACAGATTAAAGCTACACAAGTCTAAACAGTGCTGGAAATCAAACACAGTAGAGACACTATAATCAATAATTAGTGGAGGTCACTGTCAAAGGAAGGGGCAGTCGTGGCTTGAACCACACAGAGACACCACATGCTTCTGAGAGTCATCCATTGCCAGTTGTGATGCCTATGATGCAGGATCAAATGAGCTAGAGGAAGCTTTATATGTAGGTCAGGCGTAAAACTGTGCTCAGCTCACAAGTTTACTGATTTCGGTAACTATACATTCCATGGAGAACGCTGATTTACTGATTAACTCTGCACTCTCCACAGAGCACAGTTATTCTTTGTTTGTGCACTTAAAATGGCCTTTGAAATGTGCTGGAGTGATTTTGCCAGGTGCTCACAATCGCTCGCATGATTTTCAGAGGCGTTTGTGGGCACCGCGAGATTTGAAAGCCAGTCGCATGCTCCTGTAAGATTTTGCAGTCACCAATATATCAATTGGGCATGTCAGTGACATCAGGTGGATGTTTTCTTCCTGATGTGATCCCGAGCTCCCGAGATCTACTGTGGCTGCAATCTGGGGAAGTTTCTTTACTCGAGAAGCATCCAAATCTTCATGAAATGATCATTTGGAGTTAAATCCCTCCTCGAATGGACATATTAGGTGTTGTTTTTTTGTGCAAGGAGTCTGTTTCTTTTATTTTACTTTGTTTCCAACTGGATGAAAGTGCCCCAGAGTCTCTGACTTCCTGTTCCTATCAGGCAGGTTCCTCCCAGTGCTTTATACATCTCCTGGTCACCTTTCCTTTAGATTTGAAGCTGGAAGGATTACTCTTTGTGTCTGCTGATTATACCATTGTATTTAAGGACTTTGCATTTGAGATTTCATAGGTAATGTGAAAAATTTGTTTTGTTTGTTAAACTAGGGCAACTTGGTTTATTTGTACTTTTAATCATTTTTTAACATTTATTGTGACGGGGGGTCAGTAGTTTCAGTAAGGGCCTAGTTATTTCTTTGTAAGTATTTTTTCTTCTTTTAGAAAGGATAAATGTTGCACAGTTCACTATAGTTTTTCAATTTTTTTTAATACATTTGCAATATTGATTTAATTCACTAGGTGGCCTGGTCTGCAAATTGGCATTCTAGCCAGTAGGTCCAGTGCTAGTCATGGGTGCATGAAACAACTGGTTCTGTGGTATCTGTTGAATCATTTAGGCCGTGGATAGATTTGAAATGAAATACAAAATGGTTTTTTTTGTGGTATTTCACATTATGTTTCTTCTTGCAAACAGTATATAGCCGGGGTAATGTCTTTGGAGGATGTGTATTGTTGTAAACATTTTTAGCCCTGTCAATTTTAGTTTTTGGTTTTGCTGAATTAATGTTGTGTTCTCTGTTTTACCATGCCTCCTTTGTCTGACCTTTGTGTGTGTGTTTGCCATAGACCACCATTTGCCTTTGTTCCACATGCCATGTGGCCAGGGGCCATTTTGTACAGCCAGTGTGCATATGCCTCCATGTGTTCTTTGTTTCCCAAGGCTCCCGCCTCTTGTTGTGACCATGTGGCTGGCAGCCATTTTGTGTAGCCAGCCAGTGTGTATTTGTCATAGGCCTGCATTTCTTTTTTGTTGTGATCATGCCTTCTTGCTGCTTGTTGTTGTTGTGACGATGTTGCTGGCCGCCAATTTGTGTAGCCAGCCAGTGTGCTTTCCCAATGGGCCTGCATGTATTCTTCTTAGTTTGTTCCCCCTGCCTTCTTGCTTGTTGTTTTGACCATGTAGCTGGAGGAAATTTTGTGTAGCCAGCCAGTATGCTTTCCCAATAGGCTTGCATGTGTTCTTTGGTTTCCAGGACTCTTGATTTAAGTTGTGACCATGTGGCTGGCAGCCATTTTGCATAGGCAGTCAGTATGCTTCTTTTGCCATAGTCTTGCATTTGTTCTTTGTTTGTGGCCATGCCTCATTGATGCCATTTTCTTCATGTTTTCTAGTACATGTGAAATATTCTTTTAATTCACTATGTGGCCTAGTCTGCCAATGGGCCTTCCAGGCAGTAGGCCCAGTACTAGTCCTTAGTGCTTGAAACAACTGTTTCTGTGTTGTCTGTTAGATTAAACAGTTTTTAGGGCATGGATGGTATTGGATTAAAATACAAAAAAAAATTTTTTAAATGTGTTTCACGTTTTATTTACCCAGAAAATGGTATAGGTGGGGTAATGCCTTTGGAGGATGTATATTGTAAACATTTTAACCCTGTGGATTTTTGTTTTTGGCATTGCTGTATTCATTTGCCTTTGTTCCACATGCCATGTGACCAGGGGACATTTTGTATAGTCAGTTCCAATTGGCCTTTGATTTCCATGCCTCCATTTTGATAGCAACCATCCACCCTCCCAAAAAAATAACATCACTTTTGGCCAATTCCTCAGATTAAAGCGTAATTGTACAACCATTAAAGATTACGACAAACATGCCATATCCCTTAAACAAAAATTTATCGAGAGAGGGTTCCCAAAGAGAATGGTGAGACATGCTTATAAGCGTGCTAAATACTACAACAGAGACTGTCTCCTTGAGAATAAACAGAAAAGCGAGGGCAATTCTCTTCCCATTATTTTTGTCACTAATTACAATCAGGTCAGCAATAAACTCAATAGAAACTGGCACCTGGTAACAAGTAAACAACAGAACAATTTACCGAAGCCTATGTTCTCATTCAGGAGAAACCGTACCATTCACAATAGTCTAGTTCACACATATAGAGATGTCAGAACCTCTAGCCAGCCTTGTATTGATATAACACCTCTGCCTACTGTCACTTTCCCATGCTCAGGCTGCACCAATTGTAAGGATATTATTGCAGGAAGTTCAATCAAAAATAAGAATGTAGAGATCAAAATAAAAACCTTTATGAACTGCCGCACCAAAAATGTTATTTATTTAATCAGGTGTCCGTGTGATCAAATATACATAGGTGAGACATCTCGTGAGGTACGCATACGTATGAACGAACATAAGTCAGCAATCAGAAACAGTAAAAAAGGTGCTCCGCTGACAGACCACTGGAAGGAAGCTAGCCACACCATCAATGAGTTTAAATGGTGTTGTCTAGAAACTGTGATAATTAATGCCCGTGGCGGAGACCTGAATCAAAAAAGGAAAAAACGCGAGCAATACTATATGTCTAGATTCAACAGCGTTAGAGACGGCCTCAACAGCCGAGAAGACTGGGAACGAATAATAGATTGAGTATCACTGTAAAGACCATCAGTTGTTTAAATTGGAAGAGTACTAACTATTGGTTATCCTCTATAGTCATGAGCAGAAGTTTTGTTATATTTTGAATGTGTATAACCAACAGTTTCTGAGAACCGGTTGCTGTAAAAGTAGGAACAATAATAACGAATATTCTTTGCATAGCAATGAATAAAAGTAAGTATAGACCCTATGCAGCATAAATTTTAGAATTTCATAGGTTACTACTAAGCACTATGTTATAAGGCACACAGCGATTAATATGGCCTTTTCTGATAAAATGTAAAACATAAAAAACAAAATGGATCGATAACCATAAACAAGCATATAGTTATATCGGGTGGGGATAGATACATTAATTGGACGTATACCAGACATATTCTCTAACAGAAGCGGTAACGAATATCTTGCGCATACTAAAAAGCAATAATCTGGTTAGATTTTGTGCAATACGTATAGAATAAGTATACAGAAAATCACGAGTTAACAATCCATAGAGAACGTAGGGACACTATATGACTTTACACTATAGGTGACCCATATGGTTTAAGTGTTACCAACTGACAAAACAATAAAAAGTATTCCATACTATCGAACACAGATAGTTTACCCCTCCCTAAATATTAACAGATAAAGTAAACACCTAAAAGTGGGGCATTGAGTGTCTGTTCTCGCAAAGATGTGAATTTTAAATTCCTAAATAAAACTAAATAGGGCATCACCTTAATATTTTTATTTAAGAGCAAAACAATTATTTGCCATTCCATTAATAAACATCTTGCGCAAAATCACTATATATAATGTTGAAAAAAGCGCTGAATTTGTGTTTGTTTGACTTCGGGCGAATAAATGTACGGACTATTAAAGTTTATTGATATACAATTCTGACAACAAAACCTTTTTTAAAAAAAAACGGCAACGAACTAGCATGCCGTGTGACCAGAATCAACCAATGAGGAGCACGCTTAAGTGTGGCCAATTAGGTTTGCCTGTTTATTTAACTAACTATCAGAAACGACTACCGATACCATACTGACGTTTGCAGAACCCCATACACGCTGCCTGTGGAGGAGCAGGGAGACCGACTATTTTTAACTTGGTGAGAACGATTTAAAGGGAGTTTCACTAACGTTAACTTTGCGGTATTTCCAACAGTAAATATTCAAGTCCCAACTTAATAGCGAGATCCAGAAATTTATTAGATCAACTACAGGATGTTTAAACACAAGTGTAGATAGAATAAAGTTTTTTTAAAGTTTTTTATAGTACACCTTGGACATTTACACCTGTATGTGTTCCGAGCAGGACCAGTAAATGTGGGTTTACGAAAGTCGTAGAAACAGGGCGTCCACTTGATAAATATGTCAAAATCATACGTGGTAGAAATACGATCAGAGATAGATTAAACTTTATATGCTATACCCTGGTCATGTATACCGGCCAGGAATATATTAAATGTGGACATACGAATATTCACAGAAACAGGGAGTCCTCGTGAGAATGCTGATAACAGCGCACGTGATAACATTCAAACAGCTAAAGCCGAGAAATTGACACTGCAATTTTTCTTGTAAATATCACCATACAGAGAATAACGATATAGAGATTGTCAGGGTAAATATTGTTTTTTCACCGCTATAGCTGGTGTGATTTAAAAGAGAAAAAAAGAGACAAGAATAATACTATGTTTATAAACAGACAAGTAGCACTATCCAGTGATTAAACCTGGGCACATGCTGTTTTTCGTTGGGTGTCGGAATTTAACAAATGCATACATTAAGCGTTTTTTCAACTAAATGAGTCTATGTAAAATATCGTCAAAATATGCCCGATTACCCTACCAGTGTATCCTCAGATACAATCTCTAGCCCAGTAATAACTGGTTGTATGGCCTCTTTTTCTCAAGACATGGAAAGGGGGTTACGCAATGTGAGTCAAACCAGTGAGAAGGGAGGAGGCTTACCCACCGAAAACACACAGCTAGGCACTACGCCAGACACTACACCAGTAAACGCAGACATAAACGCAGATTTTATATCAGAGATACCAATGCAGCAGTGTATCAATGGCAGCGATAGTCTGACCATCTCTTCAAATTTTGACAAGTCTGACACCAGCCGTTCCTTCTAGTATCTCAGGAATGGAAGATTCTAGCCTCTCTGGTAAATGTACCGATTTTGTAGCAAACGCAAGTCTCGCGCTAGTAGATTTAGAGTTGGATAATCAACATCAACTACTTGAGATTCCTCCAAATCTAGACCAGAATACTCAGAGTACTCAACTGCAACCAGCTCACAGCCCTCTTCTTAGTTCTGAAACACAAATACCACCAAACGCCACTGTCTCTGCCTCACCCTTAGATCTTTCTTCAGTTCTAACTATGTTTTCCAATTTGACAGCTGACATCAAACGTGGCTTTGAGGAGTCATCCAAAATTCAGAGAGAGATTAGGACATACTGTGAATCACTGGATAACAAAATTGACGGGCTTTTTTCAAGAACTGGGGCTTTGGAAGAAACGACAGCGGTAATGTCCATAGAACTAGACAATTCAAAAGAAGAAATAGTGAAACTTAAAAGAGAGGACACTTTATTGGCTGAAAGAATGAAGGTCCTGGAAAATAATGCGAGGCGCTGTAATATTCGCATCCTGAATGTACCAGAAGGAAGTGAAGGTACCAACATCAAGGCATATATTATTCAACTCCTTATAAAATCTTTAAATTTAAAGCATACAGAGGATGAACTCAATCTAAACATTCAACGGATCCACAGGGATCCCTTCAGGCATAATTTGCAGCGGGCAAAGCCCCGCAAGATTCCAGTGAACTTCCACACGTCTCAATTGAAGGATCACATTCTAAATCTGGCCCTTAAACAAAAATCTCTGACTGGAGAGGGTTTTTCCTTTCAAGTGCGATCTGACCTGTCAAGGGCGACCCTTGATAGACAGTGGGAATTGGGTCGGAGAATGGAGGCATTCAGAAACTTGGGGGCGTCTGTGCAGCTGAGTTTTCCTGCAGCACTGAAGATCATGCTCAATAACAAAATGTTCAATGTTCGCACAGTTCAGGCTGCAGATGAGTTATTGTTGAGTATTGGCACCTCTAAAAACTGACGGTAGCTTAATTCTAGACCGAGAAGTTTGTGGGTTCCCTTATACGGTTGCCTATAGAGTTTATGTATGAATGAATATATAAAAACCTTAGGTTGACATAAACTTTCCTAGTAGAAGACAAGTAAAATAGAAAGTAAGTTAATTCATAAAAGAAGAAAGTGGGATTTTTTTTTAAAAAAAACATAAATTTCTTCTAAAAAAAAAAAAAAAGCAAAAGATAAAGGGCACGAATATACACATACTACCCCTATAAACCATCGCAGAGTTACTATTTAATGCTACTCAACCAATTTGGAGTATGACTGCAATGGGCTCGACTGACTATAGTCATTAGCGCCTCGCCTGAGCCTGGACAGAGTATCAGGGGTATCACAAACCGGACCTGCTCCGGTTGGTTAACCAGGGGTTCCTCAGGGGAGGGGGGGTGGTTTTCACGTGGGTAAGGGTTAGGAAAATAAAAAATAAAACGCTTCTCATCTCTAAAATGGCGGTCGACAATCTTATATGTGAACAATGGACTAATTTTGCTCTTTTAAGTAGTACTAAGGGGTGTAAGTTAGTAGGACCCAACATTATTAGATATATCAACTATGAGTACCATTAAGATCCTCTCCTGGAATGTTAATGGCCTGCGCACCAAACCTAGGTCTAGCACGATTTTACAATACATCCGTGACTTTGATGCGCAGGTCATTATTCTCCAGGAGACACATCTAGTTGAAGCTGAAGTATTAGACCTGGTAAAAAAAAAACAGATGGATAGATTTATCTGTTACCACTTCTCAAACAGTTAACACTAGAGGGGTTGCCATTCTCTTTAAAAAAACATCGCAACAAGACTCTTGAAGCAGAAGGTTGATCCCTTCGGTAGGTGGGTAATCGCGGATGTCATGATAGGTGGTACATGCGTCACGTTTTTTTGTGGTTTTTTTTGGAGTTCAAATCTGCTTTATTGTGGAATTGGAGACATGTCACACAGCTTGTTGTGCCTACAACCCCGAGGCCGGCAGCAGAAAGAGATTGAAATTGACACAGCCTTATGGCCGGCATCCCGGAGGCCCGGCGGCATTGCATGGAGGAAATGAGGTGGGGTAGCGCCACCGATGTTGCATGGCAAGGGAGGATGAGCAGCAGTAGAACAGTGTTTTTCTTTGGGGAAAAAAGATAGGTCTTTCCTCTCCTTTTTTGGTGTCTAGAACAACTTAACAAAACATCCCAACAATGCAGTAACTAAGAGGCAGTTCATGACTACATGGTAAGTTAAGCGGCGATGAGTTGGTGTGGCACACTATGTGAGCAGAGGCGTGCATAAGAATGTGTGCGTGTCATAGTCGTCCCAGCAAGAGGGCCATTATAAGCCAGAGGCAATGCCAGATACGGAGCCCCAGAGAGACAACCATCAGTGGGTGTTGTGACATATGTCAGGTAGGGCACAGAGTGACAGCGTGCAAGTAAGGAAGAGCAGTGGTAGTCCAAGGGAGTAGAGCCATAATGCATGTGTTGCACGAGGTCAGGGGGGGGTAAGTGAGAGTACAGCGGTCGGAGCCAGGGGGACCCCCATCCGGATAGCACAAGGACGAGGCGTGCGCGCAGAAACAGGGTCTCCGGCCAGGTCCGGTACTGGAGCAGTGCGCTAATCTATGATAGGTTGATCATCTGTCGGGTCTACGTCATCCGAACGCGCGAGTAGATATCGCACCAGTGGATCCCAAATGTCGCCGGGACGACTCGAAATGGGCAATAGTTCAGCAAATGTCGCATGCTGATCCTGGCAATGAGTTAAATCACCCAGCCAGTCCTTGAATTTGGGCGCTCTGCCCCTTCCCCACCGGCACGCCACGCGTCTCTTGGCCAGCAGAAGCACGGTATCAACGAATTTCCGGCAGGACCTAGGAAACTGCATAGTGTCCCCGAGTAGGGCCACCAGCGGGTCAAAGGGCACAGTCTCCTCAACCATCTCCGCGAGAGCGTCCACCACTTGCTGCCAGTAGCGCGCCAACTGGGGGCATGTCCACGCCAAGTGGAGAAAGTCGGCACCAGCGGCGTGGCAACGTTCACAGCGATCATCGTCCGCCAGGCCGAATCGCCGCTTCCTCACCGGCGTGTAATATACCTGCTGCAAGAATTTATAATGAATGATCTTCAATCTGCTGCTGGCAGGTATGCGAGATATGAGCGCGCAGCAATGATGCCACTGCTCTTCTGATATGTCAATAGCGAGTTCGGCAGACCAGCGCAGCCACGCATTTGATTCTGGTACCGGGGCAGCTCCCCTGAATTGACGGTAAAGGCCTGAGACCAAATGGGCCCCATCCTGTGAACACAATAACAGGTGTAACGGTGGCAAGGTGTCGGGCTCGCTGGGAAAGTCAGGCAGGAAATCTCTCATCCCCGCCTGCAGCCGCACATAGTAAAAGAGCTCGAGGGGAGTGCGTTCATGTTCAGCAAAGAACAGATCCGCCGACTTAAAGGTGCCGTTGGAGAATAGGTCTCCCCAGCAAGAAACCTGTATCTTTGCACAGCGGCTGCGAAAGCCCAGTTCCCCCAGAAGGGTAAGATTAGGGTGATGTATAAGCGGCAGCTTGGGCGAGTAGAGAAGTTTACAAGCCAAGCTCTTGGTTATGCGGCGCCACGCATCCAATGTGCAGGAGACCGACGTATTTGGTGTAGTAATGGAAGATTCAGGACAGTGGAGTAAACCATTGAGCGGGAGAGGATGTACAATCCAATCCTCCACTGCTATATGCGGCATGAAGGGAGTAGGAGCCATCCAGTGGTAAGCGAAATGCGCCTGTGCACACTGATAGTAGGCCTCAAAATCAGGAACATCAAAACCTCCCTATTCGTAAGGGAGGGTGAGTGTGGACCACTTGAGCCGGGGATTCCTGCCTCCCCAAAAGAGCCGTCGCAACTCCGACCGCAGGGTTCGGAAGAAATTAGCGCCAGGAAAGTAAGGTATATTGAGAAAAAGGTAAAGAAAGCGGGGGAGCACCACCATTTTTATGAGCGACGCTCTCCCGGCCATAGACAGCGGCAGAGTAATCCAGCGGTCCACTGAAGCAATCAGTTTGGTTATCGCTACCCCGTAGTTGGATCGCAGTGTCTCGTCCCTGTCGCGTGAAATGCAGATCCCAAGATAGCGGAGATCAGACCGACACCACTCGAGTGGGTAATCAAGAGGGAAAGCAGTCACCGCGTCGGCTAGAGGAAAGAGTTGCGACTTGGACCAGTTGATATGGACACCAGACATCCCGCCAAACAGTACAAACTCTCTGAATAAGGGATTAAGGTATATGTCGGGGTGTTTGACATACAGTGTGATGTCATCCGCACAGAGGGACACATCAATCTGTCGTTGCAAGCATTGCACTGCACCGCCGCGATGTAGTTGGCGCAATCGACAGGCAAGAGGCTTGACAGCTATGGCGAACAATAGGGGGGAGAGAGGGCATCCCTGTCTTGTGCCCCTGGTTAGTGCGATAGGCTGTGATAAGTGACCATTGATCAGTATTCTCGCCATAGGGCGAGTATACAGCAGGTGGACCCAGGATATAAATAATTTGGGAAACCCCATACTAGGCAGCACCGAGAACAGGTATGGCCACTCGACAGAGTCGAAGGCCTTGGTCGCGTCGATAAATATGGCCGCCACGGGTGTGTCAGGGTGCACCGTGCGGGGTACATGCATCACGTTGGTTGGATACTATGGGCCTAACCGTGATGACCCATCTGCCCTGGCCACGCTGTTCTCTGATCTTTTACATTTTCTAGAACCTATGATAATAGCGAGAGATTTTAATATCGTGCTCGACCCTCTGCTGGATAAGTCTACCTCTGGCCGACAACTCGCTCACTCTAAATTCAGAGACCTCCTACTGAAATCTATGTATCTATATGGATTTATTGACATTTGGAGAGCAAGGTCGGGTCAGAAAACTGGCTTTTCCTTCAGAAATTACAAGTACCGTCATAGATCTAGGATCAATTTCATTTTGGTAAACAAAGTTCTGGATAAATTGGTTAGGAGTGTAACCTATTAACCATCTCACCTGTCCGATCATTTGTCGATACTCTTAGACTTCGAACTGCAGTCTCAACCCCTGACTAGGTCATGGTCAATTGACAGATCTTACCTTACATCTCCCGATGATTTGGAGTATATCAGAGTGGAAACGCAAGAATTTTTTTAAATTAACATTGGTTCGGCCTGCTCTAGCACAGTATGGGACGCTTTTAAATGTTCTCTGAGAGGGGTTATTAAGAATAAAACTTTGTTTTGAAAGAAACAGTATACCCAAGCGGTTGCACTGATAGAGGCCAACATATCGACAGCCCAATCAGAACTAGAAAATCTTAACAATGCCCCTGAGCATGTCACACTGGCTAAACGGGAGGAGTTGATGAAGCTTAAAGGGCAACTAGCTTCCCTACTAAACCAACGTATTTTGCAAAGGTGGGAAGCCAGTAAATTAGCCAATTTTGAATTTGGTGAGGGGGCGGGCAAATTACTAGCCTGGAAGTCTAGAACTGATCAGACACGCAACAATATTGAGTCTATAATTACTGGCTCCGGCACAGTATCCTCTGACCCAGAAATAAGGTCAGCCTTCAAAGATTTTTTCCAGGCTATATATCGAGAGAATAATAACATCTCCTCCAATAATGTAGGAAACTGGCTTAATAAAATTTCACTCCCAGTACTCTCTAGAGAACAAGTGGCTTTTTTAGATCACCCTATAATGGTAGAAGAGGTATCAACTGCCATACTTAACAGTAAATCTGGAAAGGCGGCGGGCCCTGATGGCCTACCGGCAGAGATATATAAACATATTGCAGCTGATATCGCCCCCTTTCTCGCCAGATTATTCAATCAAGTTCTGATAGATGGCGATCATGGAATAAAGCTTCTATCACGCTTATTCTGAAACCAGGAAAGGCATCCACCGCCTGCGGTTCGTATTGCCCCATTTCAGTTCTTAACGCCGACTATAAGATCTTCGCGTCACTTCTAGCCAAGAGATTGGGGCAGGTCGCCCCCTCAGTCCTACACTCCAACCAAAAGGGCTTTGTTAAAGGTCGCCAGCTTTATGAGCTGATATACGACCTAATAGGAGTCATTGACATGGCAACTAGCTCATCGCTATCCCTGGCTATTCTCACGTTAGACGCAGCCTAGGCCTACGACAGGGTCAATTGGATATACTTGTCGGGGGCCTTGGAAAAATTTGGCATGGGTCGGGCCTTTCGCAGAGCGGTGGAATTACTGTACCATAACCCATCGGCCTCGGTCTTGGTTAATGGCGGACTGTAGGAACCATTTACCATCACAAGGGGCACTCGGCAGGGTTGCCCACTTTCGCCCCTGCTCTTCGATCTCTATATCGAGCCATTTGCTCAAATAATCTGCGAAGATATTAACATCATACCATTCAGATGTAGAGATTGGGAAAAAAAAGTATCCTTGTATGCTGATGATCTTATGATCATAACTTCAGATATCAGCACAGCGTTTCCGATAGTCATAAATCTAGCACAACAATTTGGGAACATCTCTGGCTATGAAGTTAATGCCACAAAGACTGAGGTTATGGCGTGGAACAGCACAACAGCGGGACTTCCTGTACAACCCTGTGACAGCATGAGATATCTTGGCATAAAAATTGTAAAGGATATTAATCTGATCGCCCCTACAAATTTCACTCTGGTGGCTAAAGAATGTAGGAAACTAATGAGTTCTTGGGGACATCTTCCATTAACGCTTCTAGGTCGATCAAACTTAGTCAAGATGTCTATCTTACCTAGGCTGACCTTTATTTTCAACAGCTTACCACTTTATTTTGATAAAACACTGATAGCAAAGATGCAGAGTGACATTACCTCATTTGTTTGGAGGAACAAGACTGCAAGAATTTCTTGGAGCAAATTAAGGCGTCGTAGGGAGAAGGGTGGTTTGGCCGGTCCTGACCTTCAGATTTATGCTTGGGCCTTTCAGTTGACACACGCCCGAATGCTACTCAAAACTCCACTAGATCAGGGCATCGGTTTAATGTTTTCAACACTACTACAGTGTGAAGGTCTAAGTCAGATGGGTTTTCTATTTAAGTTCGGAGACCCCAATTTTTTTAAGAAAATCAAGCTGAAGGTATTGCAGGGTCTAGCAAGAACTTGGTATAACCTTAGAACCACTACCAAAATAGGCTACCATTCTAACGGATCTCCTATATGGGATCTTCCTGCTCCTCCGTGCTGGACTAAAGATGCATTGATAAGACCACTAAAAGATGCTGGAATTTTAACATGGGGAGACCTGTTCTTTGAAGGGGAAATGCTTTCTTGGGAACATCTAGTGAGTAAGGTAGGCCCCAATATCTCTAGATTAAAATTCTTACAAATCTCAAGCTGGGCACAAGCACAAAGAACATGCCCCTCACGTCGTCAACAACGACCTTTAGGAGGAAGTAGTAAACTGGAATCTTGCTTACTTGACAACGCACCAACGTCCAAGGAGGTCTCCCACTTTTACAATCTAATCTTAGAGGAGATTGACGGAGAATTCCATCTTCCAGACCAGCTGTGGGGCTCCTTATTGCCTGCAATAAACGTGAATGAACTTTGGTTAACATCCTGCAACGTTCTCTGGGATATTGTCAAACCTGCCTGGCTTCGCAGAAACCATCTTTTTACCCTTCATAGGGCTTACTATTCTCCCCAGAGGTTGTCCAAATTTTCAACAGGTGTACCAGTGGCTTGTCCCCGTTGTGGTCAAGTGGCAGCCTCAGATGCGCATATGTTTTATGATTGCACACATTTAACATCTTACTGGCAATCAATAGGCAATAAATAAACATCTTCAATAGGTTCTACTGTGAGTATAGATCTCCGCCTAGTAATTTTTGAAGTAGTGGACAAAAAGCGAAGTGCTAATAACAACCTTTTGTTCTATTCAATGCTGGTGGCTCGACGTGAGATCTGCAGGCAGTGCAAAGAGGCCTCTCCTCCGACGTTGCATGACTGGAGTTCCTCCATGCTACATATATCTAAAATGGATCTTTCCAGGGCTGGAAAACCTGACAAAAGAGCTTTTTGGTTGAAACTTGATTGGTCTCAATAACTAGAGCTGTTTTTTTTCCCCCAGTTCTAATGATTATGAAGCCATGACGCACTCTCTTTGCTCTATCACTCTCCCCTTTTCTTTAAGGCGAATTTGTGGTAACAGCAATGGTGGAATCTGGCTAATGGCAATTACCGTCGAAATCGTACACAAGAGTCGGTGATCAACTGGGAGACTGACATGGCTGTAGGGTCTTGGCAGTTCCTTATTACGATCGACCCCTACCAGTCTTGCACTGAGACAGCATGTCTATTTCTCATATTACATTTCTCCAAGTCCACGGTACTGATGGGCCAGCCATGGTTGAGATGAGGAACAAACAAAAAAACCAAAAAACATATGCCCGCTTTAATAGATCCGCGGTACATGCACCAATTAGTATGGGCGTGTAAAAAGGCACGTGTTATTCAGTGTGTGCCCATACTTTTGCGCGCTTAACTTTAAGGAATACACACTTATACATGGTTACTTTTAAAAACCAATTGATATGTATTATAAACACTGTTGTAATGGGGCCATGTATCTATATTTCTATCTCCTATGAATTTACAAAAGGAGTAAAGGCGCGTTCAGAAATGAATCTTTAATAATATTAAGTAAAACTGATTGAAATAACCGATAGACTAAGAGGAAAGATATAAATCCAGATAGTAACTTTCTACTCAATTATTACTCTTCCTCGATAAATGCGAGGCGACATTAAAACCACAAAAACATTTCCCTGTTTACAGATCGCCTTTAAACCTGAGTTCACCCCCTTAGTTTAAGAGTGCCGTGGAACACAGTATTACAGACCCGACTACAGCGATTCAAGAATATACAGGAGATAGGTGGTGAGTGCCAATATACTTGTTGAGTTAATTGGGAAAGATATAGGACAACAAAGCACTTAGTGAAATGTCTATGTTCTTTCTAGATATCAAGCACCAGAATTAAGATCGGTGGCTCCCCTCAGGCAGGGTATACTTCTCTGAAAATCTGAACAGGTGTTTTCGTTATCCTTATAATAAATAGCACTTATGAATTTAGACTATACCTATGAGTAGTATTAACACCTACGTGTACTCAATGAAACTGAATGAATAGAACTACGTATGAGTAATGGTACGAGTACTTGACCTGTGTCGCAATGTCATATGAGGACACAAGTTTACAATTTGACTCTGAAGTAATTCCAGAGCATTTATATTTAAGGTAAGGTAAGGGACATAGCAACTTTTTGTTACTTTGTATAATTAAGGAATAGAGAATAGGACTCACTGAGAACCTGATACTTTTGATAACCACAAATAACCATAACGTGAACTGAAAAGAGAGGGAGAAAAGTCAATTTTTCAGATACTTGAAATGTGTAAATGTATTACTGTTCCCTTCATAAAGAGAGGACTTTTCATAATGGAGCAATGGACCACTAGGTTGACAGAACATTTTTAACTTAGGTTTACTATGTAAAGTCTTTAATTGTTATGTTTTCTGTACGGTAATTATGTATCTCTTTGTAGAGAAACAGTCCTGAAGAAGGTGCCTATTACCAACACCGAAACGCTGCGTCAACACTTGTGCCCTTGAATAATTTTAAAAATATTGATGTGTAAACCTTTTTTATATTTTTACCTATGAAAACTATAATGTATTGATTTTTTAATGATGTATGTAAGTGTTATTGTATATATATATATAAAACCATACCATGCAGAATAAACATGTATATGTTCTAAAGTTTTTTAACATAATTTTGTCTAGCCAGTAATTTTTTGTTACAGCTTGAGTTCTGTCTAATTGTGTGTATTTATTATAAAGACTATTGATTGTATTGTATTGTATTTTAAGGGGAACTTGTAAAGCGCACTGACACCGTGGGTTTCCTGGCGCTGGTTGGATGCAGAAAGACCAGAGGGACTTAGCTGGATTGAGGGAAGAGCCATGTTTTTAAGGATTTACGGAAAAGAATGAGAGAGTTAGAGGTTTTGAGAGAGAGGGGGAAGGAGTTCCAAAGTTTAGGGGCCAGGAATGCAAATCTCCGGCCTCCAGATCTGCAAAGTTTGATAGGAGGGATGGGCAGGAAGTGAAGGTGGGAAGATCTCAGGTTCCGTGAAGGGCAGTAGGGCCTGATGAGGGATTTCAGAAAGACGGAACAGGAGCCAGATAAAGATTTAAAGGTGAGGCAGCCGATCTTAAAGGCTGCCCTCGAGGTGACAGGGAGCCAATGCAGGTTAGAGAGAAGGGGTTTGGTGGATTGCCATTTTGGGATCTCAAGGGCCAATCTCGCCGCTTGATTTTGAACAGATTGTAGTCTGGAGAGAGATGGTTTAGGCAGACCGTGGTAAATAGAGTTCGACAAATCTAAGCGGGAGAGGACAAGGGCCATGATAACTTGCAGAAGGGCTTCAGGAGTGAGGAGATAGGCCACCTTCCTGATCCTGCGCAGCTGGAACATGCAGGAGGAGACCACCGTCCCCACTTGGGGCCCGAGAGAAAGGCCGGAGTGAATAGTGACCCCGAGACTCTTTACCGAGGCCACGGGGGTGGGGGGGAGGCCCAGTTCTGCCGGCCAAAAGTGCGGACCCCAGTGGGTAGAGCTCCTGCCAGGAAGAAGGAGCTCCGTCTTTCCGGGGTTCAATTTGAGCTGGTTTTGACACATCCACTTGAGGATGTGGGACATAACTGCCTGGAAATTAGGGATAGCAGAGGGGGAACTGAGAGGAAAGATGAGTTGCAGGTCGTCCGCGTAATTAAAAACGGTGACATCCCACTGCCTTAGAGAAAAAAGGAGGGGTCGAAGATAGAGGTTAAAGAGAAGAGGGGATAAGGAGGAGCCCTATGTACTTGAGTGTCTAACTCCCTCTTTACTAGCTAGTTCTATGGTTTTTGTGGTTGTCAGATAAACCTAAAGGCTAGGTGTGTTCTTAAGTCCAATCTGGGACGTATATTTTCTTCTGGACTATTACAATTGTCCTCTAGACATTCTTATATTGTTTCAGTACCTTTCCCCTGGTCCCATATTTGTCCAGTAAGGGGGCCTCCTATATCTTTTTCTCTTCTACCATGTGGTGGTGGCCATTTTGTGTAGCCAGCCAGTGTGATTTCCTCATAGGCCTGCACGTGTTCTTTGTTGTGGCCATGCCTTCTTGCTGGTTGTTGTTGTTGTGACCATGTGATCGGTGGCCATTATATGTAGGAGGTCAGCGTGTTTTTCCCATAGGCCTTCATGTCTTTCTTTGTTCCCAGTGCCTTCCTGCTCAGTGTTGTTGTTGTTGATGACCATGTGGCACTGGCTGGCAGCCATTTTGTGCATCCAGACAGTGTGGCCCTTTGCCATAGGCTTGCATAAATGGTTGAGAAATAAGATAGCAGTTTAAAAATTATTTTTATTTCTTTAAGGATAACTGCACTTTTTTATAATTTTTTTATTTTAATTTTTTTAATTTTTTTTTCAATTCATTAGTACAGTTATTTTTTTATATTAATTTGTTAATTTTTTTACCCGTCATGTGCTGCAATTAACATGAATACTTTCTAAAATGCACACAATCTGCCTCATAGCTGCTCTCTTATTAACTTTTGTGACACTTACCTGCTGCTTGTATTCTCTTCCACTGTGGTTTCTTCCTCCGCCTCCTGCACAAGCTTGGTGCAAACTATGGTACCAGGGGTCAAACAAGCTATTTGAGAAAGCACCATACGATATGTTGGAAGGAGCACTGTAGTGGCCAAAAAAAACGCAAATGTTGTTGATGAAGAGGGTAAAAGCCGGCTACGCAGAGAACCCAAGTCTGATCACAGTGGAAGGTGAAGAAGAGGAAGACATTTTTGTTACACAAAGCAGCCCTCTCCCCAGCACTGCAGTAGTATCGCCCACATAAGAAACATCACAATGGCACAAGACTGAGGTCGAGATACCAAGCCAAGAGAATGTCCAGCTGAAACGCACATTGAGCCTACCTCCGCCTGCTCTCAAGAAGGCACCTGCATCAGTGGCACCAGAAAAGAAATAAAAGCAGGCTACTAGTCCTGGCATGTTTAGGCCGGAGGGGAAGTATTAAAGCAACCACCCAAAGGCAAGTTTGTAAAATACGAAGCTGGTTGAAATGTTAGCGCAGGATCTCCTCCCTTTTTCTTTTGTGGAATGGGTGGGCTTTCTTGAATTTGCGGCAGCCATCTGCCCAAAATGAAATAGACTTGCTGTTTCAGCGCTTCATCACGATGTGCCGGAATGGCTTGGACAAGCTTTGCAGCTGTTCACAGTATCCAACTTACAACAGATATGGGGACAAGTTGCCTAGTGACTGATTACATGTGCATCACTGCACACTGGATCTCTTTTGTGGGGGCTAATTAAAAGATATCTGCAGGAGTTGACACTGGTGAGATTTTAAATGCATTTAGGTAGCATGCAACAGTAGCCATGTTCGCCATGGAGAAATCCCATACAGCTGCAAACATTTTGGAAGACTTTAACAACAAGGTCTTTGAATGACTGCGACCAAGTGGGCATAAGATTGGATTTGTTGCCACAGACAATGGCAAAAATATAGTTGAGGCCATGGCCGATGGTGGCTATTTCAGGGTCCTGTGTTTGGCGCACTGCATCAACATCATTGTACAGGACTTTCTCAAAAAAGAAGACCAAGTAAGCAACTTACTGTCCACATGCAGAAGAATCTGCACCCATTTTAGCCATTCATTTAAAGCCCAGAAACATCTGTGGGTCATTCAGCGAGATAGCATAATTAAAGTTAAATCACTCATGCAGGAGGTGCCAACACGTTGGAACTTGACTTATTACATGATTGATCACTTGTTTGAGCAGTACAGACCTATCAATAAATATTTCATGCAAAGAGGGGATGCAACTGTGAAAGGCGTGATCATTGAGATTAATGGGGCCTAGTCAAATACCTAACAGAGATGCTGCTTTTTTTAGGTGTTCACTATGGAAGTCAGTAAGGAGGACAGTACCATGGGCCAATCTATCCCTTTGTTTCACATGCTACAGGAAGAGCTAAAGAAGCGGCGAGATTGGCCCTTGTCTGAAATGTATGCAGGTGTGGGCGAAAAAAAGAAGTGTATAACTTGGAGGAGAGCTTATTTCTTCGCTTATCTGTTAATACAAGGGTACAAAGAGACATTGTGTTATCCAAACATTACATTGGTGCCACCATTCTTGCTCCACAGTGCAAACCATTACTGTCCACTTCCTTCCTTTTTCAGACAGGATTTTGGAAAATACAAAACATGGATAGCTGAGCAAGCAAATGAGCTAAAAAAATAGAACGGTGAGGAATTGAAGGGCCACTCCTCCAGGGAACAGGTCCTGCAGAACAGCCTTCAAGTTTAGAGCCTGAGGGTAATGCTCCTGGCTCGCAGAAGCCAAAACCAATATCAAGAACACCATCAAAAACAAGAACAGGAGAATCAGCCCCAAAATCTGCAAACAAGTGGTTTCTAATGGCAGGGCTTACGTCCACTGCAGAGGTGAAAGCTAAAGAGGTCGAGCAAGGTCGAAAACCAAAGACCACTGAGCGGATGGTCCAGGCCTATCTGGATGACCAACAGAGGTCTATGTTGACTAAAACCTATTGGTGTATTGGTATGGGAAGAGGTGCCAATTGCCAGTGCTTAGCAGGCTGGAAATATACTATCTGGCTTGCCCGGTTTTTAGTGCTGCTGGTGCTTTTGTCACAGTGAGTGCCCCAAAACGAGGAGAGATTAACCATGATTAAAATTAATTAGCGCTTCAGATCACTGCATTGCTCCATACCTGAAGTACAACAGGAGGAAGATGAGTGAGACACAGGTGATGGAAGTAGTGTGTTAGATGACCTATTTATGGGTGAACCACCACACTTTGAGGATGACCTCTACTTCCCTGACTACTAGGCCTGGGCCACAGTAATCAGAACAAAAACCCTGCCTTTGCGATTTAAGCAGGTCCCATATAGGGATCCTACAATGTTAATGGAGCCACAACCACCATTCAAAGCCAGATACCAGAAAAATCGATCATGTCAATTTTTTATATAAATGTATTATTCATTTTAAATTGATATACAGTTTCGAGCTGAAGGTCCTCATCTTTAAGACCGTCCCGTTTCCCTCCAAGCAGAAAACATTTCCTTCCCTATAGAGAGGATAGCGCCTATACTTAGGTTGAAAAGTAAGTGCCTTTAAATAAGTAACACTGATGCGATATTGAAACGTTAGAGGTTTTTTTAAATATGCAAATCGCTATCCATGCAGACACTGAGGTCTTAAGTGCAATTAACTCTCTAGAACTAGGAAACAGGACTTGAATTAGGTGGATGTAAGACTAGTTGTGTATGTGGTTTGAATAACTGTTTTTACAGACCTGAGGAGCTTCTCTCCCTCCCCTCTAGTGTTGTTTTATGTGTTAATATAATCTCGCTCGGAGCAATCGTCCCAGCCAGATCCGCCTGGGTACCAGAATATAACAATTATGTAAAACTTGAGATGTACCAGAATTGTATATTAAGTGAATGTTAAAATGCCTATATACTTATATGTGTATTTTGTATTTATAGATATTCAGTCCCCCCCCTTCATGGTTCATCGTCGCCCTGATGAAGGTGTGACCCGGATGGGTCTGTACACCGAAACGCGCGTCGGCGTGGTTCCTGTGGGCAATTGGATAGTTTAATTCACCTCTATCCCCTCTTCTGTGTATTGCCCTAATACCTTTGTTTTCAATGAATTATATCACATGTGCAGTAATCGATGTGATGGCGACCAGGTATTAGTTGGGATCGAAAGAATGGTTGGATGAGTGTTTACTGAGTATGAGGAAGTATGAGTATGAGAGTGAGTATGGATTGTGTGGGACTGTATATTTGACCTTGAACTGGTTTTACTAAATTGTGAAAAATGAATGTATATTCACTCATATATTTTTGTGGTATATTTTTTATGAAACTGTATATCAATTTAAAATGAATAATAAATGTATATAAAAAAATGACAAGATTGATTTTTCTGGTATCTGGCTTTGAATGGTGGTTGTGGCTTCATTGACATTGTAGGATCCCTATATGGGACCTGTTTAAATCGTAAAGGCAGGGTTTTTGTTCTGATTACTTTGGTTCTTCTTCCCCTGTTTACCAGCATATATCCTTTCCCGTTGGGGGGCCTCCTTTTATTTTGTTTACTAGGCCTGGGCCAACAGCCATAGAACTTTCTCTCAGCGTCTCCATGTAGGAAGGTGGATATCTGACTATGGTTACCCCCAAACTTTTTGCCTGGTGTTTAGCTGGTTTTTGACTTAGTTGGCCTGGGATCCTGCTATTCAGGGCCCCAGGCTGATTGCTCTCTCCTTAAAATGGACTCCATGTACCTTAGGTGCATAACACAATTGGAATTGGTTCACCTTATAGGCCCCTGTAACAGTGTACCATAGGTACCCAGGGCATAGGTGTAGCCAAGGCCTACCAGGGGCTGCAGCATGTATTGTGCCACCCCTGGCCTGGCCTCCATATTTGACACAACTGGCTGATCACTCAGCTGGGGTAAGTTGGTGTAATCACCTCTTACTTAGGTACAGTATGCCTGTGCCTAACCCTAAACTGGACACATGTGTTCCTATCAGCCACTCCTATGGAAGGCCTCATCAATCCTGGAGGCAGAGTGCTTGGAAATATGTGAGATGGTGCTCTGGCATGAGCTGAGCCTGTCTGCAGCTGTCGGGAACAACTCCCTAAGCTGTTCCGGGATATTGCCATACCATATACTCTTAAGTGCATTATAATCCTCGCGGTTAAATGCTATCTTTGGTTTGGCTTTATCAAAACATGTCGAGTAAGGTGTCATACGAATTGGAATACTATCCCCTCGCCAATTCTGGCGACGGGGATAGCATTCCACCCTTCTAGAGGGACACGACATGTGTGTAGCCTTAACCCCGGTTAAAGTTAAACAGAGCCTCAGCTTCACAAAATGGACGCTGCCACCACAGACACAAGTCTGGCCTCCTGCTGCTGACCGAAACTCGGCAGATGGTGGCCTGGACAAAGGGTTTCCTGCCTTGGGAGGTGCGAGCACCACCCCAGACAGGATTTTGTGTATTAGGTAGGACAGGGCTGAAAAGAATCAGACATGCCCGGGGCACACAAGGTGTCCCCGTGCATAGGCCAGTCCAAACCGGTTCTGGGGCCTTCCAGCCCCAGTCCTGGCGCGGAGCTGGACAAAGGAAAGGGGGTGTAACCGCCCCCCTTCCTGGTTCCACCCAGAGGAGGGACCTAGTAGGTGATCCACCCCCAGTTTGGGAATAAGAGGGGGAGCAGTGCCATTGCACAGCAGATCATCCCGAAATCAACTTAAAACTAAGAAGAAGACTGGACTTCGACATTCTGCTGCACAGAAGACTGAAGAAGAATCTCCCTTGTGGCCAAGGAGTGACCACCCTGTGAACACAGGTACCAACCAGCAACTCGACGTCTGCTTTGCCGCCGCCTCCCGCCAGAGACCGAGCCCAGAGCCCGACAAGAACCAGACTCCCAGACCTCTCAGAGCCCGATCCACCGTCCCTGCGAAGAAGGGACCCGTGGAGGCACCGAGTGACGTGGGACCGGACCTCTTGAAAGACACTCGACAAGCTGACTGCGCAGCTTCTGAGGCATCCTCGACGTTGTGCTTTGGGGATTGAGAACCCCCACCACCGAGCAGCCCTTGCACCGAAGATCAGCCCCCCAGCATCTCCACGATCTGCGTGGGGCCCTTTTGCACCGTGCCACTCGACGCGCCATCCCGGCCACTAGCCACGTGGTCAGCGGCCATCTTGGCGACGAACCCGAAGATTTAAACAGCAGGTCTGGTTGCTCCAGACCTACCCAAGCTCCTGTGAAAAGGAGCCCTCGCTCTGACCTTACTGGTCCGAGTGAACAGCATCTTTCAACTCCTGCGTGGCTTGCATTTGCCAAGGCCTGTTTGCTCCGATCAGGTCGCCGACACCGCCAACAGCGAGAAGCCTACGTGGGACAGCTCGTGACCGACTCCTGGACGTCCTCGACCCCGGGTATCCACGTGGCTGCAGAAAGAAGCTACCCGACAACGCCTGTTTGCACCCGACATCGCCTGGTTCCACTCTGGTTCCAGGGCAGTCACTGGCTAGTGACTTTGAACACTGTCCCCTCTGCTTTCAGGTCTTCAACTCTTCCGATCCACCCTTGGATCCACCGGAACTCTTCTCATCGAGCCGCCTGCAGCATCTTCAGCTCCAAGCACCATCGACCAGCGTGACGAAACCCGACACATCTTCGACCCTGTGCACCCGCTTCCTGTGGGTGAGGTAACTCAGCTCCGCCGGTGCTCCTGCACTGGTACACATCCCAAGGGCCTGTGTTTTAAGTTTCAGCTCCGTAGGTCACTCGGAAGGTTCCTAACTTTCTAACTTTGTGCTTTTTACGCACCATAGACTTTGTATTGAGAAGTGCGTGCACTTTGAACACTGCACCCGAGTCCCGTGGGCCTTTCCCGACTTAGTTAACTCCAGTCTCGAATAGCTCCAGCGATTCCCAAGGCCCTAGGCCTCTTCACTTTCCGTTAGGTATCTCTTATACCACTTATTTAGTATATGGTTTAGGTGGCCCCTAGGGCTCATCCATATTGTGCAACTTTTGTGTATTTTAAACTGTCTTGTGATTTAACGCTTGTGCTTCTGTGCTCATAAAGAGTCCAGGGGATTTTAATAGTTAATAAATCAATATATATTTTCAATATATATCTGTGTGGTGTCCCTTTCATTTGGTATTCAAGGGGGTTGTGTATGGTATAACAGCTGGCTTCACATGCCTTTCAGAGTTTAGCCTAAGACTGCTTTGTCCACGTTACCACTAGGATAACTGGTCTACAAGGTTGAATTACAACCATCATCATAAGGGTTGCTTGGCATGGTACAAAGTGATCACTAGAATTAGTGAGCATTATATACCAGGCCAACTTCTCACATTGGTGAGCAGCGGATTGGGATCTGAGCTTGCTGTTGTTTTACCATTACAATCTTTGAGATTATCATTTGAAAGATCATACAGGTACCTGCTAGGTACATATAAAACAAGACTAGTATACTTAAGTTCTACTGAACTTAGTTGTTGTAGAGCAAAGGGAGTAGCACACCCTAGCTACAACTACTAGATAGGTTTAGTAGGTAAACACCAGTGTAGGTAGATTGCAACACATCCACCCACACTAGAGCAATGTCTGGAACAGAGGGGTCCAGTGGACTTACTCCTGTTGAGAGTGACCCTCCAAGGGCACCATCCCAGTTTGCTATTTTTCCCTTTAAGGAATTAAGACAGCTTTGTGTCTTAAGGGGTCTGAAGACAGGGCCTTCCCCTACTACAGACCACCTAAGAGAGCTCTTGGATCAGTCTGAGGCTCTAAAGACCTCTAAAGCAAACCCCACAGGGGATGCTGAAGGAGGCCATCCTTCAGAGGATGACACTGTAGACACCCCTGCCCCTATCATCCTGGTAGATGAGGAAGCCTCCACCACTGGAGCTCCTCAGGTAGATGTAGAGGAAGAAGAAGAGGAGGAGGAGGTGGAAAGCAGTGAGTCAGATGATGACAGAGATAGTCAGGTGCTGGTCAGTAGACTGAACCAGGCTAACTTAAGTCAACTTGGGAATGAATCAGGTAACAACCCATTCAGACCCCCAGGTGGACTTAACCAGGGCCATAGGAGGAGGAGGCATCACTCAGGTGAATCCAATACCTCCCATGTCTCTAGAGGCTCTCATGGTCACTCCAGAAAGGAGATGACTAGCCCTCAGAGAAGGGAACATGAGGCCAAGATGAGAGAGGCTGAGCTTAGGATCCAGAGGCAAGAGTTAGAGGTTGCCCTGGCTAAGGAGAAACTTGCTAGAGCAAGACAGCCTAGAGAGAGTGGATTAGGATCCACTGGTGGCAGCAATATCCAGATGGATAAAGACAGGTCCTTTGATACAAGAAACCTGAGTAAGATTGTGCCCCCCTACAAAGCTGGGGATGATATCCACAAATGGATGACTGCACTTGAGAGAGCCTGCATGGTACAGCAGATCCCTCAGGAGCAGTGGGCAGCAATCTTGTGGCTCTCCTTTGAAGGTAGAGGCAGAGACAGACTCCTCACAGTTAGTGATGAGGATTCTAGAAACTACATGGTCCTGAAGAGTGCTCTGATTGATGGGTTGGGCTTAACCACTGAACAGTACAGGTTAATGTTCAGAGACACCCAGAAGACACAGACTCAGGACTGGTCTGAATTTGTTGAATGTGCCACTAAGGCTCTGGAGGGCTGGTTGCTGGGAAGTAAGGTTACTGACTATACAGGATTGTATAATTTAATTATGAGAGAGCAAATCTTAAGTAATTGTCAAAATCAGCTTCTACATCAGCACCTGGTTGACTCTGATCTGACCTCCCCACAAGAATTGGGTAGGAGGGCAGACAAATGGGTCAGAACCAGGATCAGGCCTAAGAACCAGGGTGGTGACCAAAAGAAAGAGACTACCAAGCCTCAAGAGAAGGGTGGGGATAAAAGTAAGGAAAAGACTTCCCCAGGGCCCCAAAACTCCAAGAATGGGGGTGGGTCCCAAGACACTTCTACATCCCAGAACAAGCCTTATTGTCATACCTGTAAACAGGTGGGGAATTACAAAACAGATAGCTGTTGTCCCAAGAATGGCAATAAGGAGAATATACCTCCAGGTAAGGCTCCAACACCTCCTGTCACTGTTAGCAGTGGTCCCCCAGGTGGTGGGAGCACCCCCAAGAATTTGGGTGGGTTTACTTTTGGAGGACAGGTGGACTCTGGCCTATCCAGGTCCCCTAACTCAGATACTCTTGTCTATGAGACTGGCATGGGGTTTGCCAATTTCACAGCTTGCCCAAACACTTTGAGCAAGTATAGACAGGAGCCCCTCATCAATGGTTTGAAAGTTGAGGCCTTCAGAGACACAGGGGCTAGCATCACCATGGTGGCTGAATGTCTAGTCCCCTCAAGGCAACTTTTACCTGATGCCAGATATCAGGTGACAAACATTGATGGCATAAAAACCAATCATCCCATGGCAGTAGTCAATCTTAGCTGGGGAGGTGTCACTGGCCCAAAGAGAGTGGCAGTGTCAGCAAACTTGCCTGTAGATTGCCTACTGGGTAATGATTTGGAAATCTCAGCCTGGGCTGAGGTTGAACAGCAAACCCATTCCAGAATGGTAAATCTCCATGGAAAGGTTAGTGGGGCTGTGATAGCTACAGCCCCAATTCAAGATGTCCTTCCTGAAAAGGTTGGGAGGGCTGAGCAAACCTCAGCCCCATCTTTAGATAACTTCCCTCCTGAAGAGAGTAGCAGGGCTGTACTGATAACAGCCCATACCCAAACTGAGTCTCCTCCTGAAAAGGTTGGTGGGGCTGTGATGGCCACAGCCCAAACTCAAACTGATACCTGGGTAGTGAAGCCTGAAATGATGGATCACTCCACCCAAACAGAGAGCATTGAGGAGGAAGAGAAATCTCCCTCCCACCAGACTTTAGGAAAGGATCAGCCTCCTCAGGGAACTGATCTTACCCCTGATGAAGGAACTGTCCCAGAGGTTGTTAGGCCTGGCCTGACAGAGCCTCTGATGGCAGTGGACCCTTCTCAGGAGGGACCCAGTCTGGAGCAGGTAACCTGCCCCTCTCTACCTTGCCTTACTAAGCCCAGGGCTGCAGAGGACAAGAAGGACAGTGAGACCCAAAGGGCCCCCTGTCAAATAAAGCACCCCCATCAGCAGATTAGGGGCACCGAAACTAGTAGCCCTAGTGAGGTGCAAGCTTTAAAAACTCCTGAGGGATCCCCCTTAAAAGTAGTTAGGGACCTCCCCCAGATGGATATTGTTGGGCACAGCCAAACCTGGGACCCTAAGGGCCCAAACCTGACCTGTCCCTCCAGTAAGCCAAACAGAGGGACCCAGCCTCCAGCTTTAGGTAGCCAGAGGTTGACCCTGAGAGCACAGTGCAACTCAGTCAGAGAAAGAAAGGCACACATGGTGGAGAGTGATTGGAGGAAGCTGAGCCCTACAGAGGAAACTCACTTCAGTACTCCATCCCAACACCAGCCTTTGACTTTGCAAAGACACACCACAGGTAGAGATTCCCTATGGTGGAGACCCTCAGATGCCCTTAGGGTGAGGGATTGCTTAGTGGACCATGAGACAGGGGGTTACCAAGCCAGAGCTGGTACTTCCTTATATGGCCACTTAGGCAATATAGGCTTACCTGGTCAAGGATAGCCGTATCTCCTTTCGTTTGGGGGGGGGTTATGTAGGAAGGTGGATATCTGACTATGGTTACCCCCAAACTTTTTGCCTGGTGTTTAGCTGGTTTTTGACTTAGTTGGCCTGGGATCCTGCTATTCAGGGCCCCAGGCTGATTGCTCTCTCCTTAAAATGGACTCCATGTACCTTAGGTGCATAACACAATTGGAATTGGTTCACCTTATAGGCCCCTGTAACAGTGTACCATAGGTACCCAGGGCATAGGTGTAGCCAAGGCCTACCAGGGGCTGCAGCATGTATTGTGCCACCCCTGGCCTGGCCTCCATATTTGACACAACTGGCTGATCACTCAGCTGGGGTAAGTTGGTGTAATCACCTCTTACTTAGGTACAGTATGCCTGTGCCTAACCCTAAACTGGACACATGTGTTCCTATCAGCCACTCCTATGGAAGGCCTCATCAATCCTGGAGGCAGAGTGCTTGGAAATATGTGAGATGGTGCTCTGGCATGAGCTGAGCCTGTCTGCAGCTGTCGGGAACAACTCCCTAAGCTGTTCCGGGATATTGCCATACCATATACTCTTAAGTGCATTATAATCCTCGCGGTTAAATGCTATCTTTGGTTTGGCTTTATCAAAACATGTCGAGTAAGGTGTCATACGAATTGGAATACTATCCCCTCGCCAATTCTGGCGACGGGGATAGCATTCCACCCTTCTAGAGGGACACGACATGTGTGTAGCCTTAACCCCGGTTAAAGTTAAACAGAGCCTCAGCTTCACAAAATGGACGCTGCCACCACAGACACAAGTCTGGCCTCCTGCTGCTGACCGAAACTCGGCAGATGGTGGCCTGGACAAAGGGTTTCCTGCCTTGGGAGGTGCGAGCACCACCCCAGACAGGATTTTGTGTATTAGGTAGGACAGGGCTGAAAAGAATCAGACATGCCCGGGGCACACAAGGTGTCCCCGTGCATAGGCCAGTCCAAACCGGTTCTGGGGCCTTCCAGCCCCAGTCCTGGCGCGGAGCTGGACAAAGGAAAGGGGGTGTAACCGCCCCCCTTCCTGGTTCCACCCAGAGGAGGGACCTAGTAGGTGATCCACCCCCAGTTTGGGAATAAGAGGGGGAGCAGTGCCATTGCACAGCAGATCATCCCGAAATCAACTTAAAACTAAGAAGAAGACTGGACTTCGACATTCTGCTGCACAGAAGACTGAAGAAGAATCTCCCTTGTGGCCAAGGAGTGACCACCCTGTGAACACAGGTACCAACCAGCAACTCGACGTCTGCTTTGCCGCCGCCTCCCGCCGGAGACCGAGCCCAGAGCCCGACAAGAACCAGACTCCCAGACCTCTCAGAGCCCGATCCACCGTCCCTGCGAAGAAGGGACCCGTGGAGGCACCGAGTGACGTGGGACCGGACCTCTTGAAAGACACTCGACAAGCTGACTGCGCAGCTTCTGAGGCATCCTCGACGTTGTGCTTTGGGGATTGAGAACCCCCACCACCGAGCAGCCCTTGCACCGAAGATCAGCCCCCCAGCATCTCCACGATCTGCGTGGGGCCCTTTTGCACTGTGCCACTCGACGCGCCATCCCGGCCACTAGCCACGTGGTCAGCGGCCATCTTGGCGACGAACCCGAAGATTTAAACAGCAGGTCTGGTTGCTCCAGACCTACCCAAGCTCCTGTGAAAAGGAGCCCTCGCTCTGACCTTACTGGTCCGAGTGAACAGCATCTTTCAACTCCTGCGTGGCTTGCATTTGCCAAGGCCTGTTTGCTCCGATCAGGTCGCCGACACCGCCAACAGCGAGAAGCCTACGTGGGACAGCTCGTGACCGACTCCTGGACGTCCTCGACCCCGGGTATCCACGTGGCTGCAGAAAGAAGCTACCCGACAACGCCTGTTTGCACCCGACATCGCCTGGTTCCACTCTGGTTCCAGGGCAGTCACTGGCTAGTGACTTTGAACACTGTCCCCTCTGCTTTCAGGTCTTCAACTCTTCCGATCCACCCTTGGATCCACCGGAACTCTTCTCATCGAGCCGCCTGCAGCATCTTCAGCTCCAAGCACCATCGACCAGCGTGACGAAACCCGACACATCTTCGACCCTGTGCACCCGCTTCCTGTGGGTGAGGTAACTCAGCTCCGCCGGTGCTCCTGCACTGGTACACATCCCAAGGGCCTGTGTTTTAAGTTTCAGCTCCGTAGGTCACTCGGAAGGTTCCTAACTTTCTAACTTTGTGCTTTTTACGCACCATAGACTTTGTATTGAGAAGTGCGTGCACTTTGAACACTGCACCCGAGTCCCGTGGGCCTTTCCCGACTTAGTTAACTCCAGTCTCGAATAGCTCCAGCGATTCCCAAGGCCCTAGGCCTCTTCACTTTCCGTTAGGTATCTCTTATACCACTTATTTAGTATATGGTTTAGGTGGCCCCTAGGGCTCATCCATATTGTGCAACTTTTGTGTATTTTAAACTGTCTTGTGATTTAACGCTTGTGCTTCTGTGCTCATAAAGAGTCCAGGGGATTTTAATAGTTAATAAATCAATATATATTTTCAATATATATCTGTGTGGTGTCCCTTTCATTTGGTATTCAAGGGGGTTGTGTATGGTATAACAGCTGGCTTCACATGCCTTTCAGAGTTTAGCCTAAGACTGCTTTGTCCACGTTACCACTAGGATAACTGGTCTACAAGGTTGAATTACAACCATCATCATAAGGGTTGCTTGGCATGGTACAAAGTGATCACTAGAATTAGTGAGCATTATATACCAGGCCAACTTCTCACACTCCATCACTCATCTATTTTTTTTGTTTGATGCCAAAGAAAAAAGATATATAGCTAGGGAAACATTATTTAATTGTATTTGTTTGTGTCTGGTTGACTAATTCATCCTCACCGTCTTACTGTTAGACATATTTTATTGCCGGATTGGAGTTGCAACAGTGTGCAGCGAAGAAGGCCCCATGCCCATTTCCCTCAAGGGCATTGGATGGAGAGAATACAAACAAATGTGTGCCTGCCTCCAACCCTGGGCCTTGACTATCTATCCTTTTCTAGTTTATTACCCTTGCCGGACTGCCCCCCATTAGTTGATTTACATTAGTCAATGGCTGCTTCGTGAACAATGGATCTGTAGTCTTCAATGTACCATGATTACAGTGACCATGAATAACAAACAGGTAAATGCTGGGCATGCATTGCATGCTGAGTAATTGTTGTTTGTTGTCAACTTGTGATTTGTGCTCTTGAGATGATTCTTGTGGTCGCAGGCAGTATGACACGGGGCGTTTGTCTACCTGTAACTACTACACTTAAAATGTATTTGTGATGATTGACAATATTGGTGGCATACCAACGGCTAATCAAGTTTTCTCTGAAGGTGATTTTTTTCCTTCTCCTTTGAAAGATAGAGATATTTCTTCACCGGGTCCACTCCACGCTGCTTTATTTTATTGTTTTCTGTTTTATACTCCTTAAAGAGTCAGACCCGACCAGTCCATTTAGAACAGATAACTCGAACACAAATCTAGTGTACACAAAATAACTAAATGTTTCTCTGTTGTGCAACAACAAAATTGTACCACAGGTCGATCTATTGCATTTGAGTCGGGACACAGTTGATACAGAGTTGGACATTTTACTTCGAGTCAGGAGGATCAGAGATGATGGAATGACTCAGGGAGTAGGTGTGACTACTTCGAGAAATGCCACCAGAACTTCACTGAAACCAACTGATTTGGGGATGACTTTGAAGTGTCCTAAAAGTAAACAACAGACCTACACAACTCTGTATAGTGGTGATGAGTGGTGACAGTGGTTGTTGATTTTACCTGATTAAGAAAATGCAATGTTGCTGGGGGTGTGTGTGTGTGTGTGCTCAGTGCTGTCTGGCTCAAATTTGAAGCTAAGTGGTGGTTGGGTGTGCAGGCCTGTTGTTGAAGGTAACTGGAGACATTTATTCAAGAATGCTAATTACATTATGCATATGCTGTTAGGCCACAGATTACTGTTATGATTCATGCTGATGAATTGATGACCATGACAGTTGCAAGTTTGATCAGCCTGATACCAATATGTTCATGCAGCCACATTATTTGTATTTTGTGGTTGTTGTAAAAGTGCCCTCACGGCGGGGCTCACACAATTGTTCACAGACCAGGCATAAAATTAATAGGTGCAAAAGGGAATATTATTCTTCTCTTCTCTCTTGTGTTGCCTCTTAGTCTTCTCGGTGCACTCCTTATGCAGTTTTACTTCTTTGTCCTTGATTCTTGTTAGAATGGGGGTCTCTAGATGGAAGGGGTAGGTGCCACTGTCCAAATAGGGACCCTTGCTTCTAGCCAGGGTAAGGAGGAAACCCTCTGAGATAACCCCTGCTCACCCTCTAGTTAGCTTGGCACGAGCAGTCAAGGCTAATCAGAAGGCAATGTGTAAAGTGTTTGTAACCAATCTAAACTACACAAGACCAAAACGACAAAAATCCAACATACACAGTTCAAGAATATGGTTGAGTTCTTTAGGTTGCAATAAAATTATCCACAGTTGCGTGAAAAGTTCACAGTTGCGACACGTTTAGCCAACAGTACCTTTAGTTGCGACAAAGTTCCAAAAGCAGAAGCTGGTGCGGTGGAAAACAAGCGATGCGTTGCTCCTGAGACCTTGGGAAGGCGATGCGACAACCCCGCTGTGGCAGTGGGCGTATTGCGACTAATCCGGTCTGTATGGGGAGGAAGGCCACTTGTAAGGATTCCGGTGCGTAGGTTCCGTAGGAAGTTTGTTCTCGCAAAGGTACGATGCATCGATCTCTTAGGGGCTGCAACGATGCACGATCCTGCGGCGATCTCTCTCTCGCAGCTCCTTGATGCGATGGCTCTGAGACGATGTTCACAGCAATGTGATGTGGTACGCAAGCAAGCGGTGCGGCAATCTCACCCAGCGACGACAGGATGACACTTGCAGCGATGTTAGTCTTCCCGCACCGGTCTGGTGCATCCCTTAAACAAAGGATGCGACAGCGCTGCGACGATCTCGGCCTTCGTAGCGGCGGGAATTTCCTCGCACTGTCAGGGATGCGCTCCGCAACGAGCGATGCAATAACATTTCTGTAGCAAAGTCTTTAAAGCGTGATTTCAAGCTTCCCAGCACAGGTACAACTTCCAGAGGCACCACACATGGGCCACGCACTCCTGGAAGGACAGAACTCTCTCAGTAGAGCTCAGGGGAAGCTGGGGGTGAAGTCCTTTTTGTTCCTGGGGCTTCAAAACAGGGAGCCAGCTCTTCTCAGGCCCTTGGAGATTCCTTCAAGCAAGGGGACACAGCACAAAGCAAAGTCCTTCTCCTCTCCTTGGCAGCAAAGCAACAGCAGGGCAATCCAGCAGAGCAACAGCTGGACAATCTTCCTTCTTCAGTTTCAGCTTTCTCCTTGGTAGAGGTTCCTTCTTGATTCCAGGATGATCTAATTTTCTGTAGTCAGGGGTCCTGTACTTATACCCCTGAAAGTATTTGTTCTCTTTGTGCAAGTGGGCCCGAGCCCGGTCTGAACCAGTTCTGGGTGTTTCTTGAGCACTTTGTTATCCTGGCTTCTCCTTTCCTTTCAGAGTGAGGGGCAGGGTCATCAGCCGCCCAGCAGGAGGTGGAGCCAGCATTGTGGAAAGCAGGCACAGCCCTATTCAGGCCCAGGTGCTATCTCCTCCCACCACTCAAATTGCAATGCAGTCATTCAGCCTAGGGCTGACTCAGCCAGCCTCCTGGGGAATCCCCAGCCCCAGTCACTCTCAAACCAGACAGTCAATACGCAAACAGGCCAAGGTACACAGAAAGGTCAGACAAGAGAACAGCAACTTTCTAAAAGTGCTGTTCTCAAACACAGGATTTAAAAACAACCTTTCCTAAAAGATGTGTTATTAAATTCTAAGTTCAGGTATACCAGACTTTTATGTCCAATCTTGTTCCTATGGGAAGATATGCTGGTAGCCACTGTAGCCAGCATCCCCCATGATAGCCTATGGAGCAAGATAGCCTTGCAGCAGTGAAAAACGAAAATGGCTGTAATTCACTACCAGAGCATGTCACCTGCACAAGTACATGCTCTACCTTTCACATACACTGCACCCTGCCCAAGGGGGTACCTTGGGCCTTCCATAGGGGTGACCAATGTGCACAAACAGGGAAGGGTTAGGCCTGGTCAGTGGGGACACTGACCAGGAGAACATGGCAGTTCACAGATTGCACACAGGCACTACGGTGTCAGACCTGAGACACCATTTTGGGGCTACTCCTGCGGGTGACACACTCAGTGCTGCAGGCCCACTAGTAGCATTTGTCATCACCAGCCCTGGCACACCCAGTGCACTTTACTAGGGACTTCTTGGTGATACAAATATGCCAATCATGTATATTGAATCATAATGATAATTTACACAGGGAGCACTTACACTCTGACACTGATCAGCAGTGGCAGAGTGTCCAAAGCATCTAAACCAGCAAAAAGGAAATCCAGCACAGCATCAAAAATACAGGAGGTAGAGGCCAAAAAGACAGGGGAAAACATGTCAAAGATGCCAGGTCTAACAATTCTTCAATATAATTTTAGTTTTTTAATCTACAGGCCGTCTTATCATGCGCCATACTGGAAAAACAACATACCACACTCATGCTTACCTTACTGAACCACATCCGTCATGCACCCATGATTGACGGACAGTCTAAGAGGAATACAAATGCAACTCCCAATTTTGCTATACAGTATAATTGTTTTCTTTTAGTAATCATTAGTGCTGTGTGTGTTGTTTACTTAACTCCTACCAATAATTTAATTTGTAATATATATGCTGTCATTTAAAGCTCGGTACCACAGAACATTTAGATATGTAATGTAACTTGTGTCTCCCTGGGGCCAGACTGACAAATTTGGTTTGGGCCACCTGTACTCTTTAATCAATCCATCATGGGTTTGTTAAGCGCGACTACTCACTCAACAGGGTCTCAAAGCACTGGGAGGGAGATGTGCTGCTCCAGGGTGTTACAGTGAATCAACAAAAAGCCAGGTCTTGAGTCCCTTCAAGATCTTGGCAAGTAAAGGTGTCTGTCGGAGGTGTAGAGGGAGGGTGTTCGATGCCTTGGCTGCAAGGAAGGAGAAGGAGCTTCCTCCTGTTCTGGTATTCCTGATGTGTGGTACCATTGCATGAGAGAGCTGGGCTAAGCGGAGGCGTCTCTGGAGTGCATGGAACGAGAGGCAGTGGTTTATGTAGGCTGGTCTGGTGTTGTGGAGGGCTTTGTGGGCGTGGAAGAGGAGCTTGAAGGTGATTCTCTTCTCAATGGGGAGCCATTGTAGTGTACATAGGTGTTATATGGTGTGACAGTGGCGCAGTAGGTTTGAGGACTAACCTGGCTGTGGCATTCTGGACGTCCTGGAGTTTGCCGGTGAGGTTCTTGTTGATGCCAGCGTAGAGTGCTTTGCAGTAGTCCAGTCTGCTGCTGATGTGGGTGACTGTTTTTCTGTGTTCAAGGGAAATCCATTCGAAGGTCTTTCGGAGGAGTCAGAGAAAGTGGGAGCAGGAAGAGTTACCAGCTTGAGTTTGGAGTCCAGGATGATTCTGAGGTTGCGCGTGTGGTCTGTGGGTAAGGGGGAGTTCCTGAGGGCAGGGGCCACCAGATGTCACTCCAGGCATCGGGATGTGGGCCCATGATGAGTACATTAGTTTTATCTGTGTTTAGTTGTAGGCAGCTTTCCTTCATCCGCCTGGTAACTGCTTCCATTCCTTCTTAAAAGTTGTGTTTTGAGATGTTGGGTCCTTTGGATAGGGAGAGGATGAGTTGGGTGTCATCAGAGTACAGTACAATGTTGAGTCTGTGTAATCTGAAGATGGATGCGAGCGGGGCCATGTAGATCTTGAATGGGGTGGACCTGATGGAGGGCCCTTGCAGGACTCCACAGGTGGTCATTCCTTCATTTCTTTTTCCTCCCTTAACAGATTTATGATGGTTGGCAGCTCATTGTCAAGATAAATGTTGTACTCATGTAGTGTTTATCTTTGTCAAACCTTTCCCCAAATTCTCCTTCCCATTCATTCATCAGACATCGAACCCTCTTCCCCGGGCTGTGTGATTTATTGAGGTGTGACTTAATAGCTTACACCATTAATTGATCACACACTTGGTGGGGCGGATGTGGTGAATGCAACAACAACTTAGATGCAGGGCACAAGGATCTTCAGTTCTGAGTATAGCCCACACTGGCAATATTATATTAGCCACCCATGTACAGCGTTTGATATTTTTTTCAGAGGAACATCATTGACAGCCTCATCATTCAGGCATTGTATTGCATCGAAGGCTAAGCTTGTCCACTTCATAGCTCGACATAACTTCAATTTGTAACTTTTTCTAGCTCACCATTGCTCTGATTAAGTCAATTTAGCATTGCATATCATATTTTCTCTCTTCCTGTGTACTAGTAGTCTAGTCTCTGTTGACTGTCTCATTTGTTTTTAAGCTTGCATATAATAATGGCATTAACTCAGTTTTTATTTCAATTTGTTTAATTCTCTGAGATGAATAGTCCTTATCCTACAGTCTGAGTTTGCCTAAGAGGGAGTGGGGCTTCGCTTCTGATGCCTTCACTGCTAGGGTACTAGCATGCTGCTACTATTACCGCCACCATGGCACCTTGGGAAACCATGAGGCCCTTGCTTCATCTAATCAGGTAAAAGAACTGTGGTTGATTCGTTGTTGAACTGCAATCATTCTATATACAATATAAACCTGCCCACCAAAAAAAGGATAAAAAAAGGGGCAGAAGAGTAGGCCTAATTACGGGCTAGGAGCTTCTTAATGTGCCTCTGCAATATGTCCATACGTTCTTCCTGCCTGGCGTACAGGTGAGCTAGCCTCTGCATAATGCAGAGCTGAAATACAGAGACATAGAGGGGAGTAGCAGTGGTGGAATGGCGACGGGTGGCTGCCTTTGGACAGCACCAACGGTGTACTGGATGCACTGGGTCCTGGTTTGGGCCCGGGGCATCTGCAGCTGCAGTTGCTGCATCCTCTTCCTCCTCGTCTTCCAAAGCCATCAGCCACTGAACTCAGCCCTGATGGCCTTCAGTTTCCTCCCCCCGGGTCCGGGCTGCTATCTCCTGCCTGTTATGTGTCAGATCAGCAGGAGTAGCTATATCAAGAAAGAAAAAGACAAATTGTAAACATTGCTCTTAGAAAATGGTATAGTGGCCCAGTATCAGTACGTTTGTTGGTATCCTTGGGTCAATTGATTGTGATGGGATTAGAGTTGTACTATGGAGTATACAAGTATTCTTCTATCTCTTGTTGCGCTAAATTAATGTAGGCATGCTAGCTCAGCTGACGCCCTAGACATACTTGTGATGAGTTACTTTGCTACAGTCTGCACAGGTTGGGCAGCTGTACTAGACAATTATCTTATTCCTGTTTCCTATCACGGCCATGCTCTGTTAAATGCCTCAATTTTACCCTGACTACAAGGCAGATGAATAGTTACTATGAATGATATGTGTCATGTGAGGTACTATATAAAAACAATTATGCAGACAGACATCCTCCTATCTGCCAGTGGGAAAAGCAATGCACTACAGTACAGAGAAAGGATTAAGGAATGGGATATTGTATTTGGCACATTCATCACAGACCATCCCATCCGCAAACTCCACCGGCACTTACTCTTAGGACCACTTTACTTCCTGGCCTCACCCTCCATCACCACATTTGACACTCATTTTTTCCAACAAAATAGATTTGCTTGGCAGTAAGGAAAATAATTATTAACTTAGTCTACAGCAGGTAAATTAGTGTGATTAGGGTGGATTGGTAGACATTTTACTGATCAACTTCAAATGCCTCAGCTTTTGCTAGTAGTGAGCAACTTTGTTCGGAAATCGTTGAAAGGTAAAAGTTTGAACTGAAGTAATCTATTATGGAAGCAATAATAAAATATATCACTTGGTCACAGGAAAGTGGCTCATGCAAAGAATGTTTTTTTCAAAAGTTTACAGAAGGCTGGGACAGAAGGTACGTAGGAAAGCAGTTATGTACTAATGACTGGGCACTGGGAGTGAAGGGAAATACAACTATTTTCCACATTGCCATGAAATTTGTAAATGGGTCTACACATTAACTTAGGCAGAAGCACATTGCACAGCCAACAATGCAGCGCCGCCGATGTAAATATGCAGCTGATAGGTCACCCATTGGTGTCCCTGGTGAAGTGCCATGGGTAGGGCGGGAGGGAGGTGATTGAGGATGGGTGGGTAGGAAAGATACATAATATATGTTGCACTTGAAAACTACTGTGAGTCAAGGGAGTAGTTGGAAATACACCTCAACCCTTTGGATGAAAAACCTTGATAAAAACCATTTCAAGCAAGTAAAGGTGTCCATAATTTCTTTTAAACTTGCACAATCAAGGACTACTGTTGATTTTAAAAGATATTTTGAAAGTTCCTTGTCACTTTGATTTGTATTGCACTCACTGTTTGGCCGCATTTCGCTGCTCACCGCATTTCTCCTTGGTCCACCGTGGGTTTCCAGTTTGAGCGGAGGGAGATAGCGGAAGCAGTGTCCCTCACTTCCGGACTGATTGGAGGTTAGCAATCTAGCTGCTCTCCTCCACTACATAAATGCATGCCTGACTTAATGTGCAGCGGATGCGCTCCAATAAGGCTGCATCATTTATTTTAAACTTGCACAATGCAGAACAACGGTTGATTTTAAAAGCTATTTTTAAAGTTCCTTGTCACTTTGATTTGGATTGCACTCACTATTTGGCTGCATTTTGCCGCTCTCCGCATTTCTCCTTGGTCCATTGCAGGTTCCCTGTTTGAGTGGAGGGAGATAGCGTAAACAGTTTCCCTCACTTCCGGGCTGATTGGAGGTTAGCAGTCTAGCTGCTCTCCTCCTCTACATAAACGCACACCTAACACAACGCGGGGGCGGATGCGCAAGGCAGGCGCACTGCGTGCTAAAGGCAAGCCCGTCTGTGCCCGTCCATGCCCGTCCATGCCCAGCCATCACCAGGAGCCAGGACCCCTGTATGTTTTACATCTGTACTAGGAATCAGGCAGAAACACACTTACACAAACCTGGAACTCACACATTTTAGATGAGGCAGTTTGGCTAAATGCACTTGTCATATGTATGAAACTCATAGGGATCCCCGGTTATGGTGGGGCCCTTCACGTGCATGTCCTGCCAATTTCAGAGCCTGAAGCTGGAAAAGAAGCACATAGGCCTGATGACATCTGACTCAGTAAAGGGTAAACACAACCTCTATATAGATACCCTTTACCAGACTTCTTCAGGAAACCATGTGGGCAGATCCGTTCAAAGTTGGAACAGCTTTCTAAGCAATGTCAGAAACCTGCCTAAAGCACGCAGTTGAAATCTGGTACCTACTTACCACCTTAATTTTCCATAGTTTCCATAGTTGAGCAATGCTGCAACGATAAAATCAAATTCTTAGTCTTTAGAATTGACTTGCTACCCCAACATAGCTGGAAAGGGGCCCTTGTATACCGGCACCCAGGCCCCCTTTCAGATGTCTCGCTTCAACTAATGGAATCAATCGCCTCCCATGCCATCTCTACATAAAACGTTCTTGCGCTTGGGAGACTTTAACATACATAGTGAGAACACTGCAAATCAGGATGCCTCCGCGCTCCGGGCAAATTTAGCCACTCTAGAACAAGGTAAGATCAACGACAGCCCCACACACTCAGCTGAACATATGTTAGATCTTATTCTCACCAACTCTTCCAGCATTTTCTGTGAAGCTCCCTATCCACTTATATGGACTGACCACTCACTAATTGATTTTCAAATCAGGGGCCCCAGGGTACACAATGTTCCCCCTGTGGACCCCCTTAACCCTCGCAGACAGTGGCATGAAATCACTCCTGATCAATTCCAGGATATAATCCCAGAATTCCGGAACCTTCAATCAGATAACGTGGAGGAATGCCTGGCTCGCAATAACTCCACAGTTAAAACGACCATTGATCACCTGGCTCCATTGAAACAGGGCCTTCAGCTCAGATAGGCACCCCCAGACAGCGTGGTTCTCCTTTAACCTAAGCACGCAAAAATGTCTTTGTAAAAATCTGGAAAGGGGCTGGCAACATTCCCATGATGCACAGTACAAAGATAGATATAAGATCGCTCTGACTCAATATTACAAAAATATAAAAACCACACGCAGAGCCCATTGTGATGTTGATATCTCTATCTGTTATGTACCTTTAATTTGTTAGAACTTCCTTCTCTATGTATTCCAGTCTCATGTGAGATTCTGTAATAAATGAAGGTTCTTTCTATCAGTTGATGTTTGATCCTGTGGCTGAGGTTTTAATTAAAGCCTTCTCTTCAAGTATATTTGTTCCTGATTAATTATTTCCTTTACTGGAGGACACTACATTGTTTGGCGACGAGGATGGGATGATATAGTGAACATTTCTTATGTACTATTCCACACTTATTCATATACTCTTCAAATTGTCTTGAACAAAATTGAGGCCCATTATCTGAAAGAAGACTATTTGGAAAACTCTCCTTCTTAAAAATGGCATCTAGAAATTTGATTACCTCCTCCGAAGTAATCTCCCTAACAGCACAAACCTCAATCCATCTAGAATATAAATCCATTAAGACCAAAAGATAAGGCGTATCACTTACACCTGATAAGGGACCAACTATATCTATAGCCAACTCATCCCAAGGATGTTTCGGTAGAAATCTCTTCACCATGGGCATCTGTTTCGTCTTCAAAATGTTATCACTAGCACAACACTCAGGACAATCTCTCACCAATCTCTAGATCCATCCCTGGCCACCAAAACTGCATACGTTGCAATACCTGTCACCCAGGTCCCTATGCTCAGGAACTAAATCTCTACTCCTTGTACCACGTTTCAAAAAATCGCGCATGGGTGGGAAAGCTTTATTTCACCTAGCCCCCTTCTATTGTGATCAACACCCTATCAGGCTTCAGCAATGCCCTGATCACCCTCAGTTCAGAATGCTCCTTAAAACTGCACTGTTTTAATCTTGTCTCTACTCTCGGCCTGCTGTAGCTCATCCACAGTACGGAGATACCCCTTTGGGGGTGAATCAAGCCCTTTTGTAAACTAATAAATATCAAATATCAAATGTCACTTTGGAGGAGCACCCTAGTCCCTGGTTTATTCTTCACCCCAAGGATGTTTCCATTCATCTTTATATTATTCTTCTAATATTTTTATTCTTCACCCTTGGATTTGCTACTCATCGTTTAAGTTTTACGTTTTCACAATCTAGTATTCATCATTGAAAATTTTCAATTCATCCAGACATGGCTCTCAGCCTCAACAACCTTTCACCAACATACATTTGTCATTTACCCATCCATGGAACCTTTCACTCATCAAACCCACCGAAGGATTTCTTTTACCCACCCAGGCAGGCATCTTTTCACCCATTCACATTCATCCACCCAAGCAGGCATCCTTTAACCCTTATACCCTTTTATCCACCCATCACCCACCCATTCATCTTATCAGCCACCTATAGTAGTATATGTATCCTTTTACCCACGCATCCTTCTCTTCCAGTCATATCATATTTCACCCGTCCTTTCTTCTTTCATCCTTCTTTCCCTTTTCCATCACCCTGTCACAGTTAAAGGTCTTTATGGCACTTTCTCTGCTCAGTTAAAGACAAAAGAGTCCATTAGTTACTCAACTCAGCTCCCACTGTATATGCTAAGTAAAGAGGAGTGTGTTCAACTGTTCACAAGTCAACAGCACACCCTTGCAGTGGGTATATAATTAATTATCAATAAGCAAGCAATATAACTTACCACTGCCTGTCGCTGGCTCACACCCTACCGCTACCGCGCCTGCTGACTGGCTTGCGCGGTCCCTGCTGGCCCAGGCAGGTGTGGTCAGTGCGGCTAGAAAAACATTATACATTTTTTAGATACCAGATATGCCTCCTCCTATTTATTTATTTTTATACCAAAAAAAACACACACATCACTACAATATAAATACAAACAGTCTCTCCTAGCAAAGATATCAGGTTGGGCATTTTGTTGGTGGACAACTGGATATATGGTTTTGGTTGGCAAATGCAATGGGGCAGTCCTCCTCATACTTCCTTCCAGCCATGATGCAATGTGTCAGTCATCAGTTCACCAACTGCTGCTAATAATACTAGGCATAACTTTCAAGACACAACATTGAGGTGCCAAAGTGACCATGGACACTCTCTCATTTTACTAATTGAGTATGAGAAAGTAAAAGAAAGCCTTCTGATCTCAACAAACATGCTTAGAATATCTTACTTGGGCATGCAATCTGCACGGCAGAGCAGTAATAGTAGTATGTGACCAATGAGTTCTCTGAGCCTTACAGTACCATCACTAGCCAGTACAAAAAATAAAATATAAGGGTAGAGGGAAAGCTGACTGGCAAAGGAGAAGAAAGGAAGCTACAGACAGACTAGTACAGGGACAGTTTGAAGTAAAGTACAGACACTATGGGGCAGATTTACAAGCCCCCTGCGCCACCAGCACGTCATTTTTTGTGACGCACTGGTGGCACATTTCACTGCCCCTTATTTAGAAGGACAGGAAAAGCCAACCTCCGTAACACGCAGCACTTTGCCTGCAAGGGGCGTTCAATGGGCGTTGCTGTGGGCGTTCCCACGCAACACCCATGGAACCAGACACATTTCCAGATTTACGAGGAATTGTAAATCTGGAAATGGGTCAGACTGCTACGCCTCACCAGGGGAGGCATAGGGAGGCATTTCTCCTCATTTTTCCCCCTTTCAATGTGTACTGCATTCGGCAGCACACATTGAAAGAGGAAAATATCTGTAGTGATTGTTTTTGTGCAAGAGGTGAATGTCCTGCTCAAAAACAATTTCCCCACGACTCAGGTATCCTTGCACCATGGTGCAAGGGTGCCTGTGCCGCGCATGGCTGCAGTTTGCGCGCCAGCGCAGGGGGAAGCACAGAGATGGGACATATTGTTGTAAATATGTTGCATCCTTGTGCTTTGGAAGTGACTCAGTGCGGGGCAGCCAAATGGCTTGCGGAATGCACTGAGTCACTTTCATTGTAAATCTGCCCATTTGAATATAGAAAATAAGTAAATAGGATAATGCAGGGATAACAAGACTTTAAAAACTGATAAAAAATTAGGAAACGGGTAGAAATAAGTCAAAATAAGAAGCGGTACAAGTTAGGGAAATACATATTAATGTTACCAACAGGAGACCCATGGGTCAAGGAACATTGGGACTGGGAGGCACCTTTAGCTCCTTCACCCGTCTCAGAACTCTTCCTGCCCCTGAAGGCTGACGTAAGACATAAAAAAAAGCAATTGATGATAAATAAACAATCTCTCCAAAAAGATTTTTTGACAGGAACGGGCAATTGCAATAACATTGAACTTTTCTAAAACAGATCGACAAGTAGTTGACTAGTACCGTGGGCCATCCTATCCTATTCTAAATTTTCTAAACCTACCAAGCCCTATTCCAAATTTAGTAAACTAGATTTTGGAATTATTAATAAATTGCAATGACTGATGTTTGCTTCTTCTCATATCATTTTCAATCTCAACCCCCTTTGATGGGCTAATTCACTAAGGGCCTGATTACGATGAGTGTCCCTTTCCAAGCCTAATCATGGTTTCATTTACAACCAACACATTGCAATACAGGTGGTCGAAACTGAATCCAGCCTGTCATTCCGGCTGCTTTCTGACGGGCTCAAGGAGGCCACCGTCCAGTGGGAGACTGGTGCATAATCCCTATGAGGATTACGATGTTGGTTTTCCAAAGGCTTTCCATGTCAGGCCTTTGACATTGTGGGCCCCTAACAGGGCCCCCTTTACCCTGCGGCCTCCAGTTCGAGGCTGAGCCATGTTAATCCATGCACAGTGTAGCAGGCACCTTTTGGTGCCTGCCACACAGTACAGGGATGAACAGATTCTCCCATTTCTCTATGGGAGCTTGTGCTACGGCCAGGTTACAGCCACAGCACAAGCTCCCATAAGGAAATGGGAGTATGTGACTGCACCATGTGTGTTCGCACCGTAAAAAAGTATGGGGAACCGCCGACCCATGGTTGTTTCGATATCGATACTGTGTCAAGCGGGCACAAGTCTGTCTGACATCTTAATAAGTTATAAGAAGGGGTCCCAGTTGCATAGGAACAATAAGCAAAAAAGGTGAAAATAAGTCAACCAAACAACAAATTAGTCCACATTGTTTTAATCACAATGGGAATGTATATTAAATATACAGTTTATCCGAACAATAAATTAGTGGTTTCACAGTGCCCCAAGTTGGGAAAAAGAGGGAGGGTGGTGAGTGATCGTGTGAGGATGGAGTGAAATTGGATTGGCTGGCTCATCTTCAACGGCTCTTCTCTTTATTTATCCATTCCTCAATATATAACAAGTCATTGTGACTATTTAGCGCAACTCTAGTTACTGTACAACGTTTAATTGATATTGATCCTGAAATTATTTCGGGACCATTGTAACCTGTAATCCCTACCAATCCTGTCATGGGACCGATGTGCCACCTTGTTTTGATACATCAAGGGATACTCCTTCCCGTGCCTAAATCATATATTTATATATTAAATAGGTTATGTGTCCCACTTTCCAGTCCTGATGAAGACCCCGCAGCAAGGATAGCACTCGTACCTGCATATATGAGGGTCGAAACGTCGACAACTACCTGCCTTTGAATATCAACTCCACACCCTATTGTTTTCATTCATTGAACTTTGTGGAGTATGCTTTTCTTTTGAAATGATTATTTGAACCTGATGGTCCTGGTCTCTGTACATATTGCGTAACATGGACAAATGATTTATATTTGTTGATTATACTGTCACTTAAGAATTTTCCTTCTTTCTTTCACTCCATCCTCACACGATCACTCACCACCCTCCCTCTTTTTCCCAACTTGGGGCACTGTGAAACCACTAATTTATTGTTCAGATAAACTGTATATTTAATATACATTCCCATTTTGATTAAAACAATGTGGACTAATTTGTTGTTTGGTTGACTTATTTTCACCTTTTTTGCTTATTGTTCCTATGCAACTGGGACCCCTTCTTATAACTACTTAGATAGCCCAGGTCCCAGTGACTTTAGCTGGGTAAACCCCCTATCAATATCCTGACATCTTAATAAGGCCTCAAGTCTGCATTTTTTATTTAAATGCATAGATGGATCCATACATACACCAGATTGGTTGCTTGTAACTATACAAGCTACAAAAAACGCTCTAAGAACTGAAGTGAGAAGATGTGCACCGCCAAATTACTAAAACTAACTACTACTATCTTTCATTCAGGACACAGGAGTCTCTCTTACATAATAAGCTCAAATGAGCGCCAACAAGTATGATTACATAGCACCGAGCACCTGTCTAGAATAACATCACATAATATAATAATTGTAAACTTAACTTACCTACGTATGAGCAGCAAAAAGATGGGCAAAAAAGTTTTAGAAGACAAGGATAACAGAGATTGAGGAAGGATGACAAGGCAGGACCCAGCACCATAAATTGAGTGAGAAACAAGATGGCCGGGCCCATGCCCTACCGCGTAGTACAGTTCACGTGATAGTTCCACCCAAAAACGCAATTTGCATTGCCATACTTGCAGGGTAAGATAGTACTGCCCATGCACAAACTCCACCAGTGCCTACTTATATGTCTCTAAGCACAACACTAGCAGTTTTGGATCCAAGATGGGGGGCTCTAACTGCTGAGGGCTCTATCACCGACTCCAGATTTGAGAACTTGAATCCCTTGATGGCCGGCTTGATGTCAGGGGCTGTTTGTCACGCCTCAGAGACAGACTCACACACTGTTGGTTTGTTTATTAAGTTTGGAGACTATACATACCGTGTGTCTGGGGAGTGGTTAGCTTTATTAACTTACTCTCATGCTCTTGTTTTGTTAATATTCTGATTCTTATTGTAATACACGGATGCGCTTTATTGTATACTGGTATGTTAAACTGTTCCCGTGCTCTAGGGCACCTCTGATACCCCCAACTCTTAACTGGCTCTGTTTTCCACTCCGTTGTAACCTCACTTATTGTCCCTTTGAGTTTTTTACCCTTGTTTTTGCCATTTCTGTACAGCGCTCTGATACCGGTATGGGTCTTGTTCACGCTTTATAAAACTTTTCAAATTAAAAAATTCAGAAACTACTCGGAAAGTGGGGTGAGGGCCTTACTATGGGTCATTCCTATTACTAATATTGTGGATGTTTTTTTATGTGATATCGCACCACGGTACAAGTAAATGCTCTGTAAATCGCTCACTAGGCCCATCAGGGGGGAGCGAAAGGGAGTCGAATACATGCAATGGCGTAGCCATTGTCGTTATTGACATGAAATGTTAACGAGTTGAGAAACAAGGTTAAGAGAGGACTGGCTCATAAAGCTATTTCTAGATACCAACCTGACATTATGTATCTACAGGGTACCCATCTGGTAGATGCATAACATTGAAGTCTGGGACAAGGTAAATACAAATGATAGGTAAAGCACAACACACATCAGAATCCAGGGGTGTATTGATCCTTAATCGCAAGTCACTCCCGTTCCATACACTTCGTTCATAGGCCAATATACAAGGTAGCTATTTGGCAATTCTGGGGGATTATGAGGGTCTACCTATGTTACTGCTTAATGTTTATGCACTCCCAGGGCTACAGAGAGTTACAGTTCAACAAGTGGGGGCCATACTAGCTAAGGCACCCTGTATATACACAAAGGTGGGAGGGGAGTTCAATCTGGTATTAGATACACATCTGTACAGGACAAGTATGAAAGAGGTAGGAAAGATGACAATCTGGATTCTGATTTCACATCGACCAACCTATTGGCATTTTTTGGGAGGCAGAATATTTGACCCAGGGCGTAAGCGATCATTCACCACTAAGAGTGAGACTGGATATGGGGGTATCCACATCCCAAGCTAGATGGAGGCATGGTACCTGACTAACAAGGAGGCTGTTAGTGACCTGGAATGAACTTCCAATCAATACTTTGTGGAAAACAGGGAATCATTGCAAAGCCTTATGATTCAATAGGAGGCTTACAAGGCCCCTATTAGAGGGGTCATTATCGTTGGTGAAGTTGGAGATCATAGAAATTGTCAACAGCAGTTGGCCACATTAGAAACTGAACTCCTGGCAAACAAGTTAAGAGGGGTGTTTATAGGCTTGGTGTACCTGGATCAGAATGGGTTTATGCTGGGTCAGTCGACTATGTTGAATCTATGGCGAATTTCACAACAATATAGGAGTGGTAGAGCCATCTCCCATAGACAGAGCAACAGTCTCATTAGATGCCAATAAAGCCTTCAATCCTATGGAATGGCCATATCTTTTTGGAGTCTTGGAAAAAAGGGCTTCAGGCCTAAATACCGGAGGTGGGTCCGGCTGCTCTATGACAGGCCTTGCGCAAGAGTGAGAGCCAATGGCTGTACCTCTAGAGAATTTCATCTATATAAAGGCACAAGATAAGGCTGCCCTCTGCCGCCAATGCTGTTTGTGCTGGTTATAGAGGGATTGGAGTAATGGGCCAGGGTGGGTGCACAGGTCTGGGGTTGGCCAGTTGGACTTGGCTAGGAGCAATGCATATCTTTATATGCAGATGATGCTCTGTTACCCTGTGGGGGAATTGTCCCGCGTGCCTTAGATGATTGTTAGACTAAAGCACATCTTTTTGTCTTTCGGGATGTCTCTGGGTTTGGAATTAATCGGGATGAATACTTGCTGTTTCCATTCAGGAACTGGGATCAGAAACAGGTATGGCCTTGCCACTTCAAGTGGAACCACATTAATTTAAGGGGTGTAAGTACAAGAGGAGAGTGCCATGACAAGGTCACTTTTAGCGATGTTCTGGATGGTTTAGTGATGCCCTTCTCCATATTTACAATGCGGTGCTAAGACACTTTCAGTGGCTTAACATCGCCTTGTAAATAAGGCCCCTTTTCGATGCATCACATTATGTGAAAGGATCATGCAATTGGTGTTGCTGTGGGCGTTCCACCACAACACCAATTGCATTTTGATGCTGACCAAGATTTACAAGGATGTGTAAGTCTGAGGCAGCACCAAAAATGAATGCCATGCACTAGCAGGCGCTAGAATGGTGCAACGAGGACAACAACTTTTATTTCTTCTTATTTTTGCTTTTTCTATAGAAACAGCATAATGCCATTACTGATTGTTAATGTGCAAGAAGGTGTCCCTTCCTGCACATGAACAATCATTTTATAATTATGCTCTGTTACTTCTATGTGTGCTGCAGAATGCAGCACAAATAGAAGTAATAAGTCACCATTTTTGATTGTTTATGTGCAGACAGGGATACCTTCCTGCACTTAAACAATACTTCTCTGTAAAACAGGCACCCTGCCTGCATTGGTGCTAATTAACCAACAGGGGGTGGTGATGGACAGAGTTTCTGAATTAAGCAGAATACTCTCACCCAGTCAAGAGATCAGGGCTTAATCCAACACCGTTTTTAGCTCACTGCACCATCCCAGCTCAGAACCTGGCTATATGCAAATTAGTCTGTCCCTGGCCTAGTGTATCATGCGAACAGGGCAAACCAAACTACCAAGCCAATTCTTTCACTGTGAAGGAAACAAGCTTCCGGGGACCGGTTTCTGGCATTTCAGCCGTCTTCCGCCCGGCTTGCTTGAATCCTGATGGTGCAAAGAGCTAGGGACTCACGTCTGAGTATACCCTTCCACGCTTATGGTGGACAAAATAATTAAACAACAGGGGGTGGTGATGGACAGAGTTTCTGAATTAAGCAGAATACTCTCACCCAGTCAAGAGATCAGGACTTAATCCAACACCGTTTTTTAGCTCACTGCACCATCCCAGCTCAGAACCTGGCTATATGCAAACTAGTCTGTCCCTGGCCCAGTGTATCATGGGAACAGGGCAAACCAAACTACCAAGCCAATTCTTTCATTGTGAAGGAAACAAACTACCGGGGACCGGTTTCTGGCATTTCAGCCGTCTTCGGCCCGGCTTGCTTGAATCCTGATGGTGCAATGAGCTAGGGACTCACGTCTGAGTATACCCTTCCACGCTTATGGTGGACAAAATAATTAAACAACAGGGGGTGGTGATGGACAGAGTTTCTGAATTAAGCAGAATACTCTCACCCAGTCAAGAGATCAGGGCTTAATCCAACACCGTTTTTTAGCTCACTGCACCATCCCAGCTCAGAACCTGGCTATATGCAAATTAGTCTGTCCCTGGCCCAGTGTATCATGTGAACAGGGCAAACCAAACTACCAAACCAATTCTTTCACTGTGAAGGAAACAAGCTACCGGGGACCGGTTTCTGGCATTTCAGCCGTCTTCGGCCCGGCTTGCTTGAATCCTGATGGTGCAATGAGCTAGGGACTCACGTCTGAGTATACCCTTCCACGCTTATGGTGGACAAAATAATTAAACAACAGGGGGTGGTGATGGACAGAGTTTCTGAATTAAGCAGAATACTCTCACCCAGTCAAGAGATCAGGGCTTAATCCAACACCGTTTTTTAGCTCACTGCACCATCCCAGCTCAGAACCTGGCTATATGCAAATTAGTCTGTCCCTGGCCCAGTGTATCATGGGAACAGGGCAAACCAAACTACCAAGCCAATTCTTTCACTGTGAAGGAAACAAGCTACCGGGGACCGGTTTCTGGCATTTCAGCCGTCTTCGGCCCGGCTTGCTTGAATCCTGATGGTGCAATGAGCTAGGGACTCACGTCTGAGTATACCCTTCCATGCTTATGGTGGACAAAATAATTAAACAACAGGGTGCTAGGCAGATAATTTTAGCATTGCTAGGGAAAACACAGGGGTGCACGGTATTGTTTTGGAAATATTGGAGTGCAACGCTGCCAAACTTGGCACAGCTCCACTCCAACATTTCCTTATAAATATGGATATGGATCACCAGAACTTGAAGTGGTATGTTGAAATAAACAACTTTCTTGTTAACACGTCTTGACCAAGGTGTCAGGCACTAGCAGCTATTGCCGATTTCCTTACTCTGGAAAGACGCCATGCTAAACATGTTGGCTGTCCCCCACTTCCTCTATATTCTTCCGAATTCGCTGTATGGACTTCCTGATTCCGATTTGCATGGATTGATGCACTGGTCAACACCTTGTTGTAGGCAGGCGGGCAGCCTGCAGGTGCCTTGCATACCCTTCAGAGGTCTAAATATGAATAGGACCTAGCTCTCCCGAATAGTCCAAAATATTATGAGGCTGCACAGGTCTGTGTGGTTAACCACTGGGCCCATGACCCCTGGAGAGATCCAGCGTTCTGAATGGACCGACAGGCACTGGGAAACAGAAGTTACCTACACTGATTGCATGGCGGCTAACTGAATCAGGCAATGTGTCCAGCTACGGACACGGTGATTAGGACTCGGAAGAAATTAACCAAATAGATGGGGTGGGTAAAAAGACTGACCCCGGGAACACCACTGTGGGAAGGTAATATATTTCCATGTGTGATAGCCCTGACGGGCTTTAAGTGGTGGGACAAAATAGCTATTTTGACCATTACAGAGGTTTGGGAAACCAATTGGGTGGTCCAATTTGCTCAATTGTGGACAGAATACCAAATTCCTACTTTGCATTGGTTGGACTAAGCTCAATTGCAAGATGCCCTCCTTCACACTGTCCCCCTGGATGAGGAGACCCAGGAAGACTCATCATTGAAAGTAAAGTTACAGGATGAACTAGTGGGAGAAAAGTTGATTTCCCTAACATATGGGATTCTGATGAGAAACACGCAACCACCCTGAGTGATCTACGGGATATACCGTCATAGGATAATGGGGACTTGGATGAGGATGATTAGAGAGAGGCATTCATGTTTTCAGTGGAGGTGGCCATTCCCGGTGACTCTCCATTTGATCACATTTAAAATCATACCCAGAGTCTCTTAATCATGCACACTGCTTCATAGGCTGGGCAGGGCTGTGGATCCAGATTGCCATAGGGGCTGCACCCAGGAGGGCATTTTTTATCAAACAATCTGGAGCCGCTCTAAACTCGAGAGCTTCTGGGAGGCGATGAGGGGTACCTTGGAGGACACACCGGGGACACCATTGGAGCTCCAGCCCGGGCTCACGCAGCTGGGAAAATGGGGACAGACAGCCAACACATAGTATCACAAGCTCCTAGTGAACTTAGGATGTATGGTTGCAAAATTGGACATAGCTAGAAAAATGGGGCTCGGGGAAAATTCCACAACACCAAGACTGGGTGGTTGGTATGGAACATAATAGAGTGATGGAAAGCTAAATGTATTCTGGCAGGGGATGTGATAAGAAATATGAGAAAGTCTGGGGGGGTTGGCTCTCTGGACTTGATTTAATGAAACGCCTACCTGCGTGGGGATGTATTTTCTTTTCTTTCTGGTATGCAATGCAAGGGATGAACATTGATGGGAGCCCTGAGTCGGGACTGGTGATGGGCCAGATATTTGGGTAAGATACTGTCAGGTGATATAATGGCTCTTTTTTTCCTGGACAAATGAGGCATTTACCATTGTGGTTTTTTTGACGATGTTATAGGTGGATGTTTATCTTGCATATAAACAAATAATATTTTTTAACAAAAACTAAATCCTTAAAAAGCACTTACCTGTTCCGATGAACAGCAGCACCTTACTGCAACCTGGTTCTGGTAAAATAGACCAAAAACAACCCAAATAGATGATAAAATAGCAGGTGGCGATCACAAAAATATTGCCGCTAAACGAAAATAAAAAAGAGTATCTCCCCATATAAATGAATGGAAAGAATTGTACAAATGTAAATAAATGTATGAAAAAAGGTGTGAAAATATAAAACATGGGAAACATGACAAAAATATAGTGATAAACGTACAAATGTTTTAAGTATAAATTAAATAATCTTATAAATTAGATACAACTATTTAATATACACATAAAAAACATGTTAAAGTGATGTAGAAAATATGTACCCAATGCAAATTACAAATGGTAAAAAAAACTGTTCAACAATGGAAAATAAACGTTGGAATGTACAACACACAATACTATGTAAATATAATTTTCATTTTTTTACTAATGCAAAAAAGAAACTTTGAAAGCAAAAATAAAACGATAAAAATATGTGACGTCTTCATCATACAAAACGATGTAATTAATATTAATATTGTAAGCAAATGGACAACAATTTTTTATTGTATTACTAATGAACAATAGTAGTACTGAAAATAACACAAAACAGTTGTACTACACACAAATAAAAAGAAAAGAAAAGAATTCTGAGAAAAATTTGTAATTTTTATATTTCCGTTAATGATATTTTTGATGTCCCGATGTTCTTGACATTATATTTTTGTATCATGATATTTTTTTTCAATATTCTGTCCAAACACTGAAAGTTAAATGTGCCTACCAGTAGTCTTCAGCAGAGGAAGGTGATATGTTCTGTATTACCACTTACTTGAGTCTCTGATACAGAGTTCCCCTCACTCACTTCAGTCTCTTTTCCAATCTTATGTAACATATCCGATCTTTGTTTAACCTTTAGAATAAACAGTTAGCAGAAAGGCCTTGGAATCCTTTCACTTACTTACATTCTGCTGAACCAGGCCCTTTGTTTAAAAACAATAAAAAGAAGTGAAGTTATCAGCTTCACTGCTTCCTTGAAACTTTGGTTCACTATTTAAAACAGTAGCAAGAACAAATAATTCTATTCATATAAAATAGCATTTATATATTCAGGTAAGCATGATTATCACATTGGAATGAAAACTGCCATTAATAAATGTGCATCTGTAGCTAAATAACCAACATTTATAATCCAAGAAGAGGGATACCCAAAGGGAAAACACATGATGATTAACACCTTAGATGCGGCGCAAATATCCCTCCCCAGTGCTGCGCTGTCCATTGGAACTAGTGCTGAATGGACGTCCAATGGACGTGCGCAGCACTGGGGAGGTAGTGCTGCCGTCGGCCAACGCCCCGACGCAGCACTTAAGAGGTTATAGCAATCTTATTTTGTTGGGATCTTTATTGTGGGCACCTCCTATGAGTTCTGAGAAATGAAAATGTGCTGGACGTGCGAGTTGGAGGGCAATTGCACAGAGGAAGAGGATGCATGTAACAGATGAAAGATCAAATACTCCTCGCCTACATAATTTCGCCATTTGTGTCACTTGTACTTTCCATTTGCTTGCAATGAGAACATACCATATTGCTTAACATCAGTACATTTCAACACGTTATTCTCACTGATTAGATTGAAGTTATAACAACTGATGCTCATGATGTTTTAAAATGTATGGAAATAATTTGTACTTGTGTCATCAGGTCTCCCTGGTATTTGACTGGGTTTTTAATTCATATCATCGTGCGATTTGATGCGCTTGTGATGCTCTCTGACATGGTCATGACAGTGTTTGATGCCATTTATTCTCTAGGTAGTGAACTGTCCAAATGAGAATGTGGTAATCAAGTGCATACATGAATAAAGATCTGTATTCTGACATTGCCGGAATATGATTAAAGCTCTGTGGTAAGTACTAACATCTCAACCTTGCTACTCACATCTTTCACTCAGGATGTATGACGTTACAACGCATGCTTTTACCACGCATGCCGTTACAATGCAGTTTTTATAACGCATACCATTACAACGCATAGTGCTTTGGGGTGCTGGATAGTGAATAGTTTAATTTACTATTCCAACTCCAGTCCCCGTGGATAGTAGAGAAGGTGTTGGAAAGTAAATAAAATCTATTCCCGATCCTAGAGCGCCCCCCAGCGCAATGCGTTGTAATGGTTTGCGTTGTAATGGTTGTGTCGTAATGGTAGTGCGTTGTAAAAGTTTCGTTGTAAAGGCTGTTTACCTTCACTCACAATAATTGCATGTTTAGTCAGATAATATCAATTGTCTCAACTTAGCCTAGTGCTATCTGGTTTGTGGATTTCCCAATGAGGGGAGCCCCAAATTGGTGCTATATTATATACCCCCAACAACCATACAAATGAAACCAGTAAGGATGTGCTCAAGAAGTTTGGATTTCTGGACAGAGTAGCCTAGTTTTAGTATTTGTCTTCTTGGTGTTGTTGCTTGTTACGATTAGCAGACCGATGCCCGGATTCTGAGTTCCAGGTCTGGCAAAGCATTACATTTGTTTGTAAATTTGCAATCAGTGTGTGGTAAATCCTCTCCAGTTCTGTACAATTTCAAGTTAAACCCAATGGAATCAGGCATTACTGTCTGCGATTGGATTTACTGACAGTGGCATTCACAATGTAATTAAACACATACATATGCCACATGCTCTGAGCAAATGATATACATTGGCTTCTGTCTCAAGGTTTTGTTGAGGAGGGTGGTTGAAGGGGATAGAGGAGTCGGGGGTTGTGTAGATAGGGGAGGGAAGGGAATGGTAGGTTTTGACAGGAGAAGGACTGTATTCACCCCCTAGAGAAACAAGTGGAGAGTGAGGCTTAGCTAATGCTGTGGCTATCTCACATGTAATTTTGCTGGACAGAAATACTACTCAAAAAATGTAGTCCATACCTAGAAAACCCAGGTGCATAGACAACATTCCCAGCTGAGTCAGAGAGGAATTCGATACCGTAATTCCGCTCCACCAGATTCATAAACAGAGCTTTAATGCACATGGTTCAATATAGTACAACTGTGATGTATCACAAAAGATCCTTTAACTGTGAATATCATGAGTCAAGGACTCAAAACAGGAACAAAGGATTATGGTAATTGTAGTCGACTAATGCGGTTCCGAAATCTATGCAAAATGAATGATTATCAACAGTAATATTTTGGACTATACTTCACTGTCAGAAATATTCTGAATACAGATAGTATGATGATAGAATGTTTCACTGGTTCTAGGTAATCTACTACAAACTGTGCCATTGAAACTAATTGTTATAACTTTGGCAGCACATTTGAAATTCAGTGCATTTAAAGTCCTTCCTCTCTATTTATGTTTCTCTTCACATTTTAAAAAGAGTGAAGCAACTGACCATTCTGTTTACCATATGATTAAGACCTAGGTGGGGTCGAAACAAGCCATGGTGGAAGAATGTACCAAGTTATCAGATGGTGGGGCTCGTTGACACTTTTTAGATGCAGAGGGTGTTTGGTTTTGGATATATTTTGCGTCAACGCCTTTGCAAATGTTGGCATCACATGCTCTGTGGATTAAGTTTACAAGAATGCCGCCAGCTGCACTGTTATACACAGGAAAAGATGAAGTGAGAGCAAGGCCACCAGCTCATGGCGGCAGCGCCTGATTTTGGGTAATTTTGGAAGGCAGTTTGCAGCTGTTGTTTACAGGGCTGTTTGGCGGCAAGAGTGAAATTTTCCAGCGGAAGTCCGTTTTTCTAACAACGAAGACAATGTTGCAACTATAATTTATCCCTGCCCTCAATTTTCTGAGTTCGTGCCTTTGCCCCATCCCTCCCTACAGTGTTCTGATAAACTACTAGAGCGCTAACATTCTGTATTTATTTCCAAAGTGTGGCAAACCTGAAGTCATCTTGATAAATTCAAAACTCCAAAAATTAAACATTTTCTTTAAAAATAAACTAAATTATGGGGGTCTTTTTCTCATGTAAGTTATAGTTAGTTTTATAAATAGCTAAAATGAGGGCACATATTCTGAGTTCTCAAATATCCACAAAAACCTTTTAAATTAGTTGCTATTTTTATGTTTTTAATCCAATAATCACTTGATTATATTTTATGTTACTCAATCATTTTGCACACTTCTGTAATTGGGTTATATTTGGACTATATTTAGGCTTTTTTTGCTGTAACTGCCATCTTGAGAAATGTTTTTGTTATCAAGATCCCTCATTTTCTCATTTACTATAGCATCCTATGTAGAAAATGATTTCAGTTTTACAGCTTTTCAGGTATGCCACACTTTTGGATAAATTAAAAATGTTAGCACTCTAGATGCTCATTCATCTCAGTGGTAAAGTGGTACTTCACCACCAGGTAGATAACTGGCAGGCTGCTCCTAGTGTTGAAATTCCAAGTTTTAGTCTGCATGACAGAATGTTTTGCTGAACTGGATGAGAGAGATATTCGAGAAATCCTAGAAAATGTGTCCTAATGTTGCTGTCTACTACCCTCCACAATTTCAAAACAAACACCCTCGTTTTGTTCTTTTCTAAAGGAAATATTATACATTTTATAGATTTGATTCACTCAAGATGCCTTCAAACCTGCCACATTTTTGCCATAAGTAAGAATGTTAGTGATCCAGTTGTTCATCAGAATGTCAGAGTTTATCGTCGTACGGTTAAGGAAGAAGAGTGTGAATTAACAGAAAATATTCTCTCATTTAGAAGTAGGTGGGAGGGCTATGAAGGGGCTTTGGACAGGGCTAAGACCTTGCACAGACTACTGGTGCATACAAAATCTCTAGTAGACATTTGGAAGGAGGCAAGCGCCTATCTGGAATGGAAGGGATGCCTGACAGAATTGACAGCCCTGTTAGACACCGATATGGGGAAGATCCAGGGCTTCATGGCATGAGATCTTATTGGAATATCCAGACATGGGAATGTATGAAAGGGCGATGCACTACTTACACTGGCCGAAATGAAGGACCAGTTTTAACTTGCATAGTTAAAAACCTACAAATATATTCAATTCAGGCACACTCTGGTGACGCACATCCCAAGGGTCTAGGTGCTTGATGAGTCCCCCTTTGAGGACTATATACTCTCAGAGCCATTTCCTAAAGAGGCAATTTTCCTAATATATAAAATGGTGGTCAGATGAGGCCTGTGTGAGAGGGAGCGGGAAGGTGGATACCTTCCTCCATGTTGTGTGGAGCTCCCCAAAATAAAAATATATTGGACTAAACTTAGGGAGATAATGAGGACTACGATGGGATGCCTCACACATGATACAACTAAATGCTGCTTGTTAAACACCTAAGGGGATGAATCCCCACCCAGGTACACCAAACAGTGGCTGACCCTTGCCTTGGGACTAGCAAAATGGAACATACAATCCCCAAAGGTGAGTAACTGGAAGAACAATATGGATTAGTGCATGTTAGTGGAATAAGCGATTTACCAAATATGGGGCTGCTGTCAAAAACTGGAAGAAAGTATAGTCCCCTTGGTGACTGTGAAGGGAAGGTCATCCCTAGCCTACTGACAGGATGAGAGGCTCAAAGGCCGACACGTAATGTACATCACCAGATGCATTTGAGATTTATGATTGATTGATTCGATATGGCAAACCTTCTGGATATTAATATGTCATGGTCAAATCTGCTGACTATTATGTTTTGTCGTTTCTATTTGATTCTGTGAAGTAATATAAATATATATTTATTTTCATTCCCTATGAAAATTGTATGGGGAAATTGAGTTCCCCCTCCCATTTTACTCAGCCCTCACTTGAAGATCAGCCCAAAACTTTCCAAAAAGGGGTGAGGTGGATGAACTTTTTTTGAGAAAGTTTCTCGAAGATTCACCAAATGCCGCCAAAGGTATTGGTAAAACAAAAATCAATTTCTTATATTATTGAGTTCCTAATTATACCTACATATATATAATATAAGTTTATATATGTTTAAAATCAATTACAGAATACAAAGGTGCTACCTATGTAGTACTGGGGTACCTAAAAAAAATAATTGGTAAAAACATTGAACAAAAATGTAAAACACTATATTTCACAAATGTGGTGTACTACGGTGTCTTGACAATTTTGTACAAACGTAATTATGGTACAAAAAGTCGATGCATTGTCACAGTTATACTTACAAATTACTGTGTTACCTAAAAAATTACAAAAAAGGGACATTTTGGAAAAAAACATGTGATGTGTTAGGAACTACAACAATACTGCATCAACTGATTAAATAGATAGATAGAAAATTACTTTTAAAAACCATACTTATTTCCACTTTAAGAAAATGATAATAGGTTAACAACAACTATATAACCTACCTATGTTTAAAGTCCTAAGCCACATTACATCAAAAGTCTATTAAAACGATTATTTATGTATGTAAGGGATTTGCAAAGTGCTGGAATCACCCCCGAAGGGGTATCTCCGCGCTATCATAGATGGAGTACAAGAGAAGCAGAGATCAGACTCGGAATAAAACTGTTTTCAGAAGTTTCCTAAAACAATGAAAACTAGTAGATTTGCGCAAAACCTCCGGGAGGGAATTCCAGTAATTCGTGGCAAGGTAGGGGAATGTTTTTCCGTCTCTACCTGTTTTCCTAAAATGAGGGACCACTAGCAAACCTTTACCTACAGATCTAAGTAGACAGTTCGGGCAGTAGACTTTGAACTTGTCCATCAGATCACTGGGTCTCTTACCATACAGTGCTTTGTGTGCAAGACAATAAAGCTTAAATTTTATTCTTTGGCGGAAAGGGAGCCAGTGCAGTTATTTTAACAATGGCCCCGGAGAGGTGCATGGCAACTTTTTTAGTGTTAAGCATGCAGCAACATTTTGTACAATCTGCAACCTACTCAGAAGGGGTTCATTAGCAGAAGCAAGTAGCACACTACAGTAGTCCAGACGTCCAATGATCGAAGCTTGAGTCAAAGTTCTAAGAACAGACAGAGGCAGCCACTGGAATACTCTGCGTAATAACCTCAGAGTATGGTAGCAAGTACCAGCAGTAGTCAAGATTTGGTCCTTCATTGATAGCATTGCATCCAGACGGACCTCCACATCCAGGAAGGAGATGGAGTGGAGCCCAGCTCAGCAGGCCACCAGTTGGGGGACCATAATACTTGAGTTGCGACAAACAGCAGGATTTCGGTCTTGGCTGCGTTCAGCTGGAGAAAATGTTTCGGTATATCATACCTTTAGCAAAACACTGATCAATCAACACTGTGTCCTTATCAAAGGACAAGAGCAATTGGGTATCATCAGCATAGGAAAAGGGAGTAAAACCATACTCCCTTATGATCTTGGCAAGGTGGGCCACATAGATATTAAACAGAGTTGGGCTCAAACAAGAGCCCTGGGGCACCCCCTTGTCCAGCTTCAGCATTTGGAAAAGGTAGGTACCCAGATTGATAGTCTGGGAACACTGGTCTAAGAAGCTTACAAGCCAATTTAGATCTGCCTTTGTAGACCAGCCTCTCTCAGTTGGAAGATCAATTTCGGATGAGAGGCCGTATCGAAGGCTGCCGTCAGATCTAGTGAGACCAGCAGCACAGCTTTGCTATTATCCAGAGCCATTTTAATATGTAACCCTAATAAGATTGGGTCTCAATCCAGACTGGGAGGGGTCAAGGATGCCCTGTGCTTCAAGGAAGCCCATAAGCTGTGTATTAACATAGCTTTCTGCCATTTTACTCATGAGCGGCAAAAGTGAGATGGGACGATAATTAGATATCATTTCAGTAGATAGCTGAGCTTTCTTCTTGATTGGAAGCACTTGGGTGACCTTCCAATCAAGTGGCTTAACTCCTTCCTGTAAGGAGGAGTTAAGGATCTCACAAATTGCAGAGGTTAGGAGAGGTGCAAGTAGGGCGAATATGTGTAGTTGCATCACATCTATAGATGATACAGATGTTGCCCCTATAAGCATGGCTTCCACCTGAGAGACCTGGATGGCAGTGAAATGTGTGAGGCCTTCCCTTGAGTTTCTTAGAGTATTGGGTCCAGAATTAGAGGGCTCAGAGTGACATGCAATGTGTGTGAATTGATTGTAGATTAAATTCATTTTATCATCGAAATACATAGCTATACTGTCACATAGTCCGTGGGTAGGGGGAATCTGCTGAGAGCAAGCTGAAGGATCAGTGAATGATTTAAGTTCTTTTGTGAAGTTTCCTGCTTGCTTGAGTTTGCTTATCACGTGCTCTTTCCGTGTCTTTTTTTTAGCTTTTTGTGATAAGCAATTAAGGCCACTTTAAAGTTACTTATCAGTTTCCAGGTAGGATTTTCGCCATATTTTTTACAGAGTATTACAGAGTATTACATTGTAGCTATTTCAGTGGAGCCAAAGTGTCTAACATTGAGGTGATATCATTTATAAAAACTTTAAGCTTCTTAGTGCTGTCCATATTTTCATTAAAAACCGTAGGAACAAATATTTTACTAAAAGAATCATACGTGACCTTATGTCACTGTCTGCGATCGACTACTCTGATGACATACGTTAGTTAGATTTCTAAGGCAACTGTTGATCCTAAATGGAATCAGAGAATGATCCAACCATACCAGAGGGCAAGGGGGTACAGAAAGTATGAAGGATGAATTTGTGAGAATGATTTCCAGGGTATGACCTGCGGAATGTGTAGGGTTAGATTGATCTTTACTAAGCCCAGGGAGGCCAAATCGACCAGGAGGTCACTGTATCTGTGTTCTCACTATCTTGACCTTGAATATTGAAGTCCCCTAATAGCAATAAATGTTTAGAGGTAGTAGTGTGAAGGGCAATTTTCTCCATTATTTTTAGATTGAAATCTTTAAGTGGCCCAGGAGGGCGGTAAACAAAAGCTCCCTTGAGATTTTCCGGAGGAGTCAGTTAAATTTAAAAAATACAAATTTCCGCCGTATTATCCGATGTGGCATGAATGATAGAGACTTTCACTTAATTTTTATATATTGCAGCCACACACCACCCACTTTCCCTTCTCTATCCAGTCTGAGAATCTGATAATTCTCAGGAAGGGCTAGGGCAATGCCCGGCATTGAGGTAGGTTTAAGCAATGTTTTTGTTAAGAAACTTAAGTCAGGAGTATCCGAGCTCACCAAATCCCAAAGTTCCATGGCATGTTTAGGTAATGAGCATGTATTGGCTAAGAACCCCTTCCAAGTATACATCTTATAGGAAGTGTGGGGTCTAACTTGACTTTAGGACCCCCATTCACCCCTGCCAGATTCTCACTGCAGCTATTATCGTCCTGTGTAACAGGTGACATAAAAGTAGTATCATAACTATGGAAGTGGCAGTACAGGCAGGCAACGGCCCCTTATAGATTTGAAAATGTAGAGACATAGTGACAGGATATAGTGCAGTCTTTCACCTGCAGAAGATGAGAAAGTGTGTAAGAATGCATAAATACCTTTTCTGCAGACAAACACGCATGGTTCCTGGCTCCTGGCGATGTACTGGCGCGGACAGGCACAGACAGGCTTGCCTTAGGCGCCCCTTCTGTGCATCAGCTGCACGCGTCTGCAGCACGTTGGCACCATTACCAGTTCAAATACGTGCCTAAGGGCATGCCAGGACAGACAACTGGAGCGTCACCTCTCCGTAATGGCCGCCGTAACGGAACAGGGAAGAGCTGGCCCAGAAAAACAGGTGAACTGCTAAACAGGTTTCAGGGGCATAAATCGAATTTATGGCTACCTTTCAAATTTGAAAAGACTGACATTAGCCAATTATACACTGGCTTGTCATAAAAATGTACCAAGGTATGCCACTAACTTACTGTGGTATACCATGGCACAATATATCACTGTGGGACAAATCTGAGATTCTATTGCGCTACTCTTGCGTTACACAAGGACAACACAATACTTACTTAAGATTTACCAAACAATGCACAAACACCATACATCACCCTACATTGCTTGGTACATCTACAGAAACGCAATGCAGATCAAGTTCCTGCCTTGCATTACTCTGCACACCATAATCTACTGTTTTCCAAACTTCTAGCTACATCTGTACTCCACTACACTGTATGACAATGCACTATACACCACTCAACTCTACATTATTCCACTGTAGACACTACAGTGCACAGCAATCCATGGTATGCAACTCCACTACATGTGTCTTCACTATACGGTATTCGAATCTACACCACAACACTGTATGCTTTTCCACTAAATGCCAGTCCACTCTATGCTATTTCACTGTATGGCACTCCAATGAATTCTACTCCACTGTATGCCACTCCACCGTATGCCACTCCAATGTATGCCATTCCATTGTTTGCTATTCCTTTAGGTGACACTTCACTGTGCACCATTCCACTACATGTTATTCCACTCTTCCCCACTCCACTGTATGACATTGCTGTATTCACTACTCCACTGTACGCAACTCCTCTGTATGCCCTACATTGGATGCCAATACACGGATGATCCCTGCTTCTGGTGCTGTGGCCCAACAGGTCGACCGACCTTGGCCTTTGTAGTTGAGAAGATGCTGCGTAAATCATTACATAAATACTAATCACAATTTCTATCTAAGTTCAGCCAATGATGAGTTTTTAAAGATTTTTAAGGGTTTTAATATTTCAATGTCTAGTAGATCGTCTCTTTTTCAGAATCATGAGTTTTACTCGTATTAGTCTCAACTAATCAATCTTTTACAGCATCAATAAAGAAATAGTGGTTAATTCAATTAAAATACAATGCATTAAACGTGTTCCATAAAGAAAGAAAATCCCTACTCTAAGAATGGGGCATAAGGCGTCAGCAACATCCCATAAAGAGTTCAAGTTTGCTATAGAGTTAGCTAAAGCATGTAGCTAAAGCATGTAGCTCAAAAATGTCCAAAGGTCAACAATCAACCAAAGCAGAACTTCCCACAAAGAGACATCATTGAAACTCAGAAACTCAGAAGAGTCTCAAATCAAAGGAAATAAGGCAAGGGAAATGTGCAGTAGCAACCACAATCAATAGGCTGGCAGGATAGTCAGGAAATGGCGCAGTGCAGCGAGGCTGGCGTGAAAGGCTTAAGGAAAAGAGTTAACCTACTCTAGGAACACATACTATAATAACAGTTAAAACTTAATGTTGCAATTAATGTTGCATCTTCTCCTCCTCTCATCCAATCATTTTACGGGGCTCAACATGGGAACAGTTTCACTCCTTGTCTTCTCACATGAAACACAACAGTGTAAAGATAGTAAGTAACCTTAGAGTATGCAACTTTGTTATTCCAAATCCATACTATGCATGAGGCTTCTTCATTCTAAACATCCTTTCCCGTGAATAGGACTATATTTATACCCCTCTAATGAAGCAAACGAGGTGTTATCTAACAGGAGGCTTTGTAAAAATTAAAACATCTGCAGTAATGAAAGGACATTCTTTTCACAATTTATCGTTAAGAAACAAAACAAGTTTCTTAAAAGAGATCACATTTAATTTATATGCAACATTCAATGTGATTATTCTTCATTATTGTACTAAATTATAAATTGTAAACAAACATTTTGAACTCTTCTTGATATGAGAAGAAACATTTTGTAGAGTTTTGTGAAAAATGTATTTAATAAAAACATAACCAATTTCGAAGCAATGCTTCTTTAAACTGTTTTTAGGTCTAGTGGGTGTAAGTATGGCTAGTTACTAAGGGGCCAATTCACGGAACTAATCTGAGATAAAATACTAAACTTACCACTTTTGGTATTCATAGAAGGCATTTAGTAGTAGTAAAGTTAGGACTCCTAACTTTACTACTACTAAACTGAGATAAAATCCTAAACTTCCTACTTTTGGTATTCACAGACGGCATTTAGTGGTAGTAAAGTTAGGATTCCTAACTTTACTACTACTAAATGCCTTTTGTGAATACCGAAAGTCGTAAAGTTAGGATTTTGTTTGAGTTTGGTAGTAGTAAAGTTAGGAGTCCTAACTTTACTACTACTAAGTGCCTTCTGTGAATACCAAAAGTAGTAAGTTTAGGATTTTATCTCAGATTAGTTTAGTGCAACGGCCCCTACATTTGCACATTTTAAAATGTGCATTTTGTTCATTTAATTCTGAATGTTAATATCACACATATATTCTAACTATATTATTTTGAGTTTTGCTAAAAATGCCTCTTCACCACTCCACTGTATGCTGCCACACTGTACGCTACTCAACGATAGGCTGTTTCACTGTATGCCACTCCACTGTACACCACACCACTCTGTGCTATTCCACTGTATAGCATTCCATTGTATGCCACGCAGATCTACACCAAACCACTCTGACACTCAATTCTACGCTATTCTATTGGATGCCACTCCACTATATGGAATTCAAGTTTAACACTCTGCACTGTACACCACTCCACTGTAATACAATACACTGTATGCTCTTCCAGTGTATGGCACTTCACTCTACAACACTCCTGTGTACGCTATTCCACTATATAGCAATCCACTCTTCTATACTCTACTCTCTGATTTTGGCCTGTAGGGTATTCCATTGTATGCTATCTCACTATATGCTACTCCACTGTACGAGTCTTCATTTTACACAACTACAGTGTATGCTAATGCACTCTATATGGCACAACTGTAAGACAGTCTCTTCCACTCTCTAGAACTTTACTCTATAAAACAGTTTTGCATACCCTTCATCTGAATCAGAACTCTGAAAGAAAAGGCAGTCCATCCACACACACTACTACCCACACCCGCCATCTGAGAGAGAGGTCTCAACGGAGAGGCCAGTCTCTCTCCAAACACCCTGCCATCCACACCCATCATTAGCAAGAGAGGACAGGAAGGATGAGGGCTGACCCTCTCCATTCACTACAATGCATGCCCATCATCTCAGAGAGAGGTTTGAGAGGAAAGGGCAGTCCCTCTCAACTCACTACTATGCACACTTGTCATGTTAGAGAGAGGTCTGAGTGGAATTGGAGGTCCCTCTCTATTCACTAGTTTGTACAGTCATAATCTGATAGAGATGTCTCAGTAGAGAGGCCCGTCTCTCTTCCCACACCCTACTATGCGCACCCTTCATCTGAGACAAAGGTCTCAGTGGAGAGGCCAATCTAGGCACACATCCTACTACACACATATGTCATCTGAGAGAAATGTCTCATAGAAGAGGCCAGTCCATGCACACACCCTATTATGCACACTTGTCATTTGAGAGAGAGGCCTGATAGGAGTGGGCAGTTCCTTCCTACATACTACTGCCCATACCGACCATTTGAGAGAGAGGTTTGAAAGAAGAGGCCAGTCCATCTGCTCACCCTACTACTCACACTTGTAAATGTGTATGTAGGTGTATTTATATAGCGCAACCTGTCACCCAAAGGGCATCCTGGCGCTTGCTTAGGGAACCCGTCCTGGTATTCCCCTGTGAGAGGCCCCGGCAGGGTGTCCACAGGGTGAAAGCCAGGCATCCCGCCGCGAGGGGCCATCGTGGAGATTAAGCATGCTATTGCCCAGAGTTGCAGAGTGAGACCCCGTGAGTTGAGTAGGCACCGGAGCGAGAATTGTCGAGGCCGTGGAATTTTGTGCCCGAGACCCGCCGAGGCGGGGAATCGAACCCTGGTCCACGGTCGATCCCAGCTTCCGGGTCTGCCGCCTCTAACCACTGAGCCACACTTCTCCATCTGAAAGAGAGGTCTGAAAGGAGAGGTCAGTCGCTCTCCATATACCCTACTATACACAGTGTCAACTGAAAGAGAGGTCTCAAAGGAAAGACCAGTCCATGCACACACGCTACTGTGCACACCTGTCATGGGAGAGAATAGTCTCAAAGGAGAGGCCAGGCCATGCACACAACGTCCTATGCACACCCGTCATTTGAGAGAGAAACAAATGGCCATTCAGTATGTGGTCCCCAGTGCTGGGCTAACTTTTTTCAAAACAAAGAGGAAGAAGTATACAACATCTTCTCTGGATGAAATTGCCTCCTCCCCCTCCTGTCCGAAGACAGATACCTTTTTGGAATTCACAGCTCTCCAAATTGAGCAGGTAACATTGCTTATTAAATCCATTATGTCCAGCTCACCACAGGATCGCTGCCCGCCATGGGTGGCTAAACTAGCACCGGAAATCATTACATCCAATCTCACAGTCATCTTCATTCAAATGTTCAAGACAGGCTAATTCTGAACCAATAGAAGATAGCATCAGTGCTCCCACTGATTAAAATAAAACACAATCCTAATCCAACGGACCCTAATAGCTATCGTCCAATTTGCCATCTTGCACTACCAACCAAGATAGTGGAGAAGACCACGAACCAACAACTAGCCACCCTCCTTTAAAATAATGATCTTCTAGGTTCAACTCAGATTGGATTCAGAAGCAGACAGAGCACCGAGATGGCCTTGATCATGGCAATTGAGGAGATTAGGGTAGCACTACACCAGGGGGGATAGCGGCCCTTATCCTACTTGATTATTGGCAGCTATCACTGATAGATCGCATCCACATTAGAATCAGAGGGGCTGCATTGGCCCTCCTAAGATCCTTTCTTCGTGGATGGGAACAATCAGTGGCACTTAATAAATTTGTATCTGAACCCTTCTCACTGCCATGTGGGGTTCCTTAGGGGTTCTCTCTAAACCTTGGCAGATCTAATCAGATTGTTTGGATTTTATCCCACATCTTATACCAACGACTTATACCAACGACACGCAGATCATCGTCTCAAAAATCAAATCTGCTCTCTTTTAGGAAGACTTTAAAAACATGGTCATTTGGCTTTCAGTGAGCTTCTTTCTGCATGCAGTTGGCTGTATGAAGGGGGATTATCTGGAAGGCCTGGCCTCAGGGCGTATTACTTAACATAAAAAAGGAGACATTTACTGGAAAAGACAAAGGTTAAAGTAGCTATATTAGTTAAGTGAATATTTAAGTGGCACATTAGCTTTTTGAACTAAAAAAACCTCGGAAATTCAGCAGTTATAGTTAACAGCGCAAACTATAACTTGCACCCTCACCATGCGCTGTGTATGACCTAACATATGACATATACATTGATATATTTAAACATTCATGACATGTTCTACTGGGGTCTCTACATTCCTGTACCTGGGTGTTTTATTTGAAGATAGATGTTCATGGGTTCCACAAAGGAGGGCGAAGAGAAATGCTATGGCTTGTTCAACAGGCGCGATACTTGATTTTGCCCAGAAGCTAGGCACTAAGCCTGTGAAGGCTATGCTGAACATATACAAGGCTAAGAGTATTGCTATTGTTAAGTATGGCTCCAAAATTTGGGGTTATAGTGATATTTGTACTGAGTTACAAATTGTTGAAAATAAATTTATAAGAACCTTGCTCTCAGTCCCCCAATCCACATCTTCGTATATTATTCATCAGGAGATGGGTATTGGTTATGTGGTGGATTCGATTAGAATGTTGCCCATTCTCAAATGGATCTCGATTAGGTCCAACCCAGAGCTGGTGTTAAATATGGAGATTATACGAGATTGCATGGCCCTAGATAGAGCCAGCAATATACCGTGGTTGAGACATCTGAAAAGCACAGCTGAGTTCTTAGGCCGCCCAGCCTTGTTTGACAACACTGAAACAATATGGCAAGATCTCGTTTCTGCGCATAGCGTCATCAGAAAGAGAGGCAGTGGAATTATTGAAACCTACTGTCCGTGCCCACCAGCTCCTAAGAACTTCTTCTTTTATGGAGCCTTATTTGGATATTGTTACCAAGCCTCAGCAATGTTTTCTCCTGACAAGATTTAGGTTTAATTATCTACATCTCTTGCTGGCTGACCCTCGAGGCTGAGCAAAGATAGAGGACCTGGGGCCATGCTCTTGCGATTGTTTCTCAAGGCAGGACACCATGCATTTTGTCCTTTTTTGTGATAATTACGTATCCATACGCAGGCGTTATATCTTCCTATCTTAAAGAACAAAGGTTTCCCATGTTTGCGCTCCTTCCGGGCCTTGGGAATAGCGCCATGCCTGACCTCCATACAGTAAAGCAGGTGCACGTCACTGGGAGCGTGGGGCAAGCACACCCGGAGCTGGAATGTACTGAACCTGGCCCGAAAAAACAATGAAATATTGGGCACAACGCTTGGTTTTTTTTACTCGTAATCCCGCGTCCCGCACACGCCCACGTCCCCAGCACACGCCCACAGCACACGATATGAGAGATGGCATGAAGGGCGGAACATACCACACGCCCCCAGTGTTTGTCACGCCCCAGCACACGCCCACAGCACAACGCAGACACGCCCACAAGGGACTACTTTGCTGGCACGGTTCTTTTACCTTTTAAATGTATATGGTGGGCGTCTGCAAAGCCTATGTCCTTCTGCTGCGACTGCCCTTTCCAACGCTGGGTGTTGTGATTGGTGCTGTGGTTCCTGAGATTACCCGCCTCAAAGGTTTGGGCTCTCTCTTTATTATATTAGTATAGATTGACCTATTGTGTATAAAATGTTTTTATACTCTTTGTATCTCATAGTGGTACATGTATATTCAGACTTGGGATTACATTTTAATTATGATTGATTTTATGTAAAAAAATAGATTTGAAATGTGATGGGTATTTTTAATATGCTTTTATGGTTTTACATAACCAAATAAAGTGATTTTTGACTTGACAACACTCTGCATATGATAGATAGATAGATAGATAGATAGATAGATAGATAGATAGATAGATAGATAGATAGATAGATAGATAGATAGATAGATAGATAGATAGATAGATAGATAGATAGATAGATAGATAGATAGATAGATAGATAGATATGCGCAGCCGAAACCCGTCTCAGTTTTTTCATGCCGGGTCTGGAGTGACCATACTGCATTAAATCAGCCATGATTTGTATCCTTGAGTATGTGCTCCCTTTTTTGGGTGAAGTTGAGATGTTTGTTGGATACTATAGGTGACTGCGGCGTCACCTTTGCACGCAACACCAGCATAAAGTGGGCTTGCCTCGTTCACCACAAAGCAAGGAGTTCAACGGGATACTGTATTGGGTGAGGCCCCAGGAACAGACCGGGATGAGTAAAATGAGGTGGGGACCAGTGTGAATGTCGCGACCGAGCGCCGGGAAATCGAAGAGATTTTCAGCGTGAAGTTTATGCCTTCTGCCATGAGTGAGCCGTCCGCCTCACTCAGAATGCCAAGGATGACCTGGTCCTGGGCACCATGCAGAATTTGCTGCACTTCTTTGAGGATTTGTGGCTTTATTTCACGGGGTGTGATGGTCTCCATGCTCGGCATAAATAAGGATTTTATATGCACCTCTTTTTGGCTGAACTATGGGCTGCATCACAATGTTTGTTTAATATATATGACTATCATGATATGCGGGCCTTGTCTCACCCCCCTCCTCCCCGGCTCAAGCAGGGGCCCCATCACGCGGGCATCGCCTGTGAGGGGCACTGTCCCAGATCCTTGCCCCATTTCAGTCAATTCTTGATGGTACCGTGGGTGTTGGGGGGGCTAGGGAGCGGGACGGGGGTCAGGGCGGGAAGGGTTGTGGTCCCGCTGGCAGCAGCTGCCTCAGGCCTAGTCGGCAAGGCTGCATCCTCGCTCTCAGCGGTAGGGCCTTCCTTCTCACGGCCTCCCCACCACCCCACGCAACAAGGTCATGTCTCTCTCTGGGGGACCTCCCCTCCCCCCCATGCCACAAACTGGTCTCGGGGTACAGCAGGCCCCTGCCCCCCAGAGGGGTGCTATGGAGCAGACAGGGTGGCAAGGTTTTGGTTATGCCCCAGGACTAGCGGAGGGGCCCATCTCATTGATGGTATGTCGGCCAGGGAGACCAAGGCCTGAGGGGGTCATGGCGGACATCGAGTTCCATGCACCCTTCTCCCCGAGTTGGGTGGGGGGACGCATGTCGGACATGAGGAGCGGGGTAGGGTGGGATCAGGCCTGCCCAGGGTGCCCCCATCCAGGTACGGGGTGGCAGGGCTATTCCCTGGTGGATGTGTGCTACGGGGGCTAAAACGATTTTGGGACAATATTACCCTGCTCTATGGCAGGCAGACGGGGTGGAGGTCGGCATGCTCGCCCGCACCAGGGGCAGTGGGCTGCTTGTGCTGGCAACTGCCCTCGTGACGCAAAGTGCCACAGCTTATGCCCAGCCCTCGGGCCAAACTAAATCTTACCAGCTCCCCCCGCTTCGGGCGGTGGTTGGCATGTTCGCCAGCGGCAGGGCCAGAGGGCTGGTGGTGGTGGCAACTGCACGGTGCCACGGCTTATGCCCGGCCCTCGGGGCCAAACTTAATTTTGCCGGCCCCCCCGCTTCTGCCTCCAGCGGGGGTCAGCGGGATTGCAGACTCATCTTTCTGGCCATGTAGTGGGCCGCCTACTTTCAGCTGTGCTCGTCTCTGGGCTGTGAGGCAGGAGGCATGGGCCAGGTCCTAGCCTAGATGTGGGTGCCCATGGGGGAGGGGGACGGGGTCTAAGCACACAGCTGCCATCTTCAGCACCCATCCCCAACTCTTCGAGGGGCGACTTGCAGCATAGGGCACACTCAGCACGCTTGTCCATAGCGAGGAATACCAGAGGGCAATCCTGGTGCCTCTGCAAGACTTGCGTTATCAATTTTGCCATGGTCCGGGGAGGCGTGGCGCTAGGGGGAGTCAGAAGGGGTGTGTCTCAGGGGCGGTCATCGGCCCAGCATCTCTGGTAGACAGCATGCGATGCAGGACCCTTCCCCGACAGGAATTGTTTTGATTTGAGCAGGGTGAGGTCGGATATAATTATAAGGAGTACCGGCGGCCTACGGATAGAGCAGCTGAATCTCACTCGCAATGTTAGGTGTTCTACGGCTGGTGTTTCAAGACCATCAATTAAGGAGTATTACATGGTTATGGTTCTTACGGCGGTACCAAAGGTGCTTTTAAGGAAGGTGCGATACCGCAGTCTGTTACACCATTTCACAAGCAAATGAGCAAATGAGAATGCTTCCTCCTTGCTCTGTGGTTGGTCCAGGACAGCTATGGGTGTGCTTTCTAATGACATAATGTACAGGGACATGGGAGCACGCATGCCCACTTACTGTCTTTATAAGTGTAGGAAGACGTATGCATTAAATGTACACTATGATGTGCGTGACTAACTTTTCTTTATTTGCAGGGCTGTGTCTTTCGATCTTGTACCTTCCTTCTTGGGGTCTGGCAACGCAATTACCCGCAGCAAGCACTGGGACCAAGGGTTACCAGCAGATATGCGGCAGAGCACGAAGGGTCCTGGACACAAGGCTCGTCCTGGAACTACCCTTTTTATTTCAGGCCAGAACCGGTCGTTAGAGAAGCAAAGTTGCAGGCGGTCTGGCGAAAAGGGATGAACAGCAGGAATTAGGAATAGGTATGGGTCAAGTGTCGTGCCGGGAGCAGGGGAGCTAGCATCTGGCCCCACAGGTGGGGTGTAAAAACAAATGTGCAAAGGGTCAAAGGGGAAATAATTTAACGACCTGTCGACTCATGCCCCTAGGAACAAGGTAAACAAACACAAGAAGAGAAGACCAGGTCTAAGGTGGTGCGGTGTCTAGAGTGGTGTATGGGGGTCATGCGAGAGAGTGTGTGAAAAAGGATTGAGTGTTGACTTGGCCAGAAGAACCATCAGACCACCCATGCAGCGGTATATCATCATATGGAATTTGTTCGTGGTCGCTCCATAGACCGCCTATATCGTCAATAGACGGTACAGAAAATTTATAGCGCCACAATCCAGCCAAGTCGTACTCAAAATGGACTGGACCAAGTGCAGTGCTCTAAAGAAAGTGCTCGCTAAAATTAACTACCTAAACTGAGGAAAATGTGTAGGTGTCAAGATTAAAAAATTGCGCCTAGTAGTAAGTGAGTGAAACTACATAGTTGCGCTGTGTGAAGTGGTCGACTAGTTTCAGCTAAAAAGAGTGTCTGCTCTAGCTTTCATCAGGACCTAAGAGAAAATATGCTACTGCACATCAAAGACAGGGGTGTACACCAATGGTTGGGCAAGAAATACATCTTTATCATATAGTGTACTTGCGAAACTCATGTATCACCCCAGCGTATGGAACCTCAGTCTCCAAAAACGACAGGAAAAAAGTTCTTCTCCCTGTCATTAAACAGAAAATACAATGTATTCATATTCACACAAAAAAACCACACAACCCGACAGACACCGTCTAAACAGAGAACACCTTGCAAGAACATTTTGCGTTCTGCACACTAGATAAGCATATTAGCTTCATCACAAAGAGGCATTTCCTCCTAGTGATACTCACCCAGCTTTGTGTGGGTGACAGCCCCACCTTGCCCGGCAACCGCTCGGGAAATTGAGGCCCCGCTCTGATGTGTAAAGAAAAAAGAGGGCACAGTAAGTGCACAATCCTGCTGTGTCCAGCCTAATTACTATATACACATGTACCCCAATAAAAGTGTGATAGTCTCCCCTCAGACCTGCCAAACATGCCCTTATCATTATTCAATCTGAGCCATAGGTAGATGCCTTCAATGGAAGGTTATTATTACAATGTTAAACCAGTGACTGTTGTAGTGTGAAGCACTGGGTTTCTATGCTATAAGCAGTCATCATCTATAAAAAAATCCACATCTAAGAAAATCCCTCACAAGGCACTTTGAATATCATGGAGGGTAGTTGCAGAGTGTAAGAAAACAACCCAAATACTTATTGATCAAGAATTATTATTTCTGGTTATCTCAAAACCGCTTGCTGCTTGCACTGGTCAAGTGACTTCAAAATACCCTGCACAAGTTCCTAATAGCTTGCTTCACTCACCTCTCCGTCGGTGCCCCATGCTCAGAAACGAGCGGAAGGGAAGGCATCGACGGAATCACCTGATCCAATTAAGTAACCGGGCTACATCTGCTCATCGACCAATGGGAGCCAGAAATGTTACTGAGTGAAAACGAGTCGGCAAATGGCTCCGTGTGGCTCAAGAATCAGGGGTGCTCACCTGCTACGGTGGGAGGCTAATCACTCGGGACGCTGGCAGGTTTGTTCTGTCAATTCCGGTGCTAATTCACCCGCGCATAATCTTCACACCTACACATTTTCCTCAGTTTAGGTAGTCAATTTTAGCGAGCACTTTCTTTAGAGCACTGCACTTGGTCCAGTCCATTTTGAGTACGACTTGGCTGGATTGTGGCGCTATAAATTTTCTGTACCGTCTATTGACGATATAGGCGGTGTATGGAGCGACCACGAACAAATTCCATATGATGATATACCGCCGCATGGGTGGTCTGATGGTTCTTCTGGCCAAGTCAACACTCAATCCTTTTTCACACACTCTCTCGCATGACCCCCGTACACCACTCTAGACACCGCACCACCTTAGACCTGGTCTTCTCTTCTTGTGTTTGTTTACCCACAGGTGGGGTACCATGACCATGAGCTGAAGGAGAGCGCACACTGATGGCTCGCGAACCTCACGCCATGGTAACAGTTAATCAGGTAGATTCATCAAGCATTTTTGCGAGCGCAAACGGTGCGAATCGCAAAATTCCTTAATAATCGCTATTAAGGACTCGCAAATCGGGACATTAATGAATCTGGGTGTTAGTCTTCTTTTCTCCTCCTAGCCTCCCTTCATCCTGGCATGCAGAGCACACACTGAATCAACCCTTGCACACCTTGCACCCCAGGTCCACTTACACTACCGCACTATAAATTGGGGTCCCTGTGATGTTAGAGATCAGCATGGACAGCCAGGGTTCCCCTCCCCTTTTCCCGGAGAGGTCCCAGGTGGAGGACTTGATGCCGGGCACTTACCAAGATGTACAATGGGCGAATTTCCTCGAGATGGCCAAGGTCAAAGGCCTGCCGTGGGCTAATGGCATTATGAACTCTTCAGAGCAGGAGGACCCTGGCATCATCAGCAATTCCCTCGCTACAGAACAGCAGCCCAGCGCTGAGGCAGGCCCCTCTAGACCCAAGCGAGTCTGCAGGCCCATGATCAGGAATTCCCAGACAGATCCTCTGCCGCCAACCAGAAGCAGAACAGCTCAGACCCCCAAGGAAATCATTCCTGTGTTGACTGCTCCCCTGCCCCCAGGGCCGTCTAGCCCGATGGACAATATTGCGACCCCAGGTAACTACGCCACTAGGGACGAGCTTGCAAAGCTCATGAACACTATGAACAGTATTATGTCACAGCTTAAAGCGGGTACTGTTGGCATCAGCCCCATGCTTCTGGGGAACAGTAATAGTAAGGGAGGGGGGCACGCTAGTGGCTGCAAGTGTATGGTCAGCAGGTGTTGGTGAGATGTTAGGGCAGCGGGGGTCCACAATTATCACAACACATGATGGGTCCAAGGAAGGGGCTAGCACTCCTGCAGGTAGTTTGGCGATCCTCACCGCAGGGGGAGTTAGAAACGTGCCACCACCAGTCCTTCTCCCTTCCCAAACATCTAGCCTGGTGCCACCCCTGGGCACCACCAGTGCAGCAGCTGCAAGCGTAGTGCCTCCTCTTGCCTTCACGCTGAGTACGCCGGCCGCCCTTTGCTTTCCCACGGTTCATCAAGTCACCTCCGCCCGCTGTTGTCAGGCCGTTGCTCGCTGGCCTGGCAAGTGCCACAAGCAGCCAAAGAAGGTATGTGGAGGCGTGAGTTTATAGACATTTTACAATGCTCATGTTAGGTCAGGAGGGCCTGGACGTCAGGAAAATTGGGGCTAAGGATGATGACAAAAAAGTGAAACACCAGCCTTGGCCAGAGAAGAACATTGAAAACTGGCTCAAGGCTTTCTCTATCTTAGCTGCCATCATGATGGAGAGATTCCGGGAGTTTGGACCTGGGCTAGTACAGTACTCCGGGACAATACACAATGAAGCTATGAAGTGGTGAGGAAGTGGTTGGTTGAATTACAATAGGGAGTTCAGGAGGAAGATGTCCCAGTGCCCGGAGATGGGTGGGACCAAAAGGAGGTCCAACTTTGGATGGACCACATGGGCTCCCATGCTCAACAGAGCGGAGGCTCCCAGGTTAAAACACAGGGGTGTCAGTATTCTTCCAGAGGATCCTTTCAGGCAGGCACAAGGGGCTTCAAGCAGACTCTTCGGGGAACACACGGGGGAGACAGAGGGGAGGTTTCAGGAGGTCTCCCCGGGAACTTGCCACCTTTTCAACAGTGGATCCTGCTTCTGGGGAAAGACGTGCACAATTTTGCATGCATGCAATATATGTGGAGGGCTCCACCCAGAGTGTTCTTGCCACGCGAAGCAGGATTGACATTCAGCCAGCAAGGGCGGGCAACAAAGTTCAGGCCATAAGATCTCCAGTATCCTAATCTCCCTCCCCCCACCCACCGCTTGGCCCTGCGCCCCTACCATAGCTAGCTCTTCTGCGTCCTTGCACACAGTCAAAGGGCGATCCCCTGTCAGCCTGGCCAACATCACACCCCTCCTTAGACAGTATCCCAGCGAACCAGACAGCCGCTTACTACCAGTGGGTTTTAGCGAAGGGTTCACAATCCCCTATGTGGGCCCCCAGGCCAACAGGGAGGCCAAAAACCTTAAATCAGCAAGGGAGTGGCCAGAGGTGGTTCGAGGCAAGGTAGAGAAGAAGAGGGCCCTGGGTAGGGTGACGGGTCCATTCCTGCAACCTCCGTTGGACAACTTTCTGGTCTCTCCCCAGGGGGTGGTGCCTAAAAAAGAACCAGGGGCTTTTCGGCTAATTCACCACCTTTCATACCCAGAGGGGGCATCAGTTAACCATGGGCTAGAGGAGGGCACCTGCTTCGTGTCATATTGTACTCTGGATGTGGCATATTGGACTTAGTCAGGAGGGCGGGCAAAGGGGCCTGGTTAGCCAAGGCAGACATCGAATCAGCCTTTCCCTTGCTACTAGTTCACCCGAGCAGCCATCACCTGCTAGATTTCAAGCTGGAGAGCAGGTACTTTTATGACAAATGCATGCCATTGGGCTGTGCTTTGTCCTGTGCATATTTTGAGGCGTTTAGCTGCTTCCTTCAGTGGGCTCTCCAGGAGACCTATGGGGTGGAAGGGGTGACCCATTATCTAGATGATTTTCTGTTCATAGGGAGTGATGGCACGCAGGACTGCAATCAGGCCCTTGTGGAATTCGAGATGTTGGTCAGTCATCTGGGGGTCGCCCTCGCAGGTACTAACTTTCCTGGGTATTGAGCTTGATACCATCGTGGGTGAGTCCAGACTGCCGACAGACAAGGTCCAGGTCCTAGGGCCACTTTGGAATCCATTCAATGCCTCCTGGGGAAACTGAACTTTGTGGCCAGGGTCATCCCAGCCGGCAGGGTGTTTGCCAGAAGACTAGCCAGGGCCACTGCCAAGATTAAAAAGAAGCACCACATGGTGAAACTAAGCAAAGAAATGTAACAGGACCTGGTCATGTGGGCGGAGTTCCTGGCTAGGTTCAATGGCTCAGTAATTTGGAGGGCTCTCTGGGCTGGCAATCCCAACCTAGCTCTAATTACAGATGCATCAGGCAGAGAGGGTTTCGGGGCTACCCTAGATAGAGAATGGTGTATGGATAAATGGCCCTACTCTTGGCACAAGAGGAAGATCACGTCTAACATCACGGTCTTAAAGTTGTTCCTGATTGTGGTAACCTTTCACCTGTGGCCTGCAGTACTGGTGGCTAAACTCTTAGTCAGCAAGTTGCCCTCTGGTCTTGTGCCTCTTGAGAGAGTTGGTGCGGGTCTGTCTGTACAATAATGTCGAATGCAAGGCGTGACACATTCAGGGTGTACAGAACACAACGGCTGATGCTCTCTCTCGTTTTCAGTGGCGCCGGTTCCGGGAGGGGTGGCCGAGAGTGAGAGAGGAGATTACCCCTTTCCCACCTCATCTCTGGTTCCTGATGAAGTAGAAAACAGACTAAGGGGGCTGGGTGAGCTGTCCCTAGCACCCAGGACCTGCAAGAGATACAAGTCTTGCGTTGCCAAATTCAGTTCAGTGGTGGACCGTGGGAGGAGGGCAGGGCAGCCGTGGAAAAAAAGGTACAGTCTTTCATAATGTGGGCCACGGACAACGGGAAGAGTCACTCTTGGATTTCCAGCCATCTGGCAGCGATCAGTCAGCACACTAAACTGAGGGGCCAGTCAGACCCCACCAAATCCTTCTTGATCAGAGCAGCACTAAAAGGGTGGGCCAGGAGTGAACCGAAGACACCAGACAATAGGTCCCCCATAGACATCAAGACCTTGCAGCCGATGCTGGATTTCGGGCACAAGGCTACCCACCCTGCTTTTGAGCCCATGTTATTTTTGGCTACCTTTAGCCTGGCCTGCTTCGGGGCTCTCAGAATTAGTGAGATAGTGGCTAGATCTAAACACGACAAGTCTGGGACAGCTCTAATGTTTCAGGATGTGGTGCTGTCTGGAGCTTCCCTAAAACGAACTCTGAGAAAATCTAAGACGGACCAGTCTGGTGAAGGGAGGGTTTCCTGGCTACACAGTTTGGGGGATAGCAGGTATTGCCCTGTGGGCCTGTTATCCGCCTACCTGGCCCTGCGCTCAGCAGCTGAAGGGTATCTATTTTTACACGCTGATGGCACGCCCCTGACAAAGTTCCAGGTGGAACACATTCTGCACACATGCTTGGCGTTGTCATGCAACACTGATCCGGGCAAGCGTTTCTGCAGTCACTCGTTCCGCATAGGGGCAGCAACAACAGCATTCAGGGAAGGCCTGCCAGCAGAGGGTATCAAACAATTGGGGAGGTGGGAATCCCACTGTTTCAAGAGATACATTCGGCCATGAGCCCATGAACTTTAATATGGCAGTCACCGGAGTCACAGGACGGACAGTAGTGTGTTGTGGTGTGTAATTTACCGTTTACAATTTTGTGTGCTGTGGTGTTAATAAACATTTTGGCAACATCACATTTCTTTATTTGCCTGGAACAAAGATCTGGGTGATTGGCAATTCTGGCGTATTGAGACTGGCACAGTGGGCTGAACGCAGGAAGTGGATGGGATACCCGGTCATGCAATGGAATGGGTTGTTGGGCAAGCTGCAACAGAGACCAGGTGAAGACACCCTTCCTCCCAATGTCCTAGGTATACAGCGGGGTGGAAATGACCTGCCTGCCTTGGGTAAAAGGACATTACTTCAAAGCATGAAATCCACAATGTGCAAATTAAGCAACCAGTTTGGGACATGTGAACTTTTGTGGTCCGAGATCACCCCTCGGCTCCTATGGCAGGAAGCTAGGTCGGGGAGGCAATGGAGGTTGCGCTCAGGAGGGTTAATGTTGCTATGTGTAAATTACACAGAGCAGCGGGGTTTGGCTTCATCAGACATGGGTTGCTTCACGCCAAATACACAGGGTGTTTAGAGGATGATGGCGTACATCCGTCCAGAAAAGGCATGGATCTGTTCTTGCTGGATTTGGGAGAGGCCCTAGAAATAGCAGGGTGTCAGTAGAAATGCCAGCCTTGGTGGGGGACCCTGGCTGCGATGGTCGCCACACACAGGGCTGTGGCGGAGTTACGGGGCAATCCAGAGGTGGAAAGGTACTCAGGGGTAACATCTTCAAGAGCACAAAGGCTGCTGAGGCCTAATATCCCAAGGAAGTCTTCGCGGTGGACCCTGAGGTGCGACGGTGCCCGTCTGTCCTATTAGTGGTTGGAAACCTGTACAACGGGGGTCGCTTGAACTCTCCGCCCCTCGTAGGGGGGGCATGAGTAAGGGGGTGGACCGACGATTCACCGGAAGTAGGAGGGGCTATCCCCTCACCACTACCGCTAAGCACCGATTGGCTTCTGAGGAAAGACATGCACAATTTTGCATGCATGCAATATATGCGGAGGGCTCCACCCAGAGTGTTCTTGCCACGCGAAGCAGGATTGACATTCAGCCAGCAAGGGCGGGCAACAAAGTTCAGGCCATAAGATCTCCAGTATCCTAATCTCCCTCCCCCCACCCACCGCTTGGCCCTGCGCCCCTACCATAGATAGCTCCTCTGCGTCCTTGCACACAGTCAAAGGGCGATCCCCTGTCAGCCTGGCCAACATCACACCCCTCCTTAAACAGTATCCCAGCGAACCAGACAGCCGCTTACTACCAGTGGGTTTTAGCGAAGGGTTCACAATCCTCTATGTGGGCCCCCAGGCCAACAGGGAGGCCAAAAACCTTAAATCAGCAAGGGAGTGGCCAGAGGTGGTTCGAGGCAAGGTAGAGAAGGAGAGGGCCCTGGGTAGGGTGACGGGTCCATTCCTGCAACCTCCGTTGGACAACTTTCTGGTCTCTCCCCTGGGGGTGGTGCCTAAAAAAGAACCAGGGGCTTTTCGGTTAATTCACCACCTTTCATACCCAGAGGGGGCATCAGTTAACCATGGGCTAGAGGAGGGCACCTGCTTCGTGTCATATTGTACTCTGGATGTGGCATATTGGACTTAGTCAGGAGGGCGGGCAAAGGGGCCTGGTTAGCCAAGGCAGACATCGAATCAGCCTTTCGCTTGCTACCAGTTCACCCGAGCAGCCATCACCTGCTAGATTTCAAGCTGGAGGGCAGGTACTTTTATGACAAATGCATGCCATTGGGCTGTGCTTTGTCCTGTGCATATTTTGAGGCGTTTAGCTGCTTCCTTCAGTGGGCTCTCCAGGAGACCTAGGGGGTGGAAGGGGTGACCCATTATCTAGATGATTTTCTGTTCATAGGGAGTGATGGCACGCAGGACTGCAATCAGGCCCTTGTGGATTTCGAGATGTTGGTCAGTCATCTGGGGGTCGCCCTCGCAGGTACTAACTTTCCTGGGTATTGAGCTTGATACCATCGCGGGTGAGTCCAGACTGCCGATAGACAAGGTCCAGGTCCTAGGGCCACTTTGGAATCCATTCAATGCCTCCTGGGGAAACTGAACTTTGTGGCCAGGGTCCTCCCAGCGGGCAGGGTGTTTGCCAGAAGACTAGCCAGGGCCACTGCCAAGATTAAAAAGAAGCACCACATGGTGAAACTAAGCAAAGAAATGTAACAGGACCTGGTCATGTGGGCGGAGTTCCTGGCTAGGTTCAATGGCTCAGTAATTTGGACGGCTCTCTGGGCTGGCAATCCCAACCTAGCTCTATTTACAGATGCATCAGGCAGAGAGGGTTTCGGGGCTATCCTAGATAGAGAATGGTGTGTAGATAAATGGCCCTACTCTTGGCACAAAGGCTGCTGAGGCCTAATATCCCAAAGAAGTCTTTGCAGTGGACCCTGAGGTGCGACGGTGCCCGTCTGTCCTATTAGTGGTTGGAAACCTGTACATTGGGGGTCGCTTGAACTCTCCGCCCCTCGTAGGGGGGGCATGAGTAAGGGGGTGGACCGACGGTTCACCGGAAGTAGGAGGGGCTATCCCCTCACCACTACCGCTAAGCACCGATTGGCTAAGGCCACAATGCAAGTTGGCCCATCAGGTGGTAGGCCGCGAGGGGCGGCTTGCCTTTGAATCGCCTGTAAGATAACTCAACATGTTGGCCTATTTGATATGCTAATAAACCTGCAGCAATTTTCTTCACCAAAAAGTTGTCTTGTATGCTCATTTATGCTACCTGTATGTTGCTGCAGGAGGGCTGGTGAATGTGGACGATATTGGCACTATGGACCCGATGTAGGTAAATCCCATTTACCGATTTTGAAATACCGAATTTTACCGATTCGGTATTTCAAAATCGGTAAATGGGATGTAGGTCCCAACATCTGGATTCGTTACCGAATCCTTAACAATTCTTTAATTACCGATTCGGTAAATACCGAATCGGTAATGCCCATTCATTCCTATGGGCTTTGAAGCCCATAGGAATGATTAGGCAATACCGATTCGGTATTTACCGAATCGGTAATTAAAGAATTCACAAGGGTGCAGGGGGTGTCACTTTGACACCCTCTAGCACCCCCAAAATGGGCATGTGTGCAATGTGGCACACAGACATGCCCTAAGGGCACGTCTGTCTGTCACATGGCACATGTGTACATGCACAGATGTGCATGTACACAGGAATCGGTATTTTACCATGGATTTGTATTCCATGGTAAAATACCGATTCTGTAAGCCATGTGCTGATGCAACATTGGCTACCTACATTGCATTTTTGGTAATTTTACCGGTTCGTTATCATTACCTAATCGGTAAATATTACCGAATCGGTAAATTTACCGATTCGGTAATGATAACGATTTGATAAAATTACCGAAAATGTGCCCCTACATCTCGATAGCCCTTTACCGATCGGAAACGGCCGAAAATCGGTATTTTCGGCCGATTCCGATCGGTAAAGGGCTACCTACATCGGGCCCTAAATGTCCAACATTCTGCTTCAAAAGGCCTCCGAACCAGTCGGTTCCATTTTGTAATCAATAATTGTAGTTCAGTAGATTGTAATAAAGGAGGTTTTTAGGAAGCTGTATTTCAAAAACATCCTCTGTAGTAGATTTAGTAATTAAACTTCATCATTAAAGACAGGCAGTGAAGAGCAACCAAAGCAAAGTCATCAAACTGGATGATGCCACGAGGTCTGAATGTACCTTCATCGATACATATACATTTTCAGGCATCAGCACCTCTATGCTCGATAAGCATAAAGGTAAATCAATGGCTAATCTCCACTTGTAAGGAGGGTCAATGGAAAAGTTGAAAAATTACAAAACTACGATCATAACACCAACAAACAGACCACCAAATGAGTAGCAATAGTCATAAGAAATGCCAAGGACAGCATTCATGAAGCACGCAGCTAACAGGAAGATATATAAGCACTATACCAACAAGTTACCAACGTGGCCTCATTTTGTTTATATCAGTTATGGCTATTGAAATCAATTAGATAAAATTTCCTATTCATAAACACTCTTGGTAAACACCCTTTTCCACAAAGTTGAACTGTGGAACCAGTCAGACAGATGAGCAAATTACAAATGATTCACTTCACAGCATTTTTATTGTCTGTGGTCTTAAATAATATACATTTCACAATCTTCTCATCTTGCTTGCATTCTTTTGAAGATCCTTTGCATTGTTTATCAGACCTTTGATCTATCTGGTACTGCTTTCCTTTGTGGGAAAACTCAGGGCCTCACTTACTTATTTTTGGCATAGGACAGTGCCACAAGCCGTCCTGCTGCACTACCCTACCTCAAATGAGAAAGGCAGGAATGCACCGCATTTATGAGATACAGCGCATTCCTGTCCTCTTTTACTGTGCTGGTGTTCAAACGGCTGCCTAGCACCAATGCAAGCACCCTTGCACCATGGTGCAAAGGTGCCTGCTTTGAAAGTAGGTTGTTTTTGTGCAGGAAGGGAGACCTTCCTTCACAAAAACAACTGTGACAGCACCTCCAGGAAGGTGTAAGCTTTTGATGCATTCCCAGGGTTACAGCATGTTGTAAATCTGGGGATGTATCAAATGCCATGGGTGTTATGTGGGAACACCCATAGCACGCCTCTCTATCACAGTATGAGGCAATGCAGCAACTTGCACCTCGTTGCCTCACACCTTATCTACATGGCCAAGAGAACCCAAGCAGGGGGGCTTTATGTTGCCTCATAGATATGGCACAGCGGTGTGCGTTGCCGAAGCATCATTAAAAGTGACGTTTCAGCAGCACATGGGGCTTGTAAATGAGCCCCTCAGTGTTTAGCATCTTTTGACATCTTTATCTCCAGAATTACTGTTAGACCTGGCAGCCTTTGGTGTGGTCTTCCCTAAAACATTTTGCCTTCTCCCCTTCTGTTTTCTGAATTTTGTTTTTGTTGGCATTAGGACTCAGCACTAGGACTTAGGACTAGGACTAGGACTTAGCAATTTGCCACTTCTAACCAGGGCTAACGTGCTTATGCTCACTCCTCTGAACATGGTCAAATTGGCTTGCACCCAATTAGCACATTTTATTTACTGATAAGCCCCTATTAAAGTGGTACTAGAGGTATCCAGGGCCCATAACTTAAATGCTACAAGTGGGTGTGCCGCACTTATTGTGCCACCCACTTAAGTAGACCTTGAAAACATTGCTCAATCCTGCCATTGCAGCCTGCAGGACGTTTTAAACTGCCAATTCGACCTGGCAAAATGAACATTTTGCCAGGCCTAAATCTCCATTTTTAATAGATCACCCTTAAAGTAGGCCCATAGTTCATAGTGTATTCCATTTAAAAGGTAGGTCATGTGTTTTTAAGTTTTAAATCTCCTAATAGTGAAAAACATAATTTTCTTACCAGTACTGTGAGGCCTACCCCTCCCATAGGTTTACCCTATTACATTTAACAAGAGCCAACATTTGATTGGTAACAAGTAGAAATTTCATGTTTGGCCCCAAAAGAATTATAGTTTAAATTCATCTTTATTTTTAAAGTCAGATTTCAAGTCGCAATTCTGAAAATGCCACTTTTAGTCAGTTAAACTTTTCTGGTGCTAACCATTCAGTTCCTGCAGCCTGTGTACTGGGTCACAAGCCTGTGAATAGTTGGCAATGAATGCTTGTGTATTCCCCCCCATACAGTGATACAAAGGGGGACTAGGTGTTATCAGTATAGGTCATCCTGCCAGGATCGGTGGGGCGGAGCTGATCCCCGTCCCATTTAGATTTCAAAGGGCTGCCTCCAGCACACTCACAAAGGAACTTGCCACACACCGTTTGTCACCCTAGACCACTTGGACCATGGACAGGTGAAGGAAGGAAATTACCAGAACCCTATGGGGGCGGTAGCCTAAAGGTTTCAACCACTTCAAAGGATGTCCCCCGGGTATAGATTTTGGACCCTCAGACCAACTCTTCTGTACACTTGTGGTCCTGCTACGGATCCCTAGAAGGGCTGGCTTGTACTTTAGAGGACAGCCCTGCTGATTGGGGCCTGCTGTGTATCTCGGAGGACTGTCTTGCTGCCACCAGAGGGCTACCCTGCACCTTGATTCCAGGTCTACCAGAGTGACTCCAGGAACTCATTGGCTGGCCTCCTTTGTGAGTTCTAGGGACATAGCAAGCTCAGGAGACCTTGAATCCTGCAACTGTCATCTGCCTGGAGGGAGACTAGACCCCCCCCCCAATACCTGCGCAACTAGTCTTGGACCCTTGGGAGTGGTGCTAAAGGTGCTTTTCCAGTCAAAACCGGGACCGCTGGATTTTTTAACCAAAAAGTGGCCTCAGAACCTGGGGAAGACTAGGACCTACCTGCTTGCAGATCCACCCAAGTTGCATCGCCGGTCGACCTGGCATCACAGTAACTCCCGCTACATTCTTCTCTGCAGCATCAAGTTCTGTTCAATGGCTGCTCTCGAAAATCACATCCGGCCTCGTGGAGCCCTAATCTGGTACAGCCTACAGCTTTGTTCCGCTGTAGATTTTTGACTCCCAAAAAAAGTGACATGTCTGAAAATAGAAATCTTCACAGCGACTTCATTCAGCGACTCCCAGACAATGACGCCTCTTTCTCGGACATCACCGGCTGCCTTGCCTCACTGAACTTCAAATTTAGATAGAGACTGGGCCCAGTCCACTGTGAGTATCCAGACCGCGTTCCATTGTAGTTGGCCATAACTTTTGACTTTGCACTAGTATTTTCAAGACTAGATGTCAGGGATTGGAGCTTTGATTTTTTATGCTCTATTTTTCAATAAAAATGTTACAAAGTCATAACTCTTGTTCTACTGATTGGATATATTTTGTTTTAGTTTCATGTTATATGTTAACATTTCCTCTATTCTTCTAAGTTGGTTTGTGATTTGTCTTGTGCTGTGTTTGTCGCTTCATTACTGTTTGTGTGCTGCATAAATACTTAACACAGTGCCTCTGAATTAAGCCTGACTGCTTTTGTGCCAAACTGCCAGCGGGTTAAGCACAGTTTAATGTTGTGACATTTGTGAGTCACTCTGACAAGGATTATGTTTGTTGCTTGAGAAGGGTTCTATCCCTTGTCCACCCCTACAATTGCATTTTGATGTATCAAGTACAATTTTGTAGAAACACTGACACCAGCAACATCAGGTTTGTGAAATTCAAATATGTTTTGTGTAAAAGTATGCATAATTTTGTGAAAGCCAAATCCAGCATTTAACCTTATATATTAGTGTGAGCTATGGTTTTACTACTATTTTGGATGTGAGGACACATTTCACTGTTAAAATAGTGCCACAAATACAAATAGCTTAAACAACAGCTATTCACGTTCTAGCTGTTTTTTTGTTCCCCACTCCTTTGCTGTAATTTTGCAGGGAGCATGGCATAAATATGCTATGTAGCATAATGGCATCATTTGGGCAATTTCACATAACCAGCATTACACAAAATTGACGGAATTACACCAGAGTAACTGACATTTCACAAGAGCCTAGCAACAATTTTTCTCAAGCCATGAAACCATGGGCTGGAATTTCCTTTTAAACCATATTACGACTCTGATAAATTATCAGTTTATTAGAAAATTAATCACGATCCATATTGTTATATAATAATTGTGTGATATCACAGATGTTTTGGTTGCTGACCTGATATTTTCGTAGCCAATGACATTCTTTGGCAATCACGAACTCTATTAACAAATGTAAGCAAATCAAGCAAAGCAACAAATACACAGGTGAACAGAGGTGAAATGTTGTGTAACTTCTTAACTGCATAAAAAATAAACCAATTAATCTTATTCCAAAAGACCCTACATTTATTACAGAAGTACATACAATCCAGGATGTCTCATGATCTCAGACCCTGGCACTCTGATCTCGATGAAAAACTCATGGCAAAGGAAACACTTAACATCACACTGCATTGCTCAGAACCTTTTAACAAAATCTAGTCTAATGGCCATCCTTCCAGAAGTACCTTTCTATGCACAGTGAATGTGGAATCCCACTGCATCAAGTTCCATACAATGATGAAATAGAACCCTTCAATGAATTCCTCTTACACAGGTGCACACACAGAGAGAATAACAAAATGCACAAAATGTTTATTAGCCTACAACTACGTCTCTTTTGCCATCGAAACCTGGGGCAGTAATGGAAGCATGGTTGCCACTGAAAAATCCCAAACATTTTTTCCTCAGTACTGGAACCTAGCCACCACACCACACGCCATATCCAAACTATTACTTTCCTTGGTTCTTTGGTTTCATATTGTCACTTTTGACTAACAACTGAGCAAGATCTTATACGGTTTCCCAAAATCCTTATTGAAGTCCATCCAACCATCAACCGTAATCTCACACAGACTTTAAAAAAGTCTGTTTTAGTCACCAAATTACTCAAAAAATGGCAGAAGATTAACAAAACATCAACATATAGCACACCAACAACCTGCCCTCACCCCAGCTATACGTGAAGCACCTTTAAAATGCCACCATGGTTAGTCAGGTGATATATATGAAATAAAGTACACCCTGCCTTCATTATAAGGATATTGCAAGTCCTTGAGGAATACCATGACCACAAAGAGGAATGAGGCCGAAGGACACACTCCTTTATAAGGTTATGGAACACTGATGATAATTACAATTTCTTTATGATGAATAGCAGGAGGTAGGTTAATCCTCATAAAACATGGACATACCATTATATTTCACATAAACAACTTAGATCCTTGATGTGCAGCTCCTTCATGAGAGTGAGAGAGGATGGTTGCAAAAATGAAGAGCAAAAATAGGATCTCTAATGCAAATTTAAACACATCAAAAAAACGGTTGGATATGTGTTGCAAAAAGTTATTAGAATCAGTTTAATACAAGGCAATTTCTTTAAAAAAGGTGCAACAGCTTTGAATCTGTAGAAATACACAGAGAGATTCAGATTTTTCTTTAAATACCTATGGGCTACAAAAAAGAAGCATATTGCCTCAAATATCTCTGTTCCCCTATTACTATACAACCATTAAAACAGAGCAGAAGAAAGGAAAACAACCTTTCGTTTTGTTCCTTAAACAGCTGTTTTAATTATGGTCCGTGACCTGATTTGCCTTTCTGCTTGAATGCTGGCTCTGGCAGCAGACATTGTGACAGCAGAACTCAACTGTATTAAGTTATTACAATTCAGTTCTGACGTTGTTTCTTTATATTAGATGACTGGTTGCATCACATGTTGCCTATTATGAAGACATTAGCAACAGGTTTGTATACAGGTATTGTAGAAGCCCATGTAATACTACTGGTTATACTCTGAGATAGGAAATGGCACCATTAGAAAAAAAGCCCAGAAGAAGGAATTTGAAAATCATGGATGCCAGCACAAAATTGTGAATGCTAAGGTCCAGAAACTCAATTTAAAATACAAAATAAGTTTGTAGAGTGCAAAGCCTCTTTTGGTAACCAACCATCCCGAGCTGGCAGTCCTGTGCAATATTGCACCTCCAACCCAATCAACAAAGTCAAAAAATGCTTAAAGAGCATCTTGCCAGAAACTTTACTAATAGTATTCGGGCAACCAAACAGTTAAAACAAATGACTGTACAAATGCAGGCTCCCAATACAAACAAAAGAATATGAGACACGTCAGTAACATAATAAATAGTTTAAACCCTACCTGTACACATATATTTGCAACAGTTAAAATTAATATTCTAAAGAGCAACAAAGATCCCAAATACAAGGGGCCCGATGTAGGTGGCAAATTCCGGTCGGAAACGGCCGAAATTGGCCGTTTCCGACCGGTATTTGGCACTTTGAGATGTAGGGGGCCAGTATTTTCCTATTAGGTATATTTACCGAATCGGTAAATTTACAGAATCTGTAAAATACCGAATCGGTATTTTTACCGATTCAGTATCTTCCAGATGTAGGTGGGACTCTTCTGAGTCCCACAGGCCTTTCAGATTCGGTATTTTAACACTCAATCCAATTGGGTGTGAAAATACCGAATCCAGGTGTGCATGCACATGTGTGCATGCACACCTATGCCATGTGACAGACAGACATGCCCTTAGGGCATGTCTGTGTGCCACATGGCACACAAGCCAGTATTGGGGGTGCTAGAGGGCGTCAAAGTGACACCCCCTGCACCCTTGCTGGTAAATACCGAATCGGTAATGCCCATTGATTCCTATGGGCTTCAATGCCCATAGGAATCAATGGGCATTACCGATTCGGTATTTACCGAATCGGTAAATACCGATTCCTTCCGATTCGGTAATTTTTAAAATAAAATTACCTACATCTGCCCTTCTCTTTTTTACCACTTCTTAAATACCGATTCGGTATGAATCGGTATTTATGAAGTGGTAAAAAAGATTTACCTACATCGGGCCCTTGGTCCTTAGGACACAGAATAAAAAGGCAAATCTTAATTGTTAATGTATTGATTTAGCGATGCTGCTAGCAAAGAAATTAATTGCAACGTACTGCGATTCAGACATCGGCAGACAGCTGTTTGAATGGGTGTAAACTGAAAATATTGCTCTAAGTAATTTGAAAACAAGACGGGAAGTAAACAGCAGAAACACCCTAGATTGGGATGAATGCATAATGAGGATACTAGAAACAAGCTGTGTACAAAGATATATTGCACCAATGCATGAATGCATACCTTTTACCCCTTCCGCGCTGATGACGAGCTCAGCTCGTCATGAGGCTCACCTGCCGTGCGCTCATGACGAGCTGAGCTCGTCATGTAACGCGGTATTTACAAAACCGCTGCGCACAGCGGGAAAAGCCGCTGCAGCGATGCGGTTGAAATCAGATCGGAGCATGGTAACTTGAAATCCCACCAGAAGCTACGGATTTACATAACTAATGATGTGGCCATACCAAGTAAGCACCTGTACTGACTTCATATGGTTGAAGACAGACATTAGTAAATGATAGGGGACATACACTAAGCCTCGGTAAAAAGAAAAGTTGCATAACACAATGCTTCCCGATACTGACCAAACTGTGCAATATTCACATCTCAACACTGACTCTGTGTCTACTAGTGTACTCAGATGCAGAGATATGATGCAGTGCAGTTGTTTTACGTTAAAAGATTTAAATGAGATTTGTTAGCAGGAACAACAAAACTGTCATGTTAAAATAGCTACTACCTGCTTTTGCCATGTTATAATGAATGTGAATCATGCTGTTAAAAAAGAATATATATATATTTAAATATATATATATTTAGCGCCACAGGACGTGTTTGCAGACATATCAACTTATGCCACGCCCCCTTCCTTCACCACTGTGCAAACGCGCCCGTGGCGCGTTTTAAGTTGGAGAATTAATTCTCTTTCAATACTGAGGGTTAAATAGCCCAATAGGTATCTTCAGTATGCGCCAGGGAGCTGCGTTGCAGACAGGTGTTCAGAGGCCAGCCCCTTTTTACACCTCTCTGTAACGCAGCTATGTGGCACTTACTGGAGTACCTAGTGGGCTAGTTTGACCCTAGGGACCCTTAAGATTGAAGGGGACTTAATCTCTCAACTTAGAATGGTGACAGGGCGTGTTTACACAGTGGTGAAGGGAGGGGACGGGGCCTGACGTGATGTGTGCAAACACGGCCTGTGGCGCGTTTTACGTTGGGGAAAAAATTCCACTTCAAACCTGAGGGACCATGGGGGCCAAGTAACCCACCAGGTGCTTCCAGGAAGCACCACTGCGCTGCGTTGCAGGGAGGTGGTACAGGCCGTGCCCCTTTTTACATCTCTCTGCAACGCAGCTCTGTGGCGCTTACTGGATGAACTACGAATTCCGATTTACTTACCTGTTATTAGGAGAGAACCCAGTGCTGCATCTTTTAGCCCAGCACTGACCCTGAAAAGTAATTCTAAAGGTACTTACCAGTAACTTGTATTTCCTTTCATAGGAATCCATTGTATGGTTTTCACCTGAAAACTGTTAATTTTCACAAACTAAAAATATTCCTAAAAAACCGTCTGTATGACATAAATGCATTCTTTCAACTGTTTACAGGAGATGTACCAGTGCTGGAACCTGGATCCACCACTGAGTACCAGAAAGCAACGATAATACTACTTACCTGGTAAGTGAATTTCCTTTCAATAGGGTAACATTGACTGGTTTCACTTGGAAATTCTTCTAAGTGTGGAGTTTTGGAAATTTCAAATATTCCTATAAAATCAGCAGAACTACGAATTCCAATTTACTCATCTGTTATCAGGAGAGGCCTCAGTGCTGCATCTTTGAGCCCAGTACTGATCCTGAAAAGTAATTCTAACCATGCTTACCAGTAACTTGAATTTCCTTCCATAGCCTAACATTGACTGGTTTCACTTGGAAATTCTTCTAAGTGTGGAGTTTTGGAACTTTAAAATACTCATCTAAAATCATCAGAACAACGACTTCTGATTTACTCACCTGTTATCAGGAGAGAACCCAGGGCTGCATCTTTTAGCCCAGCACTGACCCTGAAAAGTAATTCTAACCGTACTTACCAGTAACTTGTATTTCCTTGATCCAGGATCCACCACTGAGTAAGAAAAAGTAATGATAACACTACTTACCTGCTAAGTGAATTTCATCCCATTGGATAACATTGGTGATTCTGTGTGAAAACATTTGTGTCAACTTTTAAAATACAATAATATTCCTTTTAAAATTACTACTGTAACCAAAACGCTTTTGCTCAACTGTTTACAGGAGATTTCCAAGGACTGAATCTAGGATCCAGTCCTGTGGTTAGAAAAGTAATCAATAAAGTAACTAATTGCATTTAACTAGAAATTCAAATTGAGCTCAATGTTGCATTGTGTTTGAAATTCAGTTGGCCATTGCTACAACTGTTAATATAGTTAAAAAAAAATATCTAAAAATAAATAGTTAAAAAAATTTAGTAAATCTCTATCAAGAAAATAAATATAACAATTAATATATTTAAAAATTGTCATTTACAAAAGCTTTGAAATTCACTGAAAAAAACATAGGTTTCAGATATGTTATAGTTAGGAATTAGCATTTAAAAAAACCTTTGAAATTCACTGAAAAAACCATAGGTTTCAGACATGTTATAGTTAGGAATTAGCATTAAAAAATCTTAGAAATTCACTGAAAAACCAAAGGTTTTAGGGGTGTTATAGTTAGCTGGGCATTTCACTCGTAATAAACCATTGAAATTCCTCCATTATAGTTAGTTGTACTAACTATAACTCACGCACCCGCATTTCACTGCTGATAATGTCACATATTACATCATTCATGACATGGTCAGTGACATCACTGATGACATTCCTGATGACATCTCAAGTGACATCACTGATGACATCATCGATGTGACAATCTGATACACCTCATCATACAGTAGCATAACCTTTCAACACTTATTATTACATATGGGGTACCATGTTTGAAACCATTGACACACCAATGCAAGTTTCTAAAAACCCACTCAGTGATTCCTACATCTACACACACATCTTAACACTTACCTATAGATTCACTCATACATGCTAACACAGATCAATAGAATACTATTACATATACTTATACAACTACATCAACATCACACTCCACCACACATCCTATTTACTCATGCAGTCATCCTACTCACTTATGCAAACAATTAATCATACTTACATTTACTAAGCTACACACTTATACAAACCCCACTTTATGTATTCATATAGATAGTAGCTCATACTTAGTGTGTTATAAAATGACTATTACAAGTATACCGTTTTCGATACAGTCACTCATACAATCACTGACACTGGCTATTCTATTTCTACTTTGTTGGACATGTATCATTGAGAAACATATTTACTCATCACCACACCCATCATAAAGAGATTCACTCACTCAAACAACTGTTTCCACATACAGTCTTAATCTCTCAACTTAGAATGGTGACAGGGCGCGTTTACACAGTGGTGAAGGGAGGGGACGGGGCCTGAGGTTATGTGTGCAAACACAGCCTGTGGCGCGTTCTATGTTGGAAAAAAAGTCCACTTCAAAACTGAGGGACCATGGGGGCCAAGTAACCCACCAGGTGCTTCCAGGAAGTGATGTCACTGACCATGTCATGAATGATGTAATATGTGGCATCATCAGCAGTGGATTGCGGGCGCGCAAGTTATAGTTAGCACAACTAACTATAACAGAGGAATTTCAATGGTTTTTTACGAGTGAAATGTCCAGCTAATATAACAAACACCCCTAAAACCTATGGTTTTTCAGTAAATATATATACATATATATATATATATATACACACACACACACACACACACACACATATATATATATATATATATATATATATATATATATATATATATATATATATATATATTACCTACTGGCGGTCGCCAGTAGGTATATATAGTTAGGATTTTTTCTCTATGGGATTTCTGAAAATTCTATGTCTAATAACTTTGGCGTTTGTGGACGGAATCGGCTGAAATTTTCAGGAAAATGGCACATTTTGTTTCTGAGCAGCTCCTAGAAATCTGGGGGGGTTTCGTCAAGGGGGGGCTGAGAAAAAAGGGGGGTCCCAAAACGCGTTTTTCCCATGTTAATTTCCATAGGGCGGTTGGCCTCACTTTTAGCTCGAACGGCTGAATGGATTTGCACGAAACTTGGCAAAATTGTAGGGACTGTTAGCCCGATGTGCCTTTGCTAGGTCTCAATATATGTGCTTCAGTGGATTTTGAGAAATTAACGTTTAAATCAAGATATATATCTGTAACAGCGCTCCGGGCAGCGATCCGGTTCGCGTACTTTTCGCTTATCGGAACTTTGCGATGCGAAGCTGATTGGCTCTCCGGTGTCTGTCAACATTCTAAACAGTCCGGTGCGGCCGCCATCTTGTCTTTCGGTAGGATCGAGAGACAAGAGGAGGCCAAAACAAAGGAGGAAATGAAGGAAAGGGGCAAGGTAGACCCCTTCTGACCCCCTAGGATTGATGAGGGGATATTATAGAGCCACGCTGGGCCCAAAAAAAAAAAAAAAAAAAAAAATCCGTTTTTTTCGCCGTAGAGACGCGTCTTGGTACGCGAACCGGGCAGCTAACCGGGAAGCTAACCGGCAGAGTAACGGGAGTCTGACGAGTAGCTGATTGGCTGTCAACATTGTAAACAGTTCGGAGCGGCCGCCATCTTGTCTCTCGGTAGGATCGAGAGACAAGAGGAGGCCAAAACAAAGGGGGAAATGAAGGAAAGGGGCAAGGTAGACCCCTTCTGACCCCCTAGGATTGATGAGGGGATATTATAGAGCCACGCTGGGCCCAAAAAAAAAATTCCGATTTTTTCGCCGTAGAGACGCGTCTTGGTACGCGAACCGGGCAGCTAACCGGCAGTGTAACGGGAGTCTGAGGAGAAGCTGATTGGCTGTTATCATTGTAAACAGTCTGGAGCGGCCGCCATCTTGTCTCTCTGTGGGATCGAGAGACAAGAGGTGGAAAAAAAAAAGGTGTAAATGAATGAAAGGGGTAAGGCAGACCCCTCCTGAACCCCTAGGATTGATGAGGGGGATATTAAAGATCCCTGGGGGGTGAAAAAAAAAATGCGATTTTTCGCGGTAAAGGTGCTTCCTGGTACGTTAACCGGGCAGCTAACCGGCAGCGTAACGGGAGTCCGACATATTGTGTTTTTTTAACGTTTTTGATATGTGCACGTGTGGATTTTGTCTAATTAAGGGTTAAAAAAAAATATATATATCTTTAAGCGTGTTTTGGCGCGCTTACGTTTTGGGTTTGGTTTGCGCTGCAGAGACGATGCGTCACGGTTATGCGATGCATCATGAGGCGTCTCACGGGCTACGTGATACGTCACTTAATAAAGAATATATTTTACAGCTATAGATATTAGCTTTTAAAAAACCAATGAAATTCACAGAAAAAACCATAGGTTATAGACCATATATAGTTAGGAATTTGCATTTACAAAACCTTGAAAATTCAATGAAAAAACCATAGGTTATAGACCATATATAGTTAGGGATTAGCATTTAAAAAACCTTATTTTATTTGCACAAAACCATTGAAATTCCATATATAGTTAGTTGCACTAACTATATATCGCGGACCCGCAATCCACTGCTAATGATGTCACATATTACATCATTCATGACATGGTCAGTGACATCACTGATGACATCACTGATGACATCTCAAATGACATCACTGATGACATCACTGATGACATCTCAAATGACATCACTGATGACATCACTGACATCTCATTTGACATTACTGATTACATCACTGATGATATCATTTATGTGATAATACATCTTCAGACTCTAATATAACCTTAGATACACTCAGTGTAAACAGGTACTCACAGACTGTCACACATCCATGGAGTTACTCACACACCTAGTCAGTCATGCAAAGAATCAATCACACCTCCATTTCCTCAACTATACAGTTATACACACCTTACTTATTCAAACATATACTAACACATATTTACTCTCTTATACAATCCTTGATACAAGTTCACAATGATTCATACAGCCACTCTCACATTCACTGGCTCTTATGTTCAGTTATTTATATATGTCAACTCTCACATGGAGTGTGTTTTACATATGTACTTACTTTGACATGTAGAACTGAGATATCCATTCACTCACCAATATACTCATGCACACAGTCAACTGTCCATACAGCTGTTTCTACATCCACTTTTGAAGCCACACACCTAGGGAATCAACTGCTCACACATCTATGCACAGAGTCATACACCTCCCAGCCACCCACACACATACTCAGTCTCCCATACAAATACTTGGGCAACCATTCAATAACCCATATAGTTACTGATATAGCTACTGATTTAAACATGCAGCAGTTTACAGAAGAACATAAATAATGATTGCCAAATTAAGACACTTTAATCACTAACCCATGCACTCAGTGAGACACATTTAATCATTCTCTCATACAGTCAGTCATGCACCTACTAAATCCTTCATCCAGGCACTTATACATCCACTCATTCTTCAATATGTAAGACATATTTTAACTTTACAGAAACATACAGTCACTGGGTGTTGTCATCAGTGATGTCATCAGTGATGTCATTTGAGATGTCATCAGTGATGTCATCAGTGATGTCATTTGAGATGTCATCAGTGATGTCATCAGTGATGTCACTGACCATGTCATGAATGATGTAATATGTGACATCATTAGCAGTGGATTGCGGGTCCGCGATATATAGTTAGTGCAACTAACTATATATGGAATTTCAATGGTTTTGTGCAAATAAAATAAGGTTTTTTAAATGTTAATCCCTAACTATATATGGTCTATAACCTATGGTTTTTTCATTTAATTTTCAAGGTTTTGTAAATGCAAATTCCTAACTATATATGGTCTATAACCTATGTTTTTTTCTGTGAATATATATATAGATAGATAGATAGATAGATAGATAGATAGATAGATAGATTAGATAGACAGATAGACAGATAGACAGATAGACAGATAGACAGATAGACAGATAGATAGATAGATAGATAGATAGATAGATAGATAGATAGATAGATAGATAGATAGATAGATAGATAGATAGATAGATAGATAGATAGATAGATAGATAGATAGATAGATAGATAGATAGATAGATAGATAGATATAGATATATATAGATATATATATATATATGTTGGAAATGGGGGTCTCTAGTTGGCAATGGCTTGCACCTTTGTCCAAATAGGGACCCTTTCTTCTAGTCAGGGAAAGGGGGATACACTCCTAAAATAAACCCTGCTCACCCCCTTGGTAGCTTGGCATGAGCAGACAGGCTTATCTCAGAGGCAGTGTGTAAAGCATCTGTGAACACATACAGTAATACAGTGAAAACACTACAAAGGGACACCACAGCAGTTTAGGAAAATAAGTAATCTTTTCTAGACTTAACACAAGACCAAACAACAAAAATCACCAATACAATATCATGAATGACTTTAAAATGGTAGAAATAGCTTAGTTCAATGTAGATGGTAAATGCGACACTTTACTCTCAAATTACCTTGGATGCGTCACGCAAAACAAACAAAAGGGTCGCAGGGAAGGTGATGCGTCGGTCTCTTGCTTCGGGGGAGGTGATGCGTTGGTTCCTTACTGGATAGGAGGTGATGGATCGGTTTCTTACTGCGTTCTGGTTATGATGCGACGAGATGGCGTCCGATGCAATGCGATGATCTGGTGTGATGCGATAAAATGTTGTCTTTGATGCGATTCAACAACATGGATGTGATGCGTGCACGCCCAACAGCCGTGTGGTGAACTCTGTAAACTCTGAGCCGCGACAGGCCCTGCAATACTCTTCTCCCATGATGTGACAGCAACCTCTGTGGCGGAGACACACTTCTCCGGTGATGCACCATGCTTCTTCGGCGCTGCATCCGCAAACAGCTGCGGCGACAACACGCTTCTTACTCATTGAGTCCCGATTCCAGCTCCCAGCGACACGCAGTCTCTAGGGGTCCCAAAAACAGCAGCAGGCACCTCTCTGCAGGTAGAATTCCCAGCAAGGAAATTCATGGGAGCTGGTTGTGAAGTCTTTGTGTACCTGAGACTTCAGATCAGGAGGCAAGCTCAGCGTTAAGCCTTTGGAGATCTTCCTCAAGATGACAAAGTACAGACAAAGTTCCTTTGCTCCTTTTCTTGGCAATAGGTAACCACTGCAGGCCAACCCCAAACAGCACACAGCACAGGAGCAGTCTTTCAGCTTTCTTGGTTGGCCGGAGGTGGAGACAGCATTGTTGAAAGCAGACCTGGCCCAGGTAGCTGAAAGGAAGTCTTCTTCCCCTACTCTCTATTATATGCAGGTCCTATTCAGCCCTGCCCTGAACCATCAGACTGCTGGAGCCAAGGCCCTCTCCATTCCCCTGTCACTCACAAACCAGGCATGAAAAACACAAAACTAGCAGAGGCATACTGGATGGTTAGGCAAGAAAATACCTACTTCTAAAAGTGGTATTTTCAAACACAGAATGTAAAAATCACCCATACTAAAAGATGTATTTTAACATTCTGAGTTCAGGCATACTAAACTCGTTGTTCTACCTTGTCCCTTGGGTCAGTTAGGATTATAAGATGTTATAATCAAAATGCCCATTCTGGCCCATTGGGAGCAGGTAGCCTTGCAATAGTGAAAAACAAAATTGGCTGCAATTCACCATCAGGACATGCCACACACCATGGCATGCCCTACCTTTCACATACAATGCACCCTGCCCACAGGAGTACCTTGGGCCTACCAAGGGGTGAATAATATGTAGAAAAGGGAAGGTTTAGGGACTATATATACTGTACCTAAGTAAGTTACAGTGTGTTTAGAGTCCCCAGTCCCCAGAGGTTTGGCAGAGGCTAAAGTTAGATATAACCTTACTCTCTAAAGTGGTAGCTTGGTCGAGCAGTAAGGCAGTATCAGAGGACAGTGTAAAGCAGTTGTTGCACACACTCAGTCAGCAAATGGACTCACACACTCAAGTACTGAACTCCAGACCAAATGTTTTGTATCAAAAGATATAGTTGTTTTATTTTAGAACCAACAAGATATCAAAATATACTTTCGCAGACTGAATTACTTTAGTTAAATACTTTTCAAACAGGCAATAGGCTTTTTGAATGCAATAGCTACAGTTTGTTGCAATATGCAGCGCAATTTCAAACACAATGCAACATTGAGCTTAATGGGAATTTCTAGTCATATGAAATTAGTTACTTTGTAGATTACTTTTCTAACCTCAAGACTGGATCCTAGATTCAGTTCTGGGACATGTCCTGTAAACAGTTAAGTAAAAGCGTTTTGGTTACAGTAGTGATTTTTAAGGAATATTATTGTATTTTAAAAGTTGACACTGAAAACTTTTCTAGGAGAAATTACCAATGTTATCCTATGAAAGGAAATTCAAGTTACAGGTAAAGTATGTTTACGTTACTTTTGTAATCCAGTGCTGGGCTCCTAGGTTCAGCACTGGGACCTCTATCTAAAACAAGTAAGTAATTACGTTTTGGTAGTTGGTACGATTCTTAAAGAATATTTGTAGTTTGCAGAAATCGACAATTAGAAGAAATTGCACAGAAAAACAGTCAATGGTTGCCTATGGAAGAAAATTCAGATTACTGGTAAGTACAGTTAAAATTACTTTTCAGGGTTTGTGCTGGGCTAAAAGATGCAGCACTGAGGTCTCTCTTGATAACAGGTGAGTAAATCGGAATTTGTTGTTCGGCTGATTTTAGGTGAATATTTTAAAGTTCCAAAACTCCACACTTAGAAGAATTTCAGAGTGAAACCAGTCAATGTTAGCCTATGGAAGAATAGTGAGTTATCAGCTTTTAGGTAAGTACTCGAGTGGTAGGGTTAAGGTTCTGGGCATAGACTCAGGGGTCTCCCAGGGTTAGGTAGGTACAGTTGGTACACCCTCACCGGCACAGGGGAAGAGGTAGTTAGGCCCAATGTTATCCAATTAGAGGCAGGGTGCCTTCGGTTGGTGGCTGCTGGCTAGCAGGCTATGCGGCTGTGGGAGCTGAGCTCCTGGTCACTTGCTCAGGGCAAATGGGGAAGTAGGATAGGGCATAGGTTGCACTTCCAGGGGCACTCGGGCGGCTGGGTGCAGGGTGCTTTTGAGCCGTTGTGCGCTCGAAGTTAATCAGTGGAGATCTTGAAAAGTGAACAAAGGCTGCAGGCTCGGGGATGGAGGATCTTCTGGAGCGACCAACACTTTGAGGGGTAAGTTGGGATCTTGGAGGATAGGTAGGCACCCCGGAGTTAGGCACAAGGGGCCGGGAGGCACCGGGTGCAGGGGTGTCTTTTGGCATTGGGAAATCTTACCCTCTGCTGGTCGCGGTTGGGGGGTCCCTGGTTCTGAGGATGCAGGCGTCGTCCAGGTCGTCGAGGAGGGTCCTTGGCCACTGGATTCCAGGTCAGACTCGCCGGGGGGACATCCTTGGGGTCTTTGTTTACTTTGGCACAGGCCGGGCTTAGCGGGTGCCGAGTGGGCTGGATTCACGGTTCCTGGCTGGCACCAAGCGTATTGCTTTTTTAGCAGAACCACTGCTCATGGGAGTCCCAGTCTCCAGGAGGGTCAAGGCAGACAGGTCCTCCAGGGTTCTCAAGGTTCCTGTCCACAGGAGATACCGGGATTTAGCAGGAGCAGAATCAACAGGCTGTCGTTCTCTTGTTAGCAGCTGCCTGGCAGGACGTCTTCTTCTTGGTCTTCTTTCTTGTTTTGAAATCGGGATCTGAGGAAGGAAGGTTCAGGGTGCCCTAAATACTAAATTTAGGGGTGTTACAGTTAGGATGACGGCAGGTACCAATAGGTCCCTGTCCTGGGGTGGGTTCACCCTCTAACCTGCTCCTCTCCTGTGGGAGGGGGGCAGGGGCCTTGCTGTGAGTGGGTAGGGCTGTGTGGCAGTCTAGGCAGCCTCTCAGAGAAGACATTGATTGTAGGTTAGGTTTCAGGGGACATCTCTGAGATGCCCTCTGTAGTGCATTGTACATTAAAGCCCACACTGGCATCAATATGGGTTTAATGTGCTAAGAAGTTTGATATCAAACTTTTCAGTCTTCAGTGTAGCCATTATGGTGCTGTGGAGTTCGTAACCTGCCAGCACCATATACTCTTAATGGCATCACTGCAATGTCAGTACCCAGGAATGGCCCTGGGTACTGTAGGGGCACAGGTGTCGTGCACCTGGGACCACACTACTGACATAGGGCACCCAGCTAGAGGCCAGCTAGAGGGGTGACTGATGTATGCCAGGGCAGTGGCTTTGTGGGCATGGAACACAGAGATGTGTGTCATGTTGACTCTTTGTTTAGTTCTGCACCAGGACACTCAGCCTGCAAAGGCAGTGTGTGAATGCCAGGGTGCAGGGCCCCTAAGGATGGCACAATAAGTGCTGCAGCCCTTAGGGGTCTTCTCTGGTCACAATGCCCTGGGTACCTTGGGTACCATTTACCAGGGGCTGACATGTGGCCAGTGATGCCAATTTGGGTTTCGCTTGAACACAGTTTTAGGGAAGGAACGCAGGCCCTGGGCACCTGATTGGCAGGAGCCCAGGGCACACTCAGTCAAAGTACATCAGCAATTCAGCAAAAAGTGGGGGCATACCAGGCAAGAAAGATGGCACTTTCTCACAACTGGCAAGTGGTTGCACTTGCCAAGACGACATGGCAGTCCCAGACTGCACACAGGCTCTACAATGGCAGGCCTGTGCCTCACTTTGATAGCAGCTTCTGTGGGTGGCACAACCATTGCTGTAAGCACACCTGCGGCATTTATTTTACAGGCCCTGGGCACACTTGGTGCACTGTACTAGGGTCTGACAAGTAAATCAAATAAGCCAATCATGGAGTCACTAATCCATTACAACAATTTACAATAGGGAGCACTTGCACTTTGCCACTGAACATCATTGGCAAAGTTCCCAAATCATCTAGACGAGCAAAACTTAGCAAAAACGCAGGAGGCAAAAAATGGAAGGGAGACCCACACCAATGGTGCCAGGTGTGACAATCTATATCTTTGAAATAAAGGTCAAATACCACAAAAAACAAATCATTATTTTTATTTGATCTGAGTAGTCAGTGGAATGTGACTTCACGTGCAACAGAACAGTAAGTAAGTAATTTGTTTATTTGTACATGATTAATTAAAATCTTTACAAAACAACAAAACAATGCTAAAAATTGTTTAAAAAATTAATTATATGCAATTTCCTCAGTTTTACAGGTTTACTTAATCTCAGTTCATATTTGTCCATAAAATGTTTCGGGGTCATCAAACGTCTGGCTTTTTTTGTTCCGTTTCCAGTGTGCTCTTGCATCTTTTTTCCACTAATTCAAAAAACTTTACAACCAGACAGTTTAATTTTGTTTTAGTGGGGTTAAAACACAATTTGACAGCCGGCCTGCATGTCCAAACGCCATGTGATTTGAAGCAGGGACTTAATAGATTGTACCTCAAATCTTTTAATTTAGGACAGAAACACATGAGGTGGATGATATCTTCCTTGTCAGCTTTGCACAGGTGGCACTGCTTTGAGAAGTTTTTTTCCTCCCAGAGTGGTAAGTGAGGAGACTTTTGTGTAGGTTTATGATTGTTTACTAGTCACAAAGGTAGGAGCAGGAAGACGCGACGCACGCAGGAAGACGCGAGCGAGCGAGCCGCTGATCACTGCTGATTACCGCTGACTGCCGCCGCTGACCACCGCTGACTGTCGCTGCCGCTGCCTTTCTTTAACTACAGGGGCTCCCCCGGCCCCGGACTACGGGCAGGGCACGGTTGCAGGTGGCCAAGTTGGGCAGGACTGTGCTCGGCCCCTTCAGCGCTCCGCTCCGGCTCTGTGAATCGCCGTGAACTTGTCTGCAGAGCGGCAGGAGTTACAAGCCGCAAGCTGCCTTCTGGGGTAGCCATAAAACTATTACCTCGTGCAGACAGGGGCGGGCAGCAATTTCGCCTCCCACTTGTAGGGAGCTGCGAACGGACCTTTCCACAGGCAGTGGACGGATTTCTTATTATTGGCAGTGTGAGGAGTGGCAGCTGCCTGCGGGTGTGAGTGCTGAGTTGAGCTCTGCGATAACAACACCGCTGCATTAGGAGGGGGGTGTCAGAGCTGCGCCCTGCCTTACCACACACGCTGCGGGTGAGGAGTGGTAGCTGCAGGTGGCTGTGAGCGCTGAGCTGAGCGCTGCGATAACAACACCGTTGCAGCGGGAGGGGGGGTCAGTGCCACGCCCTGCCTTACCACACCCGTCCCTGCCATCAGCTTCATCACCGAGGTGCTACGAACTGAGAAACCCGGGGTGAGCAAGGAGCCAGGAGCCGGGAGTCAAAAGCCGGGAGACAGGAGGACTTGCGAGCCGGTGAGTTAGTGCCAAGGCGGCAACGCACGGAGCTTGGCACAGGCACAGGCACGGGTTGGGGGGGGTCACATGCAGTAAAGCCAGAGACTCAACCCCCCGGCATCATTAAGCAGGACCAACTAGGAACTGCCGGAACAGTAGTAGCGTGCGGTGCGGGTAGGGACAACTTTACCTGCCACACCAAGGCTGCAGCCCCCCCCCCCCCTGCAGGAGAACACGCTGACCTCTGCCGCTCCACCACCGCAGCGGGCACGCCTCCTGGCCGAACCGGGAAAAGACAACTAATCTGGGCAAATAATGAGGACCCGAAACTCGACCTTAATACAATCACAGGAAAAGCCCTGCCCCCATAGATCAGCTAGGAGACGGAAGGCGAAGCTTTTCTACCACCCAGGAGCTGGGGACGTGGAACTTTCAGGGTCATCCGGAATCACCAGAGCAACGCCGACGTCCTCGGAACCTTCGATCATGCTTCCAGCACTGACATTGACCCCAGCCCCGACCTCTGTAGCCCCATCGGGGATGTTCCATAGCCCGTTTAGGTCAACTTTCCACACGCCTAGATCTGGTGCTAAAGAAACTACAGGGAGCAGAGACATAAGAAGCTTTCTGTGCCCCTAAGTATCTAGCTTAGCCGAATCCCTCAGGACTTCAAACCGCTCATCGCCTAATAAAGCATTGGAGGACGGGCAGATCCTAAGCCACATAGCCACTCGGGCACTAGGCATACCTCTTTCACCAATAATAAACACGCTCCAGGCAGGAAAATCCCCCAAATTAGAGACATCAGACAGGGCTGCACCCAGGTCTGCTCACTCCAGAATCACAGCTCCGATGTAGCAACATCTGGAAGACTTTCTACTGAGCTTGACCTTAAATGGAGCATTTACGTTCGACGCACCTAATAGCACACATCCTGACAACGATAGAAGAGCCTTGGTAAACGGAGTGCACTTGCCCGACATGCCTAACAGCACTCATGTACCCAACGAAGGAGGAACCGCAGAACCATCGTCCGCCTTGTAAAATCAGTCACTGAACCTGTAGAGTTGGGGCACACCGGAACAAGAAAAAACGGCCAAGCCAACATCATCAGTGAGTAGCCATGTGGATAAGGGGGAGAAGCCCCCAGTGATTACAGATCATCTATCACTGATTAACAAAGGCACTCATTTCAATGACAGGCGCAGCAATAATGTACGCGGACAAGCTTGACGCCCGATAAATATTTTACAAATCGTTGCAAACCTGATCTCTGGGATTGATTCAAAACTGGATCCGCAGAGCACAGGACAGCACAAACCTCAAGCCAGAGTCATGCAGCTGCAGCCCAATCTTGCACAGCTTAGGAAATCTCCCAAATGTTATGACCACATTAATAGAGGATCTTAAGAAAGAAGTAAGTAAGAACCAGAACTTAACCGCACAGGATCCAGCTCAGGTTTCTTTAATGACACAAGGCTCAACAAACCTCCGAAAATGTAGCACAGAATCTCAGAAAAGAGAAAAGAGTGCCAGTGCGGTGCTTCCAGCAACGATTAATGTGAGAACTACAAATATCACCTTGAATCAGGCTAAAAATCAAGATGCTCAGCACTCCACTAAATCGATCAGCCCAGAACTGCAAACTTTATCTAGGAAAACTAAGAAAAAACTAAAAAAACTCAATAAGGTGAATAAAAACAAATCCTATGCTTCCAGTTCTATCCGGCAATGGCTACGTCCTGATAACCAGGTGCCTGATCACACCGATAGTCAGCAAACGACTCAATTGGCAGCAACCATTAAAATGGTAGAAATAATTGAGTCAGCTCTGGAAGTTTCAAACACAAACAATGCAGCAATATACCCGACGACGCTGGCTTCCCTTGCAGCTCCTCCGCTAGCCCCAGCATCGTCAACACAAAACCAAGCAAATAACTTGCAAGTACAAATCAATGGGGAAGTGAATCAAGCATCAAAAAGCGTCTATGATTTGTGCACTACAAACTTGCAGCCCGCTGCTCAAACAATGACCATGATGCGCCGAGTGATTCAATTGCCATTGGATGCCATTAAATCAGGGCATCCCGAAAACATGCCGTCTAACAACGGCCCGTCCAGCTCACCGCTCATGGAGACTTTCCAGCAGACCACAGGGCTAACAAAGCAGGCACTCACCTATCCACCTGACGCGGCACAGTCACTACTACTTGGCACCCAGGCAAAAAAGTGGAAGGATGTGGATTCTGCCAGACAACCAAATCACATACAAACCGAGGACCGGAAAATAATGCTGTACCCTGACTATGTCTCACAGGGAAAGTGGGACATCCTCAACCGCAGCAATCTCCTAACACTTTGCGCAAACATCCCAGGGCTGGAAGGGATAAAAACTATAGACATTGAGTCTATCTCTTTCCTGCCGCCAGACCCGGAGGAGAAAAACGAAACCACGGAATTAATTTTTACCACTTCGAACATGGCTGTGGCAATGAAAAGTCAATAAAAGCTACTGGAAAGTTGGGGTATAAAATTAAAGTCTAAGCCCGTGCAAAAATACCCCCTAATTTTAAAAACTCATTTGTCGCATTTCCAGCTGGAAGGCCCGGAACAGCTAGCTGGAGGGCGCCTTAGCTCGAACGCCTCCTCTATTCACGCCCTAAATGTGATGTCCATCCTTCAGGGGTCTAAAGGCAGCATAAATACAAGTCTAATCAACGGCACCCCAATCAAGATAACAACCAACTTGAACCAAGGCAAACACTTATGCGTAACAAAGGGGTGTGCGAGCAAAGAGTGGTCTTGGCTGCCACTTATATTAAATCCCAGCTCCTAACAGCCATTGCCCTGAGGACATCGGCCAACTCTATCAATGCATGACCAACGAGCAACCGAAACTCTTAAATAAAAAACGGATCTCTAATAACTTGAAAATCATGACCTGGAACGTCGCAGGGCTCAAAAGGCTGCTCCAAAATCAAACTACGGTGAAATTTATGGAGGAGGCGGACATAATCTGTATACAAGAATCCTGGCTGATCAACCCTCTTTCATTAAGAGGATATGCAGAATATGGCAAACCAGCAAAAAAGATCAACATCTTTGGAAGACCATCGGGGGGGGGGGGACATGCGTCTACATAAAGCATCCCTTGAAATTGGAATTCGCGGAAATAACCAACCTTCCAGACTCCCTTCAAGCGGGCATCCTGAAAGGCCGCCGCTCGATAAACGGGAATGTTTCAATCCTACTAATTAATATCTACTATAATCCACACGGGCCAACAGCCAACTCACCCACACTAATAAACCATCTAGAGTCCTTACTGTTTCAATTCCCGTCATTAGAATGCATTATCCTTGGTGACCTTAACACCCATAACATAGGGGTGCAAACCACACAAAGTCACCAGTCTGGGATCACTATTGCACTGAACGACCTACTAAAATCTTACAAATTCTCGACAGCGCATTCAGTTCATCTAAAGAACAGCCCAGGAGCTTTTTTCGGTCCAACGTTCAACAACCAAACGACGATCGACTATATCATCTTAAGTGACAAACTGCAACCCATGATATCAAATTTCTCAGTTCACCCGCGTAGTGACAGCGATCATGCCGCCCTAACCATCACGCTGAACTTAACAGTAAACACATGCCACAGGCTAGAATGCATTGGAGCAGCCAACGGGGAAGAATTGATCAAGTTACCAAGAAGAATTAAATGGGGGCAGATGGCAATTGCTACATTCAACAACTGGGCAAATTCGTGGACAGACTGGCCACCAAGCGAACAGAAGAAGGGTGCTATAGCAACATGGAACGACATAACCGGGACCCTGGTGGCGACACTTCGCGGGGACACAGATAGAACAACTCACTGGCATCCTCCAAGGAAGTAATCAAAACAAGCGCTAAACAACTGAATACGAAACGAAAAGCCTTCCGTAAAAACGGCTCAAGCTCAAACAAAATACAATTACAAGAAGCCACAAAAAGCCACTCTAAGATGGTTTGGGCTGCCAAACGTGATCACTGTGAAGCACAATGGCTAAAAATCTTCGACCTTCTGAGCCCCGGGAAATCACAAGAGTTCTGGAGTTACCAAAGCAACCTCGGACGAGGTATAAATCATAGAGAAAACTCCCTCAAAGCATCCATTTGGGTCGCCCACATAAAAGCACTTTATTTACATAGAGGGATCTGTCAACCAGCAAAATGATGCGCCCACAGCAGGTGATGAGCCAGACATTGTCACCGAAAAGAAGGCCCCGCCCGGAAAAACGTTAGTGTCGAAAATACTAAAATTCATCAGGCAAAACGGTGCACCGGGCCCTAATGGCCTTCCTGGCCATTTATTTAAAGCGAACATCGAATTGTGGTCAGAAAATCTGACCCACCTGTATGCGGAATGCTGGCTCTTGGGGGACGTGCCAGACTCTTGGAGAGGCTCGCTCTTACATCCAATCGACAGGAAAGGCCCCTAAACAGATCCGTCAAACTTCCGCATGATCGCCCTCCTGGATATCGAGAGAAAAGCCTACGCTAGTGCCATCCTGAGGGACCTCGCAGCTTGGACGAGTGAAGAAGGCCTCCTCCCATTCTACCAAACCGGATTTAGACCTGGGTCTGCCACTGTAGATAACATCACTGCACTTTCTTTTCTGGCCCACCAAGCGCGGTCGCGCAAAAGTCTCCCCCTATTCGCGTGCTTCATTGATTACTCGGCAGCGTTTGATGGGGTAGATCGTGCCATCTTGTGGAGAAAGCTGGCTCAATGGAACATCAATCCATCCCTGCTAAGAGCGATCCAGTCGTTGTACCAAAAAACGTGGGTTAGAATCAAACTCTCGAGCGACTCCGCATCCGCCAAGATTGAAACAGATCTAGGTCTAAAACAAGGGTGCATTTTGGCCCCACTGTTGTTCAATCTATATACAGCGGACATGGAGAGGGACTTGCGTGGGCCAGCCTTAGCAACCCCAAAGATCGGAGGGTTAAAAATTCAATTTATGCAATATGCTGATGACTTGGTACTCCTGGACCACACTAAAATTGGGCTACAAAAGCCTCTGACGGCACTTGCAGTATATAACAAGAAAAACAGTTTGGTAGCAAATCCTTCCAAATCAAAAGTCATCATCTTCGGACACTATCCAAAGAAAAAATCTGTAAGATGGAGGCTTGGTCATCTTTCCTTGGAAAGTACACAGCGATATACCTATTTGGGCATTTGCTACCAAGAGTCGGGGCTTCCAAGCGTCCACTTAAAGAATATTCAAAGAAAACGTAAAACCATCACCTATGCCCTCTGCAAGTTACAAGCCTCGATATATAGCCCATCTGCAACGGCTATCCAAAGAGTACTCAAAGCTAAGCTAATGCCAGCCCTCAATTATGCTCAACAAGCGTTCCCGTGTAAACTCAACAAGGACCTAGAAAAAATCCACTGCAGAGCTTACAAGAGACTGTTCCATTTACCAAGGTGCACCAGAAACACCCTCGTCCGTTTAGAATTCTCGCTCAACCAGCAAAATCTGGAAGAGATGGCCGCTTTAAGTAAATATTACTTCCTTACAACAGCGGCAAACAAGAACACACTCAAAGCAGTATTGAAACATATCTTCACGGAACCTGGGAATCCCTGGTCTGCCACTCTTAACGCAGCAAAGGATCTTCTCCCTCTAGCCACAGAGTCCTGGAATCCCGAACACGTTAATTATACTGCCATTAAAAACGCAATCAAAAAACAAGTATGTGCACGTTCGCGGGAACTGGACCTGAAATCACTGGCAAATAGAGACTTTCACGAGTCCCTATGCCTGCCGCACACTGTGCATAACCCTAAATACCAGCTCACGCAGGCTGTGGGCCGTGCAGCCCTTCATAAGATTCTAGCCTACAGACTACACCCCCTGCCCCTAAAAGAATTATACGCCTTTGAACAGGCAGGATTAGTTGCACGGGAATGCAGGCACTGCAGGTACAAACGAGAGTCACTGGCCCACCTTCTACTTTGTTGCCCAGCGCTGCGTTTGACTCGCAGTCTCTACCTCAGGCCCATCCTAATACAAGTGGGTTCACGCACCGCATAGGAGGCGATTTTCCAACTATATACATTAACCATGGTAAAACAGATGGCCTCTTTTGGAAAATGTATCCATCAGACACGGTCCAAGCTGATGGCCACCCAGGGCACACATGAATAGAGACCTTGCAGGCGCACGTTGGGCTGTCTTATTATGAACCCTTCTCACTGCATCCATCAGTGCCCAGGGAATCACTATACAGACTTGCTTGCTGATACTCTCTTGGTTTTAACTTTTGTAATTTTGTAATTTGGTTTTTAATGTAATGGTTTTGAGTAACCAAACAATAAAATAATTCATTTATTCATTAGTCACAAAGGTATTTTACTAGTAGTATCTTTTCAACTGCAAAGTCTTTACATATAGGGTAGGACTGACCTTTCTTTTTATAAGTGGAGACTCCGAAGTTGTAAAGATACTACTAGTAAAATACCTTTGTGAATAGCAAACAATTGTAAACTTACCCAAAAGCGTAAGTTTACTTTTGTGTATCAGGCCCATAAAGTTCAAACCCCTTATATGCCATGAGAATGCTTAGCTAATAGCCAATGGTCATCATTCTGTTCGCATATGTAAAATAGAAGGTGGGCACTTGCTTTCATTTGACAGAGTTAAGAAGCAAAGTATACAGCCCTTAAATATACCATGCCACGCCCAGAGCATCATTTCTTTAGTCCTTTCTCTTTAAGTAAGCATAGAACTGTTACTTTTTTGCAGCAATGCTTGTGTTTACTGGTTCACTGTTTAATATTGAGGGGGCTCATCACAATGTCATTCAGAAAGCCTCCGACCGACAGTCAGATTCTCCTAGACCGTGTCAAAACCCATCTGCCAGACTCAGTCAGAAACAATTCCGACTGACTGATTATGATGCTCGTAAGAGGAACCGTACAGTCATTCTGAATTGGGTCCGACTGGCACTCGGAGAATACGAGTCGGTCGTAGCTGATTCGTACAGCTCTTTGGACAGGGTTTCTAACCGACAGATTCCGATGTTGGATTCTGACAGCCTTTCTGACTCAGTACATCCGATACAAAAAGACTGCCGGAAACTGAATTTGGGGGTCCCTAGCAGGCCCCCCTTTATCCTGAGGCCTCCGGTTGGGGGCCATGGGGGTACTTGTTTGACCCCCCTGTAAAACCATACTCTGTGTGGCAGGCACCATGGGGTGCCCACGACATGGTAGAAGGCTTTCCACAGAAATCCATTTTCCCCATAGGAGCCCGTGTTGTCGGTCAGAACACAGGCTCCCATTGAAGTCAACGGGCGTCCTTCCGAATGGTGTTCAGAAGCATCATAATCGGCGGGGAGGAACCACCAACCGTGAGTCCATCAGTCCCTGCAATCCATCATGTTAACATACTTGATGTGATGAACACTCACATAGAACCCATAGTGGGTCAGCCTGAAGGGGAAAGTAATAAATGCCAAAAATAGTGGCCAAGATCTAACATATTATCCTACATGGATAGTTTCAATGATAAAACCTCTGGGATGCAAATAGACACCTACTAAATAGCATTAAAGGTGACATAAAAACTCCAAATGTAAACAAATTATCAACCCACAAACAAAAGGATAAATTCCATGGAATGCTGTTAAACTGGTGTCAAGAGCTACAGGGAAATCTAGGTACATGATAGCCTATCATATAAACTATCATAAAACAAAACAACAAACAGAGAAACCCCAATAATCATGGAAAAATATAGAAAAGAATATAGATATTAATTGAAATCACATTGGACCAGGGGCCAGAGGAACGTAGCTTTTTTGAGGTCCAAAAACTTGATTCGCAGAATCTTGCCATTTGCGACCGCAAACAAGCATTTTTTTATGTGGAAAGCCCTATTTTGCAATTTGGCAACCTATTACCAAATCACAAATTGGGTTTGTGATTTGGTATTAGGAAGGGGTGTGTTAAGGGTGTCCCTTCTTAATATCAAAACACAGTGGTATGTGTGAATTTCTTGCCACCGAAATGCAGTTGCAAAACATTTACATTTCACCACCTACTTCAAGTAGGTGTAACTCATTTGAAAATGGAAACGGGTCACCAAGGGACCCCTTTGCCTTTGTGAATGTTAGGAAAAACATTTTTTAGGACCAGGCAGTGGTCCCACGGACCACTGCCTATTCTTTAAAAATGAAAAGTAAACTTTTAATTTTTCTTTTTGAAGCATATTCCATTTTCTTTCAGGAAAATGGGCTACATTTTACAAAAAACGTTACTTTATTGAAAAGCAATCACAGACATGGTGGTCTGCTGAGCACAGCAGGCCACCATCCCTGTGATTTTTGTGATTCAAAATGGGCCGCAAACCGAGACCTACCTCATGAATATTAAAGAGTGAGGGCTATTTGCAACCCACTGGGAATGATTGAAAGTGTAAATCACACTTTTGTATATAGATTGTTGCGATTACCAAATAACGAATCACAAAAATCCACTATTATTTAATCGCAAACCCTCAGCTACGTATATCTGGCCATAGATGTACTGGCTAAAACATCACAAGCTATCAATTTCACTTAGAATCTCCATTCACCTTTTCTTCAAGTATATCAATCTCTCATTCTGCTCCTTTAGGCTCTTTACTTTCTCAATTCCTTCCTCACCTCCTCATCTTTATCCCCACTGCCTCTCTAAAACGTTTCCACAGTACTCTGTTCTGTTTGGTGCTGCATCCATCTTCCCATTTTGGTCTCTCATGCTCTCTCCCTTGCTTTGTCTATTTATTCTCCTTTCTTTCTCTTAATTTTCTCTCCTTTTCTAGAATCTCTTCTCACTATCTTCTCTTCTATCTTTTCTGTACTTCTCAATATTTTTTATTCTCTCTCTAGCTCTCTTCCCTATAGACGAGGTATGCCAACTGAAACTTTCTCTTGGCTGCACATGGCCATTAGCAGCACCTGCCACCATTCTTTGAGCACCATGCTTTTTGCTGTTCCTAGGTCCTAGAAACCTATCACCCTGGGGGCCTCCTGGAACTCGAGAAGTCCCCTATAATCTTGTAACAAAAGAGTTAGTACAATGTTGCTAACATAGCTCTACAGCTTTCTGTGAATTCTTGTAGGACAGGACATCATACTACATGGATTTGAGGGTTTTACCTGCTTTAGGGCAGACAATGACCCGTTGACATCCAGTACAATACTTTCACACTGTGGTGGACTTCAAAACGTCATCCACAGTACTGGAAAAGAAAATGTTTCTAGTAAAAGCCCCAGACACATTTTCTCTTCCAACAATCCAAGTCTGGATGCAAGAGAAATACTTCCCCCAGCCCCAAGTTTGATTTTTTGTTTTTCTGTATTGTGCAGCATGCTGTGTGTGCTGACATTACACAGTAAAACAAATGTAAAAGCACAACTCTGCAGGGATTCATAAATGTCCTACCACAAAGCTTTTCTACCCTTTTCCCAATAACCACAGTACCCTACTTGTGTGATTGGGATATCACCCATGAAAAGAAAGACTCCCTAACCCCCTAAGACACAAAGAAACAGCAAGATGTTGCCTTGCAAATGTTACTCATTCTGGCACTGTGGGTAGCTGTGGTATTTAGGCCAGGGCTGGGCCAACATCAAGGGAAACTGCACAGCCCAGACAATCCTGACAGCAAGGCAACTAGAGTTGTCTTGTGTGTTGTGCATGGTGGTCATCGCAATATCTTTTCTTAAGCAGAATGTCCTGCAAGCACCAAACATTGGCTAAATGACAGATTTATTCTTATTTCTGTGAAGAAACATTCCATAATCTGTGAGGATCCATTAAACGCCTACCACCCATTGTTCACACATTTCTCCCAATAAAAACGGGCCCCAAATTTTCTGCAAAGTATTATGCATTTAGCACATTATTTGCATAGGACATGATAATAATCAAGTTATTTTCTTTAGCCATAAATTAGATCAAGATAAAGCAGAAATTCAAGGGAGTCAATGCATTTCAAAAAGCAGATGCATACTACACAGATCTTAAATTACAATATATATAAAATGATAAACTGTTAGTCTTTGTTCAGCGGAGATGTTTAGAGTGGTCAATTATAATGCAAATGCTTTCAGCCTCAGAAGCCCTGATTATGGTTTCCACAATATTTGGTTCAAGGAGATGAATTCTCAATGTGTTTGATGCCATCTGCACCAGGCACATTAACCTAACAAACTATCTGGCTCCTACAAACTAAATAAAGATCTCTGGAGCAGACATATTATCTCACCAGGCCCTATTTCACACAAAAACCAGTGTAGGTTGGGGCAATGTGAATTCAATGGAAATTTTACCTGACTTGTAAGACTCTGTCACAGCACAATGGGCTAATCAAAGCACTATGTCATATTGGAATCTGGAGTTTCCTGATTGCATATTGCTCCTCAATAGCTGGTAGATTTAGATAGTGACAACCACTTATTTATCAGGAACAGGAAAGGTCAGGAAAGTTGCTGGCTTAAGAACAATATGACTCAATGCCCTGTAGAGTTGTGCAATTTTTCACACAGCAAATTCTTGTTTGACATACCATATTTGAAAGATGAGAAGAACGTTCAGCTAATGCTTATTTAATTCCTGGCCTCTCAGCTTTGACTGTGAACTAGTGTTGACACCACCTTTTACATCAGCTCCTGAATAAGAATACCCTACTATTGTATGATGCCACATGTCGTCTGATAAAATGGCACTTCACTTGTGTGGGTAGGCCTAGTACCTACAAATGAAAATGACCCAAAACACAACATTGATACATAACATTTTCCCACTCAAAACTGACCACATTTTTGTAAAGTGGGTTACTGTCAATTGTGGGTCCTAGTTCAGCCAGCACCTAGGAGAACCTAGCAAACCTACATTTTTTAATATTAGACTCCTAGGGAAATCCAGGATGGGGTGACTTACATGGTTCTCACTGGGTTGTTTTACACAGAATCCCTTGCAAACCTCAAACATTGACTGAAAACATATTTTCCTCACATTTCTGTGATGAAAATTTCTGGAATCTCTGGGGAGCCTCAAACTTCTTCCTGCCCTAAGTCTTCTGATAAAAATGGTACCTCAACTGTGTGGATAGGATAGTGCCTGCAACACGAAAGGGCCCAAAACACAACATGGATACATCACATTTTTCCACTCAAAACAAACCTGTTTTTTGTAAAGTGGGGTAGTTGTGAATTTTGGGCCTTAGCTTAGCCAGCACCTAACGAAGCGCAGCAAACCTATAGTTTTAAAAACTAGACACCTAGGGGAATTCAGGATGTGTTGACTTGCGTGGCTCTCACCAGGTTGTTTTACCCAGAATTTCTTTCACACCTCAAACTTTCACCAAAAAAATATTCCCTCACATTTCTGTGATAGAAAGTTCTGGAATCTGTGTGGAGCCACTAACATTTGCCCAAGTCTTCTGATAAAAATGGTATCTCACTATGGGTAGCGCTAGTGTCTGCAACAAGAAAAGGCCCAAAATGCAGCACGGATACATTTCTTTTTTCCACTCAAAATGTACCTGTTTTTTGCAAAGTGAGTTGCTGTCAATGCTGGGCACTAGTTCAGTCAGCACCTAGCTAAACCTAGCAAACCTGTAATTTTTTTTAAGTGAACACCTAGGGGATTCATTCATGATGGGGTGACTTGCATGACTCCCACCAGGTTGTTTTACCCAGAATCCCTTGCAAACTGCAAACTTTGACTAAAAAACAAATTGTCCTCACATTTATGTGATGGAAAGTTCTGAAATCTGCAGGGAGCAACACACTTCCTTCCTCCTAGCATTCCTCTAAGTCTCCTGATACAAATGGTACCTCACTTTTGTGGTTAGGCCTTGTGTCTATGACAGAAAATGTCCCAAACCTCGACATGGACACATTACATTTTTCCACTCAAAACTGACTTGTTTTTTCACAGTGGAGTAGCTGTAAATTTTCGGCACTAGCTCAGCCGACCCCATAGGAAAGCTAGTAAGCCTGTACACTTTTTAAGCCTAGACACCATTGGGCATCCAGGATGGGGTGACTTGTGTGGCTCTCGCCAGGTTGTTCTACCCAGAATACCTTGCAAACCTCAAACTTTGATTAAAAAAACTCATTTCTGTCATGGAAAGCTCTGGAAAATGGCGTCACAATCTTCCTGCCATCTAGGTTTCTCTAAGTGTTCTGATAAAAACGGTACCTCAATTCTGTGGGTAGGCCTAGTGCCCGCAACAGGAATAGTCTCAAAATACAATGTGGAGACATCAACATTTCCTGTTACAAAAATGATCTGATTTGGCAATGGGGTAGTGCATCCGACAGGCAAGCATCAAACCAAGGTCAAGGAGAATCTCATAGAGTGACTCTCATTCATCTTGGTTTGATTTGTGCCAGTTGAGGGCACTAGGCCAAGTCACATAAGTGGAGAAGCTTTGTTTTCAGGGCAAGTGGGGGACCCCTATGTGGTAGGAATTTTGTGGATACCTACTGATCAGAAATGCACGGAAAATGTTCATTTTAGGCAATGTTTGAACTGTAATGTTAGTGAGAAACGTTTTTGAGAACCACTGGAGGCATTCCATCTTGGACTCCCCCGGATCTCTAGTTTTAAGAAACGTCTGGGGTTGGTAGGTTTCCCCCAAGGGCATCTGAACCGAACCCAAAAAGTGCAGCTGCTCAGCATAGGAGTAGGACGATATTGGGACTTAGTCCAACTCAGCTACCCATGTGTATAAAAAAAAATAAAGACATCTAAAATCAAAATGTTCCTTCTTGTCAAAAAGATGGGGATGCTTTAGTACCCAAGTAGGCAGAAAGGCTGTTGAGGCAATGTTGGAGTCTGAGGCTAGGCCCAATACGTGGGTGGGTAGGCAGGACACCCCCACACCTTGTAGCAATAAAAATCTCCCTGGTGTCTAGTGGCCCTTCTGCCCCTCCCACTGGGGCAGATTGGAGTTAAAGACCTCTAATCTGCCCCTGGAGGGAGCAGAAAGACTGTTGCAGGTCATTTGCGGGGTTGGGTTAGGCCATTGCCGGGGGACTACACCCCATCCAAATATATTACTTGGTGTTCTAGTGGGCTTTGAAGAAACGCCTCCTATCTGCCCTTGACAGGGGCAGAAAGACAGCTGGAGGGCATTTGGGTGGGTAGAGGCTGAATTCAATGTCTGGGAGAGCTGCCCCCCATTCTGCTAAAAGAAAACAATTCCTGGTGTCTAGTGGGCTTTCTGCCCAAGGTTGTTCCAGGCTTTAGAAGCGAGGTAAGAGAAGGCACCAACGCTGGATCTGGTTCTGCGTATGAAGGGGTGGAGGGGTCTGAAGGAGTAGGAGTCTGACTATACAGACGTGTCTGGTAGGACTATGGAAATGCATGTGGTTGATGTGATACATGGGGCCAATGTTGATTAAGGCTTTGTATGTGTGTGTGAGGAGTTTGATGAGTGCTTCTTTGTTAATTGAGGGCCAGTGGTGCTCTTTGAAATGTGGTATAATGTGAGCGCAGTATGGGAGATTGTGGATGTACCTGGCTGCTTAGTTTTGTATGGTATATTCTGGTCAATTGTGCATATATTCCAGCATAGTGTGTTACTGTAGTACAGCTTGCTCGTGAGGAGGACCTGAGTGATAGTTGTTCATGTGTTAGTGGGGAGCCATTTGAAGATGTTCTTGAGCATCTTGAGTGTGAGGAAGCAGACGTCAGAAACTGCGTTCACTTGGCCAGTCATGGTGAGTTTGTTGTCGATTATTATTTCAAGATTGTTTGTGTGGCTTGCTGTGAATGGTGTGGGCCTGCATTCCGCAGGCCAGCAAGTGGAATCTCAGAGGAAGGTGTCTTTGTTGAAGATATATTATTTTTGTCTCGTTGGTGTTGAGCTTGAGACAGTAGATATTCATCCAACTGGCGATTTTGGTCATGCAAGCCATTTTCGGCTGGGTGTTTGACATCTTGTTGGAGAGGTAGAGTATGAGCTGGGTGTCCTCAGCATAGGCTAAGAGGTTGATTCCGTGTGTGCAGAAGATGCTGGCCAGTGGGGTCATCTTGATGTTGAACAGTGAGGCTGACTGAGGATCTTTGTGGAACTCCGCAGATGAAGTTTCCGTCATCTAAGGTGAAGGGTGCCAGCCTGACCGTCTGGGTGCGGCCTGTCAGGAAGGAGCAAAACCAGCATAGTGTTGGGCCTTGGATGGCAGCTTCTTGCAGTTGTTTGATAGGGATTGGGTGGGAGATGGTTTTGAAGGCAGTAGGATTAGGGCCACTGTGTCATCTCTGTACATGATCATCTAGATGCCGTCTGTGGCGGCGATGAGGATGGTTATTTTTCTGTGCACTATGCTGTGTGTTCATTGCTGTCATATTCTATTATTTGATTTCACTGTTATGGCATAGTGCATGTCTGCCATTGGAATGTGGCCCTGGGTGCAGGAAAGGTGTGTATACATCAACTTGAATTAAGCCCCAGTATATATTTTACCAGCTCTTCCTGGCTCCGTTTGTGCACACTCGAGCTCGGCGGGGATGGGTAGGTCACTACACCCGGACACAGCAGACTTCAGCCACACCTTGGGCTCAGCGCTGTAGTTTAGCCCTGCCGAATACTCATGTGGCCTCTAGGATATGATCATTAGACATAGGCATAGGAGGATCCACTAAGGTAACATTACAACACATTTGACACGAGCATGTTGTTGTCTTCACTTTGGTCCTGAAGAATCGCGGTAAATATACCATTAGCGAGAAACATGTTGACCACATGCACCACTAGTATCTTCTAGGGTCACACAACATAATAGGTTGACACCTAGGGAACTAGCTTCACCTTTTAACCGTAGCTAGGGGACCCCCAGAATAAAATCCATTCCGGTACCCCTTGTTACATTTTAGCCACCTTACCATAGGTATACACCTCCCTGCCCACATACCCCCACTTCACTTATAGGCAGTTGGAAAAAAGATCTCCGCCAAAGAGCCCCTCTCTGAGGTGTGCCCGTCGGGGATTGCACCGCCTCCCCGACGAGGAGCAACCGCCGATGATGAAGCATGACACTCCTCGGGGTGTGTGAGGCAAATATTTCCAACATAATGGATGCCCCAGGGTATTAGTAATATCCCTCCCCCCTTTGGTCACGCCAGCAAGAATTTCCCTACCTCTTCTTTCTCGAGGAACAGTACAGCAACCCCCCTTTTTTGGCTTGACTCTCCGTTTGTGCACAGCCATGTTGGAATTTTGAAGTACAGTCCTTTTTTTGTACTCTTCCTTCATTTGCTATTCCACTTTGAAACTTCTACAGGAAAACATTTGTGTTGCAAAAGTAAGTTGGTTCAGGAAACAGGTTCTTTCATTCCTACCTTTGTGTGCAGCTATCCTACCTTGAAAGAATTCCAATTGCATGTTCAACCACATTGGCGTCTCTAGGAGTGAACTTTGGGGGGGGGATAGGTCCACCGATGAAACCAGAGAGATTTATATGTATAACATATACATATGTATTCATATATATGTATATTTAGATATATGTGCAGACGCATACAAGTCATGTTTAAAGATTGTAAGCATTGATAAACATGCATTATTGAGGTGCCATGGGATTCTGTCTCTAGCTGGAACCAATTGTTTGATGATAAGGTGAAGATTGTAATCAGCAGCTCTGTTGTTATTTGAAAAAATGAAAAAATAAAGTTGCTAAAGATTATAAGCATATAGCACGTGCAATGAAAGGTGGTTTGGCAAATTAATGTGTGCGTCAGGGTGCAGTGTCTCTTTTTTCTGCGTCTTCTCGTGGTTTAGCAGCTGTGGCGGTGGGACACAAGGGAGGCAGGGCAAACAGAGCTAGGCCTCGAGCCTCTTCTCCCCCCATGAGATATCATAGTCCAGACAGTTTGCAGGTGCACCTTTGAAAACGTAGAAATAGCTGTGAGGAATTTGAATTACACACTTTGTAGTCATTGCAATTACCGTTAATTTTAACTAAGTAAGGCATATCTAAAATGATCAACACGAACCCAGAAATAATTATTGAAACATAAACACGTCGTTGATTTGATTTTACAGCTTCTTGGTATGTTAGCTTTCGAAGTTGTTGGATGTGACTCCCCGGCATCTTAGATTGACAGGCAGCTGGTAAAATAATAAAACCGCTATTCCCACACTGCCAGGGGCTCAGAGAGGGAGACGAGGACAAGACAGATATCTAGCCACTCACCATTTAACGTGTTCCATTTCTTTCTGAACATGCAGATGGCATGGCGCTCCCAGATTTCATTTGAGTGAATCTAATCCCTCCTCGACTCCCACTAGAAAGGAGGGCATTAGCAGCCATATGTCATCCAGATTTGTCAGATTATTCATTACAATTAATTGCTGTTCTCACTTAAGGCCTTTAAGGCTGTGAATTGCTCCGAATTCTATTGCAAACACAGAATTATGAGTAAAAGACTTTAGCCCTGTCATTCAAATTTCACACTGACCTTTATCGGCTTTTGGCTTTTCAATGGGTGCTGGGCTGAAAGCTTTCTAATTGGTGTTCCGTTTCTTCCGCACTACAGGTAAGCTGTCGACCAGGCCCATGTGTATGGCCAGCAGACAAGAGGAACGACTCCGGTCCCGGTGCAGAAGTCTTTTACTGGCAACTAATAACACATTAGCAAAGTAATGAAGTGAACTAGGTGTCATAATGACCCAATCGACTAATGAAGCCGAGAGCTTTTCAAGACCTGTTCTGTCTTGGAAAAACTTATTTTTGGAGATGAATTTCTTCGCGCGGGGTTCTCATTAGGAGGGCTCCTCTGTAGGTTATCGACGATGAACTTTGGAAATTAAACAAATTAACATGCCTATTTGTCGGTCCGCGATCATTAGAAACCTAGCTCATTAAGAACGCTTGCCGTTGCCAAAGATTCGACATTTTTCGATTTGTGTTTCGCTCTTTTGTGAGAAATCTGAATGTCTTTCAGTTCTTCATGCTTCGTGATTTTTTAATGACTTCCTTCCTTTTGTGTTTACTAGTTCTTCTGGTTGTGGTTTTACCTTACCTGGCATGCGAGGGAGGTTCGGTAGCTAGAAGCAGTTCTTGAAAACGATCTGTGCAGGTTAAATATAACCAGGGATTTGTTGGTCTTCAAGAGGCTCTGTCAGTTGGTTAGTAAGTCTGTTTGGGCTACTTTGACCACTTTTGTGTGTAGCCTTAAATCCAAGAATTTGCCACATGTTTTACATACCTTGAAATCAAAGAGAGAAGAATCATATTTTCAGGAACGCGAAACATATTGGCAGGAGGTGTCAGGTCAAAGGAAAACAACCACTATTTTTGTTAACCAAGTTGGGTAACAAAGCCGTGTAGCGCTTTTCTTTTTTAATGAGAATATCAAGCAAAATATAAAGACTTAATATCAAGAACCAAAAGGAGTGAAGTTAAGTATATATAGGTGAGTATAAGTTCGGTATACTTATCTTAACATACTCGTACCATATACGTGGAAGTGGAGTTAAGAATAGCAAATCTAGATCTAACCATATTTCCTTCTCTCAACAATATATTTGTTCTCGATATCATACATCGATATTTAGGTCCCACAATATTCTCTTCTATATTTTGACATACAATCACACTTTTCATAAACGTTAATGTCTTTATTCTACTGTGTGTGAAAATTAAAGGCAATAGAAAGTGTGCATTTGGTCGTTTCATCATTTACAGACCATTGTTTTCACTAAATGTAAAGTTATGGATACCTTCCATATTAAATCACACAGTGGGGAAGGCGAGTTACCAGACAGCGGTAAGAAACTGAAGGGTAGGATTATTGAACGTGGTCATATCATTTTATTGTTACTGTCAACATGAGATGGAGAGGTGTTTCCTAGTTATGACTGTCAACCATCATGAGCATGCCAGGCATTGAACTCGTCTCTGAATAGCAAGTTGATAAAGCGATCTTTGGTCCAATTGCCAGTTACTTAACAAATAATTGAATAATCTACAAAATCCCAAGTCCAGTGAAATATGCTCAGCTGATCTTCCGTTTTTCAACCACAAATTGTGTAAATGACGGAAAATTTCCCATTCGAAACCTTTGTTATCAGTAATACCTCTCACCATCAGTTCCAAACGTAAGGTCTGGGGCCTGATGCAGTAAAATACACAACAAAAAAGACCACTGAACAAAGAATAAGCAGGCAGAAGAATCAGGGAAGTAATTGCAGTACCAAAAGAACAAAAGCAAACGGTCTGTGAATTTTTTAATTGGCTGAATATCTCGCCATGCTTCAAGGATGCTTACTAAGTCATCGCAGAGTCCTAGTGTGTGTGTGTGTGTGTATATCTATCATAATACCGTTATTCAAACATATAAAGAGTCATCAATACTTTAATGCAGATTTTTATCAAGAATGTAGGTTACTTATTGTAATCATCCTTGTATGAAAATACATATATCTATATATATCACAGTGCAAGACATTACAATAAAAAAATAGATACGATTTTGTGTCCAATACATTTATTCATCATGAAGCTACCCCCACTAATGCTCAAATTTAAAACGCTCATACAACTCACACCTCCTTCATTCAACAGGTATTCTCAGGCATATCAACAACCTACAGATAAACAAGACAAAAACCGAGACCCATATTCAACAGAGTGCAGTGATAGTCAACCACATATAACCAAAAGAAAAAGAATTTCATAATGCATTAATTATTTAATTTGACATACACATATATAATGAATGATCTCTTTAAAACATGATTGATTGACTTTTCATACATTCTAACTACAAGTCTTGTTATCTAGAGGTGCGCTGATGCGCGTTTCAGTGGAGACCTGCAATTTTGGTCACACCTCCTTCAGGGCGCTAACAACAATCGGTAAAAGGGTCACACGGGGTGGATTTAATGTGCCTCTTAAGAGACAACCATAAAAGCCTGTCCAGAATCAGGACATGTACCTGACTTCTAGTGTACTGCTAATCAGATAAAGGCAGGGCATCCCTCAAGTTTTTTGATGAGGAAGGAGCTCAATTAAACTACTTTGTCCACTGCTCCAGCATACATCTTTAGTAGTACAAAAGACCACCACTCCACCCTGCGGTGTGAAGAATGAGGTAAGGATGATTCAAGCCATGTATTAACTATTTCCTGAATATTAATTTTAAACATCCACACCAATGCCTTCCACAGCTCTTTGCCCAAAGGATTTATGTTCCATTTATTGATTGGGCACCACAATGGGGCACCGTATGACAGAGCAAAGATAGCATTGCCTTAACAGTACATTTTTAACTACAGTATAGACAATGCTTTTAATGTTGATAAAAAACAAAGTAGACTATTCATTATCACGTGGTGGTCTTTTCTCATGTACAATTAAAAGATTGTGCAACAATTACTTGCCCATCAAAATGTCCTTCTAAAATTGGCATTCCAACATTCTAATCTTTTTGTATTTTTCTGATACTAAACCATCAAGTTTTATTTGGGGCTTTTAATTCTTAAATACTTCTTGTTGAAATAATTTTTAAAAGCATTCAGGGAAAGCCTGGACCTCACTCGGGTCCACTCGAGTCCAATTTCGTTGTTGTTTTTGCATAGAAGAATTAAGAGAGGTGTCCATGCACTGTTTATTCTCACTAGTGTTGAAAAAAGCCATTGTTGTGAGAAAGTGGTGTGTATATGCCACCCAATTGATTGGAAACATTTTCCTTGCAGTCATTTTTAGGTCTCGCCTAGCGAATGCAGCGCATGCGCTGATTCGCCTCGGCGAGACTATTGTTGTGGCTTTTGCTAGCGAAGGGAGACAAACCATGTGCACGCACAGACAGGCGATGTGCACACGCATGGTGTCTCCTCTCTGCAAGCAGATAAGAAAAGTGTTCATGAAGCAGATGAGCTGTGGCGCACAGGCATTACAAGGGCGCCTGTTCCGAGCACTTCCCTTTTCTCTTATCTGATGGGCCGTCATGCGCGTCTTCTGTTTCCTTCCTCCCCTCGCTACTCTACCCCCCACCCCACTCTCTATGCTGTTCCTCCCCCTCCCTCCAGTGCTGTGTGGGGCGCAATGGTGACAGCTTGTTTAAGTATAGTAGCATAAAGCATTTTTTAAACATTGAAAAGTGCACACCAGATTTAAGCATTACAGAAAAAATACAATGTCAACTGTTAATGGACAGACAACTCCACCAGAATGTATGCATAGTTTCTTGATAAAAAAAACATCTGGACAACCAGGTCGAACAGCCTGCAACATAGGGTCTTTTAAAAGTCACACCCATTTTAATTTTACATGGTCATGAAATCGGGAGCTGTGGCAATTCTTGTTTTTCTCTGTCATTCCTCCTTCATTCTCAACCCTCTTACTCACAGAGCTCACTCTGTTTGTGCTGCAGAGCTTGGAAGCGGCTTCTCGGCACCGAGCACTATACAAAATACAAATACATAAATTGATGGAATGGAATCTTAATGTTGAAACAAAATTCTGCACACGTGGATGCATAAGAAAGCAGAAGACATAAGGGACACCTTGAGCTGTAAAAACATGTAACCTACACTAGTGCCGTGAAAAACATAGTATCCTAGGAAACACTATAGAACACTTCCAGAAATTAAACTCTCTTTACAGCAGGAGTGCGCAGGGAGGAGGGTACACCCAAGGGCAGAGTGGCCTAAGAAGACGTTTGGGAAATGAATGCAATAAAAGCGCACAAAGCTTGCACCCAGTTCATGGTCTTCGACCCTTGTGCACAGCACCCTCCCCTCCGCAGTGCCCGTCTGCTCAGCACATGTCAGCACCCTTTCCCCCGCACTGCCCTTCTGCTCAGCACATGTCCTCCTCACACCCAGGATGCACCGAGCAGTAGGGCCAGGAGGTGTTTTATTGCTCTGGGTGAGGTCGAAGACACGGCGTTTATGAGCTCTGGCACAAAAAAATAATTTGAAGTCATGTTTCACCAAATACACTCGCTCCCTCGGCAGCACAGAGTAAGCTTCTAGGTGCGGTTTACATTAGAGAGAGAGGCTCTCCCTGCATCCCTTAGTGGTGGCGTCACTAGGCGCTATGTGTCAGCGGACATTGGCGTCTTCGGTAGCTGACACTGGGCTCCTCGGCAGGCCACAGACCACCCATCTCACCGCAGACTGACAGGGTCATGCAGCCTCGCTCTCAGAGGCCCTCAACAGTTCTGGTGGTAAGAGTGAGGCCCCTCTTCTGATGCCTGTGTCACCAGGGCGAACTGAGAACAGATGCCAGCTTATGTGCTCGTCTGGGACGGGCCCACGTGGAAGCATAAAACATAAAAACATGTCTCACAAAAATCTAAACTCCAAAATAGCGTCTGCCAAGCTCTCAGCCTTACATAAATAAAAACCTAAACGTCGACCGTTATCTAATTCCTAAATCCACGTTGCTACATTAGGAGCGGGTTAGTTTCTTCATCTGACACCACTGCTCACCAAGCCCTTCCATACTGGTGGAGGGGAGGCTTATCCGTGGACTCATTAGGGGCATTCGAGCTGCTTTGGGCAGCGCTGGAGACAACTGTCAGAGAGGGGCCTCCATTTTACCCTCCACGCTAAGTTTCTTTTTCAATTTTTTTCTTCACTCCTTTTCATTTGTTTCTTCCTTCTATTTTATAGTACATTATTCAACTCTCCCTCATTCCTTCGTCTTCCTTCCTTTCATGTCTTTTCTCCTCATTCCTTCTTCTCCTTACCTGTATTTCTTTTATTTTCTCTTCCTCCTTTTTTTGTTTCTTCATATTTTACATACTCTTTCCTCCTTTCTCCACCTTACTTTATACCTGCCACTTTCTACCTTCCTTCTTTCTTTCCCTTCTTTCTCACTTCTTTCTTTCTTCACTCTTTTCATCTGTTCATTTATACCATTTTGCCATACTTTCCGCTCTTCCTCCTGCATTTCTGTCTACATTTCATCATTCTCTTCATGTTTCCTCTCTTCCTTAGTTGCTCTTTTACTTCGTTTCTATTTTCCTTAACCATTCCATCTCCATCTTTCTACTCCTTCCATCTGCTCCCATTCTTTTCAGCCATACTTCCTTCTTCCGCTTGTTTTCTCTTTTATATATTTTATTCCTTCATTCACTTCCTTTGTTTCTACTGTCCTATCTTCTAATTTGAGTTTATTGCCCCATCGGCCATCGCCAATCCTCACACTTATTTCATCTTGCCCCTTTATAGCATTCTCGCTTTCCGAATCTCTGACAGAATATCGACGGACATAATATCGACCTACAAAACATCAACGCTGGAATATCGAAGGCAAGTATATCGACACCCTTTCTACAACATGGTAAGTACAAAAATATCGAAACCAAAATATCGATGTTAAAAATTTCGTAATTAAAAATATCGGGTTTTTTTCTGTAAAAAATATAAGTACAATAAAGTAAATAATACTTATAAATAAAATAAACATATTTAAACATATTTAATAATGTTTAAAATTAATAAATAATACATATTGAATAATAAAACTTGAATTAAAAATAAACATAACATATAATATATACTTTCTTAATAATACATGTTATTAATTATTTTAATTAATTATAAATTATTAAAATATATTATAAATTACAAAAATATCTACACACATAAAATAATAACATAAATAAAAATAAACAATTATATTTATTAAATTAAAAAAATTAAATATACTTTCAATATTTTTAAATTTAATTAAATACAACATTATCTAAAATAATACAAAAAATATTAAATACATAAATAAATAAAACTGCTATTTAAAGTACAAAAAAAACTACAGTAATGAAAACATTGGATAGCGTAGAATGTAAAATTACTATTCCCACTCCAAAAAATTAAACAGTACGGAAAGCGTTAAATAGCGTAGGGGTAAAAATTACAATTCCCACTCCAGAGAGTGCAACAGTAGGAAAAACGTTGGATAGCATAGGGGTAAAAATTACTATTCCCACTCCAGAGAGTGCAACAGTAGGGAAAGCGTTGGATAGCGTAAGGGTAAAAATTACTATTCCAACTCCAGAGGGTGCAACAGTAGGGAAAGCGTTGGATAGCGTAGGGATAAAAATTACTATTCCAACTTGAGAGGGTGTAACAGTAGGGAAAACGTGGGATAGCGTAGGGGTAAAAATTACTATTCCAACTCCAAAGGGTGCAACAGTAGGGAAAGCGTTGGATAGCGTAGGGCTAAAAATTACTATTCCAACTCCAGAGGTTGCAACAGTAGGGAAAGCGTTGGATAGCGTAGGGGTAAAAATTACTATTCCAACTCCAGAGGGTGCAACAGTAGGGAAAGCATTGGATAGCGTAGGGGTAAAAATTACTATTCCAACTCCAGAGGGTGCAACAGTAGGCAAAGCGCTGGATAGCGTAGAATTTAAATATAACATACTTATAAATAATTTTTATATTTAAAATAATGTATAAGAAATTTTTTTAATAAATCTACATCATTTACAAACAATTAATAATTATTAAAAGCAATTACATTTGAATAATTGATTAACAATAAATTAACAACAAATACCAATAAATATTAATTAATAAATAGTACTCCCCAAATAATAAATATTAAACAATAAAATATTTTTCATTACAAAAAAATATTATTTAAAATTAATTCACATTTAAAATGTATCAAACAATAAAATTTTTTTTATAACAAATAATACTTTTCATAAAACATTGATTACTAATTAATTAAAATTTCTTTCCAATCAATAAAAATAATTACCAATTAAAAATATTAATTGCCAATGAACACAATTATTTACCAATTAAATAATTAATTACCAATTACAAAAATTATTTCCCAATTACAAACATGAATTACCAAATAAAAAAATTAAATACCAATTAAAAACATTAATTACCAATTAAAAAAATAAATTATCAATTAAAATAATAATTGCCAAATAATAATTAAATATAAATAAAATAATTACCCATAACAAAAAACATTATAAATCATTAATTTATTATAATTAAATTACTTCCCACCCAATTCCCCTATAAACCCACAACCCGCTACAGAAATAAAAACAAAAATTAATTAAAATTAATTTATAATTCCTAAAAAATAATAATTAATTTAGTATATTTAAATTACTTCCAACCCTATTCCCCTATAAACCCACAACCCGCTCCGGTACTAAAACACAAAATTTACTTAAAAATAACATTAATAATATATAAAAATAATACACATATAATTTAAAAAAATTAAAATACTTAACAAAAACATATTTCACATACATAATTAAATCATAAAAAATAATACAAATATCGATATTAGTAGCATCGAAATTAGTTACATCGATATATATGCTATCGATATTACTAACTTCGATATTGCTTACATCAATATAAATAAATTCGATATTACTTACCTTAGGGTCGATATTCTGTCCAACGATATTCTTGACATCTAAATTCTGTACCTTCGATATTTCCAACTCGATATTTGTGTAGGTCGACAATTAGGAATCGATATTTAGACTGTGTACCTCGCTTTCCTTCTTCCTGCCGCACCAACCCTCCTTTTGTTCCTTTTCTAATTCCTCCCTCCACTCCCCCTCACTCCCTTGCGCATCTGCAGTCCCCTTCCTATGCACTTTCCTTTCCTTCTTTTCATGTTTATTGTTCTTCTTTTCTCCCTTCCCGCTCCCTTTCTTCCTTTTTTCCCATTCTTCCTTTCTTCCCTCCTTTCATTCTGCACTCTTTTCTTTCTTCCCTTTGCGCACCTCCCTCTCCTTTCTTCCCTTTTCCTTCCTTTTTAACTCCTTTGCTTCCATTTGTCTCATTCTGTCCTTTCTACTTCCATCCCTCCTTCCGTTCTTTGCGCTTTCATTCCGTCACTTAGCTCACGCCTGCCCCCCTCCACTCACTGCTTTACCTCTTCCCTTGAAAGCCAGGGAGGGCAGCAGCTGCCTTCTCAATGCACGTACCTTTTATTTCGCACCTGCAGCGCTGCGAAGGCCAATTTTCGTGAGCAAAAAAAGACATCATTGCCTCGAAAGCAGTGAAAAGAGGCAATCTGTTGGCGCTGTTCGATTAATTATTGTGTCCCAGCCTGTTCCACGCACCCTACCCTGCCTGTTCAATGTCCCTCGCCATTTCCAGGAAGTCTGGGAGGGCAGCTTTCTATGGGCGCGGCCTGCGTCTATTTTGAAGTAATGACTTTCAGCTGGTATTGAAATTAAATGTAGCCTGATAATGCACAGCCTACATACGGCCTGGCGTAACGTTGGAAGGGTGGCCATGACACACAGACTATGGGATCTTAGGCAAAGGGTTCTCCTATGGGATTTTATGCAAAGGGGACTCCTATGGGATCTTAGGCAAAAGAGCCTCCGCGGGAATCTAAGGCAAAGGGGTCCTCGTCGGGCTCTAAGACTAACAGATCTACAATAGAATTTACGGCAAACAGGTCTCCTATGGAATCTATGGCAAAGGGGTCTTCATCAGAATCTTAGACCAACAAGTTTCCACTGAAAGCTAAAGCACAGAGGCCTCCATCGGAATCGTAGGCAAATGGGACTTCACCAAAAGTTAAAGCTCAGGGGTTTCCGTAGACTTTCACTGAAATCTGAGACCTATACTGGAATCCACGGCAAAGAATTCTCCATTGAAATAATAGGCAAGGGGTGGTTCTACCCAAATGTAAGTAAAAGGACTCTATCCTACCATTTGGCAAAGGTGTCTCTGTTGAAGCCTCAAGTCAAGGGGCTGCCGTGAGAATATATCGTGAAGGGGTCTCCACCAGAATCTAAGCAGGGGTTTCTACTGGAATCTCCACCACAATCTTAGCCAAACAGAAAAAAACAATGTAATTTACATTGCCAATAGCTCAAAATAATGTCATTGCAAGACCTATTGCATTGTAAATGCTTGTTTTTTTATTTCTCAGATACTTCTCTGTCCCGGATAACTGATGTCCTGTATTTCACAGTGAATGCTTTCGAAGCACAGGAAAGAGAATGGAATCATTTTGGTGCCTGAAAATGAACTGCACCCTCCATGGTTTGTGCATGTACAGGTGCGATATGTCTGTGTGTGGTGCAGACATCCCGTTGCAAAGCATTCCTCCAGTAAGTTGCATAATTTAACATTATTTTTGATTCCTTCAGGCGCCGAGATCAGGCTCACCTTCAGAGAGCCAGTTCATAATCCAGGACCCTTTGCAACAAGGAATGATGCTGGTAAGCGAGGTCATACCATCTCCACATCAGAGAAAATAATTTCCCAGTTATTGTATCTTGCCTCCAAGGGCTTCTACTTCCTGCACCATTTCTGTGGGTGATGCTGTCTGCTAAGTAAACCTGGATGAGAAGGAAGCAAGTGTCTCCCCTTGTGGCTTCTGCTAGCTCCATCCACGTTACCTAAAGGGGTGCCTGATTGCTTATTGCTAGTGATTTCCAGTTCAGAGTTTGTTTGAAATGCTAGAAGACATGTTGACCATTTTAAAGCACTAGCCCACTTCTGGGAGGTGAAATACCATGGAAAGTAATTATGAGAGTAATATCACGGTTCAAGCTGGAAACAATTGGATTTGAAGGTAAGGTTTGAAGGCAATGGTTTGTAGAGGAGACTGTGGCTTGGACTGGGTAATTTCCTAATGGTTTTCCCCATCTTAGGCTCCTCCCACCCATGTGTTATTTGAATACTGACCATGAAAACCCTCAGATGTAGATCTGGTTACTTCTACCATTCCTCACTCAGCATCACCCTATAGGGATGAACCAATGCTAAATGAATCAGGAAGAAAGACCCCATGTGAGGCCAATGATTTATCAATTACTGATCTTTTGGCACCTAGTAATGAACTCCTTTGCCCTCTTTCGGTTGTTATTAGGTCTAGGTGAAATTCACACAATTTCCTTTCCTTAAAATTATAAACATTTTTGGGAAATGATGATTCTCCTATCCATTTTGGTTATGAGGATACAGAGTGCACTTAAATAATATTGCCAATTACAACATTGGAATGTTGGAACCTCCATTGAAGACAATGGAGTGCTCTCTGCTTCCAAGGGCTGGTAAAGGCCCGCAGAGCAACATTCCAATGTTTTACAAAGGCTTCTCGAAGCTCGAGGGGATTTAAATCCCCTAGAGCCCGAGAACCCTTTGTTTTATTTGTTAGAACACAGTAGCGGCCCGTGAAGGGTGTTCCGTGGGGCGGTAAGGCGGGGGAAGGGCAGGATGGGGGGTAGTGCACATTGGAATATGGATGAACGGAGGTAAGTAAACATTTAAATAAATAAACCGAATTTTGTTTGCGCGTGCTGCATCGCATTTTGCGAAGCAGCTCGCGCAACGAAATTCAAATCATTGCAGGGATCAGGGGCCCGATTCACAGAACTAACTTAAGACAAAATCCTAAACTTACTACTTTTGGTATTCACAGAAGTTAGGATTTTGTCTTAAGTTTGTCGTAAGACAAACTTAAGACAGACTTAAGACAGACTTAAGTTCAGATTTTGTCTTAAGTCTATCTTAAGTCTGTCTTAAGACAAACTTAATACAAAATCCTAACTTCTCTGAATACCAAAAGTAGTACGTTTTGGATTTTGTCTTGAGTTATTTCTGTGAATCGGGCCCAGCGTTTTTATTTTTCTATGTGTCAAATTGTTTACAATGCTGTTGTCATGCTCTTACAGAGGGACCAATCTAAATGTGTTGAATTAGCTGTGCATGCCCTTTTTACACAGTGAGCTAGATTTTTGCCTTGGCCCTAATCGTGAGTATGGCAAATTATGATCCAATAATACCAGGAAGTCAATATCTCTGCTTCCAATCAATACCACACACCAAATCTGGCAATTGCAAGATTTGTCCCTTGAACTACTCAGCTCTAGGAATACAAGTCATTTTTCAGTTGTTCTTCCCCTAATTCCGGGGACAATGCCACTGACATTTTTCACCATGTCTTATGGAGAGCTGTTAAGAACCAGGTTGTGGTGAGCAGGTGCTAAGTGGTCAGGGGGGGCTACTGCGTGATAGGGTTAGACTTGAGGAGCTAAATTTGGCCCTTCATGATGCAGAGACCAGCCAGGAAGGGGGCAGTCATTGGTGTGTCAGTAGATGCCACACCAGACCCTTAAGCAATTTCACCAGGTGTGTATCTTCACCTAGTGAAACGAAGCCCGGGTCTTTGGATATGGGATTACTGGATCCAGCATTGGTAGACATAGTAATTACAGGTGTGGGCATTCCAGGTTATTGAGAATGATCATGATTTGTATCCTACTACTCAGGCTACCTATAATGAAGGCCTTAGTATCATAACACATCATTTACCGATGAAGGTGCAGATGTGCTGAATGCAATACAACCATAAACCTTTAAAACTTAAACCTTGAATCTCATTGCAATCCAATGTAGAATATCATAAACAAAATATCATCTGGCAGAAACGTTGTTTCCTGAATAGTATTTACAGCATTGCTGTCCTGTTGGGGTTAATATTAGAAAATCTACACCAAAAGAGAGCAAACACTGTTATGTTATGTTATGTTATACAACACTTATAACGTGCACGGATACTCAGGAGTGTCCCGGCGCGAAAGCCAACTACAGGAGACAGAACGAGGGGCGTGAAAAGGATCCCAAGGTCTTGAGTGTTTCGCAGTTGGTAAGGGAGGGCATTCCAAACTTTGGCCACTTGAAAATAAAGGGAGCTACCCCCTGTTTGAGCAAGGCGAAAACAGGGGATAACAGCGAGTCATTGGGCTGTTGATCACAAATGTCTTTGAGGCACATAGAAGTCAAAGCATCCCCTAAAATGAGAAGGCCCAGACTTGTACAGTGCGCCGTGGGCAAGGGTAAGGGCCTTAAACAGAACACGGTGGACCAGAGGGCAGCCAATGCATATCCGGGAGATATTGCTTTGTACTTGATCTACCAGAAATGCCCAGTAAATTATGTTTAGAAGATTGTATGTCTGTCAAAAATATTTTTGTAAAGATATTTTGGCATGCAAAGTCCAATGTCAATGTGGTAAGGGATGGAGATCTCAAGATTCTTTTGAGGGTCAATGTCACATTTAATGGACCTGCCCAAGGCATTCCTCTCATCCACACCACTGACACCACTCAGTGATTTACCACTGTAACTTCTGGCAGCCTGGATCTCTCATATTGTCCCATAATTGTGATTCAACCTCATATCCACCAATGCAAGGAAAAATCTATGGCCATTTTCAAATGCATTTATGCTCCTCCCAAACACAGAATGGCTGTAGCTTCATCTCACATACCCCAAACATGGGCTAAATCGAGAAGTTATAAACTGTCTCATCTTTGTTGAAATAAGGAATGCCAAGCCTAGGCAGAAAGACAGCCATTAATGTTGAATCACATTATCACCTTCATAAAAGACAATAGCACAATTTAGTAGACTAAATGAGTCCACTGAAGTGGTTGATTGACAGCCTGCTACGCTATTCTTGAGTATTTCTGTGGACCAGACAGTGTCTCGCTTTGTTTACAGTCACAAAATCTCTTACAAAACCAAAAGAAAATAAGCCATGTTATTATTTACCCCAAAATGTACTTTTTCAATTTGCAGTTTTTCTATTATATCTGATCTGGGTTATGTGTTTTAATGTTCTACCTTTTGTTTATATGTTTTGCTGTTAATTTACTGTAGAGAAGAATATAATTTGCCATTTTTTCAAAAAGATCACTTTCTTATTCAAAATGAAATATTCTGTTGACCAAACTAACACAATTCACTTTACAACTGCTTTGTTGATATTCAATAGCAGCAGGAAAACAAACACTATGTTCATTGGTGAACATTCAGGGCTTACCTATGTACCACAAGTCGAATTGTTCTTTAAGCTAGCAGTTTTGAACATTTTCCTGTAAGGCTGTTTAGACTGTTCAGATATTACTATAGGAAACCCAAAAATCATCATTCATTTTTTAAGTCTGTTGGCCATGACGTTTGCCAAGATAGTAATATAATTATTAATTATATTAATAATCATTGCCTCATTGAATGAAGTGTTAAGTAGGAGAAATGTATTTATTTCTCCTTACATTTCACTTATTTCATTTGAGCTTCACTGTACTACCCACATCCAATGTGTGAAATGAAAACACATGCCACTAAGCATAGGAATTTTTGCTGAAAGGGTATCATAACAGTACAAAACCTATTCTACACTCCACATGAACAACTTTGTGCCGTAGTACATAGCACTCCGCAGACTGTTTTTGTGCCCGTGCAGGAAAGAGAGCAGCAACATGCTATAATTAGTACATATAGCTCCCTTCCCCCATGCAAGGCTGCAAAGCAAATATGGCTCTATTTTAGTAACTTTTCCCCAAAATATTATGCCTATTGTACGGGTGCTGTTAGCTGGGTGGAGGATTTGAGGCACGTTCCGATGGCACAGGAGGCACATTCTGATCGGTGTAGGCACGTCTTTGATTCCTTTTCAAGCAGAGTTTGTGGGCCTTTTGTAATTTAATGGGTGGTTGAAGTTCAACATTTAGGGCCTGATTGTGATGTAGCTGGAATTGGTCCCACTATTGCTTTTTCAGCTGCCTTCCCGCCCGCCGATTTGACGGACCACCTGCCCTATTTAGGTGCTGGCTATTGCATAGAGAAAAGACCACCGCCGTCCCTCCATCACAGCCAGGAAATCTCAACCACGTCGATGGTGGGATACGCAAAAGCTGCTGTGGGAGGGCAAGCCACCAGTTTCTCCGGTGGGCTAATCACGATGTGCCTTCCCGACGACATGACTGTGGCATTCAAACCTCCACACCTGAGTTGGCAGAATAGAATAGATATCAGACACAAACTCACCTATTCTCCCTTTTAAACTTCCTGTTTCGCCATGGATTTGACCTGCCAAGTCCTGTTGGGTAGTTTCCACTACTCAGTAGGAACTGTCGGTTTGCGGACGGGAAAAAAATATAGAATGCTGCCAGACTGATTGCATGCACCCCCTTGGGATATGTTGTCCCTTGGTCCATCTAGCTCACAGTGCCACTGCTATCCCCCTAAACCTGAACAGGGAGCGAACAGTTTTGGAAATCACCGAACATGGCAACTCTGTTCCCTCAGACAGACTTCGAACTTTTTCTCAATCTCCCATGCTTTCTTTTGCTTAGGAAAATTTACCAAGAATACGGGAAGGGGCATTTTCAATATTTATAGAACTGTAGTGATTCTTGTATAGAAATTATGGGCTCTGATGATCATTAGACAGAAGCAGATAAAAGTTATAATAAGTGTCAACACAGCGAATCAAACAAAGAGTTCCACCGTCTTGTTGAGACAGGCTATGTAAGCATACACATAAAAGATTAAAACAATCAAGTGTGTCCTTACGATGCTAACCCTAATCTACATGTCTATGGTATGAATGAGTGATCTGCCAAGAAAACACCCATTTGGATGATCTAACCCCTATACCTGATGGGTAAGAATGTGTGACCCTAATGGAGCAAGGTTTCACACATTCCAAAACTTGCTTGTACTCAGCCCTCTCTAAATAACTTATAAAATATTAATCAACGTGTTTTGTTCACTAATAATTGCATTACATGACATTTCTAGTATCTAGGGGAAGCTTTTCAATGTGATTTGACTAACAGTAATACTAATGCATTAAAATGGCCGCCAAAAATGCAGGAAACTTTCTGCGCATGCGTCTGCCACACTCACGTGGTGTGACGTACCTCTCTGCTTGGTGGGAAAACTTTGCTTCTGCGTACTAATGCCAGAAATGGCTGCTTTAAATCTCACGTGATAATGCCTATGCTGCAGCTTTTACTAAACCTGCTCGTTATGCTTAATCATTAATGCTCAAGTTAAAATAAAGTAATGGGGATAGAGTAGAGATAAGTGGTATACAGTGCATTCATTTATTTCTGTATTCTAATATGTTTCTTTTTGACTTTGCTACTAGCTCGTACTTTGGGCCTGACCACTGATACATCTTCCATATTGGATGACTATGCACATGCGCACCCAGACTCTGAGATTGCTGAAGCACTGGCATTGAACCCCTGCCAACCCACTTCTTACCCACGATGTGCCTGGGAACCTGCTCATCTGACCTCTAGAAAGGAAGCTACCAAATACAATGTATTCAAAATGTGTACCAATATTGTTGAGCGGAATAAAATCATGGGAAAAGTATATTGTGGGTGGGGATTCAATCAATATGATTCAAATTGAAATTACATCATCTTAGTATGGTGTGCTGACCTTTCCTCATCTTTCCAACCAATCACTGAAGGGGAACACATAGATTTTCAACCTTTAGGGGTGGTACATTGCCCTCGAAATGGTATAACTAAGGTAGGCTGAGATAGAGAAATTGTCTGCCTTGTCTGAATAGCTGACCTGTCACTGACCCAACACACTCAATAGGTGATCGAGAGTAGCGGTGCTGGTGGAGCACTCTGTCAGAAGAATCAATTATCCAATTAGGGTATTAATTGGCTTTTCCTAGTGAGAGGGGTGTGATGCTCGCGTTGCACTTAGCTGAGGTCACCTGTCCTGATTTGCACCTGTCTTTTCCTGTGGGCACCTTATTAGTCGGGAGCCTGGTCCTGGTTCGTATTTTGCCCCCAGCCCGTGGCCAGGATTGGTCATTGCACCATTCTAGGTAAATATAATCAATGTGATCTGTCCTTGTGCTACTTCCCTTTCTCACCCTTCCCAGGAACCAATGTCTATAGGTGTTGCTGTGATTTCATACAAACGTTATGTTCTGCAGGTTATATTTGTGCTTGTAAAATTTATGATCACAAGATCGTGCCCCTTTTCATTTGACTCAGAAAATCTATCATAGATAAAGGTTTTAAAACTTTCCCTGAGTCTGTGGTTATTATAAGAAAGATAAATGTGTTTAAATACTATCTGTTTATGCTAACTCTCTGATCCACAGGACTTATAGTAAGGTGACAAGGATTGGTAAGTTATGGTCTATAGGTATAAGTCCTAAATCGGACCTCTGGGAAAACTGATAAAGTGATTAAATTAGTAAATTGGTTAGGCCGGACTACTATTTCAATGTGTGAATGTTGTATGGGCCCAAGGTGAGTATGGTAAAACTGAGCTAGTTAGTCCCTGCACACTCTATCAACCATGTCATGGTCATGAACTGGATTCCCTTCACAGAGATGTCATTAAGCTGTTAGGCGAAAGCTTCAGCATGCAGGGACCCCTTGAGATCAGCACAAGAGTCTCCTCTCATTATACTAAGAAACAGAATGCTATATATAGAAAATGACATCCTTGCCTTGAGCCAAGATTGTGATCAGGCAACCATTGTTTGTATTTTACAGATAGCTGTGTCGCAAAAAGGATGTAATGATAAACACATTTGTATTGCACACTTGAGAGGCCATCGACCTAATGACAAGGCAGTGTGATTGTATCCTCATGAAGCATTCTCTGTCAGCAAAGTTGATGTTTCAACTAAATAGTCCTAGCATAACAAATGCAAATATGTGTCAAACATCAATGAGGCATAGAGAAGGCAACTTTAGGATAAAGAATTTTGTGCAGGTAAGAGTGGCACTAATTCCTACTGGGCCTAACTTGGGCACATGACAGTCCTACCTCTGCTCCTTGATGATGAACAAAACCGATAGTGACGTAAACGCAATAGATGGTAAGCCACACTCTTATCTGTTACCCATTAACTTGCTGGTCAACATTTACACAGGACTCATGCATTTAGTAATCGCTCGTCCAAGCAATAGCCTACCAATATGCAAAGCAGGTGTCTTTAATATTGACGTTTTAGAAATATAAAGAAACAAATCAATAGCAACACATTGTATGTATGGATTTGGTTCAAGCTGCCTTTCCAAACATGGACACTTGCACAAAAATAGTCTATAAATATCTAAATTGCCACCATACAAGGTGTGTCTAACGAAAGGTAGAAAATGTAAAAATTAAAAATATATGCAGCACATATCATAGGGATAAATGCAATGTAATATGATATAGAAATTTCACTAATCAAGGTGTTACCTTCACTTCAGAATTTAAAAGTCACATAAATGTCTGTCACAAACTAGTAGTAATGAACATATACATACATATAACATTTTCCCATCTGTTGCAAGTCCTGTACTGTCTCCAGTATCAATAGCCACAATTGAGATTTAAAGATGTAATGTGTATATGCTCCTACTGCTCAGTAATCATAGTGAAACAAACACACCTGTGGTAACACATCCCCACAATTTGTACTACATCAAATAGTTGGTGCAAGTGCCATTACTAGGATGAGTGCTTGCATCTAACTTCTAATGGCCATCAAATACAGTGTTAAGCAGTGTATGCACTTAACAAAGTAAAAAATAACCAACTCAGTTGTATCACCTGCCATCATGGTAAAGACAACTAAGTACTGCAAATTTTACTAAAAAATATTGCTAGGAATAAAACAATTGCTCAGTAAAAATAATGCTAGGACAAATTGGTGAAAATAAAAATTGGTATTTATTCATACCAATTAGCCTCTTAGGTTTTTAAGCAATTCAAATGGCAGTCCATTCCTGTTTTGGAAGGGGTACTTCTGTGTTTTGTAGGGGTGGGCCGGGATTTAGAAGGGGTGGATGGCCGTTTGGCGGGGGTAGACTGGGATGTGGAAGGAGTGGTTTGTGGCGGGTGAGGGGTTATGGCAACAGAAAAACCTGGATCATCCACGGGAAATCTGGTAGCCTATTGGGGAGGGAGTGGGGTTTGGCAGTTAAAAGGAGTGGCAGTGTCTGATGTGCATGTGTGTGTTGAGGGTGCAGGTGCCTCTGGGTATGGTGTATGTTGTGCATGTTTAGGTGAGTCTTGTATAATAGTTGTATGTTTTTTGTGTGCTTGTGAGCATCTGAGTTTTGTGTGTGTTCTAAGATACTTGTGTCTGTGTATGTGTGTGGTTTGGAGATGCTGGGTGTGGCAATGCTGTATTTGGAGGGTGGGGCACATGTGTGGTGGTGGGTATGTTTTCTTTTGGGTGTGGAGCATGTGTGTGGTGGTAGGTGTGCTTTCTGTCAGTGTGCTGGTGGTGGGTGTGGTGCATGCGTGTGTGGTTGCGGGTGTGCTTTCGTTTGGTGTGCTGGTGGTGGGTGTGGTGCAATGTGTGTGGTGGTGAATGTGCTTTCTGTGGTGTGCTGGTGGTGGGTGTGGTACATGGGTGTGTGATGGTGGGCCTGCTTTCTGTCGTTGTGCTGGTGGTGGGTAGGGTACATGGTGAAGAGACAGACTAATGATGCAAAAATATAGACTTGCACAAATATTAAAGTAAAATATTTTTGGTCAGAAATATCAACAGCCAAAATCTTGTGGTCAAGGATATCAATTTATGGTAAGTAATATTGATGTTTAAAATATCGAAGTGTTTAATAATTTTTCCTTTCTTCCTGCTGTTCCTGCCGCTGCTGCCCCTGCGGACCCACCCCTGACTCAGCCGCTGCCACCTCTCTGCCTCTGCTCCCGCCCCACTCCCCTACATAAGATGACTGCTGCGCAGTCCCACCACTGGTGCACCAAGGGCACGCCTAAGGCAAGCCCGTCTGGACCTGTCCGCGCCTGGACAGCGCCCAGCACCAGACCCACTGGCCCCGCAAGAGCCACGACACCCGACGCCGCTACAATGCCAACTTATTCCACAAACTCAACGCCGGCTGATCGTCCATCTGCTTTCAATCCACCCTGAAGCTCACCCATGGATCCTTCTCCTGCCGAAGCTGCAGCTTCACCAGCCATCGAACATCGGTGCATCGTGCCCCATTCACCAGGGAAGATCACAACCATCTCAGATGCATACTACTGAACACCCGCTTTGTCCACAAGTACACCATGGAACTCTGGGACCTACTCGACTCATCCTCCCCGGACGTCCCCTTTCTAACGGAGACCTAGATGAACCCCTCCTTGGCAACCGACATTGCCATAGCCATCCCGGATGGCTACAAGACCACTCGCAGGGACCGCACCAACAAACCAGGAGGAGGAATCCCCATCGTCCACAGGAACACCCTTAGAATTTTGACTAGCACCGAAGACACCCTCAACACCGCTGAACACCTGCACTTCCAGGTTCACATCAATCCCAACATCATCCTCAGAGGAACCCTCATCTCAGTCCCCCCGGACCCTGCCCACAGTTCATCGACTCCCTCACTGACATCGGCAGCACGCACACCCTGGTCCCCACAGACTACATCCTCCTCGGAAATCTGAACTTCCACCTCGAGAAAGCCAACAACAGCAACTCCACCACCCTGCTCAACAACCTCACCAACCTCGGCTTCAAAGTGATTGTCAAGACTCCCACCCACTCCACCAGACACACACTCGACCCCATCTTCTCTGCCAGCAACCACGTCACCTTCAGCCACACCACCGAACTCCACTGGACCGACCACCGCTGCATCCACTTCTCGTTCAAGAAACAGCCACCGTCACCTCAGAATCACCGGCCCCGACCACACCGGCCTCCGGTCTCCTGGAACCACATCAACGACGACGACACCATCAAAATCATGAACACCATCCACTCCGGCTCACCATCCGACCCTTGCCCACACCACATCTTCAACAAGACGAGCTCCAGCATTGCACCCCAGCTTCGGAAGATCAACAGCTCCTTCGAGACCGCCACCTTTCCGGAAATCTGGAAACACGCCAAGATCAACGGCCTACTCAAGAAACCCAAGACAGACCCAAAGGACCTCAAGGACTTCCGTCCCATCTCCCTGCTCCCGTTCCCAGTGAAAGTCATCCAGAAGACTGTCAACAGACTACTGGCCAGCTTACTTGAGAGCAACAACATCCTGGACTTGTCCCAATCCGGATTCCACAGCAACCACATCACCGAAACAGCCCTCATCGTCGCCACCAACAACTTTAGGACCCTGCTGGACAACGGCGAGACAGCAGCCCTCATTCTCGTGGACCTCTCAGCCGCCTTTGACACCATCTGCCATCACACCCTACGCACATGCCTCCATGACAAAGGGATCCGCAACAAAACCCTGGACAGGCTCACCTCCTTCCTCATCGATAGAACCCAGAGACTCCGAATCCCCCATTCCGATCTGAGGCCAGCAAGATCATCTGCGGCGTACCCCAAGGATCATCCCTCAAGCCGACTCTTTATAACGTCTAAATGGCACCACTTGCCACCATCGTCCGATCGTACAACCTCAACATCATCTCATACGCTGAGAACACCGAGCTGGTCCTTTCCCTCACCAAGTACCCCGCCACCGCCAAAACCAACCTCCACAAAGGAATGAAGGCCATCGCAGAATGGATGAGGAACAGTCGCCTGAAACTGAACTCTGACAAGACGGAGGTCCTCATCCTCAGCATCACACACTTTACTTGGGACGACTCCTGGTGGCCGGCCATGCAGGGAGCTGCCCCGACATCCACCAACCACACACGCAACCTGGGGACTCATCACTCTCAATGACCCAGCAAGTCAACGCCGTCTCCTCCTCCTGCTTCAACACCCTCCGCATGCTTCGCAACATCTACAGATGGATCCCCACTGGAACCAGAAGGACGGTCATCCAAGCCCTCGTCAGCAGCAGGTTGGACTACGGCAATGCCCTCTATGCTGGCACTACGGCCAAACTCCAGAGTGGACTTCAACTCATACAGAACGCCTCCGCTTGCCGCATCCTCGACATACCCCACCAGAGCCACATCAATGCCCACCAGAGAACCCTGCACTGGCTCCCCATCAACAAGAGGATCACCTTCAAGCTCCTCACCCACTCTCACAAAGCACTCCACAACACCAGACCAACATACCTCAACAAACGAATCACCTTCTACACCCCAAACTGCCAGCTTCACTCCGCTGACCTCGCCACCGTCCCACGCATCCACCGTACAACCACCGGCAGCAGATCATTCTCCCACCTCGCTGCCAAGACATGGAACACCCTCCCCATCCACCTGCAACGTACCCAGGACCTGCTTACCTTCAGACGACTTCTCAAGACCTTGTTGTTTGAGCAGTAGCTGCACCCCCCAGCACCTTGAGACCCTCACGGGTGAGTAGTGTGCTCTACAAATGATTGATTGATTGATTGATATAGTTTGCAAAAATATAGTTGTTAAAATATCAATATTTTATTAATGTTATGTATTTTTTTATTTATTTTATATGTATGTGATGTATGTTTTGTTGTGTAAGAATTGTTTGTGTTTTTTATTATGTGTGTTAAAATTTTTGTAGTTATACATTTTTATTATTAGAATTTTGTGTTTTTACTTCTGTAGCGGGTTGTAGGTTTATAGGGGAATAGGGTGGGAAGGAATTTATTTAAAGATTTGCTTTAGTTATTATTAATATGTTTTAGTTTTTTTTGTTTTTAGTTCCTTAGCAGGTTGTGAGTTTATAGGGGAGTAGGGTGGGAAGTAATTTAATTATATTAAATGTATTGCATTTTTTTAATTTATTAATATTTGTTTAATTGAGATGTTATAGTGTTTAATGTGTAAATTGATTTATTATGAATTCATTAATAATTTGTTGTTAATTAATTAATTGGCAATTAATTATGATAATTGTGTAATTAGTTTTAGGTGTGTGTTGTGGTGTTTATAGGTGTAAATGGCGGGAAGTAATTTTTTTAAAATTGATGAATAATGGGTTGTTAATGAATTTTAAATATTTATTAGTAATTTTCTTAAGGTCATTGTATAATTAGTTTTAGGTGGGTTTTCCAGTGTTTATAGTGTTAAAGCACGTGTGTTTAATGCATGTTTATTATTTTTTATTAATACTTTTTTTATTGATTATTAATTATGTTAAATATGGAAATACATTTAAATAAAACTTTTGAAGTGTTTATTTTTTGGTGTGGTGTTATAGGGTAGGAAATAAAAGAAATACATTTATGTTTTAAATAATATTTTTGTTTGTTAATATTTGCTCCTTTTAAATAATTGGGGCCCCATTAGGATGTCGGGTGGATTGCCACTGCCATGCGGGCGGTGGCGATCCAGCCGACATCCTTCCCTGCCCGCCACCCATTTCCCCCCCACCATATTACTATGGCGGGGGGACCGTGGCGGAAGGAAAGACCGTCTGCCGCTTTTCTGCCCAGCCGACTGGGTGGAAAAGGGTTCTATATAGTGGTGGTGTCTGTTAGACATCGCCATGCATATTATGAAGGCAGTGGGAACATGCTTTTCTGTGGAGGTAACCATGCGGGAATCTCCTGCGGGGGCCCTTTGTGGGCCCCCAGGGAATCTGGGAGGTGGGGGGGCACACGTGGGGAGTACCTATGGTACCTCCTGCACTTCAATGTACAACGTGGCAGGCATCGCACGGTGCCTCCCACGTTTTGCATTGAAGTGTGCAACGTGCATTTTTAGCATCCGCTGCAATGTTAAAAATGCGGGATACACCCGCCAGTGTGGCGGGCGCATCCTAATGCCCCCCACGGGACGGCCGCCCTTATGGCGGGCAGTCCCGTTTTACGTCCATCCTAATGGGCCCCTTAGTGTTTATAAATGTATTTATTAATGTTTTTTATATAATATTTGTAGCTTTTTGATATATGTAATTTATGTTATAATATGTGTTTTATATTTTTAATATATTTAATAGTATATTTTTCAATATTGTTTATTTATTTTTATGATTTTTTAATTTTTTTCTATTGTTTAAATGTTATTAGTAATTTTAGTTTTTCTGCTATCCAACACTTACCCTACTGTTGCATCCACTGGAGTGGAAATAGTAATTTTTACCCCTCCGCTATCCAGCACTTTACCTATTGTTGCACTCAATGGAGTGGGAATAGTAATTTCTACTTCTTTGCTTTCCAGTACTTTCCTTACTGTTGCACTCACTGGAGTGGGAATAGTAATATTTACCCGTCCGCTATCCCACATTTCCCTACTGTTGCACTCACTAAAGTTAGAAAACTAATTTAATTCCTCCGCTATCCAACACTTACCCTACTTTTGCACTCACTGTAGTGGGAATAGTGATTTTTACCCCTTCGCTATCCAACAGTTTCCCTATTGTTGCCCTCACTGGAGTGGAAATAATAATTTTTACCCATTTGCTTTCCAGTACTTTCCCTACTGTTGCACTCTTTGGAGTTGGAATAGTTATTAGTTCCTCTCTGCTATCAAACACTTTCCCTACTGTTGCACTCACTGGAGTTAGAATAGTAAATTTAATTATTTTGCTATTCAACATTTTGCCTTCTGTTGCATTTATTGTATTGCAAAATATAAGTTTTTTTAAAAAATAATGTAATGTTTTAATTTATTATAGAATGTTTCTTTTATTTTAAATTATTGATTAATATATTTTATTTTTATATAATTTTAAGTTTAAAAATTGAAAAAAGATAATAGATCAATAAATGTATTTTTATATAAATCATTATGTTGTTGTGTTTATATTTTTGTAAATTACGTTTATTTGTTATATTTAGTGAACATATATATTACATTTCATTAATTTTGCTAAAAATGATATTAATATTTAATATATTTTATTTCATTATATATATATATATTTTTTTAATCAATATTTTTGTACTTACCTGTTTAAGAATAGGGAGTCAATATTTTTGTATTCTATATTTTTATCATCGATATTATGTCAGTGAACTGGTAGGTGTGCTTTCTGTCAGTGTGCTGGTGGTGGGTGTGGAGCAGGTGTGAGTGGTGGTGAATCTGCTGTCTTATGTTTTGAGGGGCACTTGAGTTTATTTTTGTAGTGTGTCTGTTTGCGTGTATGTGTGTGTGTGTGTGTGTTGCTTGTGCCTGAGTGGGTGAATCAAAAGATGCAATTGCGCTTTGGATAGGGATGAGAATGGGGAATTGGGATGGGGAAGGGCCAGGAGGTGGGGCAGAAGGTTGGTATGGCTGGGAGGCTGCAGTGAATTAGGAGGCCAGAGTTTGAAAGGACCAATTTAGGACAGACATACCACTGTGAATGCCTTCCAGGTAAGCTACCATTTCTTACATATGGCAAATAGGCTCCTGGATGGCTTCAGCAGGGCCTTCTGGCCTACAGTGATACTATGCAGGAGGGCAATATCCTCCTCATTCAGGGGGTAGTTGTTTGCAGCAAAGGAGATCACAGGTCTTTTAGCAGACCCGGGTGGGCCAAATGGGGAGAGCAAAAGGAAGGCTGGAGATGTTACACTGGGTGGCGGACAAGGATGCAGGAGTAACTTGAGCAGTAGAGTCTGCCACCACTAGGGAGTGCTCACTGGAGGAGGCTCCAAATAAGATGCAGTGGCACTGGTGGCCTCTGTTGTACTCCCCTCAACCTGTGTCACTGTGTTCCTTGGTGTCAGTACCAAAACCACTGTGGCCAGGTGCTTCCCCCCTTTGTTGGCGCCTTCTTCCTCACCTGTCGCTGTTGGTGCTGAAATGACATATACAATGGTAAGATTGTATCAGTGTAAACAGAGCTGATCATTAACATTCACCACAAAACAGTTACCAAGTTGTCACATTTCACCTGCTTCAAGCCTCTAAAACTTTGGTTCTGCATTAGCATAAGCACATGAATGTAGCCAACATTTTAAGAAAACACTTGGTCACAGTGATGCTGTTCCCCACAATAGCTGCTATATCATGTATGATCCTGTTTTTTACCCTTTTTATGTCTGTTCCGGTACTGTTGCAGACCTCAGAATGCATGGCCATTGTTGAACAGATTAGTGAACTGGTGTCACCAAAAAGCATATACACAAACAATACTTTTATACTGTGTGTTCTTTATGCCCTAAAATCTGCATACTTATCATCACCAGTAAGTCAAATATGACTCTCTATCAGTCAACATATGCTGTAATGTTGTACCAATATTGGCATAAACTGATAGTAGGTTACCATTGTTTGGACATTACATGATGGTAACACTCACGTCAAATCAGTAAAGTATATTTCAAAGTGTGAACAATGATGCATGAATCCTTTAATGAAGTAACTTAGCAATGTATCACATACTATCTACATATTTATGCTGGTAAACAGAGTCTGAAGGTAATATTTGGGTTGATTGACAAATGACTGCTGCAACATTATGACATACATTGCCCTTGTAACATTTCCAATACACGTAAGTACAGAGCAAAATCATCTTCACATTTGACTCCTAAATATCTATAGGTATTTGAACCTCGTTGTATCTGTTTGAAATTGTTTCACTAAATAAGCTGACTTTCACTATATTCAAAATGTTGTGAAACATCACACTAATATTACATACAATGAATCATTTATGATATTTACTTCAAAGATTGAAATGTGAATCCCAATATACAACAGTACACCTTTATGAATTTCAACATTTGCCTAGTGAGTTATGATTTTGGCTTGGATCTGAGTTTTTCTGATGGAATACTTATATACATATATGTGATGGAACATTCCATCTTCCAAAATACCCTCAAGTTTCCTATTTTACTCCATCGTTGATAGTTCATCTGGACAAGACAAAGGATAATTTGGCAAAAAAAGCAGACTGCTTTACACACACATTTGTGTAACAGCAATGCATCATGCTTACCTGTCACTGTTCAACATGTATGAAACAGTATTTCTGATGCAGAACACATTTTGGATATGTCTTTATACCAATATGTAGCCATCATTTCTGCAGTCATCAGTCACGTTGGATCACAATCTCACTCTAGTTTGTTTAGAATCCGAAATTACCAAGTTACGGTTGGTATATCCACTGTATCATAAGTGCTTAGTATGCAGTGTCACCCATAATAGGGCTAACATGACATCCTCCACATCAGTGTAGGAGCATCACACCTGATACAATGAATACCAGTTGCCTGTTTGTTACAACTGTCCCTCATGACCTAAAATAAAATGATGTATATATGGAGTTTAGGCCATGTGTCTGCTCAGGACAGTCCATTGTTGGACATAGGAATCAGGTGGGAAAATTATCCAAAAACCATAGCCAAATCACACCATCATACACTTTGTACCAACCTTACACCTTCAAAAACTCTTCTGGAGGGTTGGCATGTGTCACCCTGGACGTTAATGGCAAACAAAAATCCTGGCTGTAACAAAACATGGGTAATATAACATGTGTAACTCTGATAAGAACTTACCCTCTTGTTGCTGCTGTTGGTCCCTCAACTGCCCACCAAGCTCCGGATAGGTCACCACAAGAATAGGGGCCATTTGGGAGTATCAGTGTGTGCCAGGCACCCCTAACATGTTGGGAAGGATTCCCAAGCTGGACTTCTGCAATCTTTCAAGTCCAGTGTCTTAGCTCCTCCCAACTCTTGCGTCAATGGACGTTGTACCAACAGTAGAGCCCCAGTGCCCACACTTTCCTGGCAATGGCGTCCCATATGTCACACTTCTGATGGGCATTGACATGTACGAATACATGAAAGGAAATAACAAACAATGATATTGAGACTTTTTGTTTGTCAGAATTGCAGCCACACAAATTGTCTACACCTATAAGTAGCATAACTCATAAGTTAGCATACATGTGTATTGTCACATGTTGACCTAAAACATTATTCTCATACACATTGTAATAGTGACCTATTGCCCATCCTCATCTCATGTCATAGTCTCAACATACAAATCCAGGTTGGGACATCATCCAGCCAATGGGCCCATACGTAATCTCTGATGTGACCTACCCCCTGATCACTGCTAAAGATTGTGAACTACTGTAGGCTAAACCTTAACAATTATGGCACAGTGAAAAGTGGCCACTATGAATAAGGGTCCTGAAGTTGGCACATGACATTCTTTGAAATATTAGTCCATTAAAACGAAGTGTTAGCTCAAAAAGTTAGGGAATTCTCACTTTCAACAGTGTCCATTTAAAAGCGTTCAGGGGCATAATCTAAGCATGCCTTAAATTTTGACCTGCAAAAGAGATATATTCTTGCCATCTGTACCTCAGTGCATCAGTTGTAAGGCCTAAGACTCAGGCCCAGCCTGGCCCATGAATCTGAATAAGCACTGCTCAATGACAGGCCTTGCTATCTGCAGCCTGAGGATCATGATGTCACATGAACACCGCCTTTCCTCAGCTTTTACATTACAAGAGTCACCTTGTGCTCATCCAATAACCCACTTCAAGGCTGTGTGCTACTCTAATGGGGTGTGGGAGCTACTGGTAGCTCCCAAACTACATTTTGGAGAACCCTGTTGTAATCTAAATGATTTGTGGGACTATACTCAAAACTAACATAATTTATAATTTAGTTGGACACTGTACATACATATCTCCAGGTGTAAAGAGATTATGATGTGTTTACCATGATATTATTTGGCAACTTATCAATGGTGCATCAAACAAACTTGCATATATTTTTACATACATAGCAATGTGAATCTAGGGCTTGTAACACACAACACATATTGATGGTGTTGTACATTTGATATTGGAAATAAAATACAATTCCCTAGCATCATTGTCCTATGTAAGGACCACATTATGTGACACATAACATCAATCACTGCACTTCACTCTGAAACTGAAATGGACATTGTAGCCTGTGTAAATAGAAAAGAGCCAGTTAGGCAGATTCACATATGATACAGCATTGGAGATGGCAATATAGGGAGAGGAGCTCCTGTGCTAGAAACTCTAACTCCTTTGGCATGATGGCAGGGGCTCTCTCAGTTATCTGGCATGTTTGCTCCCAAAGGTCAGAAAAGCAGCAAAAGTGGAGGAGGTCTTGATAGTAGCAGAGTTAGGAGGCAAGTGAGTTTTTCCAACTTCTGCATACATGTACTCGACGTACATGGTAGCCTGCGGAACCAGACACAGCCATTGGCCTTCTACCATTACGTTTACCAACGTTAGCCTATGGCTGTGTCCATCATGGAGTTTAATGCCCACTGTGCGGTCAACTGCAGCTACCGTCTGATGCCAAATGTCCTATGTGCGAGGTCAAGCATCTGCCATTTTAGGAGTTCAAACTAGTGTATTAGTGGCTGTAAGTGCACCACCACCACTCCAATTGGGGGCTACGTTGTTCAAATAATGAAACTTCAATGGACACATATTTTAAAAATAAACATTTATGTGTAGTGTTACTGTAATGAAACTCGATATTAGCCAAGTTATGCACACCTCCGTTGATGGTCTTTTTGGAGAAAATAAGTAAAAATATCAAAAATTATTTAAGTAATACATTTTAAAAGGATTATGTACACATTTATTTCTCAGATTCATATCAAGGCCATGCATGTAATTTGTAATGGTTAAAGGACAAGAAGCAAATGTAACATTTAATATGTAATGATCCATATACATTTCAGAAAATAGGTGGCTTTTGTGTTACTCAACACAAATGTAGCTGTGGATCATGTATTAAATGTTCACATGTTTCTCCAATGTAGGGATATTAACCCTGGGAGACAGCCTCTGATGTACTGCCCATTTCCAGACCTTGGCACCATGGTTGAATAGGCAAACAATACTGGAGTTATGTCATCAGCTGGAGCCAGATCTACAGCCTCACAACAGAAATCCCACATCTGTTACACCAGTTGTCAAAACCATGGCTGTACTTCATTTTGTGACCAACAGATCATTCCAATACACTGTGGCAGTATCTGGTGGTATGTCACAACCAACTTTAAGTGGTGTGCTACAAGAAGTTCTATCTTCAATGATGAGACACATCAACAGCCTCATCCAGTTTCCATGCCAGAAGGGTCACTTCTACGGTTTGGGTCACCTACCACATGTGGTTAGAGAAATTGATGGAAAACATATCGCCTTAGTGCATATGCAAGAGAACAAGTGTTTGGAACTGCAAGAACTTTGATTCAATCAACGTACAAATTGTCCGCTTACCGGATGTGTACATCACAAGTGACTGTGCCAAATTCCCCAGCTCTGCCCATGATTCCTTTGTACTATGGAAACTCCCCATACCCCTGCAAATGTCTCAAATCGAACCTGAGAGGACCTGGCTTGTTGGTCAGTCCATCTATTCATAATATTTTTGTGATATTGGTAGTTGCATAATATGCACTTGTATTACATAGTTTTGGGCCTTTTTTGATTTCCATCGAGGAGACTCAGCTTATCCCAACCAACCATGGTTGTTGGCACCACTGTGGAATGCAACAACGCCAGGGGAAGTCAGCTTCAGTGAGGCCCATGGATGAACAAGGCAGCCAATGGAGCAGGCTTTCAGGCTCCTAAATGCCAGATTTTGATGTCTGACAAAACAGGTGCACCAAATCGCCATGGCCTGCTTCATGCTCCACAGCATCGCCCTACAATGGAACATGCCTTACATTGCAGGGGATGGAGACCATGACGAGGCTCCGAGTGTGGATCCTCATAGACCAAATGAAATGAAAGTGAAAAAGAGAAAGGAGTTGACTTGTGCCTGGATGTCATTGAGAACTTCTTCTCATGAGTGTAAGTATATCGTTACGTCATGTCTTTCACCATTACACCAACTATTGATGTGGTGGTGATGAAAGAAGTATGTGGTGGTACTTTGCTGGGAAGGTCAAGTTCTGGGACAATCAGGCCAAAGGTTTTCATAGATCAAAGTGTGAACACATCTACTAATTGTGTTGAGTTACATTGTTTATGACTTATTGTATTGTGAAACTGTGTCTACCAAAAGTTGATTCGTAATGTGGCCATCATGTTCTGTGTGATAGATAATGTTTATTTTGTTTCGTCTCAGATTTAGGTTGCTTCACCAAGTCTTCTTCATTGGACATTTCAGAGTTGTGACACGTGCAGCTAAATGGTACTGTTTCCAAGTACCAAAGGAACCTGGGTTGGTCCTGAGAAAGACACAGACTTTGGATGTACAAATCCTGTACCAAGGCAGCTTGCACTTTGATTGGATGGGAGCTTTGAAGATTACATTGAACTTGTTTTCTGTTGTGTATTGGTACTAAAGCTATTTGTGGGCCTACCACGTGGTAGTGGAACTAAATCATGCTACTCTCTCTTTACATTGGCAAATCCTCATTGTCTGTAAAGTGCTTGCAGCTTTTGATGTGTCTGATCATTGTAGGACAATCTTTTTGTGGCACAGCATTGAAACTTGATTTTGACATTCCACCAGATACTGGAACCATGTTTTGTAGTGATCCTGTGTCTACAAAAGGAAGTGCTGCCATGGTTTTGTCTCTTGTCGTTGATGCGGGATTGCGTAGATAAGCCAGAAGTTCTGGATTCAGCGGATGACCTGAATAAATGCAAATTTGCCCATTCTATCTTATTGTTATGGGCATATCCTTTTCACCCTATCGGCAAGGTTTGGAACTAAAAATGTAAAGACTGGCCCTAAGTATTAGCCTAATGCATGGATTGTTATGTTAGTGCAAATGTTGACAGACAAGTATTGGTGAAATGAGATAAACATAGTAGATCTTGATTGGATGGGATGACATAATTTGAGATTCATGTTTGAGAACTTAAAATAAGCAATACCTACTTGCAAATCATCTATGTTGACAGAATCTTTGGATGTTCTGTCATTGTCAAGTTATGATGGAATTAAGCCAATTTATTGATAGAGTTGAAATATGCAATGCCAGTCTACAATGTTTTGACTTGCAAATGTATTGTACCAAATGTGATTAAATTCAGAAGGTGAACATAACAAAAGCAAAACAAAAAGTGAAGAAGTCAATCAAGTTGAATGAAACCCTAGTTGTGGAATTGTTTGAAGTCCAATATCCAAAACACTACTGTCATCAGAAAGGCAAATGTGTTGAGAATATAGACCACAGAGTGAATTGTGGGCACACACTGGACGAAATTAGATCTGCGTAGACAACCCCTGGCATGGGGGCAAGGCAGGGATCCAGAACTGCATGGGCTAGGGGGGGCTGCAGGTGGTTATTCTGGTGGCAGTGCTTCCCTTCCTGTGGCTGGTGTAGAAGGCTCTGATATTGTCATGTGCCCGAGTTAGGCCCCATATGAATTAGTGCCATTTTTACATGCCCATGGTCCTTTCCTAAAGTTGCCTTCTCTTTTGCCACATCAACCTTTGGCACATATTTGACTTCATGACTCTTAGACTATTTTCTTGGAAACATCGGCCTTGCTGACATGTAACGCTACATGAGCACACTATCAGACTGCCTTGACATTTAGACATGGCCCTCACATGCGTGACCCAAATGTGATTTATTATTAAGTCCATGTGGCGATATAGCTATCTGTGAAATACAAACAATGGCAGGCCCATCACACTCTCGGCCTGGGGCAAGGATACCTTTTGTATATATTCCTTTGTTTCCTGATATAATCGGAGGAGACACTTCTTCTGAATTTGAGGGGTCCCTGCATGCCAAAACGTTTGTCTAGCAGCTGACCAACATCTCTGTGAGGGGTGTCCAGATTGTGGCCTAGACAGGGTCTTACACTCTTACCTCTTACACATGGTAATGGGGTTAGATCATCCAGGAGAGGGCTTCTTGAAAAACATACATCTGCACCCTAGACATGTAGGTTAGGGTTTCGTATTGTAGAAGTGTGGCACACAGGTGTGGTATTATATATGTATGCATATGTAAGTTGTGTCAACAAAATGGTCGAGTTATTCATTTTGTTCACCTTTCTGAAATTCAGTACAACTGCTGCCTGCTGCTGTCTTTTAACCATCAAGGCCCATATATTCTATGCAAGAATCACTATGGTTCAATAAATATTGAAAATAACCCTCTGGGTATTCTTCGTACATTCCTCTGAGTGAAAGAGAGCACAAGCGACAGAGCAAAAATAGGAGGTCTGTCACCACGGTTCCTGGGGGAACAGAGTTGTCATGTTCAGTAGTTGCCAGAACTGTTAGCTCCCTGTTTAGGTTTGGGGGATAATGATGGCACTGCAAGCTAGCTGGTCCAAGGGACAACATATCCTGCGGGGTGCATGGAATCACTCTGGCACCATCCTAAGTTTATGTTGTCCTTAAACGTGAAGTTCCTACTGATAAGTGGAAACTACATGACAATATTTTAGGTCCACAGGAAGAGGAAGGCGGTGCTGGGAAAGCCCTGCCCATGTGGGTGTAACTTTCCGAAAGCATCCCAATCATGAAGCCCATATTATAATTATGGACCTCCATCTGGTGGTTTACTCCCACTGCACCTGCATCATCTCCCAGAGCTCATGAGACTTGGCTGATGGTGATCTGTGTGTCCGTGCCCTCAATGGACTCAGTACGCTGGCACACAAACACCCTCCCATGACCCTTAACCCCACTACCCTGTGCCCTTGGCCCAGGGTGCTCCATCTGTCTAGGTCCTGGGTGAGCTGGCGGTGGTGTGGACTCCACATCACCGGTGACTGAGAGGAACATAATCGGTATCACAGTGGGAGGGACACAGGAAGAGGAGTCTTCATGTTGCTGAGATGTCTCAGCTGGGGTGGGAGGTGTTGGTATGGGTGCAGGGAGTGTCACTGGAGCTGTTGGTCCAGACTGACCAGATATACCAGGCTCCTCAAGCTCCTCCATATCACCAGGAGTGCTGTCCTCACTGAAGTTCCTTCAGTGGCTGGATCCTGCCCTCCACGTGCTCAGCCAGTTTAACGTATTAGGAAATGGAGAACATTCTTATTAGAAATAGTGTATATTGTACATTCAAATCTTTTGAGACAAAAACCTAGAAGACAAAATTGGTAGAGGTTGTTGTAATGATAGCTTCCAGTGGTATTGAACATATTGCCCAAAGATTATTCAATTGCAAACAGTAGAACGACAAATGATCAGGTAATAAGATATCCTGAAATGTTCATGAAGTGATTAGTGAGTATATATGACTTCACCCACCCATTCAGCCCAACACAGTGGAGAGGTGAAATGTGCAATTGATAATTCCAGGGCCTAGCTGACTGCAAAACAGACATTTCCCCTACTTGGATGGATGTTTGGTATTAGTCATCATGTGAATAGTGCAGTGTGAATATTTGCAAGTACCACTTATATTCAGCATAGTCATTTACCTATATGACAAATTTTGTGTCAACACAGTTTGATTAGTGAAACTCATAACATCAATACAATTGGTTGAGTTGAACAGGAAAACGTTCAGAAAACAACACAGACCATTTTTAATTTAAGAGCATTGAAAGTGGTTGATCACTACATGAAACTTTAGTATGTGTTAAAATCTGTTAGGAAAGAGAGAATTAGCAACATGGCATAGCAATATTCTTTAGAGGAACTGAAATGGCCTCATGGTAGTTGTAATCATTTCAAAGAAAACTTCCCAATACTTGAAAAATGGTTACAGGTACATACCTTTGGAAAATATGCAGTAGAAAAGGGTGAGAGACTTACATTTCGACATACATATGGAGAATGAGTTATTTGGTGTTGTAAAACTCTTACAGGCACCATACCATCTTTTGACATGTGTAATGGAAATTGACACCTGTCATCTTAGGTGCAACACAATACATTCACAGAAACAATATTTAATTATCTGATACTCTGAGGTTTTTATGTTATGGAAATATGTGCAGTTTTCAGCTAATTTGATAAGAAACAGGACATTGCTGTTTATTGTGGCTTTGCAAAGTGTCACTTAACAGACTCCACACCACCAGGTATTCCTGTCAAGCGTTCATTATGTAGGATCTGCAAGATCTTCTGCTCTCAGGGCATGAATTTGAGTGGGGCCTTGGAGAACCACCATTACTCCTGTTGGCCTCCACATGATGCTTGGAGGTCAGGGAATGCACTCTCCCCCACAGGTCCCTCCACCTCTTCCTAATTTCCTCCTGAGTGCACAGGTTGTTAGATACAGAATTCACTCTGTCAACTAGTCTGGCCCACATTTGCCTTTTCTGTGATAGGGGTGTATTTTGGACAAACAGTTGTGGCTCTCCTCTTAGGATTTCATCCACCATCACTGACAATTCTTCCTTAGTAAACACTGGATTTTGGAGCCTGGCATTGTTCAAAGAAAGAAAATTAAGTAAATTATCAACTACAAAGTGCTAAAAGAAAAGGGTATAAAAGCACAGGAGACAGGAAGAATGAAACAACATCAGTTCATTGGCAAAGCCTCTGGGATCAAAAGTCATGGTGGAGCCGGGATTGCAAAGGACCATGGTCTGAAATGTGGTGTATTTTATAGTGTAGTATGCAGGTGTTTCCATTTGGCCAATAGCAACTGCTGGTACAACTGTGAAATCTAAATCGTCTCAGTGGGAATCTGCCATCCTGACTGCGATGGAGTAGTATTCGCCATCATTGGAGTTCACTGCTTCGGCTGCGGTGTGCTGCTCCCCTAATTGGAAACAGTCTGTCAATACAGACTGCAAGTCAGCCTGCATGAATTTAAATAAAGTGGGTGCAAGATCATAGATTTGGCAGAGTTTTAGGGACTGCCACCATGTCGGGAAATAGATAGGAGCCTCAAGCCCCTCATTCTCCTCCAGGATACTATAGCGATGTATATTATTCCTTCTAGTTCTATCCTAAAGTTCAAGTAATATCTTTTTAGTCATTCCAAAGTTAATTACCCCAATCTGGGGCATCCCTTCCCTTCATTCCAGGGCTGAAATCATTTTTCAGAACTGTTAGGTGTAGTTTAAACATCAACATCTTGTTACCTATAAACTTTATTTATTTCTATGTCTCTGCAGTTGACATTTCTACCATACTGATGGAGGTCTTGATTTCTTTTAGTTCCATCATGAGTGTATCAGATGTAATTAAAGGTCAAGGTGTATGATTGTGTCTGGGAAATCTTAATGTGTTTTCTTCATCCCTTGAGCTAAGACCTCAGAAAAAAATCAGCAGGCTAGAGGTTTTCTTCGCAGGCTTCTTAGAGAGATAGAATACATTTTTCAAAACTTCAATTATAATGCATTTCATTTTATGCCTTTTGATTATTTCAGGGGGGAATAGAGATTCAGGACTTCTTTTGGTTTTGATTTTTCTGTCTTTCACATTATACTATTATTTATTATAAATTATAGGTCTTTCAAGTGGCCACTAGGTAGCAGTTTCACAGTTGCAGTAATCCCCTGGGGTGAATCTAAACAAGTATAGCTGCCTCTAGAAAGGCTTGTTACTTCACCAGTACTAGCCAGTTCCAATTCAACAAGCCCTTCTTCACCAAGTCAGGGTTCTATTCATCAGTGTACTAGCCATATGGTAAACGACCTGATAGCTATTTATGTATGTTTCTCTTTTGCATTGCTAACAGTCTGTGGTTCTTATCTTCCATCTGATCTTTGTCAGTTGTGTCTACGTAATAGGTGAGTGCCATAGGTGAATGGTGCCAAAAGGAAGTCTACCACTACAATCTTCAGCAGGAGCACTATTATTTGTTATTTGTTATTTGTAAGGTTTGTAAAGCGCGACAGCCACCCAAAAAGGGTTTCCAGGTGCTAAAGAAGAAGATAGAAGATGAGAAGGTGATGAAACTCAAATACAAGGCCAGATCGGGAATTATTGGTTAAACAGCCAGGTCTTTATGGCTCTGCGGAACTGTACATAACTTGTTTCTGTACGTAGATTAAGAGGGAGGGAGTTCCACAACTTTGGTCCCAAAAGCGCAAAGGATCTACCACCCATCCTGGCTAAATGAACCCTAGGCACGCTGAAAAGGCCCTGCGATGAGGATCTCAAACAGCGGGCAGGAAGGTAGGTATGTACCAGAGATTGAAGATATCTGGGGGCAGAGCCGAATTTGATTTTGTGCATGAAACTCAGGGTCTTAAACTTGTCTCTGTTTTCGACTCTGAGCCAATGCAATGCCTTAAGATGACCTGACATGCGGTCTTCCCTATTGCACTTGCACAACAGCCTAGCAGCAGCATTTTGCACAAGCGGAAGACGTCTCAAAACAGCCTGCGAGGACCCTAGAGAAAGGACATTTCCGTAGTCAAGCGGCGAGGTGATGAGGGCATTGACTACAGACTTTTGCGTATCCTCGGGCAGCATTCAGATGATTTTTCTGAGCCACCTCAAGGTGGTAAAAGACGTGGCTGTTAACTTCTTAACTTGAGGCAGCATAGTCAGACCTTTATCAAGGATAATGCCCAAATTACGCACTTGGTCCGACGGAATGGGAAGAGATCCCATTTCAGGAGGCCAATGTCTTGTGTTCCAAAGATCCAGGTTAGGGCCCAGGATTAAAACCTCAGTTTTGTCACCATTGAGCTTCAACAGGTTTTTCCTCATCCAAGTTGCGATTTTGCTTAGACCCGCCTGCTGCGGACATCCAGAATCACATTCTACGTTCGAAAGTGAGAAAATAATTTGCGAATCATCCGCATAAGTAAACATAGTCAAGCCTTCAAATTCAGCAATCTGCGCAAGTGGGGAAACATACAAATTAAAAAGCAATGGGCTAAGAACCGAGCCCTGGGGAACTCCGTAAGGGGATCTATGGATATTAGAGGACCCGGTGTTCGAGGTAATTAGCACCGGGTCCTCTAGCACATCCCAGTTAATTTATTTATTTATTTAGTGTGTTTTATATAGCGCACAGCTACCCCAACGGGGTGTCCCGGCGCTCCTGTATGTTCGTAAGCTGAATTAGGTTTTTAGAGGAGAAAATGTTAACAGAAAAGGAAGGTTTTTAAGGCTTTCCGAAAAGGGGGTTCTTCCTGGATCATCCGGATGGAAATGGGTAACTTATTCCAGAGGGCTGAAGCACACACTTGGAAGGTTCTACTGCCGGCAGCCACAGTGAGTCCATTGGGGCGTAGGGGCGTAGCCCCACTAAGCCACATGGACGCACCGTGGTATTTTTGGCAATAATAATTACCTCTGTGTAATATTAGCGCTATCGGCCGGGAATCCGCCGGGAGTTGGACACACCCAACTCAATCGGGAGTGCGCAGGGGGTGGGGCTGGCTGGGCTGCTGCAGCTTGAGTGACAGTCCACACTCAGCTGCAGCAGTACTGTGCATGACCAGTTTAGGTGCCACCTTGCCCGAGCATGCGGGCTAGACTTTCCCCATAGAGAGGGGTGCTGCTTCTTACAGCAGCGCCGCCACTGAAAACAGGGTGAAAAAGGGCGAGTACTAAATGCGCCCCCCTAGCCAATCCTGGCGCTGCATGCAGGGCCAGGATTGGCTAGTCCACCGCTCGGAAGGTGTCAGGAGTAAAGGCGGGCATTTACTCGCTTCCACAGAAGCCGCCTGAGTTTGGAGTGAAAGTCTGCACTGCTCGGGTCGTGCTGGAATCAAGACACGGCATGACCTTGACACATGCAGCGAGTAGCACAGAAAGAGGTGACACTACTCGGAGTACTCCTGGTGAGATTTACAGATGAACAAGTTATAGATTGATTCAAGATGACAAATTATGGAAAGGTGGAGTGATTAGGGTTATAATTTATACCAGTGCAGAATACATATATTTTGGAAACGATTATTGAATTCCCCCTTAGACGCCCGCTTTCTCCAAGACGCTGCCCTGTTCCAATGCCCGGCTGTACACACTGCACAATCACACATTGTGGATTTTTAAAAAGATTTTCTCTATCCCCTCGCTCCCCGATTACCCCTCCATCTCTCCTGTGGACATATCCCTTTCCGTCCACCCCACAGAGTCCGGGGTGTCGTGCGCTCCTTTCCAACATGGAAAGGGGTGTACTCCTGCCTTTGACTGGAGTACACCTGGTATCGTTTCCAGGCTGTGCTCTTGTGGGTGCGGGGTTTGTGAATGCCACACAGTAAACTCCCTGTGTTTGGGGGCGCTCACCCCAGGGCCAGGCTGGCCTGGGAGGGCACCCCCCGCCTCTGGCATGGGGTGCCCTCCCTGTGTAATCTCAAGAGGCCTCTGGGTGACAGCACTCGGGGGAGTTACAGGATTCAGGACGCCAAGGTCAGCTGTGCGCATTCCTGGCAGTTGTAAATCCAGTCGCTGCTGATTTAAGAGCAGAGCCCTCCACGGAACCCTTTAATGTGGGGGGGCTCTTTTAACGAGGGGGACAAAGTCAGTAGAGAGGAGGCCCCACGGGAAACGCTCGGGGAGGGAGAGGCTTTGGATCAGAAGTGGCCTAGCTCAGTGGGTGAATGCACCCACTGCAGGCACTGGTATCAATGGATGTCAAAGGTTTAAAACACACCAAGGTAGCTCGGTGCATTGATGATGGACTTACATGTACCCCCTAAAAGGTGCCTTCATGCAGCTGATCATCGCACCTGGGGAGCTCATTCTTACCCGGGTCACAACACTCACTCATTCACTCACGTTCAGTAGCTTGCACCCTGACCTGATGTGGCCGCTTCATGGCGCTTTGAGGCAGGGATTGAGTGGACGGGCTGGGAGGAGGAGTGAGAAACTGAAAGCTCAAGCCTGATGCCCGGCTCTGGCTCGGCTCAAGCTCCTCTCGAACCCTCGAGCACAAGCCGAGCTGAGCCTTCACGTAGCGTCTGCCTGCCACACGCACTCTACCCTCATGCACATAGAAGGAAATGAAACACATTAACCTTTGATGTGAGACTGAAGAGGGAAAGAAAACCCATCTAGTGGCTGGATTCTAAACTATATGAAACTAGAAAACATGGGATCAATCCCAGCTGCTCCACTTGCACATTGTGTGATCATGCGTACATACTGTATTTCACCAGCCTCCTTTTATGTCATTTACGCATGAGAGCGCCTTGAAGCACTTGGGCTCAGGGTGTGCTGTAAAAGAAACCTTGCGTGTTTGAGGTCATAGAATACAATCTTGCGTCAGTGCTCACCAAACTTTTAAGAACCAGGACCCACTTATTAGAAGGACAAACCTTCCCGACTCACCCACTTTTAAGGGGCGTGAGGCGGGTGAGTTATGATTGTTACTGAAGCTCGGTGTGGTATCACCCCGTCATTTGCAGACAGCATGCTTCCTATTGAAGTGGCCACCATCTTTGCACAGACACACATGTTACTAATAAAACTACACAGCGCACGGATGATCATGTGTGGGAATCGGGTTTTTTATTTATCATTAGTGCATCCCCAAGTAAGGTGTCTCGATTTGTTTTGTTACATTTAAAATCTCTGTTTCCATCACACTTCAGAAATACAAATAAAACCTACTAATTTTTACTTTCCTCGATGCTGAACGAATACACTTCATTTAAAGGTATGTACATTTTTTTGCGTGTTACATGATGTGTAATATTAGCGCTATCGGCCGGGAATCCGCCGGGAGTGGGACACACCCGACTCAATCGGGAGTGCGCAGGGGGTGGGGCTGGCTGGGCTGCTGCAGCTTGAGTGACAGTCCACACTCAGCTGCAGCAGTACTGCGCATGACCAGTTTAGGTGCCACCTTGCTTGAGCATGCGCGCTAGACTTTCCCCATAGAGAGGGGTGCTGCTTCTTACAGCAGCGCCGCCGCTGAAAACAGGTTGAAAAAGGGCGAGTACTAAATGTGCCCCCCTAGCCAATCCTGGCGCTGCATGCAGCACCAGGATTGGCTAGTCCACCACTCGGAAGGTGTCAGGAGTAAAGGCGAGCATTTACTCGCTTCCACAGAAGCTCCCTGAGCTTGGAGTGAAAGTCTGCACTGCTCGGTCGTGCTGGAATCAAGACACAGCATGACCTTGACACATGCAGCGATTAGTGCCTGATCCAGGCTGTGTACAAGTGCAGTTGACACCAGCAGCGCAATGAACGAGGAATGGCAAAGTAACTCTTGCCTGAAGCTGGGGCGTAGCGGAGACTGGCAGAGAATTGTGGCTCACATGTCACCTTGCACAGCTGGGACAGGGGCATTTGACAGTGCCAAGCAGCCAAGGCTGAAAGTTGCCCGGGACATGGAGAAACTCCACTTCCAGAGTCTGGATTGGTAGGGGCTCCTGCCTGCCAGTGCCACTGTCTGCAAGCCTGCATTAGACCCCAACATCTGTCTCCTCCGAGCCTGGCTGGGGCGAACCTGGCATCGCACTCTGTGAGTCTGGGAGTGTGGTAGGTGGTGTTGAGTCAGGCCGGTGTGTGACTGGCACTGCCAGCGCCTAGCTAAGACATATGCAGCCCCCGTGCCAGCGCATGGAAGGCTGCTAGTGCAGACTTGGCAAGACTGGGCCAAGGGCAGATGGCACTGCCCGACGGCTCTGACAAAGCTTTGCCGGGACGTCAGTCCGAGATGAAGGCTGCCTGCTTCCCCGACTTTCCCTGCTTGCAATACCCTCCTCTGCGCTCCCAGCCCCTCCCTGCCCTGTGAGTTTCACTGACTTGGCATAGCGGGTGGCACGCGCTGTCTGGGGGTCCCGAAAGCGCGGGAAGGACTTTTGTTTGCAGAAAGCTTTCAGCATTGGAGACTTCGTCCGCTTCCCTCTTTCTCTCCTGCAGGGTCAGTCGGCGCGCGGACAAAACTGTGTCTAAAATATGTTCTTAATAAGCTCTGCCTTCTTGTGGTCAGAAGGCCACTGGTATGCTGGAGTGCAGCCTCAGGACATTTCCGAGTGTGCCTCCTTTTTGAGGAGTTTTGCTAACATTGGACTTCACGAAGGACCTTGTCTGCAGCACCATGACGCTTCCCAGGCATGGGCCCTTCATGGACCCTACCAAGTGAAGGGGCCCCCAGTTCCCAGCCCGGTGCGTGCACCCCCTGCTCCTCCTCGCCAAGGACTGGACATGACCGTGAGCCCAACCTACATTAGCATAGAAGTCATCATCGCCGTCCTCTCCATCGCGGGCAACGTGCTGGTCTGCTGGGCCGTGTCCATCAACAGCACCCTGAAGAATGCCACCAACTACTTCCTGGTGTCGCTGGCGGTGGCGGACATCGCCGTGGGGCTGCTGGCCATCCCCTTCGCCATCACCATCAGTATTGGCTTTGAGATGGACTTCCACGCCTGCCTCTTCTTCGCCTGCTTCTTGCTGGTCCTGACCCAGAGCTCCATCTTCAGCCTCCTGGCCGTGGATGTGGACCGCTACCTGGCCATCAAGATCCCGCTCCGGTATTTAGGGCTGGGGGCTGTGGAGGGGACAATGCGTTCGATGTGTAGAGGGAGCAGGGAGTGTCGCAAAGTCCACTGCTGGCCTCTGAGATGAATGCTCAGGACCTTTACGCGGTACTGCTGATCACATTAGGAATTTGTGCCCAGTTAAAATATTGCTATGTGGGAGATCAGTTTTGTCCAAAGCTGCTCCATGTGCTTTGTATGTATGTATGTGTGTGTGTGTATGTATATATACATACACACACACACAATTGAGCAGCACTTTCTCCTTCGTTGTGGTTGAATCATTTAGTCCATATTCAAAACAGTTTGTTAATGACTGTTCAGCAAGTAGGTGAATGTCCCATTTAACGATATCACGTACCTTAAAGAAATGAGGTGTCTGCAGTGAATCAGAAAATGTAGTGCTCCTCCCCCTCAAACCTTTACATCCATTTTAGCTTATAAGTTATTGTCTTGTGTAGTGTTTTGTTAATATTCGCCTTGAAGCTAGGCTTCCTCCTGCACTTTGTGTGTTATAAATAAATACAAGTGTTTACTCTGGGTACCGATCCTGAGACCTCGCATCCCACAAGGAGTGGTCTACTTACTTTTCTAGGGTTATGTGCAGTGCTTAATTTGAACCGGGGGCTGCAGGTGGGTCCCACCGGCAATTGTTTTTGGGCACCACCACTTCATAAATCTCTCCGCGCCTATCAAAAATGAATTTGTTTGTCTGTAATATAAAACTCTCCAATACCTCCGGGAAGAGTTCGCTTTGTACAAAACTGCAAAAGTAATCTGTCTTGCCCGTTTTTTGGTTTTTTTTTTAGAACAAAAGCTTTATTGTACAACCTTATTCTATAGACACGTCCCAGTGCTATCAGTATGTAGAGACCGGGTGTGATATGTCATGTGTGCCACATGTCGCTGTCCTGATGAATAACACAGACACACTAATGTGTGGCCTTGTCACCAGGACTGAGGGCACACCGATCTGTTTTTCTTCAGCTGTCCGATTCGACATGACACACGTTCCGTTTACTAACATGAACTGCTGCTCAAAAGGAATAGGGAACTTGGTGCCTGGGGGTCTGTTCTGTTGGTCTGTGTGCCTGGGGGTCTGTTTTTCTGTGTGCATGGGGGTCTGTTGTTCTGTGTGCATGGGGATCTGTTGTTCTGTCGGCCTGGGGGTCTGCTGTTCTGTGTGTATGGGGGTGTGTTGTTTTGTGTGTGGGGGGGGGGTCTGTTGTTCTGTGTGTGGGGGGTCTGTTCTGTGTTCCTGGGGGTCTCTTGTTCTGTGTTCCTGGGGGTCTCTTGTTCTGTGTGCCTGAGGCGATCTGTTGTTCTGTGTGCCTGGGGGCCGGTTTTTCTGTGTGCCTGGGGTGGTCTGTTGTTCTGTGTGCCAGGGGGCCAGTTGTTCTGTGTGCCAGGGGGGCGGTTGTTCTGTGTCCCTGGGGTGGTCTGTTGTTCTGTGTACATGGGGGTCTGTTGTTCTGTGTGCATGGGGGTCTGTTGTTCTGTGTGCCTGGGGGTCTGTTGTCCTGTGTGCCTGTTCTGTGTCTCTAATTAAAGAGAGGGACCCAAAACGCCAAAGGGGTAGGGTTCCAAAAGACAATATGTCACAGAATAAAGTCCCCTTTGGACCAATTATAAGCAGTCAAACACACTTACATTTATCACCATACTAATCAGTACATTCTTTCAAATTTGAGCAACACTAAAGATGATGCAAAAATAGTCAGAAACCATAAAAAAGTACACAATTTATTATACTAAAAAACTTTTGGTCCAAAGGGGACTTTATTCTGTGACATATGGTCTGTTCTGTGTGCCTTGGGCGGTCTATTGTTCTGTGTGCCTGGGGCGGTCTGTTGTTCTGTGTGCCAGGGGGCCGGTTTTTCTATGTGCCAGGGGGCCGGTTGTTCTGTGTGCCAGAGGCCGGTCTGTTGTTCTGTGTGCCTGGGGGTCTGTTGTTCTGTGTGCCTGGGGCGGTCTATTTTTCTGTGTGCCTGGGGGGGTCTTTTGTTCTGTGTGCATGGGGGTCTGTTGTTCTGTGTGCCTGGGGGTCTGTTGTTCTGTGTGCCTGGGGGTCTGTTGTTCTGTGTGCCTGGGGCGGTCTATTGTTCTGTGTGCCTAGGGGTCTGTTGTTCTGTGTGCCTGGGGGGGGTCTGTTGTTCTGTGTGCATGGGGGTCTGTTGTTCTGTGTGTGGGGGGGTCTCTTGTTCTGTTTGCCTGGGGTCTGTTGTTCTGTCGGCATGGGGGTCTGCCCAATGGTATGTATGCATGTAGTACTGTAGGTGTGTTAGTCTGAGAGTGCATGGATGTTTACATGCATGTATCATCTATGTCGAGTCAACATGTGCTTGGATGGAGTGTATCTGTATTTACAATAAAAGTCAAACACATTCGCTTTGCCAATATTTGGATTTCATCTCACTTCAAAAGCAAATTTAAAGTCTAATTTTACGCCCACTTTACCTCTCAGCCTTGGTCATGGTTCCTCTAGAGAGATAACGGATGCAGAAATCTGACATTAATAGAAACAGAGTGGCTGGCTTTTATCTGGTATAAATGCTATCCCCAAGGCCTGTAAGTATGAGTTTTTATGAAATTGCATTACTGCATGTTGCCTAGCTGTAGGGAGGAGGTTAATATTGTTGTGTAGATATCTCAGTGCAAAGGAGGCTGTGGCAAATTACTCAGGACATAAATACAGTGGGGAGTTCATTGCATTGATAGTAATTCTTTTCCCAAAGACATGTAAACTCAAACATACTCACACATGCACACAGCCACAAACACTAGAGACCAACAAGCAGACAACCACATCCACTCACTTATTCTGATAATGGGAAGTTCCAGGCTCAAGCATGCGTACCGGAGGGCCCTAGAACAGGTGAGGTGCCAAAGATATAAAGACAACACTCCTAGCATTACAGAGTAAAGCTCATTCTCTTTCCGATTTTTCAAAGCTGTTCCGCTTAGAAAAGGGTCAGTTCCTCTTCAGCATTCCACAAGAGTGACTCGCAGAGTAGCTACAGCAAGAGTCATGTGCGGGTTCCTGGGTGTATAGGCCTAGGGGTAAGGCATATGAGTCATCAGTCATTGCTTCATAGGTTCCTCGCAGTGACCGTGTGTAGGACATGTATAATTTGATCATTGAATAGTCATATTGTATGGCTAAGCAGACCTTGAAGTTCAGATTTTATTCTTTTTTTAGTTTTATATAGCGCGAACTAGACCTGAGACTCAGGGTATCAGAGCGCTTTACATGAGCACCCGTTTCGTTATAGATGAACACCTTCATTTTTTTATTGGTAGGCACGGGGAGATTAAGTGATTTGCCCTGAATCACAGGATGTAGAGTGTTGTTGCTGAGACTCTAACCAGGTTACCCAGCTTCGAAGCCGACCGCTCTAGCCGTAAGGCTACATCCTCTCCCCTTGATTGTTGATTGTAGTCAATTGGTCACAATTATGCCACTCTCCTGCACGGATCTCTCATAGTGTTCTATTTACTTAATAAAAAATGTTTGGGGAAAACAACAAAAATGTTTGCCCATATAACGTTATTTTGTATTGCACGTTCTTTAAATGCCATTGTCGACATCCGCCATGCCGCTGTGCTTTTTCCTTGAAGCACATGTCTTTTCAATGCCATCTGAAATTCCTGCAGACATTGGATGGGCCACATATTGGGTGATGTGGAGTTTCAGTGTAGAAGGACAGAGATGTAAAAGTCCCAGAACTAGGAGGCAAACATGGTGGCTTTGGTGTTGTTTGAAGGTTGCGATTGGTGGATCTAAGGTTCTGATCTGGTGTGTAGTATGGTAGAGTGTCAGAGAGGGTGTTGGAAGCCGTGTTATTTGCTGATTTGAAAGTTGTGATTGGTGAATCTAAAGTTCCGAGTTGGTGTGTAGCATGGTAGGGTGTCAGAGAGTAGGTTGAATGCCATGTCATTTGCTGATTTGTATGTCCATGTAATTGATTTGAATACGGTCCTGTGCTTGAAAGTGAGCCAGTTGGCCTGGTGACAGGATTCAGTCTGAGCATAATAGGACGGAATGTATGAAGCTCTGTGGTTATACTGAATAAGCAGCTACCTATGTTATGCCATCTATTAATGTAATAACTGCACTTTCACAATTGCTTTATTAACCTTCCTCCTTTCTCAAATTTGCTTGAAAATGCACGATTTTTCTTCTTTTTTTTCAAAATTTTCTTGGGGGGGGTGATCCCCCCAAACCCTCTTTTGGGGGTTCGGGCTCGCAAGCTACGGTGCTGTATGCAAATCATTTTGCGCCCCACCACTTTAAAATGTCACCCACCCCCCCCTGACCGCCGGAGCGTGTTTTTTTTTATCTGGGGGTAGTAAGGAGGTTTTTTGAGGAAGAACGAAGAAGCCTGACATTTCTGTAGAAGGAGAGGCAGGAGGAGAGGTAAGCAGAGCCTTTTCCCCTCACTGCACGGTGGGCCAGTACGAGTGCTTTGAATTCTGCCCTTTTTTTTAAGGGCAGCCAGTGCAGTCTACGGCGATGTGGCGAGATGTGCTCGCGTAGGGGGATACCACCCACCAGCCGTACTGCAGCGTTCTGGACGGTCTGGAGGCAATGGCAAAGACCAGTAGTTAGTCCGATGTACAGGGCATTGCCGTAGTCCAAATGGGAGGTAATCAATGCTTGGACTACAGTCTTCCTAGTGTTATTGGGTAAGAAATTGATACATTTTTTTACCATCCTGATCTTAGAAAAACACGCTGCAGATACCGTTTGGACTTGTTGGTGAAATGAGAGTTTGGAATCCCATCTCACCCCTAGATTTTTTACTGAGTCTTTAGGCTGGGGGGGGCACTCAGTTCTAGGTGCCACCAGATGTTAGGGTCCAGAGGGGATGGCTGGTGGAAGAACAATACCTCTGTTTTCCCGGCATTAAGCCGCAGAAAATTACTATCCATCCATTGGGCAATGGTACGGTGGCAGTTTTTTTGTGGGTCAAAGGTGAATTGAGAGGGGCTGTCATAAGTGAACAGAAGTTGAATATCATCTGCATAAGATGTTACCTTTATTCCGGTTTGGGCGATGATTTCAGCTAGAGGCAAGAAATAGACATTGAACAGGAGTGGGCTCAGTGAGGAGCCCTGAGGGACTCCCCACCGAAGAGGCCGACTGTCCGAGGTATAGGGAGGAGTGAATACTGCTTGCGTCCGATTGGACAGAAAGGATGCAATCCATTTTAGGGCCATTCCCTGGATGCCTTTTGATCGGAGGCGGTCAAGGAGGAGGGTGTGGGAGACGGTGTTGAATGCTGCCGACAAGTCGAGCAGCACCAACACCACTCTTGATCCCTCGACCAACTTCCAGCGGACGGCATGGGCCATGTCGATCAGTGCTGACTCGGTGCTATAACCCGATCTAAAGCCGTGTTGTGAGTCATGGAAAACACCGTGTGCTTCCAAAAAACCTGCTGGTTGTTGCTGTACAAGTTTTTTTAGCACTTTAGCAGGGGCTGGTAGGAGGGAGATGGGCCTGTAGTTGGCAGGTTCACCAGGGTCGGCATTAGCTTTCTTCAGTATGTGGATTAGTCGGGCATGCTTCCAGGAGTCAGGATAGACACCTGTGCCCAAGGAATCATTCCATATCCCATTTAAAATGGGGTTAAGAAGAGGTGCAAGAGATTTGTAATGTTCAGCTGGCCAGGGATCCATAGGTGAGCCAGATCTGCATTTTGAGAGTTCAGCTAGAGATTAATCTATAGCGATCTCTTTTGAAGTTAGAGAAGGTACAGTCAGATCCCGTGATAGCTGTACTTGTTACATAATTGTCAAGGTTGACTTTACAAGGAAAAGAGTCATATATTGAGGCGATTTTGTCTTCAAAAAAATTCGAAAGGCGATTGCAGAGTGTCTGAGACACCAAAGGGGGACGTTTGAGAGCTAAAGGGTCAGTAAAAGTTCTGACTGTACTAAATATTTCCCTGGATGATCCCTGTGCGCGGTTTATTTTCTCTTCCAGATAGTTTCTTTTGTGCTCAGTTATTCTTTTCCTATACTCTTTGAGGGCAGACTTATACTTAATCTTACAGTCGGGGGAGTATGATAGTCTCCAGCGTCTCTCGAGAAGCTTGCAAGCCGATTTATGTTTACGTAGCACATCAGAGTACCAGGGGGCAGAGGGGGCCGCACAGTAGGTTTTAATGGGCCTGATTGGAGCAATGGCGGAAGAAATCCAACCATTGAAGTTGGTCAATCTGGCATCCAAATCAGGGACAATGTCAGAGGGGTTCATAGGGGTGAGATGGGTAGCTAGGCTATCAAGGGAGATCTTACTCCAGTTTCTACCTAGTGTTTTGGCCAGAGGTCTGGGTCGGTCTTGGTGATGCAGGGAGAGAGAAAACGGAATGAAAAAGTGATCGGACCAGATCACCGAAAGGGGTTCTTTTGTGGAGATTCCATCCAAGTTGGTACAGATCAGATCTAGGGTATGTCCGGCTTTATGTGTTGGACTAGTAATGAGTTGGTTTAGCCCTCCATCTGATAGAGTGGATAGGAAGTTGGAAGTAATGGAGTCCGAGGGGTTATCAACATGAAGGTTGAAATCCCCAAGGAGGGTAAAATTTGCATAACACGATGTTGCCTGTCCTGTTGGTCCTCTATGTCTGTGACGATAGCACAGTGCACTGCATTTGCCTCTGGCTCTTCACTCTGTTCCAGCAGAGGCCAGCTCCCGATGAAAAGGGCTCTCCCACATGGGTGAAATTATGCAGATCTCCACATTCTGCTCTAACATCTTATAGGGTTTGCTCTCAACCCTCAACAGATAATGCAGGTACTCTTTAGAAATAATGCTGATGACAATATCTAAGCTTCGGACAACTGTGGCTGACTTATAAAGCTTATTTAGAGGGGCTATACTCTGAGCTCTTTGCAAATCGACCATCTTCCTCATGGCCGGGTTCTGCATCATCATTCTCGGAATATTAATCACATTTCCATTTCTTTTAGTTGGCTTTTTTATTTTTGTGTTAACTTGGCTGAGCAAGATTTAAAGCTTCTCCTTTAAAAGCCCCTCATAAATGACCAGTTGAAATTCCAATTGAATACTGTTTTATCTTCATATAGACTTCAAATTCTTTGGAAAATTGAGCTCCAAGATATTTTTATCCCCAAATAATGGCTGCCCACCCTCTGAGCAACACAGTTCAACAACATCAACCTCTTGCAACTGTAACATGATGGAACCTGCACTGAATTCAACCAAATCCCTGGAGAAAAAGTCCTCAAACTACTCGCTAGCATGAAGTCAACATTGCACATCTCCAACTCGCTCCCTGCAGCCCTTATCAAAAAGCTTAGTCACATCATCTCTCCTATATTGGCCAAAATCATTAACGTCTATCAACTGGGGGGCATGGCTTGGCTGACTGCAAGATGGCCCCACATTGAGTGGGCTCTGCGGGCAAGGCTATCTATCTGACATTATCCTGCGGACTGGGGTGGTGCTGACACTCCACCCCTGCTGATCCTGACCCCTTGCATCACTGGGCACCTGTCGATCTTTTTGCTGGTGGCCACGCTTACCCAGGCACAGAGAAACTGACTGCGACATCGGCCAGCGTGTGTCTGCCGGGCCTTCCTGGTGGCGCGCAGCCTGGAAGACCAGCGCAGTGCTGTGGAGACGCGATCCCGCCTGGACTGCTTCGCCGATGCTGGAGCTTCTCATTGCCGATTCCTGCCTCCCGTCGGATGTCCCGGCCTGGTATGACGGTGCAGTGTGTGTGACAGTTAGCTGCAGGTTTGGGAGTGCTTTTTTCGTACCGCGGGGCCTGCGGTCGCATTTTTAGAGGGTGAGCGCTTGTACTGGTGCTCATACCCTCACTGCCTATCATGTTTGAACCCGGGCCCCGCGATGCGGGTGGCGTGCTCCCCACGTTTCCTCGCTGCTTTCTTCCCCCTCCAGTTGTGTGAGCCCCGCGCTGCAGCCTTGATAACCTGGCCTCATTGCACCGGGGCCCTCCAGCTTTCCAATCGCTGCAGGGGTCCCACTCGGTGACTGTTAGCTCCTTACCGGGGGTGCCGCTCTGAGAGTTTCAAGCCTCCAGGCCGCCTCCTATTTGTTTCACTGTTCTGTGGCCTTCTTCCTCACCACTCAATCCTGCTCCTCCACTTCTCTACTGACAACGGCCATCTTCTACGGACACCTGGCTCCAGCACTGCATTGAGTACTTGCTGGCTGCCCCTCATCTGTAGCTCCTGCCTGTGCCTTGCACTACTGGTTTGCCTCCTTCCTTCTTGGTGGCCCCATGTCTGAGCCCCTACTCTAGCTGAGCTCGCTGGTCGCCTCCACCACAGTGTTTATGCTTCTGGGCGGCTTTGTTGGGCCATGGACACCTTACCTGCAGCTGTTCCGATGTGTGGTCAGGGGTGGCTTGGCCAGCTGGGGCAGCTCAGTCATGGGGAAAAGCAGACCCCAAGCAGCCCAATCTGGCGTTTGACCAGCACAGACCAACTCGGCAAGACAGAGTTGCTTTGAACACTGGTGAACCCACTCCCTCATCTGACTCTTGCCCTATGCACGAAGATGACCTTAAAACGATCATGCTGGATGTAAAGGCTACTGTCTCAGGCATCACTGCTCAGCTCCACCAGCTGGCGGCCCGTTTAGACACAGTCAAGGCCAGGGTGGACTCTTATGATCTGCAGCTGGCCCAGGTGGAGGCGAGGGTCTCGGATGTTGGGGACGCAATGGCTGGTGATCACCAGAAGCTCTGCAAGATAGATAAAGTGCTGGAACTTATCAAAAATAAAAATGAGGATTTGGAAGCGCGCTCTCGCAGTAGCAATCTTCGCATTAAAGGTGTGCCCGAATCCTCAAACATCACCAAAATGGAGGACTTTGTCGAGCACCTTTTTCGAGAGCTCTTTGGTGATGTTCTGTCCTCTGTCTTTATTGTCGAGTGGGCACACCATTCACTGGGTCCACGGCCGGCCTCCGGCCTACCGTCTCACCCAATCATCGCTAAATTGCTCAACTTTAGGGACCGTGATGCAATTCTCTGTGCTGCCCAGGTTAAAGGTGAGGTCCGCCATCAGGGAAATTATTTTGCCTTTTACCCCGACTGCACGGTGGAGGTGCAGGCCGCCCAACACGAATTCCTCCCGGTCAAGCAATTGCTCCAGAAGCATGAAGTCTCCTACTCCCTCGCCTATCCGGCCAAGCTGCGTGTCAAAAGTGGTGCGCATATGCATATTTTCACAGAGCCAAAAGCTGCCCTGGCCTTTGTGAAAAAATTGGACAAGCAGCCGCGCTTGCCTCCAACCAGTTCCAGCCCAGAAGATAGGGGTGGCATGAGTGATAATGACTGACTCTCACCATAGTTACTCCCTTGACTTTACCTTTTGTAATTGCTGATGGCACTAAAATGCTTATTGCTGTTTCCTTTTTCACTAAGCTCTGTGATGATGCCCCCTTGGTGTAGGGGGGCTGCACCGGGATATTTTTTGTACTATAATAATTATTGTCTGCCTCTCTCCGTGGCATGGCCACCCTGTCCTTGTGGCAGGGGTATACGCCTGATAGAGCCATGCCTCCATAGGATGACTCCCTTTGATTCTTGTGCTTCTTCCTCTCCCTGTTGGGGTTTCCTTGGGTGGGCGAGGTCGGGATCTCAACCTGATTGGGGGAGGTTGGAGTCGGTGGCGGGTTGGGGGGGTGCTATGCACTTTGGTATTCTTTCTTCTTGATTCTCCTTTTCCTTGTTGGGATTCTATTGGGTGGGTGGGGATGGTTTCTCAACCTAATTGGGGGGTTGCCATGGGTTGTGGGGGGGTTCATTGGGGTTGTTGCCTCCTCCGCAAGGCTTGTTGTTTTTTTTACATTGTGATTTTTTCTGTACTATGTCATCTGTTACATTGACTCCTGCACTGCACGTCCCTTCCCTACCACATCTGGCATCCTCTTTGCATTTGTTTTTATCCTCCATTCGCCTCCCTGGTAAAGCGATATGACGGATATCACACTCTGAACTTGGAACGTCCGCGGTCTCAATGACCATCGTAAGGCCTGTTTAGTACATGCTCACTTTGTCCGCCTTAAGGTTGACATCTGTTTTCTCCAGGACACCCACCTGCTGCCCGCCACGTCCTCCAGGCTTCTCTCCAGGCATTGGGGTGAAACTCATTCTTACTTCTATCTTATTACTCTTGCTGGGTGCCCATCCTACTGCGCAAAGGGCTGCCCTGGCATACATCTCAGGCCATTGCGGACCCTGGGGGGGAGCTTTTTTATTTTACGTGGCACCCTCCTTGCTCAACTCGATTCTTGCAGAGATATACAGCCCCAACTCCGATGACTCTGAATTCCTTGCATATGTTTGGCAACATATGTCTTCCCTGGGCCCTGCCGCACTGCTCTAGGGGGCGGGCGATTTCAACATGACACCTTTGGCCACCCTTAGTCGCTCTAGGCCCGCGCTCTACACCCGTGCGTTACCTCTCTCCTCCACTCCATATTCACTGACAACTCACTTCTTGATGCGTGGTGACATATCCATCTGGGGGCATGCAAGGGCACTTGCATTACAGGCTCTATGGACTGCTGGTCCCACCTGGACCTCTGGATCACTACTCCGGATGCTTTTGCATGGATCACCTCCGTAGAACATATCCAGTCCACCTCCCCTTGCTCCCCCCGCATGCCCACAGCATATGTTTGCCTGGCAGCTGCCCCATAATGCGCTCTGGGACACAGTGCTCTGCGATGAGATCCAAACTGCTATTGTGAACTATTTCAAACTTAACACAGGCTCTGTTGATTCCCCTTCCACTCTCTGGGAAGGCTATAAGGCGGTGGTTCGGGGCGAATGGGTCTCTAAGCAGTCTGGCGTACTGCGCTCTATTCAGGGTACCCTTGAGTGACTGGAGGGACTTACTTACTGGTGAAAACCCTTCCAGAACGCCGATATTCGCCGACGCCTTGATCTGGGAACCGCCACTTGCCCCTGCAGCCTCCCTGTGTCCCAGGAGGGATTGACCGCCTGAGTCCCGCGTAAACAGCTTGCAGCACCCGCTTCGCGGGTGCCGCTGCACGGCGCTCAGGTGTGGGGTCGAGGCAGCAGGTCTACACCCAGCATCCAGCACCCGGGAGGAACAAAGAACAGAGCAAGGTAACTGGGGGCGCGTGAGGCAGGGACTCCATAGACCAGGAGTCCCCGCGCTGCACAGGTGTGCACGGCCGCGCCCCCAGCAAGCCACGCCCCCGGCCGTCCAAGCTCTGTTAAAGAGTGAAGCTTCCCAGAGTGCAGTGGGACTTACTTACTGGTGAAAACCCTTCCAGAACGCCGATATTCGCCGACGCCTTGATCTGGGAACCGCCACTTGCCCCTGCAGCCTCCCTGTGTCCCAGGAGGGATTGACCGCCTGAGTCCCGCGTAAACAGCTTGCAGCACCCGCTTCGCGGGTGCCGCTGCGCGGCGCTCAGGTGTGGGGTCGAGGCAGCAGGTCTACACCCAGCATCCAGCACCCGGGAGGAACAAAGAACAGCGCAAGGTAACTGGGGGCGCGTGAGGCAGGGACTCCATAGACCAGGAGTCCCCGCGCTGCACAGGTGTGCACGGCCGCGCCCCCAGCAAGCCACGCCCCCGGCCGCAACACCCTCTACAAATATAGTGCGTCAACGCTTAGCGGGACGCGAGCGGGACGCCGAGCGAAGCCCGGGCAAAGGGCGGGCTCTCTGTGGCCCTCAGGGGCCAGAAGAGGCCGGGCTGGGCCAGCCCACCAAAATTGCCCTTTACAAATTCGTCGCTAACAGTTTCACGGCAACTAGCCTGACCACTGGCCACCCCCATCGAGACAAGCCACATCTGCCCGTTACCCTCCAACACAGTACCCCTTGCAATGAGGAAAACTGCTAAGAAGACCAGGATGCCTACCCTAAGATCGAGCACAAAAACAAAATCGGATCATCCACCTCCTTTACCGACCCTTACTGCCATCGATAAAATGCTCAAACAGACTATAGGGGCGGTTTCCGACGCCATAGCTAACACCGAGAGAAGAATGTCCTTACCACCTGTAACTATCATCCAAGAAACTCAGGAATCACTGATTAATCTATCAGAAGCCTCCGAAGACTTGGCAGAGGAGATCGACACTAGCCGGCCCCTAACCCCACCATCTTTTGCTGACCTTCCTTGTGCCCAGGCGCCCGCTGAAACCAGCAGGGATAGACCTGGCGCACAAAAAAGCACTCAAACAAACACTCATGACAAAGACGTACTCCCCGCGGACAAAACGCCGCACAGGGAAGGCCACAAACAAGGGAGGAAAAAAGGTCACGTAAAATCTAGTAATCACAATCTGATCACGCCTATAAACCCATCTACACCTGGAATACCATGCTGGATAACCAACATGGTGGCGGATCTTAAACTTGACCTGGAGCACTCCATCACGGTGCTGTTAAAACCCCTCATAGCAAAAATAGATAGATTGACATCACTGGTTAACAATAAGGGGATCAGCCCGAAAATCCATCTTGTGCAGGAACGGGACTCGACAAAACCAAAGGACCCTACACCAATACGTTTACCAAAAGATAAGGTCTCTTTAACAACCAATGGGGGGCTAAGCTCAATAATACCAGTGTCACGCAGAAAGGAGCTAAGGAAAAACAAAAGGTCGCCTATACCCCGCAAGCTGGCAAAAATAAAAATCAAACACCCACTGGCAACAATAAACCCCCACCCGGATCTTCACAAACGCTAGAAGAAAATAAGGCCCTAACCCCTATGGCGGACCCTAAGTCCTCCAGGATTCCCACAGCGACAACCACCAACAAAAAGAAAACTGCAATACGCTTCAGGACAATTAATCTTCCGCCTGAGGCATTGCCCTTTGTAGTCGTCCTAACAGGAGTTCCTCCTCTAAAGGAGGGCCAACGGGAATCACAAATCGAACTAAAAAACAAGTGTGCACAGTGGCTGCAAATACACAGACCTCTGCCCCCTAACATCTACGGGGAAATCCTCTCAGTGAGAAGGGGCGAGTGGATCGGCAAAGGTACAAAGACCATTGCAGGGGACATTATCACGGTGAACTTCAGAGACATGGCGGCTGTTAATTTCATCTGCAACGCCCCCCCCGAGGTACACTCGATCACAAATTCACCCGGTTCACCTATCCTACTTTTACCCCTTTGCACCCCAAAGGCCCAGGCAGAATATTGGTCCTAACAGAACACCGCATTTGGGTTTCCAATATGGCCTACCTCAATGGCAAAGGCCAAATCCTGTATTTCCAACCTATGATTCCTCTATAACGCAGTACGCCCATTGGAACAGGTTCAGCACACTTGAAGGGGTGGACTGACAGAGATTGGGCCGTTAATCTCCAAAAACCAAACACGGGAAGGAGACAAGTCCTCCATCAACAGGGATAAAAGTAGGAGCAGACCAGGGCCAAACTGATGTTTTGGGACCTGTGCATACTATAGGAGGTAGTAGCACACCACCGAATATCATCCGGGGAAAAGGGGAGGGGACAAATCCCGCAACAGATAACTCCCACACTACTCATAGAAGAATCGCCAGCCCCTACAGGCCGCAACCAAGCCGGGCCGCCGTACCCGCAACGGGCAAACAAGCAAAGCCTTTGCTAGGCGAGGGAATAAGCACACCCAAGGTTATGACCCGTGATAATCTACTAATAGCTACCTGGAACATCGCAGGGCTAGCGGCCAAGTTTGCATCTCAGGACTGGCTCAGCTACATAAGCAAATTCCATATCTTATGTCTGCAAGAGACCTGGGCCACTGAACCGCATGCCTATAGCCTGGAAGGCTATAAAAGCTTCTTTGTCCCTGCAAAAAAAGCTACTTCGGGGAGAGCAAGTGGGGGGCTCGCGGTCTATGTCAATTTAGACATCAAGGGCACCTGGTCCAATACCAAATGGGCCACACACAACCTCCAAGTACTAAGGTTCACTTCACCAAGTTTAACATTCCTGCTAATGAACTGGTACAACGCACCGGCTATAACGGAGAAGGGCATAGCCATAAATGAACTAGAAAATTGTTTGAATTTTTTATCTAAGACACCAAATCCCACGAGTTTAATACTAATGGGAGATTTTAACTGTCACCTTTGTGAGAAGCTAATACCCTTCAACAACGACTGGTCAAGATGCACGATCATGAAAGGCCCACACTTCACCCATTCAACAGAGGGCTGGGATCTAGAAAGACTAATGAAAAGGCACAACCTAATCCAAACTCTAGACCTAGTTATCTTAAACGAGAATGGAGAACTAACCCCAACATTCAAAGGAAGAGGTTGTCACTCTTACATCGACTTTGCACTAGTCTCTCCCAATCTAAAAAGAAGCATCAGCACAATCATCATAGAGGCCAGCAGCTTTAGTGATCACAACCCGGTGATCATTAAAATGGAAGGTTTTGTTTTTTCACTCCAAAAGAGACTCACTATCACGGAAAGAGCAGTGGACCAGGGTAGAAGAATCAAATGGGCCAAAATTGATGGGGACAGCTTCTATAAAAGACTACTACTCGAAGCCTCAGCAGCAATCAATAAATGTCTTGACCCCTGCGTAACCGGAGCTGAGGTGGTGAAGGCATTCGAAGAAATCGCGCAGGTGGTAAATAACTCCCTACAAACCACAGGAGCTAAAAATAAAACGCCCCTAAATCCCTGTTGGTTTGACTCAAATTGCACAAAGGCGCTGAAAAACCTGAAGGACAGTCTCCATGCCCAACCAAGGGACAAAACGAAGGTGGCACGGAACAGAGCCGAATACAAAAAAGCTTTGAAGGCACGAAAGCAAAGTATACAAAACCAGGCTTGGGAAGACTTAAGGGACGCCGCAGAAAAAAAAGACTCTATTGCCTTCTGGAAAGTGATCAACGCCCCCTGCTTCCAGGACCAAGGGGCTCCAAAAATCATGAACACCATTCTGCCGGAGCAATGGCAGAAACACTTCCAGAGCCTATATAACCATTCAAACCAGGCACTCCAGGAGGAGACAGCGGAGGCCCACCAGCCCGTTAAGCTAAATTTCACCCTGAAAGAGGTCGAACTAGGAATAACCGGGCTCAGCAAAAATAAAGCGCCGGGCCCGGATGGAATTCCACCAGACCTATTCCTAAGTAGACCTGAACTATGGGCTCCGTTACTTACGAGGGTGCTAAATGAGGCAGTGGAGGCAGGCCTCCCCCAGTCCTGGTCAACGGCGACCATAGTCCCCATCTATAAAAAAGGCAACCGTGATGACCCCCAATGTTACCGACCCATTTCTCTCATCGACGTGACAGCCAAGGTCCTGGGGCGAGTCATCTTATCGAGATTGCAAGACTGGACAGAGGAGCAACAAATCCTCTCCGAAATCCAATACGGCTTCAGGAAAGGCAGATCTACCACCGACCAATGCCTAAATCTATACCTCCTGATTGCAAAATATACCATCGCCGGGAGGGGGTCAATACACATGGGGTTTATGGACCTCTCAGCGGCCTTCGATTGCGTAAACAGGAGAAAGCTCTGGGCTATGTTAAAAGAACTAGGAGCGGAGAAATCACTAGTCGACACTCTACAAAACCTCCACCGGAACACCTCTGCAAGCGTAAGGTACAGCCAGGAAGGCAAAAAGACCGATCCCTTCACCTGCAATAGTGGAGTAAGGCAGGGATGCATCCTTGCGCCCTTCCTTTTCTCTATTTATATTAATGCACTGGAAAAGGACCTCCTTAAACTCAAAGTAGACTCACCCCAAATCGGTCATCGAGCAGTGCCCGTACTACTCTACGCCGATGACGCGGTTTTGCTCTCTAGAACACCTCTTGGACTGCAAAAACTAATTGACGGGTTTGTCAAATTCATGGACAAACTGGACCTGGCAACAAACCTGGAAAAGTCCTATATTATGTCATCGGGGAAACCTACAAAAGGATCTTTTACCTATAACATCGGGTCACATAAAATAGACCAAGTCAAGTCTTTTACGTACCTGGGGGTGTTATTCGATCACGACGTATCGTTCAAACCCCTGATTGAAAAGCACTCTACAAAACTGGCAGCTGCAGTAGGAGCAATTATGGGGTATGGGCAAAGACTAGGGAAATGGTCCCCGGAACAAATTCTGACCTTATACAGATCCATCTGCTGTGCGAAAGTAAGTTATGGGGCAGAAGTGTGGGGCTTCCTGGGCAAAAAAGCACAGCCGCTTCAGATTGAAGAAAACAAATTTTTACGAAGAATATTAAAAGTCCCACAGAGTGTTTCGGCCCACATTATACACGAAGAGGTAGGAGAATCCTTTCTAGAGGACAAAATCAAATCCAAACCTCTCCTGGCATGGGTGAAAGTATGGACCAACCCTGAGGCGGCCCTTACTAGACAAATCATTGAGGACTGCCTCAAAAGAGACAAAGGCCACGCAATCCCCTGGCTGAAATTTGTCAAGAAGTCGCTAACAGAGATTGGCTGCTCTAAATACTTCTTATCCCCCGACTCTCTAACCCCGGAGAGCAAGTCCTTGGTTAAAAAACTTTTTCTTACACAGTTGAAGACATTAAGGGCTGAAAAAGAGAAGTACAAACCCACCAATCTCTCCTATAATGAACTCACTGTGAAGCAAGGTATGGAACCCTATCTGAGGGTCATGTACAACGCGCAGGATCGCTACCTCATGACCCGTTTCAGAATTAACATGCTACACCACATCCTTGCAGTGCCATCTGGGTTTACCCACACAGTGGAGGAGAAGGGTACCTGCGGCTGCGATCTCAGATCTCCGCAGGATACCCTCCACTTTGTTTTACTGTGCCCATTTTATACGATGCCAAGACGCAAGTTCCTGGTGGGAATCCTGAAAGAGCTAAAATTTAAACACGCAAAACTGGCGCTGAGATTCCTACAGGAAGCGGAGGACGCTTATACCCTGTTTTGCACGATAAACTTTATTCGAATTGCAACAAGACTGAGGAACACCAGAGACATTGGCCCCTAACGTGATTTGAACATTTAAACTCTTTAAATCCCCTGGCCGTGATTTGAACATTTAAACTCTTTAAATCCCCTGGCCCAGTCCTTAAGTACAGAAAATCTTAACATTTATACCTTTTAAACTGTATATCACTTGCTGTGTTTTTACTTGTGTATGTATATTGTAATTGTGCTTTTATGGTGTCTTTTTAAGAACCGAATAAAGATTATAAATTGAAATTGACTGGAGGGAGAAGTCAAGGCTCTTGACTCTTCGCATTCCCTTAGCCCTAACCCTGACACACTAGGGCAGCTTCAGACCAAACTTTCTGAATTTAATGATGAGACTGACAGGAAACTTTCCTTCCTGGGTAGAGAGGTGAGGGTACGCCATTTTTGAGAGGGGTATCGTCCGGGCAAGCCTTTGGCCAATCTCCTACGCCAACCTCACGCTGCCTCCTATATTACAGTGCTCCAGGACGGTGGCCCGGACAGAAAGACCTCTCCTGAGGAGGTGGTGGCTAGATTCACCACCTTCTGTTTTCAACTCTACACCGCTGGGGCTTGCCCTCGCACAACATCCTTGACCAAAATTTCAACACGTTGGGGCTTCTCTGACTTAGCAACAGCTACCGGGAGTATCTCGACAAGACCTTCTCCAAGGAGGAGATCCTGGCTGCTATTAATGGTCGACCTGGCGATAAGCCTCCGGGCTCCGACGGTCTGCCTGCATCTTTTTACAAAGCCTTTGCGCCTCTTGTGGTCCCTCATCTCACCGCTATGTACAATGACTACTTTGAGTGCGGCCATTTACCTCATTTGCTTCGCAAGGCCCTGCTAACGCTTCTCATGAAGCCGGACAAGTCCCCTGAGGTCCAAGATCCTTACCGCCCTCAATCTCTCATTAACACCGATAATAAGATCTTCACTAACCGGTTGGCCTCCCGTCTTCTTCCGCTCATGCCCTTGATAGCTTGCCCAGACCAGTCCGGTTTTATTCCGGGCTGCGCCACGTCGCATAATCGCCAGACTATTCGCCGTTCTCGATCAAATCAACCCCACACTCCCGCCTGTGGCTGCCCTCCTGGACGCTATCAAAGCTTTCGATACTCTTAAATCGCCCTTCCTCTTCTATCTTCTCCCCCGCTAAGGCTTTAGCCTGGACTTTCTGTGCAAGATCCACCTTCTTTATTCCCTCCCTACGGCTTACCTCCGGATCAATTGTCAAATCACAGAGCCTATCCCCGTTGCTAGGGGTAGAGGGCAAGGGTGTTCTCTCTCACCCTTTCTTTTTGCTGTAGCTATGGAGCCCCTTGCCGTTGGCTTCGGCAGCATCACACCCACAGGGGTCTTGGCTTTGTGGCTCGAGCCTTGATTGTCTCCATGTAGGCGAACGATGTCACACTCTATGAACGCAACCCCCAAGAAAACCTTGGCCCCATGGTTCCGTGAGGTGGTGCGCTTTGGGGTTCTGTCTGGGATGCAGGTCAACTGGGGTAAATCCATTCTCTTTCCCCTGATGGACGCCACTGTTCCCTTCACCCCAGAGTATCCATTTGTATAAGTGTCGGGCCCGCCAGATATCTGGGCATCTGGCTAAGCCAGGTCTCTGACGTACTCTGGAGGGCCAACTTTGGCTGGGCGGTCGTCTGGCTTGAAACTAAGATCCACCTTTGGCGGCACCTGCCATTGTCTCTGGTGGGGTGCATAGCCATCGCTAAGATGGTATTGCTCCCTAAGTTTCTTTATTTGTTTCTGAATATTCCCATCCTTGTCACAGCTCACTTTTTTCGTAAACATCGCTCCCTTATTGTTTCTCTTGTCTGGGCCGGGCGTCAGCCTAGAATCGCTTAAAGTATCCTCATTCTTCCCTCATCATGCGATGGAATGGGCACCCCAGATTTCAAAGTATACCCTTTTAGCGCTCAGGCCAGCTTTCTTCACATCTGGCTACACCTGACTCCTTTCCAGCTCCAGGTCGCGGTGGAAGCTGATCTTGCAGCCCCCTGGCCACTCCAGACCACCATCCTTGCCCCTGTAAAACCCCTGCCCGGCGAGATTGACACCGTGGAGACCATGCGATGGGCCTGGAACGGCCTTCGTAAATACTTCAGTGCTAGCATGCTCTTTGCCAATGCCATGCCCCTCACACACAATCCGGTATTCCCCCCTTTGCAAACTGCTGGGATGGGCAAACGTGCGAAGCGCCTGGGGCTGTCCACGTTGTCTGACCTCTATCCGGCCGGCGGCAGATTTTTTTCCCTTCCAGCCGAGTCTGGCCCCTTGGATACTCTACTGTATTACCAACTTAGAGCATCCTGCAGGGAGTTGCACCCCACGTTTCCTCAGCCCCCCTCCTGTGGCTGCCCTCGACTTTGCATACACATCTGCCTCCCCACGCAAACTTGTCTCTCGACTTTATGCCCTCACTCGGGGGCATCCCAGTTCTCCACTGATCGTGACCGTGTGGCTTGGAGCAAGGACCTGGGAACCGATCTCTCGCGGGAAGACTGGCTGTACTGCTGCAGGCAGACCAAACGGTGTCCCCTAACTACTGCCTGCACCTCATACATTTTAAATATCTGCATAGACTGTACCGTTCCCCCGTCCAGCTGCACAAAATGGGCCTCACTCCCTGTGATAGGTGTCTTTGCTGCTCAGCCCCCGCTGCTGACTTTTCCCATCTTGCCTGGCTGTAGCCGAAGGTCTCTGCATATTGGTGCACTGTGTGCACCGCCATCACAGAGATCACCTCTACACCTGTTACGCCTAACCCGCTGTTATGTCTTTTATGTTTTGTGAAATATTGTCCGGACGCTTCCTGCCAACTCAAGGCTATGCTGCTCATTCTTGTTCGGCGTAGGGTTGCCATACACTGGAGTCGGAGACCAACACCTACGGTTAGAGCTTGGCTTGAGGATTCTGCGTGCTGTCAGGCACTTTTAGCCAATTTCTGGGATTTAATGACAGCTGCTTCCCGCCCACTTGATATCTGGTGCTCCCTCGTCTCTTACCTCCAATGCCAGAGAGCTTTGGCCCCTGCAGCCTCTCCAGCATCCCCCGCCGGCACTCTGCCCACTGCGGTCACTGCTGTTCACTCGTAGAGTGTTGCCTTCCCCTATGTGCTTACTGTCGGCTTTCTTCTGCCTCTGTCACCAGCACTTGATCTCATCTGGTCAACCATTCATCTCTCTCTCACCCCATGCCCTGTCATTTCGCTCCAGGTTATGGCATGAGCTGCTCATGTACAATTGTTTTCATGATGCATGTACCAGATGTGGTTCTCTTCTTTTAGTGCTGAACCCCCACCTATGTGCATTGTAACTTGATGTGCAAGTACAAGGAACATCCCATAAAGAAGAAATGGAATAAAAGTGAACGCAAATTTTGGGAAGTCCAAAACAAATTAAGTGAAGAACAAGATTTATTGATAAGATGTGGTAAATGTGTATACCTGGTAGCATTAAGGCTAACGATTTTAAGATTGTGTCATAAAAGGACTTTTGGGCATTTCAAACGAATTAAAAATATATATTGTTACAACAAAAACAAAAATGTATATTGGGGGCTGTATGGTGATATTGACAAACTAGTGAGAGAATCTGTAAATAGTAAGAGGTCAGACAAAATCCAAAAAACATACCATCCTCACCTGTCACCAATTACATGCCCAAACATGCTATGGGAGAACATTGGCATCAATATAATGGGTATGATAGAAGAGGAAACAATTGAAAAAAAGTTCATCATTGTGGTACTAGACCACTTCAAAATGATCGGAGATTGAAATTGTAAACACAGCAGATTGTGAAATTCTTTCGCAAAAAGTATTTATGAGCGAGGGTTTACCGAGGTGTATGATTTCTGACTATGGTGCGCAAATTGTGTCTGCCGCTTTTAAGTATATCATCCCAAAGGAAATGGTCTAGTAGAATGTTTTAACCTCGTAGTAAAAGGGTCCATACAATTAGCAATGGGCAGTGGATTATAGTCGGAAATTGAAATTATAAAAATGATATGGGCATATATGATAACACCTCGCAATAGTACAGTCAGAGTCCATTTGTCATCATTAGAGGAGATGAACCCATTAGTAAAGATGTAGCTTGGTTATCAGTTGCCAAGTTAGTGGAGTGGGCTCCTGAAAATATAAGAAAGAAACTAAGTAACTTTAGACAAGCAGGCTTACAAAGATTGTCATGACAAGAAACAGGGAATGAAAATGGTTCAAATTGAAGCCCGTAATTGGGTTAAGGTTAAAAAAGAAAGGAAAGTGTGTAAAAGAGAGAGTACATTCTCTGAACCATTAAGAGTGTGTAAATTGCTTTGCAATTCCACTCTTCTAAGTGATAGCAAGGTGTTCGACTTAAGTCAATGGCTAAAGTAAGCATGAACTAAAGGATGGTAAGGTGGATCAAAGAAATTATGATTTATGAAAGAAGTGAACAGTTCTTCAAGGGGAATGATTGTGTAAGGACCCCAAATGTAAGAAGGAATGATATGGACACGGTAGATGATCAAGAAAGTGGGAAATCCAATGTTTTAACAAATAGCAAATCTATTGGATCAACAGGTCACTGTGAAAATAGTTTTGGACGACATGGTAAAGCCATAAATAAGCCACTGAACTGTAATGTCTATCTTTGTATATAAATAAATATGAGCAAAATGCAAAAGAAACAACAACAAAAAAACTCCTCCCTATCACCTGGCTCCATCCCAGCCCCCCACAAACTTGGAAAAATCATCCCACTCACCCAAAAAACTAGACCTAGGCCACAACAATCTTTATAACTACAGAATTATAACTAGCCTCCCTCTACGTGACAGAACCATTGAAAAATGTGGGCCTAAACAACTCAATGAATACATTGAAAAGTACAACTTGCACGACACCTTCCAATCTGGGTTCAGGATAGGCTACAGTACTAAGACTGCAATTCTGAACATCATAGACGATCTTCTTTGCAGATCTCTAGATGATGGCCAGGCCTGCCTCCTAGTCCTCCTGGACCTCTTAGCTGCCTTTTATACTGTCAACCATGACATCCTCCTAAGCGCCCTCTCGCAGCGTGCAGGCATCAATGGAACAGTCCTTCTTCCTTCCTGAATCAACGCTCACAGCTTATCAAACTAAACAACTTGACCTTAAAAGCAACGTCAGTCTCACAACGAGACCCCAATGGGTCAACACTGTCTCCTGGCCTATTCAACCTCTATATAGAACCCCTAGCAATGATCTTGATGCAAGCCAGAATTGCCTGCAATCTCTATGCAGATCGCACCCAAATCTACATGAAATTATTGTTAAAGACATTCAGCACTTAAACAGCACTCTCTCCACGGTTCAATACTGGCTGACCAGCAAGCATCTTAAGCTGAATCCCAGTAAAACTGTACTCCTTTTCATCTAACACAAAGAAAAATTAATTCCCATAGATATCTGACTCGACAATCTCACTGCATCCAACGGCAAACTATCAATCTCCAACTCTGTTAAATCGCTGAGGATTACAATTGACCTACAATTGAGCATGAAAGAACATATCAATACCTCCACAAAAAGTGCCTTCTACATTTTAAAAAACCTAAAAAAAAGCCAAACCCTCCATCCCCTTCAAAGACCTAAAGACTGTGGTGCAATGCTTAGTCCTCCCCAAGCTAGACTACGATAACGCAAGGATTATGCTGCTCCATAAAACACAATTTGCGATCTTGAAAGGCACCCTCTAGCAGTGGCTAGACTACTGTTGGTGGGGAGTTGCTTCGACCACATTACAAGAGATATCTCTTACCCACTTCTTCTCCAGGAACACTGTAAGAGTGTGGAACTCATTGCCTCAGGAGTTTCATGACAACAAATCATTACCTCACTTCAAGATGAAACTGAAACTTCTCTTCAACAAATATCTAAACCCTCCCCTTTAAACCACCTGAACCGTGTGTTCAATGAGAGGCTGCACTCTCTAAACAACTGCTGAGCATCAGTACTTCGGGGAAAAACTGTGCCTTTCACAACAGCCTACACTAGCTACCTCAAAATCTATCCTATCCATCTATACTATTGTCTGTCATTATTTTACGTAATATATTGTTATTATGTATTATTATATTTTACTCCACATGTAACTTCTGCACTTACTGCTGTGCTAACTCTGTAAAGTGTTTTATATATATATATATATATATATATATATATATATATATATATATATATATATATATATATATATATATATATATATATTACCTACTGGCGTCTCGCCAGTAGGTATATATAGTTAGGATTTTTTGTCTATGGGATTTTTGAAAATTCTATGTCTAATAACTTTGGCGTTTGTGGACGGAATCGGCTGAAATTTTCAGGAAAAGGGCACATTTTGTTTCTGAGCAGCCCCTGAAAATTTGGGGGGGTTTCGTCAAGGGGGGGCCGAGAAAAAAGGGGGGTCCCAAAACGCGTTTTCCCCATGTTAATTTCCATAGGGCCTTTGGCCTCACTTTTAGCTCGAACGGCTGAATGGATTTGCACGAAACTTGGCAAAATTGTAGGGACTGTTAGCCCGATGTGCCTTTGCTAGGTCTCAATATATGTGCTCCAGTGGATTTTGAGAAATTAACGTTCAAAACAAGATATATATCTGTAACAGCGCTCCGGGCTGCGCTCCGGTCCGCTTACTTTTCGCGAAACGGAACTTTGCGATGCGAAGCTGATTGGCTCCCCGGTGTCTGTCAACATTCTAAACAGTCCAGAGCGGCCGCCATCTTATCTCTCGGTAGGATCGAGAGAGAAGAAGAGGTGAAAAACGAAGGGGGAATTTAATGAAAGGGGGCAAGGTATACCCCTCTTGACCCCCTAGGAATGTTGTTGGGGTTATTAACCCTTTCGATGCTGATGACGAGCTCAGCTCGTCATCACCCACGGGTGTCGTGTGCTGATGACAAGCTGAGCTCGCCATAGTGCCACTAAAATGGCATTTTCCAGCACTGGGGGGGAAACGCCCAGCAGCCATGTGGTTAAAGGGTCCCGTGGGGAAAATAAAAAAATATATATTTTTCACGGTAGAAGCGCTTCCCGGGCCGCGAACTGGGCCGCAAACTGGTAGCGAAACGGGAATTCGCCATTTTGTGCTTCGTTTTAATTAAATTACTAGGTATAAGGGGGTGCGGGAGACGTATCCTAATCCCTTATGTTTTCTGAGGGTGGCTGAGGAGGCTCATATATGTTGATACATGTCTTCCAGCGGCTGTGCGTGAGCTTTTTTTTTTTTTTGCTGCGTGACGTCTGTTAACGTTCGATTCGATGGAAATCAGGAAGTGTTGACCGCCAATTTGTCAGTGCGATAAAATATTTTGTTATAAATGAATCCTTATTGATAAACATTGTCTGCGCCATCTTGCCTTTTTTCCAATGCCACAATTTTGTCGTGCACGGCAGCCATTTTAGATGCCAGGCCGGTCCCAGGCTATTAAATAGCCCTGCCGATGTAGTTTATGGCCCCAGCTGTAGAGAATCCAGACATGCCAACCCTCCCGATTCAGGCGTGAGACTACTGATTTCAGTGCTAGTCTCCCGCCTCCCGATTTCTGCAAGCAAAAACCCGGGGGCATATTACCAACTAGCGATAATTTTTGTCTCTAACTTGTTTAGAGACAAAAATTATCGCCGCACATCGGCGATTTTTATCGCAGATAAACCTTGCTATTAGCAAGATTTATCGCAAATGCGATAAAAAACGGCCGCAATGCATGAATATCGCTGAAAAGTCAGCGATATTCATGCATTATCGAGCAAATGCTCTTAGCCATGTTATCCACCTTCCATTGGATAACATGGCTAAGAACTGCTCAGGGCAGGCGTTAGCTTTTGGAGATATTCGCGCTTAGCGCGAATATCTCCAAAAGTTGGTAATAGGAGATAGCGATGTTAGGGACTGTTTCCAGTCGCTAACATCTTGGCACGCCCACTTTGCATGTCATTAGTGATAAATATCACTGACATGCAAAGCGGGGCCCAAGATGGTCGCTATCTCCTTTTAGCTGTCACTAACTGGTGTTAGCGACAGCTTGGTAATAGGGAGATAATTTTATCTCCACTTTCTTGGCTTTTAAAGCCAAAAAAGCGGAGATAAACCCCCTTGATAATATGCCCCACGATTCCTCGGGGGTTTCAGCTGACAAGGCTTGGTATTGTGTTACGTGGTAATTCTTCCAGGAAACGTCAGAGGGTCGATGCAGGGGTTCTAGAAGGGGTGATAAACCATTTAAGCCTCATGAACAAGCGCATGGTCTTTTAAAGATCTGTGAAGTACTCGGGCGGCGGTGTGTGTGTGTCCTCTTTCAGGAGCGGGCGGGGGGGGGGGGCACTGCCAGCAACTTGCCAGGCCAGGCAGTGTTCAACACTTGCATCACCCTTTCTCTGCCTGCTATTGTGCTCCATGCTTCGGAAAGGTAAGAAAAAGAACGTGCATTTGAGTTTGAAATGTCCGATCCTGTAGCAGTACACTTGCAAAGCCCACACATGACAATAACCCGATTAAAGGCCCCATTCACCCGATTTTTTAAAAATATATAGCACTCCAACAAAGTAGGATTATAAAACTTTATTAACTTTTAAATATAACGAACGGAACAAAAACTGTAAAAACATTTAAACATTTTTGACAAAAAAAGCAACAATGGTCAGAAGCTGTCTTTTGTGCGAATAGTCCCAAGGCAGCACAACGTGCTGAGTTCTGGACGGCACCCAGGTGATGTCACCTGGGTGCCGCACTGGTTTTTGGGATCCTACAATGCAACTCAGAAAAACAGCGTGGGGCGTCCCGGGTGGTGCGGGGGGAGGCCTCGTCAGTAGCGGTCTGTTGTGCGAATAGTCCCAAGGCAGCAGAACGCGCTGAGATGTGGATGGCACCCAGGTGATGTCCAGTAAACTGCCGCACTGGTTTTGGTATCCTACAATGCTGCTCCGAAAATTGGCGTGGGGCGGCCTGGGGGGGCGTGGGGGAGGCGGCGTGAATGGGCCTCCCCAGGTGGCGGCCATCCAGCTGAGTTGCGCCCGCTCTTGCGGCTACAGCGTCTCGCTCACCATGTAGTTGAGTTGCTCCCACTCTTGCAGTGCAGCGATAGGCGGCTGCCACAGGACTCTTAAAATGGCAGCCGGCTCTTCGGTTTTGGGCCTGGTCCACTAAAATGGCCCTGGGACACCTTGGAACTCGGACGCTTGCCTGCTAGGGCTTGGGCTCCATTCTCGAAAGCGTCCCCTCAGCCGTGAAGATTCTACAAAAGTCTTGGGGGCCCTCGACTCCTGCAGGCTTCCGGTAGGGAGCGGCTGCCATGATTGCTCGCGGAATGACCACGACGGAGCCACGAGATGGTGGTGCTCTTATGCTGACGCCAGCTTCAGTCTGAAACATCCAGAAACAAGGTGGGGCTTTCATCTTTGGGAAAAAAAAATGTTCTAAACCAATGAAAAGTGTTATTTTTAGGTCATATGGCCAAGCCTTCCATCTTTAGGAAACCAAAAGTAAAATGAACCAATGAAAAGTTTTATAAACAAGTCACATGACCTGTTATGCGGCATAGGGCTACAAAAAGCGTAGAAAATCCGTTGGCACGTGAGGCTGCGTCAGTAGCGGACCGATGTGCGAATAGGCCGAAGGCAGCACAACGCGCCGAGATCCGGATGGCACCGAGTTAGTGTCCAGCAAGTTGCTGCACTGGTGTGGCTATCCTACAATGCCGCGCCGAAAATCGGAGTGGGGCGCCCCATTGGCCTGTGAGGTCGCGTCAGTCAGTGGGGGCTGTGCGTCTCCCCCAAGATGGAGGCTCCTCGGCTGCAGTGGGGCGCCCCTTATCTTTTCACTCGCCGTCCAACTGAGTTGCGTCCGCACTTGCGGCTACAGTAGGCCGAAGGCAGCACAACGCGCCGAGATCCGGATGGCACCGAGGTGGTGTCCAGCAAATTGCCGCACTGGTGTGGTCATCCTACAATGCTGCGCCAAAAGACGGCGTGTCCAGCTGAGTTGCGGTCACTCTTGCGGTACAGTGATTCGAACGCGCAGAGATCCGGATGGCACCGAGGTGGTGTCCAGCAAATTGCCGCACTGGTGTGGCCATCCTACAATGCTGCGCCGAAAGACGGCGTGTCCAGCTGAGTTGCGGTCACTCTTGCGGTACAGTGATTCGAACGCGCAGAGATCCGGATGGCACCGAGGTGGTGTCCAGCAAATTGCCGCACTGGTGTGGCCATCCTACAATGCTGCGCCGAAAAAACGGCGTGTCCAGCTGATTTCCGGTCACTCTTGCGGAACAGTGACTCGAACGAGCCGAGATCCGGATGGCACCGAGGTGGTGTCCAGCAAGTTGCCGCACTGGTGTGGCCATCTTACAATGCTGTGCCGAAAGTCGGCGTGGGGTGCCCCGTTGGTTTATGAGGTGATGTCAGTAGTGGACCGATGTGTGAATAGGTCGGAACCAGCACAAGGCGCCCTGCACTGTTGAGCCTTTTTCAATGCCTGTTTTTTGTTGTTTCCCCTCCATCAAAAACAAAAACAAAATATAAAACTGTGCAAAAATACAAAAAAATCAAAAAATGTTTAGAAAAGCAGTGCTTGTAAGACTGTCTGAAGCTTATTTGCACCTGCTGCAGCTTCACTATTGCCCTGGTGTGGCCAAAGATCGCCCATGACATAGGCGGCCGGCTCCCGAGGTCCGGCGGAACTTTTTTCCTTTTCCTTTCTGCTTCTTGTCCCACAATCCGTTTCACCTGAAGACACGACCAGGTCCCTGAATGTGTGCAGGGGGACGCTATTGATTGAATGAAAATGGCGGCTTGACACAAAGCTGACTCAAGCGTTGCTGTTGATGCTATACAGACAAAAATTGGTTTTCAGTTTGTACATTCTTCAGGATTTTTTTTTCCATCCAAGGCTGATTGAGAGTTTGTAGAAAAATGGCTTCAGATTTTCCACATATTACTCTTCAACATTCTTCCTAAATGTAACAATGTGAGACTCACTAGGAGAACGGCTGTTTATCTTTCCTTTCAAAATGCTGCCAACAATATTTTCTGAATGGAAGACACCATCTTGTAGCATAAAGGGCCGAAAGGGGTTCTGGTCTGGCCGATGGTTGGTGGAGACATTTTGACTATATCTTGGACCTGCCCGGCCTCGCCCAAAATGGCGCCGGTATAAATGGGACACGTAACTCCTTGTTGTGTACTGGTTGAACAACCTTGATATCACGAGATATGAATGCAGTTTTGATGCTCATGGCGGGCGGGGACGAGAATTGATTGAATATTTCGACATCCCTATTGATATTAAGTTCTGATGTGTTATTGATTACTGTACTATTGAAAGTTCGAATTAACGTCACCCATGGTACTTGCACGCAAATGTATATCTAGATAACTTTTTTGTAAGTGGCCCTGTCGTATTTTAATTACAAAATGTACGTCCACAGATTCCGCAACTGTTAGACACCTTAGTTCTTGCAACCTAATGGCTCGCTCGTTACGTTCCTCTATAATGTAAATGTCTCCTCATCATATACGATTTCAGTTTGCTCTGTGGCCGGCCCACGTGGTTATAGGCCCGTATTTGTATACTGACATTTTCACAATAAAGGTTTTTAAAACAAAACATGGTAGTAGTATTTACATTGGTAAAGTTTTTACTTTTAGTCACTGTTTTCGAATCAGTAAAAGGCAAGTGAAATAAAGCAGTCCAATTACATGACGGATAAAAGGTATAAAATGTAGGAACGCAGTAAAGATAAATGGTCAAGGGCAGTTGTGTTTTCCACTCCTGCAACATAAAGTGATCGATAAGAATCTGATAATCAGGCGTATCGGCGACTAAGACAGCAGGCCGAGTCTCTTTTACTCAACGGCTCCGTCATGGAACGAAGAAACGCCCTTTTTCTCGAAAAAGGAATATATTTTACTTGCAGGACAGTTGTAAATTTTCCGGGAAAGTACATTAGCCTGGAATATTATAACATATATGTTTTTTAAAAAAAAGTTCGAAATCAATAAAAAGCGTATTTTTTAGGTCATATGACCAAGCTTTTCATTATTAAAATAACAAAAGTAAAATGAACCAATAAAAAGTTTTATTAACAAGTCACATGACCTGTTATGCTTACGTTACGCGCTGCACGCCGCGCCCCGGATCACTTCCGGGTGCGCTAACGCGGCGTGTCATATAACGCATTACGCGACAACGTAGGTCAAGAATATAGTCAAAATGTCTCCACCAACCAGCGTTCGGAACACAACCCCTTTCAGCAGTCCAAAAAGTTCTGTAAAATGACAACAGAGGGGACAGGCAACAAGAACCATCAGTGAAAGAGGGGAGGGCAAGTTCTTCTCTACCGGGTCATGTTGGGGCGCTACCGGAACTTATCGAATTGGTAGTCTACAGTGTTTCTGGATGTTTCAGACTAAAGCTGGCGTCAGCATGAGAGCACTACCATCTCGTAGGTCCGTCGTGGCCATTCCACGAGCAAACATGGCAGCCGCTCCCCACCAGAAGCCTGCGGGAGTCGGGGGCCCCCAAGACTTTTGTAGAATCTTCACGGCTGAGGGGACGCTTTCGAGAATGGGACCCAAGCCCTATCAGGGAAGCGTCCGAGTTCCAAGGTGTCCCAGGGCCATTTTAGTGGACCACGTCCAAATCTGAAGAGCCGGCCGCCATTTTGAGAGTCCTGTGGCAGTCGCTTATCGTTGCATCGCAAGAGCGGGAGCAACTCAACTACATGGTGAGCGAGACGCTGTAGTCGCAAGAGCGGGCGGTAAACAGCTGAATGGCGGAAGAGGCACAGTGTAGCAAAAGCGGGCGGAATGGCAACTAAAACGGTAAAGGGGCGCCCCACTACAGCGTGTCTTCAGGTCAAACGGATTGTGGGACAAGGTCAAGAATAGAAGAGTCATCAAAAGGCAAAAAGTTCCGCCGGACCCCGGGAGCCGGCCGCCTATGTCGGGGGCGATCTCAGGCTAAACCGGTGCTATAAGACTTGGGGAGGGGGTCGGAGCCAAGCGTCTTCTCCGAGTCCGTGCCATCACACCGCCCCTCGGGGGCCTCCGTCAAGCGGTTTAGGGAGGTACCATATCACATTGTTTTCAAATGCAGTCAGGTCCACAAATGACACTCACTTACTTTGAGAATAGTGAAGCTGCAGTAGGTGGAAATAAGCTTCAGACAGTGTTACAAGCGCTGCTCAGAACTCTGAACTATGGCACCCAACATCCAGAACTTATGCCATTTGAGAATGGCAGTGACATCGAAGCAACTCAGGGACCAAAACCATTAACGTACTTTCACGTATGAAAATCTTACTTGGGGAGGGGGCAGGAGCGAAGCGCCCCCTCCCAGTCCGCGCCACCACACCGTATGTTGAAAATCTGAAGCCATCGTTCTACAAACTCAACCAACCTTGGATGGAAAAATCTAGAAAAATGTACAAACTGAAAACCAGTTTTGGTCTGCATAGCATCAGTAGCAACGCTTGCTATCTGAGTGCATGAGTTTCATGCTCGATCGATTGAGCTAGCCGGATCAGGCAATAAAAAGTATAAAATAGTTATGTAAATAGTTATTTAATAAAATGTTTTACCCTGTTTCTTTGCTGGTGTGTTGTATATATTTCTAATATTTGCATAGGGTTTTCGTTTTTTTTGGGCGGGGTGGGTGACGGAGCCGAGCTGTCTTGCAGCCCTCATGGTGTGGAGCTCAGTTCATCTCACTATTTTCGTATTTCTCATGAAGGGTTGTTCCTAATATTTCTATTTTAGCGAGGTCAAAAAGAGATCCAATTAGTGGCCTACTGATTTTGCTCGATTAATTTTATTTTTTTACACGATTTTTCACGATTTTTCACTATCTACAAAGACTAAACAGAGTATTGCGACTTTGTGCTTGTTTGTAAATAGAGAATGAACCAAAGAGAATCAATTGTAAAACAGTAAATGCTTGGATAACAATCAATCAAATGGAGAGACAAGCAGGCACGACGGATTACAACGGGGGTAAAGGCCTGCGTTAACTACTCTTCACTATCTGCAAAGAGAGAGTACTACTAAGAGAAAAGAGGGGAGGGGGGCAGCGTTCAAAGCACATCAGCGTGCATAAACACGAAAAAGTTTTTACCTATCACGTACTTGACATTTGACAGCGTTTGATATTTGCTATTAAAAAACCATTGAAATTCACTGAAAAAACCATAGGTTATAGGCCATATATAGTTAGGAATTTGCATTTACAAAACCTTGAAAATTCACTGAAAAACCATTGGTTATAGACCATATATAGTTAGGGATTAGTCTTTTCAAAACCTTATTTTACTCACACAAAACCATTGAAATTTCATATATAGTTAGTTCCACTAACTATATATCGCGCACCCGCAATCCACTGCTGATGATGTCACATATTACATCATTCATGACATGGTTAGTGACATCACTGATGACATCACTGATGACATCTCAAATGACATCACTGATGACATCTCAAATGACATCACTGATGACATCTCAAATGACATCACTGATAAAATCACTGATAACATCTCATTTGACATGACTGATCACATCACTGATGATAACATTCATGTGATAATACCATGAACCTCTTCAGACTCTAATATAACCTTAGATACAATCAGTGTAAACAGACAGTCACAGACTGTCACTCATCCATGGAGTTACTCACACACCTAGTCAGTTATGCAAAAAATCAATCACACCTCCATTTTCTCAACTATACAGTTATACACACCTTACTTATTCAAACATATACTAACACATATTTACTTTACTCTCTTATACAATCCCTGATACATGTTCACAATGATCCATACAGCCACTCACACATTCACTGGCTCTTATGCACAGTTATTTATATATGTCAACTCTCACATGTACTGTGTTTTACATATGTACTTACTTTGACATGTAGCACTGAGATATCCATTCACTCACTAATACACTCATGCACAGTCAACCGCCCATACAGCTGTTTCCACATGCACTTTTGAACCCATACATATAGTGAATCAACTACTCACATATCTATGTACAGAGTCACACACCTCCCAGCCACCCATACACACACACTCAGTTTCCCATACAAATACTTGGACAACCAATGAATAACCCATACAGTTACTCATATAGCTACTGATCAACATATGCAGCAGTTTGTAGAACAACAGATATAATGATGCACAAATTAAAACAGTTCAGTCACTAACCCATGCACTCAGTGAGACACATTTAATCACTCACTCATACAGTCAGTCATGCACCTACTAAATCCTTCATCCAGACACTTATACATCCACTCATTCTTCAATATGTAAGACATATTTTAACTTTACAGAAACATACAGTCACTGGATGTTGTCATCAGTGATGTCATCAGTGATGTCATTTGAGATGTCATCAGTGATGTCATCAGTAATGTCACTAACCATGTCATGAATGATGTAATATGTGATATCATCAGCAGTGGATTGTGGGTGCGCGATATATAGTTAGTGGAACTAACTATATATGAAATTTCAATGGTTTTGTGTGAGTAAAATAAGGTTTTGAAAAGGCTAATCCCTAACTATATATGGTCTATAACCAATGGTTTTTTCAGTGAATATATATATATATATATATATCTATATATATATATATATATATATATATATATACATATAAATATGTTTACCATATCTACCTCAAAATTGTATTGTATCGACAGCATATCCTATGCAATTTTTTTTAAGTACAGTCACTATGTAACTATATTTACTCCAAATGTAACACATGTAATCTGTTGCTATGCCAACTCTGTGAAGCGCTGTGATGCCTTCGGGTCATGTTCACGCTGTACAAAACTCAATAAATAAATAAAGCTTCTCCTTTAAGAGCCAATGAGAAATAGCCAGTTGAAATTCCAATTAAATACTGTTTCATTTTCAGATTGATTTAAATCTCTTTGGAAAATTTAGTAGGAGGGCAATTATTTTTTTTGCATTAGCATCTTAACACTCCAACTACTTAGTTTTGTGTTAGTACCATATTTTTATTTAGTGATATCAGGCAGATAATTGTCAAGTGGGGGCTTTCAAGGAGGCAAGATCCCATTACCCTCTGCAGCTGTCCCATTTCTGCCATTTTCCCCTCTGTCTCTGGATTTTACCATGTATTCTAACTCTTTATCAAATGTGCCCAAGACTTGTGGGGACATCTTAAACTACAAATCTAGTGCATCTGAGGGACTACCTATGATGTGGAAACCTCTCAATTGTAGTAGTAGTGGTAGCCTCCATTGGTGCCCCACACACCGTAAACTTGAGAAGGTACTCCAACCCTTTCGTCTGAGGCCTTGACAGGTTAAATCATAAAATTGCAGTATAAAATATTACAATCAGTGCAAACAAAGTACAAGCATATTGCATGACCACAATTTGTTTATATTTAGAAGAAAGGCAAGATGAATGCTACACTTACCCTGCTACTATCAATCCCAACTCCTCACAGACATGTTCTATAGGCCGCTTAAGAGTTCAGACTTAGGTATAACTAAATGTAATTAATTAATGGGAAAATGATCAACTGTTTAAATGGTTTTACACAAATAGGCGACAAAAAATGGCTTCTGTTGGTGTTTCGGTGTTCGATTAAGAAAATTGCGTCACAGTGAGGACCTCATTTACAAAATATTGTTTCTGACGTAAGGTATACTCTAAGCTTCCAAAGCCATTTATAGCTATTTGAGACTAGGAGAAAACATTTGTAAAACCACGCAGAGTTCCATTCAGTGTACTGAATTAATTTTTATTTAATTGGAAAAAACCCTTGTTAACATGTAAGTCAGCACTGCCGATTTTGAAATGTAGCGCCTCAGCTGAGACATGAGTTGGACACTAGAAAGGTTGGTGTGATACATCACAAGTGATCCTCTTTTCATTTTCCTACATGAATATTGTGTAGGTATGATACCAGGAGCCAATTAAATATAATCTAGTTTAATTATAGCTAGCATAAATCACACTCTGTCACTGTTGATTGCATAAGGATATTGTTTTTATCATGTTAGGCTCTTAACCATCAAGTACACTGCTGTGAGCAAATCAAGCACCAGAAGCTTCACAATTTGTTCCTCCTATCAGATAATTAGATAGAAAATAAAAACACATGCATCTATATGCTTCTGTTTTGCCTACTTGCCACAGAAAAGCCAGCTGTACATACCCAATAGTTGCTAAATGTACACCAAGCAGCAATCAAATAAAAATAGTTGTATGAAACCACAGCAGCAATCACGTCTTGTCAGTAGCAGCCTTTATGAAAGGGTATACATCTGTTACCTCTGTAATAATTGCTTCAATTATGCTATGCTCACTATTCTGAATTATTTGACCTACTGACCTAGTCGTTCTTTGACTAGTCCCTTTATTATATCACATTCGGTTACCAGTGCAGTTTTGCCCAAAAATGGTGTTCCATATACGAGCCTCTCAATACCTGTCCTGTCTGTTTCGGACTTACTCAGGTCTTTGCAGCAGAACTAGCCTCCTCCAATAAAGACATCAGAAACAATGCTTAATTTGAGCCGGTGGGATCCACCAGCACTTTTTTTCTGCATCAGACTTTTACTGAGAGCAAGAAAGGGAAAACTCACAGACTGGGAAGAGAAAGACAGAAAACAGTCACAAAAGGAGAAAGCAAGAACCGCCAAGAGTGCGATAAATGGGAAGGGAGTATCTGGTGGTGGAGTAAAGTGGCATGAGGTGGCGGAGTCAAGTCCACGAAGCCTTGGTATTTGGAGAGCCAACATTTAAGAGCATCAGACACAGGATTCTGAGCAAAGCTTTGGGCACTGGCTCTCCTTCCTTTTCATAAATTAGGCACGGGAGTGCTTTTGCATATCCACCTCTGAGTATTGTCTACCTTCTTCGACCTGCTGGTGTTATAACTGTGCTCACTTTTGTCCACAGGACAGTTCCCTGAGTATATGTAGTGGTCTCAAAGGAGCCTCCTAGGATCTGCTTAGGAGTGTTTTCAAGTACAATGACACTGACACTGCTCTACTACATGACCAAATCACTAACTATTGCTATTACAAATCAATATATCCTAAAAAGGCGCCCTTGATAAATGTGCATAATCTTTGGCACTGAAATTGAAATCAAACAACATACCACAAAATAATAGCAAGCTTCAACATAATAATATATTTAAAAATAAGGGCCCAAACCACAGGATTCTGAGGCCCATATTTATCAAGCTTTTGCTTCTCCCTTGCATTGCGCAAGGGGGCGCAAGGATGATGCAAAACCTAAGTGAGTTTTATCAAGCCATGCAGGGCCTCCTTGCATGGCCTTGCATGGCTTGATAAATCTAGAGTAACGAAAGTCAGCGCAAAATCACTGCCTTGCATTATTCTCAGGCTGGAAGAGCATTACATGAGTGCAGGTTGAGTGTTCCAACTCATGGATTTGGAGCATTCCCAGATTTACCATTAGTGGTCGACTTGGGACTGCATCAAAATGCTACACCTCCCCAGGAGAGGCATAACCAGTGTACAAATCTTTATTTCTCCTAGTTTTTCTGCAGCACACATAGAAAGTGGACAATGCTTCTCAGGACAATTTTTGGGCAGGAAGGTGCTGCTTCCTGCAATCAAACAATCCTGCCGGCATCCTTGCAACATGACGCAAGGGCACCTGCATTGGCATTAGGTAGCCAAAAGTGTGCCAGTGCTAGGAAAGGCTGGGGGATGAGGTCCCCAAGGCCTAATAAGGTTCAGGGAGGTGGGGAGGGAGACCATGTACCCCCTTTCTCTATCGTAAAGGAAAGGGCTGTGCAATGGGGTCCCCAGGGCCTAATATGACTAAGAAGTGAGTCCTCTTGGCCACCCTCCGGTTTAAAAAATAAAAGGACCTGTGTGATTCGGTCCACAGGTCTAATATGGCTCGGGAAGGGGCGCACATGGATTCCTCCCCTTTAATAAACATAAGGTCCTGTGGCTAACCCTTACCACGCCCATCGGAAGACCATGCACAGTGGAGGGTTGGCTTTATGTATTACTTTACATTAAACAAAAGCGAGAAATTCACTGAAAAAACGAAGATTAAAATAACATTATAGTTAGGTGAATATGTCAGTGACAACATTAAGGTTTTGAACTAAAATAAACACAGAAATTAACCATTTGTTGTTGAACTTACATTGAGAAATTAAGTTGATCTAAGTAGAAAAGTGGGTACTGTTAACACTGTTTATGGTATGCAGAGGGTTTACTCTGTACCACACTGTTTGCAGACAATGAAACTCTCATGAGAAATACACCACGGAGTATTAGCAAGCATTTGCAATGCGATAGGTCTCGCATTAGTAAAAGTTTGAGCTTTTGGCGTTGCAAATAATAATGCAACACCAATAACTCTAATTTTTAGTAATGCGAGGCCTTTCGCCAATAGACAGCTACACAAAAATAACGATCAACACAAAAATCACTCTCAATAGAAAGCAACAAAAACAAATATAGAGCAACCTAAAAGTAAAGACGCTTTTAGAGCAATATAAAAACTACCAGACTTCACTAAGTAACAAGAACAGACCCACACAAGGAGAAACAAAAAACAAACTAGAGAGAAATACAAAACTAACAGAGCAACACTAAATATACCACACAACGTAAATTGATGCAAAAAATAACTACCCATGCCTACTTAGTCCTCAGAAGTTCGCACTGGATGTTTCTAGTGAAACAGGACAAAGACTGATTCACATACAGGTACCATCCATGTTGGCATAGTAGGCGAAGAATGATAGTGTGTAGGGCAGCCCTGAGCGATCAAAATGACTGAAATTAATTCAAGCACTCCTTTAATCACCTTTTTGTTTGTTGCAACAACAAAACTGTTGTTGGAAGGTGGATATTCTTTACTTGATATTTTCCCAAAAGCTGATTCCCTTCTCCTCCTTTAGAAGTGAATGTATTGAAACCGTGACTGTAAGCAGAAAAGGGAATGCAAAGGCCAGTGAATACACAACATGGGCCTGGGGGGGAAGACATGATGGAGATACTGAATGATAGGAGTGATTAAATCTGTCCTGTGTCAGTAGCCAACCTCAGAGAGGTTTTCTTATGTGGCGTTAATCTTATGTTGTGTTATAGCGTGTTATAGAATTTCTATAGTACACATCTGCAATGAGAATGTATTCGCACCATCCACATACCAGTTATGTCTGAATAAACTGTTTACGCTTGGAACGTGAGATCTCTTAAAATCATATATGTCTACAGTACATGCTCCTTTAATTCTGTATTTCCTTCTTCTAAATAGCTCTATAAATGCACAAACCAGCACTACGCCCGTGCCATCACCCCTTAATGAAATGTCTGTGGAACAAGGAATGCAATGGGGCTAGGGCAGGGGTCTCCAAACCGGTCCTGGAGGGCCGGATCCATGCCAGATTGTTTGGATATCCCCATTGAGATACATGTAGTCATTTAAAAAATCTGGCATGGATCCGGCCCTCCAGGACCGGTTTGGAGACCCCTGGGCTAGGGGATGTCGGCGCTAGGGCAGGGACAATATCATTGCCAGGACAGGATCACACTAACAATGTGACATAGAATACACTAACACTGAGGCAGGGAGGCACTCACCTTGAGACCCTAGAGATTATGGCCTTAGGGCAGGGAGATTCGTACACTGACATTCACTGGACACAGTGGACAGTGAATAATTAGGACCCAGGAAGTGGCACATACAGTGGGTGATGTTGGCACCATAACTGTGGGAAACGTATACAGGGGCAGAGAGATACACACACTGGATAAGAACTGATACTGTGACAGGGAATACATTGGCACAGGGATCACACTAACTCTGAGCCAGGCAGAGACTTTGCATGCTGGGACTTGTAGTAAATCTTCTTCCATTATATACCGGTCCGAAGTACTAAAAGAAAGCAAAATAGAGGAAAAACAAGGGACTGTTAGTAAATTGCAACTCTAAAAATCTGTACAAATTCTCTTTGAAAGTGACTTCTATTCCACCCTCTTTGTTCGGCTGTGAATACAATTATTTTCAAGCTATATTTTTTTACTTCCTTTTTAACATCCAATTCCAGTTGCCTAAACAAAAGCAACCTCAAGAACAACCATGCACCCAGCTAAGTATGTATCCCACCACAACAGGTTTTTTTCTCCTGCCCTGCGAGATTTGCCATTCTCAAGAGAAGGTGTGCCCTTTTCTTCATTTGCAGAAAGACATATAGAATGATTGCTAGAGCAACAACTGAGAGAGAACACACAGCCCTTCTGTTCATCAATAAGCCGTTATTATTTTTTGCTTAATCGGCTGTTTAAGGAGCCATTCCCTAAAATGATATAATAGACCAAAACATTTCCTGTGCTGTGCATTTGACTCCCGCGCAGGCATGCAGTGCTTGCAGCCAACTGACTGGGCAATTACCCTGGTAGTGCATGATCACTGTGCTGTGTCATCAGCACTGTCCCTTGCGACAGAATCTGCTCCATGCAGCCAAACACATCCTGCAAAACTGCCTCAGGCACCTCTGGCGACAAGAGTAAACTGAAATAAAACTAGCATTGGCAAAGGCAGCCAATGTGGCCTAACGGTTAATCTGCTCTCCTTCGAAATAAATAATCAGGACAACTAGGGGTTGAGGGGGCTCACGGCATGCAAACCTCATCCCACTCTTGCTCATGGCAAGACAACATAAGGGGGCAATGAGCCAAGTATACTTGCCACACTGTTGAATCCATGCCCCTCATCTCTTGTTGCGCTTGATAAATTACTCCACAACTTTTTTTTTTATATACAATGTATCAATTTGCCATCAACAAGAGCCCCAGGAGCCCGCCTTCTCTGCACGGTGGGACCGAAGGCCATCACTTCTCAAGTTCAGTGGCACTCCGAGCCGGATATGTAAATAGATCATTGTAGGAACAAGAGCGGCAGCTGTTAAAGGGACCCAGCGTGAGGGATGAGGTATTTGTTTAGTTGGATGTGTCCGACAATAACCTTTGTCCGCATATGAAGTGGATGCATGTATCCAATCAGCCATCAGTCAGTAAGGAGATCAAGAGAGGCAGCAAACGCACACCAGCTCGGTTCCTAAACTGCCCAGCGTTTGTCTGGTGGAGTCTATTGACAGTTGTGTGCGCAGGCTGCCGGGTGTGAGATGCCACACACCAAGATTGCATGTCTAGAAACAAACAACGCTCTCTGCTAGGAGCGAGCAGGCGGCCTCTGGAGCCCGCGTCCTCTGCACGGTGGGACCAAGGCCGTCACTTCTCGAGTTCAGTGGCACTCCAAGGCGGATATCTAAATAGATCAACGTAGGAGCAAGAGCAGCAGCTGTTATAGTTTGGCAAGCTGCGCAGCCGCCATTGTATTGCTGAAAGTAAAGACACATGAAACAAGGAGTAGGAGATGGTGCGCTTTAGTATTCCAAGTCCTTGTACGACTGGTGAGTGCAGTGTGGCTCATGGTAGGTATGCCCAAGTCTGTGAAAGCACATCGGGCCCAGTGCTCTGCCCGCTACCTCCGTGTGTGGGTGGGCAACTACCACACGTTAAACCCCATAGAATGAAGGAAGGTAGCAGATCTTGGGGGCAGTCATCCATTGACTGGTGTGTACTGCAGCTTCAAACCCAGGCACGGTAGGAAGCAACCATCATGCCATTTATTTTATTTATCTTGTTGACCTCTGAAGTATGAAGGGCAGAGTCTGCCTGCAGAGGCCTGTGGACCGTTGATCTGCAACTTGCAGCATGCCCTTAACTCCCTGAGTTAACTCATCAGCTGTATGCTATGCAGTGTGAATCAGCAGACTTCACTCTTCCTATTATTCCATCTCTTTCTGTCTTGCTCCTCATTTACTGAAAACCGTGACTTAAAGAAACGGTTCACAACCTCTCTTTCCTTCTTTCATTTAGTTGCGTCCCTGTGAAATGGATCCAAAAAAGAACAAGCCCGTGAGAGGCGTGCGCAAGTGCACCACAACAAGACTTCTGATTTCAATTATCACGGCCGAGTCTGGGAACGATAATTGAAACCACATGCCGGCCGTGCGGGTAACCGACACCATTAGGCCATGACTAATTGCGTGCTGTCTTTGGTAAAAAGACGCACTCAAAAGCCAATATCGTGTCACAATAACAAAAGCACACGCACAAGCATGTGGTCAGCTTTCTGTAGCCCCTTAAAGCCCCTACATGAAGTCTCGCTGTGCGACCAATGCTGCGCACTGCAACACTAGGTGCGAGACCTACAAAGTATCTACTAAGAACAGTGTACACTGTATTCAAAACTTGTCTAAAGAGTGACTATACACTTAAAATAATCATGGTCTGAAGGTGCTAAAGATTATATTACCAGCAGCCTTCATACTGTGGTAAAAACTTTACAGGTATCCCATCTTCTGAATCAAAACAAGCATATGTACATAGGTTAGTACCTTGTGCACACAGTCTTCTATGTTGAGTAGATATTGTCATGCTGAGACCATTCTGCCTACTAAGTCAAGGCTGCTTACAATACTTAGTATGTATTATATAGTATCTTTGCCCTGCTGGAAACATTTTCTGTAGTACCAAGGTACTTGTGTAGAACATAATGAACCCAAATCATCAATTGTCACCTGAACAGAGTTACCCTTAAATAAGGAGATGTATAACTTGCTGAGTAACTCCACATACCTATGATGCCTTGGGAGCACATGTATTTTATCAACACTCACACCCATATGCTGGATCTTCTGCTTTAGACAGATTAACAATTTCTCATAAACAGGGTATCGGCCTAAATGAGGAGCATATAGACTAATTGTATTCCCTTGCACAGCTTGCATCAGCACAGACTTTCTTCTAATCAAAGTCAATCAAAACCAAACGGACAATGTTCTAATTCATGACAATGCTATATATGACATTCCTTCTTTGATTACAGTAGTTCCAATATTAACAAAAGTTGTATCGACACTTACACCTTGAGATTTGTGGATGGTTACAACATATGTTACAGACAGTGTGAGCTGGTTTCGCTGGACGTTTAAGTCTTTCATTAATAAAAAAAACGCACAGCTCATCACCAATTTGCTTAACACCATCAACCATTCAACCTCATCAAATGTTGTGACCAAGTATTCCACCTCATCTCTATTTGGGTATTTAATGAAATGTATAACTTTACCCATTGCACTATTTATCAACTGTTCTTCAACATTTAAATTAAAATGCAAAATTATAGGACAGTTTTTGCAGACACATAACTGCTTCTCTAACCCTGTAATTTTTGATACAGACTCCAATTTTGCTCAGTTTATCTGTGATTACTATTGTGACTCCCTGATGTTCCATTTCATCAGTAGCTGTAATTTCAAAAATATCTTCTTTCTCTAGTTGTAGGAATTCTTTATTGAATATTGATCACTCCTGAAGGTTTGCCATTAAACTTCTGTTCTTTAATGACATTATTCATTAGTTCTGCTGCTGCATTATTAGATGGAAATAGTTTCATGATAACGCAAGTTTTAAAAACATGTTTCCCTTCAAACTCCTTCTCTTATGTCCTTCATTATATCTCCATATTCAAGTTTTGATGCTTGCCGCATATTTCTCTCTAATCCTTTGAATTAAAAGTTTTGACAAATATTCACATTTTCAATACATCTTAGAGATTTTTCTGTTTCTTTATTTAGAAGTTTCTGGAAAACAGGCTGTCCTTTTGCACATGTTGTAGTAGGTCACAAAAGACAATTACATGGTTCCCACCAAAGAGTACATCATAGGTTGCTCATAGTATCTGCTGCAAACTTAAATGTATGAAGGCAAGCATTAGGTTTGAAACCATACTCGTTTCATCAATAATTAGAAGCTTCATATTTTTTTAATATTATTGCTACTGATGACAAGCATCACCAGCTAATTTCTGGAATTCTAGTTTGTTGTCATTTTCCACAGGTATCATTATTAGTCGATGAAGAGTAATTCCTTTCATTTTATGTGCAGCTTATTCTGTTAGTGCAGTAACTACACATGGCAAATTTGAATGTGTGGTCTTCATTAGATAAATGGTGAGTACTTTAATTAGGAAACTTTTTCTAGTGCCGGCTTGACCAATTATGAATAGTAGTTTGGTTTAAATTAAATACATTCACACTGTCTCTTCTCATGCATGCTCTATTTTAACATAAACTTTTTAAAAATTTATTTCTGCCCATTATTCGTTTGTTGAACTAGCTGTTTGAAATCTACAGTTTCCTGTCTTGCTTGCTGCATTGCGTTCTCTACCTCATTCATAGCTATTGCTACTTCATTTTGACCAATAGGATCTTGACTTGCTCGTGCAGAACTTTGACTGCTGTGAGAACTCGCCCTGGCTTTCTCAGCAGCATTTGTTTCTTCATGTTCAATCTCATATCTCAACATTTGCAGGTAGTTTTGAAGCACTTAGCACTCAATAGTGTCTTTCACAGCATTGAAACAGCCTTTGCAACAGTCACAGGGACAGATATACACAGTTTGTTCCGCTCGGAAATGGCCCGAAAGAGGCTGTTTGTGACCTGAAAAAAGTGTTTTTAAATGTACAAAGCCCTATTTGCGGTTTGGCAAGCTATTACTGAATCACACATTGGGCTTGTGATTCACTATTATGAAGGAGTATGCCAAGGGTGTTGTTTACCAATAATGTGTTGCAGGGGCATGCATGAATGTTTTGCAACTGGAATGCAGTGGCAAAACATTCATACTTTTTTTTAAAATCTCTTTATTGGCATTTCAAAAAATAGTGCAATATGAATATAGTAAAACCATTAGGAAACAGGTCATCACCATACTACATTTGTCATTCAAGTGGAGAAATTGCATGGCTATAGTCATAACGTAAGGCACATCTACTACCGCAAGCAATCATGGGGACTTAATTACATCACTTTCCTGTACAGCAGGGTTGGCATTTAAATACTCCGTTAGATATTTCCAATAGTCTTTTGGTCTGGACCGAACTGGTAGCTCCTCTTCATACGTCCTCAATGTGTCTTGACAATGAGACATGTCTTTAATCCATTGCCCAACCGTTGGTGCCAATCTACTCTCCCAACTTATAGAAACTCTTTTCTTGGCAAGTAGCAGTGCTCCCGCACAGAATTTTCATTTTGTCGCCTTAACATTGTGCAAAAGTCCCAGCAAACATACACGTATACTGCAATCAATGACAGTGCCCACCATTTCTGGTAGTGTATTAGTCACCTTTTCCCAGTATTCCTGCACCCTCAAGCAGCTCCACGCTAAATGTATGAAGTCAGCTTGATCAGCTACACAACGTTTGCAACGTGCATTTGGCCGCAGCCCATACCTACACAGTTTCGTAGGTGTATGATATGCTTGGTGGAGGTACTTGAAGTCAATAATCCTCAGAGAACCATTAGGTGTCAGCAGTTCAATCAATATACAGGCATTGTGCCAATCTTTCTCTGTGAGTGGATTGTCTAATACGGAGCTCCATCTGTCCCTGGCCTTGTGAGTGTCATAGTTTAGCTCATTCTGTGTGACTGTGTATAAGCGGGAAACCAAATGTGTAGTGTTCTGGGAGGTCAATATGAGTTGCAGGGAGTCAAGCTGTACTGGTTCGTTTGGGTAAAAAGGATAGAGTTTCTTAATGGCTTCCTGCAATCTATAGAAGGTGAAACGGAACAGTAGTGACTGATTCTGTATAAATGCTAAGTCCTCTGTTGTTTTAAATGTCCCGTTATGATACAGGTCTCCCAGTGTATCCAATCCAACCTGTCGCAACAGCCCCGCACCCACCTCCTCATTCGTAACCCACAGTGCAGGGTGGGAATGTAGCGAGAGAGCCGGAGCATAAAGCAGCAGCTTACATGTAATTTGTCCCAAGCGACGCCACGCTTCATTGGTGGTATCTATCGTGTTAATGTCTTTTGTGTGTAACGGCGGTCTTTTATGACTAATTATTGCTGTTAGTGGTATTGGCGAGGCATCTCCCTCCTCCATCGCCGTGTGTGTCAATAATGGGACGTTATGATACCAATATGCAGCATATTGTGCCTGGGCGCATAGGCAGAACAGGAAGAAGTCAGGTACGCACAGTCCACCCTTCGAGTATGGTAACGTCAAAGTTTTCAGTTCCACACATGCTTGTTTGCCTGCCCATATCAACCTGAGCACCATTGAAGATATTCCTTTGAAAACTACCTTCGATGGGAGGATGAGAATATTGTTGAAAAGATAGAGGAGTTTGGGAAGTATTACCATTTTAACAATCGCTATACGGTCCACTAGTGACAATGGGAGCTGTATCCAACGGCTTATTTTATCTTCCAATGTAGCAATCACTCTCCCATAGTTCATTCTGATAGCAAGTTCCGGATCTCTGTGGAACCAGACTCAGAGATATTTAATTGGATCTGTCTGCCATTCCAACGGGAATTCAGTGGCATGTGGAAGTGTGGTGTCAGTGAGTGGAATGATGGAGGATTTGTCCCAGTTTATTTGGAGTCCTGAGTGCCTGCCAAATTTAAAATATTCCCGCAATAATGGTGACAAGCGTGTCTCAGGATCATGCACATACAAAAGCATGTCATCTGCTTACAATGAAATGTGTAGGGGTCTACTGGGAAATTGCAGCGCAGACGGACGGTGGTGCTGCCTTACTTTGTAGGCCAGCGGCTCTCGGGCAAGAGCAAATAGCAGAGGGGAGAGCGGACGTCCCTGTCTAGTCCCACGTTCTATGTTGAAAGCATCAGATACATAACCATTTACTCTAATTCTAGCCACTGGGTTTGTGTAGAGAAGCTGAATCCATTTCGTGAATAGTGGGGAGAAACCCATTCTATTGAGTATCGTGATGAGATACGACCATTCGATGGAATCGAATGCCTTAGCTGCATCTAACATGACGGCTACCGCTTTGGTACTTGGAATCAGGTAATGAGACAGTGCAAATAGGGTCCGGGTATTATGCGAGGTGGCTCTAGATGGTATGAAGCCTGATTGGTCTGGAAGGACCAAGTTGGTCATGAGAGGTTGCAGTCTCGTAGCGAGCAGTTTGGCTAAGATTTTAAAATCCACATTTAGCAATGATAATGGACGATATGAGTCGCATAATTCAGAATCTTTTGCTGGTTTTAACAGTGCTATCATTACTGCTTCCCTTAACGTTGGTGGGAGTATGCCCTTCTCAAATGCATCTCCATACATTGCTACTAGTCTGGGCGCTAATATATCAGTGAATGCTTTATAAAATTCACATGTAAACCCGTCTGGGCCCGGGGCCTTCCCATTGGGCAATGTCTTGATTATATCAGAGACCTCCTCTACTGTTATTGGAAGTGAGAGATAGGTGCGCTGTGTGTCCGAGAGCCACGCTATGGTCACATCTTCGAGATATTTAAAGATTTCGACAAGCGTCTTAGTAGGCTGGGATTTGTATCATTTACTATATGTGGCTACAAATCTACTAAGTATGCCCGGTGGGTCTGCACACATGTCTCCAGTTTCATCCCGAATATGCAGTCTAGCTTGGGGTCCTTTACCCTCACAGATTCTGGAGGCGAGCACCCTGCCCGATCTACCTCCCTCGCCAAATGCCCTAGCTTTGTGTCTTTTATGGATATATTTGATCTCGTCCGCTGCATATGATTGATATTCTGGCAGTTTAGCCCATATAGTAGGATCTTGCGTCTGCTCATATTGAGTTTCTGACGATTTAAGTTCAAGATCCCTGCTGTAGTGCTTATACAAAATCCACGTAGTGTGGCCTTAAAGGCTTCCCAAAGAAGGGAGGAGTCATCCGTGGAGGGTTCGTTTGCATGGAAATAATCCTTAATCGCCTTATGTATGGTATCCGTGTAAATGGAATCTGTGAGGGCAGTGGCATTGAACCTCCAGCTAAATGGTAGTGGCGAGTAGCTCGGAATGCGGAGCGTCAGCCTGATGGGATTATGATCAGAGAGGGTTTTGGGCATAAATGCAATCCCCGTGGTCCACAAAAGGGAGTTGTCAGAGCCTAACCAGTAATCGATACGGGACCAACTGTTATGTGCCGCCGATGTATGTGTTTCTTCTCTGATGTTGGGATGTCGTACTCTCCATATATCTTTTAATTGCAGGTCAGTCATGACATCTAGTATCTTTCCCCGTGCTTGTTTGTGTGTCTCAGTCGTCGCCCCAGATCTATACAGCTGATCATCCAATGCTAGATTTAGATCACCTCCCCATAATAGTGTTCGATCTGAGTCGCCGTGTAAATGTTGCCAACCCTCATGATAAAAATCAGGTGTATCAGTATTCGGACCATATGTGTTAATAATTGTTAGTCGCTGGCCACCTAGTGTCCCCTTAAGAATCAGGTAGCGCCCCTGACTGTCAGTGATTGTATTGTCAATTTTAAAGTTGGTGCCTTTCTTCACCAGGATAGAGACCCCCTAGAGTATGTGGAGTATGTTGCATTATGAATGGATTCTGCCCAGCGGCGGCCGGGAGTAGAATGAGAGTATGGTGCTAGGTGTGTCTCTTGGAAGAGTACTATGTCGATGTGCCACCTATCCAGGCTTGTGATTAATTGTCTGATTTTCTTTGGATTTGCGAATCCCCGTATGTTTCACATGAGTAAATTTAAATGTTATCTATCCGGTCCATCCTGGGTCATAGGTGCCATTGTTGGGTAAAAACATGTTTACAGACCGTGCTCATGCAGTGTCCCCCTAGGCGAGAAAGCCAACATAGAGTGCCTATCTTCAGTGCAACATGAACAAAACTTCCAGCTCGAATATCAGCAATGCATCTCAAGTGTGATGTCCCTTGAACTAATCCAACATCCCAGCCCTCCCACCCCCCACCCACATCAGCAGCCCAATCCTGTCGAGGCCATGAACCCCCCCTAACATTCCAGTAGTACATAAACCGTGTGGGGAGCACCCATATGGGGTTCCGCCTAGGGCATATTACACCATCCAACTAAGTGGATGTGGGCAGATCATAATATCATCATATGCAAACATAGTATAACGTTTATAGGAATAGAGCGCATCAGAAGGAAGAACTGTTATCATTATGCTGCTAAACTTAACAATGCCATCGTCAAAGTCTATATGCCTCCAAGGACAGTGTTGCTCGCTCCAATATATAGTGTAACACCTGATGTTATTAACTATCCTACAAGGCCTGTTGCAAAGCGATATAGTCAATGCGCTACCGAGGCTAGGACCTTTGTTGTATAACACAGGAGTTCACGTGCAGGTATAACTGCACTAGACTGAGCGAGTTGACCATCCTAATTAAAATGTCACTGAACAGTGCAGAGCATGAGTGGAGACCATAGTAGCCAACCCATTAAAGGCATGTAGGGGCCACAGTGTAATATTGATAAGCCATCTCGCTTATTACAATTATCAAATCAAAAACAGTATAGGTCAGCATTGTCTATGCCACTTGTGTTCCAAGATCTGGGACTCCATCAGTGTCTCATATATAATGCCCGGTCATGTCCAAATTTACGTAGTCTTTGACATGGCAACTTACCGCTAGGGCCGCAGCTGACGATATCCTGTGGCACGCTGCGCAATGACAGCGCACCAGGTAAGTAGAACATAAACCACCTACTGTCAGGTCTTCTCCACTAGGCGGCATGTGTGGCATCTGATATTCAGTCTGAAGCATGGATTTGATCATCTTTTTCCCACTCCTTGCTGTGTTTCCCAATTTTCTTGATGAACTCCTGTGCAGCCTTCAGCGTGGACAGAATCGTCGGCTTGCCTTCCCATGTGATCTTCAGACGCGCGGGATACAGCATTGCATAGTCTATCTGCATGGTTCGTAGCTTCCCTTTAACTGCTGCAAATTCCTTGCGCGCCTGCTGTACCGCCATGGTATAATCAGGGTAGAATTCCAGTTGGTTGCCTTGATAGTTGACTTGTTGCTTTTTCTTGCCATTCGCTAAATACAGTCACGATCAAGATATTTGAGTAAACGCGCTACTATGGGCCTAGGTGCTGCTCCTGGAGGCAGGCGAGGTGCCAGCGATCTGTGGGCGCGTTCTACTATGAATAGTTGGGACAGGTGCTCCGCATAAGTCCTCCACATACGTCTCCATTCTGCCTGTGTTTGTTGATTCAGGAACCCCGGCTATTCGAACGTTATTTCGGCGGGATCACGCTTCCAAGTCTTCAGCCTTACTTTTAATCACTTCTAGCACTTTCTCCATCCCATTACATTTAGTAGTTGTCGTCTTTGCTTCATCTTCCACCGCCGACAGTCAGTTCTCAGCTTCATCCAGTCTCTCACCAGACAGTTTTGGTTTTATGTTTATCAGGCTTTCCCATGGTGCGTGCGTCGACGACTAGTGATCCAAATCGCTCTACTGGCAGATAGTCAATGTCTATCTGCGTGACTTTGTACTGCTGTGCCCACTAGTATGATAGTTTGGCGTCGAGGCGTCCTGACCATGTATGGTAGACCTCTTGTGCCCCTGAATATAAGCAAGGATTGTGCAGTGCTTGTGACGCCAGCCCAGTCGGTCTTTCTCTGTGGACTAGGAAATGAGGTCCCCTCACCCAGCCGCAAGCCCTAGTGTGGGCAGACTGTCTCCTCCGCCATTCAGCCCGCAGGTATATCGTGGTTGAGCTGCATAGTGCGCCTTCACTACAAGCATAATTCAGTTTGCCGAGACGTGTTCAGTAATGGTTACCACCTAACTGTGAAGCTTCCGTAACTAGCTCGGTGGCATTTTCGTTCCGCAAAGTTCAATCGTGCAAAATGGCTGCTCACTATCTCCCTGACAGTTATTCTTGCTTTGTATCTGCCATAGGAGTCTGCAATGCAGGCTGTGGTCAGTACGTAATATACAGCATGTCTAACATCGGAGGTACACTCTATCTTGTGGTGTTGTCTCAATTACAAATGCACCGGTGATCTCAGCGCCATCGTGTCCCGTAGAACCGCGATTCGCAGAATAGAGGACCTCAGTGTGCAGCATACAGTCTGTCAGTTGCGCTATTGTGTGCTGAGTTGGCATATTGCGTCTGATTATTACGCAATTTTTTTACGTGTTTCCAGTGTGGTAGCATCGTGGAGATTACTGCAGCGCCTCCCTCTCAGCGCATGTATCTGCTCCCACTTGACCCGATAGCATCAGCAAACACCTGGCGCCGCCATTTTAGCTCCCTCACTGCCAATTCGCCTCCAACAGCCCTCCCGGGTCCGTATCATCCGTGATGTCCTTCTAGATCTAGGTCACTCTCAGCGCACTCACCGCAGTTCTTTGCTTGCTGGTTTGAGCTGAGTATGCCATTTGCCGAGATCACCAGGGCTTTCAAAGGCTGCTTCTGGTGCATTCAGCAGCGCGGATTCGCCATCTTGTCAATAAGCTTCCCCAGTCGCCCAGCTCTTTGATGTATTTCCACCGTTTTGGAGCAGTGTAGTCACCCGCAGCTGTGCCCCGCAGTAGCTCTGTGCATTCCGATGTGCACTTCTCATGCCGGTTTCACATATTTTGCCGATTTAGTGCTGACTTTCAGCAGGACATAGATCTGCCCGGCGGAGCTGTCTTATTAGGTAGCCATTCTGCTTTGCGCCCTCTAGCGCCCCCGGCAAAACATTCATATTTTACCGACTCCATGAAGGAGGTGGTAACCCATTCACAAAGGGAAAGGGTCCCTGAGGGGCCCCTTTCCCTTAGTGAATGTGGGACCCAACATTTTTTAAGAGCCGGCAGTGGTCCCACGGACCACTGTCTACTCCAATACAATGAGAAGGAAACATTCAATTTTTCTTTTTTAAATTCATCCAAGTGTCTTTTAAGGATAAAGTTCTGCATTTCAAAATAAAAAAATTATATTTTTATAAAAGCATAGGCAAAAGAAACAGCTGATGGATGGAATGCTGGACAATGCACATTTTCACCCCAGTCACAAGGATCTGGGTTTAATCCATCATTCTTTTACTCACCACACCACCTCAGTTTGGACCCAACTATATGCAAATCAGTCTTGACCCTGTTTCTTGAGGGAACAGTGCAGCCCGAACTGACAAGCCAGGTCCTCCCTGGACCGGAAACAAGCATCCTGGGACCGCTTTCAGGGCATCACTCTTCATCAGCCAGGCTAGCTTGAATCCAGTGGTGTAGGGAGCACGGAGCCCACATCTGGGCATACCCTTCCCACTTAGGGCAACATATGCAAAAGAAACAGTTGATGGAAGGAAAACAAAATTATAGACTTAGGCCCAGATCTCTGTACTGGGGTGAATATATGACATTGTTCTGCATTCTGTCCATCAATTGTTCTTTTTGCATTTTTCACCCCGAGTGGGACGGGTATGCCTAGGGAAGACCTTGCCTGGCACTTCGGGCTGGACTGTTCTCATGAGGCACAGGGTCAAGACGGATTTGCATACGGCTGGGTTAAAAAAGGAATGGTATGATGAGCAAAAAATACGATGTTTTTAGGGCCAGATTTCTGCAGATCTCTGCTCTTCTAAAGCTCAAAAGAAGCCGTGCCACCCCATCTAGAACCTGGTTCAATCCGGACCTCAACGCAGAAAGAATAACCCTGAGAGCCAAAGAAAGAAAGTGGAGAAACAACCCAACAGCCATCCTTCGCTTACAACTAAAAACAGCCTGCAGGAAGTATAACAACCATATCAAAAACAAGAAATCCAGCTTCTTCCGTGAGGCACTAGCCAATTCCAAAATCAGACCTAAGGAGCTCTACAACATTATCAGACATCAAACATCCAAGCCTCTGTCCACACCCCTGCAGGCGTCCAAAGAACTATGCGATAACTTTGCCAGCTTCTTCAACGATAAGGTCTTAAAAATTGAACTATCTCTAGACGTCAACAACTTGCACCTCCAGAAGAGCAACGCGGCTATCCCACAGGCCCTTCCATCTGGCTCCTCTCCCCCCCTTTGGCTAAGCTTCCACCCCGTGCAGGAAACTGAGATAATCTCACTGATCTCGATCTCCAAAACATCAGCACACATCTCAGACCCCTTTCCTCCCTCACTAATCAAAAAAATGAAGCTCACCTTAGCACCTATCTGGGGCAAAATCATAAACAGCTCCCTACAAAGCGGGGGGGTCCCCGACTGTCTAAAAATGGGACAAGACACCCCTCTGCTGAAAAAACCCGGTCTTGACTCAACTGACTTGAACAATTTCAGACCGATATCTAACCTCCCTCTGCTCGCTAAAACACTGGAACGCTGCGTACTCCTGCAATTGACGCATCATCTGGACAACATCAATCTCCTGGACCCACTCCAATCCAGCTTCAGCCAAGGCCGCAGCACAGAAACTGCAATGCTGAACTTCATAGACGACATTCACGGTTCTCTTGACGCTGACAAGTGCTGCCTCCTCATACTCCTTGATCTATCCACAGCTTTCGACACAGTGGACCACAAGCTCCCCATCAAGACTCTGCAAGTAAGAGCTGGCCTCAGCGAAGTAGTTCTCGAGTGGTTTTCCTCCTTTCTACATAACCGCTCGCAAATAATAAAAATAAAGAACTTCACCTCCGAAACTCAGCAAGTCGACAAGGGTGTCCCCCAAGGATCAGTATTTTCTCCTCAGCTCTTCAACATCTATATGGAACCGCTCGCCAAACTACTCAGGAATGCCAACATCCACTTCTACCTCTACGCGGATGACATGCAGATCTACCTGGAAACCTCTTCTCTTAATGACATCCACAGACTAAGGGCTGTCCTAAATGATGTTCAAGATTGGCTGACGAAGAATCACCTGAAACTCAATCCCGACAAGACCGAAACTCTTCTCATCTCAAACAAAGAAGACAACCCTCAAATCATCGAGTGGCTGAAGTTGATCGATGCTCTTAAAGGTACTCTCACGCTAGCTGACTCCGTAAAATCTCTGTGTTTCACCCTGGACCCCAAACTAACCTTGGCATCCCCAAATCGCACCTGGCCCCACTAAAAACAACACTTCATGCGGCTGCGAGAATGATCACAGGATGCAAAAAATCTGACCACATCTCCCCAGCACTCAAAGAACTCGAATGGCTCCCGGTGGAAATGCGTAGTAACTTCAGAACAGCTTGCCTAACCCACAAGGCCCTCCATACCAGAAAAAAAGAATACTTGGCAAACAAGCTAAAAAAAAGCAGGCCAAGCTAGAAATTTGAGAAGCTCTAACTCCCTGCTGCTCATCCTACCAAAAACCAGAAAGAAGAGAACTGTGGACTGCTCCTTCACAGGAAAATGCCCCCAAAATATGGAACTCTATCCCCCCGCACATCAGAACCATACCGTCCTATGCGGAATTCAAGAGCCAACTCAAACCCTTGTTCCTTATCCGTTCCCTAGGTCGTGGGTAACTAGGATCAGCAAGCATCCTCAGAACTATGTGGTATCTCTGTATCCTATTACCAAGAAGTCCTACTGTACAAACTTCTCCTCCTCCCAAATTGTCTTTGTTGATCGCCTTTACATGTTACGTGTCTTGTTGTACACCTTTTCATTCCTTTTACTGTAAAGCGCTCTGCTACCTTCGGGTCTTGTTAGCGCTATAGAAAACTTCTAAATAAATAATAAATAAATAAATAAAAATGTATGACATTGTTCAGCATTCTGTCCATCAATTGATCTTTTCGCATTATTTATAAAAAGCAGTAACAGACATGATGCTCTACTGACCCCAGCAGGCCACCATCCGTGTGACTTCTAGCCATTCCCAATAGGTCGCAAATTTTTACCTCCCCCATGAATAACAATGAGGCAGGTCACTTGTGACCCATTGGGAATCGCAAACAGTGCAAAACACACAGTTGTTCATAACTGTTTGTAAATATTCGCTATTAGGAAATCGCAAAGATAAGTCTTCTGGCCCTTAATTTCCAAGTAATTGTGATTCTGCACGCCATTGCTTGAACAACTTCAAAAGTGGCAAATGGAAAAACTCTCTTTTCTCTGGAGTTTGGCTACTAACTCTTCTGTGGTTAGTTAGATTTCCTTGTTCTGTATTTCAGTTACATTACTTCTACATATTTAGTGCTGAAGTACCTCTTAGAGACACATATTTTCAAGATGATGGCTCCATCTTGGGTAGTATGTATCCAGCATGTTAGTCTTCAGAATGTCTGTACTCTCAAGTTCAAATTTTGCAAGGTATTGTACTACTGGAAAATACTTTAATAATCTAGTAGTATAATCTTTATTCGGTAAAACATTTCACCATAAAAGAATACATTTCCAACAGTTATACATTACATTCCAATAATCTATCATGACTACTTACAAAGCCTAGACTTACCTGTTGCGTGTTTATCTAGGTTCCTGATCGATACTGTGACCTTATGCCCCTATTCGGCTATAAATCCATTTATTCCCTATATTGGCATAACCGTTCAAGTGCGATTTTCAGAAAAGTCATCTCTGGCCTCACACGAACAGAGCCACATTCCAGCATAGTTCTCTGCCACTTCCTTTGCGACCAATTAGTGCAATGACAGAGCAGAAGTCACTATCTGATATTCCTAGATTAACACTCCGAGTTCTTCAACAAGATAAAAACTCAGCAAACCTGGAAATCCCCGCTTGCTGTGTTTTGATTAGTAATGGAACTCTAATGAGCAACTGATAACTATCACTTCCTAGTGACATCTTTAATTGACGTCTTATGTCCAGCAAACTTGCGTCAAACCCAGCACCTGTCAGGTATAAATATTACCAACGTTGCCTTAAGCAATGCGAGCTACTGTTGCTGATGCCAGCTGCCTGCAAGACCCCGTGTTGGTAAATCTAGCACTCTGTCGCTGCAGCCTGCTGTCCCTGTGGTGGTGAAGCTACTGATACCATTATCGCTGCTAAAGCGCGAACTATGGTGCAGTACGCTTAGGAGCTGAACAGCCGTCCCTCTGCGAAGACATCCAGCAGATTCCAGCTGCCCGCGGACGCTGTCCCCCCTCCTTCCTCGATGCGCTGAAGAGACCTGCTGCCTTTCTCCTGCAGAGAAATCCAGCTCCGGCGTTTCCGGTCTACCCTCGCGGGTGACTGGGATATCGAGAGAGACCCCTGAAGGAGATACCAATCCTCCATCATTCTATTCAGAGGTATGGTGTTGACTAAACCCTTAGACGAGAATTCTTGAAACAAACCTTGGCAAAACCAACTTAACTTAAAGCTACTTACTTACTCCCCTTCCACGTGTTAGGCTTAGGTCAGGCACACGGGGGTAGGCTTAGTTAGAAGCACCAGTTGAGTATGTTAGCCTAATGTATATATGACTGTATATATGTTTTATTACTTTTAAACCATTGTATGGCTAAGAAACCATATCAATGCTTTTACAGTTCTATTTCACAATACTTATCTTACTGTACGTACTTTTTATCATAACAAGTCTTGCAATTGTGGCAATGCATTTCTCTTGTACGAGAAGAAAGACTGTTCAATAAATGTTAACCCTTTATTGACAAACGCCCGTCTCTCTATTCTTTACATCTCGTGAAAGTAAACTGCACTAGACTGACTGAGTGAAATACATGTCTATTGTTTCACACGACCCTAGAGATTGACTCTTGATCTGAGGAGCAAAGTTGTCATGTTGCACTGTTGTTGGAAAGCTGAATCCCTTCTTGTCTGTGCCAAGGAAGCTGATCACTTCCTATGCAGAGAAGAAAGTTTCCAGTGACCTCTGAGCTAGTTGGTAACACACCCAATTAAGTTTAGCATAGTCAGTGGAGGCCTGGAATATCCGCAGTTCCACGTCGATACTACTGTTTATGTTATTCCAATGCGCAGGGCCTAGTGGGAAACTAGGAACTACACTACATGGCGCCCAACGTTTGGTAAGGCGATAAACTAACGCAAGACAGTTAGAGTAACTCAGTCGTGCATATTTCACAGACCCCTTTCTCCCGTAAATACTCCAATAGACGTCTGGAGTGGGTGAAAGGTTAAAATCCGCCCGACCTTAGTAGGAAGAGATTCCTATGTAAAGCTCTGGTTTATTCATCGTTGAAGGATACAGTGTTCCAAAATATTGTGCACCTAATCTTTGTCTCCTTGGAGACCTACTCTGCAAACCTTGCATTTTAACAATGCCAGGAGAAAACAGAACCACTGGGGCCGCAGCAGATGCGACTCAGCAAGGTCCCGAACACACAGACCCGGATGCTATTATCATCCCGGTCCACTTAAGAAGATCTATAACTTTAAAACTTATAGAAAACGGACTGACACCTCAAGGTGGTACAGTAATTTTCGTGATAGAGGCTCACGAGTATCGGCAGACAGAGGTATTCTATTCATGGATAAACTTTCCAGCGGTAAACGCTAGAACAAAAGAGTTTCACTATTACAAAATAGAGAAACCCCCGGAAGAGTACGCTCCTTTCGAGGAGATTGAAATTCCACTTAAATTTCAAGAGCACCTGCTCTGGTTTAATGGCGCCCTAAAACACAATGATCACATTACCAGGCTCGGTCCACTAGGAAGACCAGGAGCAACGTGGCCGGTTCTAGCCAGCTACACACCACATCCTGACATTGTAAAAATGTCTAAGGAAGAGCTGTTAGTACAGCTAAAACCATTAATAAAAATACATAGGCAATTAGTCCAATATGTAATGCGGACTGCAACAGTCCAGCCAGCTGTTAATACACCATAGCTGACCCCTCATCAGGGGAACACAAATAAAATTACACCACAGAACATACAGTCACGTCTTGGTAAAACACCCGTAAAACGGGAACAAATTCCTTTCTGGTTAGCACAGAAAATCACTCAAATAGAGGCAGTATTTCCTGATACTACCCCTATAGAGAAACACAGAATCTTGACCATCTGCCTTCCTATGGGAATCGCACCACACATGGAGGACTGCGACACTTGGGGTACAGTCTTTGCTTCCATTTACACAAAAACACACGGTGTTCCGTCTATGGCGGTGATACCAGAAGTGCTAAAACAGATTCAAAATGAATTCGGTCCAGAGCCCGCTTTAAATCTAGGTATGAAATTACTGAAAGACTTCAAGTAGGTCTCGGCTATATTATTAGCCAACATTAGAGGAGAAGCAGCATCTGTGGCGATTCCCCAGAAGTTGAAGGAAACAGATATAAAAGATCCTGTTGAGCTTGCCAAAATCATAGAAAAATGCTATGAAGAATTAGGTAGAGACAGCTTGGGTGGGAAACCGGTAAAGCCCCAACTGCTCGAAAATCACGAAAAATTATTTATTAAAAATAATTTAAACACTCCTAAAAAGAGCTGGGATGGAAATAAACAATCCACTCCCAAGGAAAAAGTTTTCCAGTCCAGAGGAAGGTCTCCTCGACGGAGGGAAAGAACTCCGACTCGAGAACGCCAGTCTCCCCAGAGGGAGCCCTCTGAGAAAAGATATAACCTTAGAAATAGGGATAATCTGAAAAAACCTGATAGATATCAAAGTATTGATACACGTCCCTCGCGATCTTTTCCACAGAATTCGGAAAGAAGAGGACGGTCAGACCCAGGAGAGCACACCAAGTCTAAAGACAAGGAACCTGCTCAAAATAAGAAATCTCAATTTCAGAAAAAGAAGGTAGCCAGTATTAGAGTAATCAACCATGCCGAGAATACTGAGGACACAGTTGAAAAACGGGGAGTGGGCATTGACAATGTTGGACAGTGCAGCAGAAATCAGTATAGCGCGCAAGATCTTGATGAGTCATCTGGAGACAGTGGACACGAATGAATACATTCAGGTTGAAACTGCCGACGCCAGACTTAGCGAGCCCCATAAAATATACGAAATAACATTGCGTATAGAGGGTGATAAGACTAGGAAAATTAAGGGTCTATTTTGGGATAAGCTCTCAAAAGGCTACGATATTCTGTTAGCTGTTAGCTGAAAAAGATTGGCCCCCAGAGTTTGTCAGGGAGTGCCCTCGTGGCGAAGAAGTGATTATGCCTGCCTTCTCGAATCACATTCCGATTCACAAAAAATACACATATGCAAGGAAATGGGTAGGCACCTGCATTATATAAAAATCATGTAGGATGGGATGAGGACTCACCGCCTCACAAAATCCAATTAAAAAGAGAACCAACTGCCCAACTGCAGTATCCCATAAAGCAAGAAGCTAAAAAACAAGTCAGGGAGATCTTAGATCAACTTGAATACCAGGGGGTGATTGAAACATGCACCTCTCAAATGAACAATCCTTTGTGTCCTGTCTCCAAGCCAGACAATTCATATCGTCTAGTTTTGGACTACAGACATCTTAATACATGTTGCAAAAGTTTTGCAGTACAAAACTCGCATAGTGCAGCCCTAATGAATAACATAGTTAGGAAAAAATATAAAACGACATTAGACATATCTAATGGTTTCTTTCGTCAAAACATTGCACCAGAAAGCAGATATTTGACCGCTTTCTCTGCATTTGGGTCGCAGAAAAAAATTCTGTCGACTCCCACAGGGGTTCAAGAACAGCCCAGGACTATTCTCAGCTAGGGTAACAGAGTTACTACAAATCTATGATGATGAAGCATTATCTTACGTAGATGATATTTATCTCACAGACGACGACTTGGATACTCACTTGAAAAGAGTGAACACCATTATACTTGGGTTCGCAGCAGAGGGTTACAAATTCAACTTTAAAAAGTCCCGAATTGCCCATCTGACAGTACTATTTTTGGGGTACGAATTATCAAGTGAAGGGAAAAGCCTAGCGGACAACTTCTTAGAGAAGTGCGCGGTACTCCAAGCTCCAATACGCTGAAGAATTTACAATCCATACTAGGTTTTCTGAATTTCGGAAGAACTTACATCCTAAATTACGCAGAGATGGTTAAACCTCTCTACGAACTAATTAAACCTGATTTTAAACAAATCAATTGGACTCAAAAACACACAGAAATTTTGAGATCACTGCAAACAGACATGTTAGCAAAAACAAAATTAGATACACGTGACAACACGATCAATCTTGTAATCCGAGTCATCCCAGGAAGATGCGGATTCACATACCTGACCTCTAATGAGGGAGAAAAGGTACCAATTTCAATTAAATCTCACTTGTACACACAAGCAGAAAAAACATTCAGTCACACAGAAAGAACTGTGAACGCAGTGCAAATTGCATTAGCAAATGAACGAGAACTAGCACACGGCAAACGGATTAATATCCTTACAGCGGAATCCGCCTTCGAAGCGCTATTCAGCCCAGTAAACCTGCCTACATTGTCACTGGATCCGAAATGGATACAGTGTATAGATTCTCTAGGAGCGGAAGATGTGAAATACTATTTCGCCCCACAATTTGAAGAACTGAATGATTTAGAGTATGAAGAAGAATATCCTCTGCCAATCAAAATTCTGCCTCTCCCACAATATGCTGTATAATCTATACAGATAGCTTTGTACAGCATTTCAACGTAGAGAGAAAATCCTACGATGCAGCATGTGCGATCATTAAAGGTCGTTGGCTGTGCGGTAAATTCAGACCGAAAGTAACAAAAACTGAATCTGTAAGAAACTGTTCGGTTCAGAGAACTGAAATCAGATCTTTAAAGATGGCGCTCGAAAATGCAGAACGTGAATTCCCGACACTTATAGTGTGCGATTCTCATTTTTGCGTCAACTCTTACAACAATAAACTGCAGAGTTGGATCGAAAACGACTACAAAGATGACACAGGTGCCACAATAAAGCATAAATTGCTCTGGAACGAGGTAGCTCTTTTAAGTAAAGAACTACAAAAGACTCACGTGATTCACGCACAGAGTCTTCGACGTGATGGCGTTCACGTTGCAGGGAATTCATTGGCTAATACAGCCATAGCGGAAGCAACTAAACCGGCTTCCGTAGCCACAAAAAAGCATACAGATAAATACATAGACGGGGAAACCATGCTGGCAGTAAAAACGACCGTAAAAGGCGACTGTGCAGCACTACCCGTAAACTATCCACTAAATTATGCATACATAATCGATGCAAACTCCGTTCCTTTTGCTCGAATCCCTGGAGTGGGGGACAGAGTAATTCCAAACAGGAGCAGGAGGGGCTTCCTCTTACTGGAAGCACACATGGGGTTGGGTCTGAGACACCAAACAATCAAAGCCTCTCTGAAAGAATTACAATCAGAGTACTGGTGGCCAGGAATGAGTATAGATATTCAATGTTTTGCTCAAAATTGTGAAAACTGCAACCGAGATCGCAGTAATGAACAGGCCAGTGTAGTTTCAGGATCCCTTCTAGACAGCATAAGGCGGTCTATCTGCGCAATCAAAGAAGAGAAGCGCGTCCCAGTATACACCATTAAGACGAAAAGCACTTAAAAAATGAGGCCCCCAGCGCTCGGCTGACGCTAGAACGGTTATAAAAGATTTGCGAGTCTTTATCGGCACATACGCAATTACCACGTTCCATTCTGACCAGGGTTCTGCTTTCAGCTCTCGAGCTTATAAGGAGGCCATGGCTAGCATGGGAATTGGGTTGCGGTATTCTTGTCCGTCGCACCCCGAAGGGAACAGTGTGGTAGAAAGAAAAAACCGTGACATAAAGCAATCTATAACAGCGAAGGTATTAGGTTCAGGCGCTGGGTGGGTCAAACATTTAATAAGTGTCCAGACTAGTCTTAATAAGATGCCAAGAAATTCTCTAAAAGGTTTCAGCCCATACGAGCTATTGTTCGGAATTAGAATGCGTGTTCAGGACCTCGATAGTCAGATGTCAGTGGTACAAGAAGAAACAGCGCACTTTGATGTAAAGGATCGTTTGGCTGTTTTACAGGAACTGAATGAAACGAGAAAATCATTAAGCAACATAAAGTTAAAGCAACAGCCAAGTACCACTGACGAGGCACCACCAGCAACAGCCCCAGCAAGGCCTGTCTGGATTCCAAAGATTGGGGATCTAGTCAGAGAAAAGATCGCGGTTAAGAAGGAATTTGGGCCTTCTTACAGAAAAGCAGTACCTGTCTTGGGAGTCATCGGAACAAGATCAGTTGTGCTACCGCCCCTTGCTGGTAAAAAGGAGAACAGAGTCGTGTCCATCGATCTGGTAAAACCACAAGCATGTGGCCTATAATCAACAGTAGGCCCAGTGGACTCCCAAGAAACAACAGAATACCCAAACTTGCAACAATCCAAGAGGTTCAAACTGAAAGACTAATCACATTCGATCAGCCTGCAGTGCACAATGAAGGACTATGCAATAATGCCATGGAACTCGTGCCTCATGAAACACAGATTGAAACAGTTCGTCAAGAAACAACACCAGTCTACAATGATGTGGCATCAGAAAGTGCTACCGAAAGACAGATTGAAAGAACAATCCCATCAATTGACAGAACTGCCTCTGGTTATTTCATCAACTTCGACAACTTCTCTGAAGATCAAAACGACCCCGAAGTGATGCCAGAAACTAAAAAGACTTTTAAAGAAAAAACAACGGAACTCTTTCATCAATTGAAGGAAATCTACCTAATTTCCCCTTGGATAGAGTTCTGGTTCGGTCTAGGTGTATTTTTCCTCCTGCTTTGGCTCATCATGGTACTATGTTTGGGAAAATTCATTGAAGGAAAATATATTACAATGGACACAGCAAGTCAGAACATCAACCTAGTCCTGAAACCACACAGATCATCCCACGTGAAGAAAAGAGAACTGTCAACAGTAAATGTCACAGCAATTCCAATACCTGGTGGGGTAGTATGGGAGAAAACAGACTATGAGATCTATGGTCCGGTCGAAATCCTGAAGTATCCTCATCAACTAAAGGTTTCCTTAAGTGACTTTGTAAGGCCTAGTACATTCTCTGATGATTGGGACTTTAACAGTATTAATGACATGATGTCTGATTTAGTAATGTCAGCTAGATTCACAGATCATGATTATTTACAAGGTTCATCTAGTTATGAGCGGTTATTCTGTTACACCCACTATGGGGATCATTACTTGCATAAATCTGCACAGCCTAGAAATGTTTTTATGTATAATCAATGGGAACATTGTGCTACACCACCTAAAAGCAGTTCTAAAGCATTTTTTGAGAAATTCAAATACTTCTCAGGGTTTAACACCAGTGATGCAGAAACGTTTTATTACAAACTGTTAGATAAAACAGGAATGAAAACAATGCTGACAAATTCTAAATTGATATATTCAGAAGCATTTTATGACAAAATGATGACATTTGGTTTTGATTATTGGAAAAATAATATTGAAACGAAAACAATTTGGGGTACAAAAGATTGGCAGGTGCAAGGCATTGAAGCACTATTTAGAACCTGCATGATACCAGAACAAATGTTGTTTTTAAATGACACAATACACCAAACATCTTGTCTTGGCCTAGCTAAGATCAAAGACCTTAAAACACCGTCTATTCCAAAACCAATACCTGAAAATGCAACTACAGATATTGAGTTAGACGTGTCACAAATTTTAAATTTCAACAGAACACATCCTGATTGGAAAAAGTGGTTAACCTGGCCTACAGACACAAATAGCTGTCAAGATAGATTCCTGAATAAAACACAGGGGTTAAAAATGACCAGATTAGACTCGAGATATTCCCAGAGACAACATCCAGGGATTATAACAACATACAGTGTAGGGAAACTCTGCCTTGAATGGCTAACTTCGTCCACACTGGCTGAAATTAAGCAACACTTGTCTTTACTAAAAGATGGTGCTGATTTGCGCGATTTCATTCTTGGACCACGCAAACAGCGTCAAAAGCGTTTCATAGCGACCAGTATCTATGCTGCTTACAACGAGGCTTGGAAAGTAAAGCAAATTGAAACTGCTGAAAAAATACGAGAAATTGATCGTATTAATTTGGAGAAATCACTTTCTGTAGTAGACAATGGGTTAATGACTCTGTCTTCCAGAATATATTCGTTGGACAATATTGTATCCTCTGCCTTTGATGTGATAGACAGAGACTTGCTAATGTTACAACATGGCCAGTCTCAATTACGCTCTATTATAGAACTAGGCTGGACGCTGCAAAATCTTCGTTCAGGTTATGTGCCTTGGCGTTTAATCAACACAACGTCATTATTTTCCAGTTTTAACCTTACTGATAAACAGATCAGTTTGGCACAGAAAGGAGCAGACTATACAATCCTGAGCATCGAAAAACTCGAGAGATTACCATTGACAATGTCAGAGAGTCCTGTCATTGAATGGATAATACACGGAGTTATCACAATTCCGATAACAACTTTCCGATTTAAAAAGTGCCTTGAGTACATACCTGCTGGCCAGTATGAACAATTGGGTAAAGGATATGTAAAATCAGAATGGAAATTACCATACACTCATTCTTGCTATAGTGACAGTGACAAAAATGTATTTCTTAGTGGTAACAACTGTAAACATTCACTAAGCGGTATACTTTTGTGTCAGGGTATTAATTTACACGGAGCATGTGATGGAAATTCAAACAACCTTTCATGCCACCAGCTAGTCACACCTGCAACTCAGATAGAGCCCTTGTTTATGTAACTTTCGAACGGGAGTTACATTCTTAGAACAGATCACAGATGTTGTGGCCTCGTGCCAGGGAAAAGTTATCTAGTGAAAGTAACATCCATGGTCAAATGCTGTATGCAAGCATTGTTCCCGAGTGGGCCTGCAGACACAGTGACTCCCATCTGGCCTCGTCTGAATCTCTATTCTATATGAATTGATACATTAAGCAAAATGAAATCTGTACTTTTACAGACAACAGTGCCTATAACGTCATCAAAAGAGACGTATGATCTTCTAGTTGCAAGGACAGCTACTGAAGTTCATGACCTTTTATCAACAAATTGCCCCGTGCATTTCGTAGAAATGTTCAGCCAACTCCTTAACATGTCTAGTGCAACAAGCATCCCAGGCATATTTAAGACAGTCTTTACGGGACTGCTAACACCCTTCCAGGCAATTTTGGGAATCTTTCCTAATTTTGTACACTCTGTTTTTGGCGGCATACCATTATTTTTGGGACTCGTCGCAGGGATTCTATTTTTGACCCTTCTGCTACGTTATGGCAAGCCTCGGCTCAGACATAGCTCCCATGGGAATGGAAGAGACAATCCTAGCAATGCGCTACCGGGACAGGATAACTAACGTCCTTGGATTGGCCAGGCTGAGAGATCTAAACATGACCTGGTTCCTTTCATTCAGACCGATATGGCAAAATTGCATTTTACCTGTGCTACGGTGTATGCTTTGCGGCGATGAATGCGTGTTGGACATCTGTCTTTCACTTCCATCAGCAGTACCAATGGACGTCGATACTTTGCTCAGTCCAATAACGGCTCACGCATTGTGTTGTCCCCAGCGGCTACCAATCCTGATGACGGCATTCGTGGAGACTCCTGTACTACAGCCAAGTGGTAACAGTGGAGCGAGTGACAAAAGCAACATCATCCAGGTACAACGTTCTGTGAGCATTGCTGCTCCCAACTATGATGACAGCAATCATTCTCACACCTGCCAAGTTACAGCGCTATCTAATTTGGTTGAACTATCACCTTTGTAGACCAATTCTTTGAGAGCCTGTCTGATACGATGTTCTCACCCATACAGAAACAATAACTTTTAGAAGCTTTTCCGACACACAGCGTTCCCATGAACTCTGAATTCGGCCTTCAGTTTTGATCAACAAAAACTGCCAAGAGCTTTGGAAATGTATTTTTCCCCGTTCAAGCAATAATTCTTTGAATTGGACAATTTTTCTAATATTCACCTTTTTTTGGCACGAACAATTCTTTGCTTAACGTAAAAACTATTCTTAGAGAACAGAAGCTTCACACTTCTATTTCTAAACACATCTAGAGACATAACAACATTACACCAGCCTCTAGCACATGTTATTACAATGCATTTTTATGTGATGATTTATCTCGCCCTTCTTCTGTCAGAGATACTTCATGTGTAATTCTTTATGCATAATCGTTCAATGATTTCATATGCAATAATTTTTTGAATGATTCTATGCTTAAAAAAAAAAACGTACAGTACCTAAATTTCATGTATTTCAAGTACGCCTATTTCGAATGCATTTATGTATTTTGGGGTGGGCAATGTTACACATGCATCTAATTGCTTTAGTTTTAGTAATTTGATGGACATGAAAACGTGGAGTGGGTGTTGCGTGTTTATCTAGGTTCCTGATCGATACTGTGACCTTATGCCCCTATTCGGCTATAAATCCATTTATTCCCTATATTGGCATAACCGTTCAAGTGCGATTTTCAGAAAAGTCATCTCTGGCCTCACACGAACAGAGCCACATTCCAGCATAGTTCTCTGCCACTTCCTTTGCGACCAATTAGTGCAATGACAGAGCAGAAGTCACTATCTGATATTCCTAGATTAACACTCCGAGTTCTTCAACAAGATAAAAACTCAGCAAACCTGGAAATCCCCGCTTGCTGTGTTTTGATTAGTAATGGAACTCTAATGAGCAACTGATAACTATCACTTCCTAGTGACATCTTTAATTGACGTCTTATGTCCAGCAAACTTGCGTCAAACCCGGCACCTGTCAGGTATAAATATTACCAACGTTGCCTTAAGCAATGCGAGCTACTGTTGCTGATGCCAGCTGCCTGCAAGACCCCGTGTTGGTAAATCTAGCACTCTGTCGCTGCAGCCTGCTGTCCCTGTCGTGGTGAAGCTACTGATACCATTATCGCTGCTAAAGCGCGAACTATGGTGCAGTACGCTTAGGAGCTGAACAGCCGTCCCTCTGCGAAGACATCCAGCAGATTCCAGCTGCCCACGGACGCTGTCCCCCCTTCTTCCTCGACGCGATGAAGAGACCCGCTGCCTTTCTCCTGCAGAGAAATCCAGCTCCGGCGTTTCCGGTCTACCCTCGCGGGTGACTGGGATATCGAGAGAGACCCCTGAAGGAGATACCAATCCTCCATCATTCTATTCAGAGGTATGGTGTTGACTAAACCCTTAGACGAGAATTCTTGAAACAAACCTTGGCAAAACCAACTTAACTTAAAGCTACTTACTTACTCCCCTTCCACGTGTTAGGCTTAGGTCAGGCACACTGGGGTAGGCTTAGTTAGAAGCACCAGTTGAGTATGTTAGCCTAATGTATATATGACTGTATATATGTTTTATTACTTTTAAACCATTGTATGGCTAAGAAACCATAGCAATGCTTTTACAGTTCTATTTCACAATACTTATCTTACTGTACGTACTTTTTATCATAACAAGTCTTGCAATTGTGGCAATACATTTCTCTTGTACGAGAAGAAAGACTGTTCAATAAATGTTAACCCTTTATTGACAAACGCCCGTCTCTCTATTCTCTACATCTCGTGAAAGTAAACTGCACTAGACTGACTGAGTGAAATACATGTCTATTGTTTCACACGACCCTAGAGATTGACTCTTGATCTGAGGAGCAAAGTTGTCATGTTGCACGGTTGTTGGAAAGCTGAATCCCTTCTTGTCTGTGCCAAGGAAGCTGATCACTTCCTATGCAGAGAAGAAAGTTTCCAGTGACCTCTGAGCTAGTTGGTAACACACCCAATTAAGTTTAGCATAGTCAGTGGAGGCCTGGAATATCCGCAGTTCCACGTCGATACTACTGTTTATGTTATTCCAATGCGCAGGGCCTAGTGGGAAACTAGGAACTACACTACATACCTACACAATTCCTCTTGACTTTGAGAACAAACTAGCCAAGCTTACCATGTCCAAGCATTCATACAAACTTATTTCTCTGTGGGAAAGCATTTTGAAGCTGAAACTGTACAATTTCTTGGTAAGACTCTTTTCTGCAGAGATCTTCTCCCACACCTCTTTCATCTCTGTCTTCTTTGACTTTGTTATATGTGAAGGGATGTAGTGAATAACGGCAATGGAGTTGTCTGCAACAAATTGTAGATCCATATTTGCATGCCTCATCAGAATAATAGGATTGTAGTCATTTTTATATTTTGAAGCCTCTGTTCTTCTCAGGTTGTATGTATTTTTGGGGGATTTCTTTATGAGGCTGTGTATGACTGTAGATACAGAGCTGTTCACTCTTCCTTCTGAAATCATAATAGTCGTAGGAATCCAAAACAACATTTTGTGTCAAATTATTCTTTGGATTTGTATTTTTAACAACAGTATTTCCTACACCTATGATTTTAAACTTGTGGTCTCAATCCCTTGTGAGCAGTATTTTTTGAGGTTTGACGCATGCCACGTACTGTTGTATGAAAGACAAGACAGACTCATTAGTGTCTGTTCCAAACCTCAGGACATCTTTCATCCATAGCAGCATGTGAATATGTGGAGCACCTCTAGACTAGTGCTGTTTGTGCCAGAAGAAATCAGTTACTTCACCAAGAGGAGGATTACTTATGTTGCAGATAAAACCCATCATCACTTGAAACCTGTGGTTAAAATATCTGCAAACATTTGCAGTGTCAGGCAAACAAAGTTCTCCTGGTGTCTTTAGATTGATACCTTTAATGTTTGAGGTTGCTTCTCACAGGAATTAAAGCAGGTCATCCCACGCATTTATTTGATTTATTTGATTTTATAGATTTTATATAGTGCTAGTTAGACCCGAGGGCAACAGAGTGCTTTACATGATCGTGAAAAACAAAGTATAATCAAGTTGCTTACCATATGATGCGAGACATTTTGATTGGATCACTGATACAAAATCGAGTTCTATAACATCGAACTACGAAAATATCGAGTTAACAATATCGTATACCAAAATATCGACACACAATACACAAAACAGAAATAACGCAAACCGATAAAATATATATTTTAAAAAAATCTCAATGACAAAAATATCGACAGCAAAAATAAAGAACACAAAAATATTGATAACATTAAAATAAAACGAATCGCATCAAAAACATCGCTATAAACAGTATTGACAACACAAACATCGATAAAATACATATATACTATATCAAAAATAACATTTAAACATATAAATATACAATTTTCTATACTATAATGAAATAACATATACCAAATATTTTAGACAAACAATAAAAATAATTACAACATTTTTAACATTAAATAAAACAGAGACACTAAAAATCCAACAACAAATAAATAAACAAAACAAAATTAAACATATATCACAACTACGGAAAATAAACAAACATAAATATATATCATATATAAAAATATATAGCACATTTATCGACATGTACATTTGAATAACAATTAACAAACAAAAAAATCAATTAAATAAACATATTAAATATTAAACAAACTAGAAGGTAACAGATAAAAAATTCGAAAAAGCTTTCTCAACCAATAAATTTAAACTAAAGCAACACAAACCAATAGAAAACTCTAACTAATTAAATAAACCCTAAAAAAACAATCAACTAATTAACGCAAAATTTACTGTATAATGGACAAACACAGAGGGAGAGCAAACATTTGCGAGAGAGAACCCAGAACGAAGAACAACTACACAAACAACTATTCCGAAAATCCCTCATTAAAGGTAGGAACAAAACTTTGTAACTAAATAAATAAAATTAGCTTCTAAAAAATAATTAACTAAAACTACAACATATTTTGCTTTACATATCACAGATTAAACTTTACTAAAAATACACTTAGAAACACAAAGTCTACGTACCAACAACAATACAATCAAAATTATAAAAAATATATCACAAAGTAAGTATATAACTTAGCCAACAAATAAAGTTAAGAACCTAAAAGTAATACATTTAATTAAAAAGCAAAACATAGCTAACAAATACTTATCTCTTAACAGATTCTACAAAAGTCAACCAAACCACAACATCTACGAAATACATTTCATCAACTAAAAAAGTGAGTATGTTTTTTTTTTTACAAATAAATAAAAATAGAGACTTGGGGGTCTTTTAAGATGGCGGGCGGACTTCAATCACCCAGCCATCCTAGCGGTGCTGGGACCTGCCACCAGTGGTGCGGCGGTTCCGCACCGGCAATTAGGATGCCACCGCCACGGTGGCAGTGGCATCCAGTATATATTGCATTGTGGCTGGCGATGCTGTGAGCAGCACCCGCCACAATGCAATACATGCATGTTTTGCATTGGCATGCACAACGTAACAGGCACCGTGCAGTGCCTGCCACCTTGTGCATGCCAATGTTGAGGGGTATCATGGGTACCCCACAAGTGTAGCCCCCCACATCCCAGGGGGCCTGCAACGGGCCCCCAATGAGAACTCTGCATGCCTTTCCATGGTGGGGTCTCCGCCATGGAAAGGCATGAAACCACCACCATCCTAATATGGATCACGGTGCCTGCAAGGCACCACCACCATATTGTGGGCCATTTCCGCCTGGTAGGCAATCGTGACGATTGCCTACAAGTGGAAAAGCAGCAGATGGTCTTTCTGTCAGCCGCGGTACCCCCGCCATGGTAATGTGGCGGGGGGTAAAAGGCCGACTGGCAGGGTGTTTTGCAGTGCGGATATCCACCGCCGGTAGAGCGGTGGCGATCCACACACCATACTAATAGACCCCTAAATAATCTAAATAATCAGATTCACTAAAGTGTTGTTTTCTTTTATATTTCACAGATTACACTTCACTATAACTCCACCAAAAAAAACTCAAAACAAACATTGACTTCGAAAACAATACTGAATCAATATTAAAGAAAAATATAAAACAAAAATGTATATAAATTAACCAACAAATAAAGCAAACTAATAAAAAACGCTAAAATTAATTTAAAAACCAAATATAACTCACACATACTTTTTTCTTCACAGCTTCTACAAACTTCAACATACAACAAAATTTTATAAACTTGATTAACTAAAAATAGTAAGTATTTTTTTCTCACTAAATAAAAATATAAACAAAATAAATGAAATTATAAAATGAAAATGTAACACTTTAATAAAAATAACATTTTGCTTTTAAACCAACAGATAAAAAATGAGTGAATAAACCACAACCATTGATAAAATATCCATCAAGAAAATTAAAGCAAGACGAATGTAAGTTTATTTTCAAATATAATAAATATACAAACATATTTACTGTTCAAAATCGTTTCCCAGCCTGGGGCTGAAAATGGCTTCAGGAGGGGGGCCACGGGCCCCCTTCCGGTATTTTTTATTAAAACGTAATAAATTGCACCACAGAGCTGCGTTGCAGAGAGGTGGTCTGAGGCCACCCCCCTTTATGCACCTCTCTGCAGCTCAGCTTTGTGGCACTTACTGGAGGTACCCGGTGGGCTAGTTGGACCTCAGGGACCCTCAGGATTCAAGGGAACTTAATCCCCTAACTTAAAATGTGCCATGGGGTGTGTTTGCACAGTGGTGAAAGGAGGGGCAGGGCCTAATGTGACACGTGTGCCAACACGTCCTGCGGCATGTGCACTGACTTGCCATTAATGGACAGGTATGGATCTGGAGTGGACTCCGAGAAGGGATATAGGCACGATTTATCCGAGTTCATGCGGAGCCCTAAAATTATATCAAACTCTAGCAGTATTCTTTCCACTGTCGCACAGGGCAACTTAACGTCTTTGTGATATATAAGCAGGTCATATGCATATAATGAGACCCCATGTATACCATCACACAAGGGGATTCCCCACTCGTCCTGTGTTTTATGCAGTGATTCGGCCACTCGCTCGACAGCTAGCACAAACAGGAGCGGAGAGAGTGGTTAGCCCTGTTGCGTTAACCCTGGCCACCGGCTGTGTATAGAGCAACTGGACGAGACTTAAAAACTCATCTCCCAGATCGTATTTACGCAGCGCAGCAAATGAGAAACCCCATTCTTCGGTGCTGAATGCTTTTTCTAAGTCTAATACTAGACACCCCGGATGCTCCCAGACACCCCTGGAAAAGTGTGCCACCCTGATAAAGTGGCGCAGATTTAATGACGTACTGCGACCCGTTTTGGTCTTTGAGAATTAGCTTCGGAACAAATGGGGCTAGTTTGCATGGTAATATTTTTGCTAGCACTTTTTAATCTGTATTTAGGAGTGCCAGAGGGTGATATCAGCCGAGCAGTTCTGCATTTCTGTTTGGTTTCGGTAATGACACCAGTAAAGACTCTCTCAGTGTGCCTGGCAGTATCCCTGTCTCCTGCGAGCTTCGGTACATAGTAAGGAGCTGCGGTACCGGACTCTGTTGGTAGGATTTATAGTATTCAGTCGGGAACCATATTGGATCCCGGTGATTTTCCTATGGCTAGTGATCGTATCACTTCATGTATCTCTGGCAATGTAATTGGTTTGTTTAACTCATCTCACTGTTCGGCAGTAATTTGTGGCAGGGTTAGTGGGGAGAGGAAGGAGTCCGGCTCCTTTACTCCCTCACGATGTGCGTACCTGTATACTTTGGTGTAATGTGTTGTGACTTCATCATGTATATCATGTTGTTTGGTGAGCATTTGCCCGGTGGCATATTACAGTCCCAATATGGGTAACTGCACCTGCTCTTGCCTAATCAATCGCGCATGTAGTCTGCCATCCCTGTCTGCCGCTGCATGGCCGCGCGCTGCGCCAGACGCATAATTTAGCTTCTCCAGTACCTCTGCATGTCTTTGCTTCTGCTTGTCTATGGCGTGTTGTGTGTCCCCACCATGCAACAGGTAAAGCCTCTAATCTAGTTAGGGTGTTCTTAATGAGCTTTACTTCATTGTCGAGTTGCTTTCTAACACACCAGCTCAAGCCCAGACATTGTACCCATACTACTGCCTTGCACTCATCCCACAGCATCGCTGCACCAATCAAAGAACGCGTTGATCGCCGTGTCCACTGCCTTTCTAAATGGGGGATCTTCTAGAAGCCTCTAGAGGTGTGTGGTTGGTCCCGCATCATCTCCTTGCAACTGCATTACATGGGGATTATAGTCGAAAGGTGTTTTATCCAGGTAATCTGTGCTGGCGCACTGTGTGAACACCAGTGGGCTCACAACAAAGCTATCAATACGGACATGCAGGCCATGCGGGTGAGAGTAATGAGAATACAAGTGCGCGTACAGGTTAAGAGCCCTCCACATGTCTAATAAACTGCAGTGGTGCATCCACTCCCTTAGCCCACATGCATTAGATGTTGCAGCCACCTGCAATAGCTGAGGGAAGGATCTATCTAGGGCATTGTCAAGTACAGAATTCAAGTCCCCTCCTAGCAGCCAGGGAATGTTGCACCAGCATGAGAGTAGGTCGGACAGTGCATGCCAGAACCTGTTTTGATTCGTGTTTGGAGCATATATGAAGCCCAATATTATGAGCTTCCCGTTTAGTAGTCCCTTTGATAGGACATATCTTCTATATGTGTCAAGTCAACTTCAGTCTCTTCCGGTGTGAATAGTGTCCCTGACCTGATCCAAATCCGGGGCCCCCTGGCAAATGATGAGTAGCCTGTGGCAAGTATCTGACCCTTCCGCCATTACTGGAGTTTGCGAATCTCTGGTTGTGCTATGTGTGTCTCTTGTATGAGTGCTACATGGACCCTGTGTTGCTTAGGGTACGTGTAGATGTCATATCTGCGTGCTGGCGTGTGCAGCCCTCTTACATTCCAAGTGACTACATTGGTTGGGGCATGCAGTGAGGGAATGAGACAGCGCTGCTTGTATTCAGGGTGATGCGCCTAGGGTTAGGTTTCTGTATGATGTACGGCCAGTGGATGTGACTTGCATCCAAGGTTTTTTTTACTTGTGTGCATGTCATTTCGAAGGGTTACTGAGAAGGGGAGCCATATGTGACTTAACTGGGGTAGAGCAGAGGGACAACAGGAATCTGCCCAAACAAGAAACAATACCACGCGGCAACTGACAGCAGTGTGCAGCGATTTGAACATGTCAGGGGGGAATTGATAAAATATAGTTTGCAGTAGGTATGATAACATTGTGGGCCCACGATGTATATGTGTACTTATGTGCAGTGTCGTTATTTACATAGCGCATTGACCACTTTACGGCCTTCGCGGATATAAGGGAGCCTATTTCAGCCCAGCGTGCCCCACTTATAAACTACCAGGGTGCCCTGTGGGATGCGTGTATAGCCCCAAAGAGCAACCATGCAGTCTGGTGCAATTACATATGTGCAGGTCCACCGATTGGGGCAACCGATTACATTAAGTCATCGGCATTCTGTGGTCTTACCACAGGAAGTGACTGTGAGCCCTCACCTGTTGGCCACACTGCCAGAGAGCTACTTTCGCTTGATGATTGTTCTGATGACACATCAGTGTCCCTGCTGGGACGTCGACTTCTCATATACACCACCGCTCTCAGGACATCCCGCCTCTCTTGCAACACTTGCTCTGAGTTAGATGACTTGTCTGCCCCTCTGCTCGTAACCTGTGTCATCTGAGGAGACCTCTATGACCTCTCATGCTTGGCTACATGTCATTACCCCTCTGGCTTGGTGAGGTGTGGTTGCCCACAGATTCGAGCCTGTCCCATGCGTCACTTGCCTCATTGAAGAAGTGCAACAAACAGTATATCCTGAGCTAATTATTCAAAACCAAAGTCCTCAGACACAGGATGATCGTCTTAGTCTTCCTTTTTTATTTTCTAACACTTCTTCAATGCCAAGATCTAGACGCCAACACATGTTTCGTCTTGTTAGGCGTGAGCCAAAGACTTCCTCAGGGCTAGGAATCCTAATACATGAAAGTGATATTACAACTCTCAAAAACATAAACTTTATATAATACAATCATGATTACATCTACAAGAATCACAGTAGTTCCTGGATAAAATACAACTAGGCAAAGTGCTTGAAGAATCAAGGTATTGACACGTGGGAAGCGCCAATATTTATGAAGCGCTACCTCTTCTCACAAGATGTCCAGATATATATGTAGGAAAAAGCCATTTACCACACCGAAATCAAACATGAGTGATAAGACCACTGACAAAAAATGAGATTGTGAAAGGACAAACCTTATATTTAGTGCTAAGAGCCATAGGTTAATACCAAAATAGACCATAGAAAGAAAAAAAAGGTGATTGGTGAAGGTTAATATGTACAATAGGATCCAAATGTACCAAGGAATCAGCTACAAAAAGGGACCAGTGTTGATGACTCACCTAATTTATCAAAATTCTTCTCAGTTGACCAGCAATATAAAGCATGTACAATGCAATATATATAAAAGTATCCAATCTCTAAAAGAAAAGCCAAATATCCACTGTTAGCCTATGTCAGGCATAATCCCATTCTATATTTCAAATTATATTAAAAATAACTCACATTTCGAAATCCCTATATGTATGCAGGAATATAATTTCTCTCCATGTATTTATCGCCTATTCAAAGTCATTCCTAAAACTATAAAAACATACCTTATCTAACTTAGCTAATTTCTAGTGACACTCTGGTTTATGCCAGCGTTTTGCCAATATTCACCACTGCTTGGAGCACCGAGTCTATTTTTGACTCCAGCATAGAAGACCTGAAGGCCCCTGATTCTTCAGTTGGGTAGACTGGCTGTGTTGGGTCTGGTACCGGGGCCACGGTCTGGCTCTGCGCTGTCGCTCGCCTCCGGCCCACTCTGCAGCTCACTCGGGTCACAATACTGCTCGGCCTCAGTCTCACTGTTTTTGCCCGTCACCATCAGTCGTAGCAGGGCCACAGCTCAGACATGGCCCACTTCCACTCTGCCACAGCAACGCGGGCAGATACCCTTCAGCCGGTCGGTTGCCCCTCACCTCCAAACGAACCCTGCTGGGCCACACCAGCAGCAGGTGTCTAGCAGGGCAGTGGGAGCTGTTCGATGACACCAGTCAACACAGGATAACTGAAGGATTATCGGGCCAGCAGACGGACCCTCTTAGAGTGCGTGGCCATCTTGGCTGGTTGGCAACGCCCCAATGTATATTTTTATTTATTGTGAAAAAGTTTTTACAAATGTTCAACAAATATACAAAAATTTGTAAAATATACATTAAATATTATATGACCTAAAAATATAATATTTAATACGTATTAAAATGTATGTTTGTTTCATATACTGTAAATGTGCACCCAACATAAAAATGTTTAATTAAAAAATATAAGTTAAAAAAAATATTTGTTCAAAAAGATATAAATTATTTATTGTATTATTTTAGTAACAATAATATTCAATATACTAAATAATAAAATGTACAAAATGTAAATTTGAAAAAAACATATATAATTTTACAACAAAACAAATATATAAAATGTGTTAAAAAAAGTCAAAAGAAATGTGTACAAATGTTTACTTTTTGTCATAAAAAATGAAAAACAATAACAATAAAACTGTTTATAATTAAAGAACTAAAAATATATCTACTTTACTATTCCATGACTATACTTCAAAAAATGTACAATTTCTCAAAACTGTAAATAAAATTGTATGTAAAAATATATTTTTAATTTTGAAATTTCACATTAAAAATGTATGTTAAAAATATATTATACTTAGTAATAAATTCTGAATAACATCGAAATTTCTGAATCATGTTTTTAGTATTCTGAAAAATTGTATAACAAAACCAAATAAAAACAACTTAGGGCCCGATTCCGATGTCGTTAGGAGGGCCTCAGAATCGGATTTGGCTTTTCCAGATCCGATTCGTTGCCCTTGTCTATGACCGAATGGTACACAGGTCTGGACGACCAAGTACTATGCGAAGATCGCGTATGCCCTGACCAAATCGTTTCTGGGACCCGAACCTGTCTTTACAGCTCATTTGTATGTGAATAGTGCCGCACTTTGGAGCCGAATTCCGACCGAGCGAGTACAATGCACGATTCAGACAGCCTGTTCGTCGTGGTCTCATCGAGACAAAATGGCTGTTGGAAGCGTAATTCGGGGGGCAATAGCAGGCCCCCCTTCAATCGAGGCACTTCGAATCTGTCACAGTGCTGTTCCTATCGGTCCCTCTGATCAAGGCATGCACAGTGTGGCTGACACCATGGGGTGCACACTTTTCCAACCCACCCCTTTCCTGCTATGGGACTCTGTGTACGCATCTGTACATGGGCTCCGATAGAGTTCAATGGGAGTACAAGAGAACTAAGGGGCCCATTAGGATGGTGGGCGGATCGCCCCCCGCCAGGCTGGCGGTAGCCACCGCCGGCCTGGCTGGGGCGATCTGCCCGCTATCCTACCCGGAATGACCCTCCGCCATATAAGTAGGGCGGGGGGAACCGCGGCAGACGAAATGACCGCCTGCCGCTTTTCCGCCCCGGTTGTCTTGCGGCCGGGGTGGAAAAGGTGTAATATGGTGGCGGTGTCTATCAGACACCGCCAGCCATATTAGAATGGGCATTTTCCAATGCCTTTCCGTGAAGGCATGCGGAGACACCCTGCAGTGGCCCGTTGCAAGCCCCCAGGGACTCCGGTTTGTGGTGGGTGCACAGGGGGGTACCTATGGTACCCCCCAGCATTGCAAAGTACAACGTGGCAGGCACCGCGCGGTACCTGTCACATTGTGCACAACATGTATCTTTAGCAATGCGGCGGGCGGTGCTTTCAGCACCGCCTGCCGCAATGCTAAAGATACAGGATGCGCCCACCACTGTGGTGAGCGCATCCTAATACCCCCAACGGGACCCCTGCCCTTATGGCGGGCAGTCCCTATACACGACAAGATGACGGCGGACAAAGTCCGCCCATCATCCTAATGAGCCCCCAAGTCTGTAGGAATATGGCAGCATCGTACCTGCTTGTTTGGACTCCAGGAGCAAGTTTCGCTAGGAAATCTCTCTGGATCCGACTCATATGGAGGGCTTTCCTAGAGAGATCGGAATCGGGCTCTTAATTGTGAACAAAAAAAACCACATGTGTTTGCAAATAAAAATGTTCACAATAAAAACTAACATACATCTCCTTTCTTATTTCAATGTACATATAAACTCTAAAATAAATACATAAAAACAATAAAAAAATTACTATTCATAACTCAAAAAACAAATAATAAACTCAGGAAAAGTGCTGGATAATAAAGGATAATAAATTACTATTCCAACTCCAAAATCAACTAAACTCAGGGAAAGTGCTGGATTATAAACCCCAAAAATGTACTACTCCAACTCCAAAACCAACTAAACTCAGGGAAAGTGCTCTATAATAAACCCCCAAAAATTACTACTCCTTAACCAACTAAACTCAGGGAAAGTGCTAGATAATAAACTATAATTGGGGCGTGCCCAAGTTGAGCTGCGAAATGGACGCTTGTTAGAGGGGCTCCGCCGTCCGAGCACACCATCAGACAGTTATCCAGCACCATAACCATTCAACCTGACCCACAAGACTTACTTGTCAGTCCACGACGCTGCGGGCACACAGCGGTGTGGTTTGAGGTGCGAGAGTCGAAGCGGAGGTACCTGTGCGGCCTGTGGATATGGGCGGCTTAGGGAGAAGGGACGAGAGGCTGCACTCACACTCGCACTGAGGCTGGGCCGAGAGAGGGACTAGTGCAGCCGTGGCACATCTGCTGCAGGTCTGTTGCACCCGAGTTGGGATGGGCGCGGGCGGCCCAACATCGGCCGCCAGCCTTGACGGGACCCGGATCCGGACCTTGGTGATGGCCGGACCGTGCTGTGAACCCGACGGGCGCTGGGAAAGCCCGGGGCGCGAGAGCCTGCAGGTGAGCTCGGGCGCGTCTTTGAAATAACGCTGTATGGAGTGGGTGCGAGAGGAGGAGCATTCCCCGGCCCGCAAGCTCGTGGGAGCGGGAAAAAGCTGCTGTGACGTTCCGGTCGCCGTCCAAGCCATCCTGCGGATCGTGGTAGACTGCTGCATAAAGAGCCGGGCCCATGCTATTGTGCTGCATCAGCAAACCAGTATTCCTTTAAATAGCTAGCGCTGCAGTTTTGTGTTCTGCACTGGGACCTGGCACCCGCCATTTGCATAGCCCGGTGCTGGGTCTGGGCGCCCCCTAAAGGCACACAACAAATTACTGCTGCCTGCAGCTACATGGAGGCATAAAAGGCAGTGCATATAGCACCTTCCAGAGCTATTCCCCATAGACTGTACCTGCCATACAGTGTATGTGAGCCTCTGAACTGGCTTACTGTGTTGTGTGCACGTGGCTGGGGCGAAGCGACCTGCTGGGGTACATCTGAGGAGCAGACCATCCTTGGGCTACACACTGCGAAGGTGGGGGCTGGCTGACATCGTCCTTCAGAGCCCATGCTCAGACTTCCAACGGTGTTGGTAGCATACATGAGGTGTTCGAGCTCATGGATGTGCCTGTCTGTCTGATGTGCATTGTCTGTTTTGCCACAGATGGTGTTACCACAGCGAAGAGTCAATATGGGGAAGGGCGACAACAAACAAACCAAGATATCATTTGACAAGCGCGCCACGGGACGGGTGGATGGAGGAGCAGTCTCGCAAATGGTGCTGCCTGAAACGCAACTGGAGCCGGAGCAGGATGAGGACATAAAAACGCTGTTACGCGAGGTGAAGGGCTGCCTCAAAGATATAGATGCCAAAATAGACTCGCTGGTGGTCCGTATGGACCAAGTCTCACAGAGAGCTCGAAACACGAGTGTCTGATGCCGACGATCGCCAAGTGGAGGCACACGGACAGCTCCTACGCATGGACAAGGTATTGGAAGTCATCAAAGCATGGAATGAGGATCTCGAAGCCCGCTCGAGATGGAACAACGTTCGCCTGACGGGAGTGCCGGAATCCACCAACATTCCTAACATGGAAAAATATGTGGAAGGTCTTCTTCGAGAACTGTTTGGAACTGATCTCTCGCCCATGTTCTTGGTGGAGAGGGCTCACCGCACTTTGGGGCCCCGGCCACCTCCGGGTGCTCCCCCGAGAGGCCGAGACCAATACTGGCTCGGTTACTTACTACAAGGAACGAGACACAGTCCTCCGCATGGCCAGAGAACGGGGTGAGCTAGTCTACTAAAATAATGCAATTTCAGTCTATCCTGATTTTACGCAGGTGGTCCTGGCAGCACGACGAAAGTTCATACCGGCAAAGAAACTCCTACAGAAACAGGAATCAAATTTGCCATGCTCAACCCCGCCACACTTCGCATCCTGGCCAATGGCAAACCCTCCTTTTACATAGAAGCTAATGCAGCTTTGAAATGTGCCAAATAACAAGCACCACAGCATCAAGAAAAGGAGCGGAACAGAGATGATCAATCACTGAGTCAGCTAAGTGACAATGACTAATGTATTGACCCTGTTACATAACTAAGCTAAACAATGTAATAATGCATGATGCAGTTGGGCGACACGGGTCATTGGCACATATTACGCTTCCCAAGTTGTGGAGACATTTGAATGTGTTGGGTGGTTTAAATGCTCGGCCACCCTGTTACGCTTGTGACAGGGCAGTACGCCGGTGACCTCACGCCCCCATGGGATGATTCCCTTATTTTTTCAACTTCTGATCGTTTGCATTATGGGGGATAGTTCTGAAACTCAACCTGTTTTGGGGGGTTGGAGTGGGTGAGGGGAGGTAGGGGCTTGTTTTTAGATGTTTACTGTTCATTGCAATGAAATTCTGATCTTGTATCGTACCTCACTGGCAGTAGATACACCACACCTTGCTCAACAGACTTTGCTTCGTGTGGGGAGGTAGCACATACATTACTGCCGATAACTTACCATCAGTTGACACAGGTTGCGTTGGGAGACAGGAGTAATTTTTCCTATCCATGTCTAGTTTGACATGTCTCATTTGGAATGTACATGGCCTAAATGACTACAGAAAGATGTGCCTGGTCCATTCCCACCTGACGAGACACTCAGCAGCGATCTGTCTCCTCCAAGAGACACATCTACTGGACAGGACTTGTGCCAGGCTTCGAACACACGAATGGAGCGAGGTGTTCACCTCCTGTTACTCCACCTATTCACGTGGGGTAGCCACGTTAATCAGGAGAGGAATTCCGTGGAAAATCTTACAGGTGATAAGTGAAACAGGGGGGCGATGTGTCCTGGTCCTGGGAATACTGTTTCATAAGAAGGTCCTCATTGCCAACGTATATGGACCAAATGTGGATGACCCCACCATATTCCAAGACCTTTGGCATTCGATACAAACTCTGAGGGATGCTGCATTGATATGGGGAGGTGACTTTAACACCGTCAAGTCCCTGGAAATAGATAGGGTGGGGACCGCACGCACACATCACCCGCAAGCAGCCGCAGTCCTAAAGCAGTTGGTGGAGGACTATGGGCTTGTTGATAGCTGGCGTAACACACACCCTCAAGTTCGGGAGGGCACCTGCATCACACAACAACATAAAGCAGGAACGCGTCTAGACTTCTGGCTCCCATCCCCGACCTTCATTCCTGGGTGACGGATGTCTCCCATCATGCCCGCACACGTTCTGATCACTCACCCGTTACACTATCCCTATTGGCACCCCGACCCTACAGACAACCCTTTATGTGGCGTCTACTTCCTAACGCTCTGCGAGACCCAGTATTTAAGGAAGAAATACGCACACATATTGAGGAATATTTTGACAAGAACGCGGGATCGGTAGATTCAGTAGGGACTCTGTGGGAGGCCTTCAAGGTGGTAATCCACGGCCACTGCATAGCGGGACAGAATAGAGTACTCAGGGACATTAGAAATTCCCTTGATAGGCTGGAATCGGAGATGCATACACTAGAACGGACCTACTACACTGCGCCATCACAAGAAACGCTAGGGCACAACCGGGAGCAAACTGACTGCTTACCAGGAAGAAGCTGACAGGGAGGTTAAATTCCTCCATAAATTTGCGATTGCAAGGAAGTATGGTGAAGGGGACAGGCCCGGGAAGATGCTCGCAAATCTACTAAAGCCACCTGGGGGACGACATATATTACTGCACTACTAACCTCTACGGATTCGCCCTCAGAAATCTTAAACACCATGCAAGATTTTTATTCACAGCTGTATACGACCCAGGTAACACCCGCAGCCTCCGCCTTGGAGGACTATCTTGATTCTATAGGGCTTGTGTGGTTTAGCAATGCACACCGACAGTATATGGATTTACCGTTTTCAGTTGAAGATGTGCGACAGGTTATTGGGGGCATGAAGGCGGACAATGCGCTGGGGGCAGATGGCCTTACAGTGCAGTTCTATAAAGAATTTTTAGAGGAGATCGCCCCTCGCCTTCTTGCAGTTTATCAGGAGGCACTACAGAATGGGTTTCTCACTAAATCGATGAGAGAGGCGATCATCATTACACTCCTTAAGCCAGATAAAGATTCCCAGTGCAGAGATTCCTATCGTCCGCTCTCATTGATTAACATAGACGCCAAGATCTTTGCAAAATTAGTGGCGACCAGACTACAGCCATTACTCCCGATGATAGTCCTGTCGGACCAATCAGGTTTTGTGCCTGGTAGGGCAACCTCGCACAACATACGGACCCTAGTTGGACTACTACATTACCTAGCGCCGACACTACCTGCAGCTGCAGCGCTGTTAGATGCCTCCAAGGCATTCGATTAGTTGGAGTGGGGATTTCTCTTCCCCCTGCTTAACAGAATTGGGTTAAGCCCAATCTTTATAAAACATATACAACTCCTCTACACACAACCGACAGCACGCCTCAAAATAAATGGTCAGGTATTGGAAGCATTTGCTATAACTCATGGCACAAGACAGGGGTGCCCTCTGTCGCCATTACTATTTGCGATCGCGACGGAACCCCTCGCCGCGCGACTGTGCCAACACCATGCACACAGCGGAATTGGCTTCACACTATACATGGTACATCCAAGGGACAACTTGGCCCTTATGATGAGGGAAGTGGTCCGGTTTAGTGGACTTTCTGGTGTACGGGTTAACTGGTCCAAGTCGGTTGTCTTGCCGCTTACAACAGGCACACAGCGCTTTGATACTGAATACCTATTGCATTGGGCTTCAGAGCCTGTTCGTTATTTGGGTACATGGGTAACTAATGACTTACAAGAACTATGGACAGCTAACTATGGAAGAGTGGTGGTGTGGATGGAGGACAGAATAAAACGATGGAAAACCCTTCCCTTATAACTGGCGGGCAGGATAGCAATAACAAAAAGATAATATTGCCCAAGCTACTCTTTGTTTATAAACCTACCGCTCCCCCTTTCACTGCACTTCCTCCAACGCATCAAATCACTCATGATTTACCTAATATGGGCGGGAGGCCAACCCAGGATAGCATGGGAAATCCTGACCTTGCCGCAGGAACAGAGAGGCCTGGCTGCCCCAGACTTCACATTGTACGCTTACAGCGCGCAAGCGCAATTCTTACATTTCCGGGCTCACCCCATACCATATCAGCCACACGTTACTATAGAAATAGAACGTGTTGACCCCTCTGCCATTATCAACACAGTCTATCAACCTTACAAGCGCTCGCGTGGGGAACTAGACACAGTACAAACTCTAAGGTGGGCATGGGACGGAATTTGTAAAAGGACACATCTGGATATGCTTTACGCTCCATCCACACCGCTCTTCAATAACCCACTATTTCCCGCCCTGACTGATAAAAAGGATCAGACATGTTCAACCATCCAGAAATTGGCAGTAAGTGGGGACCTTTTCCCGGATGACACGTTCTTAACTCTTGACCAAATGTGCTTGAATATAGAGCTCACTGCTCTTGACAGGCTGCTATACTACCAACTTAGGGCGTCCTGCAGAAGCAAATTCCCCACGTTCCCTGCTCCCCCGTCAAGTCTCCCGGCACTAGAGAACCTGCTGACGGTAGAGACGGGACAGAAACTCATATCTCGCATATACAAGCACACACAAAGAACATCGCCTATCATTATTCCCCCTCCCGTAGAGCCTGGGATCAGGACCTGGACGAGCCCCTCACTGACGCACAATGGAAGTTGAGCTGCCAACAACTCGAGCGGTTATCGCCGAATTACTGCCTCCGGCTCATACACTTTAAGTATTTGCACCGTCTCTACCGAACCCCCACACAGCTGCATAAAATGGGGCAGAGGGCAGATGACTGTTGCTGGAAGTGTGGCGCTCCACTTGCCTCATTTATACATTTGGCCTGGAGCTGCAGGCCAATTGCAAACTTCTGGCTGGAAATACACCAACACATTAAATGTATAACTGGCCAGGACATTCATGTCACTCCCCTGACATCCTTGCTAGAAGTATTGGAAACGGTCCCCCCGAAATTGCGCAAATTGCCTGCAATACTACTGCTTATGGCCAAACGACAGATAGCACTACACTGGGGACAGCGAGACCACCGCTGGTTAAAGACTGGGTTGCACAGATCGCTTACTGTAACACACAACTTACAATTTACTGAGAACTCCAACAAACCAAATCCCGACCCAAAGATATCTGGGAACCATTTGTGACCTGGTTACGTACCAGAGAGGTTGTAGGGTAATGTATTGCTATTGTGACTTGTATTCCAATTATGGTACCTCTTGCACTGTTCCTGTGTAGTGGTAATGGGAAGGGCGGTACTAGCACGCCCTTTGCTTAACCTATGTACCAAGGTGTTGTCTACTATTGATTGTATGTTGTTGACCCCGAAAGCTGATGTGAACAACATGTTTCTCAAATTTGTTGTATCTACTTACAATAGCAAAGCATTGCAATGTCTGTTTTTCTCTTGTTGTCTTGTTCTGAAAATGTCAATAAAAAACAATTAAAAAAAAGATAATAAACCATAATTAATTACTATTCCCACTCCAAACCCAACTAAATTCAGGGAAAGTGCTGCATAATAAACTATAATAAATTACTATTCCAAAACCAACTAAACTCAGGGAAAGTGCTAGATAATAAACCATAATACATTACTATTCTACTCCAAACCCAACTAAACTCAGGGGAAGTGGTGGATAATCAACCCATAAAATAACTATTCCAACTCCAAAACCAAAGAAACTCAGGGAAAGTGCTGGATAATAAACCCAAAAAATAACTATTCCAACTCCAAAACTAACTAAACTCAGGGAAAGTGCTAGATAATAAACCCCCCAAAATACTATTCCAATTCCAAAACCAACTAAACTAAGGGAAAGTGCTGGATAATAAACCACAATAAAAACTATTCCAATGCCTAAACGAACTAAAATCATGGAAAGTGCTGGATAATTAACCATAATAAATTACTATTCTGACTCCAAAACCAACTAAACTCAGGGAAAGTGCTGGATAATAAACACACAAAAATTACTACTCCAACTCCAAAACCAACTAAACAAAGGGAAATTGATAAATAATAAACCATAATTAATAACTATTTCAACTCCAAACCCAACTAAACTCAGGGAAATTGCTGGATAATAAACCATAATAAATTACTATTCCAAAACCAACTAAACTCAGGGAAAGTGCTGGATAATAAACCTAGAAAATAACTAATTGAACTCCAAAACCAGCTAAACTCAGGGAAAGTGCTACATAATAAACCATAATATATTACAATTCCAACTCCAAACCCTACTAAATTTAGGGAAAGTACTGGATAATAAACCCAAAAAATAACTATTCCAACTCCAAAACCAACTAAACTCAGGGAAAGTGCTGGATAATAAACCCAAAGAATTACTGTTCAAACTCCAGAACTAACTAAACTCAGGGAAAGTGCTGTATAATAAACCCAAAAAATACTATTCCAATTCCAAAACTAACTAAACTAAGGGAACGTGCTGGATAATAAACCCCTAATAATTACTATTCCAACTCCAAAACCAACTAAACTCATGGAAAGTGCTGGATAATAAACCCCCCAAAAATCCTATTCCTCTCTCCCCCCCTCAGAAAAGACAAATACTACTTAATAAACAATTTAAAAATATAGAAAAATAAGAAATAATTTTAAACCCAAAAAAATGTTTAAATATATATTTCTTTAACAACATTTAAAATGTAACAATTTTTTTCAATATTTGTTACAGAAAATTTAAAATATTAACATTTAAAACCAAAAACATATTAAACATTATAATTCTGGAAAGAATTATAATAAAAAATGTGAGACTCCCCTTGTCACAAACATAAAAATATATAAATATTAAATTATGAACTACAATTATATCCTATTTTCCAACTTTTTTAAACTAAAAATAATAGGAAAAAGTAATTTATTTAACATATTTAAATTACATTTTAACATAATAAACTAATCTTAGAATTTTTTTACATAACATTTTAATTTAAAAAATTCTAAATATTTCACATAATTAACATCATAATATTAGCACCCACATTTGTTTACAATATTTTACATTTAAACATTTTTATTTGTTTTTCTAAAATTATTTATAGATTCCCCAAAAAATGTTTTATAACAATTTCTCTTTAACCAACATTCCTAAATTACTCTGTACCCTTATCGACTATAAATCCATCGCCCTGCTACTAAATTTTTACATACAAAAGTAAATAAATATTTTTAAATTACTCCCCACCCTTATCCCCTATAAAACCAACATCACACTCCTAAAATTTAAAAAAAATGTGAAAAGAATTTAAATTTTACACCAAAATGTTTTAATTATTTATTTACTCTGCACCCTTATCCACTTTAAACTCAACATCCAGCTCCTAAAAATTAATTAAAAAACACATAAAAACACATTTTAACATACAAAAATATATTTTAAAATATTAAATCACTAAGACCAAATTAATTTAACAAAAACATTAAACAAAAACAAAAAAATGATTCACAACTATATATTTGTCTTTGATATTTACAAAATCAATATTTCTACATTACACAACAATCGATATTTTTAACAAAGAAAAACTGTGCCTCGATTTTTTATACCATTGATATTCTTAACTCAATATTCATGCAATTAGATATTTCGGCATCAATATTCGGTCCCTGCACCATTTGATTCTAGAACACACATAAAAATACAAAGAAAATTGTTAGCCAACGTAGTGGATTACCATATGCGGGCAATAAGGACAGTGTGTGTTAAGGGACAGAAAGAGCTAAAAAAATGGTGATGGATCAAGCCCTGATCTCTTGACTGGGTAAGAGTATTCTGCATCATTCAGAAACTCTGTCCATCACCACCCCATTTTCCAAAAAAAGGGACAGAAAGAAAGACCTAATAGACAGTAGAAACAAACAATTAGCACAACTGAGTGTTAGAAACCATCAGTGCTCCTAAGTTTCCTAACATGCATTTCAGTTAACCATTGATGATGATACCAATATTCATTGGTGCCATGCTGGCATGCCATCAAATTAATCAAGTTGTATTCTAGGTTTTCATCTTTTCCTAGAACTTCGTCAACAAATTCTCTTGATGTCGTATTTTGCAGATCTACTCCTGTCTTGAGAATTTGGTTTACTGCATAATACAGGCCTGCCAAGTTGCTCTCAAATAAAAGATGATGTGAGAGGCTGGCTTGGTACATGATGCACACTTATTTAAGTGCGCACCCTGCACCAATCCAGACACCCGTAATGGTGTTTTTAATAGTCTTAAACAACCTTAGGGAGCTCTCTAAGTGGTAGCTGTGGAGAGCAGCCTTCAGGCTTAGTTCAGAAGAATTGTAAAGCAGCTTGTTTTGCCAGAACACAATTTATAGGTATGGGTTAAGTGAAAAACAACCACACAGTTTATTTATAAAAATATGTATTTATTATAAGACACTTACTTATACATATAGATATCTCCTAGCTGGAGATATACACAATGCACACAATACTTTTCAATAGAAACAGGTAAATATCACAAAATACACAGTGGTCACCAGGGAGGAACCAAACCATATACTAAAATAGTGGTATGTGAACCATGACTCGAGTCAAGACTATACCCAGAAGAGGTAAAAGTGCCAGGGACTCAAGAAACCATCCTAGGTGAGTATCTATGTGCCCCACGGAGGTCATGTGCAGAGTGGGGACACAACCGCATTCTCAATACAAGTAAAAGGGTAAGTTGCGGTTGCAATTTTAAAGAAGAAAGACCCTTCCCAGTGGACCCTGAAGAAACCCAACGGAAGACAAAAGGTTGGAGAGCCACCTCATCCGTGGATATTCTAGGGACCAGGATACCTACACCAGGGAAGCCGGGTGCATATGCGTGAAGGGGCGTCAGAAACCGCCACTTCACTCAATGGAAGACTTCAGGAAGAGACCGCTGCTAGAGAAGGTGAAAGTGTCTGGTGGAGCCCAAAGGTGGATTCAAGGTGAGCAGAGGTGACAGAAGAACAGAAGACAAATGCCCACTGAAGTTGGGTGCTGCAGGAAAGATGACAGTGACCTTGGATCTGCAGCTGTGAGGACCAGGCGATGCTGTGGAAGACCAGGAGCCATTCACAAGCTGTCCTATGTTGGATGCCGAGAGTTGAGGGGTCAGTGTCCGTCGGGAGCACCAACAAGCTTTGGCAACAACATGGAAAGCGAGGAAGGCGCAGTGTCAGGACCAGCAAAGTCCAGATGACTCACCATGAGCAGGGAGTCAGGGCAGGCCTTGAGCAATTAGGGGAGCCCATAAAAATCAAAGAAGAGCCTCAAAAGGACCCACAGACCAGAGGCTCTGGAGTTGCAAGAGGACCTCAAACACCTCAACATAGATTCAGGCCCACGGTGCAAGTGATGTGCTGAGGATAAAGTTTTTTGTCACAGGAGATGCTTGATGTGGGGGCCTACTTGGAGCTCGAAGATCTCGGAGGAAGTAAACCAACAAGCTTTTGCAACAGCAAGTCAACATGGTGCACAGGGGTTTGGTTCCTGCAGCTCTGATGAAGAATACTGGCCTCAAACTTGATGAGAGTTCCGAGCAGGCCTCGAGGAATGTGAAGAATCATGATCTGTGTTGCTGAGCCTTTTGAAGTCTGTGGGAGCCCAGGATCAGCGGACCGATCAGCTTAGTTGAGGGTCCTGCAGATGCAGGAAAGCGATTTCTTCATTTCAAGGAAGATTCCTTCAGCAGTCTTAGATACCCACAGGCCTTGAAAGGTTCCTGTATGGACCACAGGCACAGACGTTGCAGCAGACGAGCAAGGGGACGGGATCAGGAGCAGCAGGAGAGGAGTCTTCCCATTTGCAGCCTTGATGACCAGAGCATACGGGAGGTGGCCACACTCTCTGTGACAGGATACCTATTGTTTTGCCTTCCCCTGCTTGAGCTTGGGTCAGCAGCAGGAGGGCAGAATTGTGTCTCTTTTCAGCAGCATCCATATTGTGCTGTCTGGGTTTAGAACACTGGAATTGGGAGCCCTGTGGGCCTCCGGAGGAGCTTTACAGTTCATGAAATCCTATCTTCCACACCATTTATGGTGTGGGGGTATAATTCCAACATGTCTGATATCAAACATGATAAAGTTAGGTCCAGCCAGTTTCGAGATGTCATCGCGTAAGGACGCAGTGCCCCTCTATATGTTATATAGCTGTTGCACTTACAGCCCGGGAGAATGGACTCTGTAGACTGTAGGGGTGTCCTGCTCATGCAGGGGCACCCTCACACTTAGAACTGGGCACCTGCCTTCAGGATTGAAAGGCCTACTGTAGGGGTGACTTACAGGTTTTAAGTAAATGGCCTTGGATATAGGGAAATCTATATTTTTCATAAGTGGTGCAAACACCCGCTTAATCAGGCTGCAATCTCAGGCCTGTAGTTATTGTTTGATTGATCCCTAATGGGTGGCATAATAAATGCTTCAGCCCATGGGGGACCCCTGGGGTACCTATGCCCTGGGTACCTTACTACCATATACTAGGGACTGATAAGGGTACACCAGTGTCCCATTTGGGGTGTACCTAAGTACTTACCATACTAATTTTGTGGTAAAAGCACAGAGACTGGGGTCCTGGTTAGCAGGATCCCAGTCAGACTAATCAGAAACAGCATAGCACCAGGCAAAAAGTGGGGGGTAACCATAAAAGCAGATCCTACTTTCCTACAGATGAATTAAATAGGGAATACACTGGCAAAATCTAGAATTCTCCACGGATAATCCAGTTGATCTATACTCAGCTGCTGGAATCTGTACAGGCCGGTCATCATACCTACCATCTACTCCTGTGGGAAAGATATGCGGAAAACACTGAGCTCCTAAACCTTTCTCCCACACACTCAAGGGAGTTCCTCTTGCTTCTTTCAGTTGAATGAGATCAATAGCATAACCAATAATCTCTTTAGAATGCAAAGGGTGGATACTGTAGTGTTCATAAATTTCTACTGATCGGGGTCGCTCAACTTTTTCAATCTGACCTTTTTATGATGATGTGTCACCCTCCATATGTGGTATGTCTTAAAGAATATCTAAATTTTTATAATAAATATTGGTTTGTACCAGGTACAATGTGGCTTTCTTTACTTTACCAACATCCACTAACTCCTACCATTTAATTTTACTTTTTAATAGGGACATCATTCACTAAAATATTACGTGCTTCTTCCAAATCTCTCTGCACCCCTACAGTTTCAATATTCTGTGTGACATCTAATAGCAGGTACGCAACTCTTTCTTTGAGACCTTTCTGTGACTCTGTTGCAGGTAACTTTCCAGTCTTTCAATCAATCAATCAATCAAAGACATTTATAGAGCGCGCTACATACCCGTAGGGTCTCAAGGCGCTGGGGGGGGGGGTGCCGCTACTGCTCGAACAGCCAGGTCTTCAGCTTCTTCCTGAAGGAGAGGTGGTCTTGGGTCAGGCGCAGGTCGGTCGGGAGGGAGTTCCAGGTCTTGGCGGCCAGGTAGGAGAAGGACCTTCCTCCTGTAGTCGCTCTTCGGGTTCGGGGGACGTCGGCGAGGGCGTGGTTGGCTGATCGGAGGTGGCGTTTGGGAGCGTAGAAGTTGACTCGGCTGTTGAGGTAGCTCGGGCCTTGGTCGTGTAGGGCTTTGTGTGCGTGGGTGAGGAGGCGGAAGGTGATTCTTTTGTTGACGGGGAGCCAGTGAAGGTCTCTCAGATGTCCGGAGATGTGGCTGGTTCGTGGGATGTCGAGGATGAGTCTGGCTGAGGCGTTCTGGATCCGCTGGAGTCTCTTCTGGAGCTTGGCGGTGGTACCGGCGTAGAGGGCGTTGCCGTAGTCCAGTCGGCTGGTGACGAGGGCCTGGGTGACGGTCTTCCTGGTCTCGGTGGGGATCCACCAGAAGATCTTCCGTAGCATGCGAAGGATGTTGAAGCATGCCGATGAGACGTTGTTGACTTGCCTGGTTATGGAGAGGGAGGAGTCCAGGATGAAGCCCAGGTTGCGCGCATGGTCTGTCGGTTTGGGTGCGGTGCCCAGGGCGGGAGGCCACCAGGAGTCGTCCCAGGCGGAGGGTGAGGAGCCCAGGATGAGGACCTCCGTCTTGTCCGAGTTCAGTTTCAGGCGGCTGGTCGTCATCCACTCGGCTACCTCTTTCATCCCTTCGTGCAGGTTGGCTCTGGCGGCGGCGGGGTCGTTGGTCAGGGAGAGGATCAGCTGGGTGTCGTCGGCGTAGGAGATTATGTTGAGGTTGTGCTGGCGTGCGATGGCCGCGAGGGGGCTCATGTAGACGTTGAAGAGGGTGGGGCTCAGAGAGGATCCTTGAGGGACGCCGCAGATGACTTCGGTGGCCTCTGACTTGTACGGTGATAGACGGACTCTCTGTGTTCTTCCGTCGAGGAAGGAGATGATCCATTCCAGCGCCTTGTCCTGGATTCCGACGTTGCTGAGGCGCTGTACTAGGGTGCGGTGGCAGACAGTGTCGAATGCCGCGGAGAGGTCTAGGAGGATGAGGGCCGCTGTTTCTCCGTTGTCCATCAGGGCTCGGATGTCATCGGTGGCGGCGATGAGGGCGGTCTCGGTGCTGTGATTGGCTCGGAAGCCGGACTGTGAGGGGTCGAGGGATCCATTCGTCTCGAGGAAGGCGGCCATCTGCTTGTTTACGGTCTTCTCGATGACTTTGGCTGGAAACGGGAGGAGCGAGATGGGGCGGTAGTTCTTGAGTTCGGTGGGGTCCGCTGTGGGTTTCTTGAGAAGAGCGCTGAGTTCGGCGTGCTTCCAGCTCTCAGGGAAGGTGGCGGTGTCGAAGGATGTGTTGATGATGTCTCGCAGGTGGGGTGCGATGACAGCGTCAGCCTTGTTGAAGATGTGGTGAGGGCAGGGGTCAGTCGGTGATCCGGAGTGGATGGAGTTCATCGTGCGGATGGTGTCTTCGGTGCTGATCGGGGTCCAGGCGTGGAGGGTGGTGGTGGGGGGTGGCTGTTCGGTCTTGGTGTTCGTTGGTTGGTTGTTGAAGCTGTTGTGTATGTCCGCGATCTTGTTGTGGAAGTATGAAGCGAGGGAGTTGCAGAGGTCTTGCGATGGGGTGATGTCGTTGTTTCCTGCGCTGGGGTTGGATAGCTCTTTCACGATGTTGAAGAGTTCTTTGCAGTTGTGTGCGTTGTTGTCCAGCCGGTCCTTGAAAGCAGTTTTCTTGGCGGCGCGGATCAGCTGGTGGTGCTTCCGGGTGGCCAGCTTGAAGGTGGTCCTGTTGTCTGGTGTAGGTTCCCTTCTCCAGACCTTCTCGAGGGCTCGGCAGTTCTTCTTGGAGCTCTTGAGTTCGTCGGTGAACCACAGGGCTTTCTTGCTGCCGGATCTGCTGGGCGGGGTTCTCAGCGGGGCGAGTTCGTCCGCGCAGTTGTTGATCCACTTCGTGAGGTTGTCGGCGGCCTGGCTGGGGTTCGCTGAGTTGGCGGGAGGGTGCTGGCTCAGGGAGGCGGCGAGCTGGTCTGCTGTGATCTTGTTCCAGCTTCTGCGGGCGGCCTGTTGCTGGTGGTGGTGGGTCGTCGTTCTCTTGAAGGTGAAGTGGACGCAGCTGTGGTCCGTCCATTGAAGCTCTGTGGCGTGGCTGAAGGCGATGTCTGTGCTGGATGAGAAGACTGCGTCGAGTGTGTGTCCGGCGAGGTGGGTGGGGGTGGACACCAGCTGCTTGAGTCCAAGATTGGCGAGGTTGTCGAGCAGGGTGCTGGTGTTGCGGTCGTTGTTGTTCTCCAGGTGGAAGTTGAGGTCCCCCAGGAGGATGTAGTCAGCGGAGGGGAGGGCGTGCGGGCTGACAAAGTCGGCGATGTCCTCGCTGAATTGGGTGCGTGGTCCCGGAGGTCGGTAGATCAGGGTGCCTCTGAGGGTGGTGTTCGGGTCGGTGTGAATCTGGAAATGCAGGTGTTCGGCGCTGGTCAGGGTGTTGTCGGTGCTGGTCGTGAGACGGATGGTGTTCCTGTGGATGATGGCGATGCCTCCTCCCATCTGGTTGGCGTTGCGGTCCCTCCGGACGATCTTGTAGCCCTCTGGGATAGCGATGGCGATGTCGGGAGCTGAAGAGGCGTTCATCCAGGTCTCCGTAAGGAAGGCAACGCCAGGGGCTGTGGCGTCTAGGAGGTTCCAGAGTTCGATGGCGTGTCTGTGGACGGAGCGGGTGTTGAGCAGGATGCACTTGAGGTGGGTGCTGCTGGTGTTCGACTTGTCCGGATGCAGGTGAACTTGCAGGCGTGGCAGCTGAAGGGTCCGTGGGTGCGTCGTGGTGTGGCTTGGTGGCACTCTGGGCGTCGGCCGGTGTTGAGTGCACAATCGGCTGCGCGTGACCGCTGCGCGTTCGCACGGTCGCCATTTAAGGCGAAGTGCGCGGGTGGGCGGGGCAGCTGGGAGGCGGGAGCGGGGAGGGAACAGAAGGGAAAAAGGGGCGTGGTCAGCGGTGGTGGCGGGAAGCGGGGAGGGAAGGCGGAGGGCGGCGAGGTAGGCGGGCAGACAGGAAGGAGAACGAGAATACGGGCAAAAGTGACCAAAATACAACAGGCACAAATGCTAAACAAGACACTGACACGGGGAGAAAATACTGATAAACAAGCACAAATGATTTACAAAAACAGAACAAAACAGACGGCTCAAATGCTAAACAAAACGCTAACACGGGAGGAAAATACTGAGAGAACAAGCACAAATGATTTTCAAAACAGAACAAAACAGACGGCAGCGGCGTCAGCCGGCAACGAGGCAGGCAGCGAGGCAGAGGGCAAGGCGATGGGGCACACGCAGCAGCTGGTGGCCGTGCGGCGTGGGGGTGTCCCACAAGTGGAGTCTTTGACTCCATATGAACTAAAGCTTGTAATAAAAGTATTTACTGTATTAGAATTGATTCATTACCATTTAAATATTATAATTCTTGAGGGATTGGAACTATTTCCAACTTGTTGTGGACTGCTCTGGCTGGCATTTTAATGTCCTCTAACTTATTATAAGAGTACTAACATATAATTTGACGTATGGAACAAAGTGTTCTTCTACAAATAAGTAACCTACAAATCCTAGCCACTTATCTGTGTTTTCTGCTTCAGTTTTTGAAGATACTACAAAATAATGAGAAGTCCTCATTTTCTCTACACTCCTCTTCAGGACCAAAGAAAAGAAACTGAACATCATCATGAACCGTTTGTACCTCTGCTACTGTACCATACTTTTCTCCTAAAAATTGGGCAAGACTTGTAACATAGTAAAGCCTCCTAACTAAATTTCGCATATCAGAGTGGTGAACATCTAACATGCTAAAGTGATGTAGAGTGTTTTTGCACATTTTCTTTGATAGACATGCCAAATGTCCCTATAAATTAGTATACTTCCTTGTTTGCATGGATCTAATCCTTGCAAAGCATCTTTTTGCAGACAAATTGACATAAGAAAGTTCTCAGTATATCAATTGATTCCTGCTGAATACTTCAGCTATGACTTCCTTCCCACCAGCCAATACCCCAAATGCAGATAGGCTCTGTATAGAGTTGATAAAGCTGGAATGTGCCCTGCACTCACATCAAAGCAGAAGGAGCTGGTAGACTGCATCCTGCTCTCACAGTGGGCTCTAAACACAAAGGAACCACTACAGTAGTAAAAAAATAAAAACAAAATAGCATTGACACTGAAGGGAACTAAGATGTGTGCAGATGTGGTCTTTGTGAAAGAGCAAAATGCAGTCACTCAAAGTGAATTTAGCCAGTTGCTGAAGTAGGCTGACCTATTGTCCTATACTGTAGTGGGGGGGCAAAATATGAATGACACAACAACAGATGATGAGAGCTCGCTGACAGCCTGTTTTAAGTAAGTATAATAAGCTTACTGTTAGTAAAATTCTGTAAAGTAAAATTCAAACTATCTTTATAAAAACGTCTTCCGTGCAGGTCATAGACAAGTCAGCACCTGCTGCAATTCATTAACATGGCGCAAGTCCAATGTTTTAATTACAAATTACAATGTTCGCGTGATAAATATATATTCCCTTTTAAAAAGAGACAAATTTGCTTCTATTATAATTATTTCCGAAGTACTAAATTGTTGAGCCTTTAGGTACAATGGGCGTCAATTGTTTTCCTGTGTGAAACTAGATTTTGCTTTGTTAATCAGATGAAAGGGAAACGTCTATCAGGCGATTGCAGGAATTTTGACAAAACATTTCGCATCACGTTTAATCAAGAAAATCAGTTGACGAGAGACCCAGTCATCGGGGTCTTTATCATTCTTGTGTTTACTGTGATTGATGCTCAAAGTGTTGCAGGAGGAGCCTTAAGTCAAGTACTTAACAGAACACCTGGCAGGGAGAAGGGACCGGTTCAACAGCACCAATTTTCAGAATTTCAAGGAATACCTGTCAAGATTTAATTATTTTCTAATCAGAATATCTTAAAGGGAAATTCAGCTATCGCGTTTTTTCTACGAATACCTCACAGAAAAAAAATTATTTGCCATTTTACTACCAACACACAATCTCCTGCTGGGAGAGATGTCCTTAATATGCCCAACACCGGGGTCATAGCTACCTAAAATGCAGCAGGTGCAGTGGCACCGTTGCTGAAGTGTGTTAGGGGCTCACTACACTAGAATTATGGCTGTTTTTTCTATACAACCAGAATATGGAGAGCCATCTTTTCCTGCTCACATTTAGGTCTATGGAATGCTACGTCACTTTCCTACACCCAATCCCCCTTGACTGCCTTTTATTTTGCCATGCCCACACCAATCTTAGCAACCCCATGCTCGCTCCTCACAGAGAAGGGGCAGTGTGGGAAATACACATATGCATACCTCTTGGATCCAAGGAAAATGAGGACATGGAAAACACAGCTAACTGCTCACAGCGGCAAGACATGCGTGTATTCTCAGCTTGAGGTGTAAATAATATCTTTTCAGTCCTCCTTCCAAAGGTTTTCATTTATGATATGGCATTTTCACTTCACATCTGAAACCCCTATTTTCACTGTCCTTCTGTAGTGTACAATTGATTCCTAATAGTCATTAGAAACAGCAAATTTTGGGGATATACCTTAATGGTAGAGCATGTGACTGCAGAAACAACACATTTACAGATGTGATAGTGAGAAGAGTAGTCATTTGTTGGCATACAGATTTGAAAAAAAAATGAAAAAACAGTTGGTGACAATCAGGGGTTTTGGCACTAACACCAGATCACATAATTACTTGAGAATTCAGGAGGTAATATTCAAACCTTTACATTAAAAAGTATGGCCTTTCGACAGTGGGGCTGGCAATGCAGAGAAATGGAGCTGTGGAGGAAGTTTATTATTTCCCCTGTGCCAGAAGCTGCAGGAGCTACAATGACACTTACAGGGCAGATTGGCAGCTTGCAGCAGTGGTGCCAAACTGCCATGCAGGAAGCACTTCTCGGTAGGTGGTATATATCTAGTCAGAAAAAAATAAAGAACTGCAGGTACCCCTCAAAGACTACATTTTCATTTCAGGAATTGAGGATGAATGATAACATGGCTTCCTGAGCCTAGGCCAATCAGAGATGAGTAGGAGCTGAATCACCACTCACTAGCCCAAAGGAATGTATGACTTTACAACGCATGCATTTACAATTCATGCACTTACAATGCAGTTTTTACATCGCAAGATTCACTACAACGCATTCCATTACAACGCATGATACTACATTGCATTTTAAAAAACTACCTTTACAACGCATTCCATTCCATCGCATACTACCTTTTACAATCCATACCATTACAAAGTATACCATCACATTGCATTTAAGGTAAGTATTGGATAGTATAGGGGTAAAAATTACTATTCTAACTCCAGGGGGTGCAACAGTTGGGTAAGTGTCGGATAGTGTAGGGGTAAAAATACTATTCTAACTCCAATGGTATGCTTTGTAATGGTATGTGTTGTAATGCCTGGATTGTAGTGGCATGGGATGTAGTGTCATGCGTTGTAATGGTATGGGTTGTAATGCCTGCATTGTAGAGTCATGCGTTGTAAAGGATGTTGCGATATAATGCCTGCGTTGTAAGTGTAGTGTGATCTAATGGTTTCACTGTAAAGGTTGTTTCCCGCCCAAACACCATACATACCTACAACTATGGCAGCACTGTGATTAATCGATATCTCTGCAGCCAGTCTATGATGAAGAGACATTAGTTACTTCTCAATCAACATCTCTGGAATTGCTTTTGATGTTCGACCAGTAAAAGGCCCATGGATTGTCAACTTACCTTTGTGAATTCTGCCTGACATTATCTAAAGAGAGATGTTTAATGGTTCGGTCTTGTAGCATTTATCCTTTTCTCCTCCAATATGAAATACATTACTCAAAGGCTTTTTCACTTAATAGCTGTCACTCTGAAAACTAGTTTAGAGTGCTTTACATTGTCTATTTTTATATTTTACACATTGGATCTATCAGTCAAGTACTTCTTTTTTATATAGGATAATTCATATTTTTAATTCATGGTTTGGGAAATATTTGAATTGCTTTTCCTTTATTTTTCGACCTCCCCCTTCTATCCTAGCAGAAGCTTTGTGGCTAGGTTTAGGACTATTACACAGGCACGTGCTTATGATAAATTGAAGTTAACTGCATGCTATTCTGGCATTCAAATTCTGAGCTTGGCATTGAACTCAATGTATTCGTTTTGAACATCTAAATCATTTTTTATATATAATTGTGCAAAAAGAAAACATATATCACCGAGTTTAAAAATCCTATACAGAGCAGCTCTTGCATTTTTCTTTTTTTCACTTAGTAAGAATGTGTTTTTAAGTTTGGCAGACAGTCAGTTTGTCAAATTATATGTTTAGTGACTGAAAATTGCAAAATATATACGTGTACAAAGAAGATAGTTCAACAATAAAGTCATTCTGGTACCTTATTTATGGAAATCCCCTTTCATCTCCCTATTACTTAGCAGGGTGAGCAAAACAAAGCCAAATTAATACATTTATCCTTATACTTACGGGTGGGTGGAGCGCGTGGTGTTGCACTAAGCAGAAGTCCGCAGAGTTGCATAAAAATTCTGTGGAATTCGGCAGAGTACCACGAGCTGGCAGGGTTCCTCCACTCACCACCACTATGGACCGAACAATAATCCATTGGCAACAATAAAAGGGAATAAAATAAAAGATAGAATACTGGGCGCCATAAATGTACCTCAGCCTCTGTCTGGTCCTATCTCCTCCACGTCCAACGTTTCAGTCCCTCTCAGTGTGCGCAGGTGTCTTCTTCCGCGCAGAGAACTGGTATTGAGTCTCCTCAGGTGATCAAAGACAGTATCACACCTTGGGTAGGTTCTGGTCCCTCTGTGTTCTGAAAATGCACCAACTCACTCCTGGGGATGGACCCCAGTCAGACTTGTTTGTCTCCAATTTCAGTGCCTCTACCTGGAGAGGGCTCCGGCAACCCCCTCTACTCTCCATAGCTGCCCATTCCTCAGGGCACTGCTCCACTTCCATACAGGCTCTCACATGACCTGTCCGCCCTCCCCTGCCTCGTGGTCGCACCACCAGCAGCTGCACTTCTCTCTCTGGAGTCCCATGCACTTCGTACTTCCGCTGCTCTTTCCCCTCTAATCCAGGACTTGCCTCTAAAGACCCAGAAGTAGTCTGATTTAGAGGGATGGGTACACACTCTTGAAAATTGTCATATAGAGGACAATAGCAGTACATTAGTTTAATCACACATATCAGCATTGTCTAGCTATGACCCATGCCAAGCTTAAACATAGCACCGGCACATAGAATGCTAGTGGAAAGTGAGCGGTGCCAGGACATTACAAAAGGGCCGCCACCAGAACTAGGCTTAGCCAGAACTGCTTCATGGCTAAGTGCAGCTTATCCGTCTTGTATGTTACCATTAGCGCTACAGAAGCTAGAGACAGAGTGAGTACCTGGAGGAAGGATACAGGAGAGGAGCCCACAGCACCCGGGAGCAAGAAGGTGAGGGTTGTTGCTATGGGTGGGGAGCAATCACTGAAATGCTGCCTGATTTTGACACTGCCTGTCGTCACAAACAGAGCGCATTAGGAGTAGTACAAACATTGCACAGGGTGAGGGAAAGGGAAGGCAGCAGTTCGCATCTGAACTCACTTTCCTGTGTGTTGTGTGCAGCCGCAGCTGGGAGCCGGAGATCACGAAATGGCTATTGATTAATCTATATGAGGAGTGCTGGGATAAACAAAAGAGGTACAATAACCAAGGGTAAGTGCCGGTAAAAGAGCTTTAAGTGGTCTCATCCAGGCTCTAATAGTTTCATCAGTACCACCTTATTAGGGGTTGATGCAAGGAAATGCTGCTACGCCGCATAGGTGGAGTTTTTGCCAAACTACGCCCTCCATGCGAAGTGCAGAGTAACAGAAACTATGTGAACTCGGCTGGCTGAGTGAAGTTTACCGCCCACCCTTAATTATACACTCATGGGCATATTCTTAAAGCGTTGAGGCAACGCAGTGCAGCGTGAACAGGTGAGGGCAGAACTGAGCCATATATTCTCAAAGAAATTGCCCAGTTCTGCTCTCTACATGTGCTGGTGCACCTTTGGCTGCCTAGCACTAACACCGGAACTCTTGCTCCATAGTGCAGAGTGTCTGCATTAAGGTCTCAATAGTTTTTGTGCAGGAAGGTGCCTATTCTTTGAGGCTATTTCTTCTTTTCATGAAAAGAGGAAATAACGAGGAGAAATAAATATATAACTCTTTTTTAAATCAACCTCAGGCAGATGCATGATTTTGACGCAAACCCTTGTCTACAAGTCCACCATAGAATACCTACCTGATGCAAAGTAACATTATACTTTGCAAAGCACACCAAAAGGTACTTTTTTTACAATGGAACGCAAATAACCCTTTGCCTTGCTTTGTAAATACCACAAAGGATTCTATGTCAGGTCTGCATCAAAAAAGTGATGCAAACCCAACGCAAAATCTTTGCAAATCTGACACGAGTCTTCATACATATTTAATATTTTATGTGGCCTTTCTAAAGTGTTATAAGCTATTATATGATGCCCTCCTGGTGCTTTGGTGGGAGTCAAATTACATGACTAGGCTTTTTAAAAAGCCTTTGCAGTCTAAAGCCAGTCAATTAGCTACAGAAGGTAGTGACGAGATAGCCATTGTCAGAGGGCACCCAAAGATGGTAATGTTGTGACCAAACATACTGAGTGAGTTGCTCTTCACGGGCCTCGCTAGCACAGCAAAGAAAACACATTCACAACAGTTACTATATCGGGCTGGAAGACCTCGAGGGGTCTCCGCCTATTTTTTTATAGCCTTAGGCCATGCCTGGCCTGAGGATGTAGTTTTAACAGTATCCGGCGTATCTGCTGGCAGAACAGGACAGCTGACCTTCCACATCCCATCCCAACTCAGTCCTTAGCAATAGACTGCAAGAGGTCATCTAGGCGGCATGCAAAGTCTTTGAGCCGGATGCTTGGTTGAGGATTAGGCCTCAGGTGATATTGGCGATGTTGATTGTGGCCAGTCGGTTCCATGTGGGCTGGAAGTTGGGGCATCCTCAACCATTGTCTGAGGCCTGCAGGCTGGTTCATACCGGATCAGGGGTTCTCTTCCCCCAAAGGCCAGCCCCCGTCTTCCACTCCCCCATCGTCCATAGTTTGGTCTTGTAGGGCCACCTCCACTTGCTTGAACTAGGAAATGCTCCAGGCCACAATCTCCTGTCCCTTTGTGGCTGTTACCATGATTCCGTCCATCTTGACCACTGTCCACAAACCTGGCTCTTACGGCGTCCTGAACTGTAGGAACAGTTGTAGGTGGCACTCTGTGTCAGTGTGTATGGCCACTGAGATCCACAGTGTTTTATTGAGTGTCCTGATGAACGTTTCAATGTCTCTATTGGCTTGTGGCCACTGGGGTGTGATGTGGAGGTGTCGGACTCAATGATGTTTCAAGAAGTCATGGAATTCTCCTCCTTGGAAGGGTGGTCCATTGTCTCTTTTGATCTCGGTGGGGCAGCAAAACATTGCAAACACCTTTTCCTTTCCAGTACAGGGGCCACCTGTCTGAATGCTGTTGAGCTGATAACTTTGACAATGGGATACTTGGCATAAGTGTCCATCACGGCTAGTGTTATCCTCCCATCCAAGAGTCTCCCTAAGTCTATGCTCACTTTTCCCCAGGGTGCTGTGCATCACTCTTCTGTTATCATTTTTGCGGGTCATTCTAGAGTGCTAGTCAGTTGACATGCCGGGCACCGCCGTACTGTTTCTTCCACTTGTTACTCTCGCACATTCTCGACTTTATCTTTATGGACTGTGATGCACTGAGTGGACCAATTGTGTTACGTGGTCGTGAAGTGCCGCCTGAATGACAATGTGGGATCCATGTAGGAGGATACCTTCTTGGGCCATACTCAGTTCTTTCCTCACTCTCCTCATCTTCATGAGGTACTCATGATCATGCTGCGACCAGTCATTGGCGTCTTGCAGGAAGTTTTGCCATGTGCTCCATTGGATGGTATTCCACACCTTGCTGAAGATGGGGTCTGCTTCAGCTGCTTCCATGATGTTGGCCAGTGTCAGGGCTTGGGGACACCCTGCTACTGAGATCAGGTTGATGTGTCCATCAATTATTTTGATTTCTTGTATTTCACATTGAGTTTTTGTTGGTATCGGGTGGTGAGAGAGTAAGTCAGCTGGGTTTTTTGCCCAAGGTCGGTAGACGACATCCATCGGGTACTGCTGCAGTTAGATGGACTGTTCAAGTCTGAGAGGTGAGTGCCGTGCTGACCCTCTGAATAGGCACACATGCGGCTGATGGCCGCTGACGACCTTGAATGCCTGACCATTTATGTAGAAATGGAAGGGTTGGCACACCCACTTGATGGCCAGAGCTTCCCGCTTAATTTGGGTGTAGTGCGATTCGGTGGGCGAGAGAGCTTTACTGGCAAATGCCAGGGCTGCCCACTGTCCCGACTCTTGTTCCTGGGCTAGCACTACTCCGACGCCCACAGGGCTGGCATCCACCAGCAGTTCAGTGTTTTTGTTTGGATCGAAGTACACCAGCGTAGTGTTGTCAAGGAGTGCACTCTTGATGCACTGGAATGCTGCTTCCTCCCATTGACCCCAGCTCCACTTGGTGTCTGTTTGAGTCAGGGTTCCCAGAGGCTCTGTAATGGTGGCTAAGACTGGGATAAATAGACCACAGTACATGGCCATCCAGAGAAAGCTTCACACCTCAGATATGGTTGTGGGGGGCTGTGCTTGTTTTATCGCCTGGAACTTCTGGGAATCCACCTGTATTCCACTCTGGTTGAAGATGTATCTGAAAACTTCTATAGCTTGTTGAAAGAATAAACATTTCTCTTGGTGTAGTATGACACCATATTCTTGGAGACGCTTCAATGTGGCTCGGTGGTGCTTATAGTGTTTGTCCGCCATTGCGGAATGTATGAGGGTGTCATCACTGGCATTTAGTATGACTGACAGTCCTGTTAAGATCTTGCGTATGGTATTTTGAAATACCTCAACTGTAAAGAAGATGCCAAAGTTGGGGGATTTGTAGCAGCGCAGCCACAAGTCTGTGCTGAAGGTGGTTATGTATCTCCTCTCTTCCATCAAGACTAGTGGGAGATACCCAGCGTTTAGGTCCAGTTTCGAGAATCACCAGGAACGATTGCATCAGCTATGATTTCATCCATGGTCGGTGTTAAGTGGCGTTCCCTCTGGTTAGCACTGTTTCAGAGTCATATGTTGATAATTAGCATTATCTTCCACAGTTGTTTCGGCTCCTCGGCGATGACCATCGGAGGGACACAGGGAGTTGGCCCAACACGTTTTCTATGAGCCCCTATTGTTCCAGTTATTGCAGTTCGCGTTCCACCAGTTGTCAAAGGTGGAAAAAGGATCTGACAGTGTTAGAGTGCCATTGGTGTTACCGTTGGATCCATGTGCAGTTTTACAGGCAGGTCTTTTACGGACCCCAGTTCTTTGAAAAGGTTTGTGAATTGTTCAAGTAGGTCATCCATCTGGTTTGATTTCACGCTCCTCACGAATGTCACAAGACCCAGGTCTTCCATGGAGTGGATGCTGATTAGTGTGTCTGCCTCTTGGTTGATTATATGTATTGTGTGATCTGGTTGATCTCTGATTGAACAGGTACTGTCATCCATCTGCGTTGGGGTAGAGGTGACTGACTTCCATATGCAGATATCTTGATGTTGGAGGGTACTAGAAGCGGTCTGGGCCATAGGCGGTTGTATTGTTGTATACCCATGAAATTTACAGAAACCCCATTGTCAATGATTGCCTTCACTTCCGACCCAACTTCACGGCTCGTTCATCTGGGTTGCAGCCTCATAGGCATCTTTAGCTCTCTTGTAAATGAGATGAGGAACATTTCCTCTTCTTTGTCATCTTATGGCAATGAGTCTTCCACCTAGCAAGCTGATTGAGTGGCAGTTTTTTAGTCACCCGCAAGCATGAGGGTGGTGCTTGACAGTTGGCGCACTATCTTCTACAGTGGCTTGTTGCTTCGGGCATCTCTTCCTTGGATCTTCTTTAGGCATAATGAGGTAAAATGGTTGGGATTCCGCAGTGGGAGCAGGTCCGGCCTTGTGAGGGGCTAGCGTTTATTGGATGTTCTTTCCGCCCACTGTATCCACACCTGGTCTTCTGGGGTTGGAATGGATATTTTCGGGCCCACTTCCTTTCTCTCTTGTCCTTACGGCATCTGCTCGCTCCGTCTTGATGACCACACTCTAATCTGGGATTTGTGGCATAGTGCTAGATCCATCTCGTTGGCTCTAGTGACGGATAGGTCATGTGACTTCGCTAGGATTAGGATGTCCTCCAGGCTTGTATTCGGTTGCCTTAGGAATAGTCCATGCAATGTCTTGTTGCAGCATCCTTGGATTAGCTGGACTCGGATCTCATTGGGTTGGTCATCTGCTGTGCAGGTGCTTGCTAGCTCCTGAAGCCTGGGGTAGAATGTGTCAATATATTCGCCCTCTCTCTGCCTGGCCTGACGCAGTTTGAACCTCTCGAAGTCCAGGTTGAGCTGTGGGTCAAAGTGTGCTTTATGTGCCCACACGGCGGTGTCATAGTTGGTAGGTGGACCTGTGTTTGGTAAGTGCTTGAATAGGAGATAGATTTCTGCCCCCGTGTAGTGTAGGAGTAGTGACCGTTAAACAGTGGCATCAATCTCTCGTGTTACCATGAAGTAGTTGCTCAGGCATCCTACCCATATTTTCTACCTGGGGTAGGCAGTGGCAGGGTTTGCCAACTTGCTGAAGGGGGGGTAGGACACCCGTGAGAGAGTGTTGCATGATGAGGCCGCTGGGATGCTGGGTGGCATTCGCTTCATCCCTCATTCTGATGGCTAAGTGTGGATTTTCTTGTGTGCTGTATTTCTTGTCTGGTTGGAGTTGTGTTGTCCCTGGTGTCTCTCCCTTTATTATTATTTTTTTTTCTCTTCTTATCCCCCTCTCTATACTTGCTGCCCCTGCAGTTTATCTATTTGGCTGCTGGATTTCTGCTATTTCAAAAAGGGGGTGGGGTCGCACACCACTCACTCACCAGCGGGATCGCCCCTAAGGACTGTGGTCAGTGTAGTTTAGTATTCTGCGATGTATCCATCTTCGCCATCCCTGGACACGTGTTTCGGGGTATTTACCCCTCATCAGCAGGGAATAGGCCATCTTCTTATCTTCTGGGGTTGCCGGTGGCTGCCAAATATTGCCAGGTCTAGTACCACACGGGCGCGCGGGTGCGGGGTCCCAGGCTCGTCAGCCCGCTTAAATATTTCAAAAAGGGGGTGGGGTCGCACACCACTCACTCACCAGCGGGATCGCCCCTAAGGACTGTGGTCAGTGTAGTTTAGTATTCTGCGATGTATCCATCTTCGCCATCCCTGGACACGTGTTTCGGGGTATTTACCCCTCATCAGCAGGGAATAGGCCATCTTCTTATCTTCTGGGGTTGCCGGTGGCTGCCAAATATTGCCAGGTCTAGTACCACACGGGCGCGCGGGTGCGGGGTCCCAGGCTCGTCAGCCCGCTTAAATATTTCAAAAAGGGGGTGGGGTCGCACACCACTCACTCACCAGCGGGATCGCCCCTAAGGACTGTGGTCAGTGTAGTTTAGTATTCTGCGATGTATCCATCTTCGCCATCCCTGGACACGTGTTTCGGGGTATTTACCCCTCATCAGCAGGGAATAGGCCATCTTCTTATCTTCTGGGGTTGCCGGTGGCTGCCAAATATTGCCAGGTCTAGTACCACACGGGCGCGCGGGTGCGGGGTCCCAGGCTCGTCAGCCCGCTTAAATATTTCAAAAAGGGGGTGGGGTCGCACACCACTCACTCACCAGCGGGATCGCCCCTAAGGACTGTGGTCAGTGTAGTTTAGTATTCTGCGATGTATCCATCTTCGCCATCCCTGGACACGTGTTTCGGGGTATTTACCCCTCATCAGCAGGGAATAGGCCATCTTCTTATCTTCTGGGGTTGCCGGTGGCTGCCAAATATTGCCAGGTCTAGTACCACACGGGCGCGCGGGTGCGGGGTCCCAGGCTCGTCAGCCCGCTTAAATATTTCAAAAAGGGGGTGGGGTCGCACACCACTCACTCACCAGCGGGATCGCCCCTAAGGACTGTGGTCAGTGTAGTTTAGTATTCTGCGATGTATCCATCTTCGCCATCCCTGGACACGTGTTTCGGGGTATTTACCCCTCATCAGCAGGGAATAGGCCATCTTCTTATCTTCTGGGGTTGCCGGTGGCTGCCAAATATTGCCAGGTCTAGTACCACACGGGCGCGCGGGTGCGGGGTCCCAGGCTCGTCAGCCCGCTTAAATATTTCAAAAAGGGGGTGGGGTCGCACACCACTCACTCACCAGCGGGATCGCCCCTAAGGACTGTGGTCAGTGTAGTTTAGTATTCTGCGATGTATCCATCTTCGCCATCCCTGGACACGTGTTTCGGGGTATTTACCCCTCATCAGCAGGGAATAGGCCATCTTCTTATCTTCTGGGGTTGCCGGTGGCTGCCAAATATTGCCAGGTCTAGTACCACACGGGCGCGCGGGTGCGGGGTCCCAGGCTCGTCAGCCCGCTTAAATATTTCAAAAAGGGGGTGGGGTCGCACACCACTCACTCACCAGCGGGATCGCCCCTAAGGACTGTGGTCAGTGTAGTTTAGTATTCTGCGATGTATCCATCTTCGCCATCCCTGGACACGTGTTTCGGGGTATTTACCCCTCATCAGCAGGGAATAGGCCATCTTCTTATCTTCTGGGGTTGCCGGTGGCTGCCAAATATTGCCAGGTCTAGTACCACACGGGCGCGCGGGTGCGGGGTCCCAGGCTCGTCAGCCCGCTTAAATATTTCAAAAAGGGGGTGGGGTCGCACACCACTCACTCACCAGCGGGATCGCCCCTAAGGACTGTGGTCAGTGTAGTTTAGTATTCTGCGATGTATCCATCTTCGCCATCCCTGGACACGTGTTTCGGGGTATTTACCCCTCATCAGCAGGGAATAGGCCATCTTCTTATCTTCTGGGGTTGCCGGTGGCTGCCAAATATTGCCAGGTCTAGTACCACACGGGCGCGCGGGTGCGGGGTCCCAGGCTCGTCAGCCCGCTTAAATATTTCAAAAAGGGGGTGGGGTCGCACACCACTCACTCACCAGCGGGATCGCCCCTAAGGACTGTGGTCAGTGTAGTTTAGTATTCTGCGATGTATCCATCTTCGCCATCCCTGGACACGTGTTTCGGGGTATTTACCCCTCATCAGCAGGGAATAGGCCATCTTCTTATCTTCTGGGGTTGCCGGTGGCTGCCAAATATTGCCAGGTCTAGTACCACACGGGCGCGCGGGTGCGGGGTCCCAGGCTCGTCAGCCCGCTTAAATATTTCAAAAAGGGGGTGGGGTCGCACACCACTCACTCACCAGCGGGATCGCCCCTAAGGACTGTGGTCAGTGTAGTTTAGTATTCTGCGATGTATCCATCTTCGCCATCCCTGGACACGTGTTTCGGGGTATTTACCCCTCATCAGCAGGGAATAGGCCATCTTCTTATCTTCTGGGGTTGCCGGTGGCTGCCAAATATTGCCAGGTCTAGTACCACACGGGCGCGCGGGTGCGGGGTCCCAGGCTCGTCAGCCCGCTTAAATATTTCAAAAAGGGGGTGGGGTCGCACACCACTCACTCACCAGCGGGATGGCGAAGACAGCGAAGATAGCAGAAGATCGAAAGATGATGCATCGCGAACACTTTCCTACATTGACCAGAGTCCTTAGGGGCGACACCGCCGGTGTGTGAGTAGTGTGCGACCCCACCCCCATTTGTAACTTTAAAGCTCCCTTGAGCAGCGGGCTGACGAGCCTGGGATCCCGCACCTACGCGCCGGAGTGGTACTATACCTGGCAGATATTGGCAGCCATCGGCAACCCCAGAACACTGCCTATCCCTGCTGATGAGGGGTAATACCCCGAAACACGTGTCCAGGGATGGCGAAGACAGCGAAGATAGCAGAAGATCGAAAGATGATGCATCGCGAACACTTTCCTACATTGACCAGAGTCCTTAGGGGCGACACCGCCGGTGTGTGAGTAGTGTGCGACCCCACCCCCATTTGTAACTTTAAAGCTCCCTTGAGCAGCGGGCTGACGAGCCTGGGATCCCGCACCTACGCGCCGGAGTGGTACTATACCTGGCAGATATTGGCAGCCATCGGCAACCCCAGAACACTGCCTATCCCTGCTGATGAGGGGTAATACCCCGAAACACGTGTCCAGGGATGGCGAAGACAGCGAAGATAGCAGAAGATCGAAAGATGATGCATCGCGAACACTTTCCTACATTGACCAGAGTCCTTAGGGGCGACACCGCCGGTGTGTGAGTAGTGTGCGACCCCACCCCCATTTGTAACTTTAAAGCTCCCTTGAGCAGCGGGCTGACGAGCCTGGGATCCCGCACCTACGCGCCGGAGTGGTACTATACCTGGCAGATATTGGCAGCCATCGGCAACCCCAGAACACTGCCTATCCCTGCTGATGAGGGGTAATACCCCGAAACACGTGTCCAGGGATGGCGAAGACAGCGAAGATAGCAGAAGATCGAAAGATGATGCATCGCGAACACTTTCCTACATTGACCAGAGTCCTTAGGGGCGACACCGCCGGTGTGTGAGTAGTGTGCGACCCCACCCCCATTTGTAACTTTAAAGCTCCCTTGAGCAGCGGGCTGACGAGCCTGGGATCCCGCACCTACGCGCCGGAGTGGTACTATACCTGGCAGATATTGGCAGCCATCGGCAACCCCAGAACACTGCCTATCCCTGCTGATGAGGGGTAATACCCCGAAACACGTGTCCAGGGATGGCGAAGACAGCGAAGATAGCAGAAGATCGAAAGATGATGCATCGCGAACACTTTCCTACATTGACCAGAGTCCTTAGGGGCGACACCGCCGGTGTGTGAGTAGTGTGCGACCCCACCCCCATTTGTAACTTTAAAGCTCCCTTGAGCAGCGGGCTGACGAGCCTGGGATCCCGCACCTACGCGCCGGAGTGGTACTATACCTGGCAGATATTGGCAGCCATCGGCAACCCCAGAACACTGCCTATCCCTGCTGATGAGGGGTAATACCCCGAAACACGTGTCCAGGGATGGCGAAGACAGCGAAGATAGCAGAAGATCGAAAGATGATGCATCGCGAACACTTTCCTACATTGACCAGAGTCCTTAGGGGCGACACCGCCGGTGTGTGAGTAGTGTGCGACCCCACCCCCATTTGTAACTTTAAAGCTCCCTTGAGCAGCGGGCTGACGAGCCTGGGATCCCGCACCTACGCGCCGGAGTGGTACTATACCTGGCAGATATTGGCAGCCATCGGCAACCCCAGAACACTGCCTATCCCTGCTGATGAGGGGTAATACCCCGAAACACGTGTCCAGGGATGGCGAAGACAGCGAAGATAGCAGAAGATCGAAAGATGATGCATCGCGAACACTTTCCTACATTGACCAGAGTCCTTAGGGGCGACACCGCCGGTGTGTGAGTAGTGTGCGACCCCACCCCCATTTGTAACTTTAAAGCTCCCTTGAGCAGCGGGCTGACGAGCCTGGGATCCCGCACCTACGCGCCGGAGTGGTACTATACCTGGCAGATATTGGCAGCCATCGGCAACCCCAGAACACTGCCTATCCCTGCTGATGAGGGGTAATACCCCGAAACACGTGTCCAGGGATGGCGAAGACAGCGAAGATAGCAGAAGATCGAAAGATGATGCATCGCGAACACTTTCCTACATTGACCAGAGTCCTTAGGGGCGACACCGCCGGTGTGTGAGTAGTGTGCGACCCCACCCCCATTTGTAACTTTAAAGCTCCCTTGAGCAGCGGGCTGACGAGCCTGGGATCCCGCACCTACGCGCCGGAGTGGTACTATACCTGGCAGATATTGGCAGCCATCGGCAACCCCAGAACACTGCCTATCCCTGCTGATGAGGGGTAATACCCCGAAACACGTGTCCAGGGATGGCGAAGACAGCGAAGATAGCAGAAGATCGAAAGATGATGCATCGCGAACACTTTCCTACATTGACCAGAGTCCTTAGGGGCGACACCGCCGGTGTGTGAGTAGTGTGCGACCCCACCCCCATTTGTAACTTTAAAGCTCCCTTGAGCAGCGGGCTGACGAGCCTGGGATCCCGCACCTACGCGCCGGAGTGGTACTATACCTGGCAGATATTGGCAGCCATCGGCAACCCCAGAACACTGCCTATCCCTGCTGATGAGGGGTAATACCCCGAAACACGTGTCCAGGGATGGCGAAGACAGCGAAGATAGCAGAAGATCGAAAGATGATGCATCGCGAACACTTTCCTACATTGACCAGAGTCCTTAGGGGCGACACCGCCGGTGTGTGAGTAGTGTGCGACCCCACCCCCATTTGTAACTTTAAAGCTCCCTTGAGCAGCGGGCTGACGAGCCTGGGATCCCGCACCTACGCGCCGGAGTGGTACTATACCTGGCAGATATTGGCAGCCATCGGCAACCCCAGAACACTGCCTATCCCTGCTGATGAGGGGTAATACCCCGAAACACGTGTCCAGGGATGGCGAAGACAGCGAAGATAGCAGAAGATCGAAAGATGATGCATCGCGAACACTTTCCTACATTGACCAGAGTCCTTAGGGGCGACACCGCCGGTGTGTGAGTAGTGTGCGACCCCACCCCCATTTGTAACTTTAAAGCTCCCTTGAGCAGCGGGCTGACGAGCCTGGGATCCCGCACCTACGCGCCGGAGTGGTACTATACCTGGCAGATATTGGCAGCCATCGGCAACCCCAGAACACTGCCTATCCCTGCTGATGAGGGGTAATACCCCGAAACACGTGTCCAGGGATGGCGAAGACAGCGAAGATAGCAGAAGATCGAAAGATGATGCATCGCGAACACTTTCCTACATTGACCAGAGTCCTTAGGGGCGACACCGCCGGTGTGTGAGTAGTGTGCGACCCCACCCCCATTTGTAACTTTAAAGCTCCCTTGAGCAGCGGGCTGACGAGCCTGGGATCCCGCACCTACGCGCCGGAGTGGTACTATACCTGGCAGATATTGGCAGCCATCGGCAACCCCAGAACACTGCCTATCCCTGCTGATGAGGGGTAATACCCCGAAACACGTGTCCAGGGATGGCGAAGACAGCGAAGATAGCAGAAGATCGAAAGATGATGCATCGCGAACACTTTCCTACATTGACCAGAGTCCTTAGGGGCGACACCGCCGGTGTGTGAGTAGTGTGCGACCCCACCCCCATTTGTAACTTTAAAGCTCCCTTGAGCAGCGGGCTGACGAGCCTGGGATCCCGCACCTACGCGCCGGAGTGGTACTATACCTGGCAGATATTGGCAGCCATCGGCAACCCCAGAACACTGCCTATCCCTGCTGATGAGGGGTAATACCCCGAAACACGTGTCCAGGGATGGCGAAGACAGCGAAGATAGCAGAAGATCGAAAGATGATGCATCGCGAACACTTTCCTACATTGACCAGAGTCCTTAGGGGCGACACCGCCGGTGTGTGAGTAGTGTGCGACCCCACCCCCATTTGTAACTTTAAAGCTCCCTTGAGCAGCGGGCTGACGAGCCTGGGATCCCGCACCTACGCGCCGGAGTGGTACTATACCTGGCAGATATTGGCAGCCATCGGCAACCCCAGAACACTGCCTATCCCTGCTGATGAGGGGTAATACCCCGAAACACGTGTCCAGGGATGGCGAAGACAGCGAAGATAGCAGAAGATCGAAAGATGATGCATCGCGAACACTTTCCTACATTGACCAGAGTCCTTAGGGGCGACACCGCCGGTGTGTGAGTAGTGTGCGACCCCACCCCCATTTGTAACTTTAAAGCTCCCTTGAGCAGCGGGCTGACGAGCCTGGGATCCCGCACCTACGCGCCGGAGTGGTACTATACCTGGCAGATATTGGCAGCCATCGGCAACCCCAGAACACTGCCTATCCCTGCTGATGAGGGGTAATACCCCGAAACACGTGTCCAGGGATGGCGAAGACAGCGAAGATAGCAGAAGATCGAAAGATGATGCATCGCGAACACTTTCCTACATTGACCAGAGTCCTTAGGGGCGACACCGCCGGTGTGTGAGTAGTGTGCGACCCCACCCCCATTTGTAACTTTAAAGCTCCCTTGAGCAGCGGGCTGACGAGCCTGGGATCCCGCACCTACGCGCCGGAGTGGTACTATACCTGGCAGATATTGGCAGCCATCGGCAACCCCAGAACACTGCCTATCCCTGCTGATGAGGGGTAATACCCCGAAACACGTGTCCAGGGATGGCGAAGACAGCGAAGATAGCAGAAGATCGAAAGATGATGCATCGCGAACACTTTCCTACATTGACCAGAGTCCTTAGGGGCGACACCGCCGGTGTGTGAGTAGTGTGCGACCCCACCCCCATTTGTAACTTTAAAGCTCCCTTGAGCAGCGGGCTGACGAGCCTGGGATCCCGCACCTACGCGCCGGAGTGGTACTATACCTGGCAGATATTGGCAGCCATCGGCAACCCCAGAACACTGCCTATCCCTGCTGATGAGGGGTAATACCCCGAAACACGTGTCCAGGGATGGCGAAGACAGCGAAGATAGCAGAAGATCGAAAGATGATGCATCGCGAACACTTTCCTACATTGACCAGAGTCCTTAGGGGCGACACCGCCGGTGTGTGAGTAGTGTGCGACCCCACCCCCATTTGTAACTTTAAAGCTCCCTTGAGCAGCGGGCTGACGAGCCTGGGATCCCGCACCTACGCGCCGGAGTGGTACTATACCTGGCAGATATTGGCAGCCATCGGCAACCCCAGAACACTGCCTATCCCTGCTGATGAGGGGTAATACCCCGAAACACGTGTCCAGGGATGGCGAAGACAGCGAAGATAGCAGAAGATCGAAAGATGATGCATCGCGAACACTTTCCTACATTGACCAGAGTCCTTAGGGGCGACACCGCCGGTGTGTGAGTAGTGTGCGACCCCACCCCCATTTGTAACTTTAAAGCTCCCTTGAGCAGCGGGCTGACGAGCCTGGGATCCCGCACCTACGCGCCGGAGTGGTACTATACCTGGCAGATATTGGCAGCCATCGGCAACCCCAGAACACTGCCTATCCCTGCTGATGAGGGGTAATACCCCGAAACACGTGTCCAGGGATGGCGAAGACAGCGAAGATAGCAGAAGATCGAAAGATGATGCATCGCGAACACTTTCCTACATTGACCAGAGTCCTTAGGGGCGACACCGCCGGTGTGTGAGTAGTGTGCGACCCCACCCCCATTTGTAACTTTAAAGCTCCCTTGAGCAGCGGGCTGACGAGCCTGGGATCCCGCACCTACGCGCCGGAGTGGTACTATACCTGGCAGATATTGGCAGCCATCGGCAACCCCAGAACACTGCCTATCCCTGCTGATGAGGGGTAATACCCCGAAACACGTGTCCAGGGATGGCGAAGACAGCGAAGATAGCAGAAGATCGAAAGATGATGCATCGCGAACACTTTCCTACATTGACCAGAGTCCTTAGGGGCGACACCGCCGGTGTGTGAGTAGTGTGCGACCCCACCCCCATTTGTAACTTTAAAGCTCCCTTGAGCAGCGGGCTGACGAGCCTGGGATCCCGCACCTACGCGCCGGAGTGGTACTATACCTGGCAGATATTGGCAGCCATCGGCAACCCCAGAACACTGCCTATCCCTGCTGATGAGGGGTAATACCCCGAAACACGTGTCCAGGGATGGCGAAGACAGCGAAGATAGCAGAAGATCGAAAGATGATGCATCGCGAACACTTTCCTACATTGACCAGAGTCCTTAGGGGCGACACCGCCGGTGTGTGAGTAGTGTGCGACCCCACCCCCATTTGTAACTTTAAAGCTCCCTTGAGCAGCGGGCTGACGAGCCTGGGATCCCGCACCTACGCGCCGGAGTGGTACTATACCTGGCAGATATTGGCAGCCATCGGCAACCCCAGAACACTGCCTATCCCTGCTGATGAGGGGTAATACCCCGAAACACGTGTCCAGGGATGGCGAAGACAGCGAAGATAGCAGAAGATCGAAAGATGATGCATCGCGAACACTTTCCTACATTGACCAGAGTCCTTAGGGGCGACACCGCCGGTGTGTGAGTAGTGTGCGACCCCACCCCCATTTGTAACTTTAAAGCTCCCTTGAGCAGCGGGCTGACGAGCCTGGGATCCCGCACCTACGCGCCGGAGTGGTACTATACCTGGCAGATATTGGCAGCCATCGGCAACCCCAGAACACTGCCTATCCCTGCTGATGAGGGGTAATACCCCGAAACACGTGTCCAGGGATGGCGAAGACAGCGAAGATAGCAGAAGATCGAAAGATGATGCATCGCGAACACTTTCCTACATTGACCAGAGTCCTTAGGGGCGACACCGCCGGTGTGTGAGTAGTGTGCGACCCCACCCCCATTTGTAACTTTAAAGCTCCCTTGAGCAGCGGGCTGACGAGCCTGGGATCCCGCACCTACGCGCCGGAGTGGTACTATACCTGGCAGATATTGGCAGCCATCGGCAACCCCAGAACACTGCCTATCCCTGCTGATGAGGGGTAATACCCCGAAACACGTGTCCAGGGATGGCGAAGACAGCGAAGATAGCAGAAGATCGAAAGATGATGCATCGCGAACACTTTCCTACATTGACCAGAGTCCTTAGGGGCGACACCGCCGGTGTGTGAGTAGTGTGCGACCCCACCCCCATTTGTAACTTTAAAGCTCCCTTGAGCAGCGGGCTGACGAGCCTGGGATCCCGCACCTACGCGCCGGAGTGGTACTATACCTGGCAGATATTGGCAGCCATCGGCAACCCCAGAACACTGCCTATCCCTGCTGATGAGGGGTAATACCCCGAAACACGTGTCCAGGGATGGCGAAGACAGCGAAGATAGCAGAAGATCGAAAGATGATGCATCGCGAACACTTTCCTACATTGACCAGAGTCCTTAGGGGCGACACCGCCGGTGTGTGAGTAGTGTGCGACCCCACCCCCATTTGTAACTTTAAAGCTCCCTTGAGCAGCGGGCTGACGAGCCTGGGATCCCGCACCTACGCGCCGGAGTGGTACTATACCTGGCAGATATTGGCAGCCATCGGCAACCCCAGAACACTGCCTATCCCTGCTGATGAGGGGTAATACCCCGAAACACGTGTCCAGGGATGGCGAAGACAGCGAAGATAGCAGAAGATCGAAAGATGATGCATCGCGAACACTTTCCTACATTGACCAGAGTCCTTAGGGGCGACACCGCCGGTGTGTGAGTAGTGTGCGACCCCACCCCCATTTGTGGATTTCTGCTATGATTGAAGTTTTGGTAAGTGTTCAGTTCAATTCCTTTTTTTTCCCTTTTCCTTGCTCTAGATGGTGAGTGCCTATTGCCTCATGCGTCTTGTATGGGTCAATGGTTGTTTTTAGGCAGTAGACTAAATGGGCAGAAGCCTGGGACTTCACCTTCACTGGTCTCCACGTAGGCAGGGAGGCTCCTCACAGGGGATGGCACACCACAGCAAGCGGCTCACGGAGAACGGCTCAGACTCCTCTCTCCTTAGCTTGGCAACAGCAGCTCGTGGTGCCGCAGCGCCTAGAGGCGTTGGTGGCAGTTCCCCTTCAGCTTACAGGCTTCGCCTGGCAGTTGGCCCACAAGCAAGTTGGGGCGTGGCTCCAACTCTTTTGTGCTGCAGGACCTCCTGAGTGAGGTGGATAGCAGGCGGGCTCGCACCAGTCCTCGTCGCCAGTGTTGTGACCAAACGTACTGGGTAAGTTGCGCTTCGCAGGCCTTAATAGCACAACAAAGAAAACATGTTCACAACAGTTATTATATCAGGCCGGAAGAACGCGAGCGGGCTCCGCCCATATTATTTGAAGTAGTTGTGACAGTATCTGGCGTATCCGCTGGCAGAACAACAGGACTGCTGACCTTCCATCGGTAACATCTTGGAGGTGGAGTCCAGAGGAAAAGGATAGCTGATTTTCACTTCCTTGTACATGCAATACTGCAGTGTCATCAGTAAAGAAGGGCAGGCTTACAGTGGTGTAGCAGATGGAGTGTCACTGGGGCCCAGAGCCCCGAGAGGCCCACTGAACCCTTGTTATTGCCGTATTTTACTACCCAAAAAACAATGGGGGTAATTTCCTTGCTAGCCTCAAAGTGCAAGGCACGGCACCCATGCTAGCTACTGTCAGTACATGAAAACGAAATACTTAATTTTCGTTACCAGAAGCACCGAGATGTGGCACATAAGATAAGAAATGTGGAAAACTTAAAGTCAGAGCACAATTACATAAAAGACCAAAAAAATGATTAAATAAATGTTCAGTATAGGACATAGTTGTACAATGTATAGGGAAAGCAGTCATTTGTGATGAAACGTGGAATAGCATACATTATACTTATCTTGTGGGAAGCAACCGGAAGTCAAGTGTGAACAGCATTATTAATGTAGCATTTGCCTCTGCAACCAATTGTCATGTTATTCTGAGGAAAGTATGTGACTGCATCCAGAGCAAATGTCAATGGAAATAAATAATTCTCATTGTTACTTACAAACTACGTGTCTGTTTCGAGCATCAGAATATACCAAGCAGCAGACGCTGTTCTTAAAAAGATTTTTTTTGAGGAAAATGCACCTATTTTTTTACAAACTAGAGTGCTCCCCCTCAAAAATGAATGTCACTGTAGTGTAGAGTGAGTGTACACGTGCAGCTGGCCTCCCAGGTAAAGGGTAACTCACTGATATGAGAAACTCAAAGGGAAATTTGAGGCGTCTGAGGGAATTGTGGTGCTAAATTCTTTGCCTCCTTTCCACACACGGTTTGCATCGTCCTTTAGTTCAATCCACAACTGGTGTAATACCTCTACGTTAGTGCTCAGAGGATCATCACCAAAAGTGAGCGCCTAGCCATATATTTTTCACCCAGATTATTTGCGCTCAGCAGAACGTGTGTTGCTAAACTATTAAGTGCCAATTTAGTCACAACAGTAAATTATTTCACAAGTAAAGAGTGTACGCCACAAAAATGCACAACTTCCTAGAAAATTTAAATTTAGATTGAAGTTTCAAAGGCACTAATTTTCTTGTCCTCAAAAGCAAGCCATGCTGATATTGCCAGGCCAGCGTGCAGGCATTGTAGGTGTCTGAACTAGAGTTTAATCAATCGAGTCACTTTACTGGCTTCTAGTGAGAATTTCGTCTAGCCTTGCTATAAAATTAATTAAATACGAAGATGTGTGAAACAAAACACTTAAAATAAAACTGTTCATTGATTTACACACTAACAATGCACCGATACGACTTTCTATCAAATGCGATTCAACTTAAATTAACTCAATTAATCTAACTCAATTAGAAATGTCCGTTCGGATTTTCCTTCTTGAGTCATTTAAATAAGAGTTCGGTTTACTGTTATCGTTAAAAAGTTATATTTATGCAATGCCTTGCTATATTTTTATTTTGCATGTTTATTTCCTTATTTTAATTGAAGGCCGTGCAGTCTTTCCACGTTGCAGGGTCCCTTAAATGCTGGTAGACTGGATGAGGGGTGAGGTGCAGCTATTTACCGATAACACTATTCCTTAATCGCTGAAGGAGTTGCGGCTGAACGCTTGTTTACTTTGTCTGGGGAAGGGTAAAGACGCTGCCGTTATTACTAGAGCTGAAGTGTAAGCCCCATCCTCTGTTGACTGGTCTCTGGGTTACTTGACCTTTTCCAGAGGATAAATGTCTATTTCCCAAGGGAATCGTAGGTCTCTTTTCAATGTGCATGCAAAATGCGCAATTTTACGGTTAGTCGTCTAACGGAAATGATACAAAAACCCCATAGTTTTGGCCATTTGAAAATAATAATATGTACATATAATTCACTTGTCAGCCACCTAATGGTCATATTGCTCTTAAAGCTGCACACGTTCCAACATAAATCAATAATATCCTAGTTGATTTAAAAAATGTATAAGATGATTAAGCTCATACTGGCTATGTACTAAAATCGGTGGACACTTAGGCTGCACTTGGGACAACTTCTATTCCGCTCTAACATGCTTATACCTTTCCAACATGTCTTTTACTTGCAAATGGTTATTTATATCTTGACCATTGTTCGTTTTACTCCTGCGTCAGTATCATAATCAAGTACTCTAATATAAAGCGCTCTAACCCCACATCGGTTATGCTCCACTATAGAAAAGTCGAAAGAGACAACCGTTATTGCTAATATAAAGTGGCTCCTTTTCAAATGGGGTAAAGTGCTCCCTGCCATACATTATAAGGAATTGAACTCACTGAGGAGTGCTGTGACCAAATAGAAGAACAAGGCAGAAAACGTTGCTGTGATGTTATTCGATGTCAAAATGCTTTTATTAATAATATGCAAAAGCTTACGGTTAAAAAAGACATACATTAAATGTTAAATCTGCAGTAGGTAAGCGTACTTAAATGATATAGCGACTGCAAATTAATACAAGTGCTAATTTAGGTTCGCCTAACTGTAGATACTACATTAACTGAAGTCAAATGCATTAATATTTAAAGGTCTAGTTTTCTGCTTTGTATAATTATTTGCACACTGTGTTTTTCCTTTCATTATGAATGTTATGTATTAGACAACTGATAGTGAGTTCTTACCGAGAGAAGGGGGAGAACATTGGACCACTGATTCATGAGAAAACTGTCTGGACCGCAAAGCTGCTACTTTTCAAGGTTCGATTTTTGAAAACCTGTGGTGTTCCTCTAGGAAAATGGGGAGTTTGCCTATTCCAAGGAGTTTGCTGGAGTTGTATTGGAGGTTGAAGAATAAGAAAGAAAATAAAGATGCAATATAAAAATTGTCTGTTTATATTAGTGCATGTTCTTAGAGTTGAGTACGATTACTCCCCGATATTCTGGCCAGAGACTCATATCTGACTTTCTTAGACTTCTCTACATGAGAAGTTAGGTAGTTTCTTTATGTGTGCTGATATATGACTGTAAAACATTTCCAGCTTCCTATGGAAAGGCTTTATGCTCATGTATTTATTCTCTAATGAGAACTCTTTATGAGGTATCTGAACTGACATCTTTTTCTCTCTTTATCCCAAATTAATTTAGATTAGGTAAATTCCTATTGTGAAACAAGCTTGTTGTATTATTACGATATTGACTGTGATCCTAAAAAGCATTTTGTTCGATTTTATAATCAAATATCAATTGATGGATTAGATAAAATTTTAATGCTGAAATCTAATTCCTAATGAATAATAATCAAATACCTGAAAGGCTAAAAGGTTTGAAAATAAAACCCTATAACTCACACTAAAGGCCGAATTGGACTTTGGAGGTCTGACTGCCCTACGGCCATTGCAGCAGTCTGGAGAACACCTCCAAGCCGGTGGTATCCTGACAACCACATTATGATTCTACCACCGGGCTGGCAGCAGTACCAGAGCGGCGACATGCTTTGGCTCATAGAGATCCTGCAGCACAAGCCACCGCCGTGGCCCTGCCACTTGCATGTTGGTGCACTGTGTATCATGCACCATGTTGCGCATGGCACACAATGCATGCATGACAGCGCAAGCAGAGGGGGGCACAACATGTGCCCCCATGCACACACCCCCATTGGCAAAATCTCACAGAAACCTTATTTGGGGCCCTTCCCCTGCCTTTACGCCGACCTTCTCAAGGTGGGGTGCCTGCCATGAAAAGGCCAGCAGTAATGCAGGTCGTGATCAGCACGGCGGTGCAGGCATTGGCACAGCCGCAATTGATCACTGTTTTCCCCACTGCCAAAGGATCCAGGATCGTGGAGGGGGCAGCGGTCCAACCTCAATGGTCGTAATGGGGGGATTAGACTGCCGATGAGGCAGTGGGCGGACCACCACAGCAGGTACGGTGGTCTTGGGACCGCTGTACTCGCAATCAAGCCCAAACTCTCTTTATTGACTGAATTTAAAGTCTTTAATGATTTAGTGTTATGTAGATGTTTGCTTCTCATTTTTCTTTGTCAACGAACAAAGGCCCATGCAACCAGTAACAGGGGTTAATTAATTATTATACTTGAAGATTGAGATATAGAAAATCCCACTTCTTCAAGTGTTAGCAAGAAGAGGGTTAGTGTCACAAGCGAGAGGAGCTGAAATAAGTTACCCCAACTTACAATTGCCCATGTCCTTTAACCCCAAAGTCTGAACTTGAAGGCAGAAGGAGTTGCGTTTCAAAGATGGTTGCAGTGGTGGTATCAATAGGGTTATGCATCGCAATTGTCTTTTTGAGATGGCATTTTTGTGTTGAGGTTATGTGTTTTGTGAAATAGTGATATTTATGCTTAGATGCTGAGCACCTAAAGTGGTAATTGGGCTTGCAGTGGTCTAAGATCACTGGATAAATAGATCATTCATTTGATAGTTGATATTGTGGTGTCTTTGTCTGCTAAGGTTTGTGGTGCAGATTCGTGAGGTACCATCGCCTGCACAATTGAGATAGGGACTGTAACAATTTGTTGTGGTTGTAATAATATTGATTGGTGTTACTGGAACCTATGGCGCTGGAGTTGGAAGGTATTAAAACCTTATCATCGATTCCTTCCTGTATGAATGGTCCACTTTGAATTCTTTAGTGAAGTAGTCTTAGTTACTTGTTTATTGTGCTTTCTTAGAATTGTAGAAGTGTGTGTATGAGAGAGTTAGGTCATAGAGTACCACTCTGGGACAGGTCAGTTGGTGTGAAGTGCCACACTAAGATTGGTTAACGTGTCATCAAGGTTCATGCTGAGACAGGGTTGCAAAAAGAATTGTGACAGAATTGGAGAAAAGTACTGACACATGCAGAATTGTAAACTGACCAAAGCATTAGAGTTTTCCAAGCTCTTAGAGATTTGTGGAGAGGAGATGTGCGAGCCTCAATTCGGGAGGGTGAAGAGGCACCACCAGAAGGTACTGTAGCTCATTATAAGGCGATAAACATAGGACTCCATACATGTTTGTAGCTTTATCAATGTTGATAGATCACTGAAAATGAAGGACTGTTTACATTTCCACAATATGGTACCATAAATGTAAAAATTACAAGAGAAGTTACATAAAATGAGGCCACCTCCTAGACCTACACAGTATGAAGCAAATGATTGGGAGCTAGTAGCTCACACTAAGGAGAGAGAAAGGTACCAGAACAGAGCAAAGAGAACAGTGCAAAATTATGTAAATGCTCAATGGGAAGGACAGCAAAAGTGTAAGAAATGTAAAGTAAGTAGATGTGGGTGGAACTCATGGAGTTCCATAAAAACTCAGTGAGATTCCACAGAGTTCCATGAATGGCCATATTCAGCACCTCGTGCTGCTCGCGCTACTTTTTAGTGCCTGGAGCTTGTTCCGCACTGTAAAATCAGCAGAAACTGCACCACGCGGAGCACCAGAGAGTGCTGCTTCTTTCTGCCACTCGAGTAGATTTTGTACTCGAGTATCGACTTTCTCAATGCGAATGGTAGAGTCCTGCTGTGACCACCCACATTGAAAAATCCCACCATGATGTGTTCTGATGCACGATTTTCTCTCTCGCTCACCAACTTAAAATTGGCAAACCCCATGGAAGAAAAAACTGCACTATGCGGCGGTTGGCTGAATTTTCACAGAACTCCATACTCCAAGCAGAGCTCAGAGTGGGAAAAACTCTGCAAAGTCCTCCAGAGGTGTGGAGTTTATCATCTAGTCCTAATGTATTGTCACTATTCTCAACTCTTCTTTGGCCCTTGGTTCAGTTCCTTCTTCCTTCAAATCCGCAGTAGTCCTCCCTATTCTAAAAAAAACCGGTCTCGACCCTTCTCTTTCTTCTAATTTCCGACCCATTTCTCTTCTTCCCTACCTCGGCAAGATCCTTGAAGCCCACGTCACTTCCTGCCTCTCCACTTACATAGAGGAGAGTGGCCTTCTTGCATCCCATCAAGCAGGATTTCGCCCGGGCCACTCCACGGAGATGGTGGTCCTTGCAGTCTTGGACGAGCTCAAGAGGAAAGCCGACTCTAATCTCCCCCAAGCTCTGGTCCTCCTCGATCTGTCCGCTGCGTTTGACACGGTTGATCACTCCATCCTTCTCGACCGTGTCAGCGCAGCGGGCATTCGGGGTGCGGCCTTTTCCTGGCTGGCGTCCTTCCTTCGGGATAGGTCCCAGGCAGTTCATCTCCCCGGCTTTTCTGCCCCACCCCGCTCAGTCACTTGTGGCGTCCCCCAAGGCTCTTCTCTTTCCCCTCTTCTCTTTAATCTCTATATTCATCCTCTCATCACCTCTCTTCTTGAGCTGGGGGTCTCTGTGTACAATTACGCAGATGACCTCCAGCTCGTCTTTGATCTTTCTTCTACTCCTGATTCCCTTTCCAAGTTCTGTTCTACTTTAATTTTCATTTCTGACTGGATGAGCGCCAACCATCTGAAGCTCAATCCAGATAAGACGGAACTTGTTCTCACTGGTGGTCCCTCCAATCCTTGGTCCCCGGCACACTGGCCCCTCTCCTTTGGTCCCCCCCCGGTGCCTGCTTCTTCTGTCCGCACTCTTGGGATTAAGGTCAGTCATGACCTATCAATGCACAGTCAGATCAGCTCCGTGGTGTCTTCTTGTTTCTTTTCTCTCCGTTTAATTCGGAAAATTTCACGCTTTTTTTCTACCGATGCACTTAAATCCATAGTCATGGCCCTTGTCATCTCCCGCCTTGACTATGGGAACAGCCTGTATGTGGGCATCCCTGCTTACGAATCCCGCCGTCTACAGGCCATCCAAAATCAAGCTGCTCGTCTTATCCTTTCCTTCCCTAAATCTTCGCACATCACCCCGGTTCTCAAATCTCTTCACTGGCTCCCTGTTCGCTTCAGATCCTTTTTCAAACTGGCTTGTCTAGCTTTTCGGGCCCATTCCCGCTCTGCGCCCCTGTTCATCACCTGTCTTGTTTCTTCTCATGTCCCTGCCCGCACTCTTCGCTCCTCTTCTCTTTCTCTTCTTCATATCCCTCGCTTCCGTAAATCCAGAACAGGGGGCACTCGATTCTCTGTTCTGGCCCCCCAGTTCTGGAATAGCCTTCCCCTTTCCATCCGCTCCATTCCCATCTACACTCACTTCCGTAAAGCTCTTAAAACCTTTCTCTTCTTTCAGGCATTCCCCTCTTAAGTCTCCCGGGGTCCCCCTCTGTTGAGTTCTGATCAGGTCCCCAGCGCCAGGAAGCCGCTCGGCCATCGTGCGCTTTATTAAATATCTTATTCATTCATTCATTCATTCATTCATTCATTCAAGGGAGCAAGGATGTACACAGCTATATCTACTGAAAAGTCTAAAAAGAATCAGAAACAGGGAAAGACAGGACAATTTGATAATGACCTTTTTTTTCCTCATGGTTTAAAGAAACCACAGAAAATAAAATGGTGGGAGAAACAGAGAGACCATCTACTAGCCAGGAAAGAACAAGACCTTTAGATGTCCCAAAATTAAAGGTGGAGTTTGAAGAGATTATTAGAGGTTGCCTAGACATTTCACATTCAATACAAGGAGAATTAATTAGTATATTTGAGTAAAAAGATCACCAGACATGGAGCTGCTGCCAGTGACAAATTAACTGTATTGGTGATAAAATATGAGGTAGACCTTTCTAAGAGTGTACCTTTGCAAAAACGTCTCAGGGCACAATTAGATGAAGACGCTTCTGTGACAATGAGATATTCGGGGATGAAATTACAAATTGCAGAATTGGCAAAGCGCATCCACAAATAGGATGATTTTGGCAGATTAAAGAACAAATGAGCTAAGAAACAGGGAAAGAAAAAGAAACAAGCAAATATCACTGAAATGAATAGCAAGCCACTGCCCGCACCCACAGATGAAGAGGATGCTCTAGCTTTTCCTATGAGGGAAATATCAGGTGGAGAGTATGTTCATATACCATGGAATAGTGGTGATCTCACAACATTTACAACCAGCTTTCCAAAGTTAAGAGAGAATCTTGCACAGTGGTATACACAAGCTGACAGATTTGTAAAAATGTCAAAGGTTTTGTGGACAGACTTGAATACTTTCTTTGATATTGTAATACCCAAGTGATCTGTCAGCCGAATATAGGATAGCTGTTTTACGGCCTCGTTCTGAACCTCCAAGTGCTGCGCATACTTGTGAACCTATACCCATGAATGACCAAGTACTATGAGGTGATTACCTTTTTGAAAGGAAAAGTTCCAGCAAGAGACATTGATTGGCTAAAGATCAATACAACTTACCAAGAAGCTAAAGAATCAGAGCATACTTATTATGAACAATTGTTACAGGTGTTTAAAAAACAGTGGAGAAGAAAATCCCAAAAAGGGAGATATGGGGAGTTTTTGTGTCACAGTTCGTACTTGGGGTGGGGCCAGAGATCAGTATGTATATGCAACAGCATGTGATTTGTTGGAAAACAACCCCTTTAGATGAGATCTTGAGGTTTTGCAAAAAACTGGAGTGATGAGCAGGAAATGAAGCAGAAGAGACTCACGGAGAAGTGTATACTTGCGCAAACAAAGTTATCGCAAAAGGAGTTTCAGAATTATTCACTTGGAGGAAAAGTTGGTGAAATGCAAGGTGTTGGTTTTCAGGTTGAAGGTAAAATTGGACAAGGTGGAGTTGGTGTTGCACAGGGTAAAGGTTGAGGTGTTTCCGGTTATCCAAATTTGGGAATAGTCATTGCAACGTTGAAGAAGTCAACTCCAAGTGGTTATTGTAACAGGCTTGGGTATTGGAAGAGAAAGTGTAGACATAACCCAAATTGAATGAGAGATGAAGGTAAAATGCAAGGGGTAAATCAAACGCAAATGCAAAAGGTTCTAGTACAGGTTCCAGCCCAATACATGCAGACGCCAACGGAGTCACGAGTTCCCCTGATACAAGTCCCACAAGCTCCGATGGCCCCACAGAATATGGGTGATCCCAGATTCAAGATGAATCAAGTATTAAAAGTAAATTCAAATTAATTCCAAAATCAGAACCCATTTCAATAGTTCCCCATGTCGGAGGATGAGAGTGTTGATTCTGTAAATTACCAATGAAGGTGCCTGAGGGGGAGAAAGATTACGGACTTGGAGCAATCTTGGAGGTAGACCAAAGTAGACCATTTGTGGAAGTTGAGGCTAATGGCCACCAAGTATAATTTCTGATTGACACAGGAGCTTCCCATTTCACTGTTAGAACAGCGGAATTCCCTGACCCACCTCATTTTTGGACAGAAGATCCACATTGTAGGTGTCACAGATAAACAAATACTAATTCTATTTTAAAGAGAGGGCCTTTAAAAATAAGGTATTTTGAGGCAAATCATCAATTTGTGGTGTGCAAGTTAAGTCCTGTATATCTGTTAGGAAGAGATCTTTTGTGCAAGTTAAATTGCACTATTTATTGTGCAATGGATGGTGTTGAATTTCAAAAGCATGATGAAGATGTTGAATTTTAAATGGCCAGACAAGAACTAGCTGTAAGATTGTATCCAATGAAAATGGAAGGGCATACTGTAAGAATGGTTGTATGGGATTTCTAAGGGGAATACATTGGACTAATCAAAGGTAGAGAACTCTTCCAAATAACAATAAAACCAAATGCCATTTTCCCTAAAACACCACCGTATAATGTAACACAAGAGATAGTCAGATTGTCGAAAGTCCTTGCATTTTACCCATTTTGGGACTACAGAAGCCCAGTGGGAAATATAGGATTGAACAGAATCTTCAAAAAATTAGCAACATATTTGACCCATGCTGTCCTGTAATCCCAAACCCAGCAACAAAACTGTTTAAGATTCCCTGCACTGTAGAGTGGTGTACATTCTGGATCCCTGTCAGGCATTCTGCTCTATTCCGTTGCACAAGGACAGTCAATTCCTGTTCTCATTTGTGTTTAGAGATAGAGTTTTGGCATGGTGTCAAGTACCACAGGGGTATACAGAATGCTGTTAAAGAAACACACTTGCTGTTTTAAACCATCTAGCTGGGAACGAACACAAGCTGTCCCCAAACAAACAGCAATACTATCAACTATTTGGATATCTCATCGAGAAGGGAATGAGAAAGGTGTCACAGGAGAGAGTAGAGACAATTCTGAAGATGAGTCCACTCAGAACTCAGAGAGAGGTCAGAATATTCCTGGGAATGGTTGGCTACTGTAGACAGTGGATACCCAACTTGTGGGTAACAAGCTGTGACAGACACCCAAATTCCTCAGGAGCAATATACTCAAATGCCCACATTCCAGCACCACCAACTCTGTCGGCGAATGTACCATAGGTTCGGAGTGGCTAGATGAGGGGAAGGATTTAAGGGAGGGTACTGCGGGAAGGAGAACCTGAAACAAGATTGAATCCTAAATTAGAAGAATAACTAACTATCAGTACCTACCACTATTAGTGAGTGCATTTGCTATTTAGTGTCAAGGATTTTAGACATGACTACAGTCTGAACCGCTTAACGGAATGACGCCAAATTTTGTGCAAAGCTAGATCTTGGTCCAGGACGAGGGCTTAATGTAACTTGGTGTAAATATGTTGGAGTTATTAAAGAAAAAAATGTATGTATATCTAGAGACATAGAACCAAAGCAGGGAATGCGGGTATCCATGCACCAACAGCAATGCCATGATTGTCTGTCCCCATCCTGAGAAAAAAGTTGTGGTTGCTATTTTGTGAATCAGAACATGGTGCCCGGGGGAGTCAATAAAGTAGAAATAGGATATTAGGGTTCAGGATAGAGGTATCCTGACCCCATGAGACTGATAGAGGAGTCTGCGAGGGACTCCTCATGGGGAAGAAATTATGGAAAATGTTTCTTTTGTGCACACAAGCATCTGCAATCCGCCACAGCACTCAGCATGGCCCCCTGTGTGATACCTCCTCTAATCCGTGGACCAGATCCCAATTAAAAAAACAGATACACTTAAAACTCACTACCTTAATTAATACCACTATGCCACCTGATCTGGAGCGACAGCCTAATACCCAATGACTCGGAATGCCTCCATTTCGGAAGGCCTTAATATTGTCTCCTTAAACGTTAAAGGCCTCAATCACCCGGTCAAGAGGAGAAAAGTTCTTGAGTACCTGACCAAATCCAAGGGCGACATCCTCCTCCTACAGGAGACTAAACTGTCAAAGGATGACGGTGAATTTATAAACCAACATTGGATCTCACATAATCTTTGCTCACCAGCAGTTCATAAAAAGAGAGGGGTCCTCACACTAATAGCAAAGAAATCCAACATTTCCGTAGTTTCACACACTCACGAGACCGATGGCCGCTTCATCATGGCACACCTTCTGAGAAACGAAGATCGTTTCCATGTCATGAACATATATGGCCCTAATGGAGACGACCCAGACTTCTGGGATTCATTAGCCCAGACCCTAGAAAGCGTACCACAGGGAGAATTGCTAATTGTGGGAGGAGACTTTAACCTGCCACTAGACCCAATCACCGACCGACACTCGAAATGCTCCTACCACCCCACACGTTCGCATGATAGTTTACACGTCTATGCTCCAGATTCAATCTACACGACTCATGGAGACTCCAACACCCTGACGGCCGAGACTACACCTTTTATTCGCCTCCTCACAACTCCTACTTGAGGATAGATTATATCCTCATTAATAGCCCTTTCACACACCTCATCGAGGAAACTAGCATTGCCCCCAAACTGATCTCTGACCACTCAAGTATTCAGACCAAATTAGCGGGCTCCAGATCCATTCTCCCCCCTAAGAGATGGAGATTCAATGACGAAATCTTTTCTGAACCAGAAAACAAACAAAAGATCGAGGCTGCCATTCTAGACTACCTCAACCTAAATGATACCCCTGAATCGGAAATTGCGAATGTATGGGAGGCGCTCAAGGCCACTATTAGAGGTGTAATCATTGGCATTCGAGCGCAAGCTAACAAAAAATTAAACAAGGAATTGACCACTCTGGAACTTAACATTAAAAGCCTTGAAACCGATCATATGGCAGATCTTCAAAACTCTCTGATTTTAAACGATCTTACCAAACTGAAATATGAATATAATACGATACTCAGCAGAAGGGCGGGGGCTTGGGTCAGTAAGTTCAATGCTTTAAGGACTTGTGAGGGCAACAGAGCTGGAAAAAGTTTGGCATCATATCTAAAACACAAAAAAAAGCAATTCAACATCGCCTCAGTTAAAGATCGTAACAATGTCATCCAAACGAAGCAGGACCTAATTCTCTACACATTTAAATCATTCTACGAAGACCTATACAAGAATAATCTAGACTTTAACTCGGAAGAGTGTAATAAGTACCTAAGCTCACTAGGCCTCCCAAAACTCAATGATGCGGACAACGCCGCACTAAACTCTCCACTCACTCTACAGGAAGTATCAGCGTCCATTAAAACCCTTAAATGTAAGAAAGCACCGGGCCCTGATGGATTCTCGGCTAGCTTTTACAAGGAACTCACGAACTCCCTTAGCCCGACCCTTCTAAAACTATTCCAATCCTTTAGCGTAACAAAAGGGATAACCAAATCGATGAGTGAAGCCACCATTATCGTTATCCCCAAAGAAGGAAAAGATCCGCTGCTAACCAAAAACTACAGGCCAATCTCACTAATTAATTTAGATTGCAAAATTTACGCAAAGATTCTCGCCACACGGTTAAACTCACAACTTCCAAAGCTAATTAGTACATCACAAGTTGGATTCATGAAACAGCGTATGTCTAACGATAACACAAGGATCCTCTGTCTCGTCATTGAGAAAGCCAAATTACTCGCAGCCCCCTCCGTAGCTATTACTCTCGACGCGGAGAAGGCGTTCGACAGAGTCTCCTGGCTTTTCCTCAAGAGCTGTATGTCCGTCTTTAACCTTGGGGAAACCTTTACTGACTTGGTGATGGCTCTATACCTTTCACCAACCGCACGCATTGCTATAAATGGTTCGTTGTCGGACCCCTTTTCTCTGGAACAGGGGACAAGGCAGGGTTGCCCCCTCTACCCATCACTCTTCCTCTTGGCAATGGAACCCCTAATTGCAAATATTTAAAAAAATGACGATATCAGCGGTTTGAACTTTGGGGGTAAGTGTGTCAAGCTGGCCGCCTACGCGAACGATATCCTGATTGTATCAGAATCACCAGAATCCTCCATCCCTGCCCTAATGACTACTATTGACACTTACGCCACCCATTCAGGGTACAAACTCAATCGTGATAAGTCAGAGGTTAAACCACTCAATATTTTAACGCCCAAAGAAGTGCTGGGAAACTCAGGTCTTTGTTGGCAACCAGAGTTTGTGAAATACCTAGGTATTGAATTCGGTGACTTCCTTATGGAGACCCTCCAACGGAATGAAAAGACAACTCTGAGCAAAATCAAGACCCAATTAGAGGGATGATCTCCTCGCTTCATTACCTGGTGGGGCATAATACAAAATCTGCTCTTCTTAAGTTTGACAGAATCCTAGAAAATAGCATACGGGGCTCACAATGGGAATCCTTATGGAACAACCGTAACATATTGTACAAGGGTAAACCTCTACACAATGCGACATGGATCAAAAAAGGCATACTGTTCCCTTACCAACTGTTTGCAGGGTCATATCATATCCCATTCAGTGACTTGCAAAACAAATATGATCTTGAACCAATAGAATTCTACAACTTTTTAAACGTCAAAGCAGCACTGTCCAAAACCAAACTCTCCCTGACACCACCCGCCCTCCCACCCTACCTTGCCAGATTAAACAGACTGGGCCATCAGGTTTCCTTTCTATATAGACTCAGTCGCCCCCAACAATCTAACCTCACTGACCCAATCACACAATTCTGGAATAATCTCTCGTCCAGGCCAATCACAGAAACAGAATGGACCAGTACATGGGAATCTTGCGGGAGACACAAAATCAGCCCTACACTATCCCAGACCAAATACTGGCTCCTTCATAAGGCCTTCTGGGCTCCGGCGCGCTTATTTGCACACAACATCAGCCCAGACGCCTTTTGCTGGAATTGCAAACATGCGGAAGGTGATTTATCACACATTATCCTAGAATGCGACTGTGTGGCACCTTTTTGAGAGAAGACATTCGAGTTTCTCTCAAGACTCTTCCACATCACACCAGCTGAAGAGCTTCCTTTCTTAGTTTTCGGATTCTCCCCGGACCCTTCCCTTAACGTAGACGATAAGGCGTTACTTGATCTCCTGCTTACAGCAGCGGTCAAGACAGTCCTTAGTAACTGGAAAGATACCAGCAAAGCCAACTTCGCAGGGTGGCTGAATTGGATAATCAGCCTACGTGGTGCCGATAATGTAGCACTCCAACAGTCACCGTGGCGCCCTCCCACGAGAAAACTGTGGTCAACTCTTGACAATTATTTCACGACACATAAGCCACCTTAAACTGGTCCCACACCATCCACAATTCATTAGCATGTGTCTGCAGATTCCCATCAATATAAAATATATCATGGTGTTTTATGTTGAGTAAAATGATGTTTGAGTAAATTGATTATGACTAAAATGTTGTTGAGTATAAGGTATATGCACCAACACATTTGACAAGATATCAGATCTGTACTTTTGTATTGACATTCTCTTTTTGCTGTAAAGTAGCGTACTGTAATATTCGCCTGTAAAATGTTGACTCTACTTATGCTACTTGATCTAGTCATTGTATGTTCATGCTGAAACAACCAATAAAACTTTTTGAAATAAAAAAAAAAAACAGATACACCCACTCATACATCCATATACCCACTCGCACACCCATACAGTTTAATTTTAATTTTAAAGGATGTATAACGCGTGCAGCTTAGGCATGGGCGGAAAATCCGTTCCGCTCGCGGATTTTGCGGATTTTCGGGAAATCCGCAATCCGCGAGATTTGCGAATTTCCTGCAAAATCCGCAAATCCGCGAGCAGCGGATTTTGCTCGCACTGCTCGCACTGTTCGCGTGAGTTCGCGCCCCGCGAATAAGTGCGAAATTGCAGAAATACGATCTAAGCAAAACTGAAAGTAACTACTTACCAGGTTCAAAAGTTCAGGCACATCATTAGTAGCCATTTCCTGTAGTGCTTCCTGAGGGGCCCCTCCAGAGTTCAGTTGCCAGTTGAAACTATTATGTGACCCTGCTCTGAACCTCAGAATAGTTACACATATGCCACAAAGGTCATGAATTACAGCTAAGGGAGACAAGCAGGAGCCAGGCTGGAAGTTAAAATCCATTAATCAGCCCCTAATTCATTATTGTCAGTTGGGGCAGGGCAGGTGTTGTAACTAATTTTGCAACAATGAAAGCACTTAGCAAGTGCAAAAGATCACTAATCAGGGCGCACTAAGGAAGCAGGTGCCAGCTAAAAAAATATTCTGTGACACATTAATCAGCCCCAAATTAATTCAGGTCACTTGAGGCAGGGAAGGTGTGCTTTGCTTTGCCGAAAATAATGTACACTGGACAACCAGAGGGTGTGGTGATGAAACAGAGGGTGGCATGGGTGGGCCAGAGGGTGGCATGAGTAGTCAGAGAGTGGCAGTGGTGACAGAGAGTGGCAGTGATGAAGAAGAGTGTCCCAAACAGGTTGGACACGTAGAAACAACAAGTTCGCAAAACTTGCGACCCGACAGGTAAGTTCGCAAATTGCGACATTGTAAAAACCCTCGCGAACTGGCAGAAACACGGGCGAACACAAAAAAAAAAAAATTCGCGGGAATTCGCGGATTTTGCGGATTGCGAATCCGCAAATCCGCAAAATTCGCGAACGCGAGATCCGCAAAATTCGCTCATGCTTAGTGCAGCTACTCATTGGCACAAAGCTAATGCAACAGGGGAGCCAAAACAGAGTACAGGAGGGACAGTCTAGTTAAACAGGAAGGTTTTTAGCTTTTTTTTAAACTGAGCAGGATACTTCAAATTGCGTAGGTCCAGGGGAAGGGAGTTCCAGTAAGTGGCTGCAAGATACAACAGATGAAACCTAGGGATAGACGCAAGAAGCATATTTGAGGAGCGCAGACACCTGCCAGGGGTGTAAAACTGAAAACGTTTCCTAAAATAGGCAAGGCCATACTCATAAAGTGCCATACTCATACAGTCACTGATATGTCCACTCACAGACCCAGAGAATCATTCAAATACCTGCTCACAAACCCACACAGCTAACACACCCGTAGAGCATAGCCACTGACACAACCACTCACACACCCATACAGTCACTTACATACCACTCTGAGACCCACACTTCCACTTACTTACCCATTCATACACCAATCCATCACATGCTCACACCTACTTACACAATCATACAACTAGTTACACACCCACTTACATACCCATACAGCCACTCGCACACCTACTCAGAGATCAGAACACCAGTCATACACCCATTCACACATCTATACAGATACACATATTCCATGCAGCTACTCACACACCCATTCCATCACAGATACATCTACTCAGAGACCCAAAGAACCATTCACACACCCATCTCACACCCACACAGGTACTCACACGCCCAGTCAGAGACCCATAAAACCACCCACAGACCCATGTATGCACTCATGCAGCCACTTACACACCTAGCCACACATCCTTACAACCCCTTGCACATCCATACAGTCACTGATACATCCACTCAGAGACCCAGAGAACAAATCACACACCCACTCACAGACCCACACAAGCATTCCCACACCCACTCACACACCCATATACATACCAACACTTCATTCCCACACCCCTACACCCACTCACACACCCACCAATAGACATAGAAAGCCACTCAGGTTACTCATTCAGTGGAAGCATGATGGCGGCGGTGTGAGAGGAGCCGCAGAGCAGCAGCGGGATATGGTGCTGCGTGGGTCCATAAACCCCCAGTAATAATTTATCCTTTTTGAGGACAAGGGAATGTGAAACGTAGTCCGATGCTGTACCAAAATACCTTGGAAGCCGAGATTGCGAGCTTTGGAATGGGCGTCGGAGCGAGGTAATCAGCGGAGGTCAGGCTGCTCAGGCGACTGGTTAGCGTCCTCGTTCTCTGGATCCAGCACTGGCAGTGATGTGGGTGTGACAGCGGAGCAAGCCGAGCCAGGGGAGACGTCGGGAGAGGCAAGCAGAGTAGCCTGAGACGGCAGAGACGGGACTCAAGCTTTGGTGCTATGGCTCCCAAGGTGATGGCAGGAGTCTCGGTAAAAGCAGCAGCAGCTGCTAGGAGAAAAGCACAAGCAGCTCAAGCCACGGAGCAACCCGAGCAGGAGATAACGAAGGAGGTATCCCCATCAATGCTCCGTACGCCTACGGGGAATCTTTAACCCATTGCATGCTTGTGACGGAACCGCTCTGTCACAAGGCGCGGCGTGAATTCCGCGCCTGCGCTGACTAATTAATGGGCGGGCGGGTTCGTGACGGAACCGTTCCGTCACAAGCACAGCTCACCCGCGAGCCGTGACGGAGCGGTTCCGTCAGAAGCATGGGACCGCCGCGCGATCCCCCCGTAGCGCTGAGGCGGATTAGCTGCCGCAGCGAAGGGGTTAAAGGGGAAACATGCATCTGTGAGATTGCGGCAAGCCCCCTCTATCTCCGAGCTGTTTGCCCGGAGTGGTAAAGAACACAATACGAAGGATAATACTAAGGATAAGGATATGAGTGCCGGGACAACAGATGCTCACGAGCCCACCCAGGTATCGGTCCTACAGAAGGCCACGGTGACAGGTACGAGAGCTGTATGTAGCCCTTTGCCGGAAAATGCAGCGGTGCAGATTGGTGGCCCGCTTGGAGGCTTGATTACAGTGGGGGAACAAGGGCAAAGGTCTGCAGGGACTAGAGTAACTGATGGGCTAGTAGCTAGGTTAGTGGCTGTGAGCATTGTCGTTGATGAAACAGCTGCTTCACCTGTACTCGTACATAGCGGCAAACTAGAGGCGGTCTAAGGGCAAGGACTGGAAGCATGTGGGGATGGGGGAGAAGAGGCAACGATGCTATGCCCCCCCTGGTCCAAACGATCGTAAAGGATGGTAAAGGTCAGGAGAAGGAAAATGAGAAGTATAGCAGTGAGCACTTTTTTTCTGTTTCAGTGGAAGCCAAATGGTCAGACGATAGGAGCTTGTCCAAGGGGGGCAGTGACCTTGAGACCGACAGTGATATAGAACAGAACCCCCTAGCACAGCCAAAAGACTAGCCAATCAAGGGAACGCTCATGATCAACCTCTACGGGACCTAACGTGGGACCATTCTTCAGCCACGCCACTACAGGGAAGCCCTAATGTCGAGGCTCCAGCAGCTCACCACCCCTCTTAGATGTTATCTATCAGACTATCCTCACGCATAGGGAAGAAGCCCGCCAGGACACCCAGAAATCGCAGGCAGCAATGCCTAAGATGCAAGGCGTTGTCAGAAAGCTGTCCAAAGCATACGCCAATGTGGGGGATAGAGTTACCAATCTGGAGGAAAGAATTGTGGCGGCGATGTAAGTGATCGCTGCACCTATAGATCTCCGCTGCTGCATACGCACATCACAAGTCCAGACCTCGGTCTGAGCGATTCATGTGGGAGGCAGAAGGGGATTGGGGTGGGGGGGTTCGGGGAGGGTGTGTAGGGGGGTTGGGGACAGCGGGGGTATGGGTATGGGGCGGCAAAAGCAAAAAAAGAAAAGAGAATTTATGGTACAAAGTTTGTTTTTCTTAATAATACAGGATATGGTATCTCTGCTAAGAGAGTTCTTTCTACCCAAATGCTGGCAATAAAATTGAAGGAAATGCTTTAAATTAAAAATGTCGAGCCTTAGTGTATACTCGATTAATATAGGAGGGTTGAATGATTGGAAAAAGAGGGCCAGATTGTCCGAGTTTGTTAAAACAGAGCTCATTGACATTCTGTGTCTTCAGGAAATGCACCTACCATGGGCGAAGAAACAGCTTCTTAGGGTTGGTAGCTTTGACATTCTGGCATGCTCATCTCAGACTTCAACAGTAAGGGGGGTGCCGATCCTACGTAAAACTGTACTGGGTGGGGCCAAACGGGTTAAAACGGATGCGCTAGGTAGATGGGCTTTGGTCGAGATGGAATGTGGACTAACAATATGTGGAATATACGGATCCAACCAGGACGACCCTTAAGTTTTTGAAATATTGGAGGGGAAACTGGCAACCTGGCCAGTTCCCATTCTGGTATGCGGGGATTTTAATATATCAGCTGACCTGGTTGAGAGAAGTCCGTATACTGGTAGAAAGCCCAGGGTGTTCAAAGCACTCTCCTCCCTGACTCAGTCTCATGGGCTAATAGATGTATGGGGAGCGAAGGAGCTGGGCGATCCTGGGTTTACATATTTTTCATGCCCTCACCAGAAGTATACCAAATTGGATTATTTTCTAATATCATCTACAGAAATCAGTAAGTTTAAGATCAGGAAGCTTTCTAAGGTCCTCTCGGACCATAGCCCATTGGCAATTAGGTATCATGGTGTAGGGCCAGTTTGAAAACAAAGGGTGAGGGCATTTAATAGGAAACTTCTGGGTGACACCCTCTTTGTCGAGTATCTGAGGAAATGGGCTTGTGAGATCTTTGAGGCCAATCGCTAAAGTGCACCCAGAAATTGTGTCTGGGATACGTTTAAAGCTGCATTGAGGGGGGAGGTAATTAGTTATACGCCCAAGCCAGGAAAAATTGGAAGGCAGGAAAGGACAGGCTCCTAGAAGATTTGGTTGAGGCAGAAGAACAGCACTGTCAAGATATAACACATAGGAATGAAGGAAAGGAAAGTCAAATCAAAATCTGTTCCATTAGAGCGGAATTACAGAAACAGCTGGCTGAAAAAGCGGCGTCAGAATATTGGACATACAGAGGGAAAATGTATGAGACAGGGGAGCAGTCAGGCAAGGCACTGGCGCTGAGTATCAGGCAGGACAACACGAAAAATATAATAACTAGTATCCAGGAGAATGGGCACGAGTTTGTGGGACCACAGGATATTCTTGGGGCATTCGCAAATATCTATCAAACCTTCTATAAGAAAGAGATAGTGCGTGAGCTCCCCCTTGAAAATTATCCGGGTGGTGGACCCGAACTGGGTGAGTTTGAGAGGGAAAATCTAGAGAGTTATATGACGGTCGTCGAAGTCCGCGGGGCATTATCAGATCTGGCAGCCGGTAAAGCAGCGGGACCAGATAGCATCCCATTGGAGCTATATAAGTGTCTATCGGTCGAAGTGGTTCCAATGCTGTTAGACCTATTTAATGGAATCATGTGCACTGGGAAAATACCCGAAACCAGGAAGGACACAAATATAGTGGTTTTTCATAAAAAAAGGGAAGCCGAAAGAAAATCCTGGGTCCTATAGGCCGATCTCTCTTATAAACTCAGACAACAAGCTCTATGCGAAGATTTTGGCTTTGCGTCTGGGGAGGGTCATTGGTGGGCTTGATTCCCCTTGGCAGCATGGCTTCATTCCGGGTCGAGGAACAACAGACCATATCAGAAGGGCAATCTTGTTGTTTGAGGCCCATGCTGCTGGGGGGGGGGGGGGGGGGGGGGGTCGCTATGATCCTCCTCGACGCGGAAAAAGCCTTTGATCGCGTTAGATGGCATTATTTGTGGAGTGTCCTTGTGGGGAGAGGTTTCGGTCAAAGAATCCTGACAGCTATAAAAGCTATGTATGTCGACCCGGTCACCAGAATACAGATGATGGGTGAGTGTTCAGATAAAATCACGATAACTAGGGGCACCCGTCAGGGGGTGTCCCTGCTCTCCCATCTTATTTGTGCTTTACATCGATCCTTTGGTTAGGCAGATACTGGGGAACTGTGGGATCAAGCCAGTGATAACCAATGGATTTGAGAGTAAAATATTAGCCTATGCCGATGATCTGGCAGTGATCTCATCAGAACCTGCCGAGACTATGCGAATACTGGTCGAAATCACCAGGGAATTTGGATGCCATTCTGGATACCGTCTGAATGAGGCAAAAACCAAGGTAATATGCTCAATGAACATTATTAAGTCCGATCAAAGGTATGTTGACTCAGCAACATATCTGGGGTTGATAATTAATGCAGCAACGGGACTAATCATCCAGGATAACTTTGATCCACTTCTAAAAAGAAATTGAGAAAGATTTGAAGCGAATGGACACGCTGCACCTATCTCTTATAGGTAGGACGAAGGTGTTGAAAATGACCATGCTGCCCAAAATCCTCTATCTGTTCCGTTCCATTTCTTTCTTAATCGAGGAGGGGGTGATAAAAAAAATCGAGTCCATCTTTAACGGCTTTCTGTGGCAATACGGGAAGATTAGGCGGTCATTAAAATATATGACCCTCCCTCAGGAACGTGGGGGCCTAGGTGTTCCTAATTTAAGGTACTATCACTGGGCCTGTTTGTTGACACAGATGTCAATTCTTTTTGATCCAGCATCAAGTAAAAGATAAACCCAAGATCCGACATCTGAGCTCTATGATATTTCATCGGTTAATAGGGAAGGAGGCTATGGGCACCCTGCTATGAAAAACAGATCGCAGATATTTTAAGAAAATGCGCTACAAGGTGTTAGTAAATGCTTGGGAGCTTTGGGAAACACTGCAGAAAGTGCTACGAGTCCCAATGATTAATTTGTATACGCCACTGTGGAAATCAGGCCATTTTCCGAATCTGAGTCAGGACGGGGCATGGAAATGTTGGGAACAGCAGGGCATCCGGACAGTGGTGGACATAATGAAGGAGGGCGGTAATATCAGTTTTGATGCCATCCGGCAGAAGTACGGCCTGCCCAGTAGTCAAAGTTTTAAATATGTTCAGGTCTCGCAAATACTTAAAGCTATAAGACCTTGCACCTCCCCGGTTATTAGCTGTCCCATGTTGGAATATTGATTAAAAGGGGGGAATTGGATCAAAGTTATATATCGGGACTTAATTGAAAGGTTGTCTGATGACCTCGAGAAACATGAGGCTGCCTGGGCAGTTAAACTGCAGGATCCTGACTTGGATCTGGATAAAGCCCTATATTTGGATAAGGTGGTTTTACGTTCATCAAATTTGAAGGCACAACATTTTAAAACACTTTTTAATCTTTACTTTACTCCTTCTAAGTTATTTGGCTGGGGTATGAGGGCGGACAACAATTGCCCCCAGATGTTAGAAAGGCCAGGGGATCTCCTACACATGTTTTATTATTGTGAGAAACTCAGCATGATTAAAGGTGAGATCGAAAAATTTCTGGAGGGGCTGCTAGGCTCTAAGATCAGTCTATCCCCGACAGTGATGATCTTTGGAAGTGATAGTAAGATGGGTCTTAACAGTGAGACGGAAGCATTTATCTTTTTAGCCGTCGCGGTACTGCGCATTCTTCTGTCAGCAGCCTGGAAAGATTCAAATGCCCCATCCTTTCAAATGTGGTTGACCAGGCTCCTCGGTATCCATAATATCGAATCTGCATTCTATGTACATTAGGGTAGGAAAACACACGAGTTTGGTTGCAAAATATGGGCACTCTTGAAAGATTTGAGGGATGGGCAGTTGTAAATATAGACTGAGGTATGTTTATTCTGATATGTGTTCATAATCTATGTTGGTTGTATTCTATGAATTCATTTTATGAATTCCTTGTAAATGTTTGAAACCCCTTACCCCCTTTTTTATTTTTTTAGGACTATATATATATCTACTTATTGTATGATTGTGAAATGTATTATGATATCCTGTGATCCGTTGCACTTTGAAATCTTTTGTACTAGGATCATGATTACATTTTAAATTCTCAATAAAAAAATAAAAACCATAGAAAGCCACTCAGACACCCAGTCAGTTACCCATACAGCCACTCACACACCCATTCAGAGACACTGAAACCACTCACACACCCATTTACAAACTCATGCAGCTACTCACACACCTAATTATAGACACAGAAAACCATTCATACCCAAAGAGGCACTCACACATCCATACAGACACTCACATACACACTCATACAGCTAGTGACACACCCACTCACAGACCCACCCATCTACGTAAACACCCAGGGGGGTGCTGGTTGGTTTCCTAGTGTGGGGTTGGGTGCATGTGGGGGTTGGCCATGGGCCAGGCCCTCCACCCAACACTCCACTGCATATGGCCACAGGACATGTGCAGCATGGGATTGGCAGCCAGACCCTGCAGCCAAACCCCCACTGTGCATGGCAGAGGTTGGATCAAATAAAGTACGGTAATTAAATATTATTTTATGTTAAAAAATACCCTAGAAATTCATTGAAAAAACCAAGGTTACAGGGACGTTATAATTAGAAAATAAAATTAAAAATATCTTAAAAATTCACGAAAATCCAAAGGTTACAGGGACGTTATTGTTAGATTCAGATTTTAAACACATAAAACCATTGAAATTTCGCAGTTGTAGTTATAGTTATCTGTTCTTTCATCTAACTTGCCTCTTTGTGCTCTTTTCTGGCTTCTTTCTACACCTCTGTTGCTCCTTTCAGCAGTTCTCTTTGTGCACCTCTCTTACTTGTTTCTGCACATCTCTAGCCTCTTTTTGCACCTCTGTTGGCTCTTTCTGTTCCTCACTTCTCTTGCCTGCCTATTTCTGCACCCCTGTTGTTTCATTCTGCTCTTTCCATGTTTCCTTCTGCACCTGTTTTGCTTCTTTCATTACACCAGTTGTCTCTTTATGTACCTCTTTTGCCTCTTTCTTCACTTTTGTTGGCCTTTTTCTACACCTATCTTCCCTCTTTCTGTACGTCTGTTACATCTTTCTGTACCTTTGTTGTCTCTTTCTGCACTCGCCTTCCCTCTTTTTATACCCTTCCTTCCTGTTTTTGCATCTCACTTGCCTCGTTCTGCACTTTTCTTACATCTTTCTACACCTCGGTTGCTTCTTTCAGCAATTCTCTTGCCTCTTTGCGTACCTCTGATGGGTCTTTCTGCACCTCACTTGCTCCATTCTACACTTCTCTTGCCTCTTTCCGTACCCCTGTTGCTTCATTCTGCGCTTTCCATGCTTCTTTATGCACCTGTCTTGCTTCTTTCTGCAGCCCTGTTGTCTCTTTACATACCTCTTTGCCTCTTTCTGCACTTTTCTTGCCTTTTTCTGAACCTCTGTTGCATGTTTCTGCAAGTATGTTGCTTCTCTCTGCGCCTCATTTGCTTCTTTCTGCACCCCTGTTGTCTCTTTCTGCACTTGTCTCCCCTCTTTATGTATCTTTCCTGCCTGTGTTTGCATCTCACTTGCCTCTTTCTGCACTTTTTTTGCTTCTTTCTACAACTCAGTTGCTTCTTTCAGCAATTCTCCTGCCTCTTTCAGCACTTCTCTTGCATCTTTCTGCACTTCTCTTGCCTCTTTCTGCACCCCTGTTGCTTCATTCTGCACTTTTCATGCTTTTTTCTGCACCTGCATTACTTCTTTCTGTACCCCAGTTTTCTCTTTATGTACCTCTTTTGCCTCTTTCTGCACTTTTCTTGCCCTTTTCTGCATCACTCTTCCCTCTTTTTGCACTTCTGTTGCCTCTTTCTGCACCTCATTTGCTTGTTTCTGCACTCCTGTTGTTTCTTTCTGTACTCGTCTTCCCTCTTTCTGTACCTTTCCTGCATGTTTTTGCATCAAACGTGCCTCTTTCTGCACTTTTCTTGCTTCTTTCTATACCTCTATTGCTTCTTTCGGCAATTCTCTTGCCTTTTGTGCACTTATCTTGCCTGTTTCGGCACCTCTCTTGCCTCTTTTTGCACCTCTGTTGGTTCTTTCTGCACCTCACATTCTCCTTTCTACACTTCTCTTGCCTCCTTCTGCACCCCTGTTAGTTCATTCTGCACGTTCCATGCTTCTTTCTGTGCCTGTCTTGCTTCTTTCTGCACCCCTGTTGTCTCTTTATGTACCTCTTTTGCCTCTTTCTGCACTTTTCTTGTCCATTTCTGCACCTCGCTTGCCTGTTTCTGCACGTATGTTGCCTCTTTCTGCACCTCCTTTGCTTCTTTCTGCACCCCTGTTGTCTCTTTCTGCACTCGTCTTCCCTCTTTCTGTACCCTTCCTGCCTGTTTTTGCATCTCACATGCCTCTTTCTGCACTTTTTTTGCTTCTTTCTACGCCTAGGTTGCTTCTTTCAGCAATTCTCCTGCCTCTTTGTGCACTTCTCTTGCCTGTTCCTGCACTTCTCTTGCCTTTTTCTGCACCCCTGTTGCTTTATTCTGCACTTACCATGCTTCTTTCTGCACCTGTCTTGCTTCTTTCTGCACCCCAGTTGTCTCTTTATGTACCTCTTATGCCTCTTTCTGCACTTTCTGTTGCTTTTTTCTGCGCCTCTCTTCCCTCTTTTTGTACTTCTGTTGCCTCTTTCTGCACCTCAATTGCTTCTTTCTGCACCCCCGTTGTCTCTTTCTGTACTCGTCTTCCCTCTTTCTGTACCATTCCTGCCTGTTTTTTCATCTAAAGTGCTTCTTTGTGCACTTTTCTGGCTTCTTTCTACACCTCTGTTGCTTCTTTCAGCAATTCTCTTGCCTCTTTGTGCACTTATCTTGCCTGTTTCAGCATCTCTCTTACCTCTTTTTGCACCTCTGTTGGCTCTTTTTGCACCTCACTTTGTCCTTTCTATACCTCAATTGCTTCTTTCTGCACCCCCGTTGTTTATTTCTGTACTCGTCTTCCCTCTTTCTGTACCTTTCCTACCTGTGTTTGCATCTCACTTGCCTCTTTCTGTACCTTTCTATCTGCTTTCTACACCTCTGTTGCTTCTTTCAGCAATTCTCTTGCCTCTTTGGGCACTTCTCTTGCCTGTTTCTGCACCTCTCTTGCCTCTTTTTACACCTCTGCTGGCTCTTTCTGCACCTCACTTGCTCCTTTCTACACTTCTCTTGCCTTTTTCTGTACCCCTGTTGCTTCATTGTGTACTTTCCATGCTTCTTTCTGCACCTGTCATGCTTCTTTCTGCACCCCTGTTTATCTCTTTAAGTATCTTTTGCCTCTTCTGTACTTTTCTTGCCTTTTTCTGCACCTCTCTTCCCTCTTTCTGCACACGTATTGCCTCTTTCTGCACCTCATTTGCTTCTTTCTGCACTTCCGTTGTCTATTCTGCACTCACCTTCCCTCTTTCTGTACCTTTCCTGCCTTTTTTTGCATCTCACTTGCCTCTTTCATTCCTGCATGTTTTTGCATCTCACTTGCATCTTTGTACACTTTTCTTGCTTCTTTCTACCGCTCTGTTGATTCTTTCAGCAATTCTCTTGCCTCTTTGGGCACTTCTCTTGCCTGTTGCTGCACCTCTCTTGCCTCTTTTTGCAAGTCTGTTGGCTCCTTCTGCACCTCAATTTCCCCTTTCTACACTTCTCTTGCCTCTTTCTGCACCCCGTTGCTTCATTCTGCACGTTCCACGCTTCTTACTGTCCCTGTGTTTTTCGTGCCTCTTTCTGTACTTTTCTATCTTCTTTCTACACCTCTGTTGCTTCTTTCAGCAATTTTCTTGCCTCTTTGGGAACTTCTCTTGCCTGTTTCTGCACCTCTCTTGCCTCTTTTTACACCTCTGCTGGCTCTTTCTGCACCTCGCCTGCTCCTTTCTACACTTCTCTTGCCTTTTTCTGTACCCCTGTTGCTTCATTATGCACTTTCCATGCTTCTTTCTGCACCTGTCTTGCTTCTTTCTGCACCCCTGTTGTCTCTTTCAGTATCTTTAGCCTCTTCTGCACTTTTCTTGCCTTTTTCTGCACCTCTCTTCCCTCTTTCTGCACACGTATTGCCTCTTTCTGCACCTCATTTGCTTCTTTCTGCACTTCTGTTGTCTATTCTGCACTCACCTTCCCTCTTTCTGTACTTTTCCTGCCTGTTTTTGCATCTCACTTGCCTCTTTCATTCCTGCATGTTTTTGCAACTCACTTGCCTCTTTGTACACTTTTCTTGCTTCTTTCTACCCCTCTGTTGATTCTTTCAGCAATTCTCTTGCCTCTTTGGGTATTTCTCTTGCCTGTTTCTGCACCTCTCTTGCCTCTTTTTGCAAGTCTGTTGGCTCTTTCTGCACCTCACTTTCTCCTTTCTACACTTCTCTTGCCTCTTTCTGCACCCCCGTTGCTTCATTCTGTGCGTTCCATGCTTCTTACTGTCCCTGTCGTGCTTCTTTCTGCACACCTGTTGTCTCTTTATGTACCTCTTTTGCCTCTTTCTGCACTGTTCTTGCCTTTTTTTGCACCTCTCTTGCCTGTTTCTACATGTATGTTGCCTCTTTGTATACCTCATTTGCTTCTTTCTGCACCCCTGTTGTCTCTTTCTGCACTTGTCTTCCCTCTTTCTGTACCTTTCCTGCCTGTTTTTGTATCTCACTTGCCTCTTTCTGCACTTTTTTGCTTCTTTCTATGCCTTTGTTGCTTCTTTCAACAATTCTCCTGCCTCTTTGTGCACTTCTCTTGCCTATTTCTGCACTTCTCTTGCCTCGTTCTGCAACCCTGTTGCTTCATTCTGCACTTTCCATGCTTCTTTCTGCACCTCTCTTGCCTCTTTTAGCAAGTCTATTTGCTCTTTCCGCACCTCACTTGCTCTTTTCTCCACTTCTCTTGCCTCTTTCTGCACCCCTGTTGCTTCATTCTGTGTTTTTCCTTCCTTTTTCTGCACCTCTCTTCCCTCTTTCTGCACTTTTGTTGCCTCTTTCTGCACCTCATTTGCTTCTTTCTGCACTCCTGTTGTTACTTTCTGTACGGATGTATGACATTACAACGCATGCTTTTACCACGCAACTTTTACAACGCATGTCTTTACAATGCATAGTGTTGAGGGGTGCTGGATAGTGAATAGTTTAATTTACTATTCCAACTCCAGTCCCCGTGGATAGTAGGGAAGGTGTTGGATAGTAAATTAAATCTATTCCCTATCCTAGAGCGCCCCCCAGCGCAATGCGTTGTAATGGTTTGCGTTGTAAAAGTTGCAATGTAAAAGCACTGCCTGGTAAAAGTTGTGTTGTAAAGGATGTTTCCCTTCTGTACTTATCTTCCCTCTTTCTGTACCTTTCCTACCTGTGTTTGCATCTCACTTGCCTCGTTCTGTACTTTTCTATCTTCTTTCCACACCTCTGTTGCTTCTTTCAGCAATTCTATTGCCTCTTTGAGCACTTCTCTCGCCTGTTTCTCCACCTCTTTTCCATCTTTTTGCACCTCTGTTGGCTCTTTCTGCACCTCACTTGCTACTGTCTACACTTCTCTTGCCTCGTTCTGTACCCCTGTTGCTTTATTCAGCACTTTCCATGCTTCTTTCTGCACCTGTCTTGCTTCTTTCTGCACCCCTGTTGTCTCTTACTGCACTCATCTTCCCTCTTTCTGTACATTTTCTGCCTGTTTTTGCATCTCACTTGCCTCTTTCTGCACTTTTTTTGCTTCTTTCTACACCTAAGTTGCTTCCTTCAGCAATCAATTCTCTTGCCTCTTTATGTACCTCTTTCTCCAATTGTCTTGCCTTTTTCTGCACCTCTCTTCCCTCTTCCTTTAATTTTCTTGCCTTTTTCTGCACCTCTCTTCCCTCTTTTTGCACTTCTGTTGCCTCTTTCTGCATCTCAATTGCTTTTTTCTGCACCCCTATTGTCTCTTTCTGTACTTGTCTTCCCTTTTTCTGTACCTTTCCTGCCTGTGTTTGCATCTCACTTGCCTCTTTCTGTACTTGTCTATCTTCTATCTACACCTCTGTTGCTTCTTTCAGCAATTCCCTTGCCTCTTTGTGCACGTATCTTGCCTGTTTCAGTGCCTCTCTTGCCTCTTTTTGCACCTCTGTTGGCTCTTTCTGCACCTCACTTTTGTCTTTTTACACTTCTCCTGCCTCTTTCTGCACCCTTGTTGCTTCATTCTGCACTTTCCATGCTTCTTTATGCACCTGTCTTTCTTCTTTCTGCACCCCTGTTGTCTCTTTACATACGTCTTTCTCTTTCTGCACTTTTCTTGCCTTTTTCTGCACCTCTCTTGCCTGTTTCTGCATGTATGTTGCCTCTTTCTGTACATTTTTTGCTTCTTTCTTTACTTCGGTTGCTTCTCTCAGCAATTCTCCTGCCTCTTTGTGCACTTCTCTTGCCTGTTTCTGCACTTCTCCTGCCTGTTTCTGCACCCCTGTTGTGCCATTCTGCACTTTCCATGCTTCGTTCTGCACCTGTCTTGCTTCTTTCTGCACCCCTCTTGTCTCTTTATATACCTCTTTTGCCTCTCTCTGCACTTTTCTTGCCTTTTTATGCATCTCTCTTCGTCCTTTATGCACATCTGTTGCCTCTTTCTGCACCTCATTTGCTTCTTTCTGTACCCCTGTTGTTTCTTTCTGTACCTTTCCTACCTGTGCTTGCATCTCACTTGCCTCTTTCTGTACTTCTCTATCTTCTTTTTACACCTCTGTTGCTTCTTTCAGCAATTCTCTTGCCACTTTCTGCACTTCTCTTGCCTGTTTCTGCACCTCTCTTGCCTCATTTTTCACGTCTGTTGGCTCTTTCTGCAACTCACTTGCTCCTTTCTACACTTCTCTTGCCTCTTTCTGCACCCCTGTTGCTTAATTCTGCACTTTCCATGCTTCTTTCCACACCTGTCTTGCTTCTTTCTGCATCCCTATTGTCACTTCATGTACCTCTTTTGCCTTATTCTGCACTTTTCTTGCCTTTTCTGCACCTCTTCTTACCTCTTTGAGCACGTATGTTGCCTCTTTCTGCATCTCATTTGCTTCTTTCTGCATCCCTGTTGTCTCTTTCTGCACTAGTATTCCCTATTTCTGTACCTTTCCGCCCTGTTTTTGCATCTCACTTGCCTCTTTCTGCACTTTTCATGCTTCTTTTTACACCTCGGTTGTTTCTTTCAGCAATTCTCTTGCCTCTTTGTACACCTCTCTTGCCTCTTTCTGCACCCCTGTTGCTTCATTCTGCACTTTCCATGCTTCTTTCTGTCCCTGGCTTGCTTCTTTCTGCACGCCTGTTGTCTCTTTATGCACCTCGTTTACCTCTTTATGCACTTTTCTTGCCTTGGTGGGGAGATCCTACTCGATCATAATTCTGTGTTGGCCTGCACCTCAACTGCTTCTTAGAAGAACAGCAAGTGTCTGTCCGCTTGGTTCAATGAGACGGAGCAACCGCCCTTGGTGCCAAACTGTACCATCGTGTTGCAGAATACAATTAGGAAGCCTACCCTTACAGTACGTAGACAAACCGTCTGGAGTATGTGCCAGGACTGCACATACTCCGTGCTTTCCTGATCTGTACCCGTAAAGGATACTTCCCTGTTGTGCTATTCAGAGCGTTGCCAGCCTATCTCTACCTTTACATGGGCACCCGGCTGGGTCCCAGGTGAGTATTAATTCCTTGACTATACTCACGGTGACACACCCTTCACAAAAGGCTGCGCATTGAGATCCTTCATTTGTCCCTATAGTCCTAGGTCCTGAAGAGACCCTACATTGCACAAAGGGTCAAAACATCGTTGACTGTTTACAAAAGCGAACCATTAAAAACCAGTACCTTTCATTGTATAAAGTGTGGATGATACACTATACATCTTCCAATGGTCGTTTTTAAGATACATAGGAAACCTTGTACATATGTCACAAATATGTCACCACTGTTTTAAGGTTCCAATTTTTCACTGGGACACAACTCATTGATTCAATATCCTGTGTGTATTTGTGTTTCAAAAATTATATAAATAACTGTTAAATTTCACATTGAAAGTGTGTTGTGCTTTTTCTCCTTTTGACATCATAATAACCCATTGTATAGCCATGGAGCATCATTTTATCAAAGTTACATTGCCATTAGTCCACAGGAACCATTATTTTTGTTAAAAGTCAACCATCAATACAGAACTATCATATGCACTCACATATCTTTACAGATACTCACACAACACCACACAACCATAGAGTTACTCACACACCTAGTCAGTCATGCAAGGAATCAATCACACTCCCATTTACTCACCTATACAGTTATACACACTCCATCTCACTTATTCAAACATATCCTAACACATAATTACACTCGTTTACAATAACTAATACAAGCATACACTTATCCATACAGGCACTCTCACAATCATTCACTCTAACATATAGTCATTTATATAATCGAACACTCACATATACTGCCTTTCATATTTGCAGGTACTCATATTGTACCTTGCCTCTTTGGGCACTTCTCTTGCCTGTTTCTGCACCTCTCTTGCCTCTTTTTACACCTCTGCTGCCTCTTTCTGCACCTAACTTGCTCCTTTCTACACTTCTCTTGCCTTTTTCTGTACCCCTGTTGCTTCATTATGCACTTTCAATGCTTCTTTCTGCACCTGTCTTGCTTCTTTCTGCACCCCTGTTGTCTCTTTCAATATTTTTAGCCTCTTCTGCACTTTTCTTGCCTTTTTCTGCACCTCTCTTCCCTCTTTCTGCACACGTATTGCCTCTTTCTGCACCTCATTTGCTTCTTTCTGCACTTCTGTTGTCTATTCTGCACTCACCTTCCCTCTTACTGTACTTTTCCTGCCTGTTTTAGCATCTCACTTGCCTCTTTCATTCCTGCATGTTTTTGCATCTCACTTGCCTCTTTGTACACTTTTCTTGCTTCTTTTTACCCCTCTGTTGATTCTTTCAGCAATTCTCTAGCCTCTTTGGGCATTTCTCTTGCCTGTTTCTGCACCTCTCTTGCCTAATTTTCACGTCTGTTGGCTCTTTCTGCAACTCACTTGCTCCTTTCTACACTTCTCTTGCCTCTTTCTGCACCCCTGTTGCTTAATTCTGCACTTTCCATGCTTCTTTCTACACCTGTCTTGCTTCTTTCTGAATCCCTATTGTCACTTCATGTACCTCTTTTGCCTTTTTCTGCACTTTTCTTGCCTTTTCTGCACCTCTTCTTACCTCTTTGAGCACGTATGTTGCCTCTTTCTGCATCTCATTTACTTCTTTCTGCACCCCTGTTGTCTCTTTCTGCACTAGTATTCCCTATTTCTGTACCTTTCCGGCCTGTTTTTGCATCTCACTTGCCTCTTTCTGCACTTTTCATGCTTCTTTTAGCACCTCAGTTGTTTCTTTCAGCAATTCTCTTGCCTCTTTGTACACCTCTCTTGCCTCTTTCTGCACCCCTGTTGCTTCATTCTGCACTTTCCATGCTTCTTTCTGCCCCTGGCTTGCTTCTTTCTGCACGCCTGTTGTCTCTTTATGCACCTTGTTTACCTCTTTATGCACTTTTCTTGCCTTGGTGGGGAGATCTTACTCGAACATAATTCTGTGTTGGCCTGCACCTCAACTGCTTCTTAGAAGAACAGCGTGTGTCTGTCCGCTTGGTTCAATGAGAAGGAGCAGCCGCCCTTGGTGCCAAACTGTACCATCGTGTTGCAGAATACAATTAGGAAGCCTACACTTACAGTACGTAGACAAACCGTCTGGAGTACGTGCCAGGACTGCACATACTCCGTGCTTTCCTGATCTGTACCCGTATAGGATACTTCCCTGTTGTGCTATTCAGAGCGTTGCCAGCCTACCTCTACCTTTACATGGGCACCCGGCTGGGTCCCAGGTGAGTATTAATTCCTTGACTATACTCACGGTGACACACCCTTCACAAAAGGCTGCGCATAGAGATCCTTCATTTGTCCCTATTGTCCTAGGTTCTGAAGAGACCCTACATTGCACAAAGGTTCGAAACATTGTCGACTGTTTACAAAAGCAAACCATTAAAAACCAGTACCTTTCATTGTATAAAGTGTGGATGATACATTATACATTTTCCAATGGTCGTTTTTAAGATACATAGGAAACCTTGTACATATGTCACAAATATGTCACCACTGTTTTAAGGTTCCAATTTTTCACTGGGACACAACTCATTGATTCAATATCCTGTGTGTATTTGTGTTTCAAAAATTATATAAATAACTGTTAAATTTCACATTGAAAGTGTGTTGTGCTTTTTCTCCTTTTGACATCATAATAACCCATTGTATTGCCATGGAGCATCATTTTATCAAAGTTACGTTGTCACTAGTCCACAGGAACCATTATTTTTGTTAAAAGTCAACCATCAATACAGAACTATCATATGCACTCACATATCTTTACAGATACTCACACAACACCACACAACCATAGAGTTACTCACACACCTAGTCAGTCATGCAAGGAATCAATCACACTCCCATTTACTCACCTATACAGTTATACACACTCCATCTCACTTATTCAAACATATCCTAACACATAATTACACTCGTATACAATAACTAATACAAGCATACACTCATCCATACAGGCACTCTCACAATCATTCACTCTCACATATAGTCATTTATATACTCCAACACTCACATATACTGCCTTTCATATTTGCAGTTACTCACATTGTACCACTGAGGAATACATTCACTTACCAACACACCCATACCCACACTCACCCACCCATTCATACAGCCCTTCACAGATGCACTCTTGAACCCATACACCAAGGGAATCACCCACTCACACATCTATGCACAGAGTCACAACTCCCCCACCCACAAAGACACTTAGGCAGCCAGACAGATACTCAGACAAACAATCAATCACCCATATAGACCCTCATTTAGCTAATCACCAACCCATGTATCCGCTTACACACCAAGTGACAAACTAAACTGTGTGAATGTCTATATCAGTCACTAATCCATGCATTCAGTAAGACACATTTAAACACTCACTACAGTCAGTCACGCACCTACTAAAGCATCCATTCAGATCCTTATACACCCACTCATTCTTCAATACACCTTGGCCTTTATATATTTATATATATATATATATATATATATATATATATATATAAAACATATTTAAACTTTACAGAAACACACAGACACTGGATGATGTCATCAGTGATGTCATTTGAGATGTAATCAGTAATATCATCAGTGATGTTACTGACCATGCCATAAATGATGTACCCATAAATGATGTAATATGTGATGTCATCAGCAGTGCATTGCGGGGGCACAAGTTATAGTTAGCTGAACTAACTATAACGGCCGAATTTCTCTGGTTTTATACGAGTGAAATGTCCAGCTAACTATAACATCCCTGAAACCTGTCTATTTTCAGTGAATTTCTAAGGTTTTTTATATGTTAATTTCTAACTATAATGCCCCTGAAACCTGTGGTGAATATATATATATATATAACAAACGCGTTTCGGCGTTGCCGCCTTCGTCAGTGTCGATATATATATATATATATATATATATATATATATATATATATATATATATATATATATATATATATATATTCCATCGACACTCGTTCTCCCTTTCAAACATGAACGATATCCAGGCCACAATTCCGTCTTTAAAGTGTATTTATTTCAAGAACGCACTCAACGCGTTTCGGGAAACAAGTTCCCTTGTCCCGAAACGCGTCGAGTGCGTTCTTGAAATAAATACACTTTAAAGACGGAATTGTGGCCTGGATATCGTTCTTGTTTGAAAGGGAGAACGAGTGTCGATGGAATACGGGGGATTGGCGATCCCGTCCTGGCCCGATGCTGCTAGTGGCCATCAAAGCTTTTTCTCGCCGAAATAAGGGTGGATATATATATATATATATATATATTTTATGCCAAAGAGCCCGAAAGCTTAAAGACGCACTCTCAGCACTTGGAACCAGCAGGCTTTAATTCATGAAACCGGCATTTTGCATTTCAGGAAAGACTTTAAGCTGTTGCCAACGTGTTTTGGGGATTCTGTCCTCTTCTTCCTGGGCAGCTCACCAAACCCACAGGTGACTCCAATCAACTTTAAATTCATGCAGCGACCCCCAGTGGGTCAAGCTAAGTGCCTCAGTATAGTACTCTTGTATGCTGGGATATCGAGTCCCAGTTGGAGAAAGTTCTTTACTCACAGTGAGTACCATAGTAGTTTGTTATTAGATGAGGATTTAAAAAAGCATTATTTTCACCTTTAGTAGGCTCCCAAATGCCAAGCAGGAAAAAAAATATATATATATATATATATATATATATATATATATATATATTGCTACACGTTCCTGCGTCCATGTACTGGTTTAAAAAAAAAGTGGCTGGCACGCTGGTATCCAGTTCAAAGATTTATTATCACCAAACCCCCCTCACCCCAACAGACGCGTTTCGCCTTTGCAAGCTTCGTCAGTGTTACGTTAGTGCAATGTACATTTCGCCATTTTAAGCCATTAGCCAGTTAAACATTTCATGAACATAAAAGAGGGGCTACTGGCATATTAAAGAATGGTGGCCATCTTGTAATGTGCAAATTGCATTAGAATCCAAGGCTAACAAATGGCGACTTGAAGTGAAAGTGCATAGTGCTCATTAAAAACATATAACGTAATTCTATTGATACACAATTATTTTTACAATTTTTAAACACAGTGAAGAAAGTTTTATGCAAACAATTCCAATTTTCTTGAAAAGATGTTCTTCTTTTATAAGAGGGTTATATTTGCAGTGTCTCTTATAGACCTTTGACCTATAAAGTGTGGAATTGTAGGAAAGATAGTTTCCTGTTTTGCGTGGTTATTAAGCCCTGAATGGGCGATTATACAAGCAGTACAACTTATTCTAATGAAGACATGCAGATCAGTGGGGAATAGGACTTATTACTTTAAGATGGTTTATGGATCATGTTTGTCCTGTTTTACCACGTGTTAGTTCCTGTACCCTGTTTATAGGTGGACCCAAAGTTCTTCATTATTGTTTAGTCCCCACGGAGTCATGGTTTTTAGACTGATGATGTGCTTTGACTCCAAAATGCGTAGGGACTTGTCTCTGTCACCACCCCGCTCTAATTTGGGTGCCTGATCAATGCAGTAAAAACTAAGTTTCTCCCAGTTGCTCTGATGGTGTTCGGCGAAATGGCGGGCAACAGGGTATGTTTTGTCCCTATTTGTAATTGCCCGCATGTGTTCTAGGATCCTTAGTTTTGCAGGTTTTATAGTGCTGCCGATGTATTGCAGCTTGCAAGGGCAGGTAAGACAGTAGATATTATATTCCGAGTTGCAATTGAGCAACTGTTTTATTTTTATGTTGGGTTTCTTATCTCCTGTGCGATTAGGGTACTCTGACAAAAAAAAAAAAAAATATATATATATATATATATATATATATATATATATATATACTCCTCCAACCGGTTCTCGTGCCATGGAACGCCTCAGGCACTTTCCCCAGTGCGCAGACACACAAATCACAGTCGAAGCCAGTCTTTGCGATATTTCCAATTTATTCCATCAGATTAAAGTGCAGGGGGTAAAGGAAAAAGGAAACTCCGAACAGACGCGTTTCGGGCGTGAACGCCCTTGCTCACTGTTAGCGGTGACAAGGATTGACTGGCTTTTAATTGATACACCACAAGTTTGAATGGAACCACGCCCAAATGCGATTCGTAAACAAAAAGGTAGGACTCAATTTGTATTGCAACATTTCAACACATATATCTGTGACCGCCATCTTAGCCTGGTCAGAATATTACCCAGTATTGGATTTTCACATATTACGTTTTCACATATGAAATAACAAATCAGTGGCATATAAATAGCATATAAATAGCAGCTGCTTGGTTATGGACAAATATGCATGGGAGTTGTAATTCGTACCCCCTAATATTTTAAAGTGCAAATGCATGTTCTGAGCATGTTGGACGTACACAATAATAATAAAGTGACTCCGTGCATTATGTTCATTATGTGCAAATTCGCCAATTACATTTTCTCTGTGCAAATACGTCATGACATAACTAACTGTGCAAATACGCGATGTAAACAGAAAATAGTTTGTGCAAATATGCCATAATATTTCCTGTGCAAATACGCAATTGAGGCGGACTGAAATACTTTAGTCTTCTACCCCATAATGTTGCTTGTACAAATACGCAATACTCTTTTCAATTATGGTCCATAAACCAAGCGAAAGTGGACACTTAATGGGCTTACCAATACTCTTCAGATAATTTGTCTCAACCCGATTTGGATATCAGTAATCACTTGAGATTTCAATGTGCACCAATGCTGGATTTGTCCTAATGATTGTATACACGGTATTTCCATGCAACAGAAAATCAACTAAATCCAGTCATAATCCATGATTGTTAATGGGGAAAAAAAAACAATAATTCAAAATAATATTAACCTAATGGTGAGGGAGTGACTAAGTGTTTATGACCAATGCTGTTTGGGCCACTTAGATAGTGACTGGATGAACAACCAATAATACTAACAAAACGATAATCTAACAATTATCAGATTAGAAATTAATCTTTCTTTGCAAAATGCATAGTGTCTTAAAATCAGATTACTAGAATGTTACAGCAAATCCTATTTGCATTTCAGTATCGCAAAGTGTCTGTAACATTACCACATTGGTAAAATGATGTTTGGCATCTCCTTTCTTCTTTTGTCTGGAGTTGCTAAGAATTACATATTGGGCATCCTCTAGCTGACATCTTCTATACACAGTATGGGTTTTGGCTGCCTAGAGTACATTCAGAGAAAGTTACTAAGGTCTTCCCCCATGTTTAAACCTCCGGGGGTTTTACTGTTGAGTCTGACAATGTACATAGACTCCATCTGCCTTAGTTTTTTCTCATAGTCGCCTCCCTTTTTTGATGTTCTCACAGCATCTATCACAAAGTAATTTAAGTGGGCTAAATTTCTGTTGTGATATTGATCGAAGTGTCGTGCCACCGGGTAGCTTTGGTCACAATTAACAATAGCCCTGAGATGCTGGAGGATACGTTGGTACACTGGTAACTTTGTGCTACCAACGTATCTCAGCTTGCATGTGCAAGTTAAAACATATACTGCTAATGCTGTTCTGCAAGTATAATGGGCTTTGATGGTGACAGGTTTTGGATCAAACGGGGTGACATAAGATCTAGTATTGATGCCGAAATGGCATGCACGGCATGAGATACAGCGAAAAAAACCCTTACGGGGTGACAACCAATCGTCGTTTTTCACTATTTCTGGGGAACTGGAAACCAGTTTGTTGCGCATGCCAAATGCCCTTTTGTATGTTACTGTGGGTTTGTTGGGTAAGATGTCTTTTAGTACTGGGTCGGTCAGAATTACAGGCCACTGATTTCTTACCAAATTCGAGATTTGGCGTGCCTGTCGACTATAGCTAGTAATTAGTCTAATTTCATTGCCACTCTTGGGCGATATAGTCACCTGGGAGTCTGTAGTGGGGCCTGCCAATAGGGAATGCCGACATATGCTGCTCGCTTTGATTCTTGCTTTGTCTAGGGCACTTTTTTCATATCCCCTGGCTACTAACCGTGTTTTAGCTTCTTCTTGGTACTGGTCTCTCAGTTCCTCTGTACTGCACATTCTGTTTATTCTAAGGAATTCCCCATAGGGGATTGCCCTAATCGTGTGCTTCGGGTGTGAGCTTTGGGCGTGCAGGATAGTATTTCCTGCCGTGCTTTTTCTGAAAAGACACGTGGTGAGATTGTTATTCACTATTTCATATATATATATGAGTGATGTCACTGACCATGTCATGAGTGATGTAATATGTGACGTCATCAGCAGTGCATTGCACACGCAAGTTATAGTGAGTCCAACTAACTATAACGTGGGAATTTCAATGGTTTTATGCGAGTAAAATTTCCCCCTAACAATAACTGGTGTGAAACCTATGGTTTTTTCAGTGAATATATAATAAATGGGTATAAGAGTGATTGTGTGGGTGTGTAAGTGGTTCTGTGGATGATGTCATCAGTGATGTTATTTGGGATGTCATCAGTAATGTCACTGACCATATCATGAGTGATGTAACATGTGAGGTTATACGCAGTGCATTGCGGAGACGTAAGTTATAGTTAGCTCAGGTAACTATAACTGTTGAATTTCAATGGTTCTGTATGAGTGAAATCTGAGCCTAATTATAACGTCCCTGTAACCTTTTGTTTTGTCTTTGAATTTCTAAGGGTTTTCCTAAAAAATTCTTAACTATAACATCCTGTAACCTTTGTTTTTTTCAATGAATTTCTAAGGTTATTAAATTTTTTTTTCCTAACTATAACGTCCCTGTAACCTTTGGATTTTTACTGAATGTTTAAGGTTTTAAAAAACAAAATTATTTCAGAACTCTAACCGTTAATCTTTGAGGATGGGTGTGTGAGTCATTGTATAGTTCAGGGAGTGGTTGTGTGAATGGCTGTATGGGTCCGTGAGTGGGTGTGTAAGTGGCTGTGGCAGTGAGCGAGTGTGTGTTAGTAGATGTGTGAGTGGCAGGATGGATATGTGAGTGGGTGTCTGAGTGTCTGTATGGGTGTATCTGTAGCTGTGTGAGTAAATGTGCCAGAATAGAACCTCACTTTCCCCTTTATCCAAGAAGAGTCCACAGCTTTGCACAAAACGTTTACCCGACGGGAGTACTTGCTATTTGTGCATTAGTAAATACTATCTCCTTGGGTAAATATCTACAGCGTATTCTAAACTACAGCTGTGTAATGTACCTCAGGGAAATGTGTCCAGTGACCTTATGTGTGTTTAGGCAATGTGATTGTTTCTCATGCGTCTTTATCCAGAAATCTGTGATAATAGTAATCCTTCTATAGAGAAGACAACAATACTAAAAAGGGGTAAATCTCCACCAAACAAGGGTACTTCCTTGTAACTATGGGGCATATTAGCAAGAACCTCGTTAAAATTATTGCCGTTTTAGCGGGAGGAAACTGCAGCTAAAACGGCGATAATGGGCTTGCTAATATGCGTTATAGAATTCCAATAGAAGCCCAGGTTAGATGTCCTGCACATCTAACTTGGGCTTCTATTGGAATTCTGTAATCCATATTAGCAAGCCCATTATCACTGTTTTAGCGGCAGCTTCCTGTCGCTAAAACGGCGATAATTTTAACGAGAGTCTTGCCAATATGCCTCTAAATGAAGTAAGTGCTTCTTTGTTTGGTGGAGATGTCCTGATATAACTCAGCATTAAGAATACATCATCAAAAGTGGCAGGGAAAGCACTTCTGTTATATTACTGACCTCTACTGGTCAGTCAGTCAGTCAGTCAGTCAGTCAAAGCATTTTATTTCGATTATTAAAAATCATAAAAAGACAATCATGAACATATATACATATATACATATATATACACATAATTAATTACAGGAAACAGACATTTTAGGTTCACTGTGCGTTAATATGTACAAAATCACAATACATTCAGATGTCTAATTACATAAAACAGTATTTCATTAAAATTCAGACTAAAAATATAAATTACACTAGAGATAGTTCATAAGGACATAATACACATTTCATCACTTAATACATCTGGGAGGCCTGATCTCGTCATATGTATCCAAAGTGCAAAGTACCAGGTAAACAAAGTGCAGGGTGCCAGGTAAACAAGGGAAGACACATCAATAGAAGAATGTTATCCCCTACATAGCATTTACCAGTCTATCTAATGTATTCTTTTTCCGGACAGCAGCCACCAGAAAGCTCGCAACACAAAACATGACCAGAGGACAACTTAACATTTGAAAATATAAGAGAGCTGTTCTGACTTGTATGAAGCCGGCCTCTTTCAACAATGGTAGCAGATATTTACCTCTCATTTCTTGATAAAAGTCACAAAACATGACAAAATGCAACGTGTCCTGGTTTGAAAAATTATCACATTTACAAGGGTTACAGTTTTCCGGCTTGCCCCAGGTTGGAAATTCACCCAAAGGTAAATGTATCATATTGAAGCGGAACCTCGTTAAAAGCTGTCTATTGAAAGGTCGATTGACAATGATCAAATACGGTTCAGTTAGGGGGGATGTTAATAATAGAAAGTTTGCCCTCACAGAGACTTTCTTAAGCTCCTGCTCCTCTCGTTCCATACTGAGCATGTTCAGGAAATGTACCTTTATCCACCCAACATCCTCTTTGGTAATACAATTGGGGGTGGTGTAGATCTCAGGGCGTCCCAATTGCGTAAACATAGTTTTAAGATACAACAACCAAGGGATTGCATTCGCCCTGTCTAGTGCAATACAATCCGTCAGAATTTGATGGTTTAGCGATATTTCCAGATTGAGCCAGGTCTTAGCCCAGCAAATGAGAGGAGCTAGTCTGAGCTGGTCCGTCACATATCCTACTCCTAGCTCAGTATGCACTGAGAAGGTGGGTGAGGAATGTGGAAGACCCAGCAGTGTTCTTAGGAACTTGTTTTCACATGCTTGAATTTTTGTATGGGCAGTATATCCCCAAATACAGGAACCATATGACGCTATTGCAAGGCACCTCTACTGGTCATTTTCTATCAAGACAGTTAAATAGAGGCAGTTGAACATAAAAAAAGTTCCAAAGCGGAAGCAGACAAGTCCTAGGGCTGATCTCCAGAGCCCAAAAAGTACATACACATATAAGTATATACTAAAGTAGATACAAGAGGTCTTGAATGCTCAACCTAAAAAGGAGAGAGTGCACTCTAGAGATTCATTTGTGAAGAAATTCTGATGGTTTTCCAACAAGTGGGGGGAAACTGTTGCTGTGATTTTATTCACTGACAAAATGCTTTAATTAATAATGCACAAAATATTTTGTTTGAATAAGACATATATTAAATGTTAAATTTGCAGTAGGTAATCATACTTACATTTTCTAGGCCTGCAAATTAATAAAAGTGCTGATTTCGGTGGGCATTCGTGTTCTGTGCCTCCTGGTCAATCCTGAGTGGCATGGACTCTGTCCCCTAGGCTTGCAGGTTCTTTAAGTCTTGAATCCACCATTGGGTTCCAACAGACACTTTCACCGCTCCAGCCGCGGCATCTTCCTGACATCCTACATTAGGTGTGATGTGGTTTCCGACGCCAGCGCACACCTATTCACTCGGCTACCCTGGTGCAGGTATCCTGCTTCCTAAGGTATCCATAGGTGTGATGGCTCTCCAACCTTCTGTCTTCCAAGGGGTTTCTTCAGGGTCGACTGCGAAGGCCCATTTCTGCTTTAAAATTGCAAACACAACTTACCCATTGACTCTGCACACGGCCTCTGTGGGGCCCCTGGTTGCTTACCTTGGGTGGTTCCTTGGGTCCTCTGCACTTCTAAGTCTTCTGGGTATAGTCTTGACTCAGGTCGTGATTTGCATACCACTATTTTAATATGTGGTTTGGTCCCCCCTGGGGACCACTGTGTATTTTGTGCTATTTACCTGTTTTGTATTGTGTCCATTGTGTATATCTACAGCTAGGAGATATCTGTATATGTTAGTGAGTATCTTATATTAAATACCTTATTTTTTTTAAATACCCTGTGTGGTTCTTTTTATCTTAATCTATACCTATAATATTATGTTCTGGTGAAAAAAGCTGTTTTACACGCCTCCTGGACTAAGCTTGAAGGCTATTTTCCACAGCTACCACTTAGAGAGCTTTCTAAGGTTGTCTAAGACCACTAATATCACCACAAGGGATGTCTGGACTGGTGCAGGGTGCCCACTTGAATAAGTGTGCATCATATACCAGGCCAACCCCCCACCTATACCAATTTAGATTAGGGAATTTCCTTTATGGAACATGCTTGTTGTATTATTACTATTACTGATTTTTTGTGGGGGTTATTTAATGATTACACCTAAAGATTGAGATATAGAAAACCCCACTCCCCCAAGGCTGAGTTCCTTTTTATATAAAGTACACTATTTTGAGCCCATTGCGCGAGTTTGAGACATTTCCATTTAACAAGATTCATACTTTTAAAGTTTTGCTTTAAAAATTAATTCTACTCATCCATAGCTTCCTGTTCTGATAAACAAATCCTTCTCTTTGGAAAGAAAGCTCTGAAATGCCATTTTTTTGTCTTAAAATATGAGGTGTGAGTAGCTCCTCCTATAATATACATCAGCTGATGGTCCCCTGGGGCACAATAACCAGTAAACACCTCAAACCCTTTTTCTAGGATTCTCCTATGTGGTATAAGGCAGCGCTCGCCTGAAGCCTTTCAGTCACTACTTCATTCAATCTGCTTTACTTAGTGCTTCCTAAAAGTATCATTAGTGCTTCCTAGTGCATATCATCCTGTGTTCTCGTAGAGTCCTTCATCAATGCTCCTGATGTACATCATCTTGTACCCATGCCTTACAACATCGTGTTCTCTGTGGTAACTCATTGCAAAAAAGGCATGAAGATTTAGTGTTTGCATGAGTTTACCAACTTTCAGCCAGACCTATTCACTTTTCCAATGCTTGATTTATTCCTCATACCACATGAACACACACACAATGTCTTTCATACGCAAGCTCACATCACCCTTTCTCTTACACACATATAGTAAAACACACTGAGTTCTTGGACACAGAGGACCATGATAATGGTGGTGATAGTGGTGATGTTAAGGATTGCGCTAGTGGGAATGATAATGGCTGTGGTAATTAGAGTGGTAGTGATAATATAGGTAGTCGTATAGTTTATGGTGGTGATGATGGTAGTAATGATGGTGCCTTAATGGTGGTGATAGTAATCATGGTGGTGTTAATGGTGAGAGTAATGGTGATTTAATATTGAAGGTGGCGACAATAGTAGTTGCAGTAATAGTGTAGTCATGGTTGTAATTGTGGGGAAAGTAATGGTGGTAAAAGTCGGGGTAATATGGTAATGATTGTGAGAATGGTGATGTAATAGAGGTGGTAGTAAGGGTGGTTGTTATAGTGGTGCTGGTAATAATGTAATGTACTTGTGATGGTGGTGCTAGTGTTAAATATGGTGGTAATACATTGGTGGGAGTGGTGGTGGTAATGATGATGGTGGTATTGGTGCTGGCAATGGATGTTGTGGTATATTGGTATAGCAGTGTTTGTAGCGGTAGTAGGAATGATACTGGCAATTGTATTGGTGTTAATGGTCATGTTGGTGATGATAATGGTAGAGCCCCCAGAATATGGAACTCACTCCCTCCAAACATCAGGAAGATCCAGAATCTGGTAACATTCAAACGGGAAGTGAAGAGCCTGCTGATGAATAGATTAATTACTTAGCAAAGATCACTAAACATGGATTTGCTATAATTTTGCCTTAGTACAGATCAGGCACGCCATCATTACTTAGCGAAGATCACTAAACATGGATTTGCTATAATTCTGCCTTAGGACAGATCTGGTACGCCACCAAAATCGGAGGCACAGACAATCCTATAATGGAATACGTATCCTATGATACGGGAACAATCCAATGGCCAATAGGAATGGAGATTTGATTTGAACAGGAGAACAGCATCTTTCTTGAACTTATACCGTGCTACCTCATATATGAACTTATACCGTGCTACCTCATATTTGTTATATATACATGTTTTGTTATTATTTAATCATAGCATATTTACTTAGGCTAACGTCACATGTGCTACGTATATATATGTCATCTACCTCACTGCGATTGCTTGCTAACTGCTTATACATATGTTAACCTTGTTTCCTTTTTCTTATTTCATGTTAAGCGCTCTGATACCCACGGGTCTTGTTCGCGCTATACAAAACTCTATAATAAATAAATAAATAAATAAATAAATAAAGGTACAATCTCAAAAGGTTATGCATTGGCACAATATAACCTGCAAATGAACATTACCATGCAAGGAGGCTGCAAAGTACTTTGCATACCAAATTCAGGCTAGAATGAAGATTAGGGAGCTGCTTGGTGCTCAGCAATGAAAAGAAATGAGAAGTCCAGCAAACATGTCAGAGGAGCTCTTGGGGTTGACGTAGCAGAGAGGAAACCTGGACTACTGTGAGCAGCAGAGAAGAGATCACAAGGTGAGTCGGGTATTTCAGTAGGCAGGATCACTGGACCACCAGTAAGTGGTGACAAAGAGTAGAATTTTCTGAAGCGGCATTTATAGTGGTATATTCCCAAAAGAACCCTTCGCTCCTGAGAAGCTAAATTGGTGACAGCACCTCCCACTAAAAAAGCACTGTGGGGAGGGAGAAGCTTAATTGTTTGTGCTGCAAATGCCTGAAATGACCTCCCTTCCATCTGAGACATGCCACTGATCCCTTGGCATTCAGGATAGGACTAAAAATGTGGCTTTTTAAAGTGTACCATCTCCACAACATTCAGTGTTAAGAGGATAGTAGCTAGCGAGGACACCTTTGGGTAACCTCTATGCTTTAGAAATGCATATAACATAACATAGCAAAAGAAACAATTGATGGACGAAATGTTGAACAATGCAAACATTCACCCCAGTCACAAGAATCTGGGTTTACTCCATTATTCTTTTGCTCACCACGTCATCCCAGTTTGGACCCAGCCATATGCAAATCAAGCTTGTCCCTGTGCCTCATGGGAACAGTCCAGCCCGAACTGCCATGCCAGGTCCTCCCTGCACCAGAAACAAGCATCCTGGGACCAGTTTCAGGACATCACCCTTCATCTGCCAGGCTAGCTTGAATCCAGTGTTGCAGTGAGCATGGGACTCACGTCGGGGCATACCCTTCCAACTTAGGGTGACAAATGCAAAATGTTAGAACTGGGGGTCTCTAGTTTGCAGAGGTGGGTACCACTGTCCAAATAGGGACCCTTGTTTCTTGTCAGGGTAAGGAGAAAACCCTCTGAGATAACCCCTGCTCACTCACTTGGTAACCTGTCACGAGCAGTCTAGGCTTATCAGAGGCAATGTGTAAAATATTTGTACCAACACTCACAGTAACACAGTGAAAAGACCACAAACTGACTCCACAACAGTTTAGAAAAATAAAGGTATTTAATCTAAACTACACAAGACCAAAACGCCAAAAATCCAACATACACAGTTCAAGAATATGGTTGCAAAAGAGTTCTTAAGGTTGTGATAAAATAATCCACAGTTGCGTGAAAAGTTCACAGTTGCATCACTTTTTGCCAACAGTACCTTTTAAAAGCGAAAAAGTTCCTAAGCCGAAGCTGGTGCGGTGGAAAACAAGCGATACGTTGCTTCTGAAACCCTGGGGAGGCGATGTGATAACCCCGCTGCAGCAACGGGCGTGTTGCGACGAATCCGGTCTGTATGGGGAGGAAGGCGGGCTTGTATGGATTCCGGTGGGTAGGTTCCATACAAAGCTTTTTCTCGCAAAGGCACGATGCGATAATCTTTGGGGTTGTGACAATCTCCTGGGTGACGATGCGCGGACCAGTGGTGGTCTCTCTCTCGCAGCTCCTCAATGCAATGGCTTCTGCGACGACACTCGCAGCGACGTGATACGGTCCGCAAGCAAGCGTTGTGACGATCTCACCCAGCGACGACAGGCTCTGCAACGACACTCGCAGCAATGGTAATCTTCCTGCACCGGTCTGGTGCATCCCGCAAACAAAGGATGCGACGGCTCTGGCAGCGGCAAAAGGCGCTGTGACGATCTACGCTTTGCAGGGTGATGCATCTCCCTAGATGCGTCACATTGTAAATTAGCCAAAACCTGTGACGCAACGGTGGTGCATATATGTCACGAGTGGCTTGTAAATCTGCCTCTGAATGTCCAAATGAATGAAACCAAGTTTGACCTCAGGCACTGAAAGAATTGAGTCTTGAGTGGAAGAAGAATATTTATAAAAAAAGATAGACATTTAGGGAGTATGATAATTTTAGCTATTGCAATGCGGACTGCCAAGGACATGGTTAGTCTGGACCGCACAGGCAGGGACTTGGTCCTCTAGCCAGTCAATCGCCTGCCTGTAATGAGCTCATCCAAATCTCTACTGAGCAATATTCGCAGGTATTTGATCAAGTGGATTGCCAACTTCTAAGTGTACTCAGTGCTGAAAGGCATTGCAGTGTTGGTTACTGGAAACAGATAGGATTTGGACCAATTTCTGTGGATCCCTGAGTATCCTCCGAAGCACACAACCTCGTGTGTTAAGGGAGCCAGGTTCAACTGAGATTTGAAAGTGTATAGAGTAATGTAGTCCACATACAGAGAGACCACCAACCTTTATTAATGAGGACCTGTGGTACCCTAAAAACAAATACAATGATGGAACCTTAACAGAATAATTTCTCTAGTCCATCTTACAGTCTACCAACATGTTTCTGCCCACATTGGAAGCCTAAAAGGTCTGGGGCATTCTTTAGGACTTGAAAATAAGCATAGCAACAACCAAAAGACGAATTAAACAATCCGACCATCCCTCACCAACTCCAACCCCCAAAAACGATTAAGACATACAGACCCACCCCAAGAAAAAGACCCAGTAAGTAATGCATCTAGGGAATTTTCCCTGGGAGCGAGGAAAGAGCTGGCATACTCCCCTACCTAAACATCCTTGTAGCTGAACTGGGGCCCATTCTTAAAATGATTGTGGTACATTAGACACAGGTACCGGAAATCAATATAGAAGTCTGAGAAACGTGGAAGTTCAGCTGATAGCTACCCTGGTAGCTTAGCTGGTGTCGTTCACCACAGGAGGTGACATTCTCCTCATCAGCCAGGATAGCTTGACTCCAGTGGCATGGAGAGCACGGGAGACACGTCTGGGAATACTCATCCCACTCGAGCCACGTCCCACTCGAGCCACAGGGGGCACCACAAGCAGAGTCAAAGCATCAAGAAAATCCGGCTCAGTCATTTTCGTTAAGCCACACATTTTCCGAAGTATGTCCAGCCTCCCGGGGGAACTTCTTTCCTTTGGAGACCTGGTCAGTAAATGTTAAGACTGCTTTGGCGTCCATGAAGAATATTGCTTCTGCTCCATAGAGATCCGCAGCCTAGTGGGGTGTAGAAGAGCATTAGAGATGCTGGATTGCTGAAGAATCTGTTTCACAGGCAAGAATTTGCTGGGGTCCAATTGCACTGACAGTGTGAGTCAGAGTAAAACTAAATATTGCTGCCTTGGTATTGAATGGAGCCACAAACGCAGGCCAGCTGTAGTAGCACATCCCAATCTCTAAAATTCAGAAGACGAGCAACTATGGGACGTTCAGGCACTCCAGGGGGTTGATATGGCCCCAGAGAGCAGTGAGTGCCCTCTACAGTGAAGACTGCAGATAGACTGTCCCCAAAGATATCCTTGAGCAGTGTTTTGCCAAAATCCTCCATCCTTGTGACCGCTGTTATTTCAGGAACCCCTGTGATCTAACGGTTATTGTGAAAAATTGGGGATAACTCAGACCACGGTGGGTGGAGTCAAGTAGAGCAAGTCATAGCAAGGGTTCCAAAACCCTACGCCTCAAACCAGCACACAACAGAAAAGGCAGACAAGAGCAACATGCCCGCTGCTACTTAGGAGTCAGTGTAGGCAGCCTCACTCTCCCTGTCAGCACCCTACCATGAAAAGTAGTTCATCAGGTCCCAGCCACGGCCCCAGCATTGATGTCACAATCCTCCAGCGGCCCAGACCCGGGCCTCCCAACCGGCACTTGGGACACAGGCGAAGAGCAAGTTCCTGGGCTCTCAGCAAGGGCGGCACCCAGTAGTCATCCCGGAGGTGCGCGAGGCAGACAATCCTGGGGGGGGAGGGCACAGCACCAATGACACCACAGCTGCAGAAGCCCCCAAGCGAAAGTGCCCTCCAAACTGCTCTGAACTCCGCTTCACATGCCTGATCCTTCAGCACTGTGCAGGCCGCCGCACTCCACTGGAGAAGGTCACAATCAGTTACTGCGTGGATTCAGGGTACAGGTGCGGCAGGTCAGCTCCAAATTGCAGCAGCAAGGTCTATTATCGTTCTGGAGCACTGTGCTATTGAGATGTTGCCCCAGACAGTCCTTGTTCTGACGGATTCTTGTTGATTTGGGTGTTCGACCAGCAGAGCCTCTCTAAGGAGCCGCCATTTTGTAACTCAGAGAAGCCACACCCCCTTTGAAAAGGACTTCTTAAATTAAACAAATAGTTGAATCGATCTTTGCAGCCCAGTATACAGCAAGATGACATGTTTTTCAATCTCTCCCACTGTTTTCAAGTAACAGGTAATATTTGAAAAAAAATATTATGCACAATTGCTATATTAAGCGGTTCTGTAATAAGTTTGAATCTACCATAGAGGTTGAAAACATTAGATGAGATTAAAAAAGACTTATCTCTACTTTTTTAAAGCTTTGAGAAAGACAACTAACCAAAGACCTACTGCCCTGTTCCAAATTAAGAAAATGGAATTGAACCAGCTTCCATCTGTCCCCAGGCTCCTCCACAAAACAAATATTACAACCAGGGCAGCAGACAGCTCCTATGAGGTCCTGCTCACAATTTATGAACAGCATGCGTGTACAAGTATCAGTTTCTTGGACAAGAGATCCTGGACAGATCACAGCTGACACAGAGCTGTGATTTTGTGATTGCAGCATGGAACTGGAGCAGCCCTGAGCTGAGGTATAAAACTGCCCAGCTCTGGAACTGGGTTTGGGGAAAAAACAACCCAAGTAACTCATGCACCCAGGAAGAAGGCAGGTGGGCTACAAATGACGGTTTCACCTGTGGAAAAGATGGCCTTTCTGTTAAATTCCACTCACTCTTGGGCATGTGGGGCGGGAGCAGCTTGTAAAATAACAGCTTGTAAAATAGCACTCCGACAAGAGTCTGGAAATCTGTGGACCACCAGACTCCTAATCAGGGCCTAAATCTACAATCTACTGCAGGATGCATGTGAGCATATGTATTTATTGTACATCTATCACTTCTGCTGAAAAATTCCATTTGATGGAAGTGTTTTGCTTTTTACAGCCTTGTCTGAAACAGAACGTGTGGGATGTGCTTTTCAAAGCATGCAAGAGTGAATGTGTGGAATGTACTTCTCTGTCTTGGAGTGTAGTGTTATTGGCAGTGGTGCTCAAATGTGCATCATGTTGTATATTTTGAAATTAAGCGCGTGTTGCTATAGGTAGTGGTGCACAAATGTGCCTTTTGTTGTATCTTGGGAAGTTTTATGAAGTTTTACTATTGGCTTTGAGGTGCCCTAAGCTCCATCTTGAATTCTGACTCTAACTTGAGCTTTGCACACACACGCAGGCCCCCAGGTTACTCACGTCATTTAGGTTATTCACGTTCAAGATTGTTTTCTGTACTTTTGGAGATGTTTTCTACTTTCACAAGCTTCACTAAGATAAGGGACTAGAACATGTGGGAGTGAAGAATACATGAGAACTCCTTTGCCTTTGGAATGCTTGTGGGAGATTGGCCAACTCCAGTAAGTTTCCTTGGTGCAGAGGAGGTCTTCTCAGAAACTTCTAGTGCATTGAGAATAGGATAATACTGGGGTTTCCTGGCTCGGAAGTGGGATTTTGACCTGAGGGATGGGCTTATCTACTCAGTGTGCAGTTCCCAGCATGCAGAGCCTGTTTACTCCAGTGCAGTGAATACCCTAGTCTTCTGTGGGCTAAGATGAAGCTATTGCATCCGGTGAGGTATTTTCTCTGCATATTGGCATTATGATGTGTGTGTCTGTGCGCACATTCAGGTCTCCAGTGGTGAGAATAATCTGATGTATTCTGTGTTTATATTTTATATCTTTTCCTGCTTTCTTTTGACAGGGTTTATTCCTTGTGTCTGATTACTTGCATTTAGCAGTGCTTATTTTTTGCAGTGGACGTTTAGTATTATTATCATTATTATCTGCTTGTATTTTATCCCATGATTTAACAGTTGCATTTGCTTACTTGTAAGTGTTGTATTATTGCTTGCACATACATACATATATACCTATATATACATTTGCATATTGTTTCATTTTACATCTAGGAAAGCCTTTCTGTTAGAGACTATTGCACCAATTAAACCCTATGCTTTATTTTGAAAGCTGTCTTTCGATGTGCCTTATTTTATGAGAGTGAACACCCATTTCAGGTGTTTTCTTGCTTTACCGTGTGTGCCTCTATGTGGGAGTGCTGTATTTATTTTATTTGGTAGTGCAAAGCAAGACACAATCACAACTCCATACCTAATGTAACCACATAAGAATCCATGCCCTGTTTACTAAATACGTCTATAGTAAAGCAGTTAGGCAGTATGAGGCCACTAGACCTCCCTTCTCATTCTTTCCTTGCATGGGTGATTTTGTGTAGGGTTGTGTGGGAATTCATCCTTAAAAAACTATGACATCATGGCAAAATAAGGCTGTTAGATAGGCACAAATGTGACATCTCTACATGGGTTTAAGAACAACATTTGGATCCACATTTGTTATGAGTTGGAGAAACAATTTTCCACAAGTTGCACTTTTTGGTTCAGGCTAAGGAAAGCAGAATAGCTAATCCACCCAGGTGGTTTGTGGTGTTTGTTGTAAATAATAATAAAGACGTGCCCTTCTACTACTAATTTTTCACAAAGACCATCACTACTTACACATTGCTGATATACGTCTCGCTTAGCCTTGAAAAAGCCCAAGGCCTGTATGCCGTGAGTGGGGGGAATATGTGTTAACTGACCCTCATTCTTGATTTTGCTTTGTTGTCCTTAACAGAAAATAAAGTAATGGGATGGCCACTAAAAATCTGTAAATCGGATTACTGTAGCAATTATAAATGGAAGAACGCATTGATATTACACATATACTACTACCAGGTATTGCTTACTATACCTTTTAAAAATAACCTTTCTATATGTGGGCATGGGGGTGCTGCCTTCTAGGGGTAAGCAAGTAGCATTACATATCAAGCTAATATTAGCTGGCATACCCATCAAGATACTCACAAAATCTCCTCATTGGATCTGGTCCAAACAGGACTAATGTTCTTCTACACAAATACATAAAAGGCACCATTAACAAAAGAAAATTTAGTAATATGAATCATAAAAGTTTAAACCTACCAGGAATTCAGAAAAGGATTTCAGGCAGGCTTAACTCCTGAAAGTGTAAAGGCATCTGCCACAGATGTGGAGTTATCCAAACCCATTTATCCCACTTGGGGGTTGAAAAGTGGGCATTTCATGGTGTAGTTAGCTTTTGACATTTGTGAATGTTCATAAACAAGTGCATTTGTGGGCATGCACAAACTCCTCTCATTCCCCTTTTCACCTTGGAAGCTCTAGGATTTTCACTCCAGCCAAAGGTTGGCATACATCCCTTTCCAGAGTTTCATCACCCCTAGATTGTTTGAGGATGTAGAACAAGCTGTTTCTCCACTGGGAAAACATTTTTCCTAGCAGAGACAAACAAGCATTGGCAAAGCCAATAGGTCTGGCATTGGGCGCCTGCCTTTTGGCAATTCCTTTGTCATGGTTTTTGCAAAATATTTTGCTGTTCGGAAAGGTGTCAGGCCTGCATTAAATTTAAAAAAAAAATGGACTGTAGGCAAAAGTGTTTTTCTGGTCTCAAAAAAGTGCACATTACCATGGTACACCCAGCACTGAAGGGAACTACCTTGTGTGTTTTGATGTGCTCCTTGTGAAAGGGAAGTATGCCATAACTCGTAATGAAGCCAGTCAATGGCTGCAGTGGGCTACAATTACCCCTTGATGCATACTGGAGTAGGTGAAGAAACGTGTGAATGACAGTCACAGAATAATGAATGAAGTCTGTCTGGAAACCTCTCAATAAGTAATTATCTTCTGCATACTTTTAGCAAAATTAAAAGTTCTTGGCTAACACAGGCGTACAAAAGTTATCAGTCTTGCATTGGCTGCTTGCTTCGCCTTTTAGAAAGAAGGGAAGAAAGTAATGAAGGAAGGAAGAAAGGCAAACAAAAAAGAAAGGAAGAAAGATTAAAAAGGAAGGAAGAAGGTCAAAAGAGGAAGGAAGGGAGGCAAAAAGGAAGGAATGAAGGCAAAAAAAAGAAAAAAGGAAAGAGAAAAGAGAAAAGGAAAGAAGTAAGGAATAAAGGAAAGAATGAATGAAAGAAAAAGGAGAAAAAGCGCAAGAGAAAGAAAGAGAAAGAAGGCATAAAAGAACGGAAATAACAAAGGAACAACAAGGAAGAAGGTAAAAAAGGTAACAAGAGGGCACAAAAGAAAGGAGGAAAGTAAACAGGAAAGAAAAAAGGAAAGAGGAAAATGGAAAGAAGGAAGGAAAGAGGGTTCACAATATAAAGTACTGCATATTAAACACAAAAATGTGTGGATTTCTTCCTGGGGAAAATTGTAAAGTACCATTGGTGAAGCCGAGTCCAGGCACACAAAATGGTATACAGTGAAAGTAGAGCAGTCCACTTCAAAAGTAATTTACAACAGCATTGTGAAGATACAGGAGCTGATAAAGCTGGAGTGGGGCTTCCACTCATTTCAAATGCATCCTACTATCACATCAGGCAACACTGGTACTAAAGGATACTATACTGTGTGCAGATATCCATTTTGTGAAACAGCAAAATGTAGTCACTCAAAGTAATGTTAACCAGAGGCTTAAGTAGGTTGACCAATTGTCCCATACTATATGTTGTAGAGCAGGGGGTCTCTAAAGTCAGTTATGGAGGGCTGGAACCATGTCAGATTTTTAAGATAACTACATTTATCTAAATGGGATATGCTAAAATTCTGGCATGGATTCGGCTCTCCAGGACTGATTTTGGAGAACCCTGCTGGTAAGGGTGGAAGCAAAATTGGAACGACAAAACAACAGACCTATGGGTAAATAGAGGTGGCTGAAATCCCCTTTGAGTAAGAATGTAATACATAATATTTTAGTAAAATCAAATGGCCTTGGCTGATGCCAGGCCCTAAAACTGTGTGTTTGTGCTAGGGAGGCTATCCTCTCTCATTTGAGTTCTGTGGTTGGGAACAGGAAGAGAATCCCAATGGTAATGTCTCATGACCTCCCCATGAATCTGCTTGGAAACATGCATGCGGTTCTGTTTTTAGTGCAAATCCCTGGAAATGTTTGTGACGTCCACAAATTCATAAATCTGCACTCACATATGTTTAAATCTATGAGTTCGGATGTATGAGTTTATTTGTGAAGCAGGCTTATTGGTCACTGTTGCATGACTCTTGATTAGACTATCATAGAAAAGCATGCAAGACAAACAATTCTGGGCCTCATTTAATGGGCCAAAGAAAAGGGCAGGAATACACCATATCTATTAGATATGGCGCATTCCTGTCCTCTTCCTCTGCTCTGGTGGACAATGGGCTGTCGTGCGCTAATGAAGGTACATTTGCACATTGGTGCAAGGGTGCCTGCATTGCAAAGGTGATTATTTCTGTGCAGGAAGGGAAACCTTCCTGCACAAAAACTATCACAAGAGGCTTTTACCTCTTTCTATGTGTTCTGCAGAATGCAGCACACATAGAAAAAGGAAAAACGAGGAGAAATAAAGATATTTCTCCTTGTTATGTCTGGGGAGGCGTACGTTTTTACCGCTGCCTCAGACTTTCGATTTCTCATAAATCGGGGGCAGTGTCAAAAAGCCATGAATGTAGCTGGGAACGCCCGTAGCAACACCCATGGAACGTCCCTTTTAAGCGGTTTTCTGCGTGAAAGGGGCACATATTTATAAAGCCATGAAAAGCTACATAACGTGGCTTTACGTGGCCTTATAAATATGCCAGTGGCACATTGCGCCACCGGAACATCAAAAAAGTGACGTCCCGGCAGCCCAATAGTACCGGTAGGGCCTCATAAATGAGGCCCTCTGTCTTTTGAAACAAGAGGAGTGCACTCATTTTCAGCACCACATGTAAAATGAAATGATTCTTTTTTTGTGTCTCCCTTCCACCCACCCAAAAGGGGCCGTACTTCAGCTCAGAGTTGCAATTGGCACTCTTGGGGCCCTCTACTGGTGGATCTGTAAGGCGGATTCCTTATGTAGAACTGTTTATGGTGAATACAGCGGTGCAAGCTTAGGTTATCTATGGCTATTTGTTTATACATTATTCATGTCATATTAGAGTGAAAAAAAATACATTTGTTAGGAGTATTTTTTTATTATAAAATTGGGGATAACAAACATCCTTAATGCAGTGCAATGTTTTATTGGGACTTGATAATGCAAAAGGGCCGAACCAGAAACCTGTTTAAATTTCACTTTTTTTTAGATCGATTGACAAGACTTCTTGGTGGACATTATTTATTTATTTAGTTTCATATTGTTCAGACCAGCTTCATCCTATTGTTCATATGAAATATTTTTGGGGGAATTCAGTATATTGTCACATTTATACAATGATCTGTTGACGGTTCCAATATTTAAAAAACACGTTTTAAATGCAATGTACTTTTCAAATATATACCTCTTGTAAGAAATACCATTCTACATAATAATTATTTTACTTTAATCTTTCGGCGTTTTGCCCTTTATACGTTTGACATATTCAATAGCATTGAAGCAATGCGAAGTCAGTACCTCTTGTCCCTTTATAATCAGAACAATAGATGTTTTCCATTGATTTTTCATGAACCAGTAATTTTTCTTTTGCTAACAAAATAATTTGTCTCCTGCATACAGAGAGACAGAGAGGAATAACATTTGCATCCATCCACTTAAACGAGGAACATAACTCCCACACTTCTGGCCTTCCTGTTGTGGGAGAAGAAACGAAGCACTGTACAGGTGGTTGGCTATTTGATCGAGTAATCAAATAATTGTATTATTTGTCAAGCACACTAATACAGCTCGGGCTATTTAGACCCCTGTGGGTCACAGAGTTGCAATCACTTTAAAGAACTGACATTCCCAAAGGAAAGAGGTAAAATTGGATCATCAATGAACATTTCCCTAATGCAATTAGGTGAGCACATTTTTCCTCGTAGTGGAACGACATGTGCATAGTAGACATGTTGATGTTCACCTCCAAACCTGCAGGGGATACAGAAGGATGCTCTGTATTTTTTCTATTGTTTTTTTAACAAAGGTATTAACGGCTAGCGCGTGGATAGCTCCTTGCAGGGCTGAAGGGGCCCTATTACACATAGGGCACACTTTCACTGTGTGCGCCACGGCACACCTTAAAACAGGTGTGCCAAATGCAAACAGGGAAAGTGCATCCTTTTACTTTAAATGTGCTGCCCGAGGGTAGCCGCAAAGTTGTGCTGCCCTGGGGCATGCTAGCCAATGATGGACGGAATGCTGAATAAATCATGCATTTTCCCCCAGTCAAGAGATCTGGGTTAAATCCATTATTCTTTTGCTCACCATGCCACCCCAGTTTAGACCCAGCCATAGGCAAATCAGTCTTGACCGTGTGCCTCATGGGAACAGTCCAGACCAAACTGCCAAGCCAGGTCCTCCCTGGACCAGAAACAAGCCTCCTGGGAACGGTTTCTGGGTATTATCCTTCATCAGCCAGGCGAGCTTGAATCCAGTGGCACAGTGAGCAAGGGACCCACGTCGGGGCATACCCATCCCACGTAGGGTGAAAAGTGGCACACAAATAAATGATGGACAGAATGCTGAATAAAACATACATTCACCCCCAGTCAAGAGATTTGTGTTAAATCCATCGTTCTTTTACTCACCTTGCCACCCTAGTTTACACCCAGCCATATGAAAATCAGTCTTGACCCTGTGCCTCATGGGAACAGTCGAGACCGAACTGCCAATCCAGGTCCTCCCTGGCCCAGAAACAAGCATCCTGGGACTGGTTTCTGGTTATTACCCTTCATCAGCCAGGCTAGCTTGAATCCAGTGGCACAGTGAGGAAGGGACCCACGTCTGGGCATACCCATCCCACTTAGGGTGAAAAGTGCTATGCAAACAAATAATGGAAGGAATGCTGAATAAATCATGCTTTCACCCCCAGTCAAGAGATCTGGGTTAAATCCATCGTTCTCCACATTCACCATGCCACCCCAGTTCAAGACCCAGCCATATACAAATCAGTCTTCACCATGTGCCTCATGTTAACAGTCTGAACCCAACTGCCAAGCCAGGTCCTCCCTGGACCAGAAACAAGCATCCTGGGACGGGTTTCTGGGTATTACCCTTCATCAGCCAGGCTAGCTTGAATCCAGTGGCATTGTGAACAAGGGACCCACGTCTGGGCATATCCATCCCCCTTAGGGTGAAAATTGCTATGCAAACAAATTATAGACGGAATGCTGAATAAATCATACATTCACCCCCCGGGGCAGCACATTCAAGTGAAAAATGAACCGGCTTTGATGCAGCCACTCCTTGTTTCACTCTGCAGATAGCAACCTGCCTGCACTTTTAAGAGGGGAGAGAGAGACCCTTAAAGGTGGGTGCAGTGAGTGATTGCACCTGCCTGCAAATAGTACGTCTGGGGGTCCATGGGTCCCTTTTTTTATCCCTACACATGGCTGCCATTAGGTGGCACACTGTCACTGCGACTCCTGACAGCTTCTTTGCCTCTGCTGCACAGCTTAGGTGCAGAGGCAAAGTGTTTCCCTCATTTGCATGGGGCCACCCCCATGTAAATGAGGGAACACCCTTTGTTGATAGCGCTGGTGCCATGAGTGCACCAGCGCTACCTGTATTACAGAAATCGCCACACAAGGATCGCATCCTTTCCTGTATTATTAAAGTGCCCCAGGGGTGCACAAAGTCCATGCCCGCTGCATTCCCGGGGCACTTTTCAAAATATGGCCCCATGTATGCTTTAAACTGGTGGAACTTACTCATGGAGCAGGTTTTCAGGTGGGGCATAAAAAAGTTACATTTCATACATAAAATATCTTAGGTGGTGGGGTTGGGTGTGTGTATGGTTTACCATATTTCGCATGATCTTGTAAATGTGGGGCCTCATTTACGAAGAATTGGGGTAGGTTAGTGCCACAAGCCTTCTTGCTGCACTGCCCTATGCCATTATGAAAGGGTACACCACTAGACAAATTGCGACTAGTGTTTGCCCCTCTCCACCTTTTACTTTAGGCAGTTTATCTTCAGAATGAATTGTTGGTTAGGACTAACTGACCTATTTTAAACTCACTATCTCCCTACATCAATACACACTAGGGCCCCTTACCCCCACTGCACCCAGCGGCAAGAACAAAAGATCCCCGACAAAGAGCCCCAGTTCCGGATGCTTGTCAGTTATTACAGCGCCAACCTGACGAGGGGCAGGATCACATGATTAATCATGACACCTAGCTTGCTAGGTCTGTGAGAGCCCTAGTTCCAACAAGGAGAATTCTCCCTCCTATACATACACAATAGTGGTCCCTGTGATCCACTCATCTCTACCGGTTCCAGCCCCCATCGACTGTCCACCAGAGAGGAACTCCGTACTCACATTGTACAGAATATGAAAGGGTAGTAATGTACCATATGTATGAAATATGGTGCATGCCTGTCCTTTCGCCCTGTGTTGGCGCACAATTTTCTGCCTAGTATCAAAGTAGACACCCTTGCACCATGGTGCAATGGTGCCTCCATTGCAGGCAGCATTGTTTTTGTGCAGGAAGGGACACGCGACTCCCAGCAAAAACAATCCCAAGAGACATTTTCTTTGTTACGAGTGTGCTCAAGAATGCAGTGCACATAGAAAGAGGAAAAAACTAGGAGAAATGAAAACATCGCAACGCAGATGAAATGCCTGCTTGATGCAGAGTAAGGTAACCTACTTCATATAGATGAGGCCATGCAAAGCCATGCAGGTGGGCTTTGCATCATCTCATTGATATGATTGAGAGGTCTGCGCTACCGGAGCATCAAAAAAAGTGACACTTTGGTGGTGCAGGTCTCTTGTATATAAGCCGCTGGGTTTATGTATCACTTGCTTGGTTATTCTTGTCCCTACATTCCAGAAGTATTGCTTCATATGCTATAATAGGTTTTCCTACATGTTAATGGAATACCATACCAAATGCTATATTTACACAAGGTAGTTATCCCAAAGTGCCTGATTTTAGGTTAGGAGGATGAAGAAATCCCTCTGATTTACTTTGTCGCCCTGCCAGACACACTGTTCCCCAAATCTAGAGATGTCCGTCAGCCCTGGGGACATTTCTTAACATTAGCAGGAACCACCATCACAACGGTTGCTGTCAATGTTGTAAAAATATGACTGGCAGTCCGGCAAACAGGATAGCCGCCTGTCAATTGTTTACACAGCTTTTCCAAGGCAGGAGACGGTTTTTGAAAAACATCATAGGATATTTTTCTCCTATGCTGTGGAACTATTATTAGTTTTTTTTACTTACCTTTAATGAAGAGTAAATTTGGAGGGTGGTCAGATGGCTAACCTCCAATGGTTGAGACTCTGCCAGGTGATCAGAGGATTGCGATGAAGCAGGAGTGCTACGTTGGTGACATACATAAGGTCCACCTACCTCTACATCAAGTGGGCGGGACATGAGTTTAGTGGAGGGTACACCATTGCCGTTGTGACAGAGTACTATCTCTGCTGAACTCTAGCTCAGCACTAAAGTTACTCAAATTTCCCTTTCAGGATTCACTTGGAGTCAAGTGAATTGCAAGGGTTTTACGGTGTTTGATGTTCAGGTCTGCTGCCCCTCAGGGAACGATAGGTAAGCACCTTAATGCCTAGGGTCATATTGAGGAGGATAACAGGCCATGATCCTGGGTAGCAGACACTGCTCACTCAGATATTTAGAAATAATACCAGGGTACTGCCAGTGTTAGTCAAAACTATCGGTTTGAAAACTTGCCTCCTTCCCACCTCCATCCTCTAGAATGCAGATGGGAATAATCAAGCAGAAACATAGTTGTAGGCTGCAGAATCAAGGCTATGTAAGGAACAGAATAGGTGATTATTTAGGCTTACTTGAACTTTAAGAAGTCTGTTTCTATCCTCAATGGCTATGTAAGGGTTTTCAGAGGTAAGCGCAAGGAGGAGTTTCCCACATTGGCCCTGAATATGTGTCAGATGGTGATGAATACCATATGGCTTGATTCAGAGTGAGTCAGTGTTTCCTGTATCCTTTTTTCTAGGTTGTTAATACACCAGACTCATTTTTGCCAGGCAATAGTTTCACCCAGAAAATTACAGAAGTTTTGGCTGCAACATCTGCTAGGCCTAATTAACACTTTTTTCCTGGCAGCTCCCCTGCAGAACTTAAGTTTCACTTACCTCTCCTACTCACAACATCGCTGCCTTCTCCCGCAACCTGATGCAGAAACATACATTTACCACACAGGGGCTGTATTAAAGAGAGTGTGCCAAGGGTGCAACACGTATGTGTGTCTGCTTTGTACATCCCCAAGGCATTTTCGTATTACAGAAGGGGCCGCAGACGCTTGTGTTACAGTTCTATTATACAGATTGTACTGGCGCACATGTAGTTCCAGCACTCTCATTAGAGGGTGTTTCCTCATTTGCATAGGGGTGTGGACCCATGCAAGTGAGAGAATCACTTTACCTCTGCTCCCATGTTGTACTATGGACACGGGTGCAGAGGCAAACATGTCTTTACGAGGTGCACTATAAAATTATTATATATCAGCTTACCTGCATTGTCCCAGAAATCATTATAAAATACCATAAATCTCTAAAGAGTGGCAGTTACATTCTTTATGCTAAGGCACTTCTAGAAATTAGAAGAAGCCAGTAGGTGTTGAGATTCCAGACTTCTCCATTGCTCCATTGGTTAACGCAATCTTCTTGTATCCACTAGTCAGTTCAAAAGAACAGATAAAGTGAGCAGTTCCTAATTATTTAATAGGTGCATTGGCTGGAGAGTAGGATGAGTATCTATCTTAACACACTTCTATATTCCACAAAAAAACTCATATCAATACTTTCAGCATTGGAGGATATGCCCACATGTCTGTTTAATGGTCCTGGAATCCTTTATTCATACACAAGGCCAAATCCCTGCTAGCATCTCTAATGATGTTCCCCTGCACCATGCTGACATTTTATATTTGAAACACATTGCCCCAGTATTAATTCCCCAGGATGACTAATATGCAGAACCTGGTGTTATAGAGAAAAGGGCAAATGTGGTTTGCACCTGAAATATAAATACATTCTATGCAAATGTATAAATTCATCTTTAAAACAATGATGTCCATAGAGGATATTAATGCATATCATAGGTTCACTATACTTGACTTACCATGAGGCCATAAAAGTTTTTCTCTTTATAAAACAGTTTTTGCCTGGGAGACTTCAGAATTTTCCCACCAAAATATCATTTCACTGGGTGTACATAAATACATGTGTATAACTACAAATACCTTCCACCTTCACACTCACTTCGTTAACATTAAATGTGCATGGCTCAAGGGCGACGTGAAATCTTGATAAATCTGGCCCCTAGTATTTCTTGCAAGTAGCAGCGGAGGCATAAGTCATATGCTATTTGTCTATCTCTCCTCATCTCAATACAGCTAGAACTGACTCTTCCACTTCTGTTTATAATTGATGATGTTTTAGCCATCACTTTTGGGGCATGCCCTCACCATTAAGACGGTCATATATAGTGCCATATTCATATCTAATGGTCATTTTAGATCACTTGGTTAAACAGTGAATGAACCCTGTGTAAACAGAGTTTGAATGCAACATGGACAATCAGATAAAAGCAGGGCCTGTGACTGCTGGTAGGATTAGCACCCATAATGACAAGGGAGTGATGTTATTCCAGGTAGCAGCACAAGTCACTCAACAGTAAAGGAAACCAAAATAAAGGATTGGTGCTGTAGGCTTCTTTTTAAAGTACTGGGCACTGAAACGAGGGGGGATTCTTTCTCATTCCCTGCCAGCAGGCAATGCAAATACACATTTGTTGGTGCTGTGTATCCATTAAGGAAATTATTGAACCATAATTTCCCTAAGGCACCAGGGCCTAGATGTATCATCGTTCCTATTTGCGATTTCTTAATAGCGATTTTTACCGAATCGCTATTAAGAAATCGCAAAATGGGATGTATGTTTTAAATCGCTTTTTTTTGCGATTCCTTATTATTCCTAATTTGCGAATTCGCAAGTTGCGAATTCGCAAATAAGGAATAATTTCCCCTTCATTGCTATGGGCCAGGAGGCCCATAGGAATGATTGCGAAATAATTCTCAAATTGCAAATTCGCAATTTGCTAATCGCAATTTGAGAATTATTGCAAGGGTGCAGGGGTGTCTCATGGACACCCTGCTGCACCCCTGAAACTTACATGTGTGTGCATATGGCACACATACATGCCCTATGGGCATGCATGTGTGTCACATGCCACACTCAAAATTGCCAAATTTTGGTTTTTGAAAGGATTTCGCAAATTAACACGAACCTCAAGTTGGTGTTAATTTGCGATTCCTTAACCTGAATTTGCAAATTAAAAAAGCTTCATACATGGCATTTAAGGAATCGCAAAATTGTGATTTCTTAAATGCTTAAGCAAAATAAGGAATCGCAATTATTTGCGATTCCTTATATTGCTAATTTCACATACATCCCAAAAGATGCAAAATGTTCGTTTGCGATTCGTTAAGGCCGAAATTCCGCATATTTTGGCCTTAACGAATCGCAAAATGCTTGATACATCTAGGCCCCTGTTTCTCAGCTGAGGCCCACTAAGTAACCATACTGGAAGTCTGTCTCTGCCTGACCCCGTCTTTTATTGTGACCTAAATATTACATTACTGATTCTGTTTATATCATAGCCTTCCCTTTGATTCACACACCTGTCTGATGCCACCTAGTTCTAGTATAGGTTTGGAAGGAATTTGTCCAACATCTTTTGAGTATATGCCAGGCTCAATACCTTCAGAAGATCACCTCTCACCTCATTCCAATGAATCTACCAATTGACATCTGTGTATGTGGAAAGACAAATTGATAGACTTCTTCCCAACTTGAATTACAGATGTAGAGTGATGAGTATATTCAACATGACTATGTGGAGTTGTACTTGGTAGAAGTATGGCGAACATGATAAGTAGATGAACAAGAATTTTCATGCTGCACACCGGTGCAGGATACACACTCCAGGTTGGATTACTTCTTGGTCTCTATAGAGCTGATGCAGTTGATGTCTAACATGTATTTTCAGGCTTGCGAGACATGATCTTTAGTGAAGCTTTGAGACAGAAAATGGACACTACTTTTTGAAAATTAATAGAGTGAGAACTCATGAGGGTTGTGGTCCACTGATTCTCTTTAAAAAGGGTTACGGGGACCCAGCAACAACTAAAATAAGATGTCTCAGTATGGGAAGCACTCTCAACATGAATGAGCGTAGATGGTAGAGAAGATAGATATAGAAAAGAGTCACTAGACTGCCAGAGGGATAAGATCCTTACTCTGAAGGAAATTCAAGAAAGTTGTCAACTTATAGAATATCAGCAACTATTACAAAAAGAAGGGGGCAAAATGGTGAAGCTAGTAGCCTGACCAATATTGCCCACAAACCATTCCAAAACTTATTATATGGATTGAGGGACTGCTGAGTTACAATTTACAACCAATACCATATGGATGCCAACATGAAATAGGAGAGTACATCACAATGTATAACTAAGACCACAACTCAACGAACAGATTGAAAGGTCCAGGGATAAATTAATACTGACACAAGCAATAGTGAGATTCAATGCAGGTAAATCACTAGGTACCAACAGATTTTCAGCAGAATTTTATGGAGAAAAAAAGAAGCTTTCACTGATTAACTGCTGGAAGAATTTAAAGAGGCTGCCAGTGTTACCCCCAAAATAACTGAACCTATAATTGCTATGCTATCCAATCCAAAGGACTAAAGACCATGCCAACCTTAATCCATAATGATCATTAATACAAAGCATTTGGGTAAGGTACAGACCAACAGACCAATAGGTGTAGTAGTAAAATTGATCCATTTAGTCCAATGTGAATTCACACAAGACAAATGAATAGCGGTGACTATACAAAGGTAGACATAGGTGTAGGAGAGTAGGGTCTGCTATCCTATGGTCACCCCAAATGTTTGGTTTTTGCTTCACTGGTTTATGACTTAATGTGGCTGTGGGCCTGCTAATCAGACCCACAGCCTGATGTTCTCTCTCTAAATTACTGCCAATGCACTTTAGGTGCATTACGAATTGGAACTGGTTCACCTTATTGGCCCCTGTAACAGTGTACCCTGGGTACCCAGGGCATAGGTGTTTCCAAGGCCTACCAGGGGCTGCAGCATGTATTGTGCCACCCCTGGCCTGGCCTCCATATTTGACACAACTGGCTGATCACTCAGCTGGGGTAAGGTGGTGTAATCACCTCTTACTTAGATATAGTATCCCTATATCTAACCTCAAACTGGACACATATGTTCCTATCAGCCACTCCCATGGAAGGCCTCTTCAATCCTGGAGGCAGAGTGCTTGGAAATATGTGAGATGGTGCTCTAGCATGAGCTGAGCCTGTCTGCAGCTGTTGGGAACCACTCCCTAAGCTGTTCCGGGATATTGCCATACCATATACTCTTAAGTGCATTATAATCCTCGCGGTTATATGCTATCTTTGGTTTGGCTTTATCAAAACATGTCGAGTAAGGTGTCATACGAATTGGAATACTATCCCCTCAACAGTTCTGTCGACTGGGATAGCATTCCACCCTTCTAGAGGGACACGACATGTGTGTAGCCTTAACCCCGGTTAAAGTTAACCAGAGCCTCAGCATCACAAAATGGATGCTGCCACCACAGACACGAGTCTGACCTCCTGCTGCTGGGAGTCCTTCCAGCGAGGGAGGCTTGGACAAAGGGTTTCCTGCCTTGGGAGGTGCGAGCACCACCCCAGACAGGGTTTTGTGTATTGGATAGGACAGGGCTAAATAGATTGAGACATGCCCGGGGCACACAAGGTGTCCCCGTGCATAAGCCAGTCCAAACCGGTCCTGGGACTTTCCAGACTCAGGCCTGGCAAGGAGCTGGACAAAGGAAAGGGGGTGTAACCGCCCCCCATCCTGGTTCCTCCCAGAGGAGGGACCTAGTAGGTGATCCACCCCTCAGATTGGGAATAAGAGTGGGAGCAGTGCCATTGCACAGCAGATCATCCTGAAATCAACTTTAAACAAAGAAGAAGACTGGACTTCGACATTCTGGTGCACAGAAGACTGAAGAGAATCTCCCTTGCGGCCTAGGAGTGGCCACCCTGTGAACACAGGCACCAACCAGCAACTCGACGTCTGCTTTGCCGCCGCCTCCCGCCTCCCGCCGGAGCCCAGAGCCACACAAGATCCAGACTCCCAGACCTCTCACCGCCCGATCCACAGTCCTTGCAAAGAAGGGACCCGTGGAGGCCCCGACTGACGTGGGACCAGACCTCTTGGAAGACACTCGAAAAGCTGACTGCGCAGCAACCGAGGCATCCTCGACGTTGTGCTTTGGGGACTGAGAACCCCCACTACCAAGCAGCCCTTGCACCGAAGAAGAGCCCTCCAGCATCTCCACAATCTGCGTGGGGCACTTTTGCATTGTGCCACTCGACGCGCCATCCCGGCCACTAGCCACGTGGTCAGCGGCCATCTTGGCAACAAAACCGAAGAACTACACTGCGGGTCTAGATGCTCTAGACTTGCCCTAGCTCCTGTAAAAAGGAGCACCCGCTCTGACCTTGCAGGTCCGAGTGTTAAGCCTTTTTTGACTCCTGCATGGCTTGCATTAGCCAAGGCCTGTTTGCTCCGATCAAGTTGCCAACACCGCCAACAGCGAGAAGCCTGCGTGGGACAGCTCGTGACCGACTCCTGGATGTCCTCAGCCCCCGGTGTCCACGTGGCTGCAGAGAGAAGCTACACCTCAACGCCTGTTTGCACCCGACATCGCCTGGTTCCAATCTGGTTCCACGGTAGTCACTGGCTAGTGACTTTGAACATTGTCCCCTCTGCTTTCAGGTCTTCACATCTTCAGATCCACCCTTGGATCCACCAGAACTCTTCACATCGAGCTGCCTACAGCATCTTCTGCTCCAAGCACCATCGACCAGCGTGACGAAACCCGACACTACTTTGACCCTGTGCACCCGCGTCCTGTGGGTGAGGTAACTCAGCTCCGCCAGTGTTCCTACACTGGTACACATCTCAAGGGCCTGTGTCTTAAGTTTCAGCGTTCTAGGTCACTCGGAAGGTTCCGAACTAACTAACTTTGTACTTTTTACGCACCATAGACTTTACATTGGTGAGTGCGTGCCCTTTAAACACTGCACCCGAGTCCCGCGGGCCTTTCCCGACTTAGTCACTGCTAGTCTCGAATAGCTCCAGTGATTCCCAAGGCCTTAGGCCTGTTTCCGTTCTGATTGGTATCTCTTATACCACTTTCTTAGTATATGGTTTAGGTTGCCCCTAAGGCTCATCCATATTGAGCAACTTTTGTGTATTTTAAACTGTCTTGTGTTTAACGCTTGTGCTTCTGTGCTCATAAAGAGTCCAGGGGATACTTTTAGTTAATAAATCAATATATATTTTCAATATATATCTGTGTGGTGTACTTTCATTTGGTATTCAAGGGGGTTGTGTATGGTAATACAGCTGGCTTCACATGCCTTTCAGAGTTTAGCCTAAGACTGCTTTGTCCACGTTACCACTAGGATAACTGGTCTATAAGGTTGACTTACAACCAATCATCATAAGGGTTGCTTGGCATGGTACAAAGTGATCACTAGAATTAGTGAGCATTATATACCAGGCCAACTTCTCACATTGGTGAGCAGCGGATTGGGATCTGAGCTTGCTGTTGTTTTACCATTACAATCTTTGAGATTATCATTTGAAAGATCATACAGGTACCTGCTAGGTACATATAAAACAAGACTAGTATACTTAAGTTCTACAGAACTTAGTTGTTGTAGAGCAAAGGGAGTAGCACACCCTGACTACAACTACTAGATAGGTTTAGTAGGTAAACACCAGTGTAGGTAGATTGCAACACATCCACCCACACTAGAGCAACGTCTGGAGCAGAGGGTTCCACTGGGAACATCCCTGTTGAGAGTGACCCTCCAAGGGCACCATCCAAATTTGCTATTTTTCCTTTAAGGAATTAAGACAGCTTTGTGTCCTAAGGGGTCTGAGGACAGGGCCTTCCCCTACCACAGACCACCTTAGAGAGATCTTGGACCAGTCTGAGACTCTAAAGACCTCTAAGGCAGACCCCACAGGGGATGCTGAAGGAGGCCATCCTTCTGAGGATGACACTGTAGAAACCCCTGTCCCTATCATCCTGGTAGATGAGGAAGCCCCCATCACTGGAGCTCCTCAGGTAGATGAGGAGGCGGAAGAGGAAGAAGAGACAGAAGGGGGAGCAGTGAGTCAGATGATGACAGAAATAGTCAGGTGCTGGTCAGTAGACTGAACCAGGCTAACTTAAGCCTATTTGGGACTGAATCTGGTAACAACCCATTCAGACCCCCAGGTGGACTTAACCAGAAGCCTAGGAGGAGAAGGACTCACTCAGGTGACTCTGACAACTCCCATGCTTCTAGAGGTTCTCATGGTCACTCCAGAAGGGAGATGGCTAGTCCTCAGAGAAGGGAACATGAGGCCAAAATGAGAGAGGCTGAATTGAGGATCCAGAGACAAGAATTAGAGGTTGCCCTGGCCCAAGAGAAACTTGCTAGAGCAAGACAGCCTAGAAAGCGTGGGGTAATAGAACCCACTGGTGGCAGCAATATCCACAAGGATAAAGACAGGTCTTTTGATAACAGAAACCTGAGTAAGATTGTGCCCCCCTACAAAGCTGGGGATGATATCCATAAATGGATAACTGCAATGGAGAGGGCCTGCAGAGTACAGCAGATCCCTCAGGAGCAGTGGGCAGCAATATTGTGGCTCTCCTTTGAAGGTAGAGGCCGAGACAGACTCCTCACAGTTAGTGATGGGGATTCTAGAAACTACCTGGTCCTGAAGAGTGCTCTGATTGATGGGTTAGGCTTAACCACTGAACAGTACAGGTTAATGTTCAGAGATACTCAGAAGACACAGACTCAGGACTGGTCTGATTTTGTTGAGTGTGCCACTAAGGCTCTGGAGGGATGGTTGCTGGGAAGCAAGGTTACAGACTATGAAGGATTGTATAATTTGCTGATGAGAGAACAAATTTTAAATAATTGTCAGAACCAGCAGTTGCATCAACATTTGGTTGACTCAGATTTGACCTCTCCCCAAGAATTGGGAAAGAGGGCAGATAAATGGGTAAGAACCAGAGTTAAGCCAAAGAACCAGAACCAGAACCAGGGTGGTGACCAGAAGAAAACAGACCAGAAGGGTGGGGAGCAGAAAGCTAAAGACCAGAAGTCTTCAACAGGGCCCCAAACTGTTACAGAGGGTGGGTCCCAAACTTCCAAGAAAAAGAAGAAAGAAGGTCAGAAGAAACCCTGGTGTAAAACTTGTAAAAACACCTCTCACTGGACAAGTGAGTGTAAAAAGGGTGGAGCCCCCAGCACTGCAGCCCCTAAGGCAACTCCACCCACTAGTACAGCTAGCAGTGCTGGTCCACAAACCAAGGGGGTGGTGGGTATCACCTTGGGAACTGAAGGAGATTCTGACCTAGTCAGAACCCTTACACAGGCTGTCCTGATTTGTGAAGGGGACATAGATTTGACCCCTGACATCAGTCCCAGTAACCTGGGCAAATACAGACAGACGCCTTTGATTAATAACAAAGTGGCTCAAGCTTACAGGGACACATGTGCCAGTGTCACAATGGTGACACCTAACTTTGTGGGCCCTGGACAATACATGCCAGGTGATAATTACCTGGTGACCAATGCCAGCAATGTCACTACTACACATAGTGTGGCACTTGTTAACTTTTCCTGGGGAGGGGTAACTGGCCTAAAAAGAGTTGTGGTTAGTGCTGATCTCCCAGTTGAATGTTTGTTGGGCAATGACCTGGAGAACTCTCTATGGTCAGAAGTTGAGTACAGGACTCATGCAGAGATGTTAGGGATATCATCACATGTCCTTGCTGTGACCAGGTCACAGGCCAAAAAGTGCCTCTCTGAACCTCAGGTCTTGGATCCTGGAACAATGGACCAAGCACCTTCCAAGAAGAAGAACAGGAGGGTCAAGGCTGTGCCTTCCCAACTGCCTACAAGTGAGGATCAAGCTTCACAGGAAGCTGGTCTTGAGACCCCTGAAGGAACTGTCTCTGAAGAACTTGAACCTGATCAGGTTGAGTTTCTGGGGACAGGGGGACCTTCTAGGGCAGACTTGGGGCAGGCTCAGTTAACCTGTCCTTCTCTTGAACCCCTCAGACAGCAGGCTGCTGCTGAGGCTGCTGGGAATGCTTAAGGTGCCCATAAAGTTTATTGGGATGAAGGACTCCTTTACACAGAGGGTATAGACCCCAAGCCTGGTGCAACCAGGAGGTTGGTTATACCTCTGCAATTTAGGGGTTTCCTTCTCACCTTGGCCCATGATATTCCTTTAGCAGGACACTTAGGCCAGAATAAGACCTGGGACAGGCTTGTCCCTCACTTTCACTGGCCTCACATGTCTGAAGACACCAAGGAGTTTTGTCGCTCCTGTGAAACCTGCCAAGCCAGTGGTAAAGCAGGTGGAACCACAAAGGCCCCCTTGATACCACTACCTGTGGTGGGGGTTCCCTTTGAAAGAGTGGGGATTGATATTGTAGGTCCAATGGATCCCCCTACAGCATCTGGGCACAGATTCATACTGGTGGTGGTGGACCATGCCACCAGGTACCCAGAGGCAATTCCACTTAGGACCACAACAGCTCCTGTTGTGGCCAGGGCCTTACTTGGAGTTTTCTCCAGAGTGGGGTTTCCTAAGGAGGTAATATCTGACAGAGATGCCAACTTCATGTCAGGATATTTGACAGCTATGTGGAAGGAATGTGGTGTCAACTACAAGTTCACCACTCCTTATCATCCACAATGTAATGGGCTTGTTGAGAGATTTAACAAGACCCTAAAGGGCATGATCAAAGGATTACCTGAAAAGCTCAGGCGAAGATGGGACATCCTACTGCCCTGCCTTTTGTTTGCTTACAGAGAGGTCCCTCAAAAGGGGGTTGGCTTCAGCCCCTTTGAATTGTTGTTTGGGCACCCTGTAAGAGGACCCCTGTGTCTGGTGAAGGAAGGATGGGAGTTACCTCTCAAAAAGCCTAAGCAAGACATAGTGGACCATGTACTTGGTCTCCGCTCCAGGATGGCAGAGTACATGGAAAAGGCATCCAAAAACCTTGAGGCTAGCCAAGAATTACAGAAAGCTTGGGATGGCCAAAAGGCTGTCCTGGTTGAGTTTCAGCCTGGACAGAAGGTATGGGTGTTGGAGCCAGTGGCCCCAGCAGCACTCCAAGACAAATGGTCTGGACCCCATACAATTCTGGAAAAGAAGGGAGAGGTTACCTACTTGGTGGACCTAGGAACTCCCAGGAGCCCCCACAGGGTGCTCCATGTCAACAGATTGAAGGCATATGTCAGCAGGACAGACATGGGCTTGCTCATGGCTACAGATGAGGGACAGGAGGAAGAGAGTGACCCTCTCCCAGACCTGCTCACTCAGAATCCTGAGGATGGCTCAGTTGATGGTGTGGCCTTAGATGGCAGCCTCACTGAACATCAGCAAAATGACTGTAGACAAGTTCTACAGGCATACAGACATATGTTCTCATTGACACCCAGTCAGACTAACTGGTGTACCCATGTGGTGGACACTGGTGACAGTCTTCCTGTAAAGAGCAAGATTTACAGGCAACCTGATCATGTCAGGGACTGTATAAAGACTGAGGTGCAAAAGATGCTGGAATTAGGTGTCATTGAGCCTTCAGAGAGCCCCTGGGCTAGCCCAGTGGTTCTGGTCCCCAAACCTCACACCAAAGATGGCAAGAGAGAGATGAGGTTCTGTGTGGATTACAGAGGACTCGATGCTGTAACCAGGACAGATGCACACCCTATTCCAAGGGCAGATGAGCTCATTGACAAGTTGGCTTCTGCCAAATATTTGAGCACATTTGACTTAACAGCTGGCTACTGGCAAATCAGGTTAGCTGAGGAGTCTAAAGCCAAGACAGCATTTTCTACCCCTAGTGGGCATTATCAATTTGTGGTGATGCCCTTTGGTTTGAAAAATGCACCTGCCACCTTCCAAAGGTTGGTGAATCAAGTCCTCACTGGGTTGGATGACTTTTGTGCAGCTTATCTGGATGATATTGCTGTCTTTAGCTCCACCTGGGAGGATCACCTGGTCCACCTGAAGGAAGTGCTTGAGGCTCTGCAGAAGGCAGGCCTCACTATCAAGGCAAGAAAGTGCCAGATAGGGCAGAGCAAGGTTGTATACCTGGACCACCTTGTAGGTGGAGGCCAAGTTCAACCACTGGAGAGTAAGATCCAGACCATAATGGACTGGTCCCCTCCAACTACCCAGACTCAGGTCAGAGCTTTCTTGGGCCTGACTGGGTACTACAGGAAGTTTGTTAAGAACTATGGGCCCATTGTGACTCCTCTTAATGATCTGACATCTAAGAAGATGCCCAAAAAGGTTCAGTGGACAGAAATCCGTCAAAAGGCATTTGATGACCTGAAGAAGGCCATATGCTCTGCACCTATCCTGAAGAGTCCTGACTACTCAAGAGTGTTCATTGTCCAAACAGATGCTTCTGAGTTGGGAGTGGGAGCAGTGCTTTCACAGCTTAATGTAGATGGCCAGGACCAGCCCATTGCTTTTATTAGCAGAAGGCTGACCCCCAGAGAGAAACGTTGGTCAGCTATTGAGAGGGAGGCCTTTGCTGTGGTGTGGGCCCTGAAGAAGTTGAGACCATACTTATTTGGCACTCACTTCAAGATTCAGACCGACCATAAGCCCCTCTTATGGCTTAATCAGATGAAGGGTGAAAACCCCAAACTACTCAGGTGGTCCATTTCCCTACAGGGGATGGACTTTACAGTGGAGCACCGCCCAGGGACTGACCATGGCAACGCAGATGGTCTCTCCAGGTACTTCCACTTAGAACATGAAGACACAAGTGGTCAAGGTTAGTCTAATGTCCCTGCGTTTGGGGGGGGGGTTGTGTAGGAGAGTAGGGTCTGCTATCCTATGGTCACACCAAATTTCTGCTTTTTGCTTCACTGGTTTATGACTTAATGTGGCTGTGGGCCTGCTAATCAGACCCACAGCCTGCTGTTCTCTCTCTAAAGTACTTCCAATGCACTTTAGGTGCATTACGAATTGGAACTGGTTCACCTTATTGGCCCCTGTAACAGTGTACCCTAGGTACCCAGGGCATAGGTGTTTCCAAGGCCTACCAGGGGCTGCAGCATGTATTGTGCCACCCCTGGCCTGGCCTCCATATTTGACACAACTGGCTGATCACTCAGCTGGGGTAAGTTGGTGTAATCACCTCTTACTTAGATATAGTATCCCTATATCTAACCTTAAACTGGACACATATATTCCTATCAGCCACTCCTATGGAAGGCCTCTTCAATCCTGGAGGCAGAGTGCGTGGAAATATGTGAGATGGTGCTCTAGCATGAGCTGAGCCTGTCTGCAGCTGTCGGGAACCACTCCCTAAGCTGTTCCGGGATATTACCATACCATATACTCTTAAGTGCATTATAATCCTCGCGGTTATATGCTATCTTTGGTTTGGCTTTATCAAAACATGTCGAGTAAGTTGTCATACGAATTGGAATCCTATCCCCTCGACAGTTTTGTCGACGGGGATAGCATTCCACCCTTCTAGAGGGACACGACATGTGTGTAGCCTTAACCCCGGTTAAAGTTAACCAGAGCCTCAGCATCACAAAATGGATGCTGCCACCACAGACACGAGTCTGACCTCCTGCTGCTGGGAGTCCTTCCAGTGAGGGAGGCTTGGACAAAGGGTTTCCTGCCTTGGGAGGTGCGAGCACCACCCCAGACAGGGTTTTGTGTATTGGATAGGACAGGGCTGAATAGATTGAGACATGCCCGGGGCACACAAGGTGTCCCCGTGCATAAGCCAGTCCAAACCGGTCCTGGGACTTTCCAGACCCAGGCATGGCGAGGAGCTGGACAAAGGAAAGGGGGTGTAACCGCCCCCCTTCCTGGTTCCTCCCAGAGGAGGGACCTAGTAGGTGATCCACCCCTCAGATTGGGAATAAGAGTGGGAGCAGTGCCATTGCACAGCAGATCATCCTGAAATCAACTCTAAACAAAGAAGTAGACTGGACTTCGACATTCTGCTGCACAGAAGACTGAAGAGAATCTCCCTTGTGGCCTAGGAGTGGCCACCCTGTGAACACAGGCACCAACCAGCAACTCGACATCTGCTTTGTCGCCGCCTCCCGCCAGAGCCCGAGCCCAGAGCCACACAAGACCCAGACTCCCAGACCTCTCACCGCCCAATCCACAGTCCCTGCAAAGAAGGGACCCATGGAGGCACCGAGTGACGTGGGACCGGACCTCTTGGAAGACACTCGAAAAGCTGACTGCGCAGCAACCGAGGCATCCTCGATGTTGTGCTTTGGGGACTGAGAACCCCCACCACGGAGCAGCCCTTGCACCGAAGAAGAGCCCTCCAGCATCTCCACGATCTGCGTGGGGCCCTTTTGCATTGTGCCACTCGACGCGCCATCCCGGCCACTAGGCACGTGGTCAGCGGCCATCTTGGCAACGAACCTGAAGAACTACACTGCGGGTCTGGTTGCTCCAGACTTTCCCTAGATCCTGTAAAAAGGAGCACCCGCTCTGACCTTGCTGGTCCGAGTGTTAAGCCTTTTTTGACTCCTGCGTGGCTTGCATTAGCCAAGGCCTGTTTGCTCCGATCAAGTTGCCAACACCGTCAACAGCGAGAAGCCTGCGTGGGACAGCTCGTGACCGACTCCTGGACGTCCTCAACCCCCGGTGTCCACGTGTCTGCAGAGAGAAGCTACACCTCAACGCCTGTTTGCACCCGACATCGCCTGGTTCCAATCTGGTTCCACGGTAGTCACTGGCTAGTGACTTTGAACATTGTCCCCTCTGCATTCAGGTCTTCACATCTTCAGATCCACCCTTGGATCCACCGGAACTCTTCACATCGAGCCACCTGCAGCATCTTAAGCTCCAAGCACCATCGACCAGCGTGACGAAACCCAACACTACTTCGACCATGTGCACCCGCGCCCTGTGGGTGAGGTAACTCAGCTCCGCCGGTGTTCCTACACTGGTACACATCTCAAGGGCCTGTGTCTTAAGTTTAAGCGTTCTAGGTCACTCGGAAGGTTCCGAACTAACTAACTTTGTACTTTTTACGCACCATAGACTTTACATTGGTGAGTGCGTGCACTTTAAACACTGCACCCGAGTCCCGCGGGCCTTTCCTGACTTAGTCACTGCGAGTCTCGAATAGCTCCAGCGATTCCCAAGGCCCTAGGCCTGTTTCTGTTCTGATTGGTATCTCTTATACCACTTTCTTAGTATATGGTTTAGGTGGCCCCTAGGGCTCACCCATATTGTGCAACTTTTGTGTATTTTAAACTGTCTTGTGTTTAACGCTTGTGCTTCTGTGCTCATAAAGAGTCCAGGGGATACTTTTAGTTAATAAATCAATATATATTTTCAATATATATCTGTGTGGTGTACTTTCATTTGGTATTCAAGGGGTTTGTGTATGGTAATACAGCGGGCTTCACCTGCCTTTCAGAGTTTAGCCTAAGACTGCTTTGTCCACGTTAACACTAGGATAATTGGTCTATAAGGTAGACTTACAACCAATCATCATAAGGGTTGCTTGGCATGGTACAAAGTGATCACTAGAATTAGTGAGCATTATATACCAGGCCAAATTCTCACAATAGGTCACTGAAATATGCAAACACAGTGATGAGGACTTGGCAGTGGAGACTTAAGCAGAGAAAAGGCCTCCAATAGAGTACACCTGGGTTTCCTAATTCAAGTTCTTGCCAAATTAATGTTGGCCGAATACTCAAACAATGGATTATACTGTTATTTTTGCAGCCAATGGCAAGGGTTAGCTCCAACTTCACAATTTCACAGAAGTAGAAGTTGAAGAGGGATACCCAGACAGAATGCCCTTTATCACTGCTATTTTTCGCCTTCATTATAAGAACTATTGGTGATGCAACTTTAAAGGCACTGACTAATAGAGGCAAAAGAAATAGCATTACAGAGTAATTCTAGTACTCCTATAAGCAGAAAATGTATTTAATATACATGTGCCAAGTGGAAAATTCCTCTGGTACATTAATGTCCACATTAACATCACTCAGGCAAATGTCATTCCTCAAAATAATACCTGAGAAGTCATTGTTATATCCATTGGATTCACTATCTAGGCAGTAGGAGGCAGATTGGCCGAGATTGGATAATCCTTGGAAAACCCCATGCAATTAGATATCTTGGCATACAAAATGCATACATGAAAACAAAATGGATACAGCTGAGTAGAGTAAAGGGATAGACATAAAAGAGTGGCTGCCTTAAACGCCATTCAATTATCTTATCAGAAACAAGATCGAATGGTTTTAAATATTGAATGCTATTTCCTTATGACACAACTGACTTTGGTGGCCAGATGGATAGTCACAGCACTGATGAAGGTCACCTTGCAAACAAGAATGGTACAAGGGGGACGTGGCCTGCAGAGCATTGTGGCGACTGTGTAGTAGGTGAGCTCCAGCGAGCCACATCGCTGCAAGGGATTTTATCCTGAATACATGAAACCCCTAAGGTGACTTTAGGGGTCCCCCAACTGGTTGCATATTCCACTCAACTGTTGCTACAAAGGAGACGTCAATGGGAGCTGTCTCCATGGCACCAGAGGACTTTTTGCAGCAGCAACCTGCGGGATCAAAATGAGGCCTGTGCGGTGATACCGTAAGGGTCTGTGGACGGATCTAGGCCATGTGCTGGATCGGGAGAACACCATCCCGGTGTATTTGGAGGAGTGCCATGATCCTGCAGCTGGGAGTGACGGAGAGGCACTGCTAGGGGCCCCAATGTGAATGCAAGTAAGGTCGGGAGGAGGGGAGGTGGCGCGATGCTGCCCGGATGGCTGTGAGGTGGAGCACTCTGCCAAGGACTGCTCGGGGCTATCGCGCCAGAGGATCAGAGGATTTTGAAGGCCTTAAACTGGGTTGAGTAGCTCTGCGTCATGCTCTTGATCGGCCCCATCACCTGCCTGGAACTGGGGGAATCTCTTTCCTGTTGTGGTTTCCTTTAGGCCTATAAACAAGATATGGGACTGAATTCCTGACCTGAAAGCTGTGTCTGGGGACCGCCTTATGCTAAGGTATCAATATAATTTGCGGAGCCAGAGCCCTAAAAAGGCCCTGGAGAACTGTTGGGGACCATGTGCACCTGGGAGTGAGGACTCTGACCCAGGCCACATATTGCGCACATACAGGAAAGAACTAGGCCTGGGCCGTAAATTCCGTTCCGTTTGCGGAATTTGGGTAATTTCGCGTTCCATGGAGAACGCGAAATTGCCCAAAATTGTGCGTTCCACGACTTGGCAACATTTTTTGCTTGTTCGCGTTCTCAAATGCGTGTTCGCGAGATATTTCCCCCGGAGCACGCAAACAGCGATTGCGAACAGTAAGAAAGCATCGCGAACAAGCAATTCTGCATGATCGCTGAATTTCTGCATGTTCGCTGAGATTTTTTACCATTTCGCGAAGATTTGCGTAACGCATAAGTCCTGCACCCGCACTAATGTGAAGTGACTGTACTACCATTCGAACAAACCTACTCTAACTGGATGCAATATAATAGGAGGGATACTGTAGTGCTCTGAAGTTGACTTTACGTGGCCCTATAGAGAGAGACAGACAACTATAATTTCATATTGAATGGTGAAAGTGACTGCAGAAGATAATCTCCTATTTGACCTGCATGGTTGGGGACAAAAAGTCCTCTATCCAAGTATTTTACTTTGGGATTATGCCAGGGTGCCTATGCCTAGGTGGCAGTGCGAAAGAAGGCTGAGATTGCTCTTGGTAGTGCTACAAATGCCCCCGACTGGAGGCGGCTCTTGATCTGTGTCATCCTTTTCCAACCCATATGTACAATAGACTACAGTAGCACCCTCTGGTTCACCCCTGCCACCCTCTGGTACAGCACTGTCACCCTCTGGTTCACCACTGTCACCCTCTGGTTCACGACTGCCACCCTCTGGTTCATCACAGCACCTCTTGTTCAACACTGCCACCCTCTGGTTAACCACTGTCACCCTCTGGTTCAGCACTGCCACCCTCTGGTTCACCCCTGCCACCATCTGGTTCATCACTGCCACCCTCTGGTTCACCCCTGCCACCCTCTGGTTCAGCACTGCCACCCTCTGGTTCAGCACTGTCACCCTCTGGTTCACCCCTGCCACCCTCTGGTTCATCACTGTCACCCTCTGGTTCATCACTGCCACCCTCTTTTTCACCACTCTCACCCTCTACCGAGTCTTTTGTGACGCAGCAGCAGCACAAAAGATGCACCATGGTGCTGGGTATTAACAACTTGACGCATCTGAGAGATGCGTCAAGTTGTAAAGCCCTGCGACATCAGGAGGCGTTCCGGCGCAGGGGAAGGCGTTCCGGCGCAGGGGAAGGCGTTCCTGCGCAGGAACGCCTCCTAAAAGTGGCTGAGTGAAATCTACAAGAATTCACTCAGTCACTTTTAGGCCAATGCTGTGTCAAAACCCTGCGCTTGCTCGAAGCAGGCGCAAGGCTTGATGCAGCACTGGGGAGATAGGACCCCACAGAGTATGGCTGGAGCTGCGTCGCAAGCTCAACCCAGCTCCAGCAATGCGCTGCTGTTACGGCACAGATGCTTGACGCATCTGCAAAGAGTTCCACCAAGCACTCAAATTATACAATCAAAGTCCACAATAATAAGGTCAGTTTCTTCAAATATTCTTCTCTTTATTCCTTCATCCAATGTAACTGTAATTCTCAAAACACAGCCAACACGTGTTTCGTCTTGTCAGTCTCTGACAATTTGACTTCTTCAGGGCTGTAAACAATTACAATAACCATTGTTTAGGCCTCAACTCAAAATGATCGTATACATCAACAACAAAATCCACAAATACAATATCCACTATTGTAAAAACTTAAACAATGTTGAGAGTCACCGAATTTCAAAGAGAAAAGAAAAGTAAAGCGAAAGACAGTACCTATCACCAAGAGAAAACCTAAATCACCCAAGTGTGACAGAATAAAGTTGCCAAGTAGGCAGTACCACAGTCTGAATCCCATAGTAGAACAAAATAGTCAGTTTAAGGCAGAGTAAAAACATACCCCTAGAACTTCAGTTCTTCTTAAAAACCACAGTATATATGTCTTCGAATCTGTCTAAAAATACAAATTTGAACACCCCGATCACAAGCCATTCTTTCGGGTTGAGTAAATAACAAAAACCAAGCAAAATTAGAACTCACCAACAAGAGGAACTATAAGTCACGTAGCACGAATCTAAAGGTTTCTTCCTCATTAAATCAACGTGTACCTTGGTAAGCTCAAAATCACGTACTACTCAGCGAGTAACTGCAAATATAAAGTAATTCAACCATAAGTACAAACAGTTCACTAAAGTAGCCAAACTATCTCGACACTCCACAATACTCCAACCGCGACCACTGTCTTACCTGTCAGTATCATTACGTGTATTTTCCCGTATTCAGGATATCAATTAAGAATCTCGGTCCATTAACTGAAAAATAATAAAATAACTACATCTCAGTATTCGTCCACGTACTGAAAAGAATAACTAAAAACAAGTATTACGTGTTAATTCTATAGCTAACTCCGCTTGAATCCAGAGCGAAGCTTACCGAGTATCAGCAAGGACCTGCCATCAGTTGTTCCGCGTGCTACGCGGGCGCCATCTTGTAGTGGCTTTATATAGTATTGTTTGAACGCGCCATCTTGGAGTGGTTAAATTCATCCCAAAATATCCAAGTCCTAAAGTCAGTATTGGCCACTAAAGCAATACTAATAATACAACAGAATTAAGATAATATAAAGGAATAAGTAATTATGAAGTGACAACCATACATCGGCGAATACGCCACCTGCATTCGGGTAATATCAAAGTCATTTCTCTGTCAATTGCAAACGTAACCAAACAGCTTATGTTATTATGAATCGTCTCTTGCGTATCGTATCAGTACCAAATACGCCTCTTATACTAATATTTACAGTACGTATTCAAAGCTAAACAATACATCAGATTCTCCATGTAATATCCAATGTGCTCAAAAATACGGGCTAGTTTCGGGGTGAAAGTCATCGCTAGTATTAACGATCTGTAGAACTTACTAATAGCAAAAACCTTTGATAGGGGCAAAGATAGGCAAAAGGACATAGGGTAAGGGAGAAAATAAAGTAATCAGACGAGGGTTACATCTATTATTATAAAACAATGTACATCTTACAGATTACTATATCCATTCCAAATAATATTCTGTTAAAGCAGATAACCAAGCTGTGCGCTCCTGTGAAACTGTTACCTTTGTTTGTTGCTTGACGCATCTGTGCCATTTTTGCCACATGGTGCGCCGCATTGTAAATGTGGCGCACCATGGGTGGCGGAGCTGCGGCGCACAATAACTGGCGCATACCTGGGGATGCGCCAGTTATTGTAAATCTGCCCCTAAACATTTAGCCAATGAGGGAGCACTTACTGATTAGACAGTAGAAAGTACTCCAGTTGAGTAGAGGTATTGCACAAAAAGGTGGCATCTTCGTGGACAAACACACAGGGCGGGATTCATTCTGCCCCCTGTTAGACTCGTTTTTTGTGCCCTTCTGCCCTCTGTTAGACTAGTTTTTCCCTTGTTTTTGTGCCCTTCTGCCCTCTGTTAGACTCGTTTTTCCCTTGTTTTTCTGCCCTTCTGCCCCCTGTTAGACTCGTTTTTTGAGCCCTTCTTCCCTCTGTTATTCCCTTGTTTTTGTGCCCTTCTGCCCTCTGTTAGACTCGTTTTTTGTGCTCTTCTGCCCTCTGTTAGACTCGTTTTTGTGCCTTTCTGCCCCGTTAGACTAGTTTTTTGTGCCCTTCTGCCCTCTGTTAGACTCGTTTTTACCTTGTTTTTTTGCCCTTCTGTCCTCTGTTAGACTTCTTTTTGTGCCTTTCTGCCCTCTGCATCACCACATCATCACTCAGCGCTACCCCAGCATCACTCAGCACCACCACATTATCACTCAGCACCACCACATTATCACTCAGCACCACCACAGCACCACTAAGCGCCACCACAATATCACTCAGTGCCACCACAGCATCACTCAGTGCTACCACATTATCACTCGATACAAAAGGGGATGATGGACGGAGCTTTTGGGCAAATCAAACACTCACCCCCAGTCAACTGATCTGGGTTTAATCCATCACCATTCTTTAGCTCCCTCAGCCACCCCAGTTCAGACATGGCCATATGCAAATCAGTCTGACCCTGTGCCTTATGGGAACAGTCCAGCCCGAACTGCCAAGCCATGTCTTCCCTGGACCGGAAACAAGCATCCTGGGACCGGTTTCGGAATCATAATCCTCATCAGCCAGGCTATCTTGAATCCTGTGGCCAAGTGAGCAAGGGACTCACGTCTGAGCATACCCGGCCAACTTAGGGCGAACAAAGCGATACAAAAGGGGATGATGGACGGAGCTTTTGAGCAAATCAAACACTCTCCCCCAGTAAACTGATCTGGGTTTAATCCATCACCTTTCTTTAGCTTACTCAGCCACCCCAGTTCAGACATGGCCATATGCAAATCAGTCTGACCCTGTGCCTCATGGGAACAGTCCAGCACGAACTGCTAAGCCATGTCTTCCCTGGACCGGAAACAAGCATCCTGGGACCGGTTTCGGATTCATATTCCTCATCAGCCAGGCTATCTTGAATCCAGTGGCCAAGTGAGCAAGGGACTCACGTCTGAGCATACCCTGCCAACTTAGGGCAAACAAAGCGATACAAAAGGGGATGATGGACGGAGCTTTTGAGCAAATCAAACACTCACCCCCCGTCAACTGATCTGGGTTTAATCCATCACCATTCTTTAGCTTACTCAGCCACCCCAGTTCAGACATGGCTATATGCAAATCAGTCTGACCCTATGCCTCATGGGAACAGTCCAGCCCGAACTGCCAAGCCATGTCTTCGCTGGACCGGAAACAAGCATCATGGGACCAGTTTCGGATTCATAATCCTCATCAGCCAGGCTATTTTGAATCCATTGGCCAAGTGAGCAAGGGACTCACGTCTGAGCATACCCTGCCAACTTAGGGCGAACAAAGCGATACAAAAGGGGATGATGGACAGAGCTTTTGAGCAAATCAAACACTCACCCCCAGTCAACTGATCTGGGTTTAATCCATCATCATTCTTTAGCTCACTCAGCCACCCCAGTTCAGACATGGCCATATGCAAATCAGTCTGACCCTGTGCCTCATGGGAACAGTCCAGCCCGAACTTGCAAGCCATGTCTTCCCTGGACCGGAAACAAGCATCCTGGGACGGTTTTCGGATTCATAATCCTCATCAGCCAGACTATCTTGAATCCAGTGGCCAAGTGAGCAAGGGACTCACGTCTGAGCATACCCTGCCAACTTAGAGCGAATAAAGCGATACAAAAGGGGATGATGGATGGAGCTTTTGAGCAAATCAAACACTCACCCCCAGTCAACTGATCTGGGTTTAATCCATCACCATTCTTTATTTCACTCAGCCACCCCAGTTCAGACATGGCCATATGCAAATCAGTCTGACCCTGTCCATCACCACCCCCTTTTGTACCATCACATTATCACTCAGCACCACCACACGACCACTCAGCACCACCACAGCATCACTCAGCATTACCACAGCATCACTCAGCACCACCACAGCACCAATCAGCACCACCACAGCACCACTCAGCGCCACCTCAGCATCACTCAGCACCACCACAGCATCACTCAGCACCACCACATTATCACTCAGCACCACCACAGCACCACTCAGCACCACCACAGCATCACTCAGCACCACCACAGCACCACTCAGCACCACCACAGCATCACTCAGCATCCTCCCAGTATCACTCAGCACCACCACAGCACCACTCAGCATCACCACAACACCACTCAGCACCACCACAGAACCACTCAGCGCCACCCCAGCATCAATCTGCGCAACCATTCAACAACAACTGGTTCAAATATGTTCTCTCAATGTTTTAAACTTTATTACAAATGTCACAAAAGATTTTAATATTTCACTTCTGTTCTTGGATTTTCGTCACAATAAAATACACTGAACATAATCTTAACAAAAGTTATTTACAAAAGTTTAAGCTATTGCCATTATAAATTAAAATCACTTTTATTTAAGTATTAATTATTTAAAGAAATTAAAATCCATTGTAATTTGTAATATCAATACAGCTAAGTCACGTAAATACAAAACATGTTGCATTACAAATGCTATAGGTTTCACATTTGCGAACGTTATAACTATTGGCATTGTAAATGACAAAGCTATTAATTTAGCTATTTTCAAAACCAACACATAAATAAAAAAATTGTCATTTACAAGACCAATAGCTCAAACTTTCCTAATGCGAGACCTATTGCATTGCAAATGCTTGTTTTTATATCTGTCAGTGCTTCCTGTTGAGGTTTAATTTTCGTGACAGGCGCCTCATTGCCTACTTGTAACTATTCTCTGACCCAGAGCAGGGTCAGAGAATAGTTGCAAGTAGGCAACGAGGCGCCAGGAAGCACATACAGGCTTACAGCAGCAGGTGCCCAAGTTGAAGTTAATTTCTTTGTAACCCTTTTGTAAAAGGTTACAAAAAATTTGCTTCAACTTTTGCACCTGCTGCTGTAACCCTGTAAGTGCTTGGCTGAAAATTCGTCCCTGCTGATTCGCAGATTTTACAGCGATTTCTCGAGATTCGCGGATCACGAAATCGCGTAAAATCCGCAAATTCCGCGAGCGGAACAAATTTTCAGCCCATTCTTACTGGCAACAACCTACTATGGCATTCTTAGACTGCTTCGGAAAGTCCTACAGTTCCTTCCCATGTCGGCAAGGAGAGTCATGGTCTACGATACAAAAACTTCAAGTTGTACAGAACTGTGCAGCCAGGTTGCTGCTTCATATTCACAAAACTCAGTCTGCCAAGCCAGCTCTGAAGTTGCTACACTGGTTGCCAATTAACAAAATAATTAACTTCACATATCTGTGTATAGCCCACAAGACCCTCTGGGGGAAAGGGCCCCCAGTCATTAATTCTCTCATCACCTTCTATCGCCTTCGGAGATGCCTACGTTCAGCTAACTTATTTTTAGCATCAGTCCTTAAAACGAAAAGGGCTAGATGTGGAGGTTGTTCCTTCTCATATAACATCGCCAGACTGTGGAACACCCTTCCCTCACATCTTCGCACAGTGACCCACCATCTCTCCTTTCGGAAGCTCCTAAAAACCTGGCTGTTTCAGAATGCGACCTGATAACCACTAAGCCTGCTGTTCTGCCTGCTGGGATTCCTCCCGGTAGTCATGCACTCAAAAAACGCTGAATAATATTTATAATAATAAAATGATAACTCTCTTTGAAAAAATGGAAGCTATGAAAGGCCGATCAAGAAGGACTAATTTGGGGGAGGTGGGCATTCCGGAAAAGGTTGAAGACCCATTGATGTAGCTCTACATGGAAGACTGGTTGGATAAAATGGTGTAGGAGATGAAGACATCAAAATGGTTCACAGTGGAGAGATCACATTATGTACCTGGAAAGGAACAAACCAGGAGCACTGCCAAGGGTCACAGTAGTTTGATTCCTAAATTATAGGCATGCTACATTACAGAGGGCCATCAAGCACAGCCCCTGGCATGTGGTAGGTTCCACTGTGCCATTATATCACAATTAGAGTGCAGAAACAGAGGGATACCTATACGGGGGTCAAAAGTTATCTGTGTCATTAAGTATTCCATATGCACTGTATTTTCCAGCTAGGTCTTGTATAATAGCAGGAGAGGAGGCACACTTTTTCTCAAATCCAACAGAGCGATGAGATTGGCTTGGATGCCAGGGCTATCAGCCCCCATGGAGCAAACAGGATGACCGGGCCCCAATGAATGGAAGGAAGCTAGACAATGACGCAAACCACACAAAAGATTACTGCTAAAACCTCTGCAAGCTCAAGGAGAAACTGAAAAGGACATACGTGGTGGAGGCATTATATCGTTATCAAACAAGCTCTAGGGCCACTAGATGGAAGGTTCTCTGAGAAGGAGGGGATGACCTGGTGGATGAAGATTCGGGATCAGTCTCGTCAGAGGTGATCACCTCCAGTGGTGACACTAATGACCTCTGGGGTCATTATTTAGTCATGGTCTACATATCAATATGGGTTCTCCTCAACCGGAGAGGGGGAGAGATCAAAACTACTTCTCTCACAGACCTCACTATGCTGACTGTAACATTGGAATTCCTAACCTTTTTCCTTTTTGATTTTGGTCACTTTACAAATAGGGCAAACAACGTACAATGAATTGGTGGTGGGCGGGTATATTTAAGTCCGTGGCATGGAAAGGTAGGGTTGGTTGAAATTTTTTGGAACATGTTTTGGTAATCAGGGTTTAGGGACATCACTGTGCACATAATAGGTCGTAGGGTAAGAATGAGGAGCCAAGATGTCTTTATATGAATACATCCACAATAACATTGTTATTGTGGAATGTCAAAAGATTAGGTCTTAAAGTTAAGCGAGGTCTGGTTACCTAACTATTTCATGTTAGGCTGCAGATATCGTTTTCCACCAGACTCACAGAAGTGGCACACTAGATCCGAAACTGAATTAGTGGAAGTATAAGGTAGCGGACATGCTTGTTACACTAGATGATCCAGGGGGTGGCAATCCGAAGACAGAAATCCCTTCCTATTCGAATAACTACAACATGGAGGAACACACTTGGGCACTATATAGCAATACTGGGGCGCTGGGAGGGAGAACAAGTGGTGCTAAATAATGTATACCTACCCTCAGGTCTCACCTGGCCACTATGGTGAATAGCGACAAGACAGATCTCCCAGCAGTGGGAATGCCATGAGTAACACGTAGCTTTAGGTATCTTGGTCTCCAGATCACTCATGATCGCCATCTCAATACTAACTAAACAGAGGCAGGATACTGGACGTCCTCACGAATACGGTCCATTTCTGGACCATGCTGCTCATGTCGGTAACGGACAGAGTAGATTTGTGTAAAATGGACCTCTTATTCTGTTGAGTTTATACAATACAGAACTCATTATGTGCCCTGCCATTTGTGATGTTTCATCAGATATATAAGTTATTAGTTGGCCTAATATGGGTTGGCAGGAGGAGCACGGTTCATCAAGAGATACCAAAGCTGAGTTCAAATAGAGTGGTTTGGGATCTCTGATCTATTGCTGTATTAGCTAGCAGGTCTCTTGCAGTACAAGGCAATGTTGTGTGATTTGAAAATCAACTTGGAGAAGGGCTAGATGGCAGGGACCCCTGGAGCTGCTAGACTCCCCCACTAACTGATGTGTGTTAGGGGACTGCTGCTTGGAACCCCATATTGTATTGCTGCGGTGGCACAGGCATGGGAATTTGTCATAAGGAAAGTTATAAAGAAGGTACCTGCTTTGCTAGCCCTATCCCTTCCTACATATCTTTGAGCCTATAAACATTGAGGGCTGGATAAGAATGGCCTGTTGGACTGCCGGAGATTTATATTTGAACAGTACTTTTATGGCCATGGAGAAAGTGGAGGTGCACTATGGAGTTGATAACTGATAGTGCCTGCAATATCACACATATGTGACACTATCTTGTCGGCACAGGGAGTACCCGGTGAGATCAGAGTGTTGTGCCAGATGCAGGATAGCACCTACAGATTTCGGTCATATTGCATGGAATCACACCCAGCTTTCCATGTACTGGAATGACGTTTGTGGGGAGTTACATAGGGTGACAAGGGTAGCTGTGGAAATTTCAATCCGTCACTGTTTGCTGGGACTGATGCCCCTCCATTAGGAAGAGAGAAAAATGGTATGTATGTTTGTCCAACCGGGCCTACTACTGTCATGATACTGTTCAGCTATACACTGGACCAACCGCGTACCCACGCTGTCACTAAATGGAGGCAAAAACGACAGTTGATGGATAGAATGCAGAACAATGTCATACATTCACTCCAGTACAGAGATCTGGGTAAGCATGAGCGAATTTTGCGGATCTCGCGTTCGTGAATTTTGCGGATTTGCGGATTCGCAATCCGCAAAATCCGCGAATTCCCGCAAATTTGCGGATTTTTTTTTTTGTGTTCGCCCGTGTTTCTGCCAGTTCGCGAGGGTTTTTACAATTTCGCAATTTGCGAACTTACCTGTCGGGTCGCAAGTTTTGCGAACTTGTTGTTTCTACGTGTCCAGCCTGTTTGGGACACTCTTCTTCATCACTGCCACTCTCTGTCACCACTGCCACTCTCTGACTACTCATGCCACCCTCTGGCCCACCCATGCCACCCTCTGTTTCATCACCACACCCTCTGGTTGTCCAGTGTACATTATTTTCGGCAAAGCAAAGCACACCTTCCCTGCCTCAAGTGACCTGAATTAATTTGGGGCTGATTAATGTGTCACAGAATATTTTTTTAGCTGGCACCTGCTTCCTTAGTGCGCCCTGATTAGTGATCTTTTGCACTTGCTAAGTGCTTTCATTGTTGCAAAATTAGTTACAACACCTGCCCTGCCCCAACTGACAATAATGAATTAGGGGCTGATTAATGGATTTTAACTTCCAGCCTGGCTCCTGCTTGTCTCCCTTAGCTGTAATTCAGGACCTTTGTGGCATATGTGTAACTATTCTGAGGTTCAGAGCAGGGTCACATAATAGTTTCAACTGGCAACTGAACTCTGGAGGGGCCCCTCAGGAAGCACTACAGGAAATGGCTACTAATGATGAGCCTGAACTTTTGAACCTGGTAAGTAGTTACTTTCAGTTTTGCTAAGATCGTATTTCTGCAATTTTGCACTTATTCGCGGGGCGCGAACTCACGCGAACAGTGCGAGCAGTGCGAGCAAAATCCGCTGCTCGCGGATTTGCGGATTTTGCGGGAGATTCGTGAATCTCGCGGATTGCGGATTTCCCGAAAATCCGCAAAATCCGCGAGCGGAACGGATTTTCCGCCCATGCCTAGATCTGGGCCTAAATCCATCGATTTTTGCACTCCACACCACCCCAGTGCAGGCATGGCCATATGCAAATCAGCCTTGACCCCGTGCCTCAGTCCAGACCGAACTACCAAGCCATGTCTTTCCTGGACCGGAATCAAGCATCCTAGGACCGGCTTCTGGATATCAGCCATCTTCAGCCAGGATAGCTTGACTCCAGTGGGGTGGAGAGCATGGGACTCACATCTGAGCATACCCATCCCACTCGGGGTGACAAATTCAAAAACCACAGTTGATGGACAGATTGCAGGTGCAGCGGTGGGAGGACTACGAGGCAGCCCGGGGTTCTGTGTCCTCGCCGATATCCTTGGTGGCAGCCCTGATGACTTTTGTAAGTAGCGATATGCCCAAACAGGTTCCGCAGGTTCAGTAAGAAAGAGACACCCGCTCAGCCGGTGACGCGCGCTTTAGTAGCGCATCCGGGGGCGTGGTCGGGCGAAGGCGGCTCCTGCCGCGGTGTGGCTAGGGAAGCGTAGTCCTCCGCTCAGCAGCCGCAGGTTGCAGGTGCGGCGGCGGGAGGACTACGAGGCAGCCCAGGGTTCTGTGTCCTCACCGATATCCTTGTTGGCAGCCCTGATGACTTTTGTAAGTAGCGATATGCCCAAACAGGTTCCGCAGGTTCAGTAAGTCAATGACGGTCCGGATGGGACCGCGATCACGTGGTCATGTATTGGTCCAATTAAACCACTAGTTATAAACAGGAGGAGGTTTAGTGTAGTTAGCGAGATTCAGATTGGCCGAACATCGAGGCAGCAGTCAGTTTCCATTTCCGTAAGTAACTACGGGAAAAATGGGGTGTTTTTCTTTGCTTTTACAGTTTTATTTACTCTGAGTGCAGAGTTAGGCATAGCTACTTTTACAGAACAAGAGAATAGCTAGATTAGAAGCTAGACCATTGAACTCTTTACAAGATAAAGCATTTTCCGGGGACACATTTACCTCTAGTAACCTTAGCAAATCCACGGGATTTAGACCTCTTAGTAACACCCAGTTGCGATGAATTTAGCATTGTATTTTTAGCGTTCTTGATGAATTAATGAACATTGTGTAGCATTATTTGTTTTCACTAGTTACACTGACATAGAGGTTTTACGGAATATTTTCTGATGATACCAGTGAATATGTTATGAGGCTGGCTCAAAATTTTCTTATTTTTTCTAACTACAGACCCCTGAGGAAGGGTCACCTATGACCCGAAATGCATTGGGTATATGTTGAATATTAAAAAGAAATATGGATCTGCAAAGAATATATTTGCATAAATGAAGATTGAGTACAATATGAAATAAAATATTTGAATACTCTTGGATAAATAATTTTTTCGTCTGAATGAATAATTTAACTAAATGAACTGAAGTAGACCATCAGGTCAAAGTATATGTGTGCACACCACCGCCAAAAGTGGAATCCCCATTTTTCCTAGCAGTAATTTACGTACAGTGTTCTCAGACAAAACACTGGGAGGGAGTTGCACAAAAATTACACAGAGTTAATTGGATAACTTACAATGTTAACAGAGTGCTTCAACGGACATTAAAGAACTTTGTCAAGTCCAACATATGTGTGCCCAGCTGAAAGCAGGAATATCTACCTACACTCGTGGCCTCATGGAAAACCTCATTGGTAAGGTGGAAGAACCTGGAAAGACCATTAGCAGTTCCAGGGTGATGTTCTACTCTAAAGTTATTTCTCTGTAGGGAGATGAGCCACCTCAACAGTTTGAAATTCTCAACTATCATCTGCATTAGTCATCTAAGAGGTCTGTCTGAACCAAGCCATTAGACTCAAACAGGTATGGTATCAACTTGCTCAGTGCCCAGACCACTGCAAAGTCTTCCCTTTCACTTGAATTGAAGAAGAAGGAGGAGGACCCCACGCAGTATTATAAGGGACCGGGGGGAAAAACAGTGTTAAAAATTGACAAAGTCCCAAACCAGAGGACAAAGTGAAACCTGTCCTATTTTAGTGATGGTACTACGAGTTATCTCCTAACTTGACATGTCGACAAATCAACGGGAAAAGCAAAGGTACAATCGAATGTGTTTGATTATCAATCTATATCAGTTCCACATTATATTATCCCGGACAAACATGGGTTGTGACAGATTCGGTACAGTGCTAACAGCAAGAATATAGATTAAAATAAGACTTATAACAATGTATGTTTGGTAACGTTGTTTTTTAAATTTTATTCCACATAAACAATATACAATTCACAATTCATATAAAATCATCATTAAAACATTTGTAATGTGCATATCAATAAAAGAATGTTTTGCATAAATAAAAACAAGAAAAGAATCACAAGGTCGACGCAGCGTTTCGGCTTTCTTTTGTACACCTTCCTCAGGACTGATTCTAAACAATTAAAAATATTAAAGAACATAAAGTTACCAAACAGTTTTAGCTAAAGGTTTATATTCCACACATGGACGCATTTCATTTTATTTTCCAATCTGTGACACATTAGTTCTTTGTCTTAAATATGAAAAGCAGTAACACAATTTAAGTACTATCACTTTTTTTCTCTTTTTTTACTGATTATTTTCATTATTACATTTTGTACACACCTTGTTTAACATCTAGTTTGCCTGTCCTTTGGAACTGAATCCAATACTTGACAACCCATGGTACCACTACTAAAAAGAAGGGCATGACGGATCTTGTTGTACATGCATACCTTATTAATCCAGATGGAGTTATAGCCCATGTGGAGAATGTTGTTTTAGCGAAAGTCCGGTGTAGAATGGGACAATCAGCTGGGCACAGACTACTACCATCAATCTGTAAAATGTGCTGTCTCTAAATGAAGACATAAAATATATACCAATGATTTTTACTTATTGTCTTTACCCATCTGTTTATACTCGGTGGGCGGCGTTCATAATACATACCTATTATCAAAGGAGTACCCTTAATTTCCTTTTGATCTCATTTTCTGTTTGTTTATATATTAATCTGTAATAAGAAATAGTGAGGGAAAGGGGTGTTTTAAATTACCGTTCCCCATGTTTCTATATTATAATTATTATGAATATCATATGCTTTGTACCTGTATATAGTACTGCCCGATTAAAGCTGCCAGAAGGAGCCACCGTTTGTATGAAGGATATTGGTCAATTTCTCCCTGTGGGGTTACAATTGCTTTCTTTATTCTAGTTTTCTGAAACAGTTTTAGGAAAACATTTTTGTCATGTTTCAATCGCAGCAGAATATCACTCACCCTAAGACCCTCGGGATCGGTCTGTAAAGTCGGAGATCTCTTTCAATTAGATCTGCGTCTCGCAGTGGGACGATCAACACACTTGGGGTTCGCCTCACAGGGTTGTCGTGCACTGTGGAAGTGTTGGTTACATGAGTTTGTCTTATATTTCATCATCGCATACGTCCTATTTCTATATGTATTTTCAATCTTTAGCATTTTAAGTCAATTTACTATAAGTTGCTCTGCTAAAGGATATTTTAAGAATTAGAATATACATTTTTCTGTGCATGTATTTCATGTAGGTTATTCTATATTACTATACATGTCTCCCTCTGTTCTCTGGCGGTTTCTATAAACTGTCCATACTGCCATTTACATGTTTTCTTCTAAGCTCATTGTTCGCTGAGACAAGGGAGCGAAATATTTCTCGCGTTACTCGGTATGTGCCCTTCCATTTTGCAGCTGAATTCTATTCCTATTCCTCATCCTTCGCCCTTTCCCTTCTAGTGCTTCCTGGTAGTAGGCTGATTAATTAACTTTCAACTAAGTGGTAATCAATTCAATTCAACCCCCGATTGCCCTCTTTTCCTTACCTTCGTTACTTATTACGGCCTCCCTGCTCTTGTCCTCTGGCAGCCTTTCCTCGTCTCAGTCAACCGGCATTCAAAATAGAATAACCTACTTCCGCGTTACCTGCTTATATGCTACCTGTTTCGGGATAGGCCGCCATTTCTCGCGCTTCCTGATTGGTCTAAACTTTGGTGATTCATGTTCAATTGCTTTTGTTCCTATCACCCGGGATTTATTTCTATTGGGCAGGCCTTTTTCTTGTCGCTATCATATTGGTTGTTAAAGCGACGCGTTGCTATGGCGATATTGCTCTCCTTAGTGTTCCTATTACTTCTCGGGATTTGTTTCTATTGGGCAGGTCTTTTCTTTATCGCTACCCTATTGGTTGTTAGAGTGACGCGTTGCTATGGCGATTTTACTTTTCTTTGTAGTTACCCTATTGGTTATTAAAACAGCGCATTGCTGTGGCGATATTACTGTTGTCTCTCGCCGTATAATTCTATTTAACAGAAAAGTGATTAAGAATGAATCGAGTGAATCGCGTTGTTGGGGGTCCGCCTCTGTTTTGGCAGAATAGTGGCTCGCAGTTACAGTGGTTGTTAAACGAACGCGTTTCTATGGTGATGTTAATGTTGTTTCTCACGATCTATTCTTATTGGGCAGAATTATAGCTCGTTGTGTACCATTGGTTATTGAAGAAACCACGTTGCTCGAGGTTTGCCTCTATTTGATCGAATAATGGCCCGTACTTAACCATTGGTTATTTGGTATAACGCATTATTATAGTCGTTTTCTTCTAATTATGGGAGCTTGTCTTGTCACTTTTTCTGAGTCCTTGTAAATAATCGTGCCAAGTCTTTTTATAATTATCATTTTCAGTCTACATAGCTCCTATCTTTCTCTGATGATTAATTATCAAATTATGGGGCAAATGAGTCACAGATTCGTCGCTCAGGGTCCATTTGCTATGGATGGTTACTTTACCCTCTTGTGGTCTCCTCTTGTTGTTGATGTCTGTTCTAAAGCCCTATGTTCTATGGGGGTCCATCTAACACAATCTCGTACTTAAGAGAATTTTGGATTACTTTTATAACAGTGTCCCTATCTCATTGTCTATTTGACCTATATCCGTTCCCTATTTAACATTTTGTCGTGTCAATTTATATATGTCGTTATCTGTTTACTTTACATATATTCTCATCTGTGTATGTTGGGATGTCCTTAAGCCTTAATCACTTTTTCCCAATCCTCTCTGGAGTTCAGCCCGCATATTACACTGTTGAAATTTGACATATAAAATTGTTCCCTTCTTTTCCTCTTGTTATCTAAATTACCTCCTCTCCTGCTTCCTGTGATTTTTTCTAACCCACACCATTTTAAGTCATCGATGTGGTGCCCGGCTACACGCCAATGCTCAGTAAGGGGTGCTCCTATTTTATTATTTCTTATGGCTGATCGATGCTCATTAAGCCTCAGTCTAATTTCTCTAGATGTCTCTCCTATATATGATTTTTGGCAAGGACATTGGATTAAGTAAATGGCATTTTTCATCCGACAGTTCATGAAGCTTTTGATATTAGCCGATCTGTCGTTGACAGTTACTTTGTTGCCTTTAATGATGTTCCCGCAGTTGCAACATCCCAAACAGGGGTGCGTTCCCGTTGGTAAGGGTGTATCATTTATGGTTGGTTGCGAGTTCTTGGCACTTTCTCTATATGTGTGTACAAGAGAGTTCCTGATTGTCTTATTTCTTCTGTATGAGAAGATAGGCTTTGGAATTGGGGTCTGGGTTTTGTCTCTTACTAAATGCCAATTTCTATTTATGATGTTTTTGACTTTATGGCTAACCTGTGAGAAATTAGTTACAAACATAATGGGTTGTTGGTTTGTTTGGGCATTTTCTTTTGGTAGGAACAAGTTGTCTCTATTAAAATATTTGGCCCGTTTGTAGGCATGCCTAATCATCCTTTTAGGGTAACCCCTCTCTTGGAATTTGGTTTTCAGGGTTGCTGCATGTTTTTCATAGTCCTGCATGGAGGTGTAGTTTCTTTTTAACCTCAGAAATTGCCCGAATGGAATGTTTTTCTTCTGAGAAGCTGGGTGGTTGCTATCAAAATGCAGCATGGTATTCCTGTCTGTGGGTTTTGTGTATAACTCCACAGATAGGCGGCCATCTGCTTGTTTGATGATGATGTCCAGAAATTCAACACATTGTCTGCTTACATGTGATGTGAATTTCAAGTTCACATCTCCCAGGTTTAACCAAAGTAAAAAGTCTTCCAAGGTTTCCATATCTCCTGTCCAAATAAAGAATATATCATCTATATATCGGCCCCACTCTGAGATGTTTTCATAGAATGGGGCAGCTGGATTATAGATGTGTTTGTCTTCAAACCTTGATACATATAAGCAGGCCAGACTGGGGGCACATGTGGACCCCATGCTGGTCCCCTTAATCTGTCTAAAAATGTCGTCTTTAAACAGAAAAATATTATTTTATAGGATTATCGTAATGCAATCTAGAATGGACATTTGATGATCTGATAGGTCCTGTTGGTTGTTACTCAGGATCTCTTCCATGATCTCAATGGTGCTGTCTTGTGGGATATTCGTGTAAAGCGCTTCAATATCCAAAGTCACTAACACTTGTGTTTCCGGGTCAAAGGCTAATCGCTCTACTCTTTTAATCATAAAAGTCGTATCTTTTATGTAAGCTCTTTGTTGTTGCACTAAGGGTTGCAAGAACACTTCCACATACTTACTTAGTGGTTCAGTGAGGGAACCTATACATGATACTATAGGTCTCATGGGAGGGTCCTTAAGGTCCTTCTGGACCTTTGGTAGGCCATATAGTGCTGGGATCAAGGGATCAGGGTTCATAAGAAATGCAAATTCATCCTCACAAATTATGTTCTCATCTTTGGCCAATCTAAGCATTCTTCCTATGTCTTCTTTTAGCATCTGCCATTCATCCCTATTTGATTTCTTATAGTGTTCCCTATTGTTTAAAAGTTTGTACATCCTATTGTTATAATCATTGCTGTCCATAAGTACTATACTTCCCCCCTTGTCGGCTGGTTTTATAGTTAGGGTCTTGTCTTTTTCAAGGAGTTCTAAGGCTTTTTTCTCCCCTTTACTCAAATTGAAAGGGGTCCAAGTTTTTTGGTTAAGTAGAGTATCAATGCTTTTATCTATAGATCTCTCAAAAGCCTCCATGTCTTTATGTACTATGTTGCCATAAAAAAATACTTGCAGTCTGACTTTCCTAAAGAAATTTTGTAAGTCCCTTTCCAGAGCATTCCTCATATACGAGCACGGATTCAGAGGGTGAACAACCAAATGATAAGACTAGAAGTGGGGATCAAAGTAAACAACAACCACCTGTGAAAGAAGGTTTCTCTTTTTTAGACAAACGAAACCAATCATTTGGCCAACAACGAGGGAGGGGAAGGGGCCGCAGCAATTACAATCAACAGACACAATACCCACAAGCCCAACACCATCAACGTCCACGAACCAGAAGTCAGAAGCAATGGGACTAACCAATATTCAAAAAGTAGCCGTCGTAAACTTATCAGACCATCAGCTAACTCCCATAGAAACTAAATTACTTGAGAAAGGTTTAGGGTATGCCATCTGTTCCCCTGTAGATAGGTATGCTCTGGAAAGGGACTTACAAAATTTATTTAGGAAAGTCAGACTGCAAGTATTTTTTGATGTCAAAGAAAGACAACTTAGACCCAATAAATCAGGACTTAAAAATAAATCTACCTGGACCCCATCCCTGAACATAGTGCATAAAGACATAGAGGCTTTTGAGAGATCTATAGATAAAAGCATCGATACTCTACTTAACCAAAAAACTTGAACCCCTTTCAATTTGAGTAAAGGGGAGAAAAAAGCCTTAGAACTCCTTGAAAAAGACAAGACCCTAACTATAAAACCAGCCGACAAGGGGGGAAGTATAGTACTTATGGACAGCAATGATTATAACAATAGGATGTACAAACTTTTAAACAATAGGGAAAACTATAAGAAATCAAATAGGGATGAATGGCAGATGCTAAAAGAAGACATAGGAAGAATGCTTAGATTGGCCAAAGATGAGAACATAATTTTTGAGGATGCATTTGCATTTCTTATGAACCCTGATCTCTTGATCCCAGCACTATATGGCCTACCAAAGGTCCATAAGGACCTTAAGGACCCTCCCATGAGACCTATAGTATCATGTATAGGTTCCCTCACTGAACAACTAAGTAAGTATGTGGAAGTGTTCTTGCAACCCTTAGTGCAACAACAAAGAGCTTACATAAAAGATACGACTTTTATGATTAAAAGAGTAGAGGGATTAGCCTTTGACCCGGAAACACAAGTGTTAGTGACTTTGGATATCGAAGCGCTTTACACGAATATCCCACAAGACAGCACCATTGAGATCATGGAAGAGATCCTGAGTAACAACCAACAGGACCTATCATATCATCAAATGTTCATTCTAGATTGCATTACGATAATCCTAAAAAATAATATTTTTATGTTTAAAGACGACTTTTTTAGACAGATTAAGGGGACCAGCATGGGTGCCACATGTGCCCCCAGTCTGGCCTGCTTATATGTATCAAGGTTTGAAGACAAACACATCTATAATCCAGCTGCCCCATTCTATGAAAACATCTCAGAGTGGGGCCGATATATAGATGATATATTCTTTATTTGTACAGGAGATATGGAAACCTTGGAAGACTTTTTACTTTGGTTAAACCTGGGAGATGTGAACTTGAAATTCACATCACATGTAAGCAGACAATGTGTCGAATTTCTGGACATCATCATCAAACAAGCAGATGGCCGCCTATCTGTGGAGTTATACACAAAACCCACAGACAGGAATACCATGCTGCATTTTGATAGCAACCACCCAGCTTCTCAGAAGAATAACATCCCATTCGGGCAATTTCTGAGGTTAAAAAGAAACTGCACCTCCATGCAGGACTATGAAAAACATGCAGCAACCCTGAAAACCAAATTCCAAGAGAGGGGTTACCCTAAAAGGATGATTAGGCATGCCTACAAACAGGCCAAATATTTTAATAGAGACAACTTGTTCCTACCAAAAGAAAATGCCCAAACAAACCAACAACCCATTATGTTTGTAACTAATTTCTCACAGGTTAGCCATAAAGTCAAAAACATCATAAATAGAAATTGGCATTTAGTAAGAGACAAAACCCAGACCCCAATTCCAAAGCCTATCTTCTCATACAGAAGAAATAAGACAATCAGGAACTCTCTTGTACACACATATAGAGAAAGTGCCAAGAACTCGCAACCAACCATAAATGATACACCCTTAAAACGGGAACGCACCCCTGTTTGGGATGTTGCAACTGCGGGAACATCATTAAAGGCAACAAAGTAACTGTCAACGGCAGATCGGCTAATATCAAAAGCTTCATGAACTGTCGGACGAAAAATGCCATTTACTTAATCCAATGTTCTTGCCAAAAATCATATATAGGAGAGACATTTAGAGAAATTAGACTGAGGCTTAATGAGCATCGATCAGCCATAAGAAATAATAAAATAGGAGCACCCCTTACTGAGCATTGGCGTGTAGCCGGGCACCACATCGATGACTTAAAATGGTGTGGGTTAGAAAAAATCACATGAAGCAGGAGAGGAGGTAATTTAGATAACAAGAGGAAAAGAAGGGAACAATTTTATATGTCAACTTTCAACAGTCTAAGATGCGGGCTGAACTCCAGAGAGGACTGGGAAAAAGTGATTAAGGCTTAAGGACATCCCAACATACACAGATGAGAATATATGTAAAGTAAACAGATAACGACATATATAAATTGACACGACAAAATGTTAAATAGGGAACGGATATAGGTCAAATAGACAATGAGATAGGGACACTGTTATAAAAGTAATCCAAAATTCTCCTAAGTACGAGATTGTGTTAGATGGACACCCATAGAACATAGGGCTTTAGAACAGACATCAACAACAAGAGGAGACCACAAGAGGGTAAAGTAACCATCCATAGCAAATGGACCCTGAGCGACGAATCTGTGACTCATTTGCCCCATAATTTGATAATTAATCATCAGAGAAAGATAGGAGCTATGTAGACCGAAAATGATAATTATAAAAAGACTCGGCACGATTATTTACAAGGACTCAGAAAAAGTGACAAGACAAGCTCCCATAATTAGAAGAAAACGACTATAATAATGCGTTATACCAAATAATCAAATGGTTAAGTACGGGCCATTATTCGATCAAATAGAGGCAAACCTCGAGCAACGTGGTTTCTTCAATAACCAATGGTAAACAACGAGCTATAATTCTGCCCAATACGAATAGATCGTGAGAAACAGCATTAACATCGCCATAGAAACGCGTTTGTTTAACAACCACTGTGACTGCGAGCCACTATTCTGCCAAAACAGAGGCGGACCCCCAACAACGCGATTCACTCGATTCATTCTTAATCACTTTTCTGTTAAATAGAATTATACGGCGAGAGACAACAGTAATATCGCCACAGCAATGCGCTGTTTTAATAACCAATAGGGTAACTACAAAGAAAAGTAAAATCGCCATAGCAACGCGTCACTCTAACAACCAATAGGGTAGCGATAAAGAAAAGACCTGCCCAATAGAAACAAATCCCGAGAAGTAATAGGAACACTAAGGAGAGCAATATCGCCATAGCAACGCGTCGCTTTAACAACCAATATGATAGCAACAAGGAAAAGGCCTGCCCAATAGAAATAAATCCCGGGTGATAGGAACAAAAGCAATTGAACATGAATCGCCAAAGTTTAGACCAATCAGGAAGCGCGAGAAATGGCGGCCTATCCCGAAACAGGTAGCATATAAGCAGGTAACGCGGAAGTAGGTTATTCTATTTTGAATGCCGGTTGACTGAGACGAGGAAAGGCTGCCAGAGGACAAGAGCAGGGAGGCCGTAATAAGTAACGAAGGTAAGGAAAAGAGGGCAATCGGGGGTTGAATTGAATTCATTACCACTTAGTTGAAAGTTAATTAATCAGCCTACTACCAGGAAGCACTAGAAGGGAAAGGGCGAATGATGAGGAATAGGAATAGAATTCAGCTGCAAAATGGAAGGGCACATACCGAGTAACGCGAGAAATATTTCGCTCCCTTGTCTCAGCGAACAATGAGCTTAGAAGAAAACGTGTAAATGGCAGTATGGACAGTTTATAGAAACCGCCAGAGAACAGAGGGAGACATGTATAGTAATATAGAATAACCTACATGAAATACATGCACAGAAAAATGTATATTCTAATTCTTAAAATATCCTTTAGCAGAGCAACTTATAGTAAATTGACTTAAAATGCTAAAGATTGAAAATACATATAGAAATAGGACGTATGCGATGATGAAATATAAGACAAACTCATGTAACCAACACTTCCACAGTGCACGACAACCCTGTGAGGCGAACCCCAAGTGTGTTGATCGTCCCACTGCGAGACGCAGATCTAATTGAAAGAGATCTCCGACTTTACAGACCGATCCCGAGGGTCTTAGGGTGAGTGATATTCTGCTGCGATTGAAACATGACAAAAATGTTTTCCTAAAACTGTTTCAGAAAACTAGAATAAAGAAAGCAATTGTAACCCCACAGGGAGAAATTGACCAATATCCTTCATACAAACGGTGGCTCCTTCTGGCAGCTTTAATCCGGCAGTACTATATACAGGTACAAAGCATATGATATTCATAATAATTATAATATAGAAACACGGGGAACGGTAATTTAAAACACCCCTTTCCCTCACTATTTCTTATTACAGATTAATATATAAACAAACAGAATATGAGATCAAAAGGAAATTAAGGGTACTCCTTTGATAATAGGTATGTATTAAGAACGCCGCCCACCGAGTATAAACAGATGGGTAAAGACAATAAGTAAAAATCATTGGTATATATTTTATGTCTTCATTTAGAGACAGCACATTTTACAGATTGATGGTAGTAGTCTGTGCCCAGCTGATCGTCCCATTCTACACAGGACTTTCGCTAAAACAACATTCTCCACATGGGCTATAACTCCATCTGAATTAATAAGGTATGCATGTACGACAAGATCCGTCATGCCCTTCTTTTTAGTAGTGGTACTATGGGTTGTCAAGCATTGGATTCAGTTCCAAAGGACAGGCAAACTAGATGTTAAACAAGGTGTGTACAAAATGTAATAATGAAAATAATCAGTAAAAAAAGAGAAAAAAAGTGATAGTACTTAAATTGTGTTACTGCTTTTCATATTTAAGACAAAGAACTACAGTATGACAGATTGGAAAATAAAATGAAATGCGTCCATGTGTGGAATATAAACCTTTAGCTAAAACTGTTTGGTAACTTTATGTTCTTTAATATTTTTAATTGTTTAGAAGCAGTCCTGAGGAAGGTGTACAAAAGAAAGTCGAAACGCTGTGTCGACCTTGTGATTCTTTTCTTGTTTTTATTTATGCAAAAAATTATTTTATTGATATGTACATTACAAATGTTTTAATGATGATTTTATATGAATTGTGAATTGTATATTGTTTATGTGGAATAAAATTTAAATAACAACGTTACCAAACATACATTGTTATAAGTCTTATTTTAATCTATATTCTTGCTGTTAGCACTGTACCGAATCTGTCACAACCCATGTTTGTCGGTATAATATAATGTGGAACTGATATAGATTGATAATCAAACACATTCGATTGTACCTTTGCTTTTCCCGTTGATTTGTCGACATGTCAAGTTAGGAGATAACTCGTAGTACCATCACTAAAATAGGACAGGTTTCACTTCGTCCTCTGGTTTGGGACTTTGTCAATTTTTAACATTGTTTTTCCCTTTCACTTGCACTCCACCTCTGCTCCTTGTGATGTAACCTCCTACTGATGAAGGCTACAGGTTGGTCCAAGCCCTCACCATTCAGCTGTAAGAGCACCCCCTAATGATATGCTTAAATGTATCTGTTTAGGTGATGAATTCTTTAGAGAAGCCAGGTGCCATGAGCTCCCTTTTAGGTGACAAAAGTTTTCTGGCACACCTCCATCCAGATCACCATCTTGGGCTGCTTCTTAGAAGTCAGCTCTGTCAAGGGGCCAACAATGGTGCCATACCCCCTTGACAAATATTCTGTAGAAGCAAGTAAGATCTAAGAAGGCTCTCACCTCCTTTTGGGTCTTAGGGGTTCCAAAGCCAGGATAGCCTAGCTTTTGGGCTGGAGACACTGCCCCTTAACGCCCCACCAATCTGGTGGCTTAAGTAAGCCACATGCCCTATCTGGCGCGTAGTGGCCTTTATAGTCAGGTTGCTTACTGCAGGGTCTGAAGCACTTCCTGTAAGTGAAATAGGTGGTCTTCCCAAAGGGAACTGAAGACACCAGTGTCATCTTGATAGGTGGCACTAAAATCTTCTATGCCAACCAGGACCTGTTTGACAAACCTCTCGAAGGTGGCAGGGCATTCATCAACCAAAGGTGCACCAATCAATGCTAGAAGTGGCCCTCTAGGGTGGATAATACTGACCTCTTCTTAGTCCCCCCGGTTAAGACGATCCGCCAGTACCCTAATGTTAAGTCAAACAAAGTCAGGAACTTGGCAGCACCTAACTGAATGCAACAAGTGGTTGGCCATGAGGTAAGTGAGAATATTGCCCCTGTAAGTGGCAACAGTCTATCTGGTGCTCATGATTCAGGGTAGGTGAGAGGATAACTCTTTGCACTGACTCATCCTGCTCCTTGGAAGATATGAGATCAGGGAGAGGGAGATGTTCCCTCTCCTCTTGCACCTCATCGTCCATCACTAGGACATGGTTATCTCAGACCTATGAAAGTTGGGCAGTTGACATGCATAAATAAATAAAATAAATACTTGTGAGACTACTTAGCTTAAATATGATCAAGGGAAAAGTACTGGGATGGTGGTAATCCTGCATGGTTCTTTCAGGCTGAAGTTGTTCCCATATATAACTTACTCCCTTATATATAACAACAGTGATAGGCATTGACGGTATTCTACCAAGATATTCTATTTTTAATTTGTCCTACAAAATAGTGTTGCCAGAATATTGATTACTGCAATAAATAAGTCAAACATATGTAAATATAGCTATATTATAATTTCAACATATTTGTAACATGGTGATACACATATATGGAAGATACCTGCATGTTGAGTAGCGAATGGTAAATCTATACTCACCTATATCTATTGGCTTTATTCATATTGGCATAGCCAATATTCTTGATACTGTATATTTGCTGGATGGTATTTACTGGACAATAGTTGGACCAGGACTGGTTGAAGTTTAAATCATGCTGGCGTAACTTGCATAATTTTGACTATTTTGTGTAACGCTTGTTACGTCATATTCCTGAAATTACACATTAATCCACTTTATGTAATTATGCTTGTGAAGTAGTGTGGCTCACTGGTTAGAGGCGGCAGACCCGAGAGCAGAGGACGGCCCGGGACCAGGGTTCGATTCCCGGCGCGGCAGGTTTCTGGACCAGGGTCAGCGGACTCGATAATTCTCTCGCCTCGGTGCCCACTCTGATCAGCGATCACACTCGGCAACTCTGGGCATTAGCTTGCCTCATCTTCACTAACGGCCCCACCAGACCGCCGGGGATGCCTGGTCTCACCCTGGAGATACCCATTAAGGGACCATCTCTCAGGGAAGCCAGGAAGGGTTTCGCAGCGGTCGAAGCGCCTTGGGACCCTACGGGTAAGTAGTGCGCTATATAAATGCCTATACATTTACATTACATACCATTCATGGTAAAAATTGACTGCGAAAGGTGCCCTTCGCAAACGCACATGGATAACAGAATGCAAGCAGGTTTTATTTGAGTTGCCTTTGTTTAAATGATCCTCACACCAAAAGTTGATGTGAGGATGCATTTCACACTAAAATGTAGAGCAGAATGACAGATTTAGATTTTGTGTAATTACGCAGAAATTTGCAGAAGTTTCGCATAATTACCTGAAAGCAAATTGTGCAAATTTCATACACACCGAATTTCGATGTTCTTTAGACTAGACAACTACTGCAAGATCTCACTTTTCAATATTTTCTTTAGGATGTACAGTAAACTGTGACTCCAAAGCAAAGATGCTTATGTCAGAGGTGATGATATTTTGCAACATGCTCAAGAAAGCCAAAGATATTGACTCTTTCGATCAACAAATTCACGTGTACATGGTCCTTTCTCAGTACAACATTTTGGAAAATAAACAGCTTTTAAAAATATTTATCAAACATGAAGAAAATTCTGATTGTGTAGATTGTATTCAGCTGAGTGAGGCCCACATCACAACATATATTGTCCAGGCACTCCTAAATGAAATTTTGGTTTTGAACAGTAGTGGTGAGTAAATCAAGATTTTCTGGTGAGAAAAGAATTCAGACATGACATGTCACATTAATGATCAACTTAGGGCATGGTTTAGAATTTGGCAGATGGATTACACAGTCATAAAAGTGATGGCTATCACATCCGCCATATTACAAGTGCCATTGGATACAATAGAAATGTGATTTGGAGGACGGGGTATCTGTCACGTTTGTGACAGAGTAACCCCATCCACCTGGAGATCCCCTTATATTAAATGGAAGTTTATTTTTCATATTTATCTTTTATGTTGGTGTGGATCACAAAATCTATGAATACCTTTGAGACATTCTCTATGACGAATACAAATGAATCAAAAGATGACAGGGCATGTCCCTGCATTCACAGTAATTAGTGAAGCTCCAGAGTTAGCACCATATAGATTATGAGAGAGTTTGATTTGCTATTTGTTGGAACTGGAGTCACCAGTCCCCTAGGGTAGCATGGCACGAGCGGGTAGGCGTCCGAAGGCATATGTGTTAAGCGACCATACAGCACACTCAACCACTGAGTCAGAAACATGGGCACGCAATTAGTGACACCACTCCAGTGAGCTTGTGTAAAAACTCAAGTCAACTTTATTAAGATAGAGCAGGATCAGGGTATTAGGAATTCATCCTAAATTAGCTTATTAGCTTTCCTTTAAAGTACATGTGTGGGAACACTTGGCAATAAATACTGGATGAATAAATATTAAATATTAAATATTAAATATTAAATAACCACAGGCCTGACCTTGGCCTGGTTTCTCATCATCACCTGTAAGAAATACATTATAAGGTCATGAATACAACACTGCGTTAAGTACCAATCTTCATTTCCTCAGGTAAGCGAAGAGCATCTCCATAACAGTAACATCTCTCCGTTGTAGGAGTAAGCAGTGCATTAAGTAATGAGAAGACATTTCACTAAATGTGTAACATCCTATTAGCCTCAGCATTAAGCGGCCATAACTCTCCTCCTCTATTAGGAGTAAAACTTAGGAATGCATAAATGATGTATCATAAATAACTGTAGGTCAGAGTTATCATTCTTCTTACGCCTATGAAGAACTTCCTATGAAGCCAACGTAAAACATTTCATTAGGTCAGAATTACCTATTTCATCAAGTAAGAATTTCCTTCAATCAGGGTAGCCTTTCTCTGAGCAGAAGTAACATTTATTAATAGATCAACCATTTCATGACTCAGACCTGTACATTTAATTGGGCCTATGCAGAGCATTCCCATAATGAGGCAGTAATAAATAGGCCTATTGTAATATGTGCATTTCCTTAGGGCACTTCCAAAATTACTACAGCCTTAACTCCTTATGTATTTCATTAGGAGCACAAACCCTGCATTTCTCAGCAATAACATTTCCAAAAACGCAGGAATAAACAGTGCCTCGAATGAGGGTAAACCATTCAATTGGCAGAAACAACCCCTTCCTTAACCAGGAATGACATATCAGCGGGTAAGGGTAACAATTCCTTATTCAGTGCCCAACATTTCAATAATCCCAAAATAAGTCAGGCTTCAAGCATTAATGAACATTACCTGGGATAAAATAACCACCTTTCCTTAGGCATAAAACACTTTGGCCCCGCAACAGTACTCTTTTAGAACCTGCCTAAGGCAGATGGGAGCAACCAGTCCCCTAACGTGGAGTTAACTCGACTCACTTAAATCACACAGGGGCCTCCCGGGGTTCTAGCCTAGACTCAGTGAGCATTTCATTAAATGAATCAGTGTCCCCGTCCTCAGCACTAAACATTCCCTTAAGCAAGGATAAACATGGTATTGGGCAAGTACATTTCATCTATTAGCAGTGCACCCCTCATTATTCAGGTTTAAACATTCCATTAATTAGGCATCGCCATTTCTGTAGGAATAAGCACTGCATTTGAGATCAATAGTTCTTCAGAGATAGCCATTTCATCAGTCAGGGGTTCGCTTATGAACACCATGCCTGGGCAGGAGTAATCCGTGCCATTACAGATAAACCAATACACTGGCCAGCCCCTAACCATGTACAGGGCTCTAATAAGCATTAAACCTCACCCTAGACAGGGGCTAGCCTTTCCAGTGTGGCCCTCATAGTGTTTTAAGGGGCCCAATTCGTGCTCACGGGGCCCAGTCTTAGTTCTCCCGGGGGGAGGGGCGAGCACAGGACCTCACCGAGTCCTCCGCCCTCCCTCAGGCTTTACCTGTCGTCTTCGGCTCCCGCGGGAGCCCTTGCGAAGATGTGCAGCCGATCCGGATGAGGAGGGGGGCTCGCGCTTCTCTGTGGCCCTCCTCATAGATTTCAGGTTCTCCGGGGGCCCGCGCTCGTAGGTGGGGGCGCTGGAGCTCTTTCCGAGCCCCCTCTCGAGTGTCTTTCCCGGTCCCGGGTCTTCCTCGGTGGTGGAAGGGCTCGGGGACCAATCCGCAAGCTCCAAGGAAGGGGCGTGCCCGCGGCCGGCAATGGCAGCGCGGCTTGCAGGGCGTCCCGGTCCTTCCCCAATCGCCGTCAACCAAAGCCGTGACGCAGTCGATGACCCCCACACCACGTGACAGGGGAGATGCAGGCTTCGGGCCTAACGAGGCCCACATGGGGTCTGCGGCGGCCCTCTCCCCACACCGGGGGCCGCCGAGGAGACTCTCCACTTTTCGGCCGGGCTGCGGCGGCGAAAGCGGCTCCCGGGTGCGCCGAGGAACGGCGTCTTCTCGGTCCCAGCCCACAGCAGCGGGAATCGGGACAGCGCCCACAGGTGCCCGGGCTACAGCAGTAAGTCCCCACTCCCAGTCAGCTCTCCTCAGGGCTCCAACAGTCTCCTGTGCTCCAGCGCTGTGGGGGGGTTCTAAGCAAAAGCGCTCTGGTAGGTAACAACACCTTGGCTAGTGCCACGTAGGGCACAAAAGCAGTCTAGGCAATAGCGCTTGTGGATTCCAGCGCTTGAAGGCACAACAGCCGTCTCAGGCAGAGTCAGCGCTCATCAGGGCAAAAGCGCTTCAGGCAGGAATAGTGCCCAGGAGCTTTGTGGCGCTGTAGGAGGATAGCGCTTCAGGGCCCAACAGTCTGCAGGACATAAGCGCTTCTCACGGGGGCACAACGCGCAGAGGCTTTGGCTCTAGGAAGGCCACAGCAATTCTTGGTACCTGAGGGATGTAGCGCTCCTCAGGGCACAGCCATTCCAGCAGTTTACAGCGCTGGGCAGTTTCAGCAATAGCGCTTAGGGCAATGAGCTGGATACAGCGCTTCACAGCCACAGTCTCTATTTGTAGGCTCTGTGGAAAAAGGACAGCGCTTCTCAGCAGGTTCCACAGGACAGGTCACACCACAGTGGCAAACCAGAATAAGGGATTCCAGGTGGCGTCAGGGGGCGCGGGGAGCGACACGGCGCCAGTTCCTGGTTGATTTCTTAATAGTTCTGTGGTGATCTTGTTTCTTCTTGGCGCAGCTGTTTCTTGCGCCCTTGCTTCTTCTTAGCGCTTTATGTTTCTTGTTCCCTTGTAAGTTTCAGTTGGTTTCTTGTTTCCTTGAAGGGGGTTAAGTTGGTGGCTGGTGTTAGATCTCCTCAGCCAGTTCCCTTCAAGCAGACCGGGGGTTCCCCTTCCGCCGGGCCAGGTCAGAGGGGCAAATTCAGGACACCTCAACACTTGATAGGCAGCACCTAGGCCCTGTCTCTACCAGTGTCATAGGCCCCTGTCTAGGCCCCACCGCCTAAAGCTCCTGCGTAGATTCTCCCCCAGGTCTGTGCTCCCTCAGTCTGACAGGAAAGTTTCCCTCCCTTTCCTTTTAAAGTGCCAGTTGACAGTTGATAGTGGCAGTTGGTGTCACCTCACCTCTTCCAGAAGGTTCCAGAGGCTTCCAGGAGGTTCCACCACTCTACCTATGGGCAGGCTGGCAGGCTAAGATGGATACATTGTTGGGAGGGTTCTAGCCAGCTCCTGACCACTAGAATGCACCAACGTAGACCACGCTGCAGCAGCAGAGGTCAGTGGGGGCCATGTTAGGGGTAGGAAGTACCTGTACTTTAACACTAGTTTTACACTACACAGGCCTTTCTCCACTACACAAGGCCTACACACTGTTGTTTCAATAGGGGCATTCTAAATTAAAAAGGGTAAAAAGGAAAAAAAAATTCTGGGGAAAGGGCCAAGTCCTACACATCTCCCCCCAGCCAAAAGCCAGGGTAGACCGATCATTCCCTTGATGGGCTTCCCTGCTTGGGGCGGAAAAAAGTTGGACGCAGGCCCATTACCACCATGGCATTCGCCAGCTTTTCATCAATCAAACCACCCCACTGGTGTTCCCAAGTGGAGTGCGGCCAGGACGTAACTCTAAACAATTCAGATGTCTCTGGCCCTTGCTCTCTCTCTTAGAGTGGGGGGCAGTAGCCCCAGGCCCGTGGTACCCTTTTCCACTCTCCTCCTCAACCTAGGGTCTAAACCCTTAAGTTGAATTGGTGACAGGGGCGAGTCCTTCCTCTCCCTGCACCCCCTCCCAGGGTTCTGCACCCTCCCACCTGGAGTAGTACCCCTGAGAGTCACAACAACTGGGGGGACTCTGAATACAGAGGTTCCTCCCGCCAGGTCAGACAACCCCTGAACCTGGCCACCCAACCCAGGATCTGCGTCCTGTGGCTGGACCGGTGCCAGAGGAGAGTCCTTCCTCCCTCTGCTCCCCCCTCCCAGAGTTCCGCACCCTCCTACCAGAAGAAGTACCCCTGGGAGTCACACCGGTAGGGTCCTTAGTTACCGGTACCCCACCCTCCAGGTCAGGCAACTCCTGAACCTGAAGCCCCAGTCCAGGTCCTACACTCTGTGACTGGTCTAAACTCCGAACCTCGGGTACGCTGCCACCATTGGAAGTACCTGACACACATAATTCCAAGGCTTCCAGCTCTAACTCTTTTAGCTGAAGCCTGTGCACCAGCTTCCTTTCATCCATTGCAAGGCTCTCACTCTCCCTCTCATGCTCTATCATCTTAGACAACGCACACCCCCTATCAGGGTTCTCTGGTGTGCCCGCCTCCCTGGGTGAAACCTGCCCCTCCTGTCCCCCATCCCCTCTCCCCTCTGGGTGGGCTCCTACCCGTGCCCCCAAAATGGTACGGAGTTCCTTCTTCCCGGTTCTCCGCCCAACAGGCACCCCCTTCCCCTGACACAACTCTATTCTGCCAGGTGGGGACTCAGATAAATCCTGGGAAAAGATTCTAGGATGTGGGTGACAGAATTAGGTCCAACAGGTCTTGATACACTCACAGGCTAGACAGTGGAGGGGTCAATTACTAAGGCTTGCACACACAATCAGTGTGCAGCCCAATTGCTGTGCACCCTGTCCCAATGGAGGGTGCTGCATGGTCACAGGTCCTGGATCCCACCGCTCGACATCAATATGTTGGAACTGGGGTCACCAGTCCCCTAGGGTAGCATGGCACGAGCGGGTAGGCGTCCGAAGGTATATGTGTTAAGCGACCATACAGCACACTCAACCACTGAGTCAGAAACATGGGCACGCAATTAGTGACACCACTCCAGTGAGCTTGTGTAAAAACTCAAGTCAACTTTATTAAGATGGAGCAGGATCAGGGTATTAGGAATTCATCATAAAATTAGCTTATTAGCTTTCCTTTAAAGTACATGTGTGAGAACACTTGGCAATAAATACTGGATAAATAAATAATAAATATTAAATATTAAATAACCACAGGCCTGACCTTGGCCTGGTTTCTCATCATCACCTGTAAGAAATACATTATAAGGTCATGAATACAACACTGCGTTAAGTACCAATCTTCATTTCTTCAGGTAAGCGAAGAGCATCTCCATAACAGTAACATCTCTCCGTTGTAGGAGTAAGCAGTGCATTAAGTAATGAGAAGACATTTCACTAAATGTGTAACATCCTATTAGCCTCAGCATTAAGCGGCCATAACTCTCCTCCTCTATTAGGAGTAAAACTTAGGAATGCATAAATGATGTATCATAAATAACTGTAGGTCAGAGTTATCATTCTTCTTACGCCTATGAAGAACTTCCTGTGAAGCCAACGTAAAACATTTCATTAGGTCAAAATTACCTATTTCATCAAGTAAGAATTTCCTTCAATCAGGGTAGCCTTTCTCTGAGCAGAAGTAACATTTATTAATAGATCAACCATTTCATGACTCAGACCTGCACATTTAAATGGGCCTATGCAGAACAAATCCCATAAATGAGGCAGTAATAAATAGACCTTTTGTAATATGTGCATTTCCTTAGGGCACTTCCAAAATTACTACAGCCTTAACTCCTTATGTATTTCATTAGGAGCACAAACCCTGCATTTCTCAGCAATAACATTTCCAAAAACGCAGGAATAAACAGTGCCTCGAATGAGGGTAAACCATTCAATTGGCAGAAGCAACCCCTTCCTTAACCAGGAATGACATATCAGCGGGTAAGGGTAACAATTCCTTATTCAGTGCCCAACATTTCAATAATCCCAAAATAAGTCAGTCTTCAAGCATTAATGAACATTACCTGGGATAAAATAACCACCTTTCCTTAGGCATAAAACACTTTGGCCCCGCAACAGTACTCTTTTAGAACCTGCCTAAGGCAGATGGGAGCAACCAGTCCCCTAACGTGGAGTTAACTCGACTCACTTAAATCCCACAGGGGCCTCCCGGGGTTCTAGCCTAGACTCAGTGAGCATTTCATTAAAGAAATCAGTGTCCCCCTCCTCAGCACTAAACATTTCCTTAAGCAAGGATAAACATGGTATTGGGCAAGTACATTTCATCTATTAGCAGTGCACCCCTCATTATTCAGGTCTAAACATTCCATTAATTAGGCATCACCATTTCTGTAGGAATAAGCACTGCATTTGAGATCAATAGTTCTTCAGAGATAGCCATTTCATCAGTCAGGGGTTCGCTTATGAACACCATGCCTGGGCAGGAGTAATCCGTGCCATTACAGATACACCAATACAATGGCCAGCCCCTAACCATGTACAGGGCTCTAATAAGCATTAAACTTCACCCCAGACAGGGGTTAGCCTTTTCAGTGTGGCCCTCATAGTGTTTTAAGGGGCCCAATTCGGGCTCACGGGGCCCAGTCTTAGTTCTCCCGGGGGGACGGGCGAGCACAGGACCTCACCGAGTCCTCTGCCCTCCCTCAGGCTTTACCTGTCGTCTTCGGCTCCCGCAGGAGCCCTTGCCAAGATGTGCAGCCGATCCGGATGAGGAGGGGGGGCTCGCGCTTCTCTGCGACCCTCCTCATAGATTTCAGGTTCTCCGGGGACCTGCGCTCGTAGGTAGGGGCGCTGGAGCTCTTTCCGAGCCCCCTCTCGGGTGTCTTTCCCGGTCCCGGGTCTTCCTCAGTGGTGGAAGGGCTCGGGGACCAATCCACAAGCTCCAAGGAAGGGGCGCGCCCGCCGCCGCCAATGGCAGCGCGGCTTGCAGGGCGCCTCTGTCCTTCCCCAATCGCCGTCAGCCAAAGCCGTGACGCAGTCGATGACCCCCACACCACGTGACAGGGGAGATGCAGGCTTCGGGCCTAACGAGGCCCACATGGGGGCTGCGGTGGCCCTCTCCCCACACCGGGGGCCGCCGAGGAGACTCTCCACTCTTCGGCCGGGCTACGGCAGCAAAAGCGGCTCCAGGGTGCGCCGAGGAACGGCGTCTTCTCGGTCCCAGCCCACAGCAGCGGAAATCGGGACAGCGCCCACAGGTGTCCGGGCTACAGCAGTAAGTCCCCACTCCCAATCAGCTCTCCTCAGGGCTCCACCAGTCTTGTGTGCTCCAGCGCTGTGGGGGGGTTTTAAGCAAAAGCGCTCTGGTAGGTAACAACACCTTGGCTAGCGCCACGTAGGGCGCAAAAGCATTCTAGGCAATAGCGCTTAGGGATTCCAGCGCTTGAAGGCACAACAGCCGTCTCAGGCAGAGTCAGCGCTCATCAGGGCAAAAGCCCTTCAGGCAGGAATAGCGCCCAGGAGCTTCATAGCGCTGTAAGAGGATAGCGCTTCAGGGCCCAACAGTCTGCAGGACATAAGCGCTTCTCACGGGGGCACAACGCGCAGAGGCTTCGGCGCTAGGAAGGCCACAGCAATTCTTGGTACCTGAGGGATGTAGCGCTCCTCAGGGCACAGCCATTCCAGCAGTTTACAGCGCTGGGCAGTTTCAGCAATAGCGCTTAGGGCAATGAGCTGGATACAGCGCTTCACAGCCACAGTCTCTATTTGTAGCGCTCTGTGGAAAAAGGACAGCGCTTCTCAGCAGGTTCCACAGGACAGGTCACACCACAGTGGCAAACCAGAATAAGGGATTCCAGGTGGCGTCAGGGGGCGCGGGGAGCGACACGGCACCAGTTCCTGGTTGATTTCTTAATAGTTCTGTGGTGATCTTGTTTCTTCATGGCGCAGCTGTTTCTTGCGCCCTTGCTTCTTCTTAGCGCTTTATGTTTCTTGCGCCCTTGTAAGTTTCAGTTGATTTCTTGTTTCCTTGAAGGGGGTTAAGTTGGTGGCTGGTGTTAGATCTCCTCAGCCAGTTCCCTTCAAGCAGACCGGGGGTTCCCCTTCCGCCGGGCCAGGTCAGAGGGGCAAATTCAGGACACCTTAACACTTGATAGGCAGCACCCAGGCCCGGTCTCTACCAGTGTCATAGGCCCCTGTCTAGGCCCCACCGCCTAAAGCTCCTGCGCAGGTTCTCCCCCAGGTCTGCGCTCCCTCAGTCTGACAGGAAAGTTTCCCTCCCTTTCCTTTTATAGTGCCAGTTGACAGTTGGTAGTGGCAGTTGGTGTCACCTCACCTCTTCCAGAAGGTTCCAGAGGCTTCCAGGAGGTTCCACCACTCTACCTATGGGAAGGCTGGCAGGCTAAGATGGATACATTGTTGGGAGGGTTCTAGCCAGCTCCTGACCACTAGAATGCGCCAACGTAGACCACGCTGCAGCAGCAGAGGTCAGTGGCGGCCATGTTAGGGGTAGGAAGTACCTGTACTTTAACACTAGTTTTACACTACACAGGCCTTTCTCCACTACACAAGGCCTACACACTGTTGTTTCAATAGGGGCAGTCTAAATTAAAAAGGGTAAAAAGCAAAAATAATTCTGGGGAAAGGGCCAAGTCCTACAATATTGATATGAAATGGCAGTGAACTTGTCATATCTTAAATGAATAATGCTCTCCCATGCTTTAGTAAAGCATATGGTGGTAATGTTGCACGGCAAAGCACTGGTATAGCATGTACTACGTCAAAGGAAAGGGTTAAATTAAACATAATTAATTGTGGACCTAACACAATTTCTTTTGTAACCTTAGCCAAGAGAGAACATACAAAAACGTAGTTTATCTATAGGTAACTTTATACCAAACACATTAGGATACTGTTGGTTAGCACTTTCTTCTAACATGTGGGAACACATTTTGATACACAAGATCTCCAAGGAGTACTCACAGAGTTGAGTCTACTTGAAAATGCAACAATCTATTGCCAGGTGAGGTGCAGACAAGATGATAAAGCATGTAAGTCTCCCTTTGGTGAAGTATAGGTCAAAGTGTAAGTTAATTAATCTTAAAAATAAATTGGTAAAAATACTTTAATGTTAAATATTGATGTATCTTAATTTAAAAATGTATTTTAACTATAGCACAAAAAACTGCTACATTATTAACGTCATTTTTAATTACACATGTCATCATTTTTAAATATATTACATTTAATTCAAAAGATTTTTCTTGAGATTTAAATAAAAAGCAATGCAACCTAAAGAACAAAATATATATTTGGTAATTATATTGTAAAAATTATTTAATATTACATATAGAATTGATTTAAATTAAGTAAATTATTTATTTTTAAATTTTTGCCATAATGTTTACATTTCAAAAAGGTTATTAGTAATTTTATAATAAACTAACAATTATGTTTTATATTTATAGATTTTTAACATCAAATTACACAGTGCTATAATTTAGCATTAGTTTCCACTGGCATTAATTGCAAATTCTTCCCTCTATTATTTTCTATGGGAAGGCGTTGCAGTACCAGCCCTAGGCGCAGAATACACCCTTACCCCAACCTTTGGCCGACTAAGCCCCTGCTCCCCCGCCCTGACAGACCTCTTCACACCTCAAATACCTACTCCGCCCCTGATCTCTCTGCCCTATGGAATGACTACCTTAACACTCTCCCACCTTCTGACCCCTCCCCCCTCACTCCAACATTCCTGTCATCATGGGAACCTGCAGAAACCCAGAGACCCTGAGCTTCACCCAGGCCCCCCTCTCAACTCACCAGCATTCAACTCCTCCCTGCCCTTAACCCCAAACCTAAAACCCTTGACCTGCATGCTTGTGAACTGCCGCTCAGCGGTTCGTCATGCAACTGAAATCTCCAAAACCATCCTCAACGAGGATCCGGACATTGCCTTCCTTACTGAAACGTGGCTCAAAGACCACTCCACACCCATCCTTGACCACCTGACCCCTCCTGGTTACTCTATTCTCAGACATGAAAGACATGATAAAATAGGGGGAGGCCTTGCAATAATTTTTAAAGAAGAACTACAACTCGACCAAATTAACAACCTTGACTACTCTACTGTTGAATACTTAGGAGCCGAACTCAAAATAAAAAACGCTCCTTCGATTCGACTCCATACCATATACCACCCTCCTGGCGAACACCCCCTTTTGCGGAAGAACTATCTGATCTTATCACCACTTTGCTACTTCGTTCCAACTCCGATGATTTCTTCCATGGAGATCTTAACCTCCACTGGGATGAACCCAGTAACCTTACAATAAACCTTTTCAACAACCTTCTAGAGATTAGTGACCTCAAGCAGATTTGCAATGCCCCCACCCACGCTAAAGGAGCTACTCTAGACGCATCATCTCAAAGCCTGATCTAACATCCTTATCCAACATCATCCACATTGATTGGTCTGACCATCATCTTATCCTGTTCAATATCTCCCTCCCAGCGCCACCCTCCACCAAGCAAATCACTAAGACTACAACTGTGTCCAGAAATCTCCAGAGCTCCAACCCCATCTTGGTTGCACCGCCCCTTCCTCCAATGCAAATGAACTCACTGAGCACTTTAATAAAACTATCTCAGAGGTCTTAGACAAGCTCGCCCCACTAAAAATGAAAACGCAACAAAATGCCCCCTCTAAACAATGGTTCACCCTTGACCATAATAACCAAAGGTGCTCCCTGATACTGGCTGAAAGAACTTGTAGACAACACCCTTCCCCTTCCCATCTTGCTCTCCTTAGAAATGCCAGAACGTGTTACAAAAAACACATTTTCTGAGAAAGCCTCTTTCTTTCGTCTTCAACTCCCCATGCAAAAAATCGACCCAGGGATTTGTTCAACATTATTAGAAATCAAACCTCCCCTGCACTGCCCAACCCGGTGGCCTCCATTAGGAAATACGAAGAAATCGCCAACTTTTTCAGTGAAAAAATCACGAAAATCGACCGCGCTTTCCTCCACCCTCTACCCCTACCCACCCCACAACTCCCCTGGATTCCCACCCTCTATCCTCCTCTCCCTACAAACTCACCTCGGATTCCTTCACTCCCCCTCCCATCGCTCATCCCCCTGGATCCTCTCCCCATTATCCCACCACCTAAAAATAATGCCTCATGGCACAATTTCCTCCCCGTCCCTGAACAAGAAGTCGTCATCCAAGATCTCAAACACGTTAATGTCCCCTACTGGACCAACATCATTAACACCTACCTTGCTACAGGAAATATTCCCACCTCACTTCAACTGGGACAAATCACCTCCATCCCCAAAAACCCTAAATCTGACCCCAATGACCCTAATAATCTCCGCCCTATCTCCAATATCCCACTCCTCTCCAAAGCCCTTGAAAAATGTGCCCCCCTCTAATTGGACAATCACATTGACACATTCAACCTTCTTGACCCCCTTCAATTTGGCTTCCGCAAAGACTGCAGCACCGAAACCGCACTGCTAAACATAATAGACGACATTCACTTATCCCTGGACAAAAGGGAGTGCTATCTAATTATCCTCCTTCACCTTACTGCTGCTTTCGATACAGTCTACCATCCTACCTTACTCAACACACTCAAAGATCGCTTCGGCATTAATGGCACTTTCCTTAACTGGTTCACATCATACTTACAACACAGAACACAACAAATTAAAATTTAGAACAGCCTCTCTAAACCTACTCCTGTCTCCCTAGGTTTCCCTCGGGGATCCATCCTCTCCCCAGCCCTCTTCAACTTCTTTATGGAACCTCTCACCCTTATACTTAAACAAGCAAATATTAACTACCACGGTTACGCGGATGACACTCAACTGTACTATAAAAAGAAATCACATGCCGATATCCTTCAGCTTAACTCTACAGTAAACAAAATCCAAACCTGGTTTCATAACAACCATCTTAAACTCAACCCTAACAAAACCGAGATCATCCTCTTCTCTCCTAAAAACAACTCTCTCTCCATCCAAACATGGATCGCTGACCTCAACACTTTAAACTGCCCTCTCTCCCTCGCTGAGTCTGTCAAATCGCTAGGTATCACCATCACTAATAAACTCACACTCAACTCTCATGTTAAAAACTCAGCTAAAAGTGCACTCTTCACTCTTTGCCACCTTAAAAAAGTCAAACCTTTTATCCCAGCCAATGATTTCAAACTAATTATCCAATCACTGGTCCTATCTAAAATTGATTATGGGAATGCCCTTTTGTCCGGAACTCCCAAAATCCACCTCAACCCTATCAAATCCGTCCTCAACCTTGCAGCTAGATTAACAACCAACAGTAAACATTTTGACCACATCTCCCCTACCCTCAAATGGCTCCCCATCGAAGGCAGATCTTCCTACAAAATTGTGTGTATCACACACAAAGCCCTCTATCGGAACTCTCCAACATATCTCTCATTCCCCTCCTTCCCCTCAATGCGGCGCCGATGGAATGTCCATCGGAGCCGCATTGAGGGGAAGGAGGTCTACCGGATCCTGTCCATTTCATCGCTAAATTGAGTAAGATGAACCCAAAACCCCCAACACCATGCAAAGGCTCATGAGGCAAATTAGTGACAACCTCTAAGTCTTGTTCTAACGCCAACTGGGCACAACAGACTACCTTGCAGAACGGAAATAGGTACATTGCACCTATAGTTCACTTTTTATGTATAATACACTTTGATATATACATTACATGTGAGTAAGGTGGGGACCGTTGTGCAACCCCCGTCCTGAAGGAGTTTTACACTCCGAAACATGTTAACGCACTTTTTGAGGTTTATGTACATAATCATACAATAACAACCTCATATTGCACCCTTTTTTAACAATACCAGCCGAGGGCTTAATAAAGTATTTTTTTCTTCCCTACGAGCCAGGTATTTTTAAATTATTTTAACTATCACGTCTAACTCCCCCACCACTCACATTCATTCCCCATCACACACCAACACATAGTTCACAAAGAGTGCTCCTACGTATCCGTGAGTCGCAGCACGACGCATCCCGTAGAAGGGTGCGAAGACCCCGATGATGAAGCATGACACCAAGGGGCCTGTTGGTGTGTGAGGGGTATTTAAACAACACAGTGTGCTCCCCACCAAAGTAGGGGCCACCCCCACCCATTGAGTGGATTCCATTTTGTTTGTGTAAACTGCCATTGCATGTAGGCATGTCATAGTACGTTAGTAGTAAGATTGCAGTACTATTAAAAGTACTATATAATGCAGTTTGTGACTAGGCCTCCAGTGTTTGTTTTACTATGGGAAGATGATTAGAGAGCGCATTGGTTTCTGAGCTTGTAGGCCCGCTCACTGAGTTAAACTCTGCTGTAATATGTAGTGAATGGCTGAGGAAGTACAGTTCCTGAATTTATTAGTGCATGCTTGAGGATTCTAATAATGGGCTTGACTAAGATCATGCAGAGTACTGCAAGGTTCCATGGCCGTGTGTTTTGCTCAAACACAAGCTGGACCTTAAAACCATATGGTGAAAATAGTGATGCTGGTGTAACAATTCAGTGAGAATATGGTAAGACGTGTGATTTTTATTGCTATAATTATAGGTATGACTAGTGTCTGCGGTTCATGTCTAACAAAACCAAAAGGAAATATGAATATAACTGTCTGATTATTTACCAGTAACTTTCATTGAACCGATTCTTTGTATTCCTCATCATAGACCTTACAGTTGCTTTGTAGGGACTTTCCTAAAGAAGATAGACGAGGAGAAAATGTATACCCTACATCCTCCAGCCTAAATCACCTCCTAAATATAGCTAATTACAAAACTGATTAGTATCGTTCACCACGGTTCTACGATATTCAATATTAAATATGAGCTAATGTAAAGAAAAAACAAGGCAGAAACTTTTCAAAACGGTCATGTTTCTATCTCGGTGTATAGACAGGTCAAATCCCCATACAACTTACAACTTCAGCAGCCTAAAGGTTAAAGCCTGTCAGATGAAATTCACGAATTCCAGGAAGGGAAGGAAAAGTAGCGTGGACTGTTCATTGTATACCAGTGATCAAACATCTCCTCATTACACTTCAATATTGTTTCCTCTAAAGGTCACCAATGCTGAACATAATCACAGAAAATCAAAACTGCAAACTTTATATATCATAGAGGTAGTAAATAGCTCTGAGGTTTATTTTCTGGTGCCTGAGCAGCAATCTGCGCCCATTTATAAATTCCAGGCTACTGTGGCATAAACCAAGCACATTTGTAGTGACAAACAGAAGCTCTAATTAAATAAATTCCCTGTAAAAAAATATTAGATGTCATTTATTAGGCCCGTAGTAGCTGGGACCCAAGAGGAATTGCCGCAGTTAGGTTTCAGAATGGTGCTTTTCTCCAACAGGCTTCTCTTTTTACCTTTTCTAATTGGCTTACATTTTTAATCAGCTGTATCTTAAATCAGGAAAGAGTGAACACATCAAAAAGTCAATTAAATCAGGATGTTCCGCCGTCCCCTGAATACCGACAATGACATTACCCGTAGTGGCTAATAATAGACGGAAGGAGGTGTTTAATGGGCCTCTATATTCACTTCACCCAAAGCAGCTACATAACTAGGTTACAAACTTCGCCCATTCTTCCTCAAACATATATACATAATTGGGAATTTAGATTTTAAAACCGGCAGCGAATTGGGTAGCTGTCAGGAGTGCAGAAATCTATACAATGCGACTTAGAACAGCCTCATTACCCTAATTCTCTTCCTTTCCCCCAACATGTCTCACTTTCTTTTCTTTCTATTTTTTTTTTTTTTTTGCTGTCTCCTGCAGTGCAGGCGTTCACCTTTCCTGCCTGACCCTGGTCTCTCTAATTGAGACTTGGGTGACTTCCTTCAATTGACGCCTCTCCTGCTGTCACCGAATACAGCTGGAAATAATGTTTCCTCGGAGGATCTAGAGCCTGTCAAAGAGGTTTGATTTGGAGCACTGCCAACTGCTCCTCAATAAAGAAAGGGTTAAAGGTTTAAGTGGCCAATCAATGAGGTGCTTTGGTTTGCAATTAGCAGACTGTACATAAAAGGTAAAGGGTACCACTCTGAATTATGTGCTGTTTAATTGGATACATTACAGAGTTCTGTTTTTTGGTTCTTTTTTATTTTTTTTAATAGCCATGTACCGAGTGCACAATGTCAAAAGTGCATGTGAATTGATGACGCGCTATCATGCAGCAGGAAAAATGCCTTCAACTTTCCTTTTCTAGTCAAATATGAAATGGTCCCAAGCAAAGGTAACTCAAATGTCCAATGCATATAACTGCCATTTTCATACCTGTGCTCTTCGTACTTGAATGACAGGGACAAAAATCAATCGCAGAGTCAGATTTCTTTTTCAAACGTACTTTACAGGTAGGTATATTTCAATAATTACAATAAATTGGCAATCATTCTGAAATACACAAATATCATATATGAGTCTTTCAATGAATATGTGCACATGTGAAATGCTTAAGAAAGTGCAATTGCTCTTTGAAAATGTTCCTTTTTTCCCACAGGACTTATCATAATAACCGACTGTATCCAGGGTGGGAAAGTGCCATAAAAATATTTGTGATGACAAATAGAATTGATACTTCTTGGGGGTTCTCCAACTTTTATAAGACATTACCATCCTGGAAAACCTACTCCTTGCCACACTGAGGGACTTCACTCATATATACAAGTACCCTATCCAGTTGAAATTATATATATGAGTAAAACCATATGTAAGTGCAAAGTTATGCTTTCTGAACACAAAAGGCCCTATTACGAGCCTGGGGGTCTGTGGATCGCCAGACCGGTGGCGGCACAGTGGTGGTGGTTCCAGCCATGCCTCACCGGTGGTCCAACTGCCCAGTTACAACCGGGGCAGTCAGACCACCCTGAGACCACGGCTCGGGCGTTGTAGCAGTGGTCAGAGGCCGCAATACGCTTGGCAGGACCGCCAAGGTCCCGCCAAGGATATTATGAGTAACCTCTCTGCCAGGGTTTTCATGGTGGTTACACCGCCATAAAAACCCTGGAGGAGAGGCCCCCCATGCCTAAAACATATGTGGATGCACACAAGAGGGCATAACATGTGCACATAGGTTCCTGCACGGCATGGACTCAAAATCCATGCTGTGCAGGAACCTTGTAGCCGGGTCCCATTGCGGTGCCTCTCTAAATGGGACTGCTGCCTTTAAAAGAGGCACCCCCATGGGACCGCCACACCAGACTACTTGTTAGTTGTAATCATGCGGGTGGGGCAACCTTCGGCAGAGCAGTGGCGTAGCATTTTGCACCACCACGCCACCGCTCCACTGAAAAGTTGTAATGGGCCCCTAAGAGTCATATAACAGAAGAAATGTTGATGGGTGAAAATTATACATCCAGTGAGTTTGCCAATAAATCAAGTTCTAATGACAAAGGTATTAGTAATTTGTCTTTTCTCCAGAAGCACTGCAGCACCACTTTCTGTTAAATATGGAAAATGATCATTGCTGTCTGTTGTAAAAATCAGTGAAATATTTTATTTTGTTTTTTCAGCTCACAGCAGCATATTTTGACCGCAGCGGGTGGTACACATTTATCCCGGCAGTAAAAAAAAGGCTCTTTAGAGAAATCATTCTCCTCTACTACTAAAGTGTATGATGGTCATACGTATCTTACACTGCAACTAGTGGAAGTTGTTTTTGGTCATGATACTATTTAATGCAACTCAGGGCTGACCTTATTTTGAGGTGTTAAGGACTGCAAATATTATAAGTTCTTATTTCCTGTAGTGGGAATTTTGGTGGTAATTTACCTACTACTAGTGGCTATGTTTACAAAAAGGTGATCTTACAATTGTCTGAAAAAAGTCCTGATTATGAGTGCCCACATAATTATCACAAGTCTGTCACACATGTTTTCAAAATTTATTGTGTTCAATAATATCACCTATTCTGACTTTTTGAGGAATAACATGCAGATTCTAATGCTTACCAAAGCAAAACCAGCAAGTCCCGGTAAAGTACCATGTTAAAGTCTAGCAAGCTTCACTTGCCAAAATGTAAGGGGAAGATGTAAATGTTATTGCATGTAGTAATTACGGGGTGTGATAAACACCCCTTCACTTACAATTTATTGGGCCACTTGCAATGAAGGCCTAATTTGTGAAGCAGATGGTATTTTGACTTGGAGGATTCATATTGCCAGCAATACTCCCCACTTACCACCTCTGGCATCAATTGGTACCCTTTCTGAAAACATACCTAGATCCTTTCGACCAAGGATACAAGATCCCTGTTGGAACCTTGAAAGTACCTTCAGTCTTTAATTCAAAGAGCATTCAGCAACCTTCCATGTACAAATTTATTTTTAAAAAAAATGATATACCAGGTTGCCTCACATCTATTGACAGAAGAAAGAATATTCAAAACATCCAGAATTCATAGTCCTACATTATAGTCATATTTGTGGAATGATTGATGTTAGAGAAGGAAATGTTACAAATGCTAAAGTCAAGTATATCCAGAAGAAGTTTCAGACTGGAGCATTTCAGCATCATGCCAACCACGGTGCATCGAACACTAGAAATAGACAATCCCTGAAATATACAATCCCTTTATGTGAGTTGTGTAGGCTGAGATCAGATCTTGTTTTCTTAATGATTTTGTGTCTAATTTGCCTTTGTTTTTTAAGGTGTCATTTTGTACTCCTGAAAGATTCTGTCTACAAACATTGCTCATATGTAATAGATCCAATCTTTTAGTAGTGGGACTATGATATTTCAACTTTTAATTCCACAATATCCCCCATTTTATCGTACAATGATCGATGATCTTACCCACGGATTTGTGGTCATACTTGAATGTCTTCACTTATCGTAGAGGGGAAAAATCCATAAGCACGCAGTCATTACATTGACCTACGTTTACAAAGCAACTGTTACAACGCAACTGCCTTTACATCGCATGCCAGTACAATGCATGTCACTACAACGCATGCCATTACAACACATACCATTACAACACATGCCATTACAAAGCATTATAAGGTAAGTAATGGAGATGTTTTTAGCATTAGGGTGGGTATGGGTTTTGGGGTACATGGGATAAGTAATTTTTACCCCTACACTATCCAACACTTTCCCTACTGTTGCTCTCACTGAAGTGGGAATAGTAATTTTTACTCCTATACTATCCAACACTTACCGTCCTGTTGCCCTTACAGTATTATGCATTGTGATGGTTTGCATTGTAATGGAATGCATTGTAAAGGTAGTTTAAAAAATGCTTTGTAATGGCATGCGTTGTAAAACCATGCAATGTAATGGTAGTTGCGATGTAAAGACTGCGTTTTAAAAGCATGCATTGTAAGTGCATGCATTGTACCATCATATATTCATCGTAGAGGGTGGTTTGGGCAATTCAGTGTTTTGACGGGATTTAACTTTGCGATTGTAGTTGTTTTATACTACCTCATTCTGCACATGGTTAAGAAACTTAAAGTATTTTTGGTTTATCCAGCAACTGTCTGCAATATTCTGGTGAGATGGATGTTCTCACAATCCAAAATTCAGATCCACTACTTTGAAAGGCTCAGTGCAATGGTGAAATGAGAAATAAAACAAATTCACATTCCATTCAAGTTCTGTGTTTTTCTTCAATCAGCATTTAGTCATAAACACCAATAAATGGCACTAAACCAAGCCTATAAAGCAAGAGAAATATAGGCAACCAATGAATGGATCAACATTCATGCATTATTGCCTTGGACATTTATTGCTGTTATTTTCCTGTTCGATAAATATGGGCTGGAATGGATGGTGCATAACTAGGATAGAAAGCAATTAACAGTTGTTTAGGCCTCATAGTGTGTGGGTAATGAGCCAAAGAGCAATTATTCAACTACTTTCACCCAACAAGGCTTCCTCTTTCCTTTTGCTTCATGTTCCTGCTACACACTCAATATAGGATGCAGGCAAGCACCCTACTGAAGGAATTTGCACTGATATATTTCCTTTGCAGAGGATGCTAACTGATGCTAATTGCAAGGTAAGTAATCATGGACCTGAGCCAATGGTGAGAGCATATAATGAGAGGATGAGCATGTACCACTAGTTAGCATCTGTGCAAAAAGGCTATGGCATCTGACCCCATAATCCCATATAACTGAGGCAAAATTCCCTTGCTACTTGATCATAGAATGATGGCAAATTACATTACTTAACTTAATATTCAAAGATTTTGGTTGGCTAACCCAAGATTAGCATCCAAGAAGGGTGCTAATTAAGGATCCTCTTCACAAAGGTCTCTTACATTTTGTAGTAGGATTACTACTTTAGCTCTTCATCATTTACAAGTGTACATTTGCTACAAAGTGTAGACCTGCATGTCTCCACCCCGAATTCTATGGGTGGAGCCTAATTTACGAGTATAAAGCTACTATTAGTAACTTTTCACACATAGGGGCCGATTTCAATTCGGTAAAATCCCGTACGAATAGCCGTTCGGAGCATTTTTCCCATACAAATTGTATCCTCGAACGTCCCCGTATGTACAATGTAGTATGATGCGTACCCAAAGCAGTTCTCCATCCGAATCATACCAAAGCCCGTACGAATCGCATTCAGAATGCGCAGTATGCGATGTCCGTACCAATCGAAGCATCATTTTCCGACCCAGCAAGTACAATTCGTCCAGTCAACACTCCGTACGACTCTTTTTTACGAGAGCTCAAAACGTCCAGAAAAGCAGAATTCGACTCGAAATGCGTGCAAAACGGACCCCTGGTACGGTTCGTACACCCCATGATTGTAGGGGTACGGTTCGTACACCTACAATCATGGGGTACGTTTCGTACACCCCATGATCATTGGGGTACAGTTCGTACACCTACGGTCATGGGGTACGCTTCGTACACCCCATGATCGTAGGTGTACGAACCGTACCCCTACGATCATGGGGTGTACGAACAGTACCTTAAGTGATTGTGTGGCTCTCTGTACGAATTGCTCATACGCGACGTTTACCGTACGAATCGGGTACTCATTCCCTGGTTCGGATAGTACTTGTCGGGTCGTACGGCATATTTACGGTTCACTTTCAGGGTCCGTATCATATGGATTTTCCCTTGCTTTTCGTACGGTTCGCAATGATTCGGACGTATTTTTTTACTATGGATCATACTACGCGATTCGGATGGATTTGTACGATTCGTACAGAAACGGCAATGAATTTGAATCATCGTGTGGGGCCACGCAAACTGTGGCAAACTACAAACAGCAGAAAATCATTTCCTTAGGTCCTTGTTGGGTGTTCCACAATCCACACCTGTCCTTTCAATACATACCGAACTAGGGCTGGGTTATCTTACTGACTCGCTCAAACTAGCGCCCCTAATGTGTTGGACCAAAACTTGGCTGAACAAGGACATTGCTCTGAATCACAAAATCCTCAGGGACTGCATGACCTTGGACAACGCCTCAAAAATCCCATGGCTCGAATACATAAAGGGGGAGATGGGTAGACTCGGCAGACCAAACCTATATAGCCACCCAAATACTATACTCAAGGGAGATCTGAAATGGATCAAAGAAAACTTCATGAGGAGGGCAGTCCAAACACGGGAGGAGAAAGAATTAACAAAACCAAGAGTCAGAGCCAACTTCCTACTCCTAACCTCGCCCCAAATTGAACCCTATTTAAAAATTGTGAGCAGACCTTACCATCGTCACCTGCTTATCAGATTTAGGTTCAATTTAATTCAATATTCCCTGGGCGATCTTCCCGTGTGGGGCGTTCCTGATGAATCTACCCCGTGTAGCTGTGATAATTTCTCCGACCAAACCCTCATGCATTTCATCATGTTTTGTAGTCACTACAAAGCGAGTAGGTTGAGGTTCTTGGCACCCATTTTAAGAGATGCAGGCTTTGTCCAGGTACGGCCTGCTCTACTTTACCTACAGTTATTAGGCAGCACCAGGACAATTCTCGGGGTTGCTAGCTTCCTGGTCGCCGCCATGCGTACTAGGTCCAGGATGCTATCCCCGAGACAACTGGAAGGGTGATTTTATTATTATAATTCCCGGCTTGCTTAACCTTCATGAATTTTACTGAATTGTAATGTTTTTTAACCCACATGACTTTAGCAAATTGTAATGAATTTTATCCAATTGTAATCAATTTTTTTAAATATATGTTGTTTGTTGCTTTTATGATTTTAAATGTAATCGAATAAAGCTTGTTTTGACTTGACTTGACTTGAATCATCGTACGGATTTGTTTCCCGAATCGGAATCGACCCCATAGTTGGAGGAAGGTCTAGGCCTGCGCCACTGAGACAAAGATCTCACTATGATAAAATATCAGAAAATAGTCAAATGTTTATTAAACTTTGAAAAAACTGCTAAGAATATGTTTAAGTTGGATATGTTACATATGAGAAATGACCTTAACAACACAGGCTGAGCCACATGTGCCATTTCCCCGCAAGACATATCACACTTTCCTTAACCACGCGTGTGCTTTAACAACGCATATGTGTGGTTAAGGTAATGCACTGTCTGGTAATGCACAGGAAGGGGAAGAATGGAAGAGGAAGGACTATCGAGAGGACACATAGAGGTAAGTGGGGATAGGGCTGTGTCTTGGGTGTTGAAGGGGGTAGTTTTTCGGGTGGGCTAGATTTTAGGACTTAGGAGCGGGTCGGGGTAGTATTTAGGGTGGGGGACAGTTTTTAGGGCTCAGGACACAGTGAGGTAAGTGGGGCTAGGGCTTGGGGGTAGAGGGGGTACTTTCTCTTGTGGTGGGGATAGATGTTAGGACCCAGGAGGGGTTAGGGTAGTTTTTAGGGTGGGGGACAGTGTTTAGGGCCAAGGGCATGGGAAAAAGGGACAGTGTGCAGGGCAGGGAGCAGGGTCGGGGTAGTGTAGGGATATAGGGGATTGTTTTTAGGGCTCAAGGCAGGAGGGCTGGGGTCAGGGTAGTTTTTGGGGCATGGGCTTAATTTCTAGTGCTCAGGATAGGGGGTAAGGTACAGTTTACAGGGCAGGGTCGGAGTAGTTTAGGGATGTAGGGGATAGTTTAGGGCTCAGGGCAGGGGGAATGGGGTCAGGGTCGTTTTGGGGGTGCCGGTTTAATTTTTAGGGGACAGGGGGAAAAGGGACAGCTTACAGGGCAGAGGTACGATCTTTAGTCCGCATGCCCCTTTACCCATCATGTCTTTACCACAATATTGCATGGTAAAGGCATGCAGTCATGATAGAGACCACGTGGTACAGGCATGGTTTGTTCATGCATGCTTCGTACCATCATACAGCCGTTACATATTAATGTAAATGAATTGTACAAATGTTATTTGAATGTAGAACAACCTAAATAATAGAAAACATGCTTCATCGCTATTAACTAAATTTGGAATTAATATGTCGTTAATTTAAAAATATTCATGAGATTACTTTTTTAAAGATTGTTTTAAAAAAACTCACCTAAAGTAAAACATTTTTTTTATTATTTTAATATTTAAGTAGTGTGTATTCAAAATTATCAACAGTTATGCATACAGTCAGTTTAAAGGAATTTTACGAATTTTCAAAGCAGTTACATTTGTTGTTAAATTACAAAAAGTTTATTAAAATATTTAAAAATGAAATAATACTTATTTTTTATAATTGTTTTTTCACATTGAGGTACATTTATATATATTTTTAGAGAGTCAAAATAAATATATATATGTTTTTGTCAAAAAGTGTTTTATTGAGTTTTGCATAGTCCACATTGATACAGAGCATATTGTCATAATCCATATCTCATAAGTACATAAATTCTATTGAAAGAATCAGTTGCTAGTCCCCTTATGATTGTTTTTGCTTTACATGCTTTGTTATTGTGTGGCATTGTTTATAATAGTAACTGGAAATCCAACTATCTTCCCAACTCCTCTCCCCCACCCCCCAAGCCACAAAAGAGAAGAAAACAAAACTGACTAACTAAAGTACATGGGTAAACATGTATTGTCCGATGGAGAGATTGGTGTGTACAAGATGTAGCCTATATTAGTCAGGAGTGTGCGTATGAGGACTCTCTCTTCTCCCAAGGCTCCCTCCCGGTCTGTATACTTGAATTGGAAGAGGTGAAGGGCCTGTGTTCATGTCTGAAAGGCACACATTGGATAACCCCGAGAGAGGTAGGTCACCTGTGGACTCCACACACACTTGAAATTGTAAGGTTGCCCGAGAGGATAGCTGTCCTGTGTTCCATTTTAAGGGCTTGTTGTAGATGGGAATGCCATTGCGTCAATGAGGGTGCTTCTATTCGCTTCCATGCTGCAGCCACAGCTAATTTAGTTGCTCCTAAGCATAACCAAAGCATTGATTGATCTCCTATAGTTTGGCATTTAAGAGCTCTATCGCTCAGCCCTAGGAGACCAAAGTCTGGGTCATCTGGTATTGGGTACCACAAAATAATCTTGATCTGTGCCAGGATTTTGGACCAGAATGGATGAATCATGGAGCAATTCTACCAGATATCTCTAAAGTCACAGAGCATGTAACATCCCTTCCAACATAAATCCAAGGTATTAGGAAAGATTCTCTTTAGTTGGTAGGATACAGATACGAGTCATAAAGCAGCTTATAGTGTGCTTCCTGTATACCCATTGAATGATTGAATTTGGAATGTCTCCAGAGCCTACCCCATCGCTCATCACAGTGGTAGAACCTAGTGCTCGCTCCCAGAAGGCCATGTGTCGTGGGTGGGGGTGTTGAGGGTGGAGAGTAGTAAGAAGTAGAGGAAGGAGATGATCCTCTTAGACCCACCCCCATTCTTCACAAACCTCTCAATGGGTGTGAGATCTCTACCGGCCTCCTCACTCATCCGAGTACCAATAACCCAATGTCTAAGTTGGGTGTAGTGATTGTTTTCTGACACTGGTATCTAAAGGTCCCTTTGACAGTGCTTAAATTATAGAATATCCCAATTTTGGAAAAGATCCGAGAGAGTGAGACACCCCCCTCTCTCTATACATCGAAGGCCCCCGGGTGTAGAGCTGGAGGAAATGCAGATTATAATGAATCGGTGTAAAAGGGGAGGGAAAGGAGGTCAAAGCAGCTTTTCGTTTGACCTCATCCCAGACTCTGAGTGTGCCATCAATATGAGTACTCTGGTATACATTCAGAGATGATCTGCTTTGGGTTTCCAAAGCAGGTGCCAGATATATTTCCCCGCCACCACCCTATCCATATGGAGCTAATGTTTATCGGACTGCTGTGGTGACCATTCCGAGATTACTTTTAGTTGGGATGCTTTGTAATAAAGATGCAAATCAGGCTATGCCAGGCCTCCTGAGTATTTCTGTAGGCGGAGTTGTTTATATGGGTGGAGTGCCTTTTTATCCTGCCATATAAAACGTATGACCGTGGAGCACAGGTTGGAATAACCATTTTACAGCTTCCCTATACTTACGATTGGGAGATCTGTGCCCCGGTGACAGACCTCTATGCCTTTCTCCGCCTATGTGTAAATGTAATTGGGTTTTTATAGAGCTAACTGCCCCTGAAAAGGTGCCTAAGCATTAATGCAGAAAGAATGCTGCCTCAGAATCCAAGGGTTAGCCCAGTATGTTAATCTTGTGTGCCCAAGCAAACCATTCCATGCTTTCACTCTGGTTTCTTTGTGGTGGATTAAACAGGAATTATTTGTGAGTGATCATTAGTGGAGGGGTGCATGTAACACATGCACATGTATAATGGTATTTAGCTAGAGAAGGTCAGGTATTGTTCGATTGCAGGGGAATGTCTTTCAGAAGAGGAGAGGTTGTGATCTTGTATATGAGTTGTTAACAATTTGCATAAATAGAATAATGGGGATTAAGACAAACATGCATATGGCAGGGTAAATTGTGCTCAGGCAGAGAAAGCATGCAGATGATGGAAGGGAGGGAGAGGGCAATCTTTAAGAAAAGAGGAGAGGAAAAAGTAAGATGTTTTGTCTAAAGGTCACCATGCCAGCCATGTCAGTTGGTGAGCTCAAGGGTTGGAATCAAAAAGGAATGGCTGGGTGCATATGTAGTGAAATACGGAGAGCTTTAGCCTGCACTCAAGGGGAGCAGTAAGCTCAAAATCATTGCAATGAAAGAAACGACATGGATAATCAGTGCAAACATTGAAAGCTGGAGCGGATGATGTCTGATGTTAATCCCTAAGTTTGGCTTACAGTAGGACAGAAGTAAAGTGGAAGTCATATGAATGTGTCTGGATTGGGAGTGTACAACGACAACTCCTCTAGACAGTAGAATAGCATTATCCTCACAGCTGTGGCTGAAGGGTGGAGAACCAGACACTGAAGAGTGGCAGATGATGATTAAACTCCCTTTAGCAATTCAATGGAGGCTTTGTTAGCAAGGAGCTGCTGAATATACTTCCTGAAGCACTGCCCTTTGGTGAATGGTAGGGAAGCAGATTATCTTGTGCAAGGTGAAAGGAACCCATTAGGTGAAGTCCAGCCTTTTCTCCTTGTTGTGACACTTTCAGTGGTAAACCCTTACAACTTGTTATGCCTCTGTTGTGGGTGCTCCATCCTGGAGACTGCCCTGCTCTGAGGAACATCACTACACAAAGGCTGGGTGTGGTGAACAGCCTGGAAGGGCATCTGAAAGGAGGACCAACCCAGTCTGGTTCTGGTGCATGAGTCAGGAACTGTAAAACTAAGTATAGCCTGTAAGGTTCAATGCATCAGACAGCAAGCATGCACTTGTGATGTTTGAAGACTGGCATACCTAAGATTCTATTTCATCATTTTTACCCACATGCATCAAACATATTTTTTGCGATTCTTAATTTGCGAAAATTACCGAATCGCAAATAAAGAATAGCAAAATGCTATGCATCAATTTTTCCGCTATTTTTTTTGCTATTCGGTAAAAATCGCAATTTTTACCGAATCGCAAGAAAAATGCGATTTCTGAAGTGCGAATTAGCAATTTACGATTTCGCAATTTGCGAATTCGCATTTTGATGCATTTCAATGAGGACACACCCAGGAAGCCAGTACACTGATTACACACACCTGAAGCCCAGTTCAAACTGCAGGAGTGGCTTTTGGCAGTTGGAGCTCTGCTTGCAGCAACAGGAGGAGTGTGTTTGGTGTGCTCTTGAAGGAGTAATGGCTACTGAAAGTGCTGTTGAAGACCTGCATGCCAGAAAACGGAAAATAAAGTTTAGTGACCAGGAACTTGAGATTTTAATAGAAGAGGTCACTTTGAGGCATGATCAGCTTTTTGGCAAAGATTCCCTTAAGGTCCCTGAAGGAGTGAAGAGAAGACTGTGGCTGGCTATTCAATCCAAAGTGAATGCTGTGGGGGTTGCCCACAGAGAAATTACAAATCTCCAAAAACGCTGGTATGATTTACGCAGCCGTGCCAAGGAGAAAATTGCTTGCAGGATAAAAAGTGCAAAGAAAACTGGTGGAGGACCCCCAAAGGATAAACCAAATACCCCACTGGATGACATGGTTGAGGGGACCCTGGTCACTGAAGCAGTGATTGGAGTGATTGACATAGACACCTCGGAGCATGCTGGTACTTTGCAAGGTAAGTGTGTAATTGTCTTATTTTGTTGTGCAAATATGTTTCAGATAGTTGCCTTTTCATTCAACTTCAAATGATTTCATTAATCCCCAGCATTTAACCTCAAGCGCATACAAAAAGGTTGAAGTAATAGTAAAAAATTTAGCATTGAAGCAATGCATCATGGGAGATGTAGTTTTTCTCAACATAAAAATAATTGACTTCCTGATGAAAATGATTTCCAAATGCAAACTTAGTTATCACAAATGTGAGTAAATTGTTTTAAGCAAAGTAGTTGTTTATTTAGCATCATAAATGCATACTTGCACAATTATTTTAAATTCACAGACATTTTAAAAGTAAACTTTACATACATTTTTCTTTTGTAGATATTGCAAAAGAGGGTGAAACAATTGATTTGGACAACACAGTTACTACTGACTTAGAGAACACACAAGTACAAAATGAAAAGATATCCTCACCCACAGTTGCAAAGAAAAAAACTAGGAAAAGGGTTCAGCAACTGCAAGACTCAGACACTGATGAAAAGCCCAATGCACATGCACATTTGCAGCAAGCAGTTCAAATGAATGTCATTCCAAAGAAAAATATAAGTCAACATAGTAGACTGCAACAATTTTATAGAAGAAGGGCACGTCCTGCAAACCAGAGGTCATCCTCACAAGATGAGTGCCAGGCCAGTGTAGTTGAAAAGAAGCTCCTGAAAGTCCAAAGGCTGCAAGGCAAAGATATCAGGGTAATGAAGGGCAAACTGAACCATATCAGTAACAACATCAGTACCATGAGTAACAGTCTTGTGAGATTGACGAATGTGATAGAAAGTGCACATATGGCGTCACGTAATAAACTGGAGCGCATGGCAACAGCCATGGAAAGTATGTGTGAAGCAATACAAGCACAGAACATTGCCAATTGCAATAGGCACTTGAGATTAATGTCAAGCATGCACACTTATACCAGAGCTATTCATCGCTTGTGCAATAGCAATGCTAAAATGATAACAACTACACTGTGCATGCAAAAGGAATTAAGTAAATGTTGTACTAAGCTTTCTGAAGGAATGGTTGCCAACACAACTACCAAGGATGTCATGCAGGAAGACATGAGTGTGCTTCCATCAATACATGGGGACAATAAAAATGAAGATGCAAAACCCACTTGTGAATCAAAATCAGATACAGTTGTTGGACGCCGCAGCTCAAGACATGTCGCACTGCAAAGCAACACATCTTCAGCTCAGAGAAATACAAAAAGCAAAGCTTTAGTTGTGAGAGGGAGGAAATGAATGGATAGCCTTTTAAAGGATTGACATCATGACAATACTGGCCAGGCACTGCTGAAAGTCAAAAGCTACATGTTGATATCATTTACACTTTTTTTTTAATTAATGTGACCTTTGTTTATCATTACTCCTTTTTTGATTTCAAATAAATGTCACTCAGATTTACTGAATATGAACTGGCTTCTTACCTCTTTTAAAAATAATGCTCTGTGATTTCTGCTCTCCTTCGCCTTCCTTCTGCTGTATCTGGTCCATGAAGTCTTGCATGTGGTTGTTGTGGCTGGTTGTCATTGTTTGGTAGCATGTCATCTACATCCAGTTCCAAGCCTCTCCGTCTGGCAATGTTGTGCAGGATGGCACATGCCGCTACTATTTTGCAGCACACATCAGGGCGATATTGCAGTGCTCCACCAGTTTTGTGCAGTATCCTGAACCTAGATTTCATGACCCCAAAGGTCCTCTCTACAACATTTCTGGTGGATATATGGGTATGGTTGTAGTGTTGTTCTTTACGGGTTGATGGATTAAGGTATGGTGTAGGTATATATGATCTCACAGCATATGCACTGTCACCTATGGGGGTGTTGTTTATGGTACAATTCCAGTTAACATATCATGCAACAGCATGTGAGTAAAATGTAGTTTGGCAAAGAGAACAGTATTTACCAAGCAAATATCCATTTCCAAATTCACCTGACAACCGTCGCCCATGGATGGCACTATGTTTGAAAATGTAGGAGTCATGGGCACTCCCAGGGTAACTTGTAACTAAGTCTGTGATGAGTGATTTTGAATTACAAATAACTTGGATGTTTAAAGAGTGATAATTCTTTCTGTTGCAAAGAATATACTCATTTACAGATGGGGGACAAATGGGAACATGTGTTCCATCTATGCAACCTATGACATAAGGAAAATTAGCCATGTTATAGAAGTCCAACTTTGTTTCCAACAACTCTTGAGGAGTTTTTGGAAAATGAATGTGATGCCGTATCCTTAGCAGCATTGCATTAAGGAAATTAATAAAAAATCTAGAAAGGGCACTCTATGACACCCCCCAGCAATTGCTATAACTCCCTGGAAGGAACCTGAGGCTAGAAGGTGTAGACAACATAAGACCTGCACATGGGTGGGTATGGCTAGGGTCCTACGAGTTTCTCTATGCAAAATAGGGTCTAATTCAGCAATGAGATCTATTATAAGTCAGCATTCAGCCTGTGTCTGACCAAACAAAGTGATGCGAAATCTAAATATCCTTTCACTGAGCATCCTCCTTCTCCTTCCTGCTGCTCTCAACCTCCAGCGACGTGCCAGGACAATGACTGCTGGCATCCTCAAAGAGGTCTAGCTCAACTGTGCGACCCATTAAGTACCCTCCAAATTGGTTTTACATGTTTCCCAAAAAAAAAAAATACCACCTGCTCTCAGTACTTCTAAATTTAGAAATTCTTAAATGCGATTCCTTACAAAATCGCAATTTGCGAATTTTGATGGATACACTTTTTTGTGATTTTTTTGCGATTCCTTAAATTTGCGATTTTTTAAGGAATCGCTAAACCAATTGCGATTTCGCAAAGTGCGATAAATACTTTTCTTCATGATGCATCTCAAAAACAGAAATTGCATTCGCAAACGGTCGATTATTGCGATTCGCACCGTTTGCAAATGCAATTCTTCTTGATGCATGTGGGTGTAAGAGTGTGAAGTCTGTTCCTAAACAGACAACAGAAAAGGACAGTTTCTGTTCAAGCAAATCATGACAAGCCCAAGGATAGAGACTGCCCAATTTTTGTCAAATCCTTCATTTCTTCAAAATACACTTGATATACCAATACAGCTTCTCTGTCATTCATTACGAAGAGAAAAAGAAAGATACTCACAGGCCTGTCAAGGCAGTGGGTTAGTTTAGCCGAGGCCGGCAGTGAACATAAACCGCAGAGTGCAGCACCAAGACTAAAAAGCCGCTCCCACACCGAAGAGTAGCACTTCTGGTTGCAGCCACTGCTTCTCCCGGTGTTGAGACCTCACTGCAGCTCTGTCACCTGTGGAGACACTTAGTTCAATGCTTTCAGCATCATCCTTCTTCTCCAATGCCTGCTACTGTTCACAAAACCCTGCTCGTTTTCTGAGCAACATCAGAGTGAATAAGCTGCATGAGTGTGTAAATTTTGCAATTTTTCTGTTCTAGGGTTAGCATTTTAACCAATTATCCAATGTGATGTCATGAATCAATACATTTAAGACACAACGGTAATGTCGGAGAGAGAAACGTCGGCACTAACACGTGGGAGAAGAGGAGCATGCAGGTATGGTAATAAGCCATGTTCTAAGTATCAGATCTTGTTGAATATGTAGGATTGATTGTTCGTACATGCACAACATGTGGACAAAGTAGTGGATAGTCTTACTAGGGAGGGGTAAAATAGCACTTTCACTGCAGCCATCATAGGATTACCTCAGTAATTACTGCTTCAAATGCCACTCCACACACAAAAGACAAGGTTGGGCTCACTGGAAACTCAGACTGGGGCAGGATAATGACCGCCCTTTCCAATAATAAAACCTGATTGAGTGAAATTGGGTTGTGGAATGGGGGATGGGTGACCTCTGTTCAAGCAACAGCCACAATCCCTCCCAGGGTGAAAAACAAAAGTCACAAAATTAACCTTTGGTCACTTGGCACAAAAACAGTCAAATGTAATGTGTAAAGTATTTATACAGCACACAAATAGTAGTAAAGTCAAAACACAACATAAAAAAAATCCCATATCAATTTAGAAAATTAGTGTAAAAGGTATTAAATGACACCAAAACAACAAAAATCCAATAGTTGGAACTGGAATTATGAATCTTTAAAGTTTAAGGTAAAAACTAGTGCATAAAAGAGCATCTAGACTCACATGACTTGTTCAAAGTTGAAAGATATGGCCAACCACGATGGAGCAAAGGGCAATACAAGACAAGGATAGGTCCCGGGCTCCGCTTTTCTTCGAACTTAGAAGAAATTTCGAAGACAATGTTCTGAGAAGGTAAGGATCAGCAGGGAAAGGCTGCAGGCAGTGTCTAGGAAGTGTCCAAGGAGGAGGCACCATCGTCAGGGAGCCACTGGATGAAGTTGCAGTGAAGATTTCCTCATTTGGACTTAGTCTCTTATTTGGAAGTTGAGAGTCTCCAGCACGGTGAGGGAAGAGGTTGCAACAAACTAGAGTTCCAGGAAGCCACATACACTTTTGGCAAAGGACGGCAGAACAGGAATTGCTGCTGCGAAAAAGAACAAATTTGGAGATGCCGCAATGTCAGGCTAACCAGCGATACACCATCGGCGGACAGATGACCTGGTTGACCTAAGTCTTCCCTCAGTTCTCAGAGCAGTTTTTAGCCCAAAAAGTTCGAAATTTTGGATTTTGGCTATCTGGACATATTTAACACCACAGCCAAGGGTCCAGAACTTAAGAGGCACCACTTGGGGTTTCAGAACTCACTCAGGCTGGGTCCAGGTGTGGGTTTAAGATGGTAGGAACTTTTAATGTACCTGACACTCTGATTAGGAGGTCTGCAAATGAGCCCTTTGTAGTTACTCTAGTAGTCCTGGGTTCAAGTGATAAAACAGGGTCTCTGAGGATTCAAGGCAGGATCAAGGCAGCAAATCAGTCCTTCCAGGTAGTGCAAGCAAAGCAGTCCTGTCAAGCACATAGTATGCCACAGCAGCAGACAGTCTTCTGAGAATCCTTCTGTATGTCTAGAAGGTAAACTGAAGAGTGAGTCTGAGGGTCCTTTTTTATGTCTTGTGCCTTCTTTGAAATAGGAGAAGTTTCTAGAGGTGTCTCTTTGAACTCATTGGAATTTTCCGATTCCCTGCCTGGCAGCAGGGACAATGCAGTGGTGACAAGCCCTATGTGTGAAGGCAGAGTTCAGTGTATCCAGTTGCAAGTGGGGCTATGCTCAACTCCGTCCCCTGTTCTGCCAGCAGATGGCCCCTTTAAACACACCTACACCTAATCCCTCTATTGTGTGACTGTTTGGGAGGAATTCACAAACTCTAGCTACCAACTATTCCCAGTCATGTGACATAGGACAAGCTGCAGGCACCAAGATGCAAGGGGCAAGAAAATTCCAACTTTCTAAGAGGGACATTTTCAAAATTGTAATTTAAAATTCGAATTTACTCTTAAAGAGGCTTTATAAATGCCAAACATTAAATTCTTACCGGTTCTCAATTCAAAGTTAGCACTTATTAAATATAATAAGGCAACCTAATGGTATCCCGTGGGAGACATAGGCCTCACAGAAGTGAAAAATGAACTTAGAAGTTTTTCACCACCATGATATTAGAAAATGGGGGCCTAAATTACGAGAGGTGGCGCATAGCTGTGTGAAAGCAGCGATGCGCCACTTCTCAGTGCACCCTCCTTGCGACACCAATGATGCATCATATTTACAATATGACGCATCATGCCACAAGGAAGGACAGATACGTCAGTATAACTGATGTATCTGTCAGTGCAAAAAGTGGTGCATTGCTGGAGTTGGGTCGGAAGCCTGACGCAACTCCAGCAATGTTCCTTTCACATGGGGCAAGCCCCATATGAAAGGGCCTGCATCATCCTTACGCCTGCCATGAGGCACGCATAAGGTTTTGACGCATTGGCGTCCTATAAGTGGCGCAGCGAAATCTCATATATTTCGCTGCACCACTCCTACGACCCTTTCTTGCGGGGGTACGCCCACCCTGCATACATTATACCTGGCAGAGGTATAATGTAGCGCAGGGGTTTACGTAGTGACGCATCTACCTAGATGCGTCACTTCATAAATATGGCTCAACATGGCACATGTTTTACGCCACCTGTGTATCACAAAAAGTGAAGTACCGGTGACGCAAAAGTGAGACAGGGGCTCATAAATGAACCCCTGGGTCTCTAGTCGTGTTCAAGTAGGGACCACACTCCTAGTCAAGGTAAGTCAGATGGACAACCTAAGTGGCATAGACCAGTCAGGCTTAAGAGACAATGTATAAAATATTTGTGCAATTTTTAAGTTACAATAACACAGTGAAAAAAACACAGAAAGACTCCACACCAGCTTCGAGAAATAGCAAATATGTATCTGAATAAACAAGAGCAGAATTACAAAAATCCAATATGTGTCACTTGAGATGTACATTTTGAAAGAATAATCTGCAATATAGTGCTTTAAAGTCAATAGCGCTTAGGGGGTACATGAATTTGTGCTGGATTGGAGTAATCCAAGGTTGATGCCGACCACTGAAAAAGTGCCTTGGAGGGAGCAAGCACCAGCATCAAGATCTCAATTAATTGGATTCCATTCACGCAGGTGGGGCCAATGAATTGTCGTCAAGCCTTGCTGTCGGGTCCCACTTTGTTTTCAAACCCCTTACGATGCAGGCACTACGTAGTTGCAGAGCTGCATCTGCAACGAACCTCGCTGTCTAGACGCACGTTGTTGATGAACCATTCAGGAATGTCCTCAGATTGGCCCTGAGTCAGCAACGGAGGGCACTGCGTCGGTTTCGATCTCTCAAAGTCATTGTTGCACCAATCTTTGAAGGAAAACAGCTGCAGAACTGACATTCAAAGCCTAAGATTTGACCTGCACCTCTTAGCAGGACAGGACTCACAGTTGGCAGAGCCCAGCAGCTGAAGCAGAGTTGAAGGAAGTCTGCATCGGAGACTTCAAGAATAGAGGGCGAGCCAGCAAGCCCTTGGAGAAACTTTGGTCCAAGGATGCAGAGAGAAATTCCAGTCCTTCTCACTCCCAGACAGGAAGCAGCAGGCAGCAGGCCAACACAGCAAAGCAGGCAGTAAAGTGGCAGTACCTCCTATAGCACAGCAGCTCATCTTCCTGGCAGTGTTTCCTTGGTTTCTGAAAAGTTCTAAATTGGTGTCAAGGATGTAGTACTTATACCCAGTTGTGCCTTTGAAGTGGCGGAGACTTCAAAGAGGCCTTTGAAGATCACAAGGTCCCTGCATTTCCTTCCCTGGCTTCAGACTTACTACAGGGGGTATGCAGCTCTTTGTGTGGTGCAAGACATATCTCCATTCAGGTGCAAGTGTCATCTCCTCCCTCCCAATCTTCCTCAGGAAGACCAATCAGCCTGGTGATCCTACAACTTTCCCACAGAAAAGTGAGAAGATGTATGGTTTGCAGGGGATTCTGGGTTGAAAACTGTCAGGAGGTCCATGCAAGCCACTCCTCCCTGGAATCCCCTAGGTGTCTAGTTTTCAGAAATGTTTAGGTTTGGTAGGTTTCCATAGATGGCCACTGAGTCCGACCAAAAACGCAGGTAACTCCCTTGAGAAACCAGATATTTTTCGTTCGATAATTTTGTAGTCTCCACAGTACATTTTGGGCCATTTCCTGTTGCGGGCACTACTCCCACCCACACAAGTGAGGTGCCATTCTTATCAGGAGACATGGGGGAATGATAAGTGGTAGTAACTTTGTGGCGGCCGGGTGATCCTACAACCTTCCCACACAGTAAAGAGAGGAAAACGTGATTTGTTTTGCTAAATTCGAGGTTTTAGGGGATTCTGGGTAGGAAATTAAAGGGAGATCCATGCAAGCTGCACCTCCCTGGACTCCTATAGGGGTCTAGTTTTCATAAATGTTTGGGTTTGTAGGTTTACCTAGATGGCCTCTGAGCCCGGGACCAAAAACGCAGGTGACTCCCTCGCAAAACCAGGTAGTTGATAATTTTGAAGTCTTCACAATACGCTTAGGGGTGCTTCCTGTCATGGGTACCAGGCCTACCCACACTAGTTAGGTTCCATTTTAATTTGAAGACTTGGGGCAAAGTTTGTGGCCCCCTGCAGATTCCAGAACTTTCCATCACAGAAAAGTGAGGAAAGTGTGTTTTTTTATTTTTTACAAAGTTTGAGGTTTGCAAGGGATTTTGGGTAACAGATCTTGGTGGAAGCTACACAAGTCACCCCATCCTGGATTTCCCAAGGTCTCTATTTTTCGAAAATGTACAGGTGTGCTAGGCTTGCCTAGGTGCTGGCTGAGCGAGGATCCAAAATCTATGGCTAGGCATTTGCGAAAAAATGTGATGTGCCCACGTTGCGTTTTGGGCTATTTCTGTTTTGGGCAGTCGGCCTACCCACACAAGTGAGGTACAATTTTTATAGGGAGACATGGGGGAATGCTGGGTAGGTATAGGTTTGTGGCTCCTGGCAGATTCCTGAACTTTCCTTCACAGAAATATGATGAAAATGTGCTTTTTTTGACAAAGCTTAAGGTCTGCAATTGATTCTGGGTATCAGAACCTGACGAGAGCCGTACAAGTCACCCCATTCTGGACTTCCCAGGATGTCTAGTTTTCAACAATGCACAGGTTTCCTAGGTTTTTTACTGTGTCGCGGCTGAGCGTGGGGCCAAAATCCATAGCTAGGCACATTGCGAAAAAAAGGTCAGTTTTCACTGCTAAAATGTGATGTGCACACGTTGCGTTTTAGGCCATTTCCTGTCACAGGCACTAGGCCTACCCACATAAGTGAGGTACAGTTTTTATCGGGAGACTTGGGGAAATGCTGGGTTGGTGGAAGTTTGTGGCTCTCCACAGATTCCAGAACTTTCCTTCAAAGAAATGTGATGAAAATGTGCTTTTTGACAAAGTTTTAGGCCTGCAAGGGATTCTGGGTATCAGAATCTGGTGGGAGCCACACAATTCACCCCATCCTGATTTTCCAGGATGTCTACTTTTAGAAAATCTACAGGTTTGGTGGGTTTTCCCAGGTGACAGCTGAGCTAGGGTCCAAGATCCACACTAGACACATTGCAAAAAAGGGTCAGTTTTCACTGGAAAAATTTGATGTGCCAATGTTGTGTTTTGGACAGTTTTCTGTTGCAGGCACTAGGCCTACCCACACAAGTTTGGTATCATTTTCATTTGGAGACTTGGGGAAATGCTGGGTGGGTGAAAGATTGTGGCTCACTCCAGATTCTAGAACTTTTCATCACAGAAATGTGAGGAAAATGTGTTTGCTAAGACTAGTTAGCAGCAGATTTCTTAACGCGACCTATCACCAAAACGATCGCCCTGTTAACAATGTATTTACAATACGTTGCTACATGGCGATAGTTTCAGGTAGCTGCAATGAAACCTACTGTTAACACTAGCAATACAAATTCTGGCGTTAGCAGGTGAAAACTGATTAAAGGCCAATTTGCAGGCAAAAAACTAAAGTCAGTCAGCCCAACATGACTTTTTTTCCTCTAGAGGCAAAAATAGCCTATAAGTCCACACCCAATGAAAAATAGGAAACAAACCCAATGGAATGCAGATTGGAGCAGCCAGAGCCAAGTGCAGCACAGATCCACAACCCCCCTAAGCCCCCCAACAGCCAGGTTGACCAGCCACAGTCCAAGGGGAAGAGGACATTCAGGGCTACAATCATGAAAAAGGTGCATCGCTGGGCAAAACCAGTGATGCATCACTTATCATTGTGCACTCCATGCAACACCATGGTATCCAAAACCTTGAAAGCGCAGACAGTACATGGGGCCCAAAGGCATCGCTGGGCCTGCATCAGGGCCCCAGAGTAGGATGCGGGGTGCTCTGGAGTTGCTGGCAAGTGGTGGTAGACATTGAGTCGTTGGCGATCACCGTTACCTGGTGGTGAAGTTTGCCAGGTAGCATGGAGACATGTTGCTGCCCTGTGTGAGAAGACCACCTGGTGCCCATTGGAGCTGTGAACTGTAGAGGCGCTCCTGCGCACCAACGTAGGGAGGTCTGCATCGCATGGCATGCACCACCACTTCACCAGGGTGCACAGAGGTGATTACCAATGGTGGGCTGCACCTCTCTGCATCAAAGGCCGGAGGATGTCACTGGCCAGACGCTGTGGAAGGTAAGGCCCTTGAGCTGCGCTGAACATGTGTGGTAGGAGCGCTGCAACTTTATGCCTATGGAGGCCTTGTTGAATCACCTGCATCCAGAGGTTCCTCAGCGGACTTAGCATTGACTGCTCAACCCTGGATTGTGAAATCCCACCTGGCTGAGGCTCAGATTTGGAGAGAGTGCAGCGGATTACACCATGGTGTCAATGCCGAGGTGAGGAGAAGGCGGGAAGCGTAGAGTAGGAGGCCCGCGGGTAGAGGCGGGCCCAAGACTAGCACCTGTGGGTGAGACACCCCCAGTGGCTGCTCATCTGCTGTGGCAGACCAGGGTCTCCCCACTGCTTTCAAGCAGTGCAAGAAGAGGAAGCATCACATGATGATAACTTACTGATGTACTCAAGCTATGTTTCCTTTGAGGGCTGGAGGGTGAGTGCGGCTACACTACCCATGGAGCAGGGCAGAAGCAGAGTGATATGCCCACTCAAGTGTGCACTGACTGGTCGGCACTCTCCAGCCGCCCAGAGTAGTTATGTGCACATCCTTATTCACAATGAAGGTTGAATTACAGCCTGCATCGAGAACATGCCTACCCTCCAACCCCTGGCTGAACACCTTGGCACGGTACTCAAGACCAATCACAATGCCGCATTGCAGCGTTTTGATTGGCTGAGTGGATGGAGCCTGGCTGCCTGCTTCCTGTTCCTGTAAGCAGACTCAGGAGAGCAGGAAAACAGAATAAGCGGGTCCCAGCCTTGAGGTAAGAATTAAAAAAATAGATAGTTACAAACCCCGCTGCCCCACATCCCTTCTCTGTCCAGGGTCCTTTCCAGTGTTTCCCTTCTCCCAGCTGTCCAGTCCCCCATGCAGCACTACATAATGGCAGCCGTTGTGCAGCCATGTGCCAAAGGCAAGCCCGTCTGTGTCTGTCCGCCCCTGGACTGCACCCAGCTCCAAGGACCCTTACTCTCGGACACGCCACTGCTATGATGCCAGCACTCTCCTCGTCATCAGCCATGGACACCACACTGTCCGCCATCTAGCAACACTGTAGAATTCTCTTGCACCCTGCGTCTGTCGAAACGACAAACCCACCTTGCAAACGCACCTTCCTCAATATCAGTACACCAGCGCCTCCTGCCGCCCAGCCGAATAACAGCGCAGCCGACCGGCTCAACGGCATCCTCCTCAACGTGCAGTCCCTCCACAAACATGCAACAGAAATCTGGGACCTCCTTGATGCCATCTCTTCAGACATCCCCTTCTTCACTGAAACCTGGAACAACCTCTGCTCCGGACCGGACATCACCATCACCATTGCCATCACCATCCACGACGGCTACAAATTCACCCAAATGGACCACCCTGAGCGTTCAGGAGGAGGTATTGCCATTGTCTGGAAAAGGCACACTCTGACTGACCACACACTGTAATGCCCCACCGTGACCATGGAACACCTCCACTTCCAAATCTGGACAAACCACAAAGCCACCCTCACAGCACCCTCATCTACAGGCCCCCCAGGCCATGAACCACCATTCACCAATGCCATTGTAGACCTCATCGCAACCCAGGCTCTCCCATTCAATGACTGCATCTTACTCGGAGACCTCAAGTTCCGCCTGGACAATCCCAGTGACCAGGACACCACCCCCTCCTGGGTAACCTCGCCAACATCAGACTCAAGCAGCTAATCACTACACCAACCCACACAGCCTGACACACGCTTGAGTCCCTCGTCTCGACCAGCGGGAACTTCAACAACAGCCACACCATAGGACTCTCCTGTACCGACCATCATTGTTTACATCACGCTTTCACCATGTCCACCGTATACCCTCGCCATCATCGCCCCTTGTCACGGGTCCATTAAGGACACCGAAGAACTTCACTTCAACTCCCTCAGCACCACCACTCTGCCAATGCTAACGGACGCCAACGCTGCAGCAAGCAACCTCCACTGATGGATCTCCCACTGCGCCAACACCCTGGCACCCCTCAAGAAAAGACCAGGCACACACCACTCCAAGTAGGCCAACTGGTTCACTCACGCAGCAATCAACTCCGCAACACAGTCATCCATGCACCATGGCGCAAGGGTGCCTGTGTTGGCACATGGCAGCCACTGTGTGTCAACTTAGGGGAAAAAGACAGGGGGGCTTTTTCATGAGCCCCTTCAGTGCGTTATTTTCTTGACATACTTGCAGCATGACTCTTGCACAATGTTGCGCTGTATTTGCAAAGTGATGCATTTAGGCATATGAGTGACCTTGTGAAGCCTTGTGCCACGTTATACCTGCATCAGGTATGATATATGCAGGGTGTGCGTTCCCATGCAACATAGGAGTGGCGCAGTGAAATCCATCAGATTTCACTACAAAAATTGTAGGATGCCTCATGGCAGGCGTAAAGGTGATGCAGTGCCACAGGGATATGCTGGCCACATGCATTGCTGTAGTTGCGTCATGCTTGTGACAGAACTTCAGCAATGCATAACTTTTGCACTGACAGGTACGTTAGGATTACAGTAATTAATTGCAACATGGAGTGATGTCTAGTAAATACAATGCATACATGGTGTTGCAAGAAGAGCATAGTGAAAAGTGTTGCAACGCTGCTTTGTCGCAGCGATGCAACACTTTTCATGAATGAGGCACAGGAATGCGCCCTATCTTTTTGATGGAGCTCATTCCTGCCCTGTGGTTTTGTCATAGGGCAGTGCAGCAACATTCCTTGCAGCGCTGTCCAGCATCAACACCTTCTGAAATGAGGCCCCGAGTGTTTGCTCCATTTTTAAGACCACCTATTTTCCAGTCTTAAAAAAACTGCCTCTAACTGGAGTTAGAGGCAGTTTTTTTGGTTTTGCACCATACAAGAAATTCCTTGTAAATATCGCGAAGCCGGGTTAGCGGCTGTTTTTGCACGGGAATGCCTACCTTGCATCTCATTTTTGTTAAGTCCCACTAACAGAACTGGCGAACCAAAAAACACACTTTTACTGGGAAAACTGCTGCTAGCTGTGGTTAGTGGCAACTTGTAAATCCGGCAATAAAAAAAGCAGCTGTAACGTCAAAAATGTGAAGCTAAGGCAGCGTTATCTCCTTGTACATATGCCCCAAAAGTGTCCTTGATACCTATTTTTCACTTTTTACATTTTACCAAATGAATTGCCATATACCCCGTCCACCATGAAAATCCATTGCAAGGCGCAGCTCAGTTATTGGTTCTGGGTACCACGGATTCTTGGTCAACCTAAAAGTCCTATATATCACCACAACAAGAAGGGTCCAGCAAACGTAACGGTATAGTGTTTTAAGAAATATGCCATAGTTAGAAGTTACTGGTGAAAAGTTGGCACAAATGGCTGTTTTTCAACTCAATTTCCATATTTTTTTATTTCAACTGTTAGTTTCTATATGAAAACCTTGAAGGAGCTACACAAATGAACCCTTGCTAAAATTAGAATTGTGTCTACTTTTGTGAAATATATAGCTTCCCGGGATCCACTATTGCTTTTATACCCATTTCTACCACTAACTGGAAGGAGATTAAAAGCACAAAAAATAGTAAAAATAGGCTATGTCCCAGTTGTCGTGTAGTTCCTAAGAATCCCCAAGACCTGCACAATTTGGAGGACCTAACCTAAGGTCTTGGTGCCCCAACCACTTACAGACAGCCCCACAGGATATGTCAGCCGTTAGACCAGCTAGCTCTACAGTGCCACAACCACTCAACTGTATCTTACAGTAGTGTAGGTAGTCTCTGGCAACCACTGAAAATGACAACCCTGATTCCTCAGGGATTGTGGAAAACAGTACAGTACTTTTCGCTCAGTCACTCGTGCTCACTTACTCTCAGAAAATACAAAGGATGGCGATTAGGACGTTTCAATAAGAATTTATGTGTCCAGCGTCAGTCTTGTGTAAAACATATCTACTGCAACAATCAGGAGACAGAAGCGTACAAAAGAGATTGCAAGTACCAAGATAGTAAATAGTAGATACCTTTCTACCATAGTGCTAATAAGATGAACTTAAGCAGTTCAGATAAAAACAGTAGCACTTGCATATTCCTAAAATGTGCACCCTAAGTACTTTGCCTAAATGTACCTAGCCTAGATATGGATGTGTAGCCGCACACCGCCAGCACCACCAGCTTTTGCCCCACGGAGGGGGACTACACCTTCCAGACTGCTCTGTGGGCCGCCGCAGCTGACAGCAATACACACCAGGGGGCGCATAAAGCTCCTTGCGGCTCCCGCTTTGCGGGACCCGCACATCGCCAGCACCACCAGCTTTTGCCCCATGGGGGGGGTCTACACCTCCCAGACTGCTCTCTGGGCCACGGCAGCTGTCAGCAATACGCACCAGGAAGCGCATATAGCTCCTTGCGGCTCCCGCTTCGCAGGACCCGTACAACGCCAGCACCACCAGCTTTTGCCCCACGGGGGGGACTACACCTCCCAGACTGCTCTCTGGGCCGCCGCAGCGTCAGCAATATGCGCCGGGAGGCGCATAAAGCTCCTCGTGGCTCCTGCTTCGCGGGATGCGCACGGGCCAAGGCCGGGCCCATCCTTGCCCGTCAGTAACCGGAAGAGGCCAGACAGGGCCACCACTCTAACATCTACAATGGGTAAGCGGAAACAATTATGTAGCCAAGAACAGGGGGGAATAAAAGCAAAAATGCCAAGAACGTCTGCGTCTATTATATCTTATCTAGCCTCGGCGGTGGGAGCCTTAAACAAGAAAATCGCTAACGCAGAAAAGGAATTGGGTCTGGGTACGAGCCATGAGCCAGATGAGGGGAACGCTATACCCGACCTTGTTGCAAAAATCCCTGTTCCCTTGGAACTCATGGTATTGTTAACGACTACGTTAGTCGCGCAGGATGCCCTAACTCATGATGTTGTTCAAACTGGGGAAATGGGCGACGCTACAAAAAATCCTTTGCCTGTGCAGGAAATGACTCAAAAAGGGCAGTCCCTGGGACTCGCTGGGAAAAGGAAATCCACCAGAAAAATGTGTAAACGGGATAAAGGCCTGAAAAAAAGTAACTTTATCCAAGGGAATGCTGTGAGTGAAAACATAGACTTGACAGTTCGGAAAGTGGTGGAGGAGATTTATAACTCTCGATTGGAATCTGCCCTGACAAGCATAGCTAGAGATATCATTGATATTTTGAACACTTGTGTTGCTATTTTGAAACAATTTAAGCGTTTTGTCTCCTTTTTAACAGCTTCAAGACCCTTGCATGTTTCTCCTAGTCCAATTATGCTCCCTAAAGCCCAACTAGAGACCAGGCTATGTTCTGGTGATGACAATACGGGTGGTCTAATAATTTCTCCATCACGAGTAAGAGCAGACTCAGGTCTTATGGAGAGAGTGGGGGTTTATTAGGGCCCCCTTGGGAGTGGGGGAACTCCAGCCATCGCGACAGGAATGCTGTGGGTATGACGGGTAATGCTCAGACCCTGGCTACCAGGGAGCCCCCCTCCTCTCATGAGAGGCTTGTAAAACCCAATTGCTGTAGTCTTATTCTTCCCCCAGAAGCGACCCGACTGGTTGCGGTCCTCGTAAGTGTACCACCACTTGGTGCTGAATCCACCCCGCCCCTGCTACCAAAAGCCCAAAAAGTGTGTGAACAGTATTGTACTGGAAATACTAAGATTTCTTCTAGCATTATAATGGCCAGACGGGTGGGGTGGCTAGGTAATTACAGGAAACAAGTTGAAGGAGACTGTATTATTGTTAATTTTAACAAACGAGGTGCAGCTGAGACTATTTTGGGATGCCTCGGACCTGGAGAAGTCGAAGGGGGGTATCAGAGCCCTGCCATTGGGTTTTTTTTATCCCCAGTAAGACGCCCGGCTATTTTTGCTAAAACTCACTCAGAGGTAGATGCGAGGAGGCCTTATCAGTCTCTTCAAAGTCATGGTGAAATTAATAATTCTGAACTTCATCCACAAAGTTCTAGTGTCAGAGACATATTGGTTCCGAAAACTCTTTATATGCAAACAGGCCCCGTAGGGGTGGGCTCAGCTCTATCAAATAGATTCTCTCCACTATCCCAGCTAGATGAGAATGACTGACTAGAGACACCCCATGATTGTTTACCTGATTCCAGCCATAAACTCCAGACTACTGATACAGAAGTTGCCCCTAATTGTAGTATTATTAGCTAGAACATTGCGAGGCTCAGATGTAAAAGGGATGATCCTAGTTGGCTTAAGTTTATAAAAAATATGACATTATTGCCCTTCAGGAGACTTGGGAGAGGGAGAGCAACGTTTGGTTGGATGGGTTTAAAACTTATTGCTCACTCGCACATCCTACTTTGGCAGGTAGAGCTAAGGGGGCTTAGTGCTCCTTTTTTCCCTAAAGTTAAAAGGGTCCTTAAAGTTGTTGGAGGTAAGCTCCCATAATTGTTTGTTAGTAGAACTAAGCACCCCCAATCATCCTAAAATATTACTAATTAACTTTTATAACTCTGGGGAATGTGATTCTAGAAATTAACACCATTCTTATCTGAAATGTTTTTTAGAAGCTTATAGATCAAAGCTGTCCACTTTTTACTATACCATACTTATGGGCGTTTTTAATGGTAATTTGTGTGATTTCAATTGCCATATTGACGATCATTTGGGCCCTGATTATTCCATGTCACCCCATTTTGAGCACACGCTTAAGGGGGAGGCTCGGGAGGATCTTCTGGTAGGAGTCAACCTCTTCGAAACTTGGTTTCCACAATCTATCTGAGAGGGTACTGACATTTAAGGCCAGGTGGAGGGACACTATTATTGATTATATATTTTCTTCCCCCTCAATGCTAGCTAGTGTTTTATAACGCTAGGCTGTCTCCCTTTAGTAACCATAACCCAGTAACTCTTGAATTAAACAAAGACATGGATCTTCTGTGCTCTCTGGGCAGGAACATGGGAGTCAGCCATGTGGCAACTAGTGACCAAGGAAGGAGGCTCAAATTGTCAAAGGTAATCCCTGAATCCTTTTTTGCTAATTTATGTATGAAGGCTAAAGATGTTATTGTAAAATGTGCGGACTGAGGTGATTAGAGACTTCGTGGCCAGGTTGCAACTGACCTGACTGTTACAACTAAGCCCAGACTTAATTCAGGTGAAAGGTGGTTTGACGCAAACTGCTCTAGGGCCCATCGAAATCTAGTACAAGCCCTGAAAAATAAAGAAAGAGACAGAGAGAAGATAGTTAGTCTCAGGAAGCATTATAAGCTAGCGGTATATACCCGCAAAAATTAGATCAAATCAGAGGCCTAGAATGCTCTATTGTCTGTTGAAATCCTAAAGGATAGTTCAAAGTTTTGGGCTATTGTAAATACCCCTTCATTCTCGGGTCTAGAGAAAGATATCCTGGAAACTAATATCCCAGAGGAGCAGTGGTTATTGCACTTTAAGAGTATTTACGGTTCAATGAGGTCCATGATCCTTTTTTAGCTTAGGATACACATGGTGACTTACCTTTTTTGGTTTTTGAAGAGGTGGACATTGAAAAGGCAATAATGGATACAACCAGTAATAAGGCACCTGGCCCCGATTGTGTCCCCGGAGACCTGTATAAGGGTGAGCCTGAATTTTGGGCCAAGAATTTAGCAAATGTGTTTAATGCCTCAGTTGTCCAGGGGTTCCCTGGATACTGGTCCCTGTCTACCATTATACCAGTATTTAAAAAGGGACTGAGAGGGGATCCACGGTGCTACAGACCAATATCATTGATTGATTCTGCCGTCAAGATTTTAGGTAAAGTGATCTTGGTGAAAGTCACGGATTGGGTAAATGGTAATGGGGTTTATCCAATCTTCAGTACAGTTTTAGACAAGGCAGAAGCACCATGGACCAGTGCCTTCATTTATATTTATAGACAGGCAAATACACCGTAGACAAAAAGGTTCCCTGCTAATGGCTTTTATGGATCTCTCCTCAGCATTCGATCTGGTAAACGGATCGAAGCTCTGGTCTATTTTACTTGATATGGGTATTGATCCATGTTTGGTTTATTTTCTAGCAGATTTACATCGGGACCTTTTAGCAGCTGTTAGGGTTACTCAGGACGGCAAATGCACTAGACACTTTAAATCAGGTAGAGGCGTCCGCCAGGGTTGTATACTGGCACTGTTACTTTTTACCCTTTACATCAACGCCCTAGATAAAACCCTTGATCAGGCCAGCCTGGACATCCCACATGTAGGAAATAGAACCATCCTGGTCCTCCTTTAGGCGGATGCTGCCATGTTATTATCCCGAACTTCCATAGGTCTTCAGAGACTCTTGGACGCATTTGGGATCTATATGAAATCCCTGGACTTGCTGCTAAACATGTCAAAATCACATGTCAAGACAATGGGCCAAAGAAATAGAAAAGTTAAAACTTTCTCATGCAACGGAGCTGAGGTGTCCAGAGTGACTGCCTTTACATATCTGGGGGTTTTATTCGAAGACAGATGTTCCTGGGTCCCCCAATTCAAAGCTAAAAAGAATATAGTAGTTAGATTGTCGTCAGCTCTACTGGGCTTCTCACAGTGATTGGGAGCCAGGCCTTTTGAAGCAATTCTTGCCATTTACAGATCTAAATGTATGGCTATTGCTACATATGGCTCTGCCATTTGGGGATATAAACAATCGGCAGGGGTGCAGTTGGCCGAAAATAAATTCTTACGTACCCTTCTGTCCGTGCCCCAATCAACCCCAACTTTTGCTATTCACCAGGAATTGGGGTTGGGTTATGTGACTGACTTGTTGAGATTGGCACCCTTGGTTTGTTGGATGAAAACTTGGCTCAACCCAGAGATAACTTTGAACCACCAGATCTTAAGGGACTGTGTTGCCCTAGATAAAGCCAGCAGCATTCCGTGGCTGTCTTATGTTAAGGGTATTTTTTTTAAACTAGGGCGACCTGATTTCTATAATGCTCCAGAAGGGATTAAAAAAGATGATGTAAAATGGGTGAAATCACAATTCTTTAATTTTTTTAGGCTGGTACGGGAGGAACAGGAGATACAAAAACCTTTGGTTAGGGCCCATTGCCTAATAAATTCTTCGCCATCAATAGAGCCCTATTTGAGAATCATGACTAAGCCCTACCATTGCTGGCTCTTGACTAGGTTCTGCTTTAACTTAATTCACTTTTCGCTGGGTAACCTTCCTGAATGGCGTAAATTACCGGAAATAGCCCTGTGTGACTTCGACAATTTCTCACCTCAGGACGCAATGCACTTTATTACGTTTTGTGATTTTTACAATGACATTTGGAGGAAGTTTCTAACCCCTCTTCTGAGGGGGAAAAAGCTTCTTACAGGTCAGACCAGCCTTAATGTATCATCAATTGCTAGATGACACATGGAATATATTTAACATTGCTAGTTTCCTTGTTGCTGCTGTCCGCCTTAGGAAAAAAAGATTTCTTATGACTAATGTTATATAAACTTTTCAATTTTCATTTTATTGCCATCGTTTTTACTTGATATCTTTTAAGTCTTGATGAATTACAGATTTTGTGTAAGAATTTTATACTTTTTATGTTGCCCATTTGTATTGAAAGATTTTATTTTGCTTTCTGTGTTGTGTATTGTACTTTTATGATTTTAATTAATCGAATAAAGTGGTTTGACTGACTGACTGACTGATGTATGTGTAGCATGTACATGCGTATATGTAGCCTAGAAACCCATAGGGAAGAACCAGCCCCCTCACCTGATGGTTGAGAATGAAGGACCCCATCTCTCCTACCAGGAGGACACCCCACAAGGGAAACCACTGCTTGTCAAAGATTAAGTATGCTGGACCCTGTGTCAGCTTGGAAGGGATTCTCCTCTAGTTTGAAGGGGTAATAAGGGTATTATATACTAGAGTGGTCTCTCCAAGGTTTTTTTAAGAGTCAATGGCCCACATGCATCATTGTTACATTTTGCACTTCCTAATTTGCGAAAAATAAGGAATCGCAAATTAAGAAGTGCAAAATGCTATGCATCATTGTTTTCTGTATTCATTTGGGATTCGGTAAAAATCGCAATTTTTACCGAATCCCAAATGAATACCGAATTCTTAAGTGCATTTTCGCAATTCCTATTGATTCCTATGGGCCAAAAGGCCCATAGGAGTCAATGGGAAGGCATCAGCAAATTGCGAGTGGCACTTTGAAAATTTCATGGGTGCAGGGGGGGGTCCAAAGGACCCCCCCATGCACCCCTGAAATGTATTTTTCGCATCATGTTTCACACACACATGTCCTAAGGACATGTGTGTGTGAAACATGAATGTAGAAAAAAAACCATTTGCAGCATTTTAAACACTTTTTCCAAATTTACTGAGTGGTTCAACCACTCGGTAAATTTGGCACCCTAATTGCGACTTTGCACTTGTGAAAGTAATGATGCATTGCTTTTAAGAAATCGCACATCTGCGACTTCTTAAAAGCACCCGCAATTTTAGAACTCGCAACAATGTTACGAATTCTAAAATTGCTTCATGCATCCCAAAAAGCACTTTTGCATTCGCAAACGGCCGATTTTAAGTAATCGCACCGTTTGCGACTACAAAAATGCTTGATGCATGTGGGCCAATATGTTTTGAAAACATCACAACTGTTTTTCCAAACAAATGCGATCATGCACAGCTGGCTGTTAGCCAAGGATGACAAAAGTGGTGAATCTTATACAGAATAATTATACCATGCCTGAGGACATGTTTATGTATGTCAGGTACAGGGATTATGATAGAATACCGAGAGCCTGAAGTCGAAGAGACAGGCGCAAGCTTCTAGGTAAAAGGTCACCTATTCAGAACCATTATTGTCGAGTGGATGGGACAATGTAGGTAAAATGGGGTATACATGAAAGGACTATTCTAAAGGACATGACATGTTAAAATGCCAAAACTGTGTAGAAAATGTTGGTTTACTGACAAACGCCTGCATGTCTCTAAAAGCTGGGAAGATGGTGATTACAGCACCACAATTCATTTGTTGATACCATTTTCATGAAAAAAACAGGTGCTTTCTTCTGCAGCACTTTTCCCCATTTAAGAAAAAAATGTTGCTCTATTTTGGCTAATTTCTGGGTCCCCTCCAGGGGAATCCACAAACCCTGGATACCTTTGAAATCCTCTGGATGTTGGAACGAAAGGACACAAATTTTGCGGGGATACGTTATGTGGACAAAACGTTGCAGGGGCCTAAGTGTGAACTAACGCAAATAGCCAAAAAAAGGCTTAGCACAGGGGAAGCCAAGCAGCGAAGGGGTTCATACTTCATATGATGCATTTGTATTGTTTAAGAAAAAACCTTTCAACTTTCTCGGACAGAACAGATAGATGCATGAGTTGTTCACAAAAACATCTTTAACAGACACATGCCCAGTTGCTTTGGGCTTGGTGCATTTCAATGCACATGTTTCATATTTATGTGAATACTTTTCAAAAACGTTATATAAAATTATTTAATCATAACCCAAATTTTGCATTCACCCTCATGTTATCCTAAAGGTGTATGGTCCTTAGTTATCTGATGTGCCATATAACAACGTGGGATCAATTGCTTTATAGCAAAATATGATCCTGGTACATAATGTTTATTAAGGGGAATGCCGGTCATATCAGTTCACCATAGGGAAACAATTATTTTAGTCTTTATGTAATATGTACTATGTACAGCCTATAAATGCACTGGTCATGACATTTTCATGGTGTAGCTTCCATGACCCACAGAGGGCTTTGTCTGCCTCCTTGCTGTCCTGGATTTCAATTCAGCGCCCTTACCTGTTAACCCCTCCACACTCAAAGTATCCATTAATACTTTCGATTCCAAATAAGTCTAATGTGATGAGCAATTTCTCCTCCCAGGATTTTAAATGCATCTGTGTTGCCATAGCCCCCTACTTGTACCGTGGCACAATGGCACGTATCGGTTTTTTAAGAACATTTTCATTGTATCACTTTTTGACTTCACCCTCGACACGAGGAAATGACGACACTGCATCCCCTTGATCAGAGATTTTCAGCCAAAGCTTGGCAGGGATAGTTGTTGGTGTTTTCAGCATCAAATAGCTCAGAAAACGAATATGATGCTTAACAATTCCATCCATAATTGCCTCAAGTTATAGGCTAGAACATTTGCATTTGCGTACCCTAGTAGGTTCCATGATGCTAATATGTTATCTTCTGGTAACACGAGATGAGCTCTGTGGGAGGATGGATGAGAATTATGTCACCAGACTTTGAATCCTTATCCAGCATTAAAAATGGCTACCTTCTCCCTTCAAATCGTGCCTGGTCATCTGGTAATGGATTTTCCTTCACTCTACAGAAGCTATAACACATCAGATGTAAGTCTTTTACCAGTAATATACTGATAGACAGTACACCAAGGGCTCTGTTGGTGACAATGTAGTAATTTCTTACTATTTTCTGCACGCATATGATTTGTTGAATGTGCTAAATATTACAACTGATCAAAATCTCAGAAGCAATTTTTACTGGGTGCGATATTTACCACGTATTTATCAAAAAGAGGACAAAGTTCCTAGATCAGGGTACAAAAGTCACCCATAGTTCAAGGTGCAAACAGTCACCAACAAGGGTGCAAAAGTCACCCATGTATCAAGGTGCAAAAAGTCACTAACAAGGGTGCAAAAGTCACCCATGAATCGGGGTGCTAACATGGGTGACTTTTGCACCCTTGTTGGTGACTGTTTGCACCTTGAACTATGGGTGACTTTTGCACCCTGATCAAGGAACTTTGTCCTCTTTTTGATAAATAGATTTATATTAGGAGCATGGACACTGGACCTTTATAGCTCCTTGGTCCCCCTTCTTTGTTTAACATATTTACCACGTACAAATGTTTTCCGCACGTGTCAAATACCAATTTTGTGGGAGTGCGAAAAAAACGTATTAAAGCGCAAAAATTATTTTGCGTCAGTTTTGATTGGATCAAAAATTCTCGCAAAATATAGTAACAACTTTATTGTTGCATATTAAGCTCATCTATGCAAACAATGTGAATAGAGTTTCAGAACACCTGTACCAGAGCGATTTTGATACTTTATCATAAATCCCAATAGGACGTCTGATGTACATAAAGGAGAAGATGCATGCCATTTTTCATAAATACAGGTAATAGACACCACAACATTTGTCAGCCTCCAACAAAATAAAATATGTATGTCTACTGCTTTGTCCAATTTTACTATAAACCTCAGAATAATATGTTTTAATACGTTAGTGACCCAAAAGCTGAAATGCAAACGACTATTGTACTATTCAAAGCTGTGGATATTGTGGTCTCTCACCAAAGTAACAGAAAACTCTTTGACATGCCTACCCACACACATTTCCTCAATATAATTGTTTAGCATAGCTGGAGATAGTTCAATATCTCACAGTCCTTTGTTAAAGAAAAAAAAGAGCAAATGAACTTGTTGTCACTCAGTAAGATTAATTTACCATTAATAGGTTATACTGACAACTGGACTGCATTAAAATGTCAACATACATTTTTCAAATGTTCACTCAGCACAACATCCCTAATAGCATATTTTAGCATTACAATTGCAAACTGGCAGAGGCAATAATTGTTGTTCATGTGTTGATAGCATCACATTGTTCTCCAGGAGCATTTTTCTTCCTTCCATTCAAGCATCATTGCCACTTTGCCTGCCTTTTATTGTCACATTCCTTAGCATATGTGATTGCGAGTGCTTTTCGGATACATAAGCAATGACTCGTGCCTTCCTATTTTTAAAATGCATCTGCTCCTCCTCTTATCTCCAGGGATTAGCATACCTGCCACTTGCATTGCGCATTCTGTTAAAACTGTGTCATGATAGGCATTTCTCATTGAACAGTAAAATCTAATTTGCTGTCAGTACTTTCCACTGTTTGCCTCTTTCCATTCAGTCAATAACCTTTTTCTTCACTTTTTGAACATGCCATGGTTCATCCTCCAGTTATCCTCCCAGTAAGTTGTAGGGGCTGGCAAGTAGTAAATAGAACTCACACGATTTAATGGGCATTTTGGCACTTTGATCATATTGCTAAAGGTTGTTCAGCATTTGTTGTAAGACCAAGTCAGACTCCTGTTGAGATTAGAGACCAACAGGGCACAGTCTGTTGTCGAATCTTGTTTCTTTAGGAGTATATTTGTCTGAACTCCATTTGTCAGACTGTGCAGGATTTTGCTCTTTTAGACCCAGAAATCATCATGGTTAAGTGCGTGTGGTTGTCTGTGGTAATATACTACTCATTATGCATCTATAACAACCAAGAGAGAATACTGGCTCTTGACCAATGTTTTCTGTATAAACTTCTCTTGGCATGACTCGCTGGAGAGGTCACCCATCATAGGAACGTCTTTCTTTCAAAGGTACTTATACCACAGTAAACCAATCCAAGATAGGAGAAGGCAGCCAATCATATGTTTTGACATACTGGCATGATTACATACATGTTTTACTAGAACATTTTATATTACTTCAGTGATTATACTCCTTTTTTTCTAGCCTGACCTCCCCCAACCCGCAACACTGCTGGTGACACACTAGAAATATATAGCACAATGTATTCAAAATCTTTGCTACCATAAATAAATTGCAATATATATCAACACATGAATATTCACATTTTATAAACAAGAGGACAAAAGAAAAACACCCGACCACACCAAAACCATCCCCCCTGAAGGTGCTCGGTGCAAAGGACCACATGAAAAAGGTATCTCTCTAGAACTGGGGCTCCCTCCTTGAGATACCTTCAAAACCACTCTATTAGGGGGGCCCAGATTCTCAGGCCCTTGTGTCGTGCATGTATGTAGCTTTTTCTAAATTATAGACTGTCAAACCTGAGCCAACCATTGTTGGAACCCCAGCGGTTTAGGGTCCAACCACAAAAAAGCAATGCAAAGCGTTAAGATTGTCAGTGATAAAAAAATCAAATCACGTCCATATTCTGGCCGATCTATCTCTTAAACGCCTAATAATATTACATCTGGTGATAGCACTACTTCTAAATTAAGTTCCTCCCAAAGAAACCTTGATATGTCTTTTTTCAAATTTTCTAGCTCACCACAAGCAGCAAAAATATGAACAATGTTTGCTTCATGTAGTGGACATCGAGGGCAACATGATCCTTTACCCTCTCCCCATTTAAAAAACGGATCCAGTGTATAAACAAGAAGAAACAGGTCTTATTAAACCTTGCTTATAGTCGATCAGACATTAAAATAGATTGTAAAAATGTTCTATCTGTTATTCCTACCTTATCTTACCACTTCTCAGAGTGTTTATCCATATAATCAGTTATGACCGAATTGAAAAGCCCATAAATTTCCCCAATTGAGCGTTCTCTTACACCTAATAATCTTTCAATAGTCTCAGATATTGCAAATCCAGCAGAGCAACACCCTTTTTGCAGAAAAAAACTCTCACTTGCAAATATTATTTTTAAAAACCTTCCACCCGATATTAAATATATTTTTCAAATCATCAAAAAGATTATACCAGAAGAGGAAAAACCTCTACTTGAACCTAATTACTCATAAATTGATCTCTAAAAATCTCTGGTAAATTTAGATTATTAGCCAGGCACGTATAAAAGCTTAACTTGCAGATCGCTAATATTCTACGCACAGCACTCCATAGCATGTGTGCTCCATGGAAGATCTTAAAACATACTTTTTAGTAATAACTGTCATTTAATTGTCGCAATAGACATCCTCATGCCTCTTTTCCGATTACAAGTTCAAACAAGGAGACTACTTGTTCTATTTCCCCACAATCAAAATCTTCTTGTAACAACACTCAGCTGTGCATCAGTGGAGTGGCCCAATAATACAATTTCAAATCAGGGAACATCAACCCTCCTCTGTCTCTGGGTAATGTAAGAATTTGAATTTCCTTCTGGGTCTAGAGTAAGCCCAGACAAAGCGAGAAAATATATTTTCCATTGTCTTAAACCACTGGGTTGAAAACTCTAAAGGAATGGACCGGAAAAAGACAATCATGATAACATTACATCTACCCTCTAAGGATAAATGCAGATTATTTACTCAGCCGAGATCTTGTTTAATTTTTTTCATAATGGTTTCTTTTAGACCTGGCAGCCTTGGCGTGGGTTTCCCCTGTAGTTTCCCCTGTATTTTTTGCCTTTGCTGCCTGTATTTTTACTGTGTGATAGATCTCGTTTTGCTCATCTAGATACTTTGGGCACTTTGCCACTGCTGTTCAATGCCAAAGTGCAAGTGCTCCCTTAGTAAATTGTTATTATATATTGGTGTTTTCATGATTGGTTTATTTGGTTTACTATTAAGTCCCCAGTACAGGGAACCTTGTGTGCCTAAGGCCTGCAAACTGAATGCTTCTAGTGGGCTTGCAGCACTGATTGTGCCACCCACATAAGCAGCCTTCAAACAAGGTCTCAGGCCTGCATGCAGTCTAGTACTGCAATGTCGACCTGGCAGGGGCACCCACTTGCCAGGCCCTAACCTTCAATGTTCTTACATGTGCGTCACCCCTAAGGTAGGCCTAAGGTACACCTGTGGGCAGGGTGCAGTGTATGTGGAAGGTAGGACATGCCCTGGTGTGTGTGGCATGTCCTGATAGTGAAATAATGCCAAATTCGTTTTTCACTACTGTAATGCTATCCGCACCACAGCACAGAATGGGGAGTTTTCTCATAACATCATATGAGTATTACTGCCCATGGGAACAAGATAGGAAAATAAAGTTTGATATGCCTGAACTCAGAATGTTAAGGTGCATGTTTTAGTGAGGGTGATTTTTACATTCTGGGTTTGAAAATACCAATTTTAGAAAGTAGGTATGTTCGTGCCTAACCCTCCAGTGTGCCTCTGCTATTGACTGTCTGGCTTTTGAGAGACAGGGGCTGGGGATGTGCATTCTGTTCAGCCAGCCACTTGGGAGGTTGAGGTGTGCCCTGCCTTTCCAAGGTGAGTCAGGGCTAGGCTGAATAGAAGTGGGATGTATTCAGAGTAGGGGGAGGAGATTTCTTTCACACCTGAATGGGCCCGGTCTGCCGAGGACAGTGCTGTCTCCACCTCCTACCAGGAAGCTGCACCAGAGAAGACAGAACTGGTTTTGGCTGGGTAAAGAGCTTCTTAGCCACAGAGAACAAAGCGTTTTGTATTATAAAAAGAGGGGCCTAATCCAGACTTATAGATCACTTCTGGGAATCAAAGAAGAACCTTTGCAAAGGAGAAGAGCTGGAGAAACTGAGAAGTTTGCTGTTTGGTGTCTGGCGTTGGCTTCTAGTGGCTACTTTCTGCGAAGGAAAGGAGAAGGACTTTGCTGTGTGCTGTGTCCTCTGCTTGAGGAAGATCTCCAAGGGCTTGAAATAGAGCTTGCCTCCTGTTCTGGAGACTCAGAGACACAAAGACTTCACCCCCAGTCTCCCCATAACTCTTTTGCTTGGAGTTCTGACCTGCTGAGATGTGCCTTCCAGTGTTCTGGACCTCGGCAGGTTGTTTTGGAGCTGGAAACTGCAAGAACTGTGAAAATCGATGCATCACCTGTTTCTGGTGCATTGCAGTGGTGCGAGCACAATTTTCTGATGCATCATCACTGCTAAAGAATCGGCATAGCGCCTGCTCGCTGCTGAAGTGTCTGCCTTGTGACAAATCCTGTGCACCTATCTCTGGCGTCCAAGATCACCGCACTCATTCTGACTCAGTCCCTGTTGTGGATGAACCGACGGATCAAGGGGAGCAGCTGAAATCGTCACAGCACATTCCGGGTCTTCACGCATCTTACTGGATTGTTAAGCATTGCATCAAAGTGTCAAGTCTGTAGCATCGTAGCGCGTCGAGTAAGAAACCGACGTGTCACTTACGCACGCATTATGAAACCGACGCAGCACCTCCTCTCCGGTAAGGAATCGGCACATCACCTCCCCAGAACAACAGTAATGAACCACCACATCACCTCCCCTGGAACAAGGAACCAATGCATCACCTTCCATGAGTTAAAGGAACTGACGCATGACCTTCCCTGTGAGCCATTTTTCTTGCATTTTTTGATGCATCCAAGGTACTTTGTCTAATGTCGCATCCAACATTTTCTTGGAACAGAACTATTTCTACCTTTTATATTTAGTACTGTATTGTGTATTTTTGTCATTTTGGTCTTGTTTTGTTTTAGATAAAGATTACTTATTTTTCTAAACTGGTGTAGTGTTCATTTGTTTTGTTTTCACTGTGTTACTGCATGCATGCACAAATGCTTTACACACTGCATCTGAGATAAGCCTGTCTGCTCGTGCCAAGCTACCAAGGGGGTGAGCAGGGATTATTTTAGAAGTGCATCCCCCTTACCCTTACTAAGAAGAAGGGTCCCTACTTGGACAAAGGTGCAAACCCTTGCCAACTACAGACCCTCATTTCTAAAAGTTTCCATTATATTGCTAACAATATTATCCATTTTACACATCATACTAACACCCAGGTATGTTGCTTACCAGGCAACCCGGCTGTCAGTCATCTTAATTCCTTCATTAATAACAATCTGGGTTTTATTTTTATTTAAGGCATAAACAGAGAGTCTCACAAATTGTCCAGCATCCACTTACACTGCCTTAAGAGCTGTTATCGGGTCAGAGTTTACAAGGGCAATGTCGTTGGCATAAGCAAGGGTTTTCGTCTCCAACCTGAATCAGTAAAATTGCAGCATTGCTCTGCAGTCTACGTATAAAGGGATCTGTATAGATTGTAAACAATAATGCAGAACATGGACAACCTTGCCTAGTACCCCGTGAAATCACAAATGTCTCAGACAAGACCCCTTTCACAACTACCCTGACCACCTTAGAGCCACAGGGTCCCCTCTAACACCGGTAGCATCAAACAGCGAAATAACCCTTTGGATGTGGTTGGTTGTTGATCTTCCGGGGATAAACTTGTGTTATTACTTCAAAATAATTACATGGATAATTGGTGCTAGCCGAGTAGCCTAAACTTTGGAGTAGATTTTGTAATCACCATTGATCAGGGTTATTGGACGGTAAGAACACAGTCCAAGTGCTAATTTGTTTTTTTGGGGAAAAACTACCATTTTTGCAGGGGACTAAGAGTTTGCAGACCGACCTGCCATAAACATTTGCGCAAATAACTTGTTCATACAATCCTTGCGCTGGGGAGCAAATGTACGATAAAATTCCATCGGGATACAGTCAATGCTCATAGCTTTACCCCCGCAAGGCTATTCAATATAAGCAAAACCACAACCCACTGTGGAGAACCATCTAGTTGTTCCTGATCCTCAGTGGAGAATTTCACACACAGAATTAGATCTAAATATTCCCTGGACCGATTACATTCCCACCACAGGGTCCCCTGTAACACTGGTAGCATCAAACAGTGAAATAACCCTTTGGATGTGGTTGGTTGTTGATCTTTCGGGGATAAACCAGTGTTATTGCACCAAAATAATTCTATGGATAATTGGTGCTAGCCGAGTAGCCAAAACTTTGGAGTAGATTTTGTGATCGCCATTGGTCAGGGTTATTGGACGGTAAGAACACAGTGCAAGTTCTGATTTGTTTTTTGGGGGGGAAAACTAAAGTTTTTGCAGAGGACCAAGGGTTCGGAGGCCTACCTCGCCTAAACATTTGCTCAAATAACTTGTTCATACAATCCTTGAGCTGGGGAGCAAATGTACAATAAAATTCCATTGGGATACAGTCAATACCCATAGCTTTACCCCCGCAAAGCTATTCAATATAAGCAAAACTTCTACCCACTGTGGGGAACTATCTGGTTGTTCCTGATCCTCAGTTGAGAATTTCACACACAGAATTAGATCTAAATATTCCCTGGACAGATTACATTCCCCTCATGTTAGCCATATACAAGGATTGATAATATTGTTTAAATGCTTGCCTGATTTTAACTGAATCAGTTACTCAATGTAACACTGTGCCATTGATCTCCCAGAATGTATTTAGCATAGTCTCTTGTCTGGTTCGGATAGCAAGGTGATGGCCCATCTGTTCACTATATTCATAAGCTTTCTGCTTCCAAGATACCAATTTATCTGAAGCTTTTTTCACAAGAATTTCTGTAATAGCAGATTTGGCAACAGCCTCCCTTATTTTCCCCCCGCCCAGATCACCCTCAATTGAGTGGCGGTGACCAAGCCCTCTTCTGCAGAGGCTAAAACAACCTGAAGGTCCTGTAAAATGTGTCTGCCTTTCTTATTATAATTCAAGGAGAACTTCAATGTGTCCCCTCAAAATCCCACCTTCATAGCATCCCAAACCATATCTATAGATGTGCTCCCTAAATTATCCCCTAGGAAAATAGGGATCCACTGCATCATCCTGGACATCTCCTTCGGTTTAAGGTTAGTGCCCTCTAATTCTGCAAATAACGGGTTATGATCTGAAGGAATATGTGGTGCTTTTTCTATAGTACATCCATGAGTTAGGGAGCTAGACACAAAAACATAATCCAATTGAGCATGCAATAAATGAGGAGTGGAAAAAAAAGTAAACATGGGGCCAAAAGACTTCAAAGAATTCCAACTATCAACCAAACCATGATCATGACACAGGCTACCCAATGCCTGGAATATTTTTGGTTTCCTCCTGGAGTACCACAAACCTTCTTCCAAAGACCAATCACTCAGTAAATTGATTTTAAAATCTCCACATAAAATATTAAGCAGAGGCCAAAGCACTCATTTCTTAGTAACAAATTAAATTACTCCTGGATCATCCACATTGCTACCATACATTGAGCATATACACATTTTTCCCCTGAGCATGTTTGACATTCAGTCATAACCCAGCAGCTGAACTTATCAGCCTGCGTCCGGGTAAAATACAACTCACTCCCACGAGCCAAAAAATCCACTCCCTGCATCCGTGCACTTTGTGTTGTCACACCCTTCAAAGTATAGCTCAGAGATTTTAACAAATGCTGTTGTGCACCTTCAATGTGGGTCTCTTGCAACCCAACTGCTACTTTCTGTCTTTTTTTAACATCATTAAGTCCACAAATGTTGATGGTTGCAATACGCAAGTCACCCATACCAAATCTGTAAAATTGCCTGCACACTCACACAGCTACTCCAGTAAAACAAAATATATTGCCACAAACACATCATATAAGACCTAACTAATAAACAATTTTGCCACTTTCCCTCCCCACCAGTGTGTGGTTTACCCCCTTCCAAACTCCCACCCACAGCCAAAATTAAGGCAATCAGTCCCTGACCTGAGCCTGAACGAGGACATTTGGTGCTATCCCATCGCCACCCTTCCCCCCTACCCCGTCCAACCCATTAATCAGGCTACACCATTGAACATGAATCAAACTAAACTGCCATGAACTCTCCCTTATTTAGTGTTGAAGCCCCTGCACAAAATGGCGCGGAGCGAGGAGCTACCTAAGTCGTCCTCTTCCGCTGTACCATGAGCAAAATCAGGTTTAGAGATACAAGATAGTCCATCAACATTTCTTCTGACATTAGGATGTGCCAAGTCATACACAGATTGCCATAATAAAAAATTCCCAAAGTACACCAACACTGCGCATGGTCAAACCTAATCACTGGTGGATTTCTTTGTAAACATCATAGGGAATCGATGACCACAATGGACTTCCTTATTCCAGTCACAGGAAGACAGTTCTGGGAGAGCGTCTTTCATCAAGGCCATGACAAACCTTCTAATGTCACTTTCCTAGACTTCTTCAGGTACCCCCTACATCTTACATTATTATGACCTTGTCTGTTTTCATGGTCTTCCAGCTTCCACATAACATCGGTCAAGACCCCCTCCTGTAAAGAGCCCTGGGTTCTCAAAGCAGCCACCTCATTTTCAAGAACGTCTGTCCGTTTATTGACCATACCTATTCTCTCAGCAATGTCAGTGCACATTTTACTGATTTTCCTCACTGTATTTTGAAGATGTTTGGCAGTAATATACGCTTGTCGATTGTCATTCTTCACTTCCTCCTGAGAGTGCTTTAATGATTGCAAATCAATACCAGTAAGGGTTCCCCAAGCCTTTCAGTGCCTTCTGCATCCTGCTCAATCTTTTAACCAAACTCATTGACTCCTTCTTGCCTCCTTTCAGCTCAGGAGGCAATAATTATATGGCAGAGTAGTCCCATCTTAATTCCCCCAGACTATCCTTATCACAAGCTCCGAAAAGGTCCCCCCCATGTTCTCTTCTATTTCCCCATCCTAGTAACAGATCTTCTCTACTGGGTGTATCTCATCACATCTTCATAAGCACTACTACTCCTACTTAACTGTGAGGCCCCTTCCCCACTTGTGACCGAGTTGCTCGCATTTGAGACATTGGACTCATCTGTAAGGGAAAATAACTTCTCAATTGTATCTGCGGTCAAGCACACTCCCTCTAAGCTTTTTCCCTCCTGTTTCCCAAGATTTTTCTCTCTAAAAGCATGGAGATCCAAATACATTAATTCTCCTCCTTCTCCAATTGCCTTACCCATCTCAGTAACCTCAATTATGGGTACTACCCCGGATGCCATCTCTACAGCATTATCTGATGTTTCCACTGTCGGAGGTGATTCCAGGACAGTCCCCTCATTCTGTGATAGCCAGGGACTAGCATCAGTTTCGAGAGATTTTCCTGAATCTCTACTTTTACTCACAGAAGTAATAGAGGGTGAGTTGTTTGAAGACTTCTTCAATAGGGCCAACATCTAGGGAGCCCAGTATTTCTACCAGAATTTTATCAATATTTATTCATGGCCCCACCCGCCCAAATAACAATTAAGGGTTGTAACCACCCTAACTCCCAAACATTCCGTAGAGAGGCTTTGTTAGCCTGCTCTACTTTATCCTTACTGGGTCGGAGTTCCCATTTCTTTCCTCTGGCTTTGCTTTCAATGGCTGCCTCTCCCTGGGGTTGGGAGATTTTCTAGGAAGGTGCCAACAAAGGGACCAGCCATTGTCTACCTCCTTCACTCAGATGCCATCTTGCCTTACCAACATAGTAAAATTGTAACATTCAATAATGATACTCTTATGGTTTACTTACCTTGTTATCGTATAACTACAATGTTTCTGTTTTTTGACTAGCTTCCACGAAGCTATGGAGAATCACTAAACTCTTTATGATGAATGTCAAATATGTATGATGAAAACTTGTGTGTATTTTGAAAGGAAATACATTGAAGCTTTTCATTTCAACTTAGTATATGCTTGGGTAAAAAAGAAACATTACTATATTTTATCATTATGTCATTTGAAACATAAGGAGAGACAATTCTATTTGTGAGTCCTTTTACATGGACACATGTATTTTGTTCTATGTAACCTAGAAAGCAATATGGTTCTAAAATTGGCACAACCTTTCAGATCAGTCATAGGTCCCTCATCTCTTTGGTAATGTTCATGTACCCACAATTTCCTCCAGATAAAGAAGAGTACAACATTAACAATTATCCTAAACGCAACATACCTCGTTTCTACTACATTTAACCTATAGGTGACAACATGTGTCCTAGCCTGATATGATTGCTCTACCTATGGTGAGATTGTAATGTATGAGCAAAAAAAAAATCTGGTATTAGATTATGTAAAAAATGTATCCCGATTTGTTAGCATCTTTTTTTACAACAGCGAAGAGTGCAAGCAGTCCATACAAGAAGAGGATACAAATGTAATGCAGGAAAGAACAAAGCTGGCACAAGTCACACGTATTGTGCTCCTATCAAAAACAAACAATTAAAGGTTAAAATCTACATTAGGTTTATTGACTCAGTTTTGCTACTCCCCTTGAAATGCATTGATATTTTTTCCATTGTTGGATAACCTGTAATTTATATTGTTTACATTACGTGTAATGCTGGAATTAAGTTGGCCAAATTGTGACTTATTAAAGTAGACCAAAGACCCGCTAGTTCTAAAGGTTTTTTTGCAAAGAAAAACAAAATATTTGAGAACCTAAATATTTAGTGGTAATAACTTACTTCCTGATTACGACATCAGCGGTCTATCCATAGGACCACTGATGCTGAGGTCGGGTGAACACCGCAATGCTTGAGGTGTTCAGACCATCGTATTATGGGTGGACCCCGGCAGGTTGTCAGAAATTGGCAGTCCCACAGTGGTTCCATTGCTTGGGCGCTAAAAAGGGCCGCAGTAGATGCTGATGTGGTGCAGCACCTTCTGTACATCGTGCCATACACAATGTACTCCCCCCAGGGCTAAATCTCCTTGGGGCCCTTTTTGGGGCCCCTTCCTTCCCTTTCCACTATGTTTTCATGGCGGGGTTCCCATCATGAAAAGTGTGCACAAAAGGGAAGTTGGAATCCCGACGGCGGTGTCTGCCTCAACACCACCAACCTTCACAGCCGCATTCTTCTCCAGGGCACCTGGCGGTCGGCGGTGTTGTTAAGGGCTGGTGGTGGATGGACCATCAAACCCTCAGTCAGATGGTTGGACCACCTAGGTTGCAGCCTTCAGACCGCCACCACGAGTACATCGGTCAGACCACCACCACAGGTGCGGCAGTCTCAAGACCACTGTACTCGTAATAAGGCCCTAAGTGAATACCACTGTTAAGCTCTAGGTAAATTTTCTGTGGTGATAAATTCAAATGATCTTAATCATATTTGAATAGTTTCTTGAATCAATATAGCTCCATACTTTTCTAATATATATAAGATTTATGATGATTTTGATGATTCCCGTTTGAAACTGTAAATTTGGCAATGGTTTGGCTAGCTGAAATACTCTTGGTTTTATCTCAACTATTCTATTTTTAGTGACCCTGGTGTGTATTTTATAATTAACTTTAAACTCACATCTTGCAATAAATGGTGTGCAAGAGGAGAACCCATTGCACTTTTTAGATAAAATGAAAATCATGCTTTCTATCCAGGAGGGGAATAACTCTTAATAACCTATTTTGACACCCTTTAAAACTACCAAATCAAGATGTGCTTTAACTTTCTCTGCCAGGAATCAAAATTTCTTGTCGGTGTATTGTTTCTTAATCCAGTTTGTAAATGTACTTTGCTCATCTATCCCTTTTATTTGGCTCATGTGGGCCAATTGATAAAGTCCAGAGTGGAAATTCTGTATTTTTTGTACTTTGTGGTTGTGTGAAGTGCACACAATGGCCAGCCATGTTTGAGGCAGACTGATACTGCTCCTACTGTCCCTAGGTCGAACTGGCTTACAATCCTGTGTATCAAAGAGTGTGTTGGGTCTTGTGAGACTCCCTTTGGTGTGCTGTGGTTCTGCTCCTGTCTAGCAGTCCATGTCATTCCTCTGTGTCAGTTTAACAGAGTGCACATCTGCTTCTGACACTGCAGAAATGTATGTGGCGCCTTCACTAAGATGTTGAGACATCTTCCTTGACAGTGTTTGGGGTCTGAAGCTAGAATTCTGGGAATATTCTGATGCCTATCTGAAACATTCCTTGAAGACAGGACATGTAAGTAGATTCACCAAGTTTATTGTAAGTTACAGCAATATGACCTGCAAAGCAAATGAATACCAGCAACTGCCATCCTCCCCTCAACATTCCTCTTCTACCTCAGCAATGGTTGCCAAGATGGAATGAACCAACAATTCTAATCCATAACCCACACATCTTCCCCTTATAATGAAACTTAAACAATAAAACTACTAACCCATAATACATAAGCACAATAAAACATAATGCTTATCCTACATACTCTAACCCATAAATTTAACTGGAGAAACAGAAACAACATTTTGGTGAGGCTAAAAACATGTGATAACCTATACAATTACTCAAAAAGGAAATAGCATTTTAGTGACTCACAAAATGTAATGACATGTAAAATGACTCAAACAGGAAACTCCACATAATCCTTGAAATGAGAAGGTACCTTCCTCATTCTCACAGATCTTCCTCAGGCAGATCCACACTGATTCTGTAAGTCATCAGGGACATGTTTGGACAGCTCATGTTCTTGACTGCACTTCCCTTTTTGCTTGGACAACTTCTCTTTGTTACGCCACTTCCCATCACTTAACTTCACCACCCTATCCTTGACCTCCTCAATTGCCATCAGCTGGGAGAACTCGGAATGTCCCTTGGCTAAAATACCTGGTAATATTACTTCCACCCAATCCCCTTTGTTAAAAAGAGATTGTTGTCTCCCTTTTTCGGAATCTGTGCTAGCATATGTCTCCTGACCCTTCCCACAACTGTCCTTGACCTTCTCGAGTTAAACATGTGACACTTGCAAGTCAGTCATCCAAGATCTTACTAATTTTGTATCCGCCATCCTTCCCTTCAATAAAACAAAAGGTGACACATTGGTGGTAACACATGAAGTGGTGCACAACGCCCACAACAAATCACTTACAGGCACATGCACCAAGCATTTTTGAGAGCGCAAACGGTGCGATTAGCAAAGTTAGCCGTTTGCACCCGCAAAAAGGGCATTTGCAATGCATCAAGGTTCAAGGCTCTCGCAATTTGAGAATTCGCAATTAATTGTGATTTATCAAATTGCGATAGCATTTAAGGAATCACAAACTGAGAATCCTTAAATGCAATGCAAGAACCACTTTAAAATAGCGTGCGCTGCCATTAACGCTGCTGGGGAAGGCAGCGTTTGCCTACTTCAGGAAGATAGCGGTGTGGGGAAGTAAACCTGCACGCATAGCACAGTACAAATTGGTAATGGGGTGGTACGATGGCAGTATAGCACTCCTAGACATACGGCTATGCTACTGGGCAGCCCTGTTGAAGGTAATCAACCAATGGATACATTTGAGCGTCTCCAAACGCAATATGACACAGCACCCTCTGAAATCTTTAGATATCTGCAGATAAAACATGCGCTGCCGGCGGTCCCACCATCCGGCCAGAGGTTCCAGAGGCTACCCCCCTAGAGCTGTGGTTCCCAAACTGTGCACCGCGGCGCCCTGGTGCGCCGTGAAGGGAAGCCAGGGAGCTGCACACGATGTGGGAAAGGAAGTGTTCGCACTAAGAATGTGTCACTTTCGCCCCCCCGCCTCCATGATGAATAGGTTGCTCTGCCCCTAGTCTCTGCCTTTCTGAAGCAGAGCATCTCAGCGGCGGGGGGTGCACAAACAGCGCACACAGGACTCGGCTGTCACCTTATTATTAAGGGATTTTGTTTCACCTCTGCCTGTCCTGAGGATTGCTTTCATGATTGTCTTTACAACTTCTCATTCCCTCCAGGTGGTTTAATGAACAACAAGGCGTCTACTCGCCCTTTCACATTTAGGCAGCAACAATCTGTGTCCTTCCCATTAGTACACAGCAATGCCATGAATTTATGGGTGGGGAAATGGGAATAAACTGCTCTATTTAGGTATAAAAAGAGTGGACATAGAAAACAATCCTGCTACATAAAAACGGAACCTCTACTGCCTGTGGGTCTTCACACTGCAGCAGACTTTCAATTGTAAACAACACACAATCTGCAATATTGTTTTATGTACCCGGGTACATACACCATGGCTCACCTGCATTGTTTGCTTATAGTTCTTTACAGCAGGGCCGGCTTTAGCGCTGGTGTGCCTAGTGCAACAATAATTCATGTCGCCCCCATTTTCAAATTCATGTGCAACGTTGTACCAAGTCCATTATCAGGCAGAAAAATCACATTATTGATGACATATATTTTGGATTCTTTAAATGGTGGAATAATTTAATGATTGGGAGAGAGAGAGAGAGTGTTCGTGCGCTGCTTAATAAACCTGTGGCGGTATCCCAGTGTTCTCTCTGGGAGCACAGATACGCATAAAATGACTGTCTTTAACCTCCATTGGGTGGGTGGGTGCAGGGTCAGAGTCCTAGTGGAAAGCATTGGGTGGGTGGGTGCAGGGTCAGGGGCCTGGTGGGGATCGTTGTGTGGGTGGGTGCAGGTTCAGGTCCTTGTGGAGAGCATTGGGTGGGTGGGTCAGGGACCTGGTGGGGAGCGTTGGGTGGGTGGGTGCAGGGTGAGAGGCCTGGTGGGGAGCGTTGGGTGGGTGGGTGCGGGGTCAGGGTCCTGGTAGAGAGCGTTGGGTGGGTGGGTTCAGGGTAAGGGGCCTGGTGGAGAGCGTAGGGTGGGTGCAGGGTCAGGGGTCTGGTGGAGAGCGTTGGGTGGGTGCGGGGTCCGGGGCCTGGTGTAGTGCGTTGGGTAGGCGCCTTATGCCACGATGCAGCCGCACTCTGCCAGCTTCTGTCTTTGCCTCACTCCTCGTTGAGGGGTCGTCACTCGTGACTGCTGCTTGTTGGAGAGTGTGAGGGGAGAAGGGTGCAAGGCAGAGGGTAGAAGGGTGCAAAACAGAGGGGAGAAGGGTGCAAGGCAGAGAGCAGAAGGGTGCAAGGCAGAGGGGAGAAGGGTGCAAGGCAGAGGGGAGAAGGGTGCAAAGCAGAGGGGAGAAGGGTGCAAGGCAGAGAGCAGAAGGGTGCAAGGCAGAGGGGAGAAGGGTGCAAGGCAGAGGGGAGAAAGGTGCAAGGCAGAGGGGAGAAGGGTGCAAGGCAGAGTGGAGAAGGGTGCAAGGAAGAGGGGAGAAGGGTACAAGGGGAAGGGGGAGAAGGGTGCAAGGTGGAGGGGGAGAAGTGTGTAAGTCAGAGGGGGAAAGGGTGCAAGGGGGATGGTGATGAAGTTAAAAATTTTCCCCTCCCCCACCGAAAACATTTCTGCGGATACCCATGATCAGAGCCCACCTCACGTAAACTTCTTGTAACGCCACAGAGCTCCTTGAACCTTTCTCTAGCCTGGTTACTTTTAGTGGGAGTGCTTTATACTACTCTATGTATGCATTGAGATGTACTTTATAAGATATTTGTGATTGCAAATAAAGATTTATGACAGTGATGGCGACTCTCTGAATCCTTCATCACGTCTAGGCTTGATTCTTCATGTAGACCAGTGGTTCCCAAAGGGTGCGCCGCGGCACCCCGGTGCGCGGGTAAAAAAATGGTGGGGAGCCAAGGCCAACTGCCAATTAGGTCAAGGGAGCCACGGGTCAAAAAAGTTTGGGAACCACTGCCCTAGAGGATAGGCTGCTGATGAACTGCATGCATAAGCGGGCGACCTCCCTCTACCTACTTAAAATTGGTGAACAATCTACCTGACCCACACGTGATGCTCAGAGACAGGTGGTCTTGTGACGTGGGCTAATTCGAGGATTCCGAATGGCAGGAAGCGTTGGCATCCTCGGGGGAAGTGGGTATACCCTTGAGACTCAAACTTGTACAGCTCAAACTTTAACACAGGATATACTACACTAGACACACCCTCCATAAAATAGGGACGATATCGCACCTGTACTCCCTGAGACGATATGGGGAGGAGGGCACGTTCTATCACACTGTGTGGCTGTGTCCAAAGATTATGGAATATTGGGTAAAAGTCATGAGGACAATATCACAAGCGGTTGAGGTGTTGTTAACACCAGAGCCCAGAAGATGCCTACTGAACGTGTGGGAGCCGAATGATCTCACTCGCCAGGCACAAGTGTGGGTCTCACTGGTAATAATGGTACTGAAGCGCAATATTGCATAGAAATGGGGAGCGGTAGAGCCACCAACACTGACTGCGTGGTGTAGGGATTTGGATACTGCTATGGTAACAGAGAAGACAGTGTTTATTAACCGGGGATGTCCTAAAAATGGGGCAGGATCTGGGGGGCGTGGAATAAGTTCAGGGGCTATATTTGTGATCCTCCGCAAGTACGGATGGAGAGGGATTCTAACAATGGAAGTGATGGGGAACTGTGATTCTAAGTGTTGGAAAATTGCCACATGGAATTAGCTGTATGATATCAATATGCTGATGGCCAAGAATCTACAATTGTCTCGATATAATGCCTGTATTTACTGCCTGATTGTTATGTGCCTTAATTATATTTACAATAAAAAAGAATTAAAAAAAATAGTGATTTTGCTACTAGGGGGTGCATATTACCATCAAGTTGAACTTGATGGTAATCTGCCAAAAAAAGTGCATTTTTCAAAGTTGTAGGTTACACACACACATGCCCTTGGGGTATGTGTGTGCGCAACTTGTGTGCACAAAGTAATATGCAATATGTCCTTTTGACACCCTTGCAGCCTTGAAATTGCATCCGTAATTTGCGAGTCCCTATTGGTACTCGCAAATTGAGCAGGCAATTTCCCATTCATTCCTATCGCCCTGTAGGCCCATTGGAATGAATGGAAAGGCATTCCTTAATTGCCCGTCGCAATTAAGGAATGTTTGGGAATTGCTAATTTATAGTGATTCCTACATGTATAGGCTTTTGCAATTTCTTAATTGCGATTCCTTAATAATCACATTTAAGGAAACGCAAAAGTCTAGTTTGATGCATGTGCCTGTAAGCTCTTTCTCCCATCCAACCTACTGGCCACTGACAGTTGAATGTTATCCTTGATGATCCTGTTGTAGTTCTCCACTAGACCATTGCTACGAGGATGGTAAAGAGAAGTGGTAATGTGTTCCTAATCCCCCAGTAACACATAAATCCCTGAAACTCCTTAGAATTAAATTGCACTCCATTGTCTGTGACAGGTTCAACTGGAGCATCTTCCCTGATGACCAAGGACTGCAAAAACTCCAACGCCTTTCCTGTACTGGTTGATTTCATAAACTGTACCTCTGGCCACCTTGTGCCGTAAATCACAAGTAACAACACATACCTACTATGTTTGTTCAAAATATACATGTGTTCAGTTATATCCAAACCCAACTTAAACCATATTTTATCTGGAACAGGAATTGCTTCCACCGGGCTGGGAAAAGTAATTAGGGACTTATCATTAACACTGCAATCCCTGACAAAATGCTACACACTCCGATCCATTCCCGGTCACCAGAACAATTCCCTTATCCTGCTCTTCATGGCTCTCATACCAACATGTCCTTCATGAGCCAAAGCTAAAATCTTGCCTTGCAGCTCAAACAGCACCACTAACAAACCAGACCTCCTCATCACACCATCCTTTATACTCAACTCAGTAAAAATATGTTTATAGAAACTCACATTTGAACTGGAATCTTATGGCATCCAACCTTTACCCAACATTCCCACCACTTCTTGCATCTCCTCAACATCCAACACTGATTTCCTCCATTTTTCCTCAGAGGTGATTCCACTGTGTAATCCTCCTTGCATTCCATGTCAGTAATCTCACTCTTGAGTGGCAACCTAGATAAGCAATCTGCAAAAATGTTTTTTGCACCTGGAATATATTCTAAAAAGAATTGGTACTCCATCATCCTATAATGCCATTTGGGCATACAAGCAGTTGCTTTACTAGCCCCCTTAGTGGTGAATAAATTCAAAAGAGACTTGTGATCCATGTGAATGACAAAGTCCAAACCACACAAGTAACTCCTGAAATGATCCAACCCCCACCAACAGGCTAGAGCTTCACACTCAATAACCGAGTATGTTGACTCAGCTCCTCTCAATGCCCTAGATGCAAAAGCAATAACTTCCTCCCTGCCTTCCCTTTTCTGCAACAGCATCACACCCAACCCATGCTGGCGGTCATCAGTTACCACAATGGATGAATCATTAGTGTCAAAAGGCTGGAGAGGAATGGCAGGGCCAAATTCACATTTAACTTCTAGAAACTCCGGATCATGATCCATTGACCAAACAAATTGTTGATTCTTCTTCATCAAGTCTCTCATGTAATGCATTTTCCCACTGCAATTCAGAATGAACTATGCATAAAATCCAAACATTCCAAATAGTCTACAGTGTCCACAGAAAACCTACACTTTTCCACCTTCAACGTGACCCCCTCTATCGGACAAACTGGACAACACTTTTGCTAGTATCCTATCATGAGACTTTGTCTCCTGCCCATACATTGACATGTCATCGTGAAAAGATCTTACATGCAGAACCTCCACAAGCATGGCTTATATCACCCTCTGAAATACTGCTGAAGCCGACGCTTAAGTGAACTTAACATTTCTGCAATATTGGCCAAGGGATGTCAATCCATCCAAATCCTTTTGTTAAGATCCCTCAAGTCAATGCACATCTGAGAGAACCATTGGCCTTCCTGGCTAGAATCACAAGAGATAACCAAACAGAAGTTTCTTTTGGCTCAATCATACCCTATTGACACAAACTTTCTACTTCCTGCTCCAACTTCTTTCTCATAGCAAAAGGTTCCATTCTAAGTTTGTAAACCACTGGCTGGGCCCCATCCTTTAAAATGTTATGGAATGAACATCCTTTGATCCTTCCCAAAGTTTTGCAAAATACCTCAGGAAAAGCCGTTTCCCAGCTTCCAGCTGCAACCACCCACACAGATTTACATTCATCCTTCAGTAAACCCCGATCAGAACTATTTGGATCCAAAATAATACCTACATTTCTCTGTTCTAACCATCCCAATAAATGTGCTCCAACCTTTTGCAACATAAACAGTGGTAGGGGTGCTATGACCTTTAAAATGAAAAACAGTGTTGAATTCACCCAAAATGTCCACTGACTTACCCCCATACACTAAGGGTTTAACTTGAGACTTCTTTAATGTGATGGTGTTAATTGTGCACCATTCCATTATGAGGGTAAAAAATGACCCCAAGTCTGCCATCATGGATATAGGAATGCCTGACAAAGCAATTTGACACATCGGTTTTTTGATAGCCATAAAACCTAATTTAAGTACCTCGTTTTGTTCAGTATTAGTAGCATTGGGCATCATCATGACCACATTACCGTCCTCATTTCCAGACATGTGAGTCTAACATCATCTGGTCCATATATCTGTCCATTGCCTCTACACCCTTCGCTATTTCCGAGGCCTTATCTAACATAAGATTCTCTGCAGTCAATAATTTTTCCTGCTCCTTCTTACTGCTAGTTTTCTCCACCAAATGGTATCTCAACAGCTCGTCTGCGAAAGTCTTGTACTCACACGTGGAGGCTAACACTCTGAGGCAGCTCATAACATTTTCTACAGTCTCTCCAGGAAGTTGCCTTCTCATAGAAAAACTGTCCCTTTCCATGATGATGTTATGCTGTAAAGTGAGAATCCAACATTTAGACAGTAGAAGCATAATTATCAACAGCATCCCTATCACCCATTACTGCCTCCACAGGCAAATGTTTTAGGATTTTCCTGCCTTACGCTCCCGAAGAATGGCATAACAATGCTATTTTATTATCTTGAGTGAATGCCTCCCCATCAATAGCTCCCATGTAAGCTTTCAAAACCTTTGAACCGTGCTTTCCACTCGATGGTGGGATTACCTGGTGTGGAGTGAAAGGGAGAAGGTGGTAAAACTGCCTTCTGCATATTAAATATAAAAGGTGCACAGAGCTAAAATGGAGAAAATAGTCTATATGCAAATATAAACAGTCAAGAGCGCCTGCACATGCAACTATATGCAACTGTAAACTAGATGCACAATAAAACTACATGCATAAATGTAGTGTACAAAACATATGGTGATAAACTTAGCATTGGATACAAATTAAAATGCATCCAAGCAGCTCAGCATGTAGTTAAAAACATTAAAACAATTAATGGAGAGGTGTGCGCACTCCAACCCAACAGGTGTACGTGTCACAGATGGAACAGCATATGAAAGAGGAGAAAATATCACTTGTACTCACGATAGCTATGAGTGCGTATCAGCGATGCACGCGCACATTGATTGTTGCAGAAACTCAAATAAGTAGCCGCTCCGGTTGACTATGTCTTAATCCAGTATGGCCAGGGACCACCTAAACACCCCTCTCCCATATCAAACCTAATTAAATGACATGTGAGGAATTTCTTTGGAAGGGGGGTCGTACAACCCCGCTATATTTATTAAACATGAAATCAAAACAAAATTGAAATAAACAAATATTTACATGAGTACGCAGATTTTTTTTTTGCATGACATTGATTACAATTGATAAATACAGATGTCAGATGGCTAACCTTAACATAATTCTAGTACAAAGTTATTTCCTATCCGAATCTAACATATCATACCCATAATCATACGGCATTTACTTTCCTGCGTATCCTATTTGGGCATACGGCAAGATCACTAACTGGTGTCAGATCCATATCAATTAACCACGCCCTCCAGTCGGAGTGCGCATGTGCAGAGGGCCCGTTTACCGAGAGGGTACTTCCCCTCCCCGATTACCCCTGTACGCTCTATTAACTCCATTAAAGGGGGCCCTTGCATTTATGCGCCATTACTGGCGTCATTGTGCACGTGTGGGGTGGCCAACCAGCCTAGAGAAAGCGTGACCCCCCTCCCCCGCACCCATCTAGCCAACTGGCTGTAACTGCCCCTGGAGTTGTAGGCGAGACCACTTCTCCCTCCCCTTGGGCGACCCCATTCAAGAATGGCGCCGCCCTCTAAGGACCTTAAATTTACTGCTCATCAATCATGACCTTACTGCCTGACCAAGGAAGAGCACTAAATACGACGATTGATAACCTGTAAATGGCATAAAGTTCTAAGGAACAAAACATATTACTACGACAAACCTGTAATCCATTACATATGCAACAAACCTGTGAAAAAAACATCATAAATCATAACACCAATAATCTGCTTCGGGGGACGGTGGGTGGGGAAAACAATTACAGCCTCTCTAGAGGCTGGTGTGGCAGGCTGTGGAGCACAGGGTCAAAGAGGCAGACTCTTGCGCTCCTCAGGCTTTTACCATCTTACTTGCCAGGCCGGTTCTAACAGGCCGGAACTTTGCTCCTCAGGTGACCGGGAAGTGATTCTATCACTTCCAGGTCACTGTGAGGTCTGGGGACCAACCAGCTTTGAAGCGCGCCAGTCGCGTCATCACTGCGCGACAAGCTTGCCTCCGTGATTGAGGGGGGGGGGGGGTGGGCGGTGCACCCGCCATACTTGTGGCATGGCCTATGCCGGCCCGCCTTTCTCTATGGCCAGGGACCACCTAAACCCCAACTCCCTTATCAAACCTTATTAAATGACGTGAGAGGAATTTCTTTGGAAGCAGGGGTCGAACAACCCCCGGCCGTATTTATTAAACATGAAATTAAAACAAAATTGAAATAAATAAATATTTACATGTGTATGCAGAAAATATTTTTGCATGACATTGATTACAATTGATAAATACAGATGTCAGATGGCTAACCTTAACATAATTCTAGTACAAAGGTATTTCCTATCCGAATCTAACATATCATCCATAATCATACAGCATTTACTTTTCTGCGTATCCTATTTAAGCCTACGGCGAGGTCACTAACTGGTGTCAGATTCTTATCAATTAACCACGCCCTCCAGTCGGAGTGCGCATGCGCAAAGGGCCCGTTTACCGTGAGGGTACTTCCCCCCCCCCCCCCGGTTACCCCGGTACGCTCTATTAACTCCATTAAAGTGGGCCCTTGCATTTATGCTCCATTTACTGGCATCATTGCGCAAGTGCAGGGTGGCCAACCAGCCTAGAGAACCGTGACTCACCCCTCCCCCGCACCCATCTAGCCAACCGGCTGTAACTGCCCCTGGAGTTGTAGGAGACACCTCTTGTAATACAAGAATGGCGCCGCCTTCTAAGGACCTAAAATTTACTGATCAACAATCACCTTACCGCCACAGGCCAGCGTAGTTGACCGACTATCTGGCCTCCCCCCCAAAGTTCCTCACTGAAAGGTCATGTCCTGTCCTTAAAAGCCCCAGGCCAAGACATTATATTTTCGAACAGGATTTCATTCCCTACCCTAGTCAGGTGGACCCCGTCCTTTAAGAAGCACGACTCCCCCCTTATACACCCGTGTGCGATCGTCTGTAGTTGAGGAGACCTGAACAATTTCCCTATTTTATTGTTGATCCTCCTTACTGAGCGATTCAACGCTTTTACAGAATCTCCCCCCCTCCATTTAAATCTGGGTACCATCTGAGACAATACTATGGTGCACCCCTGGCATGTCTTAGCTAACCAACCCACTTCTGAGATTATGGCTTCCATTAGCCCCTTCTACCCAGGTTTACCAGATCGTCCCCACCCAAGTGTAGGATAACTATGCAGGGTGGAGCCCCATGCTTACTCAAAATATCAGTGACAAAACCCCTGAACTGACTAAGGCAGAGCCCCCTTTCCCATGAAATGACACCCTAAAACCGGCCTCTTCAACTCTGTGTTTGTAATTTCCTGAAAGGAAAACTGCATTCAAACGTCTTACATATGAGTGGCCATTGACCCAAACAACCTGTGGTCCTGCTTCCTGTGGATGTGCCCGTCTTTGTATTGGATCTTGCTGCTGGTGCGCCGCTGCCAGTTTCTCCCCTGAGTGACGAGTTTGAAAAACTCTAAATGCAAGCAGAGATGGATCGTGCATTAGTACAAGTGTGAAATTGCCCCACTCACAGCATGTGCAGCCGCACACAGTGCTTATAACAAATTGGAGGACCACCTCCCAATCCTTTTTACACTGCTGCTGTGCAAACCTCTAGCTGTTGCTTCAGTGGCGGCCCTAATTCTGAACGAGTGTGTTACAAAACACCTAGGATCCAAACCTGCCCTGTTTATTACCATCTCCATGACCATTTTAAACTGGAACCTGGTGAGCGGGGTCCCATCTGCATGCATTAGCAATGCTCCCCCCATTGTACTAGTTCTCTATCGTAGGAATATCTCTAGCTGAGTCACAGGGCAGCAAGGATCATCATCTGCACGATGGAGTACTTTCCCCTCGCCACAGGCTTCCTGATCTGTTTTGGATTTTTTAACAGATATTAGTAAGGTGTCGCCCTGCACTTTCGCATGTTCAAGTGGCAATAGGTGCCTAAAAGTTAGGCTGCGTAATCTGCGCTTCAAGGACTGCGCGTTTCTGCGCTAACGCGGTGATTTTAATACTGCTTATATAGCGCTGCATTTTCTCTTCGTGTATTTTAAATTCTAATTGCTTCTACCTTGTTTGCCTTAGCGCTTCTCCTGGCCCCTCACTTGCACGTAAAAATTACCTTAGCACCGCTGTTTTGCGGGCCCGGTTCCGGGGTGGTGAGGGAGCGCCATATTGGTGTAGCAACTGAAGCCTGACGCCGCCATATTGGTGCGGGTCGCGGCGCCTGGTTCTGTTCACTTCCGCCGGCCTACTTAAAGCTCCACCTTTTTCAACGCGCAGCGGTGACGCGCAGGGTCCTGCCCGTCTGCGCCCGTCAGCGTTCCGGCAGCAGACGGGGCAGGATGGCTGGCTGGCACTTTCTTTTGGTTGGTACCTTACTTTTCTCAGCTTTAGCTATGTGTTTCTCTTATTCGTCAGAGACCCTCTTAAATCTTCGTCCTCCGGTAGGTCGCTGCCACTCTGTCTTTCCGGGCCGTCGCGTCCTTAGAAAAGGTTGCACTGATTGTGGTTGGCGCGTTCCTATATACAACAAACCGAAACTGTTCCATCAACCGATCACTACCACCTGCCTACTCCTTAATACACGCTCTCTAGGCTGTCATGCGCTAGATATATGGAATTTGCTCGATAATTCTGATATATCCTGCCTTTTTCTCACTGAGACATGGCTTAGTGATACCTCGGCCCCTTACTTAGTCAACGCCATCCCACCTAATTATTCCATCATTAGGAGGGATAGAACATCTGGGCGCGGGGGTGGTGTGGCTATTATAGTTAACAACCAGCTGCACTGCACTACCTTCCCGATAGACAATATTCAGGACACCGAGGCGCTCGGCTTCACACTTCATTTGTCTCCCCATCAAGCATGCACCGGTATTCTTGCATATAGAACTCCGGGTCCCTTAGGCTCTTTCCTGGATGAATTCCAGGTAGCACTTTCAGTCCCATGTCTTAAATCTGAACATTGTCTACTTCTAGGCGATTTAAACATACACATGGATGAGGCTACAAATCCTGACACAATGAAACTCATGGAGGTCACAACAACATTAGGACTCACACCTTTCATTCATGATCCCACGCACAATAAGGGCCATATTTTGGACCAAGTTTTTTCCACCGTTCCGATTAACGTACTTGCTCCTCAGCTGGTATTATGGTCGGATCATTACTTAATCTCTTTTATCCTATCAAGCGCCCCTCCCCCTAGATCTAATCCCACTACCTCTGCTAAACGACTTTCCAGGCCTTTTCATCTGCTCTCTAATGAGATGCTACTACAGGCCATGGCATGTTCACCTTGCACTTTGTTAGGTAAAATCGATCTAGCTCATTACACTGAATGGCTCACAACTATATTGGCGGATCTCGTGCCCGAGAAAGCCGCTAAACCCGGAAACAAACGTCCTTCCGCCCCTTGGTTCACATCTCAGCTTAGAGAAGCCCGTCAAAACTGCAAGAGAGCAGAAAGAACCTGGAGGAAAGACTATAATCCTCTTGAGAAAGAAAAGTTTAAAAACTTAACTAGATCCTACCACAAGATGATTTGGAGTGGAAAAAAATCCTATCTTGAACGTCGGATAGACGATTCTGAAAATTCCTGTAAGGAAATTTTTAAAATTGTTAAGGACTTCACTTCTCCGTCCCTAGGCATCTCTGCTTAGTCTCACTCAGAACCTTGGCTGAATGAACTTGCACATTATTTTGTAGACAAAATAACATCTATTCAAGCCTCTCTTGCTACTTACTCCAAACAGCCTCAGGATGCTGATCTTGATGCCCTCTCCTCTTTACAACCCACCCTCTGGGAATTCCCACAGCTAAGCCTTGCTGCTTCATTAGACCATCTGACAGGCTTGAAATCGGGCTCTCCTTTAGATCCCTGCCCGGTCTCCTGCCTCAACAAAATAGCCCCTCTACTAAATGGCCCCATCAATTCCATTCTTAATTCCTCACTGTCTTCTGGCGTAGTCCCTCAGGCTTGGAAGAGCGCTCTCATCCTTCCACTAATAAAAAAACCAGCTCTGGATCCCATCATACACGCCAACTATAGGCCTATCTCTCTCCTCCCCACTCTGGCGAAGATGGCAGAAAGACATGTGCACAGATCTATCTCTGACTTCATCGAGAATAATAACCTGTTGCACACTACTCAATCTGGGTTTCGTGCGAATTACAGCACAGAGACCGCGCTACTTGAAGTCACCACCGCCATCAGAGAGGTCTTAGATACTGGAGGAAAGGCCATGTTGGTCATGTTGGACCTGTCGGCGGCGTTCGACACCGTTCCCCATGATACCCTCCTAACTCGACTCTGGGATTGTGGCCTCCGGGGGACGGTGTGGAACTGGCTCAAATCATTTCTAGCCAGCCGTCGACAAACGATCTGGGCGCCACCTCACTCCGCAGCTATGGCAACTCTGGAAGTGGGGGTCCCTCAGGGGTCTATCCTTAGCCCTCTGCTCTTTAACATCTTTATGGCCCCCCTTGCAGAGGTTGCGGAGTCGTTTGGCGCTCAGATCGTGTCTTACGCTGACGACACCCAGCTCTTGTTTACTTACAACAAGAATGAGGTGTTCGATGGGATCCGTATCAGAGGCTGCTTAGAAGCAGTCTTTGATTGGTTCAAAAGACACGGCTTGAAATGCAACTCCGATAAATCGGAGCTGCTCTTTTTTGGATGTGTCTCTGAACCAAATTGGAAAAGTTGGTGGCCACAAGACCTGTTTCCTCCTGCTAATGCAAGTACCAAGGCTAAAAATCCAGGTATCATTGTTGACAATGAGTTAACCTTTGGGCCTCAAATAGCCTGTCTTTCGGGGAAATGCTTTGGAATCCTGCGGATGCTCAGGAAATTCCTCCCCTTGATTTCTGTGAACCATCGAAGGGTCATTGTCCAAGCACTTGTCGGGTCGCGTTTGGACTATGCAAATGCCCTCTATCTAGGACTCCCTAAATATCTCGTGAGGAGACTTCAGGTAGTCCAAAATTCAGCTGCCAGGGCTATTTATGGACTCCCTAGACGAGCTAGTGCCTCTAACTTGTTGAAGGAACTGCACTGGCTTCCTATAGCCAAGAGGGTTCTCTTCAAAAGCCTGACGCTGACCCACAAGGCCCTTCATGACTCAGGCCCTAGGTACATTAGGAAGCGCCTTGCTCTCTACAAGCTGAGCAGAGCTCTGCGATCTGCCTCCTTGTCTAAAATGGTCGTTCCATCCATCAAGCGAACCAGACAAGGGGGGCGTTCTTTTCATTACTCGGGTTTCTACACTTTGAAATAATTTTCACTACGTGGAAGCAGCTCACTGGAGTAATTTATTGTGACTACAAACACCAGCAGGCTCAGGGAGAGCCAACGCCCACCGGGCGGGTGTTGAGGGTTGAAAGCTGATTGCTTCACGCAGTGATTCACAAGCCTCTGAGGAAATGCTCCCTTGAGCATGAAACGCGTCAGGCTTTATTTTTGAATTGGACTTTGTTCTTTCTGCTCTGTGCTGCTAAACTGCATATTAAAAACGAGGAACTCACCTACCTGCATGTGGGCTTTTCTAAAGGAGGTAACTCTTAGTGTGGTGATAAATTTCGGCCGGCCTCGGTCGAGGAAAAGCCCCCCCACTATCCAAAGGGTCAAACTGCATGTCACAGAATGAGCAGTGGCAGGAGGTTCGTGGTGCAGACGGAAAGCATGGCACAGAGTGACTGGGACAATTCCAAACCCACTCGGGTTTCTACACTTTGGAATAATTTTCACTACGTGGAAGCAGCTCACTGGAGTAATTTATTGTGACTACAAACACCAGCAGGCTCAGGGAGAGCCAACGCCCACCGGGCGGGTGTTGAGGGTTGAAAGCTGATTGCTTCACGCAGTGATTCACAAGCCTCTGAGGAAATGCTCCCTTGAGCATGAAACGCGTCAGGCTTTATTTTTGAATTGGACTTTGTTCTTTCTGCTCTGTGCTGCTAAACTGCATAATAAAAACGAGGAACTCACCTACCTGCATGTGGGCTTTTCTAAAGGAGGTAACTCTTAGTGTGGTGATATATATATATATATATATATATATATCTGGAAACCCTCAAACCACTTCCTGAGTTCTCCCAGCGGCAGTCAGGCGAGGAAAGAGACGCAGACCTCCGGAGCTTTTCAAGTGGGCAGTATTTTATTCAGTGACCCAACACAACGCGTTTCAAGCCCGTAAGCCCTTGATCACGTGTCACAAAGTTGCATACACCATGATTACAATTTAAAGTGCAAAAAGCGCCACTCCTACTGTTTGCATCACAGACCACATGTGTATTAACATAGAAAAAATACTATGTATTATAGCTTTCTTCTTTTGTGTCAATGTTACTGCTAATAAAACGGAACGGAATATCACTATTGACATATTAACCACATTTATACAGGTAATCTATAACTTGGTTTTCATTTGTTAAAATATGTCACAGAACTTTATAAAAAATAAATATAGTTATAGTTCTTGTTAATTAAAATTTCTTCTTACAAAAAGGCAAAAAAAACCTTTATCTATTGCCGTATTTACAAGCAGTAATTCAGAGAAAAATAAATAACCGGTTAAATCCGTTTTATCAAGATACCCTGTAAAAAGCCGAACTGTTATGCGTTGTAATCAAACTCTAAAACAGTTTTTTTAAGTTTATACACATGCATAGTCTATAACTTTGGAGAGGTTTCCAAAAAGTGCTTATAAGTGCATCCCTTGCAAAAATAGTAAAGTGCTAGTGCAAAAAAATGGTGCAAATTTCTCAAAATAATCAAATTGGGTTGAAGGGTCTAATCTACCATTGACCACAAAAATACATGTTAATAAATTCATGGATAATGCAGGTATTCATAAAAAATCCCAAAAACCATTTGATTAATAAAAACAATTAATTAAATTTCATTGTTTGTAAAAGAGAGAAATTCTAAATGAGGGAAAAGTATATATATACAAACTATATACATGTGTTCTATTTACAAGGACAAATTCATATATTTACAAGACTGAGGTACATGAACCAACGTGTTAAGACCATGCTGTAACTAGCTTATTATTACAGAAAACTCCGCATGTCTTCCGTCGTGTTCAAACCATTGGGCCATTTGCAATCTAAGTCCAAGATGTACTTGGTCTCTAATTGCCGGAGTTGGCGTTCTCTGTTGCCCCCTCTTCTCTTTTTGTTTACAGCGTCAATTACATAGTAAGAAAGGCAGTTGATGTTGTTGGCATGCACTTTCTTAAAATGTCTGGCAACAGGGTATGTTGCGTCGCTGTGTAAGATGGCCCTGATATGCTGCAAAATCCTGACGTGCACCTGTAGCTTCGTGCTACCCACGTAGCGTAGCCCACAGGTGCACGTCAGGACATATACAGCATATTCAGTCTTGCAGGTGTAATTGCCTGTAATTGGGTTGGAAGTGGTCTTGAAGGGCGTATGGTATGAGGTCATGTTGCATCCAAATTTGCACGCTCTACACGTAGAACATTTGGTGAAACCTTTCTTGGTAGGCATCCAGGTAGTGACTTTCTTAATCTCAGGGGATACTCTATCCAATCTGCTGCCCATAGTGCTACTCCTTCTGAAAGTGATCACAGGTTTGGCAGCTATCCTAGTTTGTAGGATGTTGTCTGTCAGAACGACAGGCCAATGTTTATTTATGATGGATCTGATCTGACGTTCCTCTCGGTTGAACGTAGTGATCAACCTAGGAGTATCTAATGTCTGAACTAGGCTGTCTGCGCTAGCAGTATTAGGGCATTGTTCCTCTGTGAAAAGGCTACTTCTAGGTCTAGTTTTGGCCTTCTCCTCTGCCTCCCTAATTGTTTTAGTAGAGTATCCTCTGTCTTTCAATCTGATTATTAAATCAGATTTGCACTTTTCAAATTGCTCCTCATTGCTGCAAATCCTTTTTATCCTTAGGATTTCTCCATAAGGGATACTAGCAATGAGGTGCTTGGGATGCGAACTGGTGGCGTGCAAGGTGATGTTACCGGAAGTCGCCTTCCTATACAATGTACTTTCAAGGGTGTTATTATGTACAAAGATCTTAACATCGACAAATTCAATTTCTTTTCTCTCTATGTGGGAAGTAAATCTTAGATTTAAGTCATTCTTGTTGATCTCATTCACAAACAATATAGCTTCCTCTTCTGTACCCTCCCACAGAATGAACACATCATCTATATACCGCAGGTAAGATCTGATATGGGTGTTGTATTCCTCTGAGAAGGCGGTCCTAAGGACCTGCTCCTCCCACCAGCCGACATGCAAGCATGCGTAGCTAGGGGAGAAGCAGGCCCCCATCGCCACTCCTCTCATTTGTTTGTACAGATCTTTGTCGAACAAGAAATAATTATTGTTCAGACACCAACTGATAAGCTGCAGTAAGATTTTATTATGCTCATATAGAGTGCTGGACCGTGTCTCCAAGAAATGTTTGACTGAAGCAAGCCCCTGCGTGTGGTCTATGGACGTGTATAAAGCTTCTATATCTAAAGTGATAAGAAGTAAATTATTAGACCATGGGAGCTTCTTGATTTTCTGCAGAAAATCGCCAGTATCCTTAACATAGCTAGGTAATGACATCACCAAGCCCTGTAGGAAAAAATCGATATACTGGCCTACATGTTCTCCTATACTATTGATGGCCGATATTATAGGCCTTCCAGGAATAGGGACCACATTTTTATGAATCTTGGGAATTAGGTACAGCACGGGTATCACTGGGAACTCTATTAGCATGTATTTGTATTCTTCTGTGGAAATTAAACCCTGTCTTTTCCAAGATGCTAACATTTTATATAAAACAGATTTTGCCTTTTCATACTCCTTCATATTAGACTTAGCGTAACAATTCACATCATTCAATTGGCGAGAGGCTTCGGCTACATATTCCTTCCTAGGCCACAAAACTAGGTTCCCGCCTTTATCAGACTTTTTGACCACCACCTATATATATATATAGTTATAGATATAGATATAGATATAGATATATATATATATATATATATATATATATATATATATATATATATATATATATATCTATATATATATATATATATATATATATACTGACTGAAAAAAACATAGGTTTTACAGACGTTATAGTTAGGAATTAGATTTAAAAAACCTTAGAATTCACTGAAAAAAACGTAGGTTTCAGGAACGTTATAGTTAGTTGGACATTTCACTCATACAAAATTATAGAAATTCCCCTGTTATAGTTAGTTGAGCTAACTATAACTCCTGCCCTGCAATGCACTGCTGATGATGTCACATATTACATCATTCATGACATGGTCAGTACATCACTAATGACACCTAAGCACCGTACACAAGTTGCAATGTTCGAAACAAAAGTTCATCCGAGTAGGTATCACTACAAGCTCACACTACTTGGACAGATGTGGCACAGTGGCCAGAGCACATGACTTCACAGCACCTGAGTCCGGCAGCAGCTCAGCTTAGTAGCATGAGACTCTAGACAGTACCTCGCATATTTTCCGTACCCCTGGACTTTCAGACCAGTACGGGTTAGTAGTTCATCCTGGTAGGTATAAACTCATGCTGACACTACTTCCACAGGTGTTGTGCAGCGGCCATGGCACATGACTTCACAGCATAAGACACACAATTTGGGCTCATGCTTTAATCCCTGAGTCCCGCACCAGCTCACCTTAGCAGCATCAGACTCTACGCAATACCTCACTTAATTTCCGTAGCCCACCACTTTCACACCGGTATGGGTGAACACTTCGCTTCACACCCCCTCTATAGCACACCCTAAACACCCCACAGAGGTTACAGTGCTCCTACCCTCCTCTTTTTCACTTTTTGTGCCCTTTTTGTCCCTTACTCTCTTCAATGGAATCACAAAATGGTGGCCAGCCCTTCCAATTTGCATCCTCTTGCACCACTCGCAGCCAATCAGCAGCAAGCTCGTGCTCGTAATACCTCAGCCAATCAGATGGCAAAATTCCCAAATACCTATATCCGTAAATTTTGATATTTCTCCAAAACTACTAAACAAATTTACACCAAATAAATAAAAGTGTGCTTTCTAGACCAAGACCCTTCACCCTGCCAAATGTGGGGTAATTCCGTTCACCCATTTGACCTGTAGCCTTGTCTAAAGTTTCCTATGGAAAGGAACTTGGAGTAAACACAATTTGGGACCCCCCTTTTATCTCGACCCCCCTTGACCAATCACCGACAAACTTTCAACATAGGAGCTGATATAAACAAGGAATTGGTTTTGAAAATTTCATGAAGATTCATCAAACGATGCCAAAGTTATAAGCAAAACAAAGAATAATCTTCCTATGGTAACTTGGTCCTAACTATAACTACCTACTGCTGACTGCCAGTAGTGGCGGTCGCCAGTAGATAGTTACAGTTAGGAACTACTATCCATAGGAAAACCGCAACATTCTATTACCAATAACTTTGGCGTCAATTGATGAATCTTCTTGAAATTTTCCAAACTTTTGGCCAGCTCAGTTCCGCTCCTTCCCCGAAAGTTTGGGGGTGATGGGTGAAGCAGGGGCTGAGAAAAAAGGGGGGTCCCAAAACGTGTTTTCCCCATGCAATTTCTCATTGGACGTTTAGCCACGGCTACAGCTCGAAAGGCTGAACAGAATTACACCAAATTTGGCAGAGAGGTAGTCCTTTGTTCCGACTTGTGCTTTTGGCATATCTGGTGTCAATCTGTTCACTAGGTTCTTTGAAAAATATGGTTAAAGTCATATATATATCTATGGGTGCAGAGGATTTGTAGATTGTGCGAGGATTGGCTTCGTAGGATATGGGCACCGTTCCGATCACGCACTCAATTCTAATTGGCTGTCAAGAGGTTGTAAACATTCGAAACCAGGAACTGTTGGCATTCATGTTGTGCCTCAGTAGAAGCGAGGGTGAAGAAGTCTGTGAAATATGTTGTCAAAACGTGAACAGTGGCAGGTTAGACACACCCTGACACCCTAGGCCTACTCAGGGGGTGACATAGGGACCCGTAGGGCAAAAAAAGTAAGAACGTTTTTTTACAAAAAAAGTTGCGAGATGCGCGTAGGATCCGCGCATTTGGTCGCTGAAAAAAACCAAGCATGTATTTTTGAGATATATATCAAGCTTATGTGTATAGATGTTGGGTGGTTCTACAAAGATCCCTTGTGTTTATTGAGAGATTTTAGTAATTACAAGTAAGTACCGATGCAGAGTCTAAAGTTCATGAGGAAGACTCGGTTTCCTTCATCTGTAAAATGTACACTATCTCTTTAATAGATGGCATGCATATTGAAACGCAGATTATTGTGGTATATGGACAATATTCTATAGTCTCGTAGAAAAGTAGAAAGATTTATTCACATGTTTATTCACTTATCTGTGCAGATCAGGTGTTCCAGTCTTCCCCTATCTCGACGACTGGTTGTTGAAGGCTGCCTCGCCACAGACAGTCGTCTCCCACATTCAGACTACAGTTGACCTCTTGCACCTGCTGGGGTTGTCCATCAGTGTGCTGAAGTCGCACCTGTGCCACTCTCAGAAGCTCTTCCTTATCGGAGCGGTTTTGGACTCGGCGCAGTTTCGGGTTTTTCACTCCCAACAGTGGGTACGGGATATTTAAGCTCTGATTCTGATCTTCCAGCTTTTATCCCGGGTCTCGGTCAGGTTGACGCTGCGGCTCCTGGGGCTGAAGGCCTTCCGCATCCTAGTGGTGCATCACGCAAGGTGGCATGGGAATAAATATAAACATAGGCAACACAGTTTGCCTCCCGTTATACACAAATTTCAGGGGGTGGTGGTTCCCGGGGCTTGAGGGGGTCATTGAAGCCCACATACTTGTAAAGTTGTAGGCGGGGTTGGACGCGAAAGTGGTGCAAGGGGGTTGTAAATCTGGTACACAGTGTTTTGTTTTACTTTGCTTTCCTTTCTGTGATTTAGAAGATCCTGGGTAAATATAACGGTTTTTGTATAGCCAGTAACTTTTAACCCTACCCCAAATGGCTTTCTGCCTTTTACCATAGTAACAGTTCGTGTAACACTTATGTGAGCACAGAGGTTAAAAGTAAGCATGGGCGAATTTTGCGAATCTCGCGTTCGCGAATTTTGCGGATTTGCGAACTCGCAATCCGCAAAATCCGCGAATTCTCGCGAATTTGCGGGTTTTTTTTTTTGTGTTTGCGCGGGTTTCTGCCAGTTCGCGAGGGTTTTTTACACTTTCGCAAATTGCGAACTTACCTGTCGGGTCGCAAGTTTCGCGAACTTGTTGTTTCTACGTGTCCAGCCTGTTTGTGACACTCTTCTTCATCACTGCCACTCTCTGTCACCACTGCCACTCTCTGACTACTCATGCCACCCTCTGGCCCACCCATGCCACCCTCTGTTTCATCACAGCACCCTCTGGTTGTCCAGTCATTGTACATTATTGTGGCAACGCAAGCACACCTTCCCTGCCTCAAGTGACCTGAATTAATTTGGGGCTGATTAATGTGTCATAGAATATTTTTTTAGCTGGCACCTGCTTCCTTAGTGCTTCCTGATTAGTGATCTTTTGCACTTGCTGAGTGCTTTCATTGTTGCAAATTTAGTTACAACACCTGCCCTGCCCCAACTGACAATAATGAATTGGGGGCTGATTAATGGATTTAAACTTCCAGCCTGGCTCCTGCTTGTCTCCCTTAGCTGTAATTCAGGACCTTTGTGGCATATGTGTAACTATTCTGAGGTTCAGAGCAGGGTCACATAATAGTTGCAACTGGCAACTGAACTCTGGAGGGGCCCCTCAGGAAGCACTACAGGAAATGGCTACTAATGATGAGCCTGAACTTTTGAACCTGGTAAGTAGTTTCAGTTTTGCTAAGATCGTATTTCTGCAATTTTGCACTTATTCGCGGGGCGCAAAGTTGTACTGGGAAGCCGCGAACTCACGCGAACAGTGCGAGCAGTGCGAGCAAAATCCGCTGCTCGCGGATTTGCAGATTTTGCGGGAGATTCGCGAATCTCGCGGATTGCGAATTTACCGAAAATCCGCAAAATCCGCGAGCGAAACGGATTTTCCGCCCATGCTTAGTTAAAAGTTCACCACACTATGGGGCCCATTAGATTGGCGGGCGGATTGCCCCCGCCAGGCTGGCGGTAGCCACCGCCAGCCTGGCGAGGGCAATCTGCCCGCTATCCGCACCTAAATTCCCCCGGCCATATTAGGATGGCGGGGAGACCGCGGCGGATGGAAAGACCGTCCGCCGCTTTTCCGCCCCGGTCGCCTTGCGGCTGGGGCGGAAAAGGTTTAATATGGCGGTGGTGTCTATTAGACACCATGATATGTGGTAGGTCAGATGCACAGCAAGTTTTGGAAAATGTTCAGAAAATTTAATTTGTCTTTTTAGGTGCTATACAAGTGACGTCAAGTGTCCCACGGCGTTGGTGGATAAACATTAAAGTTGTGAGGTCAGTGAACCACTGGTCCCATCCTTGTATGCACACTGTTATTCCTCTAATAAAGCAGAGGTTCCAAACTTCTTTATCAGTTGTATGATGTGTTTTTATTCAATAAAATGGTTCATAAATCAATTCCACATCATATATGTGCTGTTCGTTAGACTCTTTTTTCAAAGCATGACACTGTCCTTTATATACATCCTCCAATGCTTTTCGGGGCCATTGTGTGCCCCTTCATCAGGGAAAGGATACTGCGATAGAAAAGTAAAATAAACATCCTATGAGTAATGTATCAGTTGAGGTGTACTTTTCAAAATCAATAAGGTGGTGAAAAAAATGGGGGAACCTCTGTGGTAAGTTATGTGGTCACCTTAAAAAACCTGAAACCCGTGGGAAGTCAACAAAAAATTGTTCGTATTCTTATGTGTGTTGGTGTTCTTATGTTTGCATGGTTCTATAGATGGAAAGGATAAATTACATTTGTTACCGCGATGCAGCATAAAAAATGACGAGTATGAGATAACAAGCTTTTCTCACGGAACTGATGCTGGTTTGGTGAATGGACTAACCTGGTAAGTAGTAACTGGCTTTGGAAATAATCTGCTCGCTGACGCCGGTCAGGACGAAAGCGTCTACTGCCACGTTTGTTCACATTCAAAAAGTCGCGATCACGTGATCATAGATAGTGAGGAAAGACTCACAACATGGGTTGCGGCGCTGCGTGTTCGATATCGGGATTATCATGGTTCCAAAAAATTAATCTTACTACCAAAATGAATATATTCTGGCCAACTTGGTGGAGAATATATTATGGGAAAAAATATAAAAGGATGTGTGGGCATGGTATCTCTGATGTGACACGTCATTATGTGAAACGGGGGTATGAGCCAAAAAGGAAGCGTGTGTTGTTGTATGTGCGGAGTGTAGTATAATCTGTTCCTCAGAGCATGAACATAAACATTGTATCCATTAAACAGTAAGGCATAAACAAAAAAGTCACAGTGAATTCACACAGGAATTACTAGGTTGCTCCAAATGCAATTATTACAGATAGCAAGAAAGTTCAATTCTGTCATTTAGACCGAGTGGCTTCTGTGTAGAAAGTCTCTGAATCCAGGTGTTTTCACGTTCGGTAGGAATTTGGTATTGTCTCTACCTTCAATTCTGGGGACAGTTTCCAGTATGATGAACTTAATTTGGGAGATGTTATGTTTTTCATCTAGAAAATGTGCGGCTATTGAAGATTTGGTATTTTTTAACCGGATGTTGGACTTATGTTCTGTAAGTCTTATCTTGATTTTACGTTCTGTCTTGCCAATGTACAATTTGCCGCAGGGGCATTTTAGAGCATAGATCAAATTGCTAGAATCACAGGTGGCGTTGACCTTGAGTTTTATCGTGTGGCCTTTCATGGGATGGTTGATTACATTTCCTCTAATAATAGTATTGCAGTTCCCACAGTTCAAACATGGCTTGGTGCCTGTGTATTTAACCGTAGTTGTAGGTTTATGTTGAACCAGTTCTCCTAGGTTCTGTGCTCTGGTGAACGTAAATAGTGGAGGTTCCATGAAAATTTGATTGAAATCTGGTTCCAAATTCAGCAGTGACCAATGTTGGTAAATGATCCGTTTAAATTTCGTACTTGCTGTAGAAAATTTAGAGACTACCACCATGCGGGTTTGTTGTTTTTTTGTGCTTGGTTGTAGCAGTTTCTGTCTGTCTGTATTCGAAATTTTATGCTTGGATTCTTCAATGATGTTTTCTGGGTACCCTCTATTATGGAATTTAGTGGCCACTTCCTCTATTCGTAGTTTGGATTTGATGGGATCTGATGTGATTCTTTTTACCCGTGCCATTTGGGAAAATGGTAAGTATTTTTTTAGGTTAGGTTCATGAAAACTCGTATAGTGTAGCATGTTGTTTCTATCTGTGGGCTTAGTGAATAAGTCTGTTTCGAATCCCTCTTGGTTGATGGAAACCTTGACGTCCAGGAAATTCGCACATTTTTCCGATAGTTCCCAAGTTAATTGGATACGTTCATCGATTTGGTTGAATTCCATCAGTAATTGTTGTAATTTCTCCTTGGTGTCTTTCCAGACGATGAAAATGTCATCGATATATCATGTTAGAAGTAGTAAATTGTCTGTCCATTCTTTTTTGGTGAAGATGTGGGTCTCCTCATATTGTTGCATAAAGATGTTGGCGTATACAGGCGCCGCAGAATTGCCCATGGCCATTCCTACCAGTTGTTGGTACCATGTGTCTTGGTATTTAAAATAACTCTGATATAATTTAAAGAGCATGAGTTTCATCAAGAATGTTTGAAATGCTGTATCCAAGTCAGAGTTGAGTAGGGCTTGTTCGATTGCTTCTATGCCTAAAGAATGAGGTATAGAAGTATACAGTGAACGTACATCCGCGGTACATAGAATCAAGTTATCTTCTGCGTTGATCTTCAGATTATCTAATTTGAAAATACAGTGGGTGGTGTCTTTGGTGTATGTTCTCATAGATTGCACTGATGGCTGTAGGTATTTATCCAAGAGTTGGCCGATTGGTTCATGGAGACTCCCACATGTAGAGACTATGGGTCTCATGGGGGGGTCCATCAAATTTTTGTGGATTTTGGGTACCATTCTGAGTGTGGGACTCTTAGGATTAGCATTGATGAGGAAGTTCTTGGTTCTGTCGTTGATTATGCCTGATTCGTGTGCTCTGTCTATAATGTTTGTGAGGGTTTTCATGAATTCAGTTGTAGGGTTGTTGTCCAGTTTCATATAGGTGGTGGTATCCATAATGTGTTCCATGATCTTGGATTCATACATGTTTTGATTCATAATTACTAGGGCTCCCCCTTGTCAGCTTTAGTGCATCTGATCTGATCGTTTGATGATATCTTTTTTAAAGTATCCAAATCTTTATGCGTGATGTTTTTGGTACGTTTCTGCTCATGTTTAATATTCAGTAGATCTTTCTTGACTCTGTTCTCGAATAGGTCCAATGTTTTGTGACTAACTGGTGGTTGAAATGTACTAAGGCACCAAGCCATGTTTGAACTGTGGGAACTGCAATAGTATTATTAGAGGAAATGTAATCAACCATCCCATGAAAGGCCACACGATAAAACTCAAGGTCAACGCCACGTGTGATTCTAGCAATTTGATCTATGCTCTAAAATGCCCCTGCGGCAAATTGTACATTGGCAAGACAGAACGTAAAATCAAGATAAGACTTACAGAACATAAGTCCAACATCCGGTTAAAAAATACCAAATCTTCAATAGCCGCACATTTTCTAGATGAAAAACATAACATCTCCCAAATTAAGTTCATCATACTGGAAACTGTCCCCAGAATTGAAGGTAGAGACAATACCAAATTCCTACTCCAACGTGAAAACACCTGGATTCAGAGACTTTCTACACAGAAGCCACTCGGTCTAAATGACAGAATTGAACTTTCTTGCTATCTGTAATAATTGCATTTGGAGCAACCTAGTAATTCCTGTGTGAATTCACTGTGACTTTTTTGTTTATGCCTTACTGTTTAATGGATACAATGTTTATGTTCATGCTCTGAGGAACAGATTATACTACACTCCGCACATACAACAACACACGCTTCCTTTTTGGCTCATACCCCCGTTTCACATAATGACGTGTCACATCAGAGATACCATGCCCACACATCCTTTTATATTTTTTCCCATAATATATTCTCCACCAAGTTGGCAAGAATATATTCATTTTGGTAGTAAGATTCCTTTTTTGGAACCATGATTATCCCGATATCCCAACACGCAGCGCCGTAACCCAGGTTGTGAGTCTTTCCTCACTATCTATGATCACGTGATCGCGACTTTTTGAATGTGAACAAACGCGGCAGTAGACGCTTTCGTCCTGACCGGCGTCGGCGAGCAGATTATTTCCGAAGCCAGTTACTACTTACCAGGTTAGTCCATTCACCAAACCAGCATCAGTTCCGTGAGAAAAGCTTGTTATCTCATACTCGTCATTTTTTACGCTGCATCGCGGTAACAAATGTAATTTATCCTTTCCATCTATAGAACCATGCAAACATAAGAACACCAACACACGTAAGAATACAAACAATTTTTTGTTGACTTCCCACGGGTTTCAGGTTTTTTAAGGTGACCACATAACTTACCACAGAGCTTCCCCCATTTTTTTCACCACCTTATTGATTTTGAAAAGTACACCTCAACTAATACATTACTCATAGGATGTTTATTTTACTTTTCTATCGCAGTATCCTTTCCCTGATGAAGGGGCACACAATGGCCCCGAAATGCATTGGAGGATGTATATAAAGGACAGTGTCATGCTTTGAAAAAAGAGTCTAACGAACAGCACATATATGATGTGGAATTGATTTATGAACCATTTTGTTGAATAAAAAAACATCATACAACTGATAAAGAAGTTTGGACCCTCTGCTTTATTAGAGGAATAACAGTGTGCATACAAGGATGGGACCAGTGGTTCACTGACCTCACAACTTTAATGTCTATTAGACACCGCCAGCCATATTAGCATGGCCCAAAACAGATGCAGCCACGGAAAGGCATGCGGTCTTCACTTCGGGGGCCCCCTGCGGGCCCCCAGAGTGAAGGAGAGGTGGGGGGTGCACACTGGGGAATCCCTGTGGTACCCCCTGCATTTTTTATTAACAAAGCGGCAGGCACCGTGCAGTGCCTGCCGCTTTGTTAATGCAAATGCATATATGCATTTTTAGCATTGTGGCGGGCGGTGCTGAGAGCACCGCCCGCCACAATGCTAAAAATGCTGTGTGCGCCCACCACAGTGGCGGGCCCATCCTAACCCCCCCCACGGGACCACTGCCCTAATGGCGGGCGGTCCCAAACTCCGATAGGATGGCGGGCGGACTAAGTCCTCCCGCCATCCTAATGACCCCCTATGTTGCTAATGAGTTAGCCTCAGAATTATACTTCGAATTATAAATATAATTTCTAGTGATGACTGCTACCCCCACAAAAAAAAAGACGTATTTACTTTTTTAATTAACTTTCATTAAAACAATAACTGGAACTATAACTAAAAGATAACAATGCAATAAAAATACAACAAATAACTATAACTATAACTAACAAAACAATATAATAAACAACATATAATATGGACTCCAAAAGAAGTATTGTAGTTAATCTGCAAAACAAAAAAGAAAATTAGTGTTTAAAATTAGATCGATGTGACTAAATGAGGTCAAACATTACAAGTCAAAGTAAAACTTGACGATATTAATATTTTTTACATGTTTGCAGTGAATGAATGAATGAATGAATGAAAAAGTTTTATTGTTTCAGTTAATTAAAACCATAACAATACATTTTATAAAATCAACTACTCAGTTAAAATTTCCTTTTGTATGGATAAATTCTCTATTAATTCATTCTAAAACATTCTAGGTCTAGTGCGAGAGTTTGTTGTTTAAAAACAATTAAGCAATCCATGTAGTTTATAGTACCAAGAGTCCTGATATTTATACGTTATTTAGTTTAAAAGTGCCCTCTCGCTGCACTACCGCAGTTATGTTGTCCTTATGTGGACAGGGTGCCTGGTTGGGTTTTAACTCTTGGGCGTGAGCCACGAGGAACTTTAATAATAAACAGTTCAAGCGGGTGTCTGTTGGATTCAAAGTTGACATAATCACCGATCTACACTTTCATATGCCTCGTTCGTTCATTGCCTTATTTAGGAAGCCTGCGCGTGCTTGGGCTAGATTCAGGCAGATACAAACTAGATGAGTAAAGTCCTCCTTGCTGCTCCCACATAGTCTACAGATTTTGGGGTCCGTCATGCAGCCAAATTGGTTGGTCCATGGTTGATGGAAAATTTCCCAGACAGGGCCCCATTAATTTTTGTTTTCTGTAAGCTGGAAATGTAATTGTTAGATATGGGGCTGCAGTGAGAGTTTTGTAGTTTGATATGACCATCAAAGCGTGTTTTCTAGTGCTGAACGTGGCTTTGTCAAGTATAAGAGAATGGAATTTTGTTGACTTGTTTATGGCTTGTTTAAACGCTGGATAAGGCAAATTTAGTTACCAGAGATTTCTTGTTCCAGTCTCAGTTATGGCCTTCTCAAGGTACTGGTTGTGTGGGGATTTAACATCATCTTTTATTTCTTCCCACAGTGCTTGATGCAGTTCTGAGGTTGCCATGTTCTGTTTCAAGCTGTACCAGTACTTTATATTTGCGTACATTCTTCCCACTATTTCATTTATTATTCCAAATTATAATCTCATCTGGGCTGGTGAAGCTCCCCGTTGAATTTGGAAGGTGGATTTAAAGATGGCTGTCTGCATTTTATTGAGCAATTCCGCGTCTTTCCCGTGCAGCCCCACGCTGCCGTATGACAGGGTGGGAAGCACTTTTGCTTTTATCGTTGCCAATAGAGGTTTGCAGTGTGCCTAAAATGTTCCACTGGCATTGTACATGCAGACTTTGGTCCACCCTTTTAATCAATTTTTGCAGTTTGAGATACAACCTCCTACCTCTGTTACTCATATCCTACTTTCTCCTTTCTAATTCTCTTGTAAAGACCTTAACAACAATTAAAGGGAACATTTTCTGCATATTTTTAATAAAGCATTTGACACAATGCATAGTGACACCATATTTATTGAATGTTTTAAAATTAATTTTCACAAGTCTTAAAAAAGGTGAATGCAAGAAAAGTTACTTCCTGCATATGCAAGACTGCTTTCAAGAGGAGAGCCCAATAAAGAGGACTGGTGTGTAACTGCAGGTATGCGGAAGCACTTACAGACTAAGAATCTGGTCAACTTTGCAAGGGAAGAGTTAAGGAGATTGTGAGAGACACCTCCTGCTTCATGAGGAGGCCCAAGTACCAGTGGAGCAACATCGCCAACCTCTACTTCACAGCCTAATATTCATCTCCAATTTGGAACCCTTTAAGAAAAAAAGTAAGAAGGTTGGGAACTCTGTATGCCTTCCTAATACCTAATCATCCTTTAGTTATACAGAGATCTACCCTGTATCAGACCTATCCGTACAAGTGTGAATTTGAGATTATCTGCCACCGAAAACCCCCCAAGTACTTATATCCGTAACTTTTTAACTTCGTTGAGTATGCGTATTATGAGTATTTACCTTAAAGTTGTCCGTTAAAAATTTGTGAATTTCTCTGGCTTCATACAACTAGTTCATGCCATATTTGAGACATCGGTGAAATGAACTGGAAAAGGAGGATATACTTTCTTCAATGTTGGTAACTTGCTGCTGACTTATGTAACATTGTGGTAACTGAAAAAGGAGTTAAAATGTATATGTTGTACATATGTCCATGCTTAATTTTAATGTTCATAAAAACAATTGTTCTCAATAGGTATGGGGATGAAAAGTAATCATCAGAGATTATATTTGGACAGCAAATTACGAAAAATAGTATTGCATTATACAAATGTTAGGCCCAGATTGGTCACTCACTTCATTTACAAAATCCTGGGCTTGATCTGATAGAACCCTTTTTGGACTTCCATGATCTAGGAATTCAGAAATAAATTGCAAGGAAAATTAAAAGACAAGTTTAAAAAAAAAAAATGTTTTTACTTTGTATCTGAAGTACAGGCTGAAAACATGTAACGAGCATTTAAATTAGAAATAGGTTTCAGAAAGAAACGCCTATAAGACTATCACAATGCAGATTTATATTTTATAAAAATATTTATAGAAGCAAGAAAAATTCTAACTCATACTTTGTTCAATTTTAAATCACATATTTGGGCAATAAATCAAGAGGACATGCTTTTTTATGTTTGGTTGATTTAGAATGTCTACGAATTCTAGTAAAACATGACAATAACACAGTTATCCATCTGCAAACACATGAACTACACAAAGGCTTATCTCAGAATGGTTTTCGATCATGAAATGTTGAAGACAAACCTGATAACTCCATTAGGTCCATTGCAATTTTCGGCTGATAACATATGGAGAGCAGTCAGTGGATCTGGTGTGTCGAGTTGTTATTGTTTATTATTACTGTTTAAATATATATTGCGCGACAGCTACCCACAAAGGGTTTCACGGCGTAGAGGAAAAGGCCATAACAGGCAGTGCCTGGGAAACTTATTTGTGAAACAGCCAGGTTTTAAGCATTTTGCGGAAGTTGGAGTAACTTACCTCAGTTCTAAGCGTGACACCACCACGTATTAAAGTGTATGGGCAGGACAGCTTGTGGCGACCAGTACGTCTCATGGTTAAGATATCTGTATATTGAGATAGAACAGGGGGCAAATGAAGTTTAAGATTAATAAAAAACATGGAGAGCGGGCTAAAATACAACATTGACCAATTAATTACATGTGCAGTGCATGGGGAGGAAGCAGCACGTGACGCACTACTTAAAAAATTATATGCGGCAGGATTAAGTGATTTGCCAAGAAATATCACCTATCACTGCAAAATATTTAAGTTATAAGAGCTGGAAACCGTGCTAAAATACACTTTTACTGAAAACATTACTTTTGCAATGCATGAGGCACGTGACGCACTACTTACACGAGAAAAACAACATTGCATTCACTTGAACAGCACATAGCACACTGCTGTAGGAGCGGCAACGTGGCGCTTGGCAAATTAAACATACGCACCAGGATTAAGTGATTTGCACAGAAACAAAAGTTTCAAAGTCAACTTTAACGATATAAAAAAGCAGGAAAGCGTGATTAAAAACAGCATTGCCAAATCGAACATAAATTTGCATTTACGCGGTATTTAAAGATTGTTCAGATTAATTAATTTAATTACTCTTAAAAAAAGTGCTCACCTACGAAGAAGTGGATATGAACACTCTCAATGGCTGTGACTGTGGAATAGGAAAAGTTCAAGAAGGTTGGCAGCTTATAAATGCTTTGCAGAAGGATGATCGGTTGAGCATGATGTTATTGGGTGTGAGAGCTGTGATTGGGCATGTTGTAATTGAGCATGCGCAAATAAAATGAAATACGTTAGGGGTACATAGCCAGACGGTGGGATGTATTGTGCGCATGCGTAACATTGCCAAGCATGCGCTACCACAAACAAGGTACAAAAGGGGGTGGTGATGGACGGAGCATCTGAATCAATCAAACACTCACACCCAGTCAAAAGATCTGGGTTTAATCATCACCGTTCTTTAGCCCACTCTGCCACCCCAGTTTAGACATGGCTATATGCAAATCAGTCTGACCCTGTGCCTCATGGGAACAGTCCAGCCCAAACTGCCAAGCCATGTCTTCCCTGGACCGGAAACAAGCTTCCGAGGACCGGTTTCTGGCATTCCAGCCGTCTTCAGCCCGGCTTGCTTGAATCCAGTGGCAAAGTGAGCAAGGGACTCACTTCTGAGCATACCCTGCCACACTTATGGTGGCCAAAAGTGGTACAAAAGGGGGTGGTGACGGATGGGTATGCTCAGTGCGCTACCACAAACATGCATGCGCAAAGTGAAGGCAACTCCTATGGGGTACAGATATAGATGGAGTTCGGATATCCCCGTTGTCTTGAAGTGGCTTCAGGAGGGGGGCATTGCAGCCCTTCTCCATAAAATAATATTATATAATTAGCCATGCCGCGGGGGCTGGGGACACCGGTGCCCGGAATTGGGCATGGGAGGGGGGCCTGGCGGCCCACTTCCCATAAAGAATTTAATACGTATACTCTGCTTATTGTCATCGTACCATAAGCGCACTCTTCCGATCACGCACTGAAGGCTAATTGGTTGTCAAGTGGTTGTCAACAATCGAAACTAGAAACTGTTGGCAGCCTTTTTATGTCTCGGTACAAGGGAGGCTGAAGAAGCGTGTGAAATGTGTGCTTAAAACGTGAAAAGAGGGAGGGTAGACACACCCTGATCCTCTGGGTCTCCTCAGGGGGTCCCACAATGTCTCCCAGGGCCCCTATTTTTTTCTTCTTTTTTTGGGAAGAATTGCGGGGATGCATGTATGATAAGAGCATTCTAGCGATATTTTAAAAAAAAAGACGTGGGCTTCTGCGCGTCTTTGGTAATTTGCATTCTTTCAACTGTTTTGAGGAGATGCAGCAGTGCTGTATCCAGGATCCACCACTGAGTAAAAAAAGGTAACGATAACACTATTTACCTGCTAAGTGAATTTCTACCCATAGGATAACAATGATGTACTTTTTAAGACAGTTAAAGAAAATTCTTAAAATAATAACCTTGGATAATCTCTTGTCTTAATATTTATATTAAATATATATATAAATACATTTTTCAACATTGAAAAAATCGCGGAAGTCGGGCACACACCGCGTCTGATATGTATATGATGTCACGCAGCACAGTGCGTCCGTCACGTCGCGTTATACGTACATCTCACGTATGCGCAAGGCGTCAAGCACAAGTTGCCTAGCAACCGTGTGGGAAAAGTTGCAACCATCGCACACCCTTTGCGGATCCTAGACAGCGACCCTAAAATGGCAGACATGTTTCGCGCAGTAAATGAGTAGAGTGTTCGTAGGGTGCCAACTGCAAAAAAAAGAAAAAATAATGAAAATAATTTAAGTATATTATAAACAATACAAAATTTTGAAAACAAAATATTTTTATGTAAAAAAATTCATTAAAAAGAAATTTGTAATGTAATTTAAAACATTAACATCTAAAAATATAAAGAATAAAAACAGTAGTTAGAAAATATACAAAAACAATAAAAATATTTACAAAGTAGCATTTAAAAAATCTTTGAAATTCACTGAAAAAAACATAGGTTTCAGACATGTTATAGTTAGGAATTAGCATTTAAAAAACCTTTGAAATTCCCTGAAAAAAACATAGTTTTCAGACATGTTATAGTTAGGAATTAGCATTTAAAAAAACCTTTGAAATTCACTGAGAAAACCATCGTTTTCAGATAAGTTGTAGTTAGGAATTAGCATTTAAAAAACTTTAGAAATTCACTGAAAAAAACATAGGTTTTAGGGGTGTTTTAGTTAGCTACCAATTTCACTCGTATAAAAACATTGAAATTCCACCGTTATAGTTAGTTGTACTAACTACAATTCGCACGCCCGCAATCCACTGCTGATGATGTCACATATTACATCAGTCATGACATGGTCAGTGACATCACTGATGACATCACTGATGACATCTCAAATGACATCACTGATGACATCATCAATGTGACAAGCTGAAACACCTGATCATACAGTAGCATAATCTTTTAACACACATTATAAAATATGAAGTACCATATTTGAAACATTGAAACACCAGTACAAGTTTCTAAAAAAACACTCAGTGATTCCTACATTTACACACACATCTAAACACATACCTATATATTCACTCATACATGCTAACAAAGATCAATAGAACACTATTAAATATACTTATAAACCTACATCAACCTACACACCAGCACATATTCTATTCCTTTATGCAGACATCCTACTCACTTATGCAAACAATTGATCATACTTATATTTACTAAGCTACTCACTTACACAAACACCACTTTATTTATTCATATAGATAGCAAATCATACTTAGTGTGTTATAAAATCAGTATTACAAGTATACAGTTATCCATACATCAATCATACAATCACTAAGTATTATGTATACTTATTTATATACAATAAATGTCACATACACTGCCTTTTATATTTTTAGTTTGTTGGACATATATCATCGAGAAATATATTTACTCATCACCACACCCATAACGAGATTCACTCACCCAAACAACTGTTTCCACATACAGTCTTAACCTCATATACTTACTAAATCAACTATTTACACATCTTTCCACACTCACACATGTCCCACCCAACCACACACACATTCATTCAGTACCCCTTACAAATACTCATTTAACTAATTAATAACTAATGTATACTTTCACATAGGTAGTAACCAACTTATGTAGTAGTTTACACAACAAGATATAGAGTGATACAGGTATTCATACAGTTTAATCACTATCCCATATATTTAGTGAGACACTTAAAATTCCTCACTTAGACAGTCAATCACATTGGTACTAAATCCTCCATTCACACATGTATACATCCACTCAGTCTTCAAGGCAGATTGCTATATATATATATATATATATATATAATACATATGTAAATAACGAACCAAACCACTTTCACTGGATGACGTCATCAGTGATGTCTTTGTCAAAAAAGTAATTCCCTTTGGCCACACTTATCAACACAACATAAAAACAACTGACAATGCAGACAAACTAAAGAGCAGTGCAGTAAAAACCCAATGTCTGAAACAGCAAATAAATTACCAGATGTACAAGTTTATTAAAATATCATTAAAAACCAAGTAAAATAAGATATAGTCAAAATCAAGGGAAAACAGACAATAAGGGGAACATACAATATTCACAGTTCATCATATAAGTTCCTACAGTTCCAGACGGAGGAGGAATTCAATAAGGTTATATTCAGTAACAATCAGAATAGTCCTTAGCTAGTCATATGAATTCTCTCCCCCAATTCTCAACGCGTTTCGACGGGCAGGTAGAATTGCAGCCGTCTTCTTCAGGAGAGTTATTAGCTGTTTTCCCCAAAGATACTATGGTTCAAAAGAGAAATAGATGTCATCATCGATTTCTATACATTTTAAATAAAAACATTTTTTACATGAGGATACAATCCATCTGCTAGCCAGAACATTGAAAGTCTAAACCACCGCTCAATACAATATAACACCTTACATCGACATTTACATAGTAAACATTACAACACATATATAAATCATATTATTGCAGTTCATCACATTTTCCATAATATACAGTTCATCATGTAATAAATCAAAAACTGTGATCACGACATAGTGTATGTTTTCAGCCACCTTTACGTTTGATCATTAGCCACACATGAGTAGCCAAAGAGCACATTTCTATATATAATTCATTATTAATACTCTCCGTTGCCACATCAGGCACAATTATTAGTGATGGTGATTGCGATTCCAAATTGGCTTAGGTTGTTTATCTCCTGGATTTTATATTTGACCAGGCTAGCCCCCAAGTGCTCGGTTAGTACTGACCTTTAGAATAGGCGAAGAAGAACAGATAGCTTCTGCTTGATATAAAACAGGCAATTTTCTTTTCTGAGCCAGGTATGCGTATAGACTGAAAGAAATGTATAGAGAGTACATCTTAGAAGCCCTCCTTGTTTTCAGATGGCTGATGACTAACAGCGAGCTGGAGTATTCGCTTGCTCACTAAATGGTCGTCTCCTGCGCACCTGACGTATCAAACACAGTTGCTAAAGCAATCAGTTACGGCCGCCTATAGAGTTCAATTTTTCAGAAAAACTCTAGAAAATACGCACATCCAATACTTACAACTAGTATTTCCTATATGTTCCTCTCATTACTTCTTTAAGTTTGAACCCAACCACCGTTCTTCAAAGGGTTATGCCTCCTAGAATAAAGCGAATATCTCACTATACATTTTCTTACGTAGCAGGACGACATAAAGAAGAGATAGACCGACTATTCTACTTACGAATGGAATCTTGCAGTGTTATGTGCACGCAATAGTTGGGATAAATCGATTAAAACATCCCTCAATTGGGAACTCTGTGGATAAATAGATGGGATATATTCAGTTCCCATGTTTTATACACATTGGCTGATATGACCTTCCACTGAGCCTCCACTTACTTTAAAATAATGTTAGCGTCAGTTATTAAGTGATGTGGGGCTGCTTTCGTCCTCCCAATAGATCCTAAAATAGAACAGAAGCCTCACTATGCATATTCGTATAGAAAGACATATTTTAAATATGAAAAAAACTGACTGTTCTACTTACACTTTGAGTAATACAGTCTAGTTTGCACGCGGTACTGCCGATGTATAGATAAAAACGTCCCAAAAAATGGAAGCACTAGGGAAAGAATAAGATCAGATATCTTCAGTGCCCATGCTGCGTACACGTAGCACGAAAACAAAATAGAGTCGGAATATTACTCACATAAAATTGTTTTGTCGCCAACTCTTAAATGATATGGGGCTACTAGAGTCTTCCCATTCAGTGGTGGCTGCTATTCCTACAAAAATTACAAAACATAGACCCGTCTAAGTATCCGAGTATTTTCACCCAGGGGTTGATAACACAGCAGGTTTACACCCTACGGGATAGCACATACCTCTTCATAAAATCCGGTAAGCTTTCCGCGTGCCTTCTCCATGGAGTACCGACCCTCCGAGAACGCCGTTTAAATACTATATCTCGGCGTCCAAATGCGGAAGTAAAGAAAAGACCGCCTATGACGATCATAGACATCGAAAGAGGCCTGCCGATCGGAGGTCGAAATAGATGACCATGGCAGATCTTTTTTAGGTTATCTAAATTACTCTCAGTTGCTTATTGCAAGCGCAATGGGCCTTTCAAATTTCCATTATTTCCATTAGTGTGTTTAAACGGAAGAAAAAGGAAAATAAAAGGATTAGAATTAATGGACCGCGCATGCGCATACCGATGTGGTTTTTCCCTAACGTACGTCTCCATGTATATCTATACGCAAATGCTAAGAGCCTTACAATCGATTCTTATAGACATTCTTGCCGAGTTCAGTGTATTAAGTACTACAGAAATTAGATAAAAATATATAAGGAACAGATCTGTACCAGACCTAGAACTATAGTGGCAGTATAATTGGTGGTAAGAGACCACTAATAATCGCCCAATCAGCCTGTCCCACTCTTCCCGGGAATTAAGTCCATTTCTTACCGTATCAAAGTAAGAGATGTACCATTGTTCTCTTTGTTTGCGTTTGTTTATAATATTCCCTCCTCTCTTTCCTATTTTAACTCGTTCCAAGATAAACCACTTGAATTCGCATTCACCATGATTTTTCTCTAGAAAATGTGAAACAATTGGTGCAGTCAACTTTTTAGTCCTAATGGCAGATCTGTGTTCCTGCAATCTAATCCTAGCTTCTCTCCCTGTTTCTCCCACATAGAAAAGCTCACAAGGACATTTTATTATGTATATTATGTTTTTACTTTTACAGTTATTGTGAGTTCTGCATCTAATAGTTTTGTTATTGCATGTGATTTCAGTGGCTGTCATGCACTGGTCACAGATGTTGCAGCTACCACACCTAGAGGTACCAACAACAGTGGTGTTGTCAAGAGTTCTTTGATTTTCTCTTCCCTCATCTTTGTATGTGTGGACTAGCAGATCTCGTAAGTTTTTATTCTTCTTGAAGGCAAAGAGAGGTTTGGCCAATGCTGTGTCTTCCTCATGGTTAAGAATGTGCCAATGTTTATTGACCACATTCTTGATCTGGTTACTGATGTGGGAAAATTTTGTTGCAAAGACAATTCTGTTAAGAGGGCTTTTTTGGGTGTCAGATTTGTTGATTAAGGCTTCACGATCATAAAATCTGGCCCTCTTCATAGAGTTAGATAACAGTTTTTTTGGATAGCCTCGATCCCTAAACTTTTTCTTTAAAACTGCAGCATGTTTATAATAGTCGTTGACATCTGAACAATTCCTCCTGAGACGGAGGAATTGACTAAAGGGAATACTTTCCCTCTGTGATTTAGGGTGGAAGCTAGTAAAGTGAAGGAGCGTGTTTTTAGCCATAGGCTTTGTGAACAGCTCCACAGCTAAAGAGCCTTCCACATTCTTGATAGAGATGTCTAAGAAATCAACCTTAGTCGTACTGTGGGTAGAGGTAAACCTCAGATTGGGGTCCCCAAGATTAATCCATAGAAGGAATTCTTCCAGAACCGCAGTGGTACCTTCCCAGATAAAGAAGATGTCGTCGATGTAGCGGTACCAGCCCGCTACATTCTCGAAAAAAGGTGCCAGTTCATTGTAGATGTGTTTACTTTCAAAATTGCCTACATAAAGACAGGCCAGACTAGGGGCACAGGTGGCCCCCATGCTGGTCCCCTTCAACTGTTTAAAATATTCGTTCTTAAACAGAAAAACATTGTTGGTTAGGATAAGGCGGACACAATCCACTAGGAATTCTTTGCTGGCTCCATTTAAATCCTGATCGGACAAAAGTTCTTCGATGACTGTAATTGTGTCATCTTGAGGGATGTTAGTATAAAGAGACTCAATGTCCAGGGTAACTAGACACTGAGTCTCTTCACAAAAAGGCAGTCCCTCAACTAAGGAGATGATGTGTGCGGAATCTCGCACATATGATCTCAATTCGCATACTAATGGCCTCAGGAAGTGATCCACATATTTACTAATAGGTTCAAGAAGAGAGTTTATACTACTAACGATAGGCCGCATAGGAGGATCCAATTTATGCTTGTGAACCTTAGGTAGGCCATATATAGCTGGGGTTTTGGGTTCAGTGTTGTTTAGAAACTTGAATTCCTCCTCACTAATATGGCCCTCATCTCTAGCATTTGTTAGTAACTGAAGGCAAGCCCTGGAGATTCCCAGAAGGCAGGAAGCATTTGTAGGAGCATAATGTTCCTTCACTTCAAGCATCTTTCTGATTCTATTTTCGTAGTCAGTGGTATCAAAGATAACAACTCCACCGCCTTTATCGGCAGGTTTCACCATTATCGAGTTGTCATTCTTAAGCTTATCTAATGCCTCCTTCTCCGCCTTCGATATATTGTATGCGGGTACTCTCTTTTCTTTATCAAGAATTTTAAAAACTCCACTCTCTACTGCTGTCTCGAAGGCTTCGACATTCTTTCCTATCATCCCTACGGTAGGGGTAAAAGTGGATTTGGGCTTAAATCCCGTGATGTTCTCAGTAATTCTACTCTCTCTGTTCTCAAAAAAGCGCTTCAGTCTTATCTTTCTAAAGAAGGCCTTAAGGTCTTTCTCCAATTGAAATCTATCTATGGTGGTTGTGGGGACAAAGCTGAAGCCTTTGCTTAGAATGTTGAGTTCAATGTTACTTAATTCTCTACTAGATACATTTGTTACTGGTAGTTTGCAGGTCTCCAGTACTGCTTGCTCCGTGTGCTCATGTATTCCTGCTGTTGAGGTGCACGGTTGTATTGGGAGTTGCCCCGGTTGAATTGTCCTCGTCCTTGTCCTTGGTTCCCATTGAACCGTCCTCGCCCTCGGTTCCCGTTGAATCTCTGGGGTCTCCTTGGGCGGGACTCTAAAAAATCCTCCTGCTCTCGGACATTCATACCGGTTTCGTTCGTATTGCACTCCTCCTCCTCACTGCCGGAGCCTGAGGTTTCTGAAAATGTGACACGTCTATTACCTCCTCTGGAGTAAGTTTGATAGGTATATGGTCTATCCCAGTTACCCTCGCTCTTAGTTTGGTAGTAGTTTTCTTTCAAAAAGGGATATACATTCTCAACAGAGAAGCGTTCAATGTCCTTCTTCAGTTTATTTGTTTTTTTGTTTATCAGGTATTCACTATATCCCTCAACATCTTGATTTATCTCAGCTAATTTCTTTTTTGCTTCCTCTAGAGCAGGGCATCCTTTTAGTTCTGTCTCTAATTTGTCTATTTCTTCCTGCTCAAGTATAATGAGTCCTTGCGCAGTTTCTATTATAAGGAGCATCCAATCTCTACTGCACCTGTTAGAGATCAGTGTCCATGTTTCTAGAAACTTTTTATTGTCAGTGAATAGACCCGGTTCATTTCGAACCTGTAAGCCAATCGGAATAATACCCGATTTAACATATTCGGCTAGAAAATCTGCATGTGCTTCAGTGCGGATTAGCTTCTTTTTTAGGTTTAGTAATTTACCCCAATTCTCACCTTTGCCTGATACTAAGGTGATTTTATTTCCTCTTTTTGTACTCATAATGCGGTGTAGTTGGTCATCGCTAAACCCAAAGGTCTTAATTTGATCCATCACACTAGTAACAATATACAATAATGTAGTCTATTAGACCCAAAAACTCTCCAATCCACCAAGGACTGTGCACTGAATCTCTAATAAAAGAGAGAGGGACCCTCTACCAAAGGGATGGGGTACCAACTGTTGACTTTGTCAAAAAAGTAATTCCCTTTGGCCACACTTATCAACACAACATAAAAACAACTGACAATGCAGACAAACTAAAGAGCAGTGCAGTAAAAACCCAATGTCTGAAACAGCAAATAAATTACCAGATGTACAAGTTTATTAAAATATCATTAAAAACCAAGTAAAATAAGATATAGTCAAAATCAAGGGAAAACAGACAATAAGGGGAACATACAATATTCACAGTTCATCATATAAGTTCCTACAGTTCCAGACGGAGGAGGAATTCAATAAGGTTATATTCAGTAACAATCAGAATAGTCCTTAGCTAGTCATATGAATTCTCTCCCCCAATTCTCAACGCGTTTCGACGGGCAGGTAGAATTGCAGCCGTCTTCTTCAGGAGAGTTATTAGCTGTTTTCCCCAAAGATACTATGGTTCAAAAGAGAAATAGATGTCATCATCGATTTCTATACATTTTAAATAAAAAAATTTTTTACATGAGGATACAATCCATCTGCTAGCCAGAACATTGAAAGTCTAAACCACCGCTCAATACAATATAACACCTTACATCGACATTTACATAGTAAACATTACAACACATATATAAATCATATTATTGCAGTTCATCACATTTTCCATAATATACAGTTCATCATGTAATAAATCAAAAACTGTGATCACGACATAGTGTATGTTTTCAGCCACCTTTACGTTTGATCATTAGCCACACATGAGTAGCCAAAGAGCACATTTCTATATATAATTCATTATTAATACTCTCCGTTGCCACATCAGGCACAATTATTAGTGATGGTGATTGCGATTCCAAATTGGCTTAGGTTGTTTATCTCCTGGATTTTATATTTGACCAGGCTAGCCCCCAAGTGCTCGGTTAGTACTGACCTTTAGAATAGGCGAAGAAGAACAGATAGCTTCTGCTTGATATAAAACAGGCAATTTTCTTTTCTGAGCCAGGTATGCGTATAGACTGAAAGAAATGTATAGAGAGTACATCTTAGAAGCCCTCCTTGTTTTCAGATGGCTGATGACTAACAGCGAGCTGGAGTATTCGCTTGCTCACTAAATGGTCGTCTCCTGCAAAGTCAACAGTCAACAGTTGGTACCCCATCCCTTTGGTAGAGGGTCCCTCTCTCTTTTATTAGAGAGTCATCAGTGATGTCATCAGTGATGTCCTCAGTGATGCCACTGACCATGTCATGAATGATGTAATATGTGACATCATCAGCAGTGGATTGCGGGCACGCGAGTTATACTTAGAACAACTAACTATAACGGGGGAATTTTAATGGTTTTATGTGAGTGAAATGTGTAGCTAACTATAACTCCCCTAAAACCTATGGTTTTTTCAGTTCAGTGAATTTCCAAGGTATTTTAAATGCTAATTCCTAAATATAACTTATCTGAAACCTATGGTTTTCTTCAGTGAATATATATATATATATATTCACTGAAAAAAACATAGTTTATAGACCATATGTAGTTAGGAATTAGCATTTACAAAACCTTATTCTACTCACACAAAACCATTGAAATTCGCATATATAGTTAGTTGCACTAACTATATATTGCGCACCCGCAATCCACTGCTGATCATGTCACATATTACATCATTCATGACATGGTCAGTGACATCACTGATGACATCACACCAGTAGGTAGTTATAGTTAGGATTTTTTTCAATGCAAAATCTCAAAATTCTATTGTGAATTATTTTGGCGCCGGTTGATGAATCTGCCTGAAAATTTCCTCAAATTTGCCTCGCGGAGCTCCGGTCCTTCCTTTAAAGTTTGGGGGGATTCGTCAAGCGGGGGCCAAGATAAAAGGGGGGTCCCAAAACGTGTTTTTTCCATGTTAATTTCCATAGGGCGGTCAAACTCACTTTTAGCCCGAACGGCTGAATGGATTTCCACCAAACTTGGCAAAATTGTAGGGACTGGTAGCCCGATGTGCCTTTGCTATGTCTCAAGATATGTGCTCCAGTGGATTTTGAGTAATTTAGGTTCAAAAAAATATATATATCTATGGCCGCGCCCCGGTACGCGCACCGGGGTGCGCAGCGGGCGCAACACGCGAGGTGCGCACGGAAAGCTGATTGGCTCTCAGGTGTCTGTAAACATTCAAAACAGTCCGGACCGGCCGCCATCTTGTGTCTCGGTAGGATAGAGACACAAGAGGTGGAAAAAAAAGGGGGAAATGACCATAAGGGGGCAGGGTAGACCCCCCCTGACCCCCTAGGTTTGATGTGGGGGCTATAAAAGGGCCCGACGGTGCAAAATAATTTTTTTGATTTGCCCAGGGGGAGCGCCCGGTACGCGCACCGGGGAGCGGCCCATGGGGAAAGAAGAATGACAGTTTTTAAAAAATGAAGCCTTTTTTTATAAATTGGAGGTAGTTCTAAAAAGAACTGTTTTTTTTCTTTTTTTGTTGTTTTATATTTTTTAGTGTTTTTGGAACATTTTGTACTTTTTTTGGCTTTTATGAACTATTTTATATTTTTTTTGTTATTTTTATGGGGAGAAACGAAAAAACAGGGAAAAATCAGGTAATTGAAAATGGCTCAACTGGAGCAAAAAAAAAAAAAGAAAAAATTAGGGTTTTTTGGGGCATTGTGGTTGTCCCCAGCAAGGACGATGAGCTTTATGCTCAGTTCAACATAGGAGATGGTCTTTCCACAGTTAATACATGTTATTTGGAAATCCGCAAACCGTGGCTGAATGCAAGGGATCGTCTCCATTGCCTCTGGTCCCGATGGAGTGGGTTGCTTTCTTTTGGAGGTGGTGCTTGAAGATTGGGGAGGGTTACTGGCCAGTTCCCTCACCTCTGCAGCAGAATAGTTGATTGGATGCCTGCGCTGCATGTGGCGAATCATGGTGTTGTTTCCAAACGAGTATTTTTTATTAGGGTTCCCCCTTGAAAGTTCCATGCCACAGATTAGGCAAGTCACCTTGGCCGCATTGACTTTTTTCTTGCCCTCTGGGATCGAAAAAAACTCCCATACAATGTGTGGTCTTGGCTGGTATGGGGTATTGTGTTCTTGCAGCCACCTTCTCCTCCCCTCCTCCTCCTCCTCCTCCTCCTCCTCCTCCTCCTCTTCCTCCTCCTCTTGTTGACCACCAATGTAATCTTGTGGTGGTCCTCTTGGTGGTTGTGGTGGTGGTGCAGATGCTCCAGCTGCTGCTGCTACTGAAGCCATTTCAAAGTACAAAATGTACCTCAAAGATTGCAAAACAGGTCTTCCTAAGTCAAAGGACAGAGTCAGAATAAGGAAAAAAGGTGGTGTCTTTCATCATTTGGAAAAAAAAAGGCCTGAACCAATGAGAAGTGTTATTTTCAGGTCACAAGACCAGGGAGTTCATCATTATGAAACCAAAACTGTTCTGCACCAATAAAAAGTGTCATTATAGTCTCTCACTCTGTCACAAGGATGGTGTCATCAGTGATGTCATGAGTGATGTCACTGACCATGTCATGAGTGATGTAATATGTGACGTCATCAGCAGTGCATTGCAGGCGCTCAAGTTATAGTGAGTCCAACTAACTATAACGTGGGAATTTCAATGGTTTTATGTCAGTAAAATTTCCAGCTAACTATAACTGGTGTGAAACCTATGTTTTTTTCAGTGAATTTAATAGGTTTTTTAAATGATAATTCCTAACTATAACGGATGTGAAACCTATGGTTTTTTCAGTGAATATATATATATATATATATATATATATATATATATCTGATGCACCCCAGCCGGTAGTGCTCCAAAGGACGAGAGACGGACACCAGATGTGGTGGTAGAAGCAGGTCTTTATTAGCTTACAGCTTATGTCAGGTCAGACGCGTTTCGAATAACAAGGTATTCTTTTTCAATGGACTAAACACAGTCTGCTTTCTGTTTTTATAATCTCTTTTTTTGTATTTGTGATGCTTTCACCCCCAGCATGTGAATAATGAACATAGAGGAAATACTATACAGGCATGAATGCTGTGCTGTTATGGATTGCAACACATTGTATTATCTGGCACACATGTTTTATAACATTTCTCCAAAATATGGCACATTTGCTGTTTTGCATGCACATATCACGAGGCAATATAGTTTGTAACTAGAATGCTGTTGATAATTGCCCTTGACGAGCCTCTAGGTGGATAGGCTCAGTATGAACTGCTTATATTGGATCGTTGTGCACCTATATATGTATACATATATACCTAAATTCATAAATATAAATAGATAAATATGAGTAGATATATAAACACATTAGTATGTACATACAAAAATACATATATATTTAAATAAATAAATATATGTATAAAACGAATAAATATCGTAACAAATGGATAAAAATGCTTGATATGCATATGTTGTGGTGCAAATTAAGATACCAGTCTGGCAGAATAAATTCCTGAACTGATTGATGGCCTAACTGGATAGATATCAATGTGGATAACAATCCTGGTTGTATGTGCAAATGGTAACAATGTGCTAAATTATGCCCTGTGCAAGTATGACGCACTAGCAGCTGTCTGTTTTATAACTTGGAAAAGTGCAATACGTGAGTGCGAAGAAAATTGTCTGTGCAAAATAGAGCTCAATTAGGGTTTGAAGAGGTATGTTAAAAAATACAAACAAAAATTTATATTGTATGTATTGGGAAGAGTTAAAAACAGATATTTTACAGTTATAAGGAAAACATATACATAATCAAGAATTGTTAATAGTGACAATATGGATGGTATGAGAGTACTGGGAAACAATTAATATGATGCTAAAGCTATCATGTTACAGGAAATTGTGTAGGTCCTCCGTGTTGTTGAGTCCATTGGGATGTTTGATGTCTAGCTTAAGGATGTATTTGGACTCTAATTGCCTTAACCTTTTCTCACGGTTGCCACCCCAGAGTGGTTCAGGGACAGCAGCAATTACAAAGTATTCCAAATGTTTGAGATCATTTTTGTGGACAGCCTTAAAATGCCTGGCTACCGGGTATGCCGTGTCATTGTTGACAATGGCCCGTAGATGTTGGAGTATCCTGACATGCACCTGTAGCTTGGTGCTTCCCACATATCTGAGGCCACTTGTGCATGTCAGGACATACACGGCATACTCGGTTTTGCAATCAAAACATCCCTTGATTTTTGACTCATGGGGGCTGAATGGAGTGTTATATTTGGTGGTTGTAACACCAAATTTACAAGCCCTGCAAGATGAGCATTTGTAAAAACCCTCCATTTGTTTTAGCCAAGTAGATTTGTTGCTTTTGATGGTTTCAGGGTTGCTGCGGACTATTTGTGTTCTCATTGAGGTGCATCTAGGGTATGTTATGGTGGGGCTAGTAGGCACCTCAGGTGCCATGACTGCATCCGTCAAGACAATCGGCCAGTTTTGATTAATAATAGACCGTATTTGGCGATGTTGGCTATTGAAGGTTAGGATTATTCTGGGGACATTGTTTTATATATTACCTACTCGTGGTCGCCAGTAGGTAGTTATAGTTAGGACCTAGTTTCCATAGGAAATCCTCCACATTCTATTGGGAATAACTTTGGCACCGGTTGATGAATCTTCACGAATTTCTCATAGAAAATGGCCCGCTCTATTCCGCTCCTTTCCTGAAAGTTTTGGGGGGATTTGTCAAGTGGGGGCTGAGGAAAAAGGGGGTCACAAAACATGTTTTCCCCATGTTATTTTCCATAGGACGATTAGACAAGGCTACTGCCCGAACTGCTGATCGGAATTACAAGAAATTTGGCAAAATGGTAGAGTCTGATTCGCAGAATGAGAAAATCAAAAGTAAACAAATATATCTAGGAGCGCGCACCGTGCGCTCACCCTGCGTGCACCGTGTGAGCGCCGTGCGCGTACGGTGCACGTATCAGGTGTGCGCGAGCAGAATTCTGATTTGCTGTTAGACATCTGTCAACATTCCAATCGGTCGAAACCAGGAAGGGTTGGCCTCCATTTTGTGTCTACGAGGCAGAAGAGAGCCAAAAACAAAAGTGGAGAACTTGAAAAGGGGCAGGGTAGAGACTCCCTGACCCCCTAGGCCTTCTCAGGGGGTCCCTGAAGGACCCCGAAGGCCAAACAAAACATATTTTTTTTCAAAACGTGGGGTACGCGCACGGTGCACGTAATTCGGCAAAAAAAGACAAAGAAAATACAGTTAAATAACAAGTTTGCGTGTTTAGATGTTGGTTGGTTCTTAAAAGAGCCGTTGTGTTAATTGAGTGTTTTTTGTACCTACAAGTAACGATGCAGAGTCTAAAGTTCAAGAGGAAGACTCTGTTCCCCTCATCTGTGAAATGTACACCGTCTCCTCTATAAATGCCTTGAATGTTGTAACACAAGTTGTTGTGGTATATAGAACCCATACCATAGTCTCTGAGGAAAGCAGGAACAGACTTATTCACATGTTTCCTTGCTTTCTCAATCTGCGGACAATATTGGTTGAACCAGTTCCATTTTTGCTTTTGGCATATATTAGAATATACAAAGGCAGTTTGTGGAAAAAGTGACATCAATTGCCCAAAGGTGTCCTTTAACAGCCTTTCCAGACTTACCCCAGTCAAAGTGCCTAGGTCATTGCCACTACAGTGCACAATTATGAGGTCAGGGTGTGGGAGATGCAAAAAGGATTTTACCAATGGCATCAATTGGTGACATCTCAATCCTCTCTGACCAATCCACATAATATCCACATTTGGTAAATCAAGGTTGAGAAAGCATCTATTTGCTGCATACCTTTCAATCCAGAAAATATAGCTGTGTCCCACTATCCACACTCTAAGCATCTTGAAGGGAGTTCTGGTTGTACTCAGATGGGCTCTGGAAATGAAATGGCAGTTTGAAAAGTAGGAGTTTAGAAAAAATGTGGATGAGATTCAGTGCACTTGAAAAAAATGAAATGATAGGTGGTTTCAGAAAATTCAACATTGAAAACTAGGGTGCATGCTACTGTTTTTCAAAAGGAGTAATGCTAATGGTTGAGAAAAAGTCATTGAAAGGAACATTGCACAGGATAAGCAACAAATCATTACTCTGAAGGTAACTCTCTTCATTAAAAAACGGCTCACAACTTGAACTATGTTCTGGGTGTTTGACTTCTCAATATACCAGCTTATTTCTTTTTTTTCAACTAGTACAACCAGATCGCCCTTCAAGATGCTTAGAGTGTGGATTGTGGGACACACCTTTAAAAAACACAAAAAAAGGCCAGAATTATTTTAAAAATCAAAAATTTGTAAATAATAATACATAAATCAAATTTAAAATGTAAATATTGTAAAAAATATAGAACATTTTTATAATAAATAAATATAATAATTGATACATTTTAAAATTAGCATTTAAAAAAACCTTTGAAATTCACTTAAAAAACCAGAGGTTTCACACACGTTATAGTTAGGAATTAGCATTTAAAAAACCTTTAAAATTCGCTGGAAAAACCATAGGTTTCACACCAGTTATAGTTAGCTGGACATTTTACTCATACTAAACCATTGAAATTCCCCCATTATAGTTAGTTGTAGTCACTATAACTTGCGCGCCTGCAATCCACTGCTGATGATGTCACATATTACATCATTCATGACATGGTTAGTGACATCACTGATGACATCTCAAATGACATCGCTGATGTCATCATCCATGTGACAATCAAATACACCTCATCACACACTAGTATAATCTTTCCTCACTCACTGTAAAATAGGAAGTGCCATATTTGAAACCATTGACACACCAATAGAAATTTCTAAACACAAACTCAGTTATTCATAGAACTATACACACATCTAATCACTTACCTATAGATTCAGTTTTATATGCAGTGAATAATCAACAGAACACTATCAAATATACTTATATGCCTATTTCAACATTACACACCAGCACACATTGTATTCACTTACAAAGACATCCTTCTGACTTATGCAAACAATTGATTATACTTACATTTACTCATCTACACACTTATACAAACACCACTTCATCTATATATATATAGATAGTACCTCACACTTAGTGTGTTATAAAATCACTATTACAAGTATACAGTTATCCATATAGTGACTTATACAATCACTAATTCTTAAGCACACTTAATTAGATATAACTGTCACATACACTTTAATGGAGATGTACCATTGAGAGAAATATTATATCCCCACCACACACATACACATATACACTCACTGAAAAAACTGTTATAACATGCAGTCTTAACCTCATATACCTACTGAAGGAACTATTCACACATTTTTGGGCAATCACACACCCCCCACCAAACCACATAGACATTCATTTACCCATACAAATACTCAGTTAAGAAACCAATAACAAATATAGTCTTTAACATAGCAATTAAAACAAAGCAATAAAGACTTTCACACAGTTTAGTAACTACACATTATATATAGTGAGACTCTACAAATTAGTCAAGGAAACAATCAATGACACTGTTACTAAATCCACCATTTACACATTTATATTTATATATCCACTCATTCTTCAATGCAAAGTAGTGTAATTATAATACATATTTAAATATCGAAGCAAACCACATTCACTGGATGATGTCATCAGTGATGTCATTTGAGATGTCATCAGTGATGTCATCAGTGATGGCACTGACCATGTCATGAATGATCTAATATGTAACATTATCAGTAGTGGATTGAGGACGCGCGAGTTATAGTGAGTACAACTAACTATAACGGGGGAATTTCAATGGTTTTGTATGAGTAAACTGTCCAGATAACTATAACTGGTGTAAAACCTATGGTTTATTCAGTGAATATATATATGTATAAATGCTACTCTCAGGGATGGAAAAAACAAGGTGTTTATCCCATGATAAGCCTATCCCATTTTCATGCACCTGAACAGCTATTTCACATTAGTTTTAGTCACAGAACCTCTGAGGATGGGTAAGTGCAATAAGACAATCATTTTTAACTAGTTTCCCCTGGTCACCAAGATGAGTCAGAGTAGAGTGGGCCCGACTGATTGAAATCTGTTCCTCTTTCCCGTTGTTTTTGCTTTTCCCTTAGGTTTTACAGATCTCCTTGAGGGACCGGTAGGGTATTATTACTTACCCAATTGCATGGTTAGAACGTATATTATTGCTTTTTATCATATTACCCATACAAAGACCCTAGCCCTCTCTAGGCCCACGTAGTGGGCGAAACATGTTGGTAACTATAATCCTTAAGGGTCAAGTGATTCATTGTAATTTACAATGAGACCAACTTCTTTTAGTGTTTTTAAACATACCAGTGGTAATCACTGAATAAAGTATTTTTTGAGTATACCACTAGATATATTTTGTATTCATTTCTGCCCCCCCCCCCAAAAAAAAACAGGACCCAGTGTAATTGTCCTGAATAGATTTATAAGAACTCCCAGGGATAGACTCGCTACCTTCGGTCAAGTCCGCCGGGGCTGTGTTATCCTTAGCCCGGTGTGAGAGGTCGTCGAATGATAAAGCATGCCTCAATATGTTGAGGGTGAGACGGCCTCTCAAAAGTCTTTTGATGACCCACTATCTGAACAAGTCACCAAAATAGAATACATTAGGTTTGACTCCAGCAACCTCAAGTGACCATTTTTTTGTGTTATACCTTTGGGGGGATACACTTGAGGTTGAACCTCTAATACTTAACTCTCCGTGTTGGGATACATTCTTTGTATCCCTGCCAGTCAAATCAGATAAGTATTTCCTAAGAGTGATAGAGCACTCCTCTCTGCATTGTTATCTGACCATCACTTTAATAAGTGCATGAAAATCCTTGTCTGCCACTCCTCCTACCCACTTATTTCAATCATGTATCACACCATGAATCCAAGTCTCAAATGAAACTGGATCTGTTCCCTTGATTTCTTTGAATCCTGAAGGTACCTATCTGGCTGAAGCCCAAACTGTCTTATTAGATCTTCCTTCATCCACTCATAGTTCATCTGATTAGTCACTGAGATTCTCCTAATGACTGGCAAGCATTATATGGCCATGTGACTGGTATGCATTATATGGGCATGTGACTCCTTATTATTATTATTATGTTTCTTATATAGCTCCTGAATCGACCCCCGAAGGGGTATCTCCGCGCTTGCCTTGGGAACCCGTCCTGGCTTTTCCCTGTGAGATAGCCCCTACAGGGCATCCCCAAGGTTGAAAGCCAGGCATCCCGCCGCGGGGGGGCCGTGGTGGAGATTAAGCAAGCTTAATGCCCAGAGTTGCAGAGTGTGAACCCATGATTAGGTCAGGCACCGAAGCGAGAATTATCGAGTCCATGGACATTTGAGCTCAAGACCCTGCCGCGTCGGGAATTGAACCCTGGTCCCAGGCTGACCTCTGCTTCAGGGTCTGCCTGCTCTAACCAGTGAGCCACACTTCTCCTTAAAGCAGGTAGATGAGCATGTGAACAAGCTCTTCTGGAACCTTCACAGGAAGTTCTGCTGAGTTGGAGGGTCAATCACCTTTCCCATTTGTAGCTGTCTTTGCTGCCAACCTGAGTTTATTTTTCTCTGAGACTATACTTTCTCTTCCCACTTCTCTCTTCATTTCTTTCTCTTGCATTTCTTTCTCCCTTTCCCTCTTCTCTCTTTCTCTTTTTTCTCTCACATGCTAGTTCCTCCTGTCTCGTCTTTCTTCTACCCTGTTGTTTCTAATTAGCTAATCTCTATTTCTCCCTCTGTAAGTTTAGGGTCTCATTCAGCCAACCCATCTAAGACAAGGACTCCTAGAGTTGTTGATAAAGGTACCTTTTAAATCCGGAATAGGGAAGGCCTTGGGAAAACAATGGAAAGCAGAATTAGAAACACTTGGAGTGGTGGGTCTGGAACAAAGCATGCTAAGGGGCTGATAGATTCTGACACCACAGCACTCCCTCCATTAGTTCTTATCATGGTACCCTCCAAGGTCCATCACAATTTCTTCAGAAATGGCCAGTTTCTCTATATGGTCCTTAACACATCCTACGAAAATCTCCCAATATTTATTCTTGTGAGTCCTTCTCCCTCTCTCAATACACAGATTAACTAATCTTAGAACAAGTTGGGAAGGTCTACACCCTTGAACCCTGCATCTATGATCTCAAAGTACAGGTAAAGCTGTGTTTTAAGTTGAATCTACAGTCATGTTGAATAAAATTGGAAGTGGAATCTGCATACCCTACTCTAGTTGCAATCAATAATATATTTCAGGGCATGTGATACAAGAAATCTATCATAGCTAGTTGACAGCATTTCTCAGATTATTCTTAATCTGATGGATAGTAGTTCACTTTCTCACTCATGTTGAACTTTAGCCGGCCATTATCCGATGGACAGACATTTTGTGCATAGAATCCTATACCACCAATACTACTCTCTGTGGATGTCCCGACCACTGCACCTTAGGATTGCACCTGACCATATGGAGTTCAGAATAGTGCTGAAGCCCCAACTTTTCTATTCTCCTCGACATACAGATCATGCATCATTAAACCTGTTGCCATCATCCTCCCTCTCCTTGTCTGCCCCCTTTTTTAGGTTGAGCATTCAAGACTTCTTGTATATACTTTAGTATATACTTATATGTGTATGTACGTTGTGGGCTCTGGATATCAACCATAGGACTTGTCTCCTTTTGCTTAGGTACTTGTTTTCTGTTCAACTGCCTCTATTTAACTGTCTTGATAGAAAACGACCAGTACAGGTCAGTAAAGTACCAGAATTGCTTTCCGCTTGTTCAACTACCTCTATTAAAATGTCTTGATAGAAAAAGACCAGTAGAGGTCAGTAAAATATCAGAATTGCTTTCTGCTGAGGGACTTTATTTTTATTTTTCTGGCAACTGCCTCTATTTAACTTTCTTGATAGAAAACGACCAGCAGAGGTCAGTAAAATACCAGAATCACTTTAGCATTCTCTAGATTCCAGTCCATAGAAGTTGTCTTCCACGAGCACCCATAGACAATAATATTTTTTTCAAATTTTGTATTTTCAGTGAAATGACCATCAAAAGGCTCTGATTTTATATTAAAAACATAGCTCTGGACTATACCATTTCCCACTGAAATTCAATATTTCTCTCCATGTGTTCTCATACCTGGCATGTCACACAGTTTGGTGCTTACTTTCCCTCCATGTTTAAGAACAGTAGATGTTTCAGCACCTAGGCTAATGTGCTGCATAGCTAAATACATATAAGATCCCAAAAGCGAGACTGATTGCATCACAAATGCTTGTTTCTCTTACCTTCCAAACACTCTGGATCAACGCTACATATAAAATAATATAAATGTATATTTCGAGCACAAATAGTGCAGCGATAGTATGGGTGATTTAAGAGTTGATTCATTTTTAAACTGGCATTTCTCGGGAAAAGGATGGTTTCTGAAACCCAGTTCGCCCACTGAAAGGATGACGTCGATTCACACACCTCTAATAGAGACTAATTCAATATATTTTGCTATATACGTTTTTCGTGCCGAAAATGGAGGAGAATAGTTCAATACACTGTTCCAAAGAGCTGGTGCAGTAACCACAATAGCATAATAAGTCGCATTTAATTTTAACCACTGTCTTTAATTTCGTGGTAGTAAAAAACCTCCGAGTTGAGCGAAAGATCATTTCTATGTTTTAGTCAATTAGTAACGGTTCAGTAAGCATTCACTGAGTATTAGGTGCTTGACATTAATGTGTATGTGGTATGAAAATTTCTCTTAATGATAGCAAGCACTGTAATTAAGTAATAAGTGTGTTGGTCTTTTACCGAGGAGTCTTGCTGGCAGCTAAAAGCCACAGATACTGGGAAGCCATGGGATGGCTGTATTATTTAACAATTATTAACACTGCTGTTAAAATAGCAGTGAGCAAATGTTACCTACAATTTCGTTCTTACCAATTAAGGGTTTTTTCACCAGCCTGCTCATTTTCTGCATTTAATTTTCCCACGGGTAATAAACAAGTACACCAGCGGGTTCTTCAGAGATGGGCTGGGCGTTTCCCCCTTTTAAGAAAATGTTTTTTCACAGACAGTGTCTGCTAGCAAACACTGATCTTGGCCTGCTGTTGCATTTTCTGAGGGTTCACCGCTCTCATGTTTCCTTGTGCCAAAAAGCTATGCTTACCAAGCATCTGTGACAAAACACATATAAACCTCGATATGATAGCACCCAGGAGCAGGCATATAATAGCAGATTGCTTACTCCACTCACCGAGATGGACGCTCCAGCCAATCAGAGGTACAAAGCACAGCTGATGAAACCAATTGCAGGATCTCTAATTAAAAAAACATTAGGGTAGCTTTTTCACACTTTTTACCATGCTTTATTGACAGTGGAGTGATTTACAAAGAGCCAGACACAGACATGATGTGATTCAACTAGATCCGTACTGGTTACATAGGTCAAAGTGGACGATTACAAGAGCAACATGAGTTTTTCAAGGGTGCAGTAAATGTGAAATAGGAGCCAATGAAAACATCTTGCAAAGATGTAGGTGGAGCAGTGGCTTTAGAGTAAAGAATTATAAAGCAGGTATTGGTCATGGTGAACTGGTGGTTAGGGTCAATGTGAACCTTAAGCGAGATGAGGGGTAGGTATATGTTGATCAGCAGTTAGCACAAATAATTTAGGAATGATTTGGGGGAGTAACGTGAATGGTGATGAGGATAGTTTTTAGTGCTTACTCAGCACAAAGACAGAAGGGACTGGTCTACGGTAAGGAGGGTGTTCATTCCCTGGGAAGGGTGTCAATGACGACTATGCCTGTATTCTTCCTTATTTTGATAATTTTAAGAATGAGTTTGCATTTTTGCTTTCGTCTATTGTTTAGGTCATGAAAACTGATAACAATCTATAAAACATGAAAGCGGAGAAAACTGTGACTACCACTGTACAAATGTGTTAGAGCATAGACTTTAAAAACCAAAAACGTAACCAAAGAAATAAATCTAAAAATGTAATACATGAAGGAACAACATATCCGCAATGTTCCAGTTTAAATACATTGTATGCATATGGGACTAAATGATATTTAGGTTAAAGGTGGCTTAGGCAGGCGTGCTTGTCGAACATAAAACATTGGACAGAGAAAGAGGAAATTAACCAGATCTTGAATGCTTCCCACCGAGGAAGACCTATTGCTACGAAAATGGCTTAATTGACAAACCTTCCTGTGGGAAATTAGGTTATTGTCAGAGGGGGGTGGAAGCCACACTCAGTCAACATCCACATTTGTCATCAGCGTGAACTGCAAAAGTCACTAAATGAACCTGCTCTTAACCCTCTAGTACCTAGGCACAAAAGCAGTCAGGCTTAACTGACAGACAAGGTGCAAAGTATTCATGCAGCACACAAGCAGGAATAAAGTGGAAACACAACAAAAGAAATATACCAAACTAATTTAGAAAAATGGAGTACATGTTAATAATTAAAATGATAACTGAACAACCGAAATCCAATTAGTAAAACCAAAGATATTGACTTTTCAAAGTTTTCAGTAAAAATGGCACTAAAAGCACAAAGTGCCATCTTTGGTAATCTGGTCGCACTGGACTGGGACAAAGTCACAATGTCAGGCCCGCTGCAATGAAACACAGGCCCGATACAGGAACCAGGTTAGACCCACTGAGATTTCTGCCTTATGTCCTTGATGCAAGACTGCATTGCTCTGTGTCAGTTCCATGCAGGGGCTGTTTGGTGCTGTGACGAGAACTCCTGCATTGAGTTGCATTGTTTTGTGTCAGTTCCAATGAGATTCTGAAAAGGAGCTGCAAGCACTGGAATGCGAGGTCTTACTTTGAATTGCATCACACTACGTGGGATGTGATGGAGCCCACAGACGGCAGGAGTGCATTCTGATGGCAGCCATGAGCCCAGGAGCTGGGGTGCACCTCTTGGGATAATGAATCACTTCAGGCAGAGACCAGCAGCAGGGCTCATGCAGGGCCAGTGCAGCAGGTGAGCTGGGTAGTGGCAAGGAGGCCTCTGAAGCTTTTTGAATCACTGTAGCACACACAGGAGGTCAGTCAGCTGACCCTTGGAGTCACTCTGCTTAGCCTGGGATGGAGGCAAGAAGGTCCAGTCTTCCTTTTCAGAAAGCAAGGAAGTCCTGCCAACAGTAGGCCAGTTCTCTGGCAGCATGGCAGTACTACTTTCTGTAACTTCCCCAGGCCCATGAGTTTTCTGAAGCAGGGTTCTGAGGGTCCAATAGGTTTGCCAGATACCTGCCTTTTTGTGTGGGAGTTAACCTGTCCTAACCCCACATCTGGTTCTGGAAAGTTCTGCCCTTGTCAAGGCTCCAAACCGTCTGGGGTGACAAAAGGCTGGTGTCCTGTTTCTTTATGTGTGCTGGAGTGAAGCCATCTGGAGTGTAAGTGGAGAGGGTTGTAGCTGTGCCCCTAGCCACCCTAGCAGGATGTTCCATCCTGCCCACACCTAGTACCCTTTGTGTCACTACCTGGGAGGAATTTACAAACCCCCAACAGCAGAGTCATCCACAGTCACATAACCCAGGATACTGGCAGGAGGCACAAATAGTTAGTAAAAAAAAATCCTTATTCTAAAACTGCCTTTTTCCGAATTGTGACTTAAACTGCAAGTTTACCCTTGAAGAGGATTTTAAAATTGCAGTTCATTTGAGTCTTAACACCTTTTTCCTGTGGATCCAAACCCACCTTCCAAAGTCAAAAAAGCCTCTCCCAATCCCAACCCATCCCTTCCACATCCAAATCCACGCCTGAAAACCCAAATCCCTACCCCATTAAACTGAGCCATACCCCTAAGAAGTCCAAGAAACCCATCTCAAAATCAAACCCACCCCACCCTAAACCAACCCCCCAAGTACCATCTTCAAAGTGCCTGCCAAACCCAATGGATGCCCCTTAGTTAGAAGATTCCCTGTACGTGTCAGTAGGGGCACGTTTAGTGGCACAGCATTGTTCTGTGGGACAGATTTCACAAAAGGATTGGCCATTGGTCTTTGTTTTATGTGATGTTTTTGATCCAATCATAAAAAAAAGTTTATAGTTTTGAAGACAGTAGTCCTGCCTTTACTTTTCTAATTATTTTATGTTGCTGGATAGTTTGTGATGTATGACTATAGTTATGTTTGTTTCATCCCTGATTGCTGGTCCAGTTGAAGTGGTTAGTATGATCTGACCTTGGACCCAGTGCTGGAGTTATACAGGACAAGGGGAAATATTGAATGGATGTATATGTGGGATGAAATCCAATAGGGTTTGGCATTGCATTGGATGTTATATTATATGGTAAGTATTTCAGCTTGGCCTTGTCAATGTCAACATCATTTAGGTTGCACTTCTCCCCGTGATGTAGGTTGGATATGTGTTTGAGGTGTTTAAATTAGATATGTGTTAATCCACAAATGGAGTGTGTTAAATTGTTTTACCTTTGTAGACATGTGTATGAACATGTGTTCATTTTTCTCTGTATACCCTAAACTTACTGTATCTAAATGTGTGACAAATGATGTTAGTGCTGTAGTTGCTTCCATGAATTGCCCTTACACATTTCCTACACATGCATGGCACTTGGTTATGCTAATGGTTATTGTTAGACCTGGTTTCATTGGTGTGAGTCTCCCTACCATTTTTTTTACCGATTGCCTCCTCTGTTTTTGATCTGTTTTGCTAGTTAGATGCTTTGGGCACTGTGCCACTGCTAGTCATTGCCACATTGCAAGTGCTCCCTATGTTAAATTGATGTATTGATTATTGACTCAATGATTGGGTTATTTATTTGATTTACTTGTCAGACCCTAGTACAGTGCAATCTGTGTGCCCAGGGCTTGTAAATCAAATGCTGCTGGTGGGCTTGCAGCACTGACTGTGCCACCCACAGAAGCAGCTTGTAAATTGTGTCTCAGACTTATCATTGCACACCATGTGTGCAGTCTAGTACTGTCATGTCTCCTGGCTAAGTGCACCCACTTGCCAGTCCCTAAACTTTCCAGTTTCTTCATATCAGACACCCCTACAGTAGGCTCAAGGGCAGGGGGCATTGTAAGTATATGGTAGGACATGCCCTAGTGTGTGTGGCATTTACTAATAGTGAATTACAGCCATTTTCGTTTTTCACTATTGCAAGGCTATCTGTTCCCCATAGGCCGGAATGGGCAGTAGATTATAACAGCTTATATTCCTAACTGACTCAGGGAACATGGTGGAAATTCGAATTTAGTATGCCTGAACTCATAATGATAAAATACATCTTTTAGTAAAGTTGGTTTTACCATTCTGTATTTGAAAATACCACTTTTAGAAAGTAGATATTTTCTTGCCTAACTATCCAAGTTTACCTCTGCTAGGTTGTGTATTCCTTGTCTGGAGTTTGAGTGACAGGGGCTGGGTGATCGGGGAGACAGGGTGAGTCAGCACAAGGCTGACTAGAGCTAGCTGCATGTAGATGGGTGGGAGGAGTTGCACCTGGGACCTGAATAGGGCTGTGCCTCCCTTCCGCCATGCTTGCTCCTCCTCCTGTGGTGCATCTGATGTCCCTGACCCACACTGTCAAAGGAAAGAAGGAGCCCTGTAAATAAAGTGTTCCAGGACCTCACAGAACTTGTTTGGGCTAGGGACAGGCCCCTCTGCCTTCAGAGGACAAAATATTTTGCAGTATAAATATGGGGATCCAGACCCCAAGACCTTAGATCACTTCTGGAACAACAACATGAACCTCTGCCAAGGAGAAAAACCAAGGAAGCTGTAGGAGTTGTACTGCCCCCCTGCCAGTGTGCTGTGTTGCTGGGTTGGCCTACAGTGGTGTCTTCAGTGCCAAGGAGAAGAGAAGTAACTTTTAAAGGACTTTCATCATCTTGCAGTATAATACTCAAAGGGCTTGATTTGAGTTTACCTCCTGACCGAAGTCTCAGGGATATCAGACTTCTGTCTGCCTGCATCTGGAACTTGCTGTTCTAGCTTCTACAGAAGGAATCCTGCAACACCGACACCGGCGAGTGATGCCGTCATCTGCATCGAAGCCATGAGCCCTGCTCCGACTTGCAACTTAGACCTGATGCCGGCCGCTGTGCCACATCGACGCCAGCGAAGGACATCGTAAGCCTGCCATAGCCATGAGCCCTGCTCCAACTTGCGACACCAGCCCAAAGCCTGCTGCTGTACCGCATCAACTCCGAAGCCGACATCATCGCGGAGACGATCGTCGACCTGGGTGGTCAAGAATCCATTGACATTGTGACATAGCACGGAACCATGTTTTCAGCGCCATCATGATGTCACCTCCTCTCCGGTCAGGAACCGATGCCTCCCCTGCCTGTGCAAGCATCCAGGACTCCAACGCATCATCTCCCCCGAAGTAAGGAACCGATGCTGCAAAGAGCCAACAACGCAGCACCTCCCCGATGACATGAGCTGTCTTAATTTTCACAATTCCCAGGTACTGTTCTCTTTGGGTCTGTTTTGAATTCAGGCCCGACGCCGCGCACCTCGTGGTCAGCGCCGTACTTTGGGATTTCTTTGACCTTGACGCCGTGACAGCTCCAGTTGTGGTTATCTGTTGCTAGAGACTGCTTTTAAGTGAATAACCTATTTTTAAACTATTTCTGCCATCTTGAAGAATTATTATTGAGTACAGTATTGTGGGCTTTTGTCGTTTATGGTCTTCTGATAAGTGTATATAAAGAATGCGTATTTTTATAAAACCTGTGTGGTGTCCATCTGTAGTGTTTTCACTGTATTACTGTATGTGTTCACAAATGCTTAACACACTGCCTCTGAGTTAAGCCTGTCTGCTCGTGCGAAGCTACCAAGGGGGTGAGCAGGGGTTATCCAGTATTGTAATCCCCTTTCCCTGACTTAGTAGCAAGGGTCCCTATTTGGCCAAAGGTGTATAATATTGCCAACTAGAGGCCTCCAGTTCTAACAGTTATCCCTTATATACTTCAATCCATAGGTCCTGTGCACATAGAGGTTTTGAATCACTTGCAAAGTGGACTGCGAGCAGGGTCCAAGCCTTTCAGGGTTCTCCCTGATAGTGGCACTCCTATTTTGCAGAGAGTGTTTACATTGTGCCCTTTGAATGTTGCACACACTGATTATTTTTAATCCCATTTACTGACATTACCTTTTAATGTGGGTGATGTGCGAGAGTCCAATACAGAGTTGTAGCAGAGAAGGTGTGTTTCAGTTTCATGACATATCCATACAGATATATCTTTGATATCACAACAAGACCAAGGATGTGGGCAATGTGTGGGTCTCATGGAGATTAATAGGTATGATATTGATGAGGTGGTGCTGTTGTGTGATACAATTTAATACACACATCACTATGACTGATTATGAGATGTGTGGGGTGGCGGGCTGAAATCCTGGTCGTTGGTTTCTGCTGTTATGCGTGTGTGGCCGGGGCGGGCTGGAGATTGGGGGGGGTGTGAGGGTAATTGGGAGTTGTGGAAAATGTGATGACTACGGTTAGATTTTGTACCTGGAATGTCAGGGGCATGCACACACCCTCACGTCGATATCAGGTGTACTCCTATCTTAGAAGACATCAAGTACATATCGCATTGTTGCAAGAGACCCACCTGGCAGCCGCGGAGGTCGCCACACTTCGCCGTAGAGGGAGGGGGCAGGTATATGCCACAGGCTTCTCAGCGTTTGCGCGCGGGACCCTGATCTGGGTACGACCGGGGGTTCCATTTGCACTGACACATAGCAACATATACACAGAGGGGCGTTATGTATTCATACAGGGCAGACTGGACGGGCAACAGATAGTTATAGCCTCCATCTACGCGCCAAATGTCGAACAGGGGAGGTTCCTGGCGAGACTGTTGACGGTGATTGCACCTTGGTCTGACATGCCACTGTTATTGGGCGGCGATTATAACAGAGTATTAGATGTCTCCCTCGATCGTTCGTCTCCTCCGGCGGTTGTCGCCCCAGCCCAAGCAACCTCTAGGGCCCTTCTTGATTGGGCGACACAGTGGAACCTGCAGGATACTTGGCGAGTCAGGAACCCTAACGCTCGGGTATACTTCTACTTCTCTGGGGCCCACTCATTGCACGTCAGATTAGACAGATATATGATGTTCCGTGACTTGATTCCTCACGTGACAGAAACAGATTACCTGGGGCGGACACACTCTGATCACAACCCACACACTTTGGATTACGGGTGGAAACGCCCACGCCCGCCTGTGCCCACATGGCGCCTGCAGCCGGATCTCTTACTCGATACGCCATTCCGAGAGGAGATGTCCAGGAGGATAATACAATACTTTGAGGACAATGGCGACTCTGCCTCGTCCCCGAAAATTGAGTGGGACGCCTTTAAGACAGTGACCCGAGGGGGCTGTCTCGGTGTGCAGGCAGGCCTGTGGGGTCAGGTGGACCGACAGCGGAGGCGACCTTACTAGACAAAGAGCGGGAAGCGGTAGAGGGCGATGACTCCCAGTTGATTACTTCCAGGGCAGATCACGCCCTTTTGATGGAGAGGCTGAAGAACCTTAATTTTGCGGCACACTCTGTGCTCACCCACAACACAGGTGACAAACCAGGCGGGCTCCTATCATGGCTGATACGTCAGTATACTCAATCGGCGTCGGTGCTGTCAATCCGTACAACTCAGGGCGCTGAAGTCTTCACCCAAAAACTGATACATGAGGCGTTCACAGCACATTACAGGTCATTATACAGCTCACGACTGAGAGCCACTGAGGTGGAGATTGCAGACTACCTAGTGACACTGCAGCTACCTGCGGCCACTCGCGCCCAACAGGCGGAGCTGGGAGCGGATCTCACTAGCGAGGAGCTGCGAGAGGTGATTTTTTCCCTCTCTAATGGCAAGGCGCCGGGCCCGGATGGGCTCCCGGCCGAGTTTCACAAGGCCTATTCCTTGTATTAATACCGGAACTGTTAAGAGTGTACAAGGCGGCATTTGAAGATGCTGAACTTCCGGCGTCTCTGAACGATGCCAATGTGATCTCCCTGCTGAAACCAGGCAGGGAAGCGTGGGAGCTGGGTTCATACAGACCGTTAGCGCTCCTTAAAACAGACTACAAGATCTTGGCGGCGACATTGGCTCGGAGGCTTGCGCCCCTAGTTCCCACACTAGTGCACTCTGACCAGAACGGCTTTGTGCCCACCCGCAGCACGTCTTACAACATACGTCGCTTCTTTAGAGTCCAACGCTACGTGGTCTCCAATTGGCCGCGCTCAGGGTGTATAATACTCGACCTGGAAAAGGCGTTTGATTCGGTGGAATGGCCCTTTCTGCTCTAGGTGCTCGAAAAGTATGAGCTGGGCGAGGCCTATATCCAGATGGTGGAGCTCCTGTACCAAGCGCCCGAGGTGCGAGTCCGGACCGGGCGGCTATTTTCTGACAGAATAAGGATCGGGAGAGGCACCAGACAGGGATGTCCCCTCTCTCCCCTGGTATTCGCGCTCGTGATGGAGCCGTTGGCAGCACTGCTCCGGACCTCCGGAGCCACCTGGGGCATCCCACTGGCAGATGGGACACACTCGTGTCTCTATATGCCGATGACTTGCTGTTATATGTCAGGGACCTCACCTGCATACCTGCGGCACTCACAGACATCTTTCGGGTGTTAGGGGATATGTCGGGGCTCCGTGTCAACTGGTCAAAATCAGGGGTCTATGCGTTCAGTGAAGCTATCCCACAACTTAGGGATCCTCATATATCGGGACCCCGTTGATCTCCTGGAGGGCAACCTTGTGAGAGCCATCTCCTCGTTATCGGCCCAGGTCACGTTCTGGAACTCCCTCCCACTGAATGTGCCGGCCCGAGTAGCGTTGACAAAGATGATAATGCTCCCCAGGCTCCTCTACTTTTATGCTAACCTTCCGGTGTATGTGCCGACGCGTATATTCAAGGGATTGGAAGCCCTCACCAGGCGCCTGATTTGGAATAAAGGGCGCCCCCGGGTGGCATTGAGGACCCTTTACGCGGCTACGGAATTTGGAGGCCTGGCGGTTCCCAATCAGGAGCTATATTACCTAGTGGCCCAGCTGCAGTAGGTTGCCTATTGGCTTGGCGGCAGGAACCTGATGGACACGGCCACAGAAGACACTACCCTGACCCTGACTCAGGTGCTAACGCTATTCCACCCCCTGATGCAGGGCCGGCCTCCCGACCAGATCTACTTAGCTGTCGCAAGACAGTGCTTTGTGCGAAGCCTCAGACTTACTAAAGGCACAGTGCCATATGCCCCGAACCTGCCGCTGCTGGGGACCCCCTGGGGGAGTGGCGTGATGTCCCCATCCGTGCTATGCAGTTGGACTGCGGCGGACTTGGACAGTCTGGGTGACTTATATAGTGATGGGGAGCTTCTGTCCTTTGAGACTCTGACCGCCGACACAGATCTGCCAGCGGGGCAGTTCCTGACACACGCTAAGCTTCTCCGAGTGCTGACAGAGACATGGGGAGATCTGACTCAGGAGCCGACCACACATATGTTAATACAGTACCTGCATGTGATGGGCGATGGTTCCCATCTGGTGCACTGGCTGGCACAGGCGTTGCACCATCATACTCAGTTCTCCTCCCAACGACTGAGAGAGAAGTGGACGGCCGACCGGGGTAGTGAATGGTCGGACAAACAATGGGCCGCAGTGCTGGCTGGCGCAAGGAACATTCCTCGTAATGCGAGATTTAAGATCATCCAATATTACATAATACACCGCGCATATTTGTCCCCGGACAAACTAAATCGCTACTTCGGCCTTGCCTCTTCAGCGTGCCCCAGGTGCGGACTCCTGAACTCGGATCTGCTACACGCACTCTGTAGTTGCCCTCACCTTACCATGTATTGGTCGGCGGTTACTGACACATTAGCAGCAGCCACGGGCGACACTCTTCCTAAAACATGGGAGGCATGCCTACTGGGGCTCTACAAGAGGACCAAGCAGACCAAACTGCAGGCACGTTTCTGGGACCTGGGGCTCATAACAGCCAAGCGGCTCATCACAAAACGCTGGAAAAATAGTGCCCCCCCCCCGAGACCGGTGGACTGGCGTCGCTCATTTGCCAACTGGGCTAGCGCAGAGAGCGTGACATTACACAGAGAGGAGACGGCGGGACTTGGAATGTACTCAATTGCCCAAGAGTGGGACACTACTCTGACTGCATACCATCAGGCTTGTATCCAGGCTGGTATCACATGAACGCTTAGTTACGGAGCGGTGATAGACCCGTCACTCTTACATCTCCGGAGTCAGACCACTTCCCCCCCCTGTTGTTTCCCCCCCCCCCCCGCCCGACATGCCTCTCCCCCCTCCCCCCCGGCCGCTGGGGTAATGCCCGACAAAGTCTGCTTGCTATTATTCCCCCCTACCACCACATGGCCGCAGCGATCCTCAATCCACGACCATTCCCGTCCCCACACTGTCCACATACAGCGTTACATAAAACATTAGTGTCACTGATACACTGCTGTACACGCAAACACTAGTCCGATTGTTGTTGATGTGTTTTCCCTTCTACTTCCTTTATTACCCTTTTTTTTCTTGATTGGCAGTTGGCGTTGTTTCTGCTGTGTTCATGATGATGCTGATCTCTCCCGTTCCATTTCACTTTTATTCAATGTTTATTAAATACTGCCATGATCACATGACTATAGCCCTGTATCCCATATGGTAATGTGGGATGTGATTCCTGTCTCTGACATCGTCCGTGCCACCCAGGGAACACAGCCTGGAACAACTGCTGTTGACTACCATGAACACTTTGGCCCTTCTGCAGTGACATACGCTGCATGCACTGCAACCTAAGATTTCTCCTGAGACTGAGAATTGCGGACTAATGCATCTTCCCTGGCTACTGTTTATTTTCACCTGTATACGACCGAAATGTCGAAAATGTTACCGAATGAGTAATGATTGTCGTTTATATGACATTGTATGATCTATTGGCTTGTTCTACGTTTTGATTTGTGAAATTAAATAAAATCTGGGACCGTTGGTCTCAAAAAAAAAAATGACTGATTATGAGATGAAAACATATGTCTATTTGTATAGAGTGTGCCTGTGCAGAGTCAGGGACCTTGCCAAAGAGGGCATCATAGAGCTGTAATTGGGTGATACATTGAAAACAACTCAGAACATGGGCCCACAAAGTATGCTTAGCCCAGGAACCCCAAACCCCTTACCAGGTCCATGACGGGGCATCTATTTGCTGAGGAGTCAATGGAAACAGGTAAGAGTATAGCTTACAGTCGGTTGCGTCTGTGACGGCGTTGTCTTTGGACACCATCAAGGAGGTACAGAAGCGGCAGGACCTGTATGATGGATTCCAAGGCAGCACAGGACATTTAGAGGTGAGTACAGGTGAATTGTGGCCTTATATCCCTCCCTTTCCGCAAGCTCAGATGTGGTGGTTGGACCGCCACATTCACATCTGCTGAAAGGTACCTCGTAATTGGGCTGGATGTTACACTGGTGGTCCACCCTCCAACAGACATATTGGCCTATCCCACCGGGGTCGTAATTTCCTGGCAGTAGCAGTGGGACTGCAGCAATCTTGCATCTATGTTCCCGCATGTGTCGTAATGTGAAGGTCGGACCTCAAGTGGTGAAGAGATGTTTGACAATGCTAGTCTAGCTGGAGGCGCAATGGGTGCTGCAGGCCAACTAGTAGCATTTAATTTATAAGCCCTGGGTAAAGGTAGTGCCATTTAAAAGGGACTTAGAAGTAAACAAATGTGCCCATTAGGTATAAGACAATTTTACCATGTTGAAGAAAGCATAAACACTTTAGGACTGGTTAGCAGTGGTAAAGTGCACAGAGTCCTACAGCCAACACTAATGAATTCAGCAGAACAGGAGGCGTGAAGTCAAAATATTTGAGGGAAATAACTCCAAGGATGTCAGGTCTAATACCACTTTTAATGGCATTTTAATTGTCTCAATTGGATGACAAGATAGTTTCTTCTGAGCACAGGAGGGCTGAAGCTTAATTTCCATTTTCTTCTCATTACATAACGACAGACTATTCTACCCATAGTTATTCTCAAGGGGCCCGATTTACAAAGGTAAACTTAGACCAAACGTCTACGACTTTCGGTATTCAGAAAGTTAATCTTAATCCTAAAGTCTAAGTTTGTGACTTTTTGTGTTCACAAAGGTAAGCTACAGGTAGCATCATTACATCCACACTCAGGGCGAGATTCTGCCCCAAGTGCGGGCGTAAAGATACTTCTCATAACTTCACTTTGTGAATATCGAAAGTTGTAAACTTAGACTTTGGGTCTAAGTTCACCTTTGTGAATACCAAAAAGTGAACTTACACTTTTGTGTAACTTAATGTTTATTTGAAAACCACAAACTATGAGTTAATAAAAGCTTACTGCTATGGAGACTCTGCAGTCAGGGCAGAGAACTCAGCGGATTAAAAAGTAGGACAGTCCCATCTTTTTATGTGCAGACTTTTCTATCCCGACTATGGAGTCTCCACAGTCGTAAACATACTACTGACTCATAAACAAACAACTTAAACTTACACTAAAGTGTAAGTTTACCTACTTTTTGGGACATTTTATTTAGCGCAACTTGACCTAAAGGTATCAGGTATTAGAGAGCTATACATGAGCACCAGTTGCTTACTCAAGGACACATTCATTTTTTTTAGGCACAGGGAGATTAAGTTATTTGCCCTGAATCACAGGATGCTGAATGTCATTGGCGAGACTTGAACCCGATTCTCAAGATTTGAGATCAACCACCCTAGCTGTTAGGTTATATCCTCACCATATCCTTCAACTTTGTGAATTTGACTCTTGTTCCTTTTTCTTTCATGGGCAGAGCAAGTGACTGCCAAATATTAATAAATGAAAATAATGATAGGAAGAGAGGACAATGCAAAGTACAACTTTGTCCCAAATAGAATCAGTTCTGTTTTTGTACTATTTAATTCTAGAAAGTTCCTGCTCATCCAATTGTAACCTTTAGAAGGAAGTCCTGTAAAATATGTATCCAACCTAATAACATGTTCACCTTAAACTGCCATTAGTGCTCAATAAGAGCCATAGTGTTCAATGTCTGGTTGCATGAAAGAAATAATGTCAAATTAAAATTATATTTAGAATGTTTGTTAGCCCCTGTGCTTTGATATCTGAGGGTGAAAATACCTTTTTTGTAAAGATTTCATCAGTATTTTACATGCAATGTTTTGTAATTAAATCTAGTTACTCCCAGCTCAAAGACAGTGCTAATCACTCCTAGTGGTTGAACAATTTACTTACACATTTGTTCACTCATTGGTCCGGTCACTGCTGTTCCAAATGGTACATGTATATGGCCAGGATGCCCGCCACCCCCTCCCAACACAATCCCCAAGGATGGGAGAAGTCGGACACAGGTTTGAACTTTTGGAAGGCGGGAGGGAGTCACCCTCCCGGCCGTATTTATTAAAATATGAAACAAAATTTAAAACATTAAATAAAAGTTTCATAATCATGTACAATTTTCATTTATTACATTTCGATGAAGACATGTTCTTGGGCTAACCTTAACAGATCTCTAATACAAAGGTTTCCTAGCCGAGTCTAACATCCTGCAAATGCATACATTCTAAATTAAAATTGTACATCCTAGCATTAAGGGCCAACGGCAAGGTCTTAACCGGTGTCAGATCCCTACTACCAAAACTCTCGCCCTCACGGTGTGATTGGCGCATGCGCAGAGGACTCTACCCTCGTTGCCAACTGTAACTTCCCTTGTCGTGGTGGGGGCCCCCTTTCCACTCGACGCCATCTTAAAGGTCATCCGAGTTCCCGTGTGAGGTATCTGTAGGAAGGACAGCGTGGACTTCCCCCCCATCCCCACACTCTCTATCCGCCGTCGCGGATATCCGGCCCCCGGGAAATTAGTAGGAGGGGCATCTAGCCGCCTCCCCCCCTGGGAGGAGCCTATGGCCGTCTCCCCCTAGGCGACCCATCCTTAGTGGGTGCCGCCTCCCCATGGGAGGGGCCAATGGCCGCCTCCCCCCGGGCGCTCCCATCCATTCTGGGTGGCCCCCCCTCTAGGGTCCTTGAAATTACTGCTCACCGATCATGACCTTACCGCCACAGGCCGGATAGTTGACCGACTATCCGGCCCCCCCAATCCTCCTAAAGGTCATGCTTCCTCAAACCCCTTAGCCATGCTATGAAGTCTCCTGTGAGTAAATCATTCCCCTCCCTGGACAGGTGAACCCCATCATTCAGATACATGAGATCACCCCGAACACACCCGTGAGGAATGCTATGCAACTGCGAAGAGCGAAACAATTTACCAATTTTATTGTTAACCCTTTTCACCGAATGGTCCAGTGCTGACACCGAAAGGCCCCCCCGGCATACCTTCCTGGGAATCATGTGGGACCAGGCAATCGTGCACCCCGGGATCCTTTTAGCCAACCAGCTAACAGCAGACAAAATTTGTTCAAACAACACTCGTCTACCCAGTGTCACCAAGTCATTGCCCCCCAGGTGTACTATGACTACAGATGGCGGTGACCTTTGCCGCCCTATGAGACCCTCAAAAAATGATTCGAATTGGTCGAAACAGAGCCCGCCCTTCCCATGGAAGGCCACTCTGTACCCGTATTCCCCAGCTACGTGAGTCACGTCACCTGCTTTGAATACGTCCCCGGCGCGCCTCACATATGAGTGGCCCCCGACCCATACCACTCTCTCTCCAGACGGTGGTCCTTGACCGCTGGTCTCCTGGTGCTGGGTCGACTGCAAATTCCGCCCCGCGTGACAGGCTCGCAAAACTGTAATTCAAACAAAAGACAAGAAGCGTGAGTGCATGTCAATTGATCTTTACAACATGTGCAATCGCACATACCTTTTGAAGCAATTCGAGGACCATCGTCCCAACTGTTTCACTTCCTCCGCACTCTGACCCCTGGCTGTCGCCTCAGTAGCAGCCCCTATCCTAAAGGAATGGGTCCCAAAATCGCACGGGTCCATGCCCGCAGCAGCGATTGTCAGTGCTAGCACCCTCTGGAACTGAAACCTCGTCAGTGGGGTGCCATCCCTGTGCCTCAGCAAACTCCCCCCCATATAGCGGCCCTTAGTGCCAAGTATTCCTCTATACACTTTATCGGGCAGGTGGGGGACCCACGCGCGCGCTGCACAACAACACTATTTCCCATAGCCCCCTGGTCGGTCTTGGACCTGGCTATCGAGATCACCATTGATTCACCCCTAATCTGGATGTGATCCCTGCACAAGCCTCCCTCCACCTCTTTCTTGTTCCTTGCGACAAGTTCGCTCACTCGCATAGCCCCATGGAATGCCAATGCGAAAGCTGCCCGGAACAGAACTGCTTCGAAATGGGAGGAGCACGTCTCGTCTAGTTTCGCTAAGAGTAAAGATAACCTGTCTAAGCCAATCGGGCGCCTCGCATCTTGCTTGCGACCCTCGAGGCGCTGCCAGCCGCGAAGGGCCTTCTTAACCAAAAAGGGGTCTTTTATGCCATGCACCTGCGCCATGAATGAAATTGCCGCCCTATGCCTATTGGCCGTTGCCGCTGTTCGGCCTTCTCTGTGCAGCGTTACCAGGAACCCCAGGAAGGATTCCTCCTGACCCCAGCTCTGGCTCCCTGTTGGACCCAAAAATGTGCAATAGGAACGAAACGCTCCTTCGTATGCCTTCCTTGTCCTGGGGGCTAAGCTTGCTGCCACGAGGTCTTGTAATCCGGGGCACCGATTAGCCATAGTGCTTCGGGGAATGGTGCCGCCACTAGGTCCGCTGTAGGTAGATAACCCCTGAACGCCTGCATATGTGAACGAGAGAGTGCATCAGCTGCATGATTCAATACACCTGGCACATGTTTCGCTCTGAACTGTACATTCAGTCTCAAGCAGAGCAGCACAACTTCCTTCAACAATCTCAAGATCCATTTGCAGCGTGCTGCCTGTTGGTTAATGCATTCGACAACAGTCATATTATCAGACCAAAAAACCACTGAGCGGTCCCTGAAGTCGTCTGGCCATGCCATCAGAGCAACCCAAATGGGGAATAACTCCAAGAACCCAATGTTACCTGTGAGACCGCTGGTGTGGTGTGCCACCACGTCGGCCATGTTTGCGCCGACCATCGATTACCAAAAATAGCGCCAAATCCCACGCTCCCCGCTGAGTCAGTCCACAGACCTAGTTCATCTGAAGACGCTGGCGGCTTGTTCCAAACGACTCGACCATTGAAGTCCGCCAGAAATGCCAACCAAATGCGCATATCCTGGCGAACCTCTGCCGACAGTCTTGTACGGTGGTGTCCCTCTTTGAGACCAACCATAGCTTGTGCAATAGAGCGTGAGAAGGGGCCGGCCATTGGTATCACCCTCAAGGCAAAGTTAAGCTGACCCACTGTTTGTTGTAACAGGTGCAGGGTAACCTTCTCCTTGCCCAGGCATTGCGTCAAGGAAGCCCTAAACTTGGCCACCTTCTCCATCGGTAAACGGAAACATCCCTCCACAGAATCAAACTCAATTCCCAGAAACTCCAGTGAAGTAGATGGCCCAACCGTCTTACCTGGTGCCAATGGGACTCCAAACTCCCTCATGAGGATGCAGAAGTCATGTAGAGCCTGCGCACATTTCGCGTCGCCGGCTGCTCCCAAGAACAGGAAGTCATCTAGATAGTGCATGACATGCCTATGCCCTGTGGCCTCGGTGAATGCCCACTCTAAAAAACAGCTGAACATTTCAAAATAGGCACAAGAAATGGAGCAACCCATAGGCATGCATTTATCCATGTAATAACTCCCTTGAAATGCAAAACCTAGCAAGCGCTGATCCTGTGGGTGTACCGGGAGCAACCGGAACGCTGATTCGATATCTGATTTCGCCATCAGCGCCCCGGGGCCCAGGCGATTTAACATGGCCACGGCATCATCGAACAATGCGTACCGCACTGAACAGACTTCTGGGTCGATGGCCTCGTTCACCGAGGAACCCCTTGGAGCCGGCAGGTTATGAATAAGTCTGAACTCCCCTGGGTCTTTCTTCGGGACAACCCCTAATGGGGAACAGATGAACTCCGCCACCGGCGGGCAACGAAAAGGCCCTGCCACCCGCCCTAAGCTGACTTCTTTTGCGATTTTCTTCTCTGCCACGCTTGGGTTGTGCTGTACCGATAACTGGTTTTCACAAAAGGAGTCCCCCCGAAAATCCCCCGCCGGGATGTGGAAGCCATGTAAGAATCCCTTCCTCAACACCCCAGCGGATACATGATCAGGGTATTTGTTCAACCAAGGAGTCAAAGCCATGATATCAATGGGTGTAGGCAATCGGTCACAACTGTCTACCTCACTCCTGCTTAGATCCGCCTTTACCTCCTGTCCCGCTATTTTTCGATCTACATGTACTCTCCGGGTGTGAGGAATTCCCACAGCCCGCACACGCATGCCTGAACCTACATGTTCCCTGCGGTCTGTTACAGTTGCCTCGATTGAAGCCCCAACAAACCCCACGCTTGCCGCCATTCCCGCCGGACTTAGGCTGGTATTCCCCACCGGAGCCCGCCCGAAAGGGCACAGCGGGCTTCTGGCGGGCAAATCCTGACCCACTCCCGCCTGGCGAGGATGTACCTGCCGCCCCTGGCAGGAGCTGTTTGTGCCATGACACCGAGTTCAGGCAATCCCAAGTCAAACTAGCATCGTATTCTTTTGCTTTCCGGAATTTCATATCATAACCTTTCCATTCCTCCCCCTCATACATTGAATAAAAATCCATAATACGATTTTGATAGCAAGTTAACTCAGTCATCAGCTCGGGTTTACGTTCCCCCATAACTGCAGTAAATATCGAAAAGGCCTTAACCCAGTTCGTTACTGTCTCATCCACCCTGAATTCCGCCATCTTTGCGCGCCAGACGCTCGGATGCCACAAATCCTTCTGGGTTTTAGCATATTCCATCTCGCGATGGTCAGTCAATAATGAAAACATGTTAACATATTTGTCTCCCCATATTAACTCTTTCGTGGCCATAGGGATGTGCTGAGCCACCTTCTCCCGCCTCGAGAGTAATGAACCCTCCCCCACCATTGGCAATGGAAGCTTACCAGGTTCGGCCGTTGTTCCCGCCGTCTTCTCGTGACCAACTGCAGGTCCTACCGGTGCCACCTGTGGGGAAACAAGAGGAACATTCGCCTTTGCGACATCTCTCGACTGCCGCAATTGCTTGATTAGTAGTCTGGCCTCCTCGGCCGGGTCTCCAGGGGCCTCTGCCCCCCCTGCTTTTTTCTTGAGCCATGCTGACAACTGGATGGCCAATTCGGGAGGCATCTCCTCATCATCAGTGGGGGTAATCACAACCGGGATCGGCTGACCCACATCTGGGCTTGGTACCGGGTTGTCTGCCGGCATGATGGGGGCGACTGGGGGTACCTCTGGGACCGGGACCTCCCCCGAAACCGCCCTCCTCTTGACCCGCTTCCCTCTACCCTCGGGGACGACTCCCGGCAAGGCCGGGCCTATTACCTTCTTAGGGTTACCGGGGTTGCTCAGTGCAGCCAGCTGTTTTTTGACCTCCGTCAAGCCTCGACCGATCGATTGGACTTGTCCGAGTTTTTGGTCCATGCAAGCCATCCGGTTCGACAATAGGCGTAGCACCTTATCCGTCTCGGGACCCTTTCCTGCTTTCTTGCCAGCCATGGTTTCGAGTATTCTGCTCCTAGCCGATCAACGAGGTCCTGGATTCTTCGACTCCAAATAACTGAAAGAGAAACAACAAGATTACAAGTTCTCAAAATTGCTGCTTGTTCCGTCGAGGGCTCACGAGCAACGAGTGGGTGCAGCCTTCAGAGCACAGGAACAAGAGGACGCTTCTTCGGATTTCCGCTCTATTTATTCCTCTGCGGGAGGGCGTGTACCCTCCTTCGGTACGCCTACTGGGCGTGGTCTTTGGTGTAAGTGTCTAGGACAACCACTCTTGGGTGGGAAAAGGCGCGCCCCGGCTACGCCGCTTCGGGCATACCAGCCGAGCCACGCCCCCGCCCAAAATGGCTTCCCGGGGGGATTGGGGCACCCAACCATACGTTCGGGGGGACCGAGTGGTCGCCCCTTTCCAAGATTATCATTGAGACTTCTGTTACAAAAGTCACATTGTATTACACACACACACACATATATGTATAAATATATGTATATTAGCTACTGGCAGACGCCAGTAGGTAGTTATAATTAGGACCTAGCTTCTACATGAAAATAGTTTTTTGATTTGCCTATAACTTTGGCGCTGTTTGACAAATCCTTGTGAAATTTTTAAAACTAATGGCCCACTCACTTCAGCTGTCGTGTGAAAGTTTCAGTGTGATTTGTTGAACAGAGGCAGAAAAAAAGTGGGTCCTAAAATGCCTTTTCTCCATGTTAATTTCCAAAGGGAAATTTAGACACGGCTACAGCCCAAACTGCTGAATGGAATTACACCAAATTTAGCAAAAGGGCAGCGCTTGGCTCAGACTTAACTCTATTTATTAAATGGTGTATATCCGTTCAGTAGTTCCTGAGAAGATTTAAGATTTCTCAGATATACAACTGTGGCCGTGAATCCTCCCGATCTCGTGCCTGAGATCTGATTGGTTGTCAAGACTTCAAACCAGAAAGTGTTGGCAGCGATCTTGTGACTTCGTTGAACCGACGCACAAGAAAAAAGGTCAAAAAACAAGAAAAGGGGGCAGGGTAAAGGCCTACTGACCTCCAAGGCCTGTCAGGGGGTCCCACAGGGCCCCCCAGGGCCATAAAGAGCATGTTGTTCTTTTTTTACATTTTTGGCTGGGTTTGCGAGTGAATGAATGTCTCAGTGGTATATGTGTGACTAACTACATATGTTTTAAGGCAGTATATGTGAGTGTTGGAGAATATAAATGACTATACGTGAGAGTAAGTTATTTGAAGAGTGGGTGTATAAATGAGTGTCTGCTTCTATCAGTGATTGTAGAAGACAGTAAATATATGTTAGTATCTGTATAAATAAGTGATGTGGTTTGTTTATAAATAACAGAATTGGTGTGTATAACTGTATACATGAGTTAATGGGTATGTGATTGATTCTTTGCATGACTGACCAGTGTGTGTGAGTAACTCTATAGATGAGGGGCGGAGTGTGATTGTATGTATAGTGTATGAGTGCATATTATACTACTGTATTGATGAGTAACTACATGAATAAGTGACTGGATGTGTGTGTAGACCTAGGAAATAGTGAATGGTATGTAGTATCTGGCATTGTTGTGTGTATGGTTTCAGAAATAGTAGTCTGGCGCTTTGATATCATTCCGACTCTCAAATTTTTCTAGCAAACCTATTCATTTAAGAATCATTTTAAAAATAGATTGAAGTGAATGTACTGTTTTTTTGTATGATTTTACCTGTGGGGGGCATTTTCGAGCTGTTTTCAAGCTCAGGTCAGCACTCTAGTCTTTGCACGCTGACACGCTGACTCGGCTTCAAAAGCAGCCGATGACGCTTCCTGGAGGTAGCTCTTTGATTTCACTCCGACTCTCGGTCAGGGGCAAGACATTTTTCTAGCAAACCTATTCTTTTAAGAATCGTTTTAAAAATAGATTGAAGTGAATGTACTGTATTTTTGTATGATTTTACCTGTGGGGGGCATTTTCGAGCTGTGTTCAATGCTCGGTAGGACCTCACGCTCACTCTTGGAACTCAGGTCAGCACTCTAGTTTTGCACACTGACACGCTAACTCGGCTTCAAAAGCAGCCGATGACGCTTCCTGGAGGTGGTGCTTTGATTTCACTCTGACTCTCGGTCAGGGGTGAGAAATTTTTCTAGCAAATGTATTCGTTTAAGAATCATTATAAAAATAGATTGAAGTGATTGTACTGTATTTTTGTATGATTTTACCTGTGGGGGGCATTTTCGAGATGTGTTCAATGCTCGGGGGACCTCACGCTCACACTTGGAACTCAGGTCAGCACTCTAGTCTTTGCACGCTGACTCGGCTTCAAAAGCAGTCGATGATGCCTCCGCGCAGCGGACGCGCAGCGGGCGCGCCAATGGCATGCCTAAGGCAAGCCTGTCTGCGCCCATCCGCGCCAGTCTGGGCCCAAGGACCAAGAACTCTGCCAATTTCACCCCAGCCGATCTTCGTTTTAATAGGGAACAGCTTTTTAGGCTTAGATATGAGACCAAGAATGATTGTATGCATTGTATTACCCCGGGTGAATGAAGTAAGGTGTTCCCTCATTGTGATGTTAAATTGCAGCCCAATATTTCGTCTTTGGTTGGTGTTGATTCAAAAAAAGTTAGGATGCTATTACTTAACTGCCGATCTCTTCCGAAACATGCAACTGAAATGTATTTTCTTCTGGAGGATTTGAGTCCAGATATCCTTTTTTTTGACCAAAACTTGGTTAAATAAGGACTCAGATGTTGCCTTAGTGCAATCTCTTCCCCCCAATCACGCTATGTGTAGGCAAGGCCGTGATAGTGGACGTGGGTGAGGAATTGCTGTTATCTACAAAGATAAGTATAATTGGACAACCACTAAGATCCCGGTACCTGATTGTGAGAGCTTAGCTTTTTCAGTTAGTCTTTCTCCCACCTGTACTGTTTTAGGAATTTTAATATATCGCCCCCCAGGAGCATTGGGTGACTTTAGTAAAGAACTCCACGATATTGCTGCTAATTTCGCTAGTTTATCTTCGAATTTTTCTATTTTAGGTGATTTTAATATACAGTTTGATGATGTGAACTCTACTATCACGCAGGATCTTATTGACGGCCTAGAAACGTTTCAATTTAAGCAAAGAGTGCACGGCCCTTCCCATAACTTAGGACATCTATTTGACCCCCTATTCACTAATCTTCAGGACCTTAAAATGGCGGAGCCCACTCCGGTCCCTTGGTCAGACCATTTTTTTACTTTCATTTACCTGGACTCCCTAAGTTTCTCTACAGCCTGTTATTAGAGCTAAGAGATACGGTCTTAGTTGGTCCAAACTTTCTGTTGAAAGTTGGGCTAGTAAGTTAAAAAGTTCCATTCCCCTATCTCACCCCAACCCTACAGTCGCAAATGACTCTTTTAATAGTTGGCTGGACTCCTCTTTGGATTCAGTCCTCCCAAGGGCTACTTCTTGTCTGCGACAGGGACCTAACAAACAACCTTGGTACTCCCAGCAATTTAGGCATCTTAAACAAGTGTGTAAACAACATGAAAGGAAATGGAGGAAGGATTTTTCAGATGGTAGTAAACTTAGTTATAGAGTATCACTTAAACTCTATAAAAGTGAAATAAAAGTTGCTCAAACCAGATTTTACCATGAAAAGATCTTGTATTCATCTAATTCCCCTCGGGAAATGTTTAAAATTGTAAAAACCCTTACTACACCTCCTAACCCGCCTCTAGATCCTGACAGTGCCCAACGGCGATGTGACAAAATAGCAATTTTTTTTTCCATCAAGGTGCACAATATTTATGGGACCTTTTCGCTAACCAGCTCTGCTATTGATCTTTCGCCTTGTAAACAGCAAGCTGCACTGGAAGAGATCCCCCCAATCTGGCTCTCCTGCTGATCCCGCTCCCCCTTCTGCTCTTAATATGGTCTCAGAAATAGTCGCCCCATTCATCCTGGACGTAATCAACTCTTCTTTGCTTACGGGGCAGGTTCCTCTGTTATGGAAACAGGCAAGAGTGAAAGCTCTCTTGAAAAAGACAAATCTGACCAGGACTGGGCTAATTAATGGCCCATTTCCTTGCTGCCGGGAATAAGCAAACTTGCTGAAAAGTATGTTAACTCTATACTTGCAGCTTTTTTGGAGGGAAACAGCTGTCTTCATCCCACTCAGACAGGCTTTAGACACCAACAGAGTACGGAACCTGCTTTACTTGCTGTAACTGAAGAGTCTAGGAATATCCTGGACAACAGAGGCTGCGCTGCTCCTATTTTGTTAGATCTCAGCGCAGCCTTTGATACCGTTAACCATCAACTTATGGTCCAAAGACTCAGCGAAGTAGGGGTTACAGGAGTCACCATGAGATGGCTGCAGTCCTTTCTCGAAGACAGATTTGTTTTCAGGACGATGCCATATCAGATCCGATCCCCCTGCAGTGTGGAGTCCCACAGGGATCCTCTTTAAGTCCTACCATGTTTAACCTCTACATGAGATCTCTAGCAGATGTGGTGCTTTCATGGGGGATCCACATTGTCACCCATGCGGATGACACTCAGTTGGTGGTCTCCCTCAGTCAGCAAGATAAATGCTTGCCTGCCTTAACTTCATGCCTGGTGAAGGTATATGAATGGATGGGTAAATCATTTCTAAAATTGAATGGAGCAAAAACAGAACTTATGCTCATGGGCCACTCGGCTCCCGCAAAGATAGACCTTTTGTGACCCAGCTGCTTAGGCTCCCTTTCAGTCCTGAAGAAACAAATTAAAAGCTTGGGAGTTTGGCTCAACTGCAATTTGGATTTCAAAATACAGGCTCGCAAAGTCGCAGCAACTTGCTATGGACTACTAAGGATGTTAAGGAAGATTCTCCCTCTTCTTCCTTTTGATGCCATACGTATTCTGGTCCAGGCACTTATATTATCTCGCCTTGACTATGCAAATGCAGTCTATTTGGGTGCACCATTAGGAAACACTAAGATACTGCAAATTGTTCAGAAATGTGAAGCTCGTCTTTTAACGAATACGTCCAAACGCATTTCTGCCAGACCTGCTCTTGGTCAGCTGCATTGGCTCCCTATTCAGGTAAGGATTAGGTTTAAGGCAATGTGCACTGTCCATAAATCTATTTCAGGAAAGGGATCTCCACTGCTTCAGTCAATACTGCAATTATTCTGCCCCAACAGAATTTTGAGGTCCAATAACAAATGACTGCTTGTAGTTCCTGTGATAAGCGGTAACGAACTGGAGGTCGACGGTTCTCCTATATTACAGCTAAGTTCTGGAACCAGCTTCCGGACTATTTACGACTTGAATCGTGTCAGGAAGCAGCTTAAAACCTTCCTTTTTTCCCGTCTGCTTAAAATCTTCCTCTTTCCATGATCAGTTAAAGTGGACAAGGTGTCATGATAAGCGCTGGGATGCCCTTGGGTAGCCATGCGCTATATAAATGTCGCTTCATTCATTCATTCATTCATTTTAGAGAGGGTGTATCAAAGTTTATATTATGGCATCAGTATATGCATCAGATTATCACGTGGATGATGTCATCAGTGATGTCATTTGAGATGTCATGAGTTATGTTATCAGTGATGTCGCTGACCATGTCATGAGTGATGTAATATGTGACATCATCAGCAGTGAATTGAGGGCGCACAAGTTATAGTTAGCTCAACTAACTATAACAAACGAATTTCTATGGTTTTATATGAGTCTAATGTCTAACTAGCTATAACATCCCTGAAACCTATGGTTTTTTAGTGAATTTCAAATGGTTTTTAAATGCTAATTCCTAACTATAACGTCTGTAAAACGTATGGTTTTTTCAGTAAATTTTGAAGGTTTTTTTAAATGTTAATTTCATATTTTAATATTTATAAAACCTATATTTTTTCATTTTTTTTGGTAATATTTTGGAACTCTTTAACTCTTTTGCATCTTCCCCAAAAAATATGTATATCTTTTTTTTTTTAGAAAACTGCAGTCCCATACCAGTAGTGTACCAAGCTCCATCACCATGCAAATCTTATACGCCATATTGCTAAATTCGTAAATGATGTGCATTTCGTATCCGACGGGTTCGTGGCACCGCGTCCCGCGTAACATCATATACGTATGAGGTCGTGCCAGCTGCTACTTTGGTATCTGACGGGTCTGCAGTACCAAGCCATGCATTACATCATGTATGGGGTCGCGTCCACTGCGCATTGTGTATGCAACGAATGCACGCTGCCAGGCCCTGTGTTACGTCACAGACGTATGGTGTCGCACTGTGTAGGCCATTCCCTCATTTTTTTTATATCTCAAAACTATATCTAAATAAGTTTATAGTGTATATGAGAGCAAGCGATAATCTAAAATATTTTAAACATTTATATATTTCTAACTGTAATAAACTTATATTATGATAAATATATTTTCTCAAAATCGCTTGGGGTGCGGCCTACTTGCGCGCTCGATTTGCAATTGCAATGTGACCTTAAAAAAAGCATTTGATTGGTTCATAAAATTTCCCATTGTAACAGTTGGAGGACCACACCCATTTTAGTTATTCTTTCTAGAGCATTTGATGAGAGACACCCCTTCTGCTTAGGGAGCTTTTTTGAAACGTTTTTTGCTGTGTACACACATCTTATACTACACACAACATGCAACGATCATCTTGATCAATATTCATGGTCTGTACATTAACCTTCCACGTGTGATGGCCATGCATCTGAAACGTTACATCAAAAAACAAATGTTTGTTACACAATGCCCCTGGTGTGTGTGTGTGTGCACATTATTGTGCTGCCTTTCGGCCTGGGTATTGGTGGCTTGAAGGGATATCATCAGCCACGGGCAAAGTGCACATCCTCGATCACATGTGACAAACAGTAAAGAGTAATGTGTAGATTTGTGTTGCAGTATACTCTGTTGTCAAGCTTTGCCAGTATAGTAGTGTGTCATATGTGAGGCTTTCAGATTCACGTTTCACATGCATTGTTTGACTGTAATGAGCGTTATCATTGTGTATGATGTAGCCTCACTGCTGATCCTCCCTCAATCTGAGCACATTCACATGTGTGCGCTTTGCGATAGCAACACTTTCAATAATACTGCACACCATTGACATGCATGTCTGCGCATATCCACAAGCTTGACAACGACATGTGATGTTGGCCATTCAATGTTTTCGAACAGCATCTCATTAGCGATAGTTGCCGCCCTCCCGGTACATGCTACATTAATATAAATTGCACATTCTGCGATGTCAAAACTACAACAGAAACACACATAAGTACACTTCCTAGCCAGGCAGGAACTGAACAACGCCCAGGTCCCCGGAATAATTAATCACACCCCTGCCCTGGCCTGGCATACGCAAGCCCAGCCCCCTTTGCATACGTATAAATAGGATAACGACAACGCCACATGTCCCAGTTCTTCTACACTGCCTCAGATGATATGGCCGCATCCACCTCGCATATCACACTGCGCAATAAAAAAAAGGGATCCATGAGGTGTACACACTCCTGACAATCAACACTGGATATGAATGTTGAACGCTACTAGCCTTCGTGTTTGGAAAGGGATCCATGAGGTTTACACCATCCTTGAAATCAACACGGGACATGAATTGTGAACCCTAATGCCCGTCTTGATTGGATACAGAACAATGACAGCAGGTAAACAATGGGGCCTGGGTGCACTGGAGCTGCAATTGAGCAAGGTACTGTGGGAGGGGTGGGGTGCAAACAAGCGATGTTGACATGCGTAATGATGTGATATTTGACCTCATTCAGTCACATATCTGTCTCATTTTAACGACCTGCTGGACCGTACTGTAGGCCTGAGCCGGCGGGCAGCGCTGACCTACAGACATGTGGCGTTTGCTTATTGGGCACAGTTGTGAGCTGATTACTAAGTGTACATGCACACAGGCTTGCGCCGCTGCATTACACGCGCATATTATGCTTCTAGCATGCACTCTGTTCCTTTGTAAGTGAACGTTGGCATTACATATTAGTATTTAACCTTATGTATTTTCGTGCACTCCAACTCCTCTTTGAACCACAATTACCACAGTTAGTAGATCGTACTTCAAGAAGGAAGGATGCACTCAACTGGTGTTCTCTATGAAATAATTTATGATTTATAATTCATGAAATAAACCTTCATTTACCTCAAGACGTTTCCAGCATTATATTATTTCTCCCTCTTCAGACACTGAGTTGGTTGCGCCAAAATGGGCGGAGCGGGTGCTCACTCCATGACGATGCCCCGGGCATTCTGGTGCCTTCCATCGTGGTATCAAGACACCGTCCCTGACCGGAGACCTGCTGTGCCACCCGGAGAGAGGCACCCCTGAGCTTGCACCGGCATGTCGTTGGACACACCGGTGGTGGCAGGTGAGCAGTGAAGCCTCGGTGCACAGGAGCTGCAATTGGGAACAGTGCGGGGGAAGGGGCTGGGGTGCAGCAGCCTGAGTGCACAGGTGCAAGTAAGCGATGTTGCCATAGATAAAAGTGTAATCTCTGACCTCATGCACATTTGTTTCATTTTAAGGACTTGCTGGACCGCACTCTTTCTCGCAAACCCCAGTGCCGTAGACACACGGGTGACAGGAGGTGAAAAGTGAGGGCTGGGTGCAGTAGGCCGATTCTCTGTCTTATCCTCCCTCTGCTCTTTTGACTCTCCCTCCCCTTCTCCCTTCCACCCACTACCTGTCTGTCCAATTCTCACTATCTTCCTTTCATTCTAAATACCTTTCTTTCTCTCTTGGACATGGCACACATACTTATGTTTCTTTTTTGTCTTGCACATTTTTTGCGCTGCTTCCGGAGGAGTCCCACCCACTTATTTCATGCTATACTGTTGTTTGTTCGAATAAAGTTGCATTTCCATTTATTTGTTTTGTTTTAATAACGTTTTTTTTTACCAATAAATAAGTGAGTGTATGGGTCTTCTTTTTCTGACAACACTTGTCTGTAGTTTATTGTGAAAATAGGCTGTTTAGAGGAGGTTATGAGGGAAAACATTTGTAATTTAGTGGTGCACCTACCAAATATAAACCAACAGACTATTACATAAATGAAGCCTGCGTAATTCTACAACTGCAACGGTTTTATGAGTGTATCACTTTATAACAACATGAGTACTGCCCGTGTGTTTACAGAACCAATAAGGCACGGCTAAGGGCCACCGAGGCTTTAGGGACTGGCGAGGCCCACCCTACTTATTTAAGTAATGCCCCAGAGCGTGGCGATCCCCGGACTTGAGTTGGCCTCGAAGCACCCCGAACAATTAGAAAGCAATACCCGGGGACGTGGCGATCCCCTAGGCTGCAAAACATCTCTGTGCCCTACCGTGCCTAATTTACATTTGGGATTAAGGTCCCCAGTGCTGCAGAGACCCCGCAATATAATGATAGGACTGGCCTCGGAATATTACCCACCAGTGGGCTCATTTAAATGAACGGGTGAGACCCCGCTTCATTTATTTTTTCTTCATTTTTACCATCCGGATCCGCTCAATTAAAGCAATACGAGTTTTCCTCCTCTCTCTTCAACGAGGCAAACAAGGATTTCCTATCACAGGGTGGAAGCCATGCACCTGCCCTGTAATAGCAAATATAAATGTCCCGCAGATGCAAACCCCGGGACATTGTATGAGCTGCGTCTGGGAGGTGGCGCTCCCTTGGACCATGATGCATTGGTTACTGCATAACTACAGAATTAGTATAAACGCATACTAGCACTACTTGCACACATGTAGTACAGCAACCAGAGTGTAGTGAAGAGGCAGAAATAGCCCAAATCAAAAATATGAATCCTACCAGAGGTCGGATGACATAGTTCAATGAGCTGACGACCCTGGGATGAGTAGAAGCAGCCTCACAGAGAAAACGGGTCTTCAGCAGAACGCAAGCAAGCTTGAAATATTGGTGAGTGCTGCCTTCTTTTTACCTTCTCCCGCTCGTTGCCAAATGTAGTGAAGAGGCAGACAGCAGTGGATCCGATAAGTAGATTTATTGCAGGAAAACAAGACAGCTTAAACAGCCACCAACAGGAGCAGACAGCAAGGCAACCGTCTTCTCCAGCACCATGTACAAACTCTCCAAGGATCCCCTCATGACAGCCCTACATTCTAACATTACATACTTACATTCTACTAGCATTACATACTAACATTCTACTATGACTTACATTGGTATACTACACACAGCACATGACTTTACATCAATGAGTTCATGGTTTCATCCACGAGTCTTGAGACCAGTAGGGGGGAGTAGTTCCCTTCCCACTCCCTGTATTGTATAAACGCAAACTAGCACTACTTCCACAGGTATGCTACAATGCCCAGAGCACATCACTTTACAGCACTGAGCTCACGCTTTAGACTCATGGTTTAATCCCCGAGTCTTCAGACCAGTAGAGGTCAGTAGTTTGCTTCCCACTCCCTGTATAGTATAAACGCATACTAACACTACTTACACAGTTATACTACAGCAGCCGGTATGCTACTAACCAGCGTGAGTACTTCGCTTTCCACTTCCGGTTAAGTCATCCGAAGAACGAATTCCCATTTACTCACCTAATATCTAGAGAGAAACCATTGCTGCATCCTTTAGCCCAGCACTGACCCTGAAAAGTAGTTCTAAGTATACTTAAAAGTAACTTGTATTTCTTCCATAGGAATCCCTTCCTATAAAAACAATTAATATATTGAGATTTGCCGGTCGGGCTCTAGGGGATGGTGTCCAAGGCCCAAAAAAAGTAAAAGGAAGGGGGGCCACACAATGTAATATAATTTTAATAATAAAATAACTAAAAATAAATAGTTTTGAAAAAATTAGTAAATCAGTATCAAAAAAATAAATATAAGAATAAATATTTTTTTTAATTGATATTTACAAAACCTTTGAAATTCACTAAAAAAACATAGGTTTCAGACATGTTATAGTTAGGAATTATTATTTAAGAAACCTTTGAAATTCACTGAAAAAACCATAGGTTTTAGACATGTTATAGTTACGAATTAGGCCTAGATGTAGGTAATTTTATTTTACCACTTCTTAAATACCGAATTTTACCGATTCTGTATTTAAGAAGTGGTAAAATAGAGGGGGGGGGATGTAGGTATTACAGAATCGGTAAATACCGAATCGTTAAGATTCGGTATTTACTGATTCTGTAAATACCGATTCAGTAATGCCCATTGATTCCTATGGGCATTGAAGCCCATAAGAATCAATGGGCATTACCGAATCGGTATTTACCGATTCAGTAAATACCGATTCCAGCAGGGGTGTCACTTTGACACCCTCTAGCACCCCAAATGCAGGCATGCGTGCCATGTGGCACACAGACATGCCCTAAGGGCATGTCTGTCTGTCACATAGCATAGGTGTGCATGCACACATGTGCATGCATACCTGGATTCGGTATTTTACCACCCAATTGGATTGGGTGGTAAAATACCGAATCTGAAAGGCCTGGGACTCAGAAGAGTCCCACCTACATCTAGAAGTTACCGAATCGGTAAAAATACTGATTCAGTATTTTACCGATTCGGTAAAATTGGCCCCCTACATCCCAAAAACCCATTTACCGGTCGTAACAGCGGGAATCAGCCGTTACCGGCCGGTAAATGGCCACCTACATCTGGCCCTTAGTTTTTAAAAAACCTCTGAAATTCACTGAAAAAAACCACAGGTTTCAGGGGTGTTATAGTTAGTTGGACATTTCACTCGCACAAAACCATTGAAATTCCCCCATTATAGTTAGTTGTACTAACGGCTGATGATGTCACATATTACATCATTCATGATATGGTCAGTGACATGTTATGTTGTTGATATGTTATATAATTTGTAAAGCACTCAGCTGCCACAGCAATGTGGCGTCCCTGCGCTAATCACTGATGACATCACTGATGATATCTCAAATTACATCATTGATGACATCACTGATGAGAAAATTGATGTGACAATCTGATACATTTTATCATTCACTAGTATAACTTTTTAACACTCATTATAAAATATGAAGTGCGATACTTTAAAGCATTGACACACTAATACAAGTTTCTAAAAAGCTTGTCTCACTAAACATATGAGATACTGATTAAAATTTGTGAATAACTTAATCACTCTATCTCTTGATTTGTAAAGTACTAGGTACTACATAAGTTGGTTACTAGCTATGTGAAAGTGTATATTAGTTATTAATTCGTTAAGTGATTATTTGTATGTAATAGTGAATGAATGTAGGTGAGCATTGAAATTCCCCCGTTATAGTTAGTTGTACTAACTATAACTCACGCGCCCGCAATCCACTGCTGATGATGTCACATATTACATCACTCATGACATGGTCAGTGACATCACTGATGGCATCACTGATGACATCTCAAATGACATCAGTAATGACATCATTCATGTTGTAATCTGATGCACCTTCTCACATCTCATATAACCTTTGATATACCCACTCTGAATAACAGACTGCCATTCTCCAAACCATTAACACAACAATACCAATTACTACATACCCCCTCACTGATTCCTAGGTTTAAACTCACATCCACTCACTTGCCCATAGAGTCACTCATACATGCACTCACTCATCAAACCAGCCCCTATCATATGCACTCATACACCCATAAAGAAACTCACATATTGCCACTTACCCATAGAGTTACTCACACAGCTAGTCAGTCATTCAAACATTGAATCATACTCCCATTTACTCACCTACACAGTTATACACACACCACCTCACTTATTTATAAAGATACTAACGCATACTTACTCTCTTATACAATCACTGACACAAGCACACACTCCTCCATACAACAACTCTCACAATCACTCACTCTCACATATAATCATTTATATACTCCAACACTCAAATATACTGCCTTTTGCATATGTAGTTACTCACACATGTAAAACTGAGACATCCTTACTCACACTCAATCAACCATACCGTGCCTCACAGATGCACACATGAACCCATACACCCAGGTATTCACCCACTCATACATCCACGCAGGGAATCACACAGCCCCTTATCCACTCACACAGACACATAGGCACCCATACAGGTACTCAGACAAGAAATCATTAACCCATTAAGACACTCATGAAGATGTACACCAACCTATGCAGCCACTTACACACCAACTGATAGACTGATACAGACATTCACACAGATTAGTCATTCACCCATGTGTTCACTAAGATACGTTCAATCACTCACTATACAGTCAGTCTTGTACCTATTAAATCATGCATTCAGAGACTCATACACCTACTCATCCACTCATTCTTTAATACACCTTGGTGTATATATGTATATATATATATACATATATGTATATGTATGTATATATATATTTTTTTCACTTAAAAAAACATAGGTTTCAGGCCTTATATAGTTAGGAATTAGCATTTACAAAACCATTGAAATTGCTCCTATATAGTTAGTTGTACTAACTATATTTCGCGCACCAGCAATCCACTGCTGATGATGTTACATATTACATCATTCATGACATGGTCAGTGACATCACTGATGACATCTCAAATGACATCACTGATGACATCACTGATGACATCTCATTTGACATCATTGATGACATCATCCAGTGACTGTGTGTTTCTGTAAAGTTTAAATATGTTTTACTTATTGAAGAATGAGTAGATGTATAAGTGTCTGGATGAAGGATTTAGTAAGTGCGTGATTGACGGTATGAGTGAGTGATTAAATGTGTCTTACTAAATGCATGGGTTAGTGGCTAAACTGTCTGAATGTGTGCATCAGTATGTCTGTTGTTGTGTAAGCTGCTGCATGTGTTGATCAGTAGCTATATGAGTGGCTATATGGGTTATTGATTGGTTGCCCAAGTATTTGAATGGGAGACTGAGTGTGTGTGTAGGTGGCTGGGAGGTGTGTGACTCTGTGCATAGATGTGTGAGCAGTTGATTCACTAGGTGTTTGAGTTCAAGAGTGCATGTGGAAACAGCTATATGGGCGGTTGACTGTGTGCATGGGTGTGTTGGTGAGTGAATGGATATCTCAATGCTACATGTGCAAGTAAGTACATATGTAAAACACAGTGCATGTGAGAGTTGGCATATATAAATGACTATACATGAGAGCCAGTGAATGTGCGAGTGGCTATATGGATCATTGTGTACTTGTATCAGTGATTGTATAAGAGAGTAAGTATGTGTTAGTATATGTTTGAATAAGTAAGGTGTTGTGTGTATAACTGTATAGTTGAGGAAATGGAAGTGTGATTGATTCTTTGCATGACTGACTAGGTGTGTGAGTAAATCCATGGATGAGTGGCAGTGTGTGAGTGTCTGTATAGGTGTATGAGTGCATATGATAGTGTTGTATTGATGAGTGACTGTATGTATGAGTGATTCTATGGGTAAATGAGTGAATGTGTGTGTAGACCTACAAATCAGTGAGTGCGTATGTACTAACTGGTATTGGTGTGTCAATGGTTTCAAGAATGGTACTCTGTATTTAACACTGGGTGTATCAAAGGTTATATTAGAGTAAATGTAAATGTAAATGTTTTTGTACTTGTATAGCGCACAGCTACCCGCTGTGGGTTTCCCGGCGCTTGTACGAATACCGCAAGGGAACCCTTCCTGGCTTTCCCTTTGAAGTGTCCACTCCTGGGCACCCCCATGGTGCAGACCAGGCATCCCTCGCGTTGTGGGGGCCGTTGTGGAGACTAAGCAAGCTATTGACCAGAGTTGCAGCGTGGGACCCATGATCAGAATAGGCACTGAGGCGAGAGAATATCTGGTCATTGGAATTAATGAGCCAGAGATCCGCCGGGGCAGGAATCGAACCCTGGTCCCTGGCCAGAGCTCTGCATCGAGGTCTGCCCACTCTTACCATTGAGCCACACTTCGCCAGAGTGTGAGGAGGTGCATCGTATTATCACATGAATGATCTCATCAGTGATGTGATCAGTGATGTCAAATGAGATGTCATCAGTGATGTCATCAGTGATGTCATTTGAAATGTCATCAGTGATGTCATCAGTGATGTCACTGACCATGTCATGAATGATGTAATATGTGACATCATCAGCAGTGGATTGCGGGTGCGCGAAATATACTTAGTACAACTAACTATATAGGAGCAATTTCAATGGTTTTTTTAAATGCTAATTCCTAAATATATAAGGCCTGAAACCTATGGTTTTTTAAGTGAATTTGCAAGGTTTTAAAATGCTAATTCCTAACTATATAAGGCTTGAAACCTATGGTTTTTTTCAGTGAATTTGTAAGGTTTTTTAAATGCTAATTCCTAACTATATCAGGCGTGAAACCTATATTTTTTTTCAATACATTTCAAAGGTTTTGTAAATGCTAATTCTATTAGCGGATAACGTTTATATATGTTATTATCCTTCTGGGACCACCTGCCCCCTTTTCGTGTTTTCCACTCTTGTTTTGGGCTCTCTTGTGCATCAGTTCTCCTGAAAAACAAGATGGTTGCCAACACTTCCTGGTTTGGACAATTTGGAATGTTGACAGTCGACTGCAAGCCAATCAGAAACTTGCTCGCGCACATAAGGGTACGTGCACGTACGCGTACGGTGCGCGTACGGTGGGCGCATATAGATATGTAATTTGATCAAGTTCAATTTTCTCAACAACTACTGGAGGAATTTTCACCAAATATAGAAAAGGCACTACTGCATACCTGTCCCTATCATTTTGGCAAGTTTGGTGTAATTCCGTTCAGCCGTTCGGGCTGTAGCTGTGTCTAAAGGTCCCATAGAAAATGCCATTAGAAAAATTTCAAATTCAAGTTTCTCAAGAACTACTAGAGGGATTTTCACCACACATAGCAAAGGCACATCTGCATACCAGGCCCTACCATTTTGCCAAGTTTGGTGTAATTCCATTTAGCCGTTCGGGCTGTAGCCGTGTCTAAAGGTCCCTATGGAAATTAACATGGGGAAAACACATTTTGGGACCCCCCCTTTCAGCCCCCGCTTGACGAATCCCCCCGAAAATTTCAGGGAAGGAGCGGAGCGGAGCTGGCCAAAATTCTGGAAAATTACACACAGATTCCCCCAATCGGCGCCAAAATTATTTCCAATAGAATGTTGAGCGCATATAGATATATAATTTGCTCAAATTCATTTTCTCAACAACTACTGGAGGGATTTTCACCAAATATAGAAAAGACACTACTGCATACCTGTCCCTACCATTTTGCCAAGGTTGGTGTAATTCCGTTCAGCCGTTCGGGCTGTAGCCGTGTCTAAAGGTCCCATAGAAAATGCCATTTAAAAAATTTGAAATTCAATTTTCTCAAGAACTACTGGAGGGATTTACACCAAACATACAAAAGGCACTGCTGCATACTAGTCCCTACCATTTGCCAAATCTGGTATAATTCCGTTCAGCCGTTCGAGCTGTAGCCTTGTCAGAATGTCCCTATGGAAATTAACATGGGGAAAACACGTTTTGGGACCCCCCTTTGTTCTCGCCCCCGCTTGACGAATCCCCCCGAAACTTTCAGGGAAGGAGCGGAGCGCAGCGAGGCACATATAAGGAAAATTACAGGCAGCTCCCTCAATCGGCGCTAAAGTTATTCTCAATAGAATGTTCGGAATTTCCTATAGTAACTAGGTCCTAACTATATATACCTACTGGCGACCGCCAGTAGGTAATATATATATATATACACATATATATATATATCCAACAACAGGAAAGAACAATGAGGGAGGCCACAGGAAGCTTAATTAGGTTCTTTAATAAAACACGAGCACTTGCCAGCAGTCACCACAAAGAAACAGGCTTCCAGTTTTAAAGACACTGCCAGACGTGTTTCAGGATTAACAATCCTTTCTTCAGTGTCACTCCTTGTTGATCACAAAATAAAATTGAATCCCCAGTGGGTCGATGCACCTTACTTTGTGCTGTGGCTGCCCTGCTTTAAAGTGGTCAAAAATGAACTCCGTGCAGGCTGCAGCTCCTGAATGCAGCCTGTACCGCTTTCTTCTGATGATTTCATGCTCGCAGTGAGAGCCTGAACAGACCTGTAGACAGCAGTGAGCCTTCCTCGTCAGGCGTGCAAGGCCCCATATATCCAACAACAGGAAAGCACAATGAGGGAGGCCACAGGAAGCTTAATTGGGTTCTTTAATAAAACACGAGCACTTGCCAGCAGTCACCACAAAGAAACAGGCTTCCAGTTTTAAAGACACTGCCAGACGCGTTACAGGATTAACAATCCTTTCTTCAGTGGCTGCTGTCCGAAATGAAACATCGCGCTGCAAAGTTTTAATTTTAAACACCTGCCCTTGTGGGCGTGGCGCTCCCACTGCCTCTTGGTGTTTGTAGTTTATAACCCATGTGGATGCGCTGTTCACTCCTTGTTGATCACAAAATAAAATTAAATCCGGTCGCCAGTAGGTAGTTATAGTTAGGATTATTTTCAATGCAAAATCTCAACATTCTATTGTGAATGGAAAGGGGCGACCATTCGGTCCCCCCGAACGTATGGTCGAGTACCACGATCCCCCCGGGAAGCCATCTTGGGCGGGAGGCGAGTCTCGGCTGGTATGCCCGAAGTGGCGTAGCCGGGGCGCGCCTTTTTCCCGCCCTAGAGTGGGCTGGCCTAGACACTGACGCGGCCGGCCACGCCCTCGGGGCAGGCGGGGCGGGTTTACGCCCGCCCTGAAGACGGATAAAAGGAGCAACAAGCCAAGGAAGCATCCTCTTGTTCCTGTGCTCTGAAGCTGCACCACCTCGCTGCACGTGAGCTCGAGACGGAACGAAGAGCCAATTTTGAGCATTGTAATCTTTCTTGTTTGTTTTGCAGATACTCTGTCGGAGAATGCCTAAGAAGGCGGGAAAGCGAATGACTACCGACCAGATGCTGCGTGTTCTCATGAAAGAGGTGACCGACCTAAAGAAGCGAATGGCGGAGAAAGACGAGGAAGGGGGGCCGAAACGTCCTCTGGCAGGAGCAGCTCCAGGAGGAAAAGGCAAGAGGCCCAGAAGGGGAGCACCTGGGGGGGACGTCCCGGTTCCCTGTACTCCGCTCGAGGCACCCACTCCCGTGCCGGAGGAAGGGAATCCGATTCCCGTGGTGGTCACCCCCGTATCCGGGGAGGATATGCCGCCCGAGCTGGCAGCACAACTAGCAGCGTGGTTGGGTAAAGGTAGTAAGGGCGCCACGGCTGACGACGCGCAGGTTTTGATGAGGCAACTGCGGGAAACAAGGGAAGCGACGAAGGCTCCACCGCCGGATGCGGCAGTAGGAAAACCACCTGGGTCAGGTCCAGTCGCAGATACAGCTTCCGGTTCAGGTAAGCGGCCATTGCCGATTGCGAGGGATGAGTCGGCACCCTCTCGAAGGGAAAAGTTGGGTCAACATGTCCCTCTGGCTATCAAAGAGAAGATATGGGCAGGGGAGTATATAAACATCTTCTCGTTGCTTACCGATCATTATGAGATGGAGCATGTTAAGAGCCAAAAGGAGCTCATGCATCCGAGTGTTTGGCGCGCAAAGATGGCCGCCTTTAAGGTAAATGAAAACATTGGTAATTGGGGCAAGGCATGGGGGGTTTTTACATCCATCTTGGGTGAACGTAGGCCCGAATTGCTGTCCGAATTGCCGATTTATCAGTCACGGATCATGGGGTATTCAGTATCTCACGAGGGCAACCATTGGTTTTGTTATGATAATATTTTCAGAAAAGCGAAAGAGCATGATAAAAACTTAACTTGGGATTGTTATGATTCTGTGTCCTGGTCCAAAATGGAGGACTCTGGTATGTTGAAGGTGCCATTGGTTGGGAGTAACATTGGCGAATCCTCCCGCCAATATGCGGGGACGGCCTTTCGATCAGGTACAAGTAACGACAATCACTCGAGGCCAATCGGCAACACAGGAAAAAGGGGGGTGTTTTGGAACTTTAACAGGGGGAAATGTACTAGGCCCCAGGGGTCATGCAAATTTAGGCACGAATGTGGGGGGTGTGGGCAATCATCCCATCCTGAGTCCATGTGCAGAGCCAAAACGGGTGATAACAGGGGTAGAGGAGGCGCCAAACAGGTCTGACATAGTCCGAGGGGCGCCTTTACCTACTCCGATTGATACCATGGCAATGATTCCCTGGCTCAGCGAATACCCGGATCACGCTTCCGCTGGGGTGTTGCGGGGCGGATTTTCATATGGTTTCCGCATCCCAGTAGGGGATTTCCAGGGTATAGCAAAATGTAAAAACCAGATATCGGTCTTACAGCATACGACTGTGGTACAGGAAAAGATTGGGAAGGAGGTGGCTCGAGGTCGAGTCGCCGGTCCATTTAAAGTGCCACCAGTTGCTAACTTTGTTTGTTCCCCTTTAGGGGTGGTCCCCAAGAAGGACCCGGGTGAGTTTCGGCTGGTACATAATTTGTCAGCCCCACGTGGTCTTTCCGTGAACGATGCGATAGACCCGGAAGTGTGTTCGGTGCGGTACGCATCCTTCGATGAGGCCGTAGCCATATTGAATCGCCTGGGGCCCGGTGCGCTGATGGCAAAATCTGATATCGAGTCAGCGTTCCGGTTGCTCCCGGTACATCCAGACGATCAGCGTCTCCTTGGTTTCATGTTTCAGGGTCACTATTACATGGATAGGTGTATGCCGATGGGGTGCTCTATATCGTGTGCCTATTTCGAAAAGTTCAGTTGCTTCCTGCAATGGGTCTTCACAAAGAGGACGGGGTTTCATCATGTTATGCATTATCTCGATGACTTTTTGTTTCTGGGGGCAGCCGGGGATCCGGAATGTGGACAGGCTTTGAATGCATTTTGTGTCTTGATGAATCAGTTTGGCGTGCCATTGGCACCAGGTAAGACTGTGGGTCCCTCGACTTGCCTCGAGTTTCTGGGGATCGAGCTCGATTCCGAGGAAGGTTGTTTTCGTTTACCAGGTGAGAAAGTGTTAAGGTTCAGGGCATCCCTGCAAATGTGTATAAGTGAGTCTAAGGTTAAGTTACATCAGTTACAACAATTGGTGGGGCAGTTGAATTTTGCCCTAAGAGTTATACCGATGGCCCGCCCCTTTTCTCGCTCGATCGCTCAAGCCATGGTCGGCCTGAAGGAGGGTCATCATCGCACAAGGCTCTCGGCAGAGGTTCGCCAGGACATGCGCATTTGGTTGGCATTTCTGGCGGATTTCAATGGTCGAATTGTCTGGAACAAACCGGCCGTGTCCTCTGAGGAGCTAGGGCTGTGGACAGATTCGGCAGGGAGCATTGGTTTTGGTGCCATATTTGGCACTCAGTGGTCGGCACAAAGATGGCCGTCATGGTGGCATGATAGTGGTCTGACAAGTAACATTGCTTTCCTAGAACTTTTTCCCATTCTGGTGGCCCTGAGAACTTGGCCTGAGGGGTTCAGAGATCACTCTGTGGTATTCTGGTCTGATAACATGACCGTTGTTGAGTGTATCAATAGCCAGGCAGCACGATGCAAATGGGTCCTGAGATTGCTCAAGGAAATTGTGTTATTGTGTATGCAATTGAATGTACTATTTAAGGCAAGACATGTCCCAGGGGTGATGAACCAGGCGGCTGATGCCCTTTCTCGTTTTCGTATGCAGGCCTTCTGGGGTTTTCGGCCCACAGCGGACCCGGTGGCAGCACCCTTTCCCGAAGCTCTCTGGTCTCTCGGTGCCCCGAATTACAGAACCTCGTGGGAGAGAGTTTAGCACCCAGGACGAGGAAGGCATATGAAGGGGCGTTCCGTTCCTATTGGGCCTTTTTGGGGGCGGCTAGAGGGGAGCTTTGGGGCCAGGAGGAGTTGGTAGTGAAATTCCTGCTGTCGTTACGACAGGCAGGCAAATCAGTGGCGACGGCCCAGAGGCATCGGGCCGCCATTTCCTTTGTGGCTAGGGCTCATGGGATCCAGGACCCGACAGCGTCTTTCGTTGTGCAAAAAGCGCTACGTGGGTGGCAACGCCTTGAGGGTCGCAGAGTAGATGAAAGGCGCCCGATAGGTCTGGATAGGTTGGCCCTGTTATTATCTAGACTCCCTGCAATATGTTCATCCCAGTATGAAACAGTGTTATTCCGAGCCGCTTTTACGCTGGCATTCCATGGGGCTATGCGGGTAAGCGAATTAGTGGCGAGGAACAAGCAGGACGTGATGGGGGGACTGTGCCAAGAGCACGTTCAGATCAGGGGGGAGACAATGACTGTCTCGTTCGTCAGGTCCAAGACCGATCAGGGTGCGATGGGTGACTGCATACTAATGCATAGGATCCCCGGGTCCTCCATGTGCCCGGTGAGTTGTGTAGAGGAATATTTAGCACAAAGGGTGGCACTATGGGGGGGGACCTTGTTGAGACACGCTGACACCACCCCACTGACGAGGTTTCAGTTTCAGCGGGTGCTTGCGATGTCGATTACTGCTGCGGGCTTGAACCCGGGCGAGTTTGGGACCCATTCCTTTCGGATAGGGGCTGCTACAGAGGCTACAGCCAGGGGTCTGAATGTCGAACAAGTTAAACGTGTGGGGCGTTGGTCCTCCAATTGTTATAAGAGGTATGTGCGGTTGCACATGTTGTGAAGCTGTAATGATGTACTCACGCTTCTTGTTTTTGTTTGGTTTCAGTTGCGCAAGCCTACGAGGCGGGGCGGACTATGCAGTCGACCCAACACCGGGCCAGCGGTCAGACATCACCGGCTGTGAAAGAGGAGGTGTGGGTCGTGGGCCACTCATACGTGAGGCGTGCCGCGGACGTATTCAAAGCAGGTGATATGATTCACGCGGCTGGGGAATACGGGTACAGGGTGTCCTTCTACGGAAGGGGCGGACTCTGTATTGACCAGTTTCAATCATTTTTCGAGGGTTTGCTAGGGCGGACGAGGTCACCGCCGTCTATAGTCATAGTACATCTTGGGGGCAATGATTTGGTCACCACTGGTAGACGACTTCTTCTTGAGGCGATGCTTTCCACTGTAAGTTGGTTGGCGAGGAGAGTTCCAGGGTGCACGATTGCATGGTCCCATATGATCCCACGAAAAGTATGGCGGGGGGCTATTTCTGTTTCTGCTCTGAATCATTCAGTAAGAAAAATCAATAACAAAGTGAGTAGATTGTTCCGTTCCAATACACTGCATTCGATTTCGCATGGTTGTATTACTGGTGACAGTATGTATTTGGGGGATGGGGTTCACTTGTCCCGGGTGGGGAACGAGTTACTCATAGGAGACTTGATGGCTTGGCTAAAGACTTTAAGACATGACCTTTAGGTAGGAGTTTTGTGGGGGGTCCGGATAGCCGGTCAACTATCCGGCTAGTGGCGGTAAGGTCATGATCGGTGAGCACTAATTGGAAGATCCCTATGAGTGGGCGTCACCCATTACGGATGGGAGCGCTCGAGGGAGGTGGCCATTGGCCCCTCAACGGGGTAGGCGGTCCCTTCTAAGGATGGGCCGCCGAAAGGAAAGGAAAGGCGGTCAAGGCCCCTTCCTGGGTAGGAGGGGCTACAGCCCCCTCCTGGAGAATTTCCCGGGGCCAGGTCATCTGCGACGGCAGATGTGGTAAGTTGTGTGGGGTTTGGGGGGGGGTCTACGCTACCTTCTAGATACCTCACACGAGTCCTCGGACGACCTTTAAGTGGCGTCGAGTTTATTGGGGCCCCCGTCAAGTCAAGGGAAATTGGTAGTTGCACTCGAGGTACTCCTCTGTGCGGTCGCCCCTCACAAGTGAGGGGGATATTTCTGGGTTAGGGATCTTGACACCGGTTACGACCTTGCCGTTGGCCCTTAAACGTTAGGATGTACAATTTCAAAATTTCAAGTTAAATGTTTTGTAGGATGTTAGTTCGGCTAGGAGAACCTTTGTATTAGAGAATATGTTAAGGTTAGCCAAAACATCGCAATGTGGTAATGAAATTGTACATAATATGAAACTGTTATTTTAATGTTTTAATTTTGTTTCATATTTTAATAAATACGGCCGGGAGGGTCACTCCCTCCCGCCTTCCAAAAGTTCAGAACTGTTTCCGGTTTCCCATCCTTGGGGATTGTGTTGAGAGGGGGTGGCGGGTATCTCGGCCATATGGAAAGGGGCGACCATTCGGTCCCCCCGAACGTATGGTCGAGTACCACGATCCCCCCGGGAAGCCATCTTGGGCGGGAGGCGAGTCTCGGCTGGTATGCCCGAAGTGGCGTAGCCGGGGCGCGCCTTTTTCCCGCCCTAGAGTGGGCTGGCCTAGACACTGACGCGGCCGGCCACGCCCTCGGGGCAGGCGGGGGCGGGTTTACGCCCGCCCTGAAGACGGATAAAAGGAGCAACAAGCCAAGGAAGCATCCTCTTGTTCCTGTGCTCTGAAGCTGCACCACCTCGCTGCACGTGAGCTCGAGACGGAACGAAGAGCCAATTTTGACCCACCCACCAGCCCCTGAGGACAGCAAGTGGTTTTGAATAAAGTTTGATGTGGTAACTCTAATTTTGTTTACAGGTTCGGATTATTATCGTGATAACTTGGAATATGCAATAAAGAAAGGTCAATTTGTGGTATATTTTGCAAATAAAGTTATCCTGCTCTAGTGTTGATCAGTAGCATGTTATTAATAAAGTGTTGTTTTACTGTCTTTTAGTAAATTAGTCATTTAGTTTAGAACTGTCGTATTTATTTTGGTCGGGCGGTAAGGTCATGATCGGTGAGCACTAATTGGAAGATCCCTATGAGTGGGCGTCACCCATTACGGATGGGAGCGCTCGAGGGAGGTGGCCATTGGCCCCTCAACGGGGTAGGCGGTCCCTTCTAAGGATGGGCCGCCGAAAGGAAAGGAAAGGCGGTCAAGGCCCCTTCCTGGGTAGGAGGGGCTACAGCCCCCTCCTGGAGAATTTCCCGGGGCCAGGTCATCTGCGACGGCAGATGTGGTAAGTTGTGTGGGGTTTGGGGGGGGTCTACGCTACCTTCTAGATACCTCACACGAGTCCTCGGACGACCTTTAAGTGGCGTCGAGTTTATTGGGGCCCCCGTCAAGTCAAGGGAAATTGGTAGTTGCACTCGAGGTACTCCTCTGTGCGGTCGCCCCTCACAAGTGAGGGGGATATTTCTGGGTTAGGGATCTTGACACCGGTTACGACCTTGCCGTTGGCCCTTAAACGTTAGGATGTACAATTTCAAAATTTCAAGTTAAATGTTTTGTAGGATGTTAGTTCGGCTAGGAGAACCTTTGTATTAGAGAATATGTTAAGGTTAGCCAAAACATCGCAATGTGGTAATGAAATTGTACATAATATGAAACTGTTATTTTAATGTTTTAATTTTGTTTCATATTTTAATAAATACGGCCGGGAGGGTCACTCCCTCCCGCCTTCCAAAAGTTCAGAACTGTTTCCGGTTTCCCATCCTTGGGGATTGTGTTGAGAGGGGGTGGCGGGTATCTCGGCCATATAACTTTGGCGCCGGTTGAGGAATCTGCCTGAATATTTCCTCAAATTTGCCTCGCGGCGCCCCGGTCCTTCCCTAAAAGTTTGGGGAGGATTTATCAAGCGGGGGCCGAGATAAAAGGGGAGTCCCAAAACGTGTTTTCCCCATGTTAATTTCCATAGGGCGGTCGACCTCACTTTTAGCCCGAACGGCTGAATGGATTTCCACCAAACTTGGCAAAATTGTAGGGACTGGTAGCCCGATGTGCCTTTGCTATGTCTCAAGATATGTGCTTCAGTGAATTTTGAGTAATTTAGGTTAAAAAAAATATATATATCTATGGCCGCGCCCCGGTACGCGCACCGGGGAGCGCACCCGCCGCGCTACGCGACTTGCGCACGGAAAGCTGATTGCCTCTCGGGTGTCTGTAAACATTCTGAACAGTCCGGAGAGGCCGCCATCTTGTGTCTCGGTAAGATCGAGACACAAGAGGTAGCAAAAACAAAGGAGGAAATGAGGAAAAGGGGGCAGGGTAGACCCCCCCTGACCCCCTAGGTTTGATGTGGGGGCCATAAAAGGGCCCCGCGGGTCAAAAAAAGTTTGGTTTTTTTTCTGATTTTTGCGGGGGGAGCGCCCGGTACACGCACCGGGGAGCGTACCGGGGAGCGTACCATGGGGGAAAAAATGACAGTTTTTAAAAAGTAGCTGTTTTTAAAAAAAAATCTTTTTGTTGTTTTTTTAAATTTTATTTAAGTACCTACATGTAGGTACCAATGCAGAGACTTAAATTGAATGTACACCGTCCCCTCTGTAGATATCTTGCATGTTGTTATAGAAGTTATAGTGGTATATGGAATTCATACCATAGTCTGTCAGGAAAGCAGAAACAGATACTTTAAGGCAAGCACTCACTGAGAAGGCGTAGGGGATCATGGGTAGTCTATCCTGCTCCCTTATGATGAAAAAGAGATGTAAAATACGCATTGTAGATAATATAGTGGGAGAAAGGAAGTAACTATGAGCAAACTTACTATGTTGCACAAAAAAGTTGCACAGTATACTATAAGTCTCACTTTATATTATAATCATTTTGGTAGTACTTCATGAATTACATATAAAAATGAATAATGTCTCAAACAATTTAAAATTAATAAATATAAATTTATTGTTCTGATTTTTCAAAATTTAAAAGAACTTCTAACATTAGATCATCTGGAATCCCCTCATTTTGAATCTTTGATTCTATTGTTTCAACACTGTCAAGTAATTGTTGGTCCAGAGACTGATCCATATAGTCCAAGTCATTCATATCTTCCTCAGGATTGTTGTCAACAACAATTTCGAAAGAAATATTAATTTTGTCTTGTTTTCCTTCCATTTTCTTGCTGTAAATTGCATAAAAAATAAATATATCAGTAGAGTTAGGGCACTGTTGGGTTTAAGTTCAGACAGGTACTTTTGAGTTTTTAACAGTGAAGTTATTTTTGGGCAGTGTATGGTTTCAGGCAGGAAGTAGAACTATTAAAAAGTGCATGTGATGAAGCCTAAGTAAATTCATAATTATACCAGAGAAGCCTAACTCAATCCATAACTATAACAGAGACGCCTGTCTCAATCTCTAACTCTTACAGAGGGACAGTATATAACTATCAGAAAACGTTTTCCCAAATTAACTTAAAGTGCATAACATAGTTCTCCTTTCAAATTAACAACTTACCTTTTTCAAAGTAGTTGAAGTTTTCTGTCAAAATTCTTTCCAAATGTACCTCAGGTAGTATTAGTCAAAATGGCTGTGTTTCCCTCTCATTTTTTATATATATTCATGTACTTAACCAATCAAATGTCAGCACATAAAAGTACAAAATGTAAGTAACATTTTAATTGGTTGTAAATTCAAACAGTTTCAAATGTGTTTTTGTCATGTAATTTACCTCAGGATATTTAGACAGGGCTACAGCCTAAATGGCTCAATGGAATACCACCAAATTGGGTAAATGGTAGGGACTGCTATGTAGTAGGGCCTATTCTATATTTGGTGAAAGTCTCTCCAGTGGTTTTTATGAAAATTAACTTCCCACATTTTTTTAGGGAGCGCTTACCGGTGCGCGCTTCGGTACGCGCACAAGCAGCGCTACGGGAGTCCTCCATTTTGTGTTTCGGTACAATTGAGACACAAGATGGAGGACAAACAACGTTGGGAATGGGTAGAAGGGGGCAGGTAGACAGCCCCTGACCCCCTAGGTTTTCTGAGGGGGGCTTAGGAGGCTCATATAGGCCAAAAAAATAAAAGATTTTTTTTTTACTTTTCGTGGGGGGAGCGCCCGGTATGCGCACCGGGGAGCATACCGGGGAGCATAATTTGGTGAAAAATAGTGAAAAAAGGTAGAGCTAAATAATTATTTTGAGTGATCAGAGGTAGGGTAGCGCTGAAAAGAGCTTTTGGGTTCTGTGTCTGATTTAGGTACCTACAAGTAGGTTCCAATGCACAGTCTTAAATTCAGGAGGAATATTCTATTCCCCTCATCTGAGAAGTGCACACCATCTCCTCTGTAGATATCTTGCATGTTGTAACGCAAGTTATTGTTGTATATTGAACCCATTCCATAGTCTCTCATGTAAGCAGAAACAGATTTATTTACATGTTTCTGTGCTTTCTGAAATTGTGGACAAAATTGGTTGGACCAGTTCCATTTCTGTCTTTGACATATATTGGAATATACCAAGGCAGTTTGTGGAAAAAGTGTCATCAATTGACCACAGGTGTCCTTTAAAAGCATTTCCAGACCTACCCCAGTCAAAGTGCCCAAGTCATTTCCACCACAGTGCACTATTAAGAGGTCAGGGCTTGGCAGATGCAAAAAGGTATTCACCAATGGTATCAATTGGTGACAACTCAATCCTCTCTGGCCAATCCACTTGATTTCCACATTTGGTAAATACAGGTTGTGAAATTTTCTGTTAGCTGCATACCCTTGAGCCCAGTGGATGTAGCTATGTCCAATAATCCAGACAGAATACATGGCATGAGAAGGTTCTGGTGCAGTCAGATGAAGTGTGGGAATGAAATGGCAGTTGGAACAGAAGGAGTTTACAAAAAATTAATTGTGGAGTTTCCCTGCTTGAATCACAAGCAATGATTGGTGGATTCAGATAGTTGAAAACTAAAAGTTAGGGTGCATGGTGGTGTTTTGTGAAAGAAGCAATTTGAATGGTTAAGAAAAAGTCAATTAAAGAAAGATTGCAGTGGATAGGCTGGTGTATTGAGAGGTCAACCATCCTTGCTGACTTCATTTGCAACATTGTAGAATACACTTTTGAACCTGAGAGTTCAGTAAGGAGGGAGTTGCTATGGTAACAGGTAGAAAGGTCTGAGGGGGAAGGGTGTTGGTTTGAAAATAGTGAGGGAAGAGTTTTGATTGGTTGAAATGAGGCATATGTGTGTAGAATTAGAGGTTTTCTGTGCCAGTCGTGGTTGCAGTCTGTTGAGTGCATACCTTTTGCTCTGCTAAAGAAAAAGTGGTGTGTGTGTCTGACACTGTTCTCAATTTCCCAAAGCATTTGTAAAGGTAAGTAATGATTCATTTGACTTGTATGCTCTACGGAGAAGATTTGGAAGCAGATTGTGTTTTTTTAATGTTGCTTTGTGTCATGTTTTTTGATAATGCTTGGTTAAAACATTTTACTGCATAGAGGAATTGTAATTTGTGAAATAGTGAAGTTTCAGTTGTGAAATTGAATGCTTGTACATAGGACCTGTGCTGTGTTTCTGAAATGTTATTTAAAAAACGATTTTGGGGTAAATGAATGCCTTTTATATTTTTGAGAAGGAATTATTAGTGTTTGCCTCATTAAATAAATATATTTGAACCTTTTACAATGATGTCGCCGTTTTGGCGGCCATCTTAGGTGGGGTCACATTCGACGAGCGGTCTAGTCGCCCTATAAAAATAGTCCCTTATGGCTCCGCGCAGCGGACGCGTGCAGTGGACGCGCCAGACTTGCGCCGGAGTTTCGCCAGAGTCAAGCCCGTCTGTGCCCGTCCGGGCCCAGATGGGACCAGGGCCAGTGGTTATGCCCGACTCGAGCCCCCATCAAGCCACTTCGGTCAGGTACACGAAGGATGAGCTTTTATCCTATAGAACTCCGAAGTATGCCATATGCTGTTATATCGCTAAAGGGGGAAAACATTTTAGGGGATGCAGAGTCTGCCAATCGGATTTCGGAGTAACTACCCCCACTACCCTGCGTCGTCTGGCCCTGCTGAATTGCAGATCCCTTCCCTGCCACGCTACGGAGATTAACTCCCTACTCCTGGACCACAAGGTTGATGCCTTGTTTCTCACTGAGACTTGGCTATCTGACGCCTCGGGTCCGGATGTGGTTACAGCGCTGGCGCCGGGATATTTGATCTACCATCTTGACAGAGGCGCAGGGAGGGGGGGGGGCTTGGCCATTATCTATAGGGAATCATTGGGCTGCAAAGCATGGGAGGCAGGGGTGAAAGATTGTGAGAGCTGTCAATTCTCCCTTAAATTCTCCCCTACCTGCACGCTGACAGGCCTCCTAGTTTATCGTCCACCTGGGAGTGTGGGGGAGTTTACATCTTCGCTTATGGAAACTACCACTCTCCTGGCCTCGGCTTCGTCCAACTTTATTCTGTTGGGAGATCTCAACTGCCATTTCGATGAGGCAACCGACCCAATGGCAACTAATTTGATGAGCGAGCTGACCGCCCTGGAGATGAATTTGATAAACACCGGGCCCACACATGTTAAAGGGCACCTTTTGGACCCCTTCTTTACAAACATGATGGGTTTATCAGCTATGCCCCCTCTTGTTCTTCCCTGGTCTGACCATTCACTGATCATGGCAAACTGGGAGGTAAAGGAAGATGATACCCTCCCACCCAGGAAATTTAGAATAGACAGGGCATGGTTAAGGCTCCCGGTAGAGGCCTGGAATGCCCGGTTGGAGGGCTCCCAGCCTGAGAAAGTTCAGGATCCAGTGACTGCAGACGCTATGATGAGGAACTGGCTGACCAACGCAGTGGACCATGTGCTTCCACTCAAGAAGATGCTTATTAGGGATAAGAGAGTGGGGTCCGCCCCATGGTATTCCCCAGAGCTTAGAACCCTGAGAAAGAACTGTAAACGGGCAGAGAGACTATGGAGGAAGAACCCGGAGACAGAGAGCAGGGAAAAATACCGTAGGGAATTAAGGATGTATAAACTTGCTATACGCGCTGCAAAGGCCTCCTTTTTTGGGGAGAGAGTGAGTCATGCTGCGTCCTCATCCAGGGAAGCCTTTCTAGTGATGAAGGAGCTTCTTAAACCACCGGATCCCATTCTTGTCCACGACAGACCACAGGAAAAATGTCTGGAATTGGCCACTTACTTCAAAGATAAAATTGACACCATTATTAGTTCTCTCCCCCCGGTAATGGGAACCCCGACCCCGTCTGAGGACTTAAGCATGTCGGAAAATCTATTGACGTCTTTTGGCCCCGTAACCTCAGGCGAAGTACTGAAGGTCCTCGGGAGCTTGAAGAGTGGCTCGCCGCGAGACCAAGTCCCAATGCGGTATTTAAAGCAGGCTGCCCCATCGATAGGAGAGCCTTTGACCGATTTGGTCAATCTCTCCTTCGCTCATGGCACGGTACCGCCGGACTGGAAGAGCGCAGTCGTTAAAGCGCTTCTGAAGAAGCCTGGCTTAGATCCACGGAACTTAGCCAATTTCAGGCCCATCTCCTTGCTACCAGGGATTAGTAAGGTTGCCGAGAAACTGGTTAACCGCCAACTGTCCAACTTTCTTGAGGAGAATGGTCGGTTGAGGGACTTCCGACCGGGTCATGGAACCGACACGGCTCTGCTAGCAGTTGTAGAGGAGGCCAGAAGCACTTTGGATACAGGGGGGTCAGTGGCAGTGATCCTCCTGGACCTAAGTGCGGCCTTCGATACTGTCAACCATGGAGTGTTGACACAACGCCTAGCAGAGTCAGGTGTCACAGGAGTGGCCCTGGAATGGTTGGCCTCTTTTCTGGAGGGGCGTACCTTCGAGGTTTGGGAAGGCAACGCGAAATCTCCTCCCCTTCCACTTCACTGTGGGGTGCCTCAGGGCTCATCCCTGAGCCCCACGTTATTTAACGTGTATATGGCACCCCTGGAGGGTGTGGTGTCTCCGTTTGGCTTTAAGACCATAAGCTATGCAGATGACACCCAGCTAGTGGTGGGTCTGACACAGCTGGAGAAACAGCCTGAAACGCTCCATTCATGCCTAAGAGAGGTGTTTGACTGGATGACCAGGTCATCGCTCAAATTGAATGGCTCAAAAACTGAGCTGATGATCTTGGGCCACTCAAGTTTTGCCCTCTCGCCGAGCAGCTGGCCCAACTGTATGGGCACTCCGCCTGACCCAAAGAAGGAGATTAAGAGCCTGGGGGTCTGGCTGGAGCCTGATTTGTCCTTTAGGACACACGCCGAGAAGATCGCTGGCGTGTGTTATGGACTGCTCCGATCGGCCCGAAAGGTTCTCCCCCTCTTACCTGAACTCTCCCGAAGCTGTTAGTCCAAGGTCTAATCATCCCACGCCTGGACTACAGTAATGCACTCTTTCTCGGAGCACCGGAATCAACGTTCAAAATCCTGCAACAAGTGCAGAACGCGGCAGCCAGGCTGCTGCGGAACGTTCCGGCTAGGCAATCAGCCAGGCCCGCTCTAAAGGCACTCCATTGGCTCCCGGTCAAAGAGAGAGTGACCTTCAAGGCCCTCTGTATCGCTCACAAGAGCATTCAGGGGAAAGGACCTGCTATTCTGAAGGACATGATTCGGCCCTATAAGCCCACTAGAGCCTTACGCTCCGATAATAAACACCTCCTTCAGATAAAGAGAATTAGGAGAGTCCGTTCAGGTGGCAGGAGCTTTTCTATCCATACTGCACACGCCTGGAACTCCCTCCCACTCTCACTACGCTCTGAAACAAACCTGCTCAGGTTCCGGAAACATCTGAAAACTTATCTATTTCCAGAATAATTCCAGATCTGTTCTGCTCCACACAGGCAGCTTGCTCTGATTCTCTATAAGCGCTGGGATGCCTCTGGGTAACCGTGCGCGGTACAAAATTCGTTTAATAATAATAATTACCTCAGATTAGGATGCAGATTGAGCTTCTTTCTGGTTGGTTTGTGTCATGTTTTTGGATAATGCTTCGTAAATAGGTTTTGCAGCTTTGGGGAATTGCATTATGTAAAATTTAGAAGTTTCTCTAGTGACATGGAATGCTTGTACATAGGACCTGTGCCATGTTTCTGATATTTTATTTAAAAAACGATTTTGGGGTAAATGAATGCCTTTTATATTTTTGAGAAGGAATTATTAGTGTTTGCCTCATTAAATAAATATATTTGAACCTTTTACAATGATGTCACCTGCATTACCTCAGATTAGGCTGCAGATTGAGCTTCTTTCTGGTTGGTTTGTGTCATGTTTTAGGATAATGCTTGGTAAATAGGTTTTGCAGCATAGGGGAATTGCATTATATAAAATTGAGAAGTTTCTCTAGTGACATGGGATGCTTGTACATAGGACCTGTGCTGTGTTTCTAAAATGTTATTTAAAAAACGATTTTGGGGTACATTAATGCCTTTTATATTTTTGAGAAGGAATTATTAGTGTTTGCCTCATTAAATAAATATATTTGAACCTTTTACAATGATGTCACCTGCATTACCTCAGATTAGGATGCAGATTGAGCTTCTTTCTGGTTGGTTTGTGTCATGTTTTTGGATAATGCTTGGTAAATAGGCTTTGCAGCATAGGGGAATTGCATTATGTAAAATTGAGAAGTTTCTCTAGTGACATGAAATGCTTGTACATAGGACCTGTGCTGTGTTTCTAAAATGTTATTATTTAAAAAACGATTTTGGGGTAAATGAATGCCTTTTATTTTTTTGAGAAGGAATTATTAGTGTTTGCCTCATTAAATACATATATTTGAACCTTTTACAATGATGTCACATGCATTATCTCCGACTAGGATGCAGATTGAGCTTCTTTCTGGTTGGTTTGTGTCATATTTTTGATTAATGCTTGGTAAATAGGTTTTGCAGCTTTGGGGAATTGCATTATGTAAAATTGAGAAGTTTCTCTAGTGACATGGAATGCTTGTACATAGGACCTGTGCTGTGTTTCGGAAATGTTATTTAAAAAATGATTTTGGGGTAAATGAATGCCTTTTATATTTTTGAGAAGGAATTATTAGTGTGTGCCTCATTAAATACATATATTTGAACCTTTTACAATGATGTCACCTGCATTATCTCAGATTAGGATGCAGATTGAGCTTCTTTCTGGTTGGTTTGTGTCATGTTTTTGGATAATGCTTCGAAAATAGGTTTTGCAGCTTTGGGGAATTGCATTATGTAAAATTTAGAAGTTTCTCTAGTGACATGGAATGCTTGTACATAGGACCTGTGCTGTGTTTCTGAAATTTTATTTAAAAAACGATTTTGGGGTAAATGAATGCCTTTTATATTTTTGAGAAGGAATTATTAGTGTTTGCTTCATTAAATAAATATATTTGAACCTTTTACAATGATGTCACCTGCATTACCTCAGATTAGGCTGCAGATTGAGATTCTTTCTGGTTGGTTTGTGTCATGTTTTAGGATAATGCTTGGTAAATAGGTTTTGCAGCTTAGGGGAATTGCATTATATAAAATTGAGAAGTTTCTCTAGTGACATGGGATGCTTGTACATAGGACCTGTGCTGTGTTTCTAAAATGTTATTTAAAAAACGATTTTGGGGTAAATTAATGCCTTTTATATTTTTGAGAAGGAATTATTAGTGTTTGCCTCATTAAATAAATATATTTGAACCTTTTACAATGATGTCACCTGCATTACCTCAGATTGGGATGCAGATTGAGCTTCTTTCTAGTTGGTTTGTGTCATGTTTTTGGATAATGCTTGGTAAATAGGTTTGCAGCATAGGGGAATTGCATTATGTAAAATTGAGAAGTTTCTCTAGTGACATGGAATGCTTGTACATAAGACCTGTGCTGTGTTTCTAAAATATTATTTAAAAAACGATTTCGGGGTAAATAAATGCCTTTTATATTTTTGAGAAGGAATTATTAGTGTTTGCCTCATTAAATAAATATAGTTGAACCTTTTACAATGATGTCACCTGCATTACCTCAGATTAGGATGCAGATTGAGCTTCTTTCTGGTTGGTTTGTGTCATGTTTTTGGATAATGCTTGGTAAATAGGTTTTGCAGCATAGGGGAATTGCATTATGTAAAATTGAGAAGTTTCTCTAGTGACATGAAATGCTTGTACATAGGACCTGTGCTGTGTTTCTAAAATGTTATTTAAAAAACGATTTTGGGGTAAATGAATGCCTTTTATTTTTTTGAGAAGGAATTATTAGTGTTTGCCTCATTAAATACATATATTTGAACCTTTTACAATGATGTTACATGCATTATCTCCGACTAGGATGCAGATTGAGCTTCTTTCTGTTTGGTTTGTGTCATGTTTTTGGATAATTCTTGGTAAACAGGTTTTACAGCTTTGGGGAATTGCATTATGTAAAATTTAGAAGTTTCTCTAGTGACATGGAATGCTTGTACATAGGACCTGTGCTGTGTTTCTGAAATGTTATTTAAAAAACGATTTTGGGGTAAATGAATGCCTTTTATATTTTTGAGAAGGAATTATTAGTGTTTGCTTCATTAAATAAATATATTTGAACCTTTTACAATGATGTCACCTGCATTACCTCAGATTAGGATGCAGATTGAGCTTCTTTCTGGTTGGTTTGTGTCATGTTTTTGGATAATGCTTGGTAAATAGGTTTTGCAGCTTTGGGGAATTGCATTATGTAAAATTTAGAAGTTTCTCTAGTGACATGGGATGCTTGTACATAGGACCTGTGCTGTGTTTCTAAAATGTTATTTAAAAAACGATTTTGGGGTAAATTAATGCCTTTTATATTTTTGAGAAGGAAATATTAGTGTTTGCCTCATTAAATAAATATATTTGAACCTTTTACAATGATGTCACCTGCATTACCTCAGATTAGGATGCAGATTGAGCTTCTTTCTGGTTGGTTTGTGTCATGTTTTTGGATAATGCCTGGTAAATAGGGTTTGCAGCCTGGGGAATTGCATTATGTAAAATTGAGAAGTTTCTCTAGTGACATGGAATGCTTGTAAATAGGACCTGTGCTGTGTTTCTGAAATGTTATTTAAAAAACGATTTTGGGGTAAATGAATGTCTTTTATATTTTTGAGAAGGAATTATTAGTGTTTGCCTCATTAAATAAATATATTTGAACCTTTTACAATGATGTCACCTGATTACCTCAGATAAGGATGCAGATTGAGCTTCTTTCTGGTTGGTTTGTGTCATGTTTTTGGATAATGCTTGATATCAACATATGCAAGATAGAGGAATTGTCTTTTGTGAAATAGTGAGGTTTCAGGAGTGAAATTGTATGCTTGTACATAGGACCTGTGCTGTGTTTCTTAAATGTGATACGAAAAATGATTTTGGGGCAAATGAATAGTTTTTACTTTTTTGAGAAGGAATAAATAGTGTAGATGAGGTGAGGCCTATCCAGGGGTGTAGATGAGGTGAGGCCTGTTCAGGGGTCACATGAGGTGAAGCCTGTTCAGGGTTGTAGATGAGGTGAGGCTTGTACAGGGGTGCAGAGGAGGTGAGGCCTGTGATCAAGAGTGTATTGGGAGAGAAGTGTGTCCAGGGGTGCAAAGGAGGTGAGGTCTGTGCCTAAGAATGCAATGGGGGAGAGGCTTCATGAAGTCCAGTCCACTGCATTCTTAGGCACAGACCTCACCACCTCTGCTCCCCTGGACAGGCCTCACCTCATTTGTGCTTTTGGACAGGCCTCACCTCATCTGCACAATCTGCTTCCTAATCTGAGGAAACACAGGTGAAACGTGCATTCATGTACACAGTATTTAAACCTTGTGAATAATGTAAAAGCAATTCATGTGCTGTAAATCAATTTTTACATAACATTTTAAAAAGAGAGCACAGGTCATATGTAGGAGCATTTCATTACACTACTGAAACCTCACTTTTAATAAAACAATAACAAAAACAAAAACATGACACAAACCAACAAGAAAGAAGCTCAATCTGCATCCTAATCTGAGGTAATGCAGGTGACATCATTGTAAAAGGTTCAAATATATTTATTAAATGAGGCAAACTCTAATAATTCCTTCTCACCACATCTGCACCCTGTCACCATTAATTATACCAAATACATTGAGATCTGTCAAGGGGGCACAGAGGAGGTGAGGCTTGCCCAAAGGTCAGAGGAGGTGAGTCTTGTCTATTGCACTATTGGACACAGGCCTCACCTCCTTTGCACCCCTGGATAGGCCTCACCTTATCTGCTCAATCTGTTTACCAATCTGAGGAAACACAGGTGACATGATTGTGAAATGTGCTAATATTTTTTTTGAATCATGCAGATACTGTCTAATCAACCTTTTTCTTTGTGATATTCTCTTTTTGAGTTACTCCCTATTACACCTCTGGTTTGTTTTACACCCTCTCTCCCTCTTTCTGACTTTTTTTCTCTCTTCCTGTTACACCCTCTGTGTGACCTACTTCATGTAACATCCTCTCTCTGATTTAGTTCCTCTTACACCCTCTCTCAAACTTACTCTCTGTCTCTCCTTTTACAGGCTCTCTCTGTTTTAGTCTCTTTTACAACCTTTTCCCTTCTAACACCCTCTCTCTGTCTTACATCCTCTTTCATCCTCTCTCTGTTTTACACCCTGTTACATCCTTTTTCTAACTTACTCCCTTTTTTGACTTACTCCCTCTCCCTATTACATCCTTTTTCTATCTTACAACATATTATACACTCTCTCTGTCTTAGTCCTTCTCTATGTTTTACTTCCTCTACCTGTTTCTTTGTCTGAGTCTCTCTGTGTCTTTGTGTTACTCCCTTTAGCTGTTTTTCTCTGCCTTACTCCTAGTTATATAGTTGCTGTGGTATAAACTTAGATATGTTGTAAATTAGTGTTTATATCGTTTGCTTATTGTCATTGCTTTGTTGTTTGCTAATAGTGGTCTATAATGTGTTATTTTTTTCGTTACCTCAGATTGAAATCAACATTTCAAAAGTAAGCAAATATGCCGTCAAGGCAAAGGAGAAGGAAAGCTGCCATACGGAAAAAAACAAAAACTGCAACGGAATTACAGCACTCCCCTACAACAAATACTTCAAAAAACACAAAAAAAGCTCCTGGTAAGACAACTAAGTCTTTTTTTCGGAACATATGTAGAGGAAAGAAAAATGTTAAGAGAATGTAAATATACAGAAGGAAAGAGCAAATTTGAAAAGGGAGGAGAGGCCCCTCAAAAATGTTAGTACTGGAGCAGGAGAGAAGAGTATGGATAGCAATAGAAGGCAAAATCAATTTAGGGACATTCGTAGACGAATGTTTCGCAATAGGGTAGTTTTAAATTTGTTAAAAAATGTTAAGAAAGGTAAACAGAGAGCTGCTTTTTACAAGAAAAAGAAAAGTGTAGAGAAGATTGTTGATCAGGCTTTTGAAGTTAAGAAAAAATTATTTATTTTAGTAATCAATAGAATTAGGATACTTAACACGGCAATTGATGTTTTCAAACCGAAGAGTTGATGGAAAAGAATATTTAATCGGACAAATTTTTGTGAAGTATTTTCTGGAGAATGGATGCATAGTTCAAGTTCTGAGCCATTTTTTAATGAGGAGAGTTACTTCCAGGAAAATGATTTGGTGCATGCAGTTGACACCAGTGGTCGAGCATATGAGGTGAAAAACGGTTGTGCATTGGAAAAAGAGAAACTTGTGTCTAGAGATGTAGAAGAGGTGTTAGCTGATGAAGTTTTAGGGTGACGTACTAAGGGTACAGTGTACACATGGAAGTGTAGTAGTATTTGTAGTGTGCGACAGGATTCAATCGATTTGCTTCGTAATTTCTTACGTACATATAGTAAGAAAAGTGAGAAGCAGAAAATGAAGATGTTGCAAGAGTTAGATCCTTGCAGAGTGAGAGAAAACACAGGTTTGCATGGGCATTCACTGGCTTGTCTTTCTAGAAAAGTATGTCAGAGTATTTCATCATTTTAGGATGTTAGCAGTGCATCATAATAAAGTGAGGAAATTAGTGAGAAGGTTGTACTATGCAAAAAGTCCAGCACTTAAGCTTAAACAGTTAAACAGTGCTCTTTTGCATGGATCTGAATTAGATGTGAAGAGGATTTGTGAAGAAATTGAGTTTTGTTATTTTGGGGACAAAGAAGACAGTGTAGAAATGAATATAGTAATAGATGGTAATTTGGAAGACAATGTACAGATTTCAAGTATAGAAAAGTTTGACGAGGAAATTACCAAGTTTAAAGTGGAATCAAGTGAAAGGCCTAATTTACCATGTGTGTGTTGTCGACGGACTCATTATAAGATTCAGACTAGGTTACTTGATTTATATGCAAAAAGTGAAATGGAAAACAATAGTGAATGGAAGGATTTTGTAACTTATTTGTTGGTGGAGAATTCTTTTGATTTGAGTTTTGATCAGCGTATTTGTAATTATTGTTAAAAAAATTAAATGAAAACAGAATGCCTGCTAGAGCTGTTCATAATAATCTTCAGTTGATAGATATTCCTTCTGAATTGATGGATTTAAATACTTATGAATCTATTTTGATTCAATGTGTCCATCCTTTTCAGGCTATTGTTCGCATGGAGCCTAAGACAGGGAAATTGCCTCCTACAGATTTACAGGGAGGATTAAAGGGAAGAGTTGTTTATTTGCCTCTAGATGTCAAGAAAAATATTGATACAATTGGTGTAGAAAGAGTAGAAGAGGAACCTCTGGTTATTCTAGTTAATGGGGTTCCGACAAAGAGTAAGAAAATCTGGCAAGATTCAGTGGATGTTAGGAAAGTCAAAAAGGCAACGTTGTATTTGGTCAAAAACAATGAGTACTACAAACATGTATGTGTTGCAGCAGAGGAAACAGCTGCAGAAGAAGACAGTGATTGTTCAAGCGGCCAAATTGAAAAGGTTGATGTGTCTAGAAGTGAAGAAATATATGAACATTATACTGTTCATCCTTTGCATTCCAAAGTAGTAATGGGGAATGCAATTGACTTGTTTCAAATGAAAACAGCAAAATGAAGTCCTATTAGTGTATGGGAAGAAAGTTTGGAAGCTCGTTGTTTTCCACAGTTATTTCCAACAGGTCGAGGTGGACGATATGACGATCGACCAGTTCACATTCCTGCAGCTGAATACCAGACTTTAAGATTATATGCTGAAGATCCAAGGTTTCGTCAATGCATTCCGTATTTGTTTCATCTACTGTATGAAAGTGACTTGTCTGTGCTTTTTTATGCAGTTAATCATATACTGAAAAGTGGAGCTCATCTGCAAAATGTTTCGGCAAGGGACTTTATGGAGAAAGTCAATCTGCAAGACAGTATTTTGGAATCTCAGTTAATCAATCTCATGGCATGTCAGCGTGGAACAAACGAGTATTGGTTCCGTCGTCATGGGGAATTGAAATGTATGCTGAGAAACTTAGGAAGTCCTACATGGTTCCTCGCTCTTAGCTGTGCTGAGTATGCATGGGATGACTTACTTCAATTTCTACGAGAGGCAAATGGAAACATACAAAATATAGAATTCAAAACACCTGGAGAACTGTGTTCTTTGGATCCAGTGAATGTATGCAGATATTTTAATCATAGATTTGAAGCTATGATGTCTTTTATTACCAACACAAAAAATCCTCCCCTTGGAGAGGTTTTGGATTTCTTTTGGAGGAAGGAGTATCAAGCGAGAGGTGCTCCTCACATACATATGTTGTTATGGATTAAAGATGCACCCAGATTTTGAACTGATTCGGATGACACAGTGATGAGTTTCATTGAAGAGTATTCAACATGTGCTGTTCCGAAAAATACTGAAGAAAATAGTTTAAGGCAACAAGTTTTACGCTTTCAATCCCATCTTTGTGGAAAGTACTGTCGTTGAAAATTTAGAAACAAGGATAAGTTCTACACAAAATGTCGTTTTGCGTTTCCACGACCAGTGATTTCCAAAGGAAGAGTAAATAATGTGATGTCTTCTCTGCGACATACTGTGACGAGGAAATCACCAAAAAATACATACAATTTAAAAAGAAACGAAGAGTCCAAGTATATTAACGACTACAACCCAGTGATTTTGTCCATGTGGAATGCTAACATGGATATTCAGTTCGTTGATGACAACTCTATTGCTGTGGCTCGATATGTGACGTCTTACATCACAAAAAAAGAAAAGACAGCACTGAAGGAAATTTGGGAGGACATTTCACATGAAAAGAGTATAAGTAAAAAATTATACAGTTTCAGTCTGAAGATGTTGTCGCATCGAGAAATTGGAGCATATGAATGTTCTGATCAGTTATCATCAGCAAGTCTCTATGCCAAATCTAGATCAATCATTTGGGTGAGTCTAGGTCTTGCTGCAGCACGAAACCAAGTATTGAAATCTGTACAAGAAATAGAGTATTTGGCAGAGAAAGAACCAAAGAGTACAGATATTTTGAAGACAAACATGTTGGATACATACTATCCAAATAGAAGTATTCACCTTGAGAACACTTGTTTGTATAAAGTTCTGCAAAACTATAGTTATAAGAGGAACATCATAGAAGATATCAATAATGGAAAATATGCTGTCATTGGGTATGAAGGATGTCTAGTGAAGCAGAGAAAAAGCCATTTGATTAATCATCGCAAATTGAGTTGCGAACTTCAGCAAAAGAGAATTTTACTATTTAGCTCTTTTGCAACTCTTGCAACCAAGGATACCATAGAATGTCCTGTTTTTCCAAATTATCTGCAAATGTTGAACGAAGAAATAGAGCAAGAAGCCACAATTGCTGAAGAGATTGCAAGAGACAGTTCTCAAGACAGTCAGAGTTCTACTTCATTGAGTCAGGTTCCACTAGGAGGACCAATTATCCAAAAGCTGCCACTGCCATGGATGAGGTGGAAAGAGCTATGGTACAAGCTAAAGAGGATGTAGTTAACTTAAAAGATTTGGTGAAACAACGAATCGTTGACCAGAAAAAGATATATGACGAAGTCACAGAACAGATTGAACATGGATTCAGACATGAGAAAAAAGAGTGCTCATGTACATCATTTAAGCCTGTCCGACTGTACGTAAGTGGAGAAGCGGGAACAGGAAAAAGTTTTCTAATCAAAGCCATTTCAACTTATCTGCAGAAAAGGACTGAATCACCGCTGTCTTGTGTTGTAACCGCTCCAACTGGACTGGCAGCACATACATTAAAGGGATTACTCTACATCGATTACTGATGTTGCCAGTTGAGCATGATAATAAATTGCATTACAACAAGCTATCTGGAGATGCATGTTCTGAAGTTTCCAGAGTCCTGAAGAAAATGAAACTTCTTATCATTGATGAAGTAAGCATGGTCTCAAATCTAATGCTTGCTTTTGTGCATTTGAGAATGCAAGAAATTCTTAGAACAGACTATGATGTGTTATTTGGAGTGAAACACATTATTGTTTTTGGAGATCTACTGCAGTTGACTCCAGTAAAAGGACAACCAGTGTTTAAAATGCTCACACATGAAGATACCAGGAAGTCCCTAGGAAGCATTGGAAACATTAATATATGGTTACATTTCAAATATGCAGAACTGCTTCAAAATATGCGACAGGCAAAGGATAAAGATTATAAAAATATTCTACAAGATGTAAGAATCGGAAAAGTAAGTGAGCATGGGAAAGAAGCTTTACATGCTCGATTAATTTCAAATGTGTATCCAAATGAAAACATTCTTCCAGAGAATATTTTTAAGAAAATTACTGAGAAGAAATCTGGGATATGTTTGATGCCAACTCTGCAAGAATGTTCCATCTTCAACAACAAAATGTTAAAGTTAGAAAATGAAGAGATTGTGAAACTGGAAGCAATAGATAAAATAGAGCATATGGGTGCAAAAATTATTTTGTCAGAAAATTTAAAAACAAAATTGGATTCATTAGAGAAGAGTACATCTAAAACAGCTGGTTTTGAAAAGACTCTGAATGTGTGTTTAAAATGTCGTATCATTTGGAGAAGAAATTTAAATGTTGAAAGAGGTCTGGTAAATGGAGCAATGGGTCATGTTGTTGATTTTGTGAATTACAGAAATAGAGATGGAATTGAATTTTTAAAAATTAAATTTGATGGCATTGAGCAAGTACAAGAAATCAGTCGTTGTTCTGCTAGATTTTTGCTTGTAAAAGACTTATATGTTTGCCAAAAACAGTTTCCTATTTGTTTGGCATATGTGGTGACAATTCATAAATCTCAAGGTTTAAGTGTAGATAGTGCTTTGGTGAACATTGGAAGTTCTGTGTTTAAAGAGGGTATGGCATATGTGGCATTATCACGAGTCAGAACTTTATCAGGATTGTACTTGATTGAGTGTGAAGAGACAAAGATTTGTGCAGATTTAGATAGTGTTAAAGAATACAATAGGTTAAGAAGAGAGTATGCTCCACATTTGCTTCAATATCCTCTGTTTGAAAAATGTGTGGGAGGCCGAAAAAGAAGAAATGAGAATAATTGCAGTGAGGTTGTAGCAAAAAGACACAAAGTAGATGAAACTGTAATTGGTAGCAGAAAGAAAAAGGATTCTGTTGAAGATGTTGTTGGATTTCAGTTTGAAAACAGTTCTGGTGTCAACTACTATGCTAATGTAGTGGTTAATGTTGTTTTTTCTTAAAACTTTACAAGAACAGATTGTTGAAAATCGGGATCAAAGATTCTGCGGTTTATTGAATTCTGTATTTCAGAAATGTAGCAGTGATAGAGCAAAAACAGAAAGTGTTTCAGAAATTAGAAATCTTTTAGACATATGCTCAGGTCAAAAAATATTTTCACAAAATATTCAGCAGGATTGTCAGGAATTTTTAATGCATATGTTTTGTGTATTGGAAGATGAAGGTGTAGATGTAGAACATCTTTTTAGCCTTTCTTATCAATGGCAGCATGACTGCGACAATCGTAGTTTATCAAGTAGTACTAGAATAGACACTGAAAGATTTATATATTTGACTTTACCAGACTGCAAATCAGTGTCTTTTAATAATCTAGTTAAAGCAGCTGATCATAATATGGTTTGTTCCCAATGTAAGTGTCCAATGCTGTCCACCTTATTTATACAAACTTATGGACAGTATGTCATTTTAATGTTTCAACGATGTAGACCTGATGGAACTAAATTGACAACTTCTATTAAAAATGTTGTGGCTTCTCAGTTATCAATTTCAGGAAGAACCTTTGTAACTGTAGCTATTATTTATCATGACGGTCCTTCAACAACATCAGGACGTTATACAGCTTATTTAAAATGTCGAAAAGGTTGGTCTTTCTGTAATGATACTCATTTGACTTTCAAACAACGTTTGCCTTTTGACTTAAAAAATTCTTACCTAGTGTTTTTAGAACCGAAATTTAACTAAAGGTAATTGGCCTATGAAGACGGGAGCAGTTAATAAAAGTTACTCTGCTATTTAAAATTATATTGTGAGAAAAACTGATGAACATAATATAAAAAATCCAGTTCTCATATAGGTACTGTAAGTGAATCTCATAGTAAGTGATATCAGTATTATAGGAAATGTTGAACATGAGTGATCCAGAGATGGGAATATGAATAGTTAAACATTGTGAAAATGTTGTATGAGCTTTTCTTTCAAAACATCGGGTAAATGGTAATTTCAGAGTTTGAAAATAGACTGATAAATCTGACACTATTTGGCCATAAGGAATAGTGTTGGAATGAGGAAAGAGTCATAACTTAACACAAGGAGGAAATGAAAAAATTGAGACATATTTCAGATGTTCTTAGAGTTTTTTTATAGAAAGTCGATGAAATGGAAGTTTTAGAGAACAGCAGAGTATTTTCCTACAAAAGGGACCTTCAAAAGCTACTATTTGTCCTCAAGGAAAAGTAAGTGAATCAAAGATTAGTGTAAATATGTGATTTGTAAGTTTATATGGTTTTTTTTAAACACAATCTTTTAGATTGTGTTTTTTTCCCCACTGTCATATGATGAATAGTTTGAACTCACTGTTTTTAGTGAAATTCAATATATTCTGAGAACAGCAAAAATAAACTATGTAACATGTTGTAGAAGTTATTCTATAGTTTGTATTGTGTAATTTATATTGTATTTCCATTGTCTCACCCTCACTTTCCTTTTTACACCCTTTTTCAGCTCTCTTTACTCACTCCCACTGCCTTTCTCTCACTCTGTTTCATCCCCGTTCCTTTACTCCACTTCTTTCTCAACCCCTCAATCCCATTTCAACTGTCTGCATCCCCTCTGTCCTTTGCACCACTTTTCAGCTTCCAGGCTCTCTGCTTTACTTCCCTTTTCCGTCTTTTCCTCCTTTGCTCTTTTACTAACTCCTCTTTACTCACTCATCTCTTTTTTCGTACTCTGTCACTATAACTCACACATTCTCTCTCACTTATCTTTCTTTGCTTCTTACTTTTATCCTCTTTTTTCGTTTACTACCTCTATGTCCTCAGTCTCTCACTCTCCTTGTGTTATGCTCATTTGTGTTTATCTACCTTCTATCTTTTCTCTTACAACAACTTCACTGTTCCTCTCTCATCATTCTTCATCCCAGTTCTTTTACTCCGGTTCCGTTACTACCACGCATTTCCTATCTTTCAGTATCCTTCTCTTTAGTTTCATCACCGAATCACATTCTCTCAGTACCATTGCTTTAGTCCTCTTCCCCTCTCTTTCCTTGTTTTGCTCCCTTACTCATTTTCCTTTCCTTACTCATTGTATTCCACTTAACTCACTCATTCCCTTAGTCGCTCTGTGTACTTACTTCCTCACTCCTTTTCTCTCAATCCTTCTATATTATCGTCACTCCCTTCATCCCTTCATTCTGTGACTCCCCTTCACTCACTCTCAGTCATCTTCCATTCCTCTTTCTTGTAAATGGATCATCAATCAGACTCCTTTCTCTCTCACTCATTCCCCTTTTACTTACTCTTCTTTCTTGATTTAGTTTTGATAACTCACATTCTTTTAGTCTCTTACTTACCTTCACTTCATTTCTCTCATCTTGTCTTCCTCTCTGTCACTGAATTTATCTGCCTTATTCTTAGTAATTTGCTCTTCTTCTATTTTTTTCCCTCTTTTTGTCCTTCTACATTACTTTATTTCCCTTTCTGTATCCTTCACTCTTGCTTTATTTCTTAGTACACATTTATGATTTTAACCTCTTCACCTGTCTCTTTTATTTTAATATATATATTTTACTAATTATAACTTTTTATTCTTCTCTCTTTCACAGATACAAAGTGTGGAAAAATATGTAATTAACTTTACATTATATATATGGTAAGTGTGACTAAAAAAATTTAGTTTGTCATCATCCTTAGCTTTAACCTCACTACTTTTCTCTCACACTACCTCACCCCTGTTTCCTTACTCTGCATCCCTCATTTATTCTTATCCTCCATGTTTACTTCTCTTTTCCTTACTTTCCTACCACATTCAACTTCTTTCAGTCCTCCTGCTCACCCACACTCCCTCACTTTCCTTTCTTTTCTGGTTCACTCAGTCCCTTTCTGTCACTATTTTCCTTTTCTCTCTCTGTCCTTTCTCGCTGTCACTCCCCATGCCTTTCCTTTTCTCAGTTACTTCCTCTAACACCTTTTCTCTGTCTTACTATCTATTACACAGTCCCTTTGTGTTCCTCCCTCTAGCTCTCTTTCTCTTTACACCACCGGGAGCGAGCCAGGGCAAAAAATCAAATTTTTAAAAAAATGAATATACATAAAAAAAATAGTATTACATAAATATATAATATAGAACTCATTTTAAAAAATATTACATTACATAGGTATAGAAATTTGCTATTAAAAAACCTAAGAAATTCACTGAAAAAAACATGGGTTTCAGACCAGTTATAGTCAGGAATTAGCATTTAAAAAACCTATGAGATTCACTGAAAAAAACATAGGTTTCACACCAGTTATAGTTAGGAATTAGCATTTAAAAAACCTATTAAATTCACTGAAAAAACCATAGGTTTCACACCAGTTATAGTTAGCTGGAAATTTTACTGACATAAAACCATTGAAATTCCCACGTTATAGTTAGTTGGACTCACTATACCTTGCGCGCCTGCAATGCACTGCTGATGACGTCACATATTACATCACTCATTTACGATGGGATGACGGGCGGGCAAAGTCCGCCCGTCATCCTAATGGAGCCCTAAGTTTCTATTTTTTAATATGTGTTTCGAGGGTTACATTACACTGAAAGGAGGTCTGTCAGTCTGTCACAAGGATGGTGTCATCAGTGATGTCATGAGTGATGTCACTGACCATGTCATGAGTGATGTAATATGTGACGTCATCAGCAGTGCATTGCAGGAAATGGGACGATAATTAGCAACAAGGGTAGGGTCTCTATCAGGTTTGGGAAGTACAACAATTAATGCTTCTGTAAAAGAGCCCGAAATGGTACCTGAGGAAGAAAAATGAGAAAAAATCTGGAACAAATAAGGTAAAAGGTGATTTTGAAATTCTTTATAGAATTCGGCAGGGATGCCATCAGGACCAGGGGATTTATTTTTTAGAAGTGATTTAATAGCAGTCAGGATTTCATCAATAGTAATAGGTGAATCTAATCCAAGTCTATCAGAGGGAGAGATATGAGGTAAATCAGAATGATTTAAAAAAGCGTCAATTATAGAATCATCACACAAATCTGGTTTATTATATAATGTGGAATAAAAATTTAAAAATTCCTGAACAATATCATTATGGGAAAGTACAATTTTACCTTGAGGACCTTGAATGGAGGTAATCTGCGTCTTATCCCTTTTAATACGTAAATAATTAGCAAGGAGCTTACCAGACCTATTGGAGTTAAAGCGAAATTTAGCATTGGACTTGGAAAGCTGGACCCCAGCCCTCGTACTAAGAATAGCATTAAATTCATATCTAAGTTTTTGTAGTTTAAGTTTGTATTGGGGATCACTAGACGTGATAAATAAACATTGAAAATGAGCTATTTGTTTCTCTAAAGTTTTTATATTAGAATTACATTTTTTATTCTCATGTGCCATAATAGAGATTGTAGAACCTCTGATATATGCTTTAAATGCATCCCACCGATTAGTAACCGAGGTAGAGTCTTCCGGATTGAATATAAAATAATCCTGAATCGCTTGCAACAATTTGGGTTTATGAGTGTCATTAAGGACAATATCAGTATTCATACGCCATCTAGATTGCTTAGCAAAAGAAGACGAAACATTTAAAACAATCATGGCATGGTCGGATATGTCAATAGTGCCAATGGTAGGATTATTTGCAAATTGAATGAGAGAGGGGGAAAGTAAAAAATAATCAATTCTGGAATGGGAATTATGAGGATTGGAGAAAAAAGAAAATTCCTTACCAGTGGGATAGTGCAATCTCCAAATATCAGCTAACTTGGTGGTATGAAGAAAAGTCTTAAAGGCATGAAAAATCTTGGATGGTCTAAATCTAGAGGTAGACAATCTATCTAGCAAGGGATCTTCAAAAACATTGAAATCTCCTCCGAAAATCAAGGGAACTTTTCCTAACTTTAAAACTTCAGTTGTAACAGTAGCCCAAAAAACAGGGTCATCTGCTGTAGGGCCATATACATTAAACAAAAAGAAAATAGAGTCTGAAATCTTATTTAAAATTTGACAATGTAATCTTTTGGCAAAGAAAATAGCGACCCCATTCTTTTTACCTTTAGCAGGTGAGGAGACAATAGAATCTACCCACTTTTTATTCATATAATGTAAAACTTTATCTTCAACGTGCGTCTCTTGGACAAAACAAATATCAGCTTTACAACTACCTAAATAATCTAAAATTTTCGTACGTTTTATTGGGTGTCTTAATCCTTTTACATTAAGAGAAACAACTTTAATATTATGAATATTAGCCATTAAGATTTAAGAGAAAGGAAAGAAAGAAATGAGAACAACAAGAAGGAAGAAAAAAATAGGTTAAAAGAGTAACTCTATGCGAAAAATAGAAAAGGGAGAAACATAAAAGAGAGAGTAAGGAACAAACAAGTAACATGAATAAAGACAAGGAAACGCACACACGTTCCTCAAGCATGGCCAGTTACCGTTGGAGCCCATGAATAAATTGATGCATAAATGTGTCACATGAAGTCAGACGAAATCAATACATGAATTGGGATCTTGTGCATCCATGGATGGAGGAGCTTGTTGTTCAAGAAATAGTCGAAGATCTTCTGGGCGTTGAAAAGATTTGGAGACATTGTCTTTCCATACACGCATTGTAGAAGGATCAAAAAGTCCATATTTGAAACCAAGGCTTCTCAGCTGTGGACGAAGAGAAGAGAATTCTTTACGAATAGCCACAGTTTCTTTAGCAAAATCTTGATGGATAAATATTTTGGTTCCATTCACCAACAACGATGGAATTTCTCTCACAGCTTTTCGAATGAGAACCAAATGATGATGACGCAGCACTTTAAATATCATTTGCCTTGGTTTCGTATGACGAGGATTCCGGTGTGAAGGGACTCTATGGGCTTTGTCAATCTCAAATTTTTCTGAGAATTTAATATTCAAAAGACTAGGCAGAAGAGATTCAAGATATAGCCGGCAATTTGTCCATTCAACATCTTCAGGCAAATTAAAAATGCAAAGATTATATTGCCTATTGCGATTTTCCATTTCCAGCAGTTGATTATGCATTGGAACAATTTTGGCCATTAAAGGTGTAAAAGCGTCCAACTTGTTTTTGTTATCTTGAATTTTAATGACATTATCAGAAACCTTCATTGAAATGGAAGCCATATCTTTTCGAACATTTTTGACTTCTGAGGCAATAGTGTCAGTATTCAGACGCAAAGCTTTAATTTCCTCCAAAATTAGTGCAAGAGAATTTTCTGAGGATTCCACCACCTTAGATTTCGTTGGAGGAGGAGAAACCTGCTGTTTCCTTTTATTAGTGGTTGAATTCTTAGAATCCATTTTGAGGTGAACAAATATTCCTTAATACGTAGGATAAATATAATGAGGAAAAACAACCTCAAAATGTGAGAGAAATGTTGTGAATAAAGACAAAAACATCAAAAAACTCTGCAAAACCACAGGTGCAGCAGCTAAACAGGACAGTAGGTGTGGCTAGGCCCAAGCCATGCTCTATCATAAGTATAACTCCGCCCCCAGGCACTCAAAACCGGCAATACCTGGAAGAGCAGCCGGGAGCAGGAACCATGGAGGCTGGAAAAGCTCTTCCGTCGATGAAATTCGTCAGAAAAGGACTCCACAGGTGAGAAGTCGCATCAAGAGGCAAGCGCCGGTATTTTCGCCGACTTTGTGACAGAATTTCGTCATAAAAACAAAGTTATGGGCTGTGAAGTTCACGGAGCTCCGGTGGCGGCGGCCATCTTGGTTGACGCGCTCGCGCGTCTCCAAACATATTAATTTTAAAGAAAGACACACATTCACTGGCTGGTGTCATCAGTGATGTCATGAGTGATGTCACTGACGATGTCATGAGTCACGTAATATGTGACGTCATCAACAGTGCATTGCAGGGGCGCTTGTTATAGTGAGTCCAACTAACTATAACGTTGGAATTTCAATGTTTTTATGTCAGTAAAATTTCCAGCTAACTATAACTGGTGTGAAACCTATGGTTTTTTCAGTGAATTTAAGAGGTTTTTTAAATGCTAATTCCTAACTATAACTGGTGTGAAACCAATTGTTTTTTCAGTGAATATATATATATATATATATTCAATGAAAAAACCATTGGTTTTAGGCCATATATAGTTAGGGATTTGCATTTAGAAAACCTTATTTTACTCGCATAAAACCATTGAAATTCCATATATAGTTATAAGCGCTAACTATATATCGCGCACCCGCAATCCACTGCTGATGATGTCACATATTACATCATTCATGACATGGTTAGTGACATCACTGATGACATCACTGATGACATCTCAAATGACATCACTGATGACATCACTGATTACAACATCCAGTGACTGTATGTTTCTGTAAAGTTAAAATATGTTTTACATATTGAAGAATGAGTGGATGTATAAGTGTCTGGATGAAGGATTTAGTAGGTGCAAGACTGACTGTATGAGTGAGTGATTAAATGTGTCTCACTGAGTGCATGGGTTAGTGACTAAACTGTTTTAATTTGTGCATCATTATATCTGTTGTTCTACAAACTGCTGCATATGTTGATCAGTAGCTATATGAGTAACTGTATGGGTTATTGATTGGTTGTCCAAGTATTTGTATGGGAAACTGAGTGTGTGTGTATGGGTGGCTGGGAGGTGTGTGACTCTGTACATAGATGTGTGAGTAGTTGATTCACTATATGTATAGATTCAAAACTGCATGTGGAAACAGCTGTATGGGCGGTTGACTGTGCATGAGTGTATTAGTGAGTGAATGGATATCTCAGTGCTACATGTCAAATTAAGTACATATGTAAAACACAGTACATGTGAGAGTTGACATCTATAAATAACTGTGCATAAGAGCTAGTGAATGTGTGAGTGGCTGTATGGATCATTGTGAACATGTATCAGAGATTGTATAAGAGAGTAAAGTAAATATGTGTTAGTATATGTTTGAATAAGTAAGGTGTGTATAACTGTATAGTTGAGAAAATGGAGGTGTGATTGATTTTTGGCATAACTGACTAGGTGTGTGAGTAACTCCATGGATGAGTGACTGTCTGTTTACACTGATTGTATCTAAGGTTATGTTAGAGTCTGAAGAGGTTCATGGTATTATCACATGAATGATATCATCAGTGATGTGATCAGTCATGTCAAATGAGATGTTATCAGTGATGTCATCAGTGATGTCATTTGAAATGTCATCAGTGATGTCATCAGTGATGTCACTAACCATGTCATGAATGATGTAATATGTGACATCATCAGCAGTGGATTGCGGGTGCGCGATATATAGTTAGCGCTTATAACTATATATGGAATTTCAATGGTTTTATGCGAGTAAAATAAGGTTTTCTAAATGCAAATCCCTAACTATATATGGCCTAAAACCAATGGTTTTTTCATTGAATTTTCAAGGTTTTGTAAATGCAAATTCCTAACTATATATGGAGTATAACCTATGGTTTTTTCTGTGAATTTAAATGGTTTTTTAATAGCAAACATCAAAAGCTGTCAAATGTCAAGTACGTGATAGGTAAAAACGTTTTCGTGTTTATGCACGCTGATGTGCTTTGAACGCTGCCCCCCCCCACTCCCCTCTTTTCTCTTAGTAGTACTCTCTCTTTGCAGATAGTGAACGGTAGTTAACGCAGACCTTTACCCCTGTTGTAATCCGTCGTACCTGCTTGTCTCTCCATTTGATTGATTATTATCCAAGCATTTACTGTTTTACAATTGGTTCTCTTTGGATCATTCTCTATTTACAAACAAGCACAAAGTCGCAATACTCTGTTTAGTCTTTGCAGATAGTGAAAAATCGTGTAAAAAAATAAAAGTAATCGAGAAAAATCAGTAGACCACTAATTCGATCTCTTTTTAACCTCGGTAAAATACAAACATTAGGAATAACCCTTCATGAGAAATACGAAAATAGTGAAATGAATTGAGCTCCACACCATGTGGGCTGCAAAACAGCTCGACTCCGCCACCCACACCGCCCAAAATAACGGCAAACCCTATGCAAATATTATAAATATACACAACACACCACCAAAGAAACAGAATAAAACATTTTATTAAATAACTATTTACATAACTATTTTATACTTTTTATTGCCCGATCCGGCTAGCTCAATCGATCGAGCATGAAAGTCATGCACTGATAACAAGCGTTGAGAGTTTGTAGAATGATGGCTTCAGATTTTCCACATACGGTGTAGTGGCGCGAACTGGCAGGGGGCGTTTGGATTCTACCCCTTCTCCAAATAAGATTTTCATACGTGAATGTTCGTTCATGCTTTTTGTCCCTGAGTTGCTTCCATGTCACTGCCTTACATAAATGGCATAAGTCCTGGTTATTGAGTGCCATACTTCAGAGTTCTAAGCAGTTCTTGTAACACTGTTTAAACCTTATTTGCACCTGCTGCAGCTTCACTATTCAAAGTAAGTGGGGTCCATTTGTGGACCTGACTGCATTGGAAAACAATGTGATACGGTGCCTCCCTAAACCGCTTGACGGAGGCCCCCGAGGGGCGGTGAGATGGCGCGGACTGAGAGGGGGCGCTTGGCTCCTGCCCCCTCCCCAAGTCGTGTTGCCCTGGTGAGGCCTGAGATCGCCCCCGGCATAGGCGGCCGGCTCCCGGGGTCCGGCGGAATTTTTTCCCTTTTGAAGAATCTTTCATTCTGGACCTTGTCCCACAATCCGTTTCACCTGAAGACACGCTGTCGTAGGGCGCCCCTTTACCGTTTTAGTTGCCATTCCGCCCGCTTTTGGTACTCTGTGCCTCTTCCGCCATTCAGCTGTTTACCGCCCGCTCTTGCAACTACAACGTCTCGCTCACCATGTAGTTGAGTTGCTCCCGCTCTTAAGATTTGACCGAACTTTTTGGACTGCTGAAAGCGGTGGAATTCCGACCGCTGGTTGGTGGAGACATTTTGACTATATTCTGCACCTGCATTGTCGCGTAATGCGTCATATGACGCGACGCGTTAGCGCACCCGGAAGTGCTCCGGTGCGCAAGGCGCAGCTTCCCGGAAACGATCCAGAGCGCGCCGCGCAGCGCGTAACGTAAGCATAACAGGTCATGTGACTTGTTAATAAAACTTTTCATTGGTTCATTTTACTTTTCTTTTCCTAATTATGTAAGACTAGGTCATGTGACCTAAAAATAACACTTTTCATTGGATTAAAACATTTTTTTTCCCCAAACGATGAAAGCCCCACCTTGTTTCTGGATGTTTCAGACTGAAGCTGGCGTCACCATGAGAGCACCACCATCTCGTAGCTCCGTCGTGGCCATTCCGCAAGCAATCATGGCAGCCGCTCCCCACCGGAAGCCTGCGGGAGTCGAGGGCCCCCAAGACTTTTGTACAATCTTCAAGGCTGAGGGGACGCTTTCGAGAATGGAACCCAAGCCCTGGCAGACAAGCGTCCGAGTTCCAAGGTGTCCCAGGGCCATTTTACTGGACCAGGCCCAAATCCGAAGAGCCGGCCGCCATTTTAAGAGTCCTGTGGCAGCCGCCTACCGCTGCACCGCAAGAGTGGGAGCAACTCAACTACATGGTGAGCGAGACGCTGTAGCCGTAAGAGCGGGCGGTAAACAGCTGAATGACGGATGAGGCACAGTGTAGCAAAAGCGGGCGGAATGGCGACTGAAACGATAAAGGGGCGCCCCACTACAGCAGACAAGCCTCCGCCATGTGCTTCAAAACTGCATATGTATCTCGTGATATCAAGGTTGGGCAACAAGTACAGATCAAGCAGTTACGAGTCCCATTTACACCGGCGCCATTTTGGGCGCGGCCGGGCAGGTCCAGGATCTACTGAAACATAAAAAATTAGGCTGACGTCTCTGAAGCAGTTCACGAACAGCAGGACATAGCAAATAAACATGAACTCTCTAAAGCTGTTAACTCACTGCAGAACAAAACAAGTGAACCTGAAACCTCTGGAATAATTGTCGCTCAAAAGAACAACACACAAAACTCTGTAGAGCCTGAAGAAAAAAAACAGAAGGGCACTGTAGTTTCAGACACACTTAACACTAATGACGAAACAAAGATATCGTCTGTTTATAAAGCAGTTATCATCTTGACAGAATTGACAAAGAAGTGTACAGACACCAATGCATCAGCATTCTCGGAGATAACATCTTAAGGAACAAAGAAAGACCTGTTCACTCTTGACACCCCAGGTGCTGTGTATATTGCACTATAGTGCTGCATCGAGAAAACGGGCAACCCTATTGATGTGGATTTTTCATTATTGATTATTGTAAAGAAATGGCGACTCCCCCCTTTAGCAGATTAGCTAAATGTTTGCGTAATTTGGGCATAAAAGTTATATTATTGTTGTTGTTATCGTTATAGTTCTGGTTAATTTCAAAAAATGGTTAAATATATTTACAGTTTTTGTTGCGTTCGTTATATTTAAATATTAATAAAGTTTTAAAATGTAACTGTCTTGGAGTACTATATTTTTTTTAAAAATCGGGTGAATGGGGCCTTGAATCGGGTTATTGTCATGTGTGGGCTTTGCAAGTGTACTGCTACAAGATCGGACATTTCAAACTCAAATGCACGTTCTTTTTCTTACCTTTCCGAAGCATGGAGCGCAATAGCAGGCAGAGAAAGGGTGATGCACGTGTTGAACACTGCCTGGCCTGCAAATTGCTGCCAGTGCCCCCCCGCCCGCTCCTGAAAGAGGACACACACACACCGCCGCCCCGAGTACTTCACAAATCTTTAAAAGACCATGCGCTTGTTCAATGGGAAGTGGATAACATGGCTAAGAGCATTTGCTGACTAATGCATGAATATCGCTGACTTTTCAGCGATATTCATGCATTGCGGCCGTTTTTTATCGCATTTGCGATAAACCTTGCTAATAGCAAGGTTTATGTGCGATAAAATTCGCCGAAGTGCGGCGATAATTATTGTCTCTAAACAAGTTAGAGACAAAAATTACCGCTAGTTGTTGGAAATATGCCCCCGGGTTTTTCCTTGCAGGAATCGGGAAGCGAAAGACTAGCACTGAAATCAGTAGTCTCACACCTGAATCGGGAGGGTTGGCATGTCTGGATACTCTACAGCTGGAGCCATAAACTACATCCGCAGGGCTAGGTGATAGCCTAGGTCCGGCCTGGACAATCGGACACAGAGGAAGAGAAGTGTCAGAGGGTGCGGTAGTGAATAGGGTGAAAGGGAGGTGTCGAGCGGACACAGGGTGTGATTCTCAGAGAAGAGCAGCGCAGATGGGGGAAGTATATGGCCCATGCATGAGAGAGAGAGCGGGGGTGACCATTGCGTGGGGGAGATGCGTGCGAGGGTGGGGAGCCATGCTGAGAATCGGCGGCGTGCAGAGAGTGGCCCTGGTCAAGGCATATAAAATGGCTGCCGTGCACGACAAAATTGTGGCATTGGACAAAAACGCAAGATGGCGCAGACAATGTTTATCAATAAGGATTCATTTATAACAAAATATTTACTCGCAGTGACAAAATGGTGTTCAACACTTCCTGATTTCCATCGAATCGAACGTTAACAAACGTCACACAGCAAAAAAAAAAAAAAAAAAAGCTCACGCACAGAGCGGTTTTTAGCCATGTTATCCAATGGAAGGTGGATAACATGGCTAAGAGCATTTGCTGGATAATGCATGAATATCGCTGACTTTTCAGTGATATTCATGCATTGTGGCCGATGTGCGGCGATAATTTTTGTCTCTAAACAATTAAAACGAAGCACAAGATGGCGAATTCCCGTTTCGCTACCAGTTTGCGGCCCAGTTCGCGGCCCGTGAAGCACTTCTACCGTGAAAAATCATTTTTTTTTTATTTTCCCCACGGGACCCTTTAATAACCCCAACAACATTCCTAGGGGGTCAAGAGGGGTATACCTTGCCCCCTTTCAATAAATTCCCCCTTCGTTTTTCACCTCTTCTTCTCTCTCGATCCTACCGAGAGATAAGATGGCGGCCGCTCCGGACTATTTAGAATGTTGACAGACACCGGAGAGCCAATCAGCTTTCTGTTATCCAATGGAAGGTGGATAACATGGCTAAGAGCATTTGCTGGATAATGCATGAATATCGCTGACTTTTCAACGATATTCATGCATTGTGGCCGATGTGCGGCGATAATTTTTGTCTCTAAACAATTAAAACGAAGCACAAAATGGCGAATTCCCGTTTCGCTACCAGTTTGCGGCCCAGTTCGCGGCCCGGGAAACGCTTCTACCGTGAAAAATAATTTTTTTTTTATTTTCCCCACGGGACCCTTTAATAACCCCAACAACAATCCTAGGGGGTCAAGAGGGGTATACCTTGCACCCTTTCAATAAATTCCCCCTTCGTTTTTCACCTCTTCTCTCTCGATCCTACCGAGAGATAAGATGGCGGCCGCTCCGGACTGTTTAGAATGTTGACAGACACCGGAGAGCCAATCAGCTTTCTGCGCGCAAAGTTCCGTTTCGCGAAAAGTAAGCGGACCGGATCGCTGCCCGGAGCGCTGTTACAGATATATATCTTGTTTTGAACGTTAATTTCTCAAAAACTACTGGAGCACATATATTGAGACCTAGCAAAGGCACATCGGATTAACAGTCCCTACAATTTTGCCAAGTTTCGTGCAAATCCATTCAGCCGTTCGAGCTAAAAGTGAGTCCAACCGCCCTATGGAAAAATGAATGGGAAAAACGCGTTTTGGGACCCCCCTTTTTTCTCAGCCCCCCCTTGACGAAACTCCACCAAATTTTCAGGGGCTGCTCAGAAACAAAATGTGCCATTTTCCTGAAAATTTCAGCCGATTCCGTCCTCAAACGCCAAAGTTATTAGACATAGAATTTTCAAAAATCCCATTGGGGATTAATCCTAACTATATATACCTACTGGCGATAGCCAGTAGGTAATATATATATATATATATATATATATATATATATATATATATATATATATATATATATATATATATATATATATAACCTACTGGCGGTCGCCAGTAGGTAGTTATAGTTAGGATTTTTTTCAATGTTAAATCTCAAAATTCTATTTGGAATAACTTTGGCACCGGTTGACGAATCTGCTTGAAAATTTCCTCAAAATGGCCTCTTCGAGCACCGGTCCTTCCCTGAAAGTTTGGGGGGGATTCGTCAAGCAGGGGACAAGATAAAAGGGGGTTCCCAAAACGTGTTTTCCCCATGTTAATTTCCGTAGGGCGGTCGATTTCACTTTTAGCCCGAACGGCTGAATGGATTTCCACCAAACTTGGCAAAATTGTAGGGACTGGTAGCCCGATGTACCTTTGCTATGTCTCAAGATATGTGTTCCAGTGGATTTTGAGTAATTTAGGTTTAAAAAATATATATATCTATAGGCGCGCTCCGGTACGCGCACCGGGGAGCGCACCAGGCGCGCCACGCGACTTGCGCGCAGAAAGCTGATTAGCTCTCGGGTGTCTGTAAACATTCTAAACAGTCCGGAGCGGCCGCCATCTTGTGTCTCAGTAAAATCAAGACACAAGAGGTGGCAAAAACAAAGGGGGGAATTGACCATAAGGGGGCAGGGTAGACCCCCCTGACCCCCTAGGTTTGATATGGGGGCCATTAAAGGGCCCCGCGGGGTCTCCCCAAAAATGTTTTCGATTTTCGCGGGGGAGCGCCCGGTACGCACACCGGGGAGCGCACCGGGGAGCGTACTATGGGAAAAAAAGAATCACTTTTAAAAATTGTATGTTTATTAATTGTTCTTTTTGTTGTTTTTTTTTTATTTAAGTACCAACATGTAGGTATCAATGCAGAGTCTATAATTTAATATACATAGTTTCCTTTGTAGATATCTTGTAAATGTAAATGTAAATGTACATGTATTTATATAGCACAAATTACCCACATCGCAGGCATCTAAGCGCTTGCTTAGGGAACCCGTCCTGGTATTCCCCAATGAGATGACCCCGGCAGGGTATCCACAAGGTGAAAGCCAGGCATCCCGCCGCGAGGGGCCGTTGTGGAGATTAAGCAAGCTATTGCCCACAGTCGCAGAGTGTGAACCCGTGAGTCGAGTAGGCACCGGAGCGAGAATTATCGAGTCCGTGGAATTATTGAGCCAAAGCCCCGTCGAGGCGGGGAATTGAACCCTGGTCCAGGGCCGATCTCAGCTTCCGGGTCTGCCGCCTCTAACCCCTGAGCCACACTTCTCCACTTGCATGTTGTTACTTCCTTTACTCTCTCTCTTCTTTCTCTCTGTCACGCCCCATGTCTTACCCTTATTCACTTATATCCACCCTCTTTCACTCCTCTTAACTTACACTCATTGCTATTTTCTTTCCCTCCGTCACTTCTCTGGTTCCGTCACTATCTGTCATTCCCCATACTTAAGTCTCCTTCCTTTTACTTTCATCACCCATTCACATTTTCCCAAAACCTCTGCTTTAGTCTTCTTCCTCTTTCTTCTCTTCTTTTGCTCCCATATTCATTTTCTTTTTGTCAGTTACTTCCACTTACACCTTTTCTCTGTCGTACTATCTATTACACAGTCCTACTGTGTTCCTCCCTCTAGCTCTCTCTGTCTTAACACCACTCTCTCTGTCCCCATTCCTCATGCTCACTCTTTCATTATTTTTTTTTTCATTTTTTTTTGTTGGTGCGCTGACGGGACGCGCACCGGTACGCGCACCGGGGCGTTCACCGGTACGCGCACCGGGAGCGTACCAAAGTCAAATATAAAAAAAAAAGAAAATACTATTTTAAAACAAAAATATTATCTTAATATACAATATAGGGTTCATTTTTAGAAAAACATACCTTTCTCACTTAAAGACATGATCATATATTATAGGTATGAAGCCCTATAAAAAGTTAAAAATGAGCAGTTAAAAAACCTATGAAATTCACAGAAAAAACCATAGGTTTCACACCAGTTATAGTTAGGAATTAGCATTTAAAAAACCTATGAAATTCACTGAAAAAAACAGAGGTTTCACACCAGTTATAGTTAGGAATTAGCATTTAAAAAACCTATTAAATTCACTGAAAAAAACAGAGGTTTCACACCAGTTATAGTTAGCTGGAAATTTTACTGACATAAAACCATTGAAATTCCCACGTTATAGTTAGTTGGACTCACTATAACTTGCGCGCCTGCAATGCACTGCTGATGACATCACATATTACATCACTCATGACATGGTCAGTGACATCCCTCATGACATCACTGGTGACACCATCCTTGTGACAGAGTGACAGACCTCCTTCCACTGTAATGTAACCCTTGAAACACATATTCAAAAATAGAATTAACATTTTTTTTAAATGGAGATAACCATATCAGTTACAACAACCAATTCAGTAATTCCACCATCTACATACACATCTACTCATTCACAAACAGTTCAATATACTCACTCACACATATACTCACTCATCATATGTAGTGATACACCTATACATCCTGTTACACACCGACAGTCATCCAAAAGTTACTCACACACATACTCACACATGCAAATAAACTATTGAACATCCATTTATTTCCATATAGAGCTATACACACACTACCACCATACTTCTATTGAAATTTAAAGATATTTATTCTCTTAAACCATGCCTTATAGAAACACATACTTATTTAAACAGGAACTCTTACAATCTCTTACTCTCACATATACTCACTTATATACATCAATATTCATATATACTAGATTAAAACATATGTAGTGACTGATGAAGACACTAGTAAGACAGTCATTCACTCACTAACATACACATATACACACTCATACACCCGTACAGTCCTGCAAAAATGCTGTCTTCAAAACACATACAGAGAGTCAGTCAATTATGCATCTATGTGCTAACTAACACCCCCACCAAACCATACACACACTTATACTGATACTAAAAAAAAAATCTAATAACCCATATACACACACATGTAGCTACTCACCAACCCATTCAGTCACTTATACACAAAGTGAAACACTGATACAAACATTTAAATATTTAAGCAATACTCGCTAATATATGTATTCAGTAAGATACACTTAATAAGTCAGTTAACCAATCAATTAAAAAAAAACATACATTAAGACTTTTATTTAAACATGTATTCTTCCATCGACCTTTACATATACATATATAAAACATATTTATTTTTGAGAAAGACACACATTCACTGGATGGTGTCATCAGTGATGTCATGAGTGATGTCACTGACCATGTCATGAGTGATGTAATATGTGACGTCATCAGCAGTGCATTGCAGGCGCGCAAGTTATAGTGAGTCCAACTAACTATAACGTGGGAATTTCAATGGTTTTATGACGTAAAATTTCCAGCTAACTATAACTGGTGTGAAACCTCTGGTTTTTTCAGTGAATATATATATATATATATATATATATATATATATATATATATATATATATATATATATATATATATATATATATATATATATATATATATATATATACATATAAATCAAAGCGTTGTCTTCTGTCAAAAAACAACCACCACGGACTCCCAATGCGTTCAGCAGTATTTTATCAATCAATCAATCAATCAAAGCATTTATATAGCGCACTACTCACCCGGCGGGTTTCAAGGCGCTAGGGGCGGGGGGGGTCCGCTACTGCTCGAACAGCCAGGTCTTGAGCTGCTTCCTGAAGGCAAGGTGGTCCTGGGTCAGGCAGAGGTGGGTCGGGAGGGAGTTCCAAGTCTTGGCGGCCAGGTAGGAGAAGGACCTTCCTCCTGTGGTGGCTCTTCGGATGTGGGGGACGGCGGCGAGGGCGTGGCTGGTCGATCGAAGCTGGTGTGTGGGAGCGTAGAAGTTGAGGTGGCTGTTGAGGTATCCTGGGCCTTGGTTGTGTAGGGCTTTGTGTGCGTGGGTGAGGAGACAGAAGGTGATTCTCTTGTTGACCGGGAGCCAGTGCAGATCTCTCAGGTGTCCGGAGATGTGGCTGCGGCGGGGGATGTCCAGGATGAGTTGTGCTGAGGCGTTCTGAATCCGCTGGAGTCTCTTCTGGAGTTTGGCGGTGGTTCCGGCGTAGAGGGAGTTGCCGTAGTCCAGACGGCTGGTGAAGAGGGCCTGGGTCTTATTTGCAGATAAAATTAGGCAAAACTCACTCAACGCGTTTCGAGACCCTGTCTCTTGGTCACGAGTACCGTCAGTGAAGTGAAAGCAGTTTAAGCAGTTTAAATAACCATGTGATTTGTGTTCAATTAACATAGAAAACAGACTGTGATATGTAGTTCATGGGAAATATATACAGAATTACATCAATTCGGTAGTGTTGTTATATAATCACATCACTTCTCTCATCTAAATCAATAATACATTTGTATCTTAATGTCATGGTTATCAGCTTGACATAATTCATTCTAGGAATCACCCTAAATTTTGCTGTATATCTCAGCTTTTGGCTCTGTGCTTTATTGCAGTAATGCCCCAGTGGGCTTTTTTTTCTTCTTTTTTTTAATACATTTTATTCATTCAGCTTTTAGAGTTACGCACCTCAACAAGAGCGCCATACCTGCCCGCAAAAGGACGGTTTTGGTAACGAGCGGAAAGCTTCAGGGCAGCACCCGCCACCAGGCACTAGAGCCTGGCAAGAGTCCCCATTGTGCACAAAAGAGGGGTGTGGGGAAATCACGGCAAAATTCAAGGCTTGAACTCAAGACATCCAGCCTACAGATACCAGTGAACCTTGCGAATTAACTATCGAAACGCCCACCAGAGGCAAGTAAATTTAAAGACAAAAGCATTCACCTGTGACCTAAAGGCAAAGCTCAACGATGTCTGCAGATTCATTTCCCCCGAAGAAGGCTGAGTGACATAGCCGAAATGCATTGGGACAAATTGAGCAATTTTGAAATACCTTGACTAAAACTGCAATTACCTGTGATGTTGTGCGACTCGAATTTCTCCTGAAGGGGAAGGTGTTTTGATGTTATTCACGGCGTCGACCAGCCGCGGAGTTATGCACCTCAACAAGAGCGCCATACCTGCCCGCAAAAGGACGGTTTTCATTAAGAGCGGAAAGCTTCAGGGCAGCGGCCGCCACCAGGCACTGGAGCCTGGCAAGAGTCCCCATTGTGCACAAAAGAGGCGTGTGGGGAAATCACAGCAAAATTCAAGGCTTGAACTCAAGACATCCAGCCTACAGATACCAGGGAACCTTGCGAATTAACTATCGAAACGCCCACCAGAGGCAAGTAAATTTAAAGACAAAAGCATTCACCTGTGACCTAAAGGCAAAGCGCAACGATGTCTGCAGATTCATTTCCCTTGAAGAAGGCTGAGTGACATAGCCGAAATGCATTGGGACAAATCGAGCAATTTTGAAATACCTTGAATAAAACTGCAATTACCCGTGATGTTGTGCGACTCGAATTTCTCCTAAAGGGGAAAGTGTTTTGATATATATATGTATATAACATATTTAAAATGTTTAGTAACTCTCAGTGGATGATATAATCAGTGATGTTATTTGAGATGTCATCAGTGATGTCACTCTCCATGGCATAAGTGATGTAATAAGTGATACCATCAACAGTGCATTGTGGGGTCGCGAGTTATAGTTAGATCAACTAACTTTAACGGACACATTTCTCTGGTTTTGTATGAGTGAAATGTACAACTAACTATAACGTCTCTGAAACCTCTGTTTTTTTAAAGTGAATTTCTAAGGTTTTTTAAATACTCATTTTGTAACTATAACATCCCTGAAACATATGTTTTTTCCAGTGAATTTCAAAGGTTTTTTAAATGCTGATTTTTAACTATAACGTCTCTGACACCTGTGGTTTTTCAATGATTTTCAAAGGTTGCTTGGGTGATTGGAGGAGTGCAAGGGTAGTGCCTGGGTGAATGAAGCAGTGTATAGCTAATGATTTGGTGATTCCATGAGTGCAGGGGTAATGTCTGAGGGATTAGAGGAGTACATATGTAATGCCTAGATAATTGCTTGAGTCTAGGGGTAATGTTTAACTGATTGCATGAGTGTAGCTGTAGTGCGTGGGTGATTTTATAAGTGCATGGGTATTGCCTGGGTAATGGTATGATTACAGGGGTAGGCCCAGGGTGATTGGACAAGTGCATGGATAGTGTATGGCTGATTGGAAGAGTGCATGGGTAATGCCTACGTGCATCGAGGAGTGCATCAATAGTGCTTGTGTACTGCCTGAGTGCATGGATGAGTTCATGGGTAGTATTTGATGGAATGGATGAATGCAACTGTATTGTCTGAGCGAATAAATGAGCCTGAGTTCATGTATGAGTGCATGGATACTGCCAGGGTGAATGAATGAATGCATGGCTAGTACCTGAATACATGGATGAGTGCATGGCTAGTGTTTTAGGGAATGGATATATGTATTTGTAGTGCCTGAGAGATTGGAGGACTGCATGGGTACTGCCTGAGTGACTGGATAAGTGCATGGGTAGAGCTAGACTACATGGATGATTGTATGAGTAGTGCCTGAGTGATTGAAGGACTGCATGGGTAATAGCTAGGTGATTGCATGAGTGCAGGGGTAATGCCTGGGTCATTAGAAGAGTACATGGGTTATGCCTAAGCGATTGCATGAGTGAAGGGGTATTGTGTAGGTAATTGTAGGAATGCATGAGTAATGTCTGACTGATTGCATGAGTGCAGGAGTAATGTCTGAGTGATTGGAAAAGTGCATAAGTAGTTCCAGGGTGATTTGTTAAGTGCATGGCTTCTGATTGGATGATTAGAGGAATGACTGGATAGCACTTGGATGATTGCAGCAGTTCAACAGTACTGCCTGGGTTATTCTATGAGTGCATAGCTAGTGCCTGGGTGATTGAATGAGTACAGGAGTAATGTCTGGGTTGTTGCATGAGTGTAGTGGTAGTTCCTGGGTGATTGCAAGACTGCATAAGTAGTGCCTGGGTGATTGGAGGAGTGAAAGGGTAGTACCTGGGAGACTGGAACAGTGCATAGCTAATGCATTGGTGATTCCATGAGTGCAGGAGTAATGTCTGGAGGATTAGGGTAGTGCATAGGTAATGCCTGGGTAATTGCATGAGTGTAGGGGTAATGTCTAGGTGATTGCACAATTGTAGTGGTAGTGCCTGGCTTATTGCATGACTGCATAGGTATTGCCTGGTAATTATATGACTACAGGGGTAGTACCTGAGTTATTGGAGGAGTGCAAAGTTAGTGCCTGAGTGATTGAAGAAGGACACATATAGTGCATGGCTGATTGGAGGAGCACATGGGTAATGCCTTGATGCATCAAGGAGTGCATTAGTAATACCTGTGTGATTGCATAAGTGCATAGATATAGGCTGGATGATTGTATAAGTACATGGGTACTGCCTGAGTGATTGAAGGACTGTTTGGATAATACTTAGGTGATTGCATAAGTGCAGGGCTAATGCCTGGGTCATTGGAGGAGTGCATGGTTAAAGCTTAAGTGATTGCATGAGTGCAGGGGTATTGTGTAGGTAATTTGAGGAGTGCATGAGTAATGTCTTTCTGATTACATAAGTGCAGGAGTAATGTCTGGGTTGTTGCATGATTATAGTAGTACTGGCCATGGGGTATTTTTATATGTATGCATAACTTACATATATATTTTCTTGAAATACTGCTTGTAATACTGTGAAAGTTGTTTTCTTGTTTTATAATGCTTTCTTTTTTTCTTTAAAATGTTTACAAAGGAGTTGCGCACCCTCCGCTTACCTACTCGATCGGTGCGTGGATTCAGGGTGAGCAAACCCTGCTGGCGTGCATTTGCGGAGTCGCGCCTCTGGCGTAATTTTAAAAGTATAAAATATCACTGTACAAATTATAAATATAGGTTTTGGTTAAAGACTTTCACTAATATCATTTAGAAAACAATTTATAAATATTTTTTTTTACTTTTCCATGAACTATATGAAATTTCACGAGTGAGCAACGTATGCGGATAGGGTGTGCGACCCTTCCCGGCATGCATTTCTGGGATTGTGCAGGGGTCGCAACTCTGGCGTAATTTTCAAAGTGTGAAATATCACTATACAAATTTAAAATAGTAGATTTGTATAATCACTTTCACTAATATACCTTTTAAAATATTTTATAAACACCTATTAATACTTTATAATTATTTATATGAACTTTTAAGGGGGCGCGACTTGTTCTTGACGTGTGTGCGCACCCTACGCTACTCCATGTGACCTGAAAAGAAAGATTGGTTTAAAACCTTTTCATTCTGTGAGAGGGAGGATCCAACACCTGTTTTATTCCTCCTAATATTTGTCTGTCTTCCTAGCAAGACCTGTTTATTGTATCTTCTTACAATTTATTTTTTCACTGAATTTCTTGACTTTTTTTTCCAAAAAATGACATCCAGTCATCCAGATCAAGATCTACTGGAAGTGGAAGATGATGTGGTGAAGCCTGTCAAGAAGTGAAAAGAGAGTGTGGTTTGGGCCTTCTTTACAGTGCCAGAGGGTGAGAAAAAGGTGAATGCGAGGAAGGTGACTTGCAAGATATGCAAAAGAGTACTGTCCAGAGGTTCCGAAAAAAAGTACTCGTTCGGAAGGTCCTCCATGAAAAAACACTTGGAGACCATTCACCCCGTGCATTTGGACAGAGAAATATCACACAGGGAGAGAAATGAAGAAGCTGCTCAAGTTGACCCAAATGCTTAATCAACTTCTTCAGCAAGAGTTCCACCAACACTGAGGCCACACATTTTTCTGAGCTTCTGGATGCCAAAGTTAATTGTAAAAAGTGTGATGCAAAACTCTGCAATGGGGAGCAATGCAATGATGTAGTAATCAATGCAATTAAAACCCACAAGTGTTAATTTGTTATTTGTATCTGCTCCCACGTCTTCTTCTCCTTTTTTTGTCCAAACAGTTATACTGGACTTTGTTTAAAAAAGGTCAAAAACTCCCAAAAAAGAAACAATTGTTAGAAAAAAAAAATGTTTTAATTCTTTTTAAAAAAACGGTTCTTACAGAACCACATATACTGGTTAAAAATAGAAAAAATACCTGAGTGATTACATGAGTGCAAGTATACTGCTAAGTGATTGCAGGACTACTTATATAGTGTCTGAATAATTGCATGAGTGCATGGGTAATGCCTGGATGATTTTATAAGTGCATGGGTACTGCCTGGGTGATTGTTGGAGTGCATGGATGGTGCCTAGATAATTTGAAGAGTGCAAGAATAGTGTCTGGGTTATTGCACGAATGCACGGGTAATGTTTGGGTAACTGCATGAAGGTGCAGGAATTTTAGAGCCTTCTTAAAACACTTTTTTAGATGTATTTTAATATTTTTAGCCTGTATTGTGTGAATTGCTGCTGTGTTGGGATGGAGCGGGAGCCACAATCTTACCTGATCTATTGCACACTGCCAGGCTGCCTCTCCGGTCCACCACAATCGCTAGGAGATTGATTGAGTGGAGAGAGGACATCTTTAGTTTTGATAGCTACGCCAGACGCCATTGCGGAGATCAGCGCTCTAGTGGCCTGCCTCCTGGGGGCATAAATTAATCGCGTCAGCGCCCACGCACGAGAGAGGTGGACACCAAGGTGCAAGAATTTTAGAGCCTTCTTAACATACTTTTTAAGAACGTATTTTAATATTTTTAGCCTGTATTGTGTGAATTTCTGCTGTGTTTGGGAGGGAGCGGGGAGACGTAATCTTACCTGATCTATTGCACACCACCAGGCAGCCTCTCCGGTCCACCGCAATTGCTAGGCGATTGATTGAGTGGAGAGAGGAAGTCTTTAGTTTTGCTGGCTATGCCAAATGCCATTGCGGAGGTCAGCGCTCTAGTGGCCTGCCTCCTGGGGGCATAAATTCATCGCATAAGCGCCAGCGCAGTGGGGCCGCTACTGGTGTGCTGAAGGCGCACCTAAGGCAAGCCCATCAGCGCCTGGACGCTGCCGGTCGCCAGGAGATGCTGCCCATTTTCCCCCAGGTGGCTCCCCCATCTAGGATATCCTACAGGAGAGAGGACCTGTTAAAGATAGGCAACCAATCCCCTTGTGGGAAGGGGCCTTGACAAGCAGGGAATAAAGCATACGATTGTCCCGGGGATCTGCTCTTGCTGTGGCTGTTCACTGGGTGAAGCACAGAGAGTCCCTAATAAAACACATCACTGCGCCAGGAATACTAATCCCCTTAAGTAACTATCCGGGGGGGTTAGAAAAGCAGACGGGGGAGAGCAAATTGTCCCTTTTAAAGGCCTCTATCTTAATGCCAGATTGTTCTCTAAGCATGTGGCAGAAATATGGGACTTGCTGGATGATGCCAGTCCAGATGTATGCCTCATTAGGGAGACCTGGCTCCATAATGAGTCTACACCAGTACTGGCTTCAGCTTTCCCTGCAGAATACTCAATGACAGTAATGGATAGGGTGGGCAAGAGGGGTGGAGGATTAGCAATTGCTGTACGCCCACCCTATCTCATTAAGACATTGGGCACTGTCTCCTCTCCCAACACAGAACTGCTGATCTTTAGAGCAGAGTCACCCCAAGCAACTGACTGGTCCAGAGCCCTAGTGTACCATCCTCCAGGAGAAAATAAGAAGGAGTTTATACAACCCTATTAGAAAGACTGGCCACACATATATTGTGTACAGATAAGTTCCTTTTGGTAGGGGACTTTAATCACCATCTAGACCTTCTTTCCAACACAGAGTCGGCTAGTCTAGTGTCAGCCATGGAATCACCAGTTCTCCTGTCAAGGGTTGCCAGTCCCACACATCGGGCCAGGCACCAGCTAGATACAGTTTTCTCTAATATGCAGTCACTAGGTTGGACTGACCATACAGCCTTTAGTTTCTACTGGGCATTTTCTAAGCCACCCACCAGACCGCAATGCCAGACAGACCCCCCGTAGATCTTGGAAAAAGGTGACTGCAGCTGCCATTAACAAAATATTTATGGCCCCCTCTCTTAGTGACTGCCAAGACTGTGAAACAGCCTTAGAGAAGGTCGAGGCTTCAATTATAGAGGTCCTGGACTCTATTGCCCCATTAAAAAAGGTTAAAATGCAAAAGATAGCAGCCCTTGCGCCTTGGTATTCAGATACTTTGAGGAGAGAAAAGACCCTTTGCAGGGCCAAAGAAAGGAATTGGAGGAAATCGAAAACTGAGCAAGATGAAGCACTGTATCGATCGCCACATAGAGCAGAACTTACTAGATGCAACACAGCCAGAAGGGCACATCTTGGCTCCAGAATAGCGGAAGCTAAGAACTCCTCGAAGGAGCTTTTTAAGATTCTAAAAGGATTTACGAACCCCAGTGCTAACAACCTTTCCCTGTCACCCTCCCAGGAACTATACGAGAATTTAGCCAGCCATTTCACCAACAAGATCGACTTCATTTATCGTTTCTTTGGTTCTGAAGAGACACAGAACAAGGAGGATCTTACACTTGAAGCTCCTACCTTTAGCCTAGGATCTTTTCCTGACATAACGGGTGAGCAAGTGGGTCTCTTAATCATGCTCACAAAATCAGGTTTCCCCCTACACCCTGTCCCACCAGCAGTTTTAGCAAAACTTTCTCAGGTCTTGGCCAATGTGTTAGCTGAAGTTTATAACATCTCGCTAGCCACAGCCACATTTCCCTGTAAGTGGCAAAAGGCATGCACTAAGCCACTGCCTAAAAAGTCTTTGGCCGACCTGAGTGATCCGCAAAACTGTAGACCAATCTCTCTTCTCCCTTGTTGTTCATAAACCCTGGATACTATAACTAATAGGCATCTCTCTGACTATTTTGAGAAAAACAACATATTTGACCCTTCCCAGTCCGGTGTCCGGGTCTCTCATAGTACAGAGACTGCCCTACTGGAGGTTACTTACTCCATAAGGATGTTCGTTGGACAAGGAAACCCCTACAATGCTGATCCTGCTCGATCTCTCGGCCGCCTTTGACACCATTTCTCATCGAATCCTATTAGTTGGTTGCGGGGGATTGGTGTCAGAGGCATGGCATTGAAATTAATCCAAAGCTATTTATCGGACAGGTCACAATGTGTTCAGTTGGATTCTCTTTTTCTCTCAAATGACCACAGTGGACAAGGGAGTTCCCAAGGGATCTATCCTTAGTACCACATTGTTTAACATATATGTGGCTCCCCTGGCTAGTATTATCAGAAGCTGCGGGTTTGAGACAATATCTTATGCCAGCAACACACAGTTGATTGTCCCTATAGAGGAAGATGTCACAATAACTAAGCATAAGTTTAAAAACTGCATGTCCACTATAGCAATCTGGATCAGGAAGAAATTCCTTCAGTTGAACTCCACCAAAACCGAGATATTCCTATTTGGGACAGCAGAAGAGCTGTGGTCCTCAGATCGGTGGCCTTCAGAACTGGGAGAGGCACTTTCCCCAAAGAAATGGGCGAAGGATCTAGGCATCAGATTCGACATCAAACTGTCAATGGAAGAACATGTTAAATCACTCTTGAGTGCCTGCTTTGGGACAATGAGGATGCTTAGGAATATATTCCTGTGGATCCCTCTTGCGGCCAGGCAGTCTCTGATTCGATCACTCTTGATCAGTCGACTAGATTATGGCAATTCCCTGCTCTTGGGAATTAGGAAAGACATGGCATCAAAACTGCAGGTGGTCCAAAACACAGCAGCCCGCCTAGCCCTGAATAAGCCAGCACATACACCCTCCGCTCCTCTCTTACATCAACTGCACTGGCTCCCCATCAGGAAACGGGCCATCTTTAAACTGCAATGTACGGTCTTTAAGTCTCTACAGGGGATCGGCCCTGCCTATTTGAAGAAAAACTTGAATGGTATCGATCGATGCAGCAGTTAAGATCTAGCTAACGCTCTCTACTGTGTACTCAGAGAATCAGAAAGGTCAAAATAGGCGGCCAGTCTTTCTCTCTTCTGCCCCACAGCACTGGAATAGGCTCCCGGAGGATATTCAGGCCTTCTCTACATTCGCACGGTTCAAGAAGCTACTCAAAACGAGGCTGTTTTAGATTCCACTGGCCTTTTTTGGAGTCCCTCTCCCAGGCGCCGAGAGATCCCTCTGGGGATGATTTGTTGTGCCATACATATGAGTAAAATAAAAATAAAAAATAAATAAATGAGTGCATGAGTAGTTTCTGGGTGATTGGAGGACTGCAATGGTAGTGTCTAGGTTATTGCATGAGTGCAGAGGTAGTGCCTGGGTGATTGGAGGAGTGCATACGTCCTATCCGGGTAATTGCATGAGTGTTGGAGTAAAGTCTGGGTGATTGGAAGAGTGCATGGGTACTGCCTGAGTGATTGAAGAGTGCATGAGATATGTGTGGGTGATTGTATGAGAGCATGGGTAGTGCCTAGTTGATTGGAGGATGACTGCATGGATAGTGCCTGCATGATTAGTGGACTGCAAGGATAGTGCTTGAGTTATTGCATCAGTCCATAGGTAGTGCCTGGGTGATTGAAGGAGTGCATGAGAAGTACCTGGGTGATTGCATGAATGCATGGGTAGTGCCTGGATGATAGGAAGACTGCATGGGTAGTGCTTGTATGACTGAATGAGTGCTGCAGAAGTGCCTCAAAGTATGTATAAGTGCATGGGTAGTGCCTGAGTAAGTGCATGAGTAGTGCCTGGGTGATTGGAGGAGCACATACCTAGTGCCTGAGTGATGTTATAAGTGCATGGGGAGTGGCTGGGTGATTGAAGGAGTGCCTGGGTAATGCCTAGGTGATTGTATGAGTACAGGGATAATGTCTGGGTGATTGGAGAAGCGCAAGGGTAATACCTAGGTGATTATATGAGTACAGGGATAATGTCTAGGTGATTGGAGGAGTGCATACATACTACCTGAGTGATTGAAGGAGTGCATGGATAATGCCTGGGTGATTGCATGAGTGCTGGAGCAATGTCTGGTTGATTGCAGGAGTGCATTTATACTGCCTGGGTGATTGGAGAAGTGCTTAGACAATGCTTTGGAGATTGCATGACTGCAGGAGTAAAGTATGGGGAATTAGAGGCATACATAGGTAATTCCTGGGTGATTGCATGGTTGTACAGGTAATGTCTAGGTGATTGTATTAGTGTAAGGGAAATGTCTCAGTGATTGGAGGAGTGCTTGAGTAATCTTTCAGTGAGTGCATAAGTGCAGGGGTAATGTCTGAGTGGTTGAATGAGTGTAGTGGTAGTGCCTAGGTGATTGGAGGAGTGCATAAGTAGTGTCTGGGTGATTTTATAAGTGTGTAGTACTGGCTGAGTGATTGGAGCAGTGCATAAATACTGCCTAAGTGAATGAAGCAGTGCATGAGTAATGTATGGGTGATTGCATGAGTGCATGGGTAGTGCCTGGGTGATTGTAGTAGTGCATAGATAGTGGCAGGATAATTTCAAGAGTGCAAGGGTAGTACCTGGGTAATTTCACAAGTGCGCAGGTAACAAGTGGGTGATTGCATGAGTGCATAAGTGCTGCCTGGGTGAATGGAGGACTACAACAGTAGTGCCTGGTTATTCAATGAGTGTATAGGGAGTGCATGAGTGGTATATGGGTGATGCATGAGTGCTGGGGTAATGGCCTGGACTCCTTGAATCATTTAGGTAGAGTGCAAGGGTACTGCCTAAATGATTCAAGGAGTGTATGAGTGTATGAGTAATGTCTGGGCGATTCATATGTGCAGGGGAAATATCTGGGTGTTTGAAGAAGTGCATGGATATTTCCTGGGTTATTGAAGGAGTGCATAGGTAATGGCTGGGTGATTGCATAAGTGCATGGGTAATGTATAGCTAATTGCATGAGTGCTGTAAAAGCCCTTAGGGGTGGAGGGATAGTTTTTTTTACAATTACATAGCATATTTAGTTTCCCTTTTTGCTGTCTTCAGATTCTAGTGAATTTCACCACACACAGTGATTTCAATGTGGATCATCATATAACAGTGGGGTAAAAAATACAATCAATGAGATTGTAAAAAGAAAAAAATCTGCGTCATAAATAGTTACAACATATTCACCTATCTGTTTACCTATCTACAGTTTCTAAATTGCATTCTTCAATGAGATTAAATTAATTATTTCTCTGAAGTACATTTTCTAAAAAATGCACTCTCATTTACATCACGTATGATATAAAGATCAAATATATAAACTAGTTCCTTTAAACACAATTTTGCAAATGCAATAAGATATAGCACAAACAATAATTCAAACAGTAATTGTTCACATCTTCCCAATAGGCTGAATAATGTATCCAAATCCATTTGCATTGAAAATAAACTTGCTAATTTGTGTTCACATCTTCCTAATAGGCCGAATGATGTTTCAAATACTTTGGCATCACAAATATGAGATATGAATTTAGTAATTCATAAGGCAGCCTACATTTGAATTCCAAATGAGCACCATTGCAGTGTGTCCATCCTTTATTGCACTTTAAATACACATTATAGTGTCCAGATGTTGGAGTAGGTCCATCATGAAAAATATTAGCCACTACTTTAACCCTTTGCATGCTGATGACGGAACCGCTCCGTCATCAGCTGCGGGTGCGCTGTGCTGATGACGGAGCAGTTCCGTCATGGCCCAGCCGCCGCGCCTGTGCGGCGCTGATTTCGCACCTGCGCGGGCGTTCTAATGAGCGGGGCGGGTCATGACGGAACCGCTCCGTCACCAGCATAGCTCAACCGCGGCTGGTGACGGAGCGGCTCCGTCACCAGCATGCGGCCGCCCCGCCCCTTTAGCGCTGCGGCGGAATAGCCGCCGCAGCGAAGGGGTTAAAAGTTCTTCCTGATATTGATACTTGACTTACCACAAAAGTTGTAATTTTGGTTTCCAATTTTGTTCCATTAGCTCTCCAATGTTGTAGCATTAAAATGACATATTTTCCATACTGTCTATATGTAACGTTGACAACATGTCTGATTTACAACGAGAACATTTCATATCCTGATCAGCTGTTTTACTAATTTGTTAAGACAGTGATTTGAAATCTGGTATTGTCAAGTATATGAATCGTTCAGTGCCTATTTCAGTAGTAGAAGAAAATGAACACTCTTCACATTTATGATCCCATCTGTAATTTACTCCAAATACAATTTCAATTTCTATTATTTCATCTTCAAATACTGCAAGCATAAACATAAGAAATTCTTGTGCATCTTGTTGTACCTTCAATGTAAATTTCAATGATCCAGTACATATATCCAAAAGATGCCGAATGCCAGAAGCAGTATGGATTTTAGTTCTAGCTGTTACTAACTATTGAAAACTATAATGCAATAAAGAACAGACTCTTTTTTCTCGATTTTCCATAATGTCATGATGAGGATCCTCATAAAAAAAGACAACATTTACAATTACATTAGCATAGCAGTTGATAACTGGTATCCTACAATATCATCTACGGTGTCCATTTTCATTTTCTTTGCAGCTTCATCATTCTTTTGAATTTTTTTCTTTTTTTGAATCACACTAGAATGTTTATCATATTTCCATTTTGGACATACTACACGTTTCTCATATACAGGATATTCACCCAAGTTAGGAGCATAAAGTCTTCTTAACCAATTATACTCTCTTACACAATTTGCATCAGCACTAATCTTTTTCTCGTCAAAATCGATTGAATACAAACCAGATAATGTTCTTACCCGAGACAATGCAAAATATGTTGTGCCCTCTTTAAACACTGTACTTCCAGTATTTACTAAAGCACGGTCTACACTTAAACCTTGACATTTATGAATGGTTACTGTATATGCTAAAGAAAGAGGAAACTGTTTTCTACGAACATACAAGTCTTTTACAAGCAAAAAACAAACAGCACAACTGCCAATCTGTTTTACCTCTTCAATCTGATCAAATTTAATCTTCAGAAATTCAATTAGATCTCAGTTCTAATAATTAACAAAATCAACAACTTTTCCCATTACTCCATTTACTAAACATTGTTCTACATTCAAATTACACCGTAAAATTACCCGACAATTTATACACACTATAACGTTTTTTATAAACCTGCAGTCTTAGACACCGACATTTCCAAAGAATCCAATTTTGTCTGTAATTTCTCTGAGAGAAGAATAGTAACACCTTCATATTCCATTTTATCAATAGCTTCCATTTTCACTATTGGTTGTCTTTCCAAATTCAAAAGTACTTAATTGCAGTGTCGGCATTAGGCAAACTATAGACTTCTTTTCTCCAATTTTTTGTACATTATTTCAGCTGGTATGTTTTCATTTGCAAACAAGTCCATTAAAAGCCAACTTTGTAAAGCTTCTTTGTGATGTTTTGTCAAAACACCAATTCTTATATCTTGAAGAATGTTTCCATAATGTTCATCACTTGCTTGTCGCATATTCCTAATAAGTTCTTTATATTCAAAATGAGACCAAATGTTGATATTTCCAATATTTCCCAAAGATTTCCTAGTGTCTTCACGGATAAGTGTTTTAAAATCAGGTTGCCCTTTCAAGGGAGTAAGTTGTAGTAGATCACCGAATACAATGACATGTTTTCCCCCAAATAGAACATCATAATCTGTTTTTAAAATCTGTTGCATTCTTAAATGTACAAAGGCAAGCATTATGTTTGAGATCATGCTCATCTCATCAATGATTAGAAGTTTTATTTTCTTCAGTACTCTTGACACTTCATAACAAGCTTCTCCAGGATATTCCAATTTATTTCCATGTTCAACTGGTAGCATGAGTAATCGATGTAAAGTAATCCCTTTAATGTTGTGTGCTGCCATCCAGTTGGAGATGTTACAAAACAAGATAAATGGCATCCAGTAGTTTTGTGTAAACAACTGGTGAAAACTTTAATTAAGAAACTTTTTCCTGTTCCAGCTTGACCACTTATGTACATTTGAATAGATTTAAATTATGTGCATTGGCATTCTTTTTTTATGTAGCAAACCATGCAGTATCTGTAGTGTCACTTACTCATATATTTATTTTTGTTCAATATTTAGTTGTTCTTCAATAATATCCTGTTGTGCTTGTTGCATTGTTGTTTCTACTTCATACATGGCTATTGGTGCTCCATTTTCAATAATTGATTGTCATAGTGGATCTTGACTTAGTGGAGCAGAACTTTAACTATCTTAAGAACTGCCTCTAGCTATTTCAGCTGAAATTTTAGTTTCTTGTTCAGTCTCTTCATTTAACATTTGTAGATAAGTAGGGACAATTGTGCATTGCATGTTATCTTTACATGCATTAAAAGAATCTTCATAGCAGTCGAAATCTCCAAGTAATTACGCTTCACTATGCCAAGGCTTGAAGAGTTGCAGTAGTGCTAAATAGAAAAATTAAATTTTTTTCTGGAGTTTACAACAGAGTTTTCTGTGAATAATAAGATTTCCTTTGGCATGTTCTACCAAACATCCATTACATCCAATTACTGCATATTTTTCTTCATTTATATTTTCAATAACATTTCTCTTAAAGCTGTAATGTTGCAGTACTTCATAGAAATATAGGTTGTCCAGATGTGGACTCCTTTTGGGAAAGTGCATATCCAAAATATTAGTTTTAAGAATATCTGTACTTTGTGGTTCAATCAATGCTAAGAATTACATTTCTTGTACAGATTTCAAAACTCTATTTCGTGTATCCACAAAACCTAGACTTACCCAAATGATTCCTCTTGACTTTGATTGTAAACTTGCAGAGCTCAACCGATCCAAACATTCATAAGATCCACTTTCTCGATGTGAGAGCATTTTCAAACTAAAGCTGTACAATTTGTTACTAAGACTCTTCTCTGAAATTTCCTACCACATTTCCTTCAACTCTGTCTTTTCATATTTCGTTATATATGACGTAACATAGCGAGCAACAGCAATTGAATTATCTGCAACATACTGGATATCCATGTTTGCATGCCACATTTTCAAAATCACTGCATTGTAGTCATTAATATTTTTTAATCTTCAGTTCTTCTTCTGTTGTATGCATTCTTTGGAGATTTTTGTCTCATGGTATGTCTTAATGCTAACATAAAACTATTGGCTCTTCCTTTTGAAATTACTGGACGTGGGAATCCAAAACGACATTTTGTATAAAATGTTCCTTTTGACTTGTATTTTCGTCGACAATGTTTTCCACATTGATGACTGAAAACATAAAACTTGTTCTCTTAAGCTCTCTTCTACTCCTTTTTTTGGAAAGGCACAGGTAACATACTCTTCTATAAAAGACAAAACAGTTTCATTAGAATCGGTTACAAATTTAGGTGCATCCCTGATCCATCATAATATGTGTATATGAGGACCACCTCTGGCTTGGTACTCCAATCTCCAAAAGAAATCTGTAACTACTCCAAGAGGTGTATTATTTATATTGCGGATAAAAGACATCATAGTTTGAAACCTATTATTAAATATCTGCACACATTCACAGGATGCAAAGAACACAATTCTCCAGCTGTCTTCAATTCAATATTCTTGACATTTGAATTTGCTTGTCGAAGAAATTCAAGTAAATCCCTCCAAGTATATTCAGCACAGCTAGGTGTTAGAAACCAGGTAGAAGGACCTAAGTTTCTTAACATACATTTAAGTTCGCCATGACGACAATACCAATACTCATTAGTACCACGTTGACATGCCATCAAATTAATTAACTGAGATTCCAAATGATCGTCTCTATGTTGAACTTTGTCCATACATTCCTTTGCAGAAACATGTGTAAGATGTAGTCCTGTTTTTAATATGTGATTCACTGCATATGATAGTCCAGACAAGTCACTTTCAAATAGAAGATGAAATATATATGGAATACACTGTTTAAATCTTGGATCTTCTGACTGCAATCTTGTTGTCGGGTATTCTGAAACAGGATTCTATACTTCTTGTTCATCATATTGTCCACCTTCTCCAGTGGGAAACAGTTGTGGAAAACAATGAGCTTCTAAACTTTTTTCCCATACACTCATGGGAGTTCCCTTTGCTTTCTTCATTTGAAATATTTCAATAGTGTTTCCAATGACCTCTTTTATATATAAAGGCTGTATACTGTAATGCTCGTAAATATCTTCACTCCTGCTCTTGTCCACTTTTTCTATTTGGCCAGTTAACATTTCTGTATCTTCTTCTAAACATAATAATGGTCTTCCACATTTATGATTTCATAATAAATATTATTTTGCACAAGATATAATGTAGCTTTTTGAAGTTTGGTGATATCTACTAACTCTTGCCATATTTTCTGACCCTTTGTTGGTACACCATTACCTAGAATACCTACAGGCTCACTTCTCTCTCTCTTATACCAACAGTTTCAATATTGTTTTTAAAATCTAACGGTAAGTACACAACTCTTCCTTTCCGACCTCTTTGTAGATCTGTTGGAGGCAGCTTACCTGTTTTAGGCTCTATACAAACTATAGCCTGAAACGGGTGCACAGATAGAATAAGAATGGACTCATACGTATTTAAATCTGTCAGTTCCGGAGGAATAGCTACCAACTCTAAGTTATTATGTACTGCTCTAACTGGCATTTTGTTCTCTTCTAATTTGTTGTAACAATATTTACAAATACGTTGATCAGTACCAAACTCAAAATAACATTCCACCAACAAATAAGCACCAAATTGCTCCCACTTATCATTATTTTCCTTCTCACTTTTTAAATATACATCAACATTCCTAGTTTGATTTCTATAGTGAGTACGTCAACAACAAATACAAACATAGGGCCTCATTAGGATGGAGTATTTTCCGCATCCTCCGGGCCGGCGGAAGCCACCGCCAGCCCGGAGGATGCGGAAAATCCTCTGCGGACCCACCAAAGACCCACCGCCACATTAGGATGGCTGGTGGGTCCTGGTTTCCGTCCGAAGCTTCTCCACCGCGGTTGGCTTACAACCGCGGCGGAAAAGCACTAATATGGTGACGGTGTCTCTCAGACACAGTCAGCCAGATTAGGATGGGCTCTGAAACATGCTTTTCCGCGGAGGCTTTTCCGCCTTGGAAAAGCATGTGTAACTTCACTGAGGGGGCCCGTTGCGGGCCCCCTAGGTGAAGGGGGGTGGGGGGTGCACATGGGGGGTACCTATGGTACCCCCCTGCATTTGTATGCAGGAAGCGGTAGGCACCGTGCGGTGCCTGCCACTTTCTACATACAAATGCAATGCATGCATTTTTAACATTGCAGTGGGTGCAGCTTGAAGCCGCACCCGCCGCAATGTTAAAAATAGAGGATGTGACCGCCAGGGTGGCGGTCACATCCTAATTGCACAGGAGGGAACTCCACAGCCCATGCGGAGATTCCCTCCTACTCTATGGTGGCAGACGGACTCAGGTCCGTCCGCCATTATAATGTGCCCCATAGTTTGGTTTTTCACATGAAAGTATCTTAAACTTTGTAATTTCTTCTTCAAAATTCTTAGTACAAATATCTTCCAATTGTTGTTCAACACCCACACTGATCAAACTCTCACTTTCGCTACACTCCTCTTGTGACTCAAAGAGATGAAACTGTATATCATCACAAACTTTTTTTTACATCCGATACTGATCCATACAAAAGAGCTGTGTTCATTTCACTTAAAGATAATGCAGGACTTTTTACGTAGTACAATCTCCTTACTATCTTTTGCATTTCTGTGTGATGTACTGCTAGCATTCTTAAACGATGAAAAGTACTTTTATACACTTTTCTAGAAAGACAAGCCAGAGAATGACCGTGCAACTTACTATATTTTCTTACCTTACATACATCTAGTACTTGCAACATCCTAATATTCTGTTTAACACTTTGTTTAGCATATTGGTGCAAGAAAACTCATAATATATCAATAGATGACTGTTGAATTCTACAAACACTACTACAATCCCAAGTATACACTGGAGCATGTGCACGTCTCACTTGAACTTCTTCAGCTATAACTTCTTCCACATTTCTAGCAACCTTCTTTTCTTTTTCAATTGGACAACCATCCATTACCTCATAACAATGACCACAGGTATCAACTATGTGAACTAATGTATTTTGTTGACAATAACTTTCTTCATTTATAAAAGGCTCAGTACTAAAATTATGTTTCCATTCACCAGAAAAAGCTTTGCAAAAGTTACGTCTATTAACCAGTCTTTTTCTTTTGCTTTTCTCCTCCATAAAGTGCATTATTATATTCAATGTTTTCATTCTCTTCATTACCAATTTAAATCATTTCCTTTTCAATTCAAAAGCAGTATCTACTACACTTACAATCTTTTAATACATTACTCTATTACGTAACATACGTACATGTATGTCCTTAAATTGTTTCTGTCTTTTTGTACATGGCTTCTTTTCCATTGTGTTTCCTATTTTGCGCTCCTTTCTTCGAAAAGTTTCTTACCTCCTTTGATTAGTATTTTGATCGTTCAATCTCTCCACAACTTTTTTTAATAAATTGTTTAGTTCTCTTACCAGAAACCACTTTATCCTCAACATCTTTTTGGTGTTTTTATACTCCACTCGTTTTAGTTTTCATTAAGTACTTCTGTTTCCTTTGTTCTCTTCTCTTTTCATTTTTTCTTACGATTTTTTATTTCTGATCCAAATAAAATATCTTCCTAATAAACAAATTTCAGTTTAATGATTTTAGTACATTAATTAGATTTTCTAAATTAATAATATTTCAATTTTGAAAATAACAACTAAGTGCAACATTCCAATTAAAATTCTATTGCATTTATATCTCATAAGAAGAGAAAAGTATAAAAATGTGTAAACCATCTGCAAAAACACAAGAATAGGTGGCCATACAGCCAAAAGGAGAAAGGAAAGAAAACAAAAGGTTTACAAACAGAAAAATGAAATACTTAAACAACACAGCTACTGAAAAATGTAAGAAATGCAGAAAGAAACAACAGATGTACAAAAAGAAAAAAGATAGGTCCAAAAAGAGGAAGAAGAAGGGCAGAAAGAGCAAACGGTTGCAAAAAAAAGCAAGTAAGGTACAGAAACAAACAAAAGGGGTACAGAAAGAGAGAAAATGAGTTGAAAAAGAAATAAGGCATGCAAAAAGAAGGAAAAGAAGTCCAGAAAAAAGCAACACATGTGCAGAAAAACACAAAAAAGTGCCCAAGGCAGCTAAGACATACAGAAAAATACGCCAGACATGCAGAAAGAGACAAGAGAGGTGCACAAACAAGGAAGACTAATGCTGAAAGAGGCAACAGGGGAACAGAAAGAAGCAAGAAAGAAGCAGGAAAAAGCAAGAGAAGTGCTGAAAGAAGCAACAAAGATACAGAAAGAGACAACATACTTGCAAAAAGAAGCAAGAAAACTCCAGAAACAAACAAGAAAAATGAAGAAACAGGCCAGAGAAGTGCACAAAGAAAGAAGAGAAGAGCAGAAGGAAACAAAAGATTTGCAGACAAAAGGCAAAACAGGTGCAGTGGCAAGAGAACTGCAGAAAGAGGGAACAGAGATACAGAAAGAGGAAAGAGAGGTGCAGAAACAGGGAAGAGGGGTACAGAAACAAGCAAGATAGGTGCAAAAGAGACAAGAAGGGTACAGAAAAAAGCAAGTGAAGTGCAGAAAGAAGCAAACAAACAACAGAAAGAAGCACTAAACATGCACAATGAGACAATAGTGGTGCAGAAAGATTCAACAGGTGTCTAAAAAGAAGAAAGAGAGGTACAGAAAGATTTATCAGAGTTGCAGAAACAAGCAAAAGAGGTGCAGAAAGAGAAAAAAGGGGCACAAAAAGAAGCAAGAGAGGGGCAGAAAAAGTGAACAAGGGTACAGAAAAAGGCAAGAGAACTATGGAAATGGAAAAAAGAGGCAAGGGGACTTTACATGATCTTATGTATTATATTTGTAAAGTATGAGCAAACTATGACATGGTTGCGGAGAGTTATCCGTAATAAATAACTTACTTTAAGATCGCAATGTGCAGTGTAATATATTGAAAAAGTTAAAATTGTATTGGTTACAGTTTCAGAAAAAATTCAGCAAAGTGTTTGCACCCACAGCAGTGTGGGTAGGGGCACTTGTATTAACGCTTAGTTTGATTATGATATATTTACAACAAGGGGTGGTGTGGGACAGAGTCTCTGAATTAAACAGAATACTCTCACCCAGTCAAGAGATCAGGGCTAGATCCAACACCGTTTTTTAGCTCACTGCACCATCCCAGTTTCAGAACCTGGCTGTATGCAAATTAGTCTGTTCCTGTCCCAGTGCATGATGGGAACAGGGCAAACCAAACTACAAAAGCCAATTCTTACACTGGGAAGGAAACAAGCTACCGGGGACCGGTTTCTGGCATTTCAGCCGTCTTCGGCCCGGCTTGCTTGAATCCTGATGGTGCAATGAGCAAGGGACTCACATCTGAGTATACCCTTCCACGCTTAGGGTGGACAAAAATATTTACAACAAGGGGTGGTGAGGGACAGAGTCTCTGAATTAAACAGAATACTCTCACCCAGTCAAGAGATCAGGGCTAGATCCAACACCGTTTTTTAGCTCACTGCACCATCCCAGTTTCAGAACCTGGCTGTATGCAAATTGGTCTGTTCCTGTCCCAGTGCATGATGGGAACAGGGCAAACCAAACTACAAAAGCCAATTCTTACACTGGGAAGGAAACAATCTACCGGGGACCGGTTTCTGGCATTTCAGCCGTCTTCAGCCCGGCTTGCTTGAATCCTGATGGTGCAATGAGCAAGGGACTCACATCTGAGTATACCCTTCCACGCTTAGGGTGGACAAAAATATTTACAACAAGGGGTGGTGAGGGACAGAGTCTCTGAATTAAACAGAATACTCTCACCCAGTCAAGAGATCAGGGCTAGATCCAACACCGTTTTTTAGCTCACTGCACCATCCCAGTTTCAGAACCTGGCTGTATGCAAATTAGTCTGTTCCTGTCCCAGTGCATGATGGGAACAGGGCAAACCAAACTACAAAAGCCAATTCTTACACTGGGAAGGAAACAAGCTACCGGGGACCGGTTTCTGGCATTTCAGCCGTCTTCGGCCCGGCTTGCTTGAATCCTGATGGTGCAATGAGCAAGGGACTCACATCTGAGTATACCCTTCCACGCTTAGGGTGGACAAAAATATTTACAACAAGGGGTGGTGAGGGACAGAGTCTCTGAATTAAACAGAATACTCTCACCCATGCCAGAAACCGGTCCCCGGTAGCTTGTCTCCTTTCTGGTGAAGAATTGGCTTGGTAGTTTAGTCTGCCCTGTTCCCATGATGCACTGGGCCAGGGACAGACTGATTTGCTTATAGCCAGGTTCTGAGCTGGGATGGTGCAGTGAGATAAATAACGGTGATGGACCAAGCCCTGATCTTTGGACTGGGTAAGAGTGGTCTGCTTAATTCAGACACTCTGTTCATCACCACCCCCTTTTCTGAATCGTTTTTGGCCACTATAGGTGTGGCAGGGTATACTCAGACATGAGTCCCTTTCTCACTGCACCATCAGGATTCAAGCAAGCCGGGCCGAAGACGGCTGAAATGCCAGAAACCGGTCCCCGGTAGCTTGTCTCCTTTCTGGTGAAGAATTGGCTTGGTAGTTTAGTCTGCCCTGTTCCCATGATGCACTGGGCCAGGGACAGACTGATTTGCTTATAGCCAGGTTCTGAGCTGGGATGGTGCAGTGAGATAAATAACGGTGATGGACCAAGCCCTGATCTTTGGACTGGGTAAGAGTGGTCTGCTTAATTCAGATACTCTGTTCATCACCACCCCCTTTTCTGAATCGTTTTTGGCCACTATAGGTGTGGCAGGGTATACTCAGACATGAGTCCCTTTCTCACTGCACCATCAGGTTTCAAGCAAGCCGGGCCGAAGACGGCTGAAATGCCAGAAACCGGTCCCCGGTAGCTTGTCTCCTTTCTGGTGAAGAATTGGCTTGGTAGTTTAGTCTGCCCTGTTCCCATGATGCACTGGGCCAGGGACAGACTGATTTGCTTATAGCCAGGTTCTGAGCTGGGATGGTGCAGTGAGATAAATAACGGTGATGGACCAAGCCCTGATCTTTGGACTGGGTAAGAGTGGTCTGCTTAATTCAGACACTCTGTTCATCACCACCCCCTTTTCTGAATCGTTTTTGGCCACTATAGGTGTGGCAGGGTATACTCAGACATGAGTCCCTTTCTCACTGCACCATCAGGATTCAAGCAAGCCGGGCCGAAGACGGCTGAAATGCCAGAAACCGGTCCCCGGTAGCTTGTCTCCTTTCTGGTGAAGAATTGGCTTGGTAGTTTAGTCTGCCCTGTTCCCATGATGCACTGGGCCAGGGACAGACTGATTTGCTTATAGCCAGGTTCTGAGCTGGGATGGTGCAGTGAGATAAATAACGGTGATGGACCAAGCCCTGATCTTTGGACTGGGTAAGAGTGGTCTGCTTAATTCAGACACTCTGTTCATCACCACCCCCTTTTCTGAATAGTTTGATTATGAGGCAGGCCACCTCATTTCCACCCAGCATTCAACTAAAAAAACAGCTTACAGCAGACAAATTTGTTTACGCATCAATAGGTGTGCACGAAGCTTCATGCAAATTCATCATATGTAAAAGAAACATACAAATACATATATATCAGTGTTTTATAGCTCTACCATCTCTATAGAAATAACATAACACATGTGAGAATTTATGTGCAAGCTGACACATACTTGACACATAACACTACAAAGTATCTCAACATTGACAGACTGCACTTTCCATTTTAAAGAGACACCTAAAATTATATGGTATACTAGAAGTATGCATTTCCATACACTAATAAAAAGTAACCTAATCACTAATCAGTCTATCAACAAGTCTTAACCCTCACTTTTCGTCTGCTGCTTCACTATATACCAACTACTCAGAGTGTTCGGCATAGACAAATACAAAGCAGTGACTTTTTCAATGTGTTTGTTAAAAGTCTCACCATATTCCAGAGAGCATACATGCATGTGTTTGTACTTTTTAAAAGTGGCATAATATATTAAGGAAACATACAAATAGCTGGGTAGTGGGTATTACCTGAGAGAATGGATGACTAAATGGTTAGCGCCTGACTGAATAGTTCAGTGCAATAGTACTGCCTGGGTATTTGCATGAGAGCAGCAGTACTAGATGGATAATTAGATCAGTGCAAAAGAAATACCTTAGCCAAAGCATGAGTGCAAGGCTAATGCATGGTTGATGAATAGAGTGTATGAGTAGTGCTTGAAACAATAAAAAAAGTGCATGGGTACTGCCTGAGTGATTCTATGACTACAGTGGTAGTAACTGGGTGATTGTATGACTGTATGAGAAATACATGAGAGAAAATATGAGTGTAAGGGTAATGCTTGGGCCATTCTATGAGTACATCAGTAGTACCAGAGTGAATAGACAAGATCATGGGTAGTGCCTGACTGAATCTTTGAATGCGATAGTAGTGCCTGGGTGATTACACGAATCTATGCTTAATGTCTGTCGGATTACATTCCATGCATGTGTCTGTGCCTCCAGTGACATCATATATAAAAGAAACACACGGATACATTTATACCAAAGCTTTATGCCTCTACCATCTGTTTAGACATAACACGTGAGATAATACATATGCATGCAGACACAAACTTCACTCATAAGACTAAAAACTCCCGTAAGCTTGACAGACTGCACTTCCATTTTACAGAGACACCTAAAATTATGCGGCATACTTGAAGTGTACATCTCCACAAACTAATATGAGCTAACCTAACCACTAATCTTTTACCAACATCACAAAAACCTTACCTTTGGGCTGAAGCTTCACTATTCAGCAACTACTCAGAGAGTAAATACAAAATACAAAGTAGCAACTTTTTCAATGTGTCTGTTAAAAGTCTCACCATATTGCAGAGAGCATGCATCCATGTTCCGGTACGTTTTAAAAGTGCCATCATATGTGACAGAAACATACAAATAAATCAGTAGTGGGTAGTGCCTAAGAGAATGGATAACTGGATGGGTAGTTCCTTGAGTTGAAAGTTAAGTGCAAAAGTTCTGCCTGGAGGACTGCATGAGAGCAGCAGTAATGAATGGGTGATTAGAACAGTGCAGCAAAATTACTTAAGACAAACCATGAGTGCAAGGCTAATGCATGCTTGAAAACAAGAGTATATCAGTATATTTTAAAAAGACAACTAAAATGATGCAGCATATTTTAAGTATACCTCTTAACAGACAAATACAAGCAAAGCTAATCAATAATACTTCTGGCACAATGTTTTACATCTCAGTTTTGGACTGTCAGTTCACTATTCACTAACTACTCTGAGTGTTGCACCTAAGCAAATACGAAGAACCAACCTTTACGATCCATCTGTTATAACTCTCACAATATTCCATAAAGCACACTTGCATGTGTCTGTACCTTTTAAAAGTGGCATCATATATCAAAGAAACATACAAATAGATGGTTAGTGGGTAGGGCCTGTGAGAATGCATAACTAGATGAGTAGTACCTCAATGAAAACTTCAGTACAAGAGTACTGCCTGGATAATTTCAGAAAGCCAACACTAATCCCTCTACCATGTTACTCTCTACAAACTATTTTAGCACTCTTTTCTTTACAGTAATACAAAGTACAATAGAGAGCTGTACATTTCATAACATATTTCATACATCACATTTGTCTTACAATTTCAACACTTGGATTTTTTTAAAGTAATACAATAAAGAAACAATAAAGCAGTGCTGAATATTATATAATTACACCTTACAAATTGGTTACTCACGTTTGAGGTAGTATTGCAGAATACCAAATATCACAAACTCTTAACAGATTTACTTTTCCACACAAGAAATGTAATGCACCTCTTTCAGAAAGGTGAGACCAGAAATGGCAAACTTTCCCTTTCTTTTTTCACTCAAATACATGTAAGTATCAAATCACATTGCTTCCATCATTATTTCAAATTGTAAAACTCATTTCTATTGGTTAGACATATTAACTCTTTCTAACTGTCTTCAAATGGTGCCCAAACTACTTCTGTAATTTTCTGAAGTCGCAACTCCACTGTGGTGGACCCACGAATACACACGGGATTTCAAAAACCTATTTTTAATAATACTAGTATAGACTTTCAGCAACACACTACTTCTCCACATACTACTCTCTTAGAAAACTAACTTTTCACTTATATTTAAGTATCCATTTCACATTTTAAGTCCACAGTTAAGTTTCAACCATTACCCCATTCTACTTAATGACAGTTTCCATAGTAACAGTTCATGTAACATTCAACTGTACTAGCAGGTCACAAGTTCACCGTAGTTCAAGTTCAGCACACAAGCTTCCTAATGCATACAGCAGGTGTGGTTGACATTTGCAAAATATTATCTTATTGTATCAACTGTACCTTAAAATATTTTCTAACAACGAATCACAAACATGATACCTCAGCAAAGTAACATGCATCTTATTTTTGAGTGCACAATCTTAATGAACAGCCAATCACTTACCAACTTTTTAAAAAACATGTTCTCCACCATTTTAGATACCTTTTATTCTATCAACTGACTACCTGAGCTACAGAAATCTTTTGTTTACTTCCAGACATCCCTTCAAGATGCTCACAGTGTGGATTGTAGGGCACAGCTATGTTTTCTGGTACAAAAGGTATGCTGAAGGCAGAGTTATTGCCAAAGACCTAGGTACGGAAAATGTCGACATTAAACTCATTGCACAGAGAGGGTTAAAGTGGCACCAATTGTTGCCTTTGGTTAAAGCCATTTTGCATCTCCAACCCCCTGACCTCATGATTGTGCACTCTGGTGGCTAATGACCTTGGCACATTGACTGTGGTAGGACTGGAAATGCTAATTAAGGACACCTTTACACAATTGATGTTGCTTTTGCCTCAAACTGTCTTTGTATACTCTAACATATGCGAAAGACAGAAATGGAAATGGTCAAACCAAGTCTGTCCACAGTTTGCGAACGCTATGAAGAATGTCAATAAAGCTGTTTCTGCATACCTCAGAGATCATAGAATGGGGTCCATCTACAACAATAATCTATGTTTTGATATGGACAACATCTACAGAAGTGATGGAGTGCATTACACAGATCAAGGAAACAGAGTCTTCCTCAACAACCTTAAGCTGTGCGTCCGCACTTACATGTAGTTGCAACAAAATAAGAATAAAAAAACAAGGGCTCTTTTTAGAGCCACTCTGTAACCCAACAGTGAATCCTATTTTTTTAAACATATATACTCTTTTTTTAAAATGTTGCTTGGAGTCACAAACCCATTGCGGTTACACAGGAGGGTCGCGCTGAGAGCCATGATGGAGTCGCGACACCAAGCATGCAAGAAAAAAATGCCCCCCATTCTTATAACTGAAATTCTGCCTCAGGGACCCAATCCCCAGAGGCCCAGCTATTTCATACTATAAAAAAAAAAAACTACCCCTCCCCCCCCCCCAGGGCTTTTACTGCCCCAGGGACCCCATACCCTGGGGCATTGCCTTATTTAAAAAAAATGCATTTTTCCCGGTAGACGGGCCACGTGGCCCCCCCTCCCCTGGGCCACTTTTGGCCCCGGGGATCACATCCCCTGGCTGGCCCTCATGTTGGGAACTACAAGGGGAGACCCAATGCCCCCGTGGTCCCTGCCACCGCCCCGCATACTGGGGAGCCGGCATTGCTTTTGCACAAGGGGAGCTGACCTGCAGCTTCCCTTGTGCACAAGCAATACTTTCTTTGCTTCTTGGAAGTGAGAGCAGGATTCTTGTTGTCAGTTCCAATAAGCAAAGCAGTGTTTGCAATGACAGGCAGGGATGCCCCGCCCTGTCATTGCAAACTACAATGTTCTAAGGGTGGACACACAGGGACATTGCCGGAGTCGGTCCTGGGGGGTGGCGGTCCCCATGGCCATAGAAGGCTCCAGGTGGGGGGTCACGCGGCCCCCCTCCCGTTCTGAAAATAGCCCCAGGGAGGTGGTGGTCCCCAGGGCCAGGGTCTGCAACGGACCTCTGCATTGCAATAATTAGAGCCCGGGGAGGTGGCGGTTCCTGGGGCTCGGGGGGGTGTGGGGGGCCCACGAGCCCCCCAATACTTAACCTAACAGTGACTCTTATTTTTTTTAATATACACACTCTTTTTTTTAAATTTTGCTTGGAGTCGCGAACCCATCCCGGTTAAACAGCTGCAATGGAGTTGCGACTACAAGCTCAGGAAAATAAAATGCCCCCCCATTCTCATAACTCAAATTTGGCCTCAGGGACCCCATCCCCAAAGGCCCAGCCATTTCATACTATAAAAAAAACTACCTCTCCACCCACCTAAGGGCTTTTACTGCCCCAGGGACCCCATCCCCCGGGGCATTGTCTCATTTAAAAAAGAAAAAACCTTTTCCTCCGTAGAGGGGCCATGTGGCTCCACCACCCTGGGCTGCATTTGGCCCCGGGAACCCCATCTCTGGGGCTCGGCCCTCATGTTGGCAACCACAGAGGGAGCCCCAATGCCCCACAGTCGATGCCATCTCCACACCTCGTGGGAGCCAGCTTTGCTTTTGCACAAGGGGAGCCGCTGACATATCGCTCCCCTTGTGCAAAACCAAAACAGCTTTGCTTCTTGGAAGCAAGAGCAAGTTTCCTGCTCTCGCTTCCAAGAAGCAAAGCAGTGTTTGCAATGACAGGGTGGGAGCCGTGCTCCCACCCGGTCATAACAAACTGCAATGTACCGGGGGTGGGAACCCAGGGACATTGCTGGAGCCGGCCCTGGGGGGTGGCAGTCCCCAGGGCCATAGAGGGCTCCAGGAAGGAGGCCACGCAGCCCCCTTCCCTTTCTGAAAATAGGTGGTGGTCCCAGGGGCCTGGGTCCGAAACGGACACTCACATTACAATAATTAGAGCCCCGAGGAGGTGGCGGTCCCCGGGGCTTGAGGGCGCCCACGAGGCCCCCTCCATAATTAAATAAAGCCCCAGGGATATGGCAGTCCCTGGGGCTGCAGGGGCCCCCTCGAGCCCCACTATAAAAATCATTGCCTCCAGGACCTGGCCCACCTGGGTGCTCATTAAAACAAAGCACTGCATACTGCACTTCATTTATTTTTTTGGAAGAATTTGCGCACCCAGCATGAATTCTGCAGAATTTAAAAAAAACCTTTTAGAGCCCTGGGGGTCCCTTTGGAACCCCCTGACCAGGCCTAGGAAGTCAGGGTGTTTCTACCGTGCCCCCTTTTCTTTTTTTTAATCACATAATACCCTTTTTTCTTCTTACTCGATTTTACCGAGTCACAAAATGGCTGCCAACACTTCTTGGTTTGGAGTGTTGACAGCCAATCAAAATGAAGTTCGTGCTCGGATGGGTTCGCAAATCCACTACGGTAACTCAGGAACTACTGAACTCTGTGCACTCTGGAACAACAGCTACCTCTCTCCAAATTTGGTTTAATTCTGTTTGGGCTGTGCTCACGACAAAAGTTCCTATGGAAATTAACATGGAGAAAACGCGTCTTGTGACCCCCCTTTTTTTCGGCCCTGCTTGACGAATCACCCCAAAATTAAGAAGACAGGAGCTGACCTGTGCGGGCCATTCATTTTGAAAATGTTATGACGATTCGTCAAACGGCGCCAAAGATATTGGCAAATCAAAAAACGCTTTTCCTATGGAAACTAGGTCCTACCTATAACTACCTATTGGCGACCGCCAGTAGGTAATGTCGTTTATATATTGCAGAAATGTATTGAACTAGTATGTTGAAGTCCGCTGCTGCATACCTCAAAGCATTGGTCCAGATATCAAACACAGCACTCTCTGTTCAATACCTGGATCTTAATTCTTGCTGAAGAGCTGTGAGTTAGAGGGTGGCCAAGATGACATCCGGAGCAGTGGCATCAATGTGAGCTCCATTCTTTACCTCACCACCCAACATCGTGCTGAGGATCTTGAGCCATGCTGGAGCCCCCCTTGAAAGTGGCGGATATCCTGTCCTCAGTTGGGGGCACGGCTTGTTGTAGCAACATTGCAGCCATGTGCATGGGGCTGAGCAGGGGTCTCATGTAGCAGACAACTACAAAGGGGCCGCAAGGGGCATGCCTGGGGAACCATTCCAAAGTTGCTTTGTGCCCAGCTGACTTGGACAGTGGCACAGTGCTCAGCTCTTGACCCTGGAGAGTGACAGCATTGCTGCACCACCGGGACACTACAGTGGGGTGAGGGCCCATCGAGTCATGGTGGATACACATGAAGTTTCCAAAAGGTACCACGGTCCAGGTGTAGTAGAAACATGAACGGCATACGCCCTGTGGTCACTGATATCAGAGACTGCCACCTTGGCACCTCTTCACCTGCCTGAAGGAGTGATGTGGATATCGCCCCATCACTGCAGATGCATGCATGCTGCCATGGACCACACGCTGAACATGCAATGAGGAATGGCATGATGCACTCATCAAGCCTCACCTTTGGGGGTAAATATCTCCGGAGGGTCCAAAATAATTCAAGCAAAATAGTGAGGGGCCCTGAATCATTCTGAACTGCATTGGCTCTGTTTCTCACATGGGTTCACCTCCACCTGCACCTACCGAGATGCTATTTTCCCCCTAGGCTGCAGTTTCAATTATCTGGAGGAGCATAGGAACGCCATGTACAGCGCAGCAGCCTATGGAGTTACAGTGGGAAATAGTACAAGTAACCTTCCAATAGCATTGCACAGAAGCCTGGGTCAGCTATGAATGCGGCCTGTCTGCCCCAAGGACACACAACTCCCGGGGAAGAGGTGTGACATTCCCAATTCACAAGTGGTCGATACTTTGCGCATTCCCAATGGTGTGCCCCAAAATGAGAATATGGTGACGGTAATGTCCGAGCAGGGGGCTAGGGAGGCACTGAGGGTTTCTCAAAGCCTCACCCTCCCAGGACTGGAACAGAAACACACAGAGCACTCCACAAAATTTGATGAAATCCTGAAAGTCATACTAGATATCTGATCAACCCTACAGGCAAATTGGACTCATTGGCAAAAGATGTGTGCCTCCTGCGCAAAGACAATAAGAAGCTAAAGGATCACATGGACTCGACTGAATCCATAACAGCTGCTTTGAGACCCTTTCACACATCAAACCACTCATGGTAAGGTTTTTTACTTCAGGAAAAAAGTTGATGATGCAGAGGGTTGCTCGTGTCGCAATAATATACAAATTGTGGGCCCTAATATGGAACTCTACCTGAATGAGTGCCTGGCTTAGACTGTATTAGGGAGTGGAAACTCAAACGTTTTCTCATTAGAAAGGACCAACAGGGTTCCTAACAACCCTCCCCCTTCGGATGCCACCACTAGACTAGTGGTAGCTCACCTATTCAACAAATGAGAAAGAGATCACATGCACCAGGTAGCCTGCATGAAAGATGCGTGGCTCATTGAAAACTGCAACTTTAACTTTTACCCCGATTAAACCCCCGGAAGTAAAAAAATGTTGGGCATCCCTTCTGGAAGTCAAGAGACATTTAAAGAGGCTCGCAATTAAATATGCCCTCCAATTCCAGGTCAAATTTAAGATTATACATAAGGGCAACACCATCTTCCGTGCAACCCCGGAAGAGGCCTAGCTAGAGAGTAGTGGACCTGTGTCCCCATCAGGATTCCGGGACAACATGGATGGTTGGTCATCCATACAAGGGGTGTTGTTCCAATAGAAAAAGGAAATTGGGTGCCAGGGAAAGAGTCTAGGTGATTACGGAAGTAGGACACCACAGAGAGTCAACCCCCCCTCCCTTTCCTGACCGGCCGAGGAGGAGGATCACCTTCGCACCATTGTATTTTTACAGCACTAGGCAACTGAACCCGCTCCCCTTTATCCCCCTGAGTCACTGGGGTTTACAGTTGAGGACATTGCAAAACATGTGGCCTGGCGCCTATTGATACTTCAGCCTGGGTCGAGGAGTAGGGATGTTGGCTTAGTATTGTATTTGTTTCCTTCCATTTTCTTTCAACAATTAGTATATTGATGGCAACTACTCACTGTTTACGCTCACAGGAATGCTCACTCTGGATGTGGCAATGGAGAGGCATAATACTCTGCACATCATACTTAAGGTACCCCAGGACAGCCCTGATATGGATGCCCTTGCTGAGTCCATTTTGATACAGCACTCCACAGGGAATTACAGAGGCTGGAACTAGATATGCTTGCCTTAAAACTGCAAGTACTGGCTGGATCAAACCACAGTGGCTCAATTGGGACGGGCAAAACTTGCACAGAGAACTACCATAACACAACTGGGCTCCTTGGACTACAGGGAATATACAGCCTGCTAAAAAACAGAAGGACGAAAAGGTGGGGAGACTCCTTGCTTGGTTGCTCCAATTGGAGTCCCCTAGGAACCCAATATCGGATGCCACGGGGGATATTGTCAATACCCAGGAGGCTATCAACCACACATTTTGAGCAAACTACGCAACACAATCTGCCAAATCAGGGGAACATACTCACCTTGCATGGAATCCTGCAGATTCTTTGGCTTACGAAACTGCAGGTTGCCCAATGTGGAGGCTTGGAAGCTCCACTATACCCAGAGGAAATAGTGCAAGTGATCCAGCAAATGGTGTAGGGGCAAGATCCCTGGCACGGATGGTTGAACTGTGGAAATTAATGCCACGTATGCTCAACAACTAACCCTAGGCATTCACAGGTCTTTGAAGCTGCCCGGGTCAAGGAGATACTCCCCCAGTCAGTGAGGGAGGCAGTGCAAGTGGTCTTTCCTAAATCTGACAGGGAACACTTCTAGTAGGTTCATATCACCCAATCATTATTAAATACCAACTACAAGATACTGGGAAAGATACTAGCAAACCGTTTGGGTCCAATATCGTATACGCTGATCAACCCCTATCAGGGAGCAACATTTTCTTGAATTTGCGCTGTCTGTTCATGTTCATGGACTAGGCACACACCTCCAGAACTCATCCCTGGATAGCTTCACTGGATACAAAGAAGGCCTTCAATACTATAGGGTGGGCCTCCCTCAAGGAGGAGGTGTTTTGTTAAAATGGGGATAGGGCCCAAGTTCATGGCATGGATAAAACTACTATACATGGGCCTGACAGCCAGGGTGAAAACAGGTAGAACGGTTTCTGACCCTATTCATATAGAATGGGGCACAAGGCAGGGTTGCCCTTTGTCACCAGCTATATTTGTCCTCGGCATGGAACCCCTGGTTTGCCACTATGGGCTTTTGGACCGGACTAGGGGATCCTAATGGATAAACAGTGACACATAATCTCTCTACACGTGACTGACACATTAAATTATGCTACAGAAGAGGGGCAAAACTTACAACCTAGTCAACTTACTTGTGACATTTGGCAAGGCCTCGGGTCTCAACATGAAATGTGAAAACTCATGTTTATACTCCCTAACAGAGTTGACTGATACTCAAAGAATAATGCTCCCTACCGCTCCCCTCCCATGCTGCTTTGATACTATCAAATATTTAGGGGTCAGAGTGTACCACAACGAGAGAAACCTTATATGTTTTGCAACTTGGGTAGAGGTCTGTTAGCGATATGAACAACCCTTTTATTCTGGATAGTTTTACCACTCTCGCCTATCTGATTAATAGGGATTGCTAAGATGCTTGTGCTTCCACGTAAGTTGTATTTTTTCTCAGGCTTCTTCACTGATCTCTGCTCTTTTTTAATGTCACTAATATGGGCCTTCAGTATGCACAGAAACTGTGAATTCCAAGTTTTATGCCTCACTCTCTGAGGGGGGCCTAGGGGCCTCGAACTATGAATAATAGTACACTGCTGCAAACTTTCAGTGGCCAACGCACTGGCTGGGAGGTGAATGGACTTTGGAATTAGGGAGATGAATTGAGGGATCCCAACCGACCGGGTGCAATGGAATGCTTACTCGGTTCCAACACAGTGGTACCTGGGGGGTGGGAGAATATCCTTATAAGAACAGCAAAAACTTGCTGGAAAATCTACACAATTTTATGTGCCAGACTGACCCTGTACAAAGCTGAACTCCTGCCTGGGAAATACCTAATTATCCTATGCTCAACACATGACATGCCACCCCTAGAAGGAAGCGAACCTCCATAAATTGAATGATTAAATCACAGATGGGACACTCTAGCCTTTTGATGACCTGGTGGGAGTCAGTCACTTACCACTGTGGAAATCCCCCTTTACTCAGCTCTCACTAGTCTACTAGACCAGACTTGGCATAGAACCCATGCCGCCGTCCGGGCCTCCCCTTTAGTACAGGTATTCTTTACAAATGGTTGTACCCGACGAGCGGTGACCAGGTTATACAGTGACATAGCAAGATAGGCAACAACCACTCACATCATTGAGGACGCACTGGTAAACTACACTAAGCCAGAACTTCACAGACACACAAGGGGCCTAGTGCTTGAGTGTGGTCAAGCAAATGGCTATGAACTCAAAACTTAAATACACATAATTTAACATCCGCACCATACCTGGGTGACACATGTCTTAGTAACTCGCATGTTCCTGAGGGCCACTGACATCTGTCTACATTGCTCTACAGCAGCAGCCAACTTTTTCCATATAGCGTGGAACTGTCCAATCATTAATGCTACCTGGGATGAGACACTGAAAAACAAGACATAACGGTCAAACACTCAACCAAGGTGGCTGCACACTGTTTATTAGGGCTGACAAACTAAACCAAAAACACACGAGATTGAACAATTTCAGCAACTTAGACCTTGTGCTTGTAAAGCGCCACTTATCCCTGTACTGAAAATCATCCACTTCTCCCCCAAAAACAACGCTCTGGCTAAGAGATTTGAAAACTGGCATATTCACCAGTTTTCAAGTCATAAGTCCAAGTTAGGACAAATTACATAAATGTTGTCCAAAAACTAGGGATTACCTCTGCCTGTTGACTAGGAGGGCTCTTTGGCTGCAGTCATAAGCCAAATCTGATGTATGCCTACCCTGAGCACCACCCATCCCAACCTGCAAACTGGTGCCACCCCACATCCTCATCACAGAGAACAACTCCACCCACACATTGCGTATACACTGATTTCACTCCGCCATAATCCCAATGATTCAATCCAGATGCTCTCCACCGCCTACAGGTGACCACAGTAGTATCTAAGTCATCATAGGTTTACTTTTTCTTTAAAGAGCTGGACTTTGTTCACAAGTCTTTACTCAATTCCTGACTCCTCAGGCGTTAAATCAAGGATTTATGTAATTGTCTGACCTGACTGTTACACTGCCTGACCTTACTGTTTTAAATGATATTGCACTTTTTATATGTTTTTTTTCTATGTCACCAGGTACCCTGTTGTCATGTTGAAACTCAATAAAGACATATTTTTAAAAGTGTATGAGTCAGCTGACAGATTCCAGGTCGTTCTGCACTTCAAAGGCAACTATTCTTTCCAAAACTTTGGCTAAAACTGTCAGACTAGTAATTTAATTTTCATTAACCAAGATAGATGGATCTTAGTTGCAATTCTTCAATAAAGGAACTATACATCAATTTTAATTGGTCTGGGAAGGATCCTTTTCCAACGAGACCGATTTAAAGTAATAGTGGTGGTGAACTCTCTAATTAGCCATGCTGAGTCTGAATCAAATGGGAGCAATGATGGATTTTAATGATGTCTAAATCACTGTAACTTCCTTTGTAGATGTTTCTTGCAGTGAGAAAAAGAATTGGAAAAAAGATGCATTGCTGGAGGTGGGGGGAGTGTTTATCAGTTATGGGCAACCCTTTTATACTTTTCTTTTTATCTTGACTAAGGAAAAAATGTTATAATCTTTACATAGGTGAAGGGAGGACTGTCCACAGGGAAGATTTGGTTTGTTTTGATTTGATTTAGGTTTTGTAGAGCACTGCATCTGCCAGTGGGCAACTTGACACTGCCATCTGCTTGAAGGTAAGAGAGCTGCCTAAAGCCTGACCTACAAGGGAAGAGTAAAGAGCCAGGGTTTGAGAAGTTTTCTGACAATAAGAAAGTTGGGCTTTTTTCTATGATATCATGGCATTTGATTTCAGAGATGGGAAGTAGCATGGCAGAAACTTCTGTCACTTTCCAAACTGACTTTTTAAAACAATTTTCTAGGGGTGTACCAGGAGATTTTGTTCTTAAGAAAATCAGGGCCAGAGTGATTAAGTGTTATGTTGGCTATGCAGAGAGCTTTGAAAACTACTCCCTTTTTTTATGGTGAGCCAATGCAGTTCTTCCATGGGCTTAAAGACGGGTTCAGATTTCTTAATATTTTTAAGAAGTCTTATTATGGCATTTTGTAGTCTATGAAGATTTTTTAAGATGCCCTGCTGAGCATCAACATAAAGGCGTTACTATAGTCCAACTTTGAAAATGCAAGAGAAGTGACCAATTTTTTCTGCAGGTAAAAAAAGAAGACTTTTCCTTAAGGTATTTAAAACAAGTAAACATGAGGAAGTGAGCTGTCTGGTTTGATCTCTAGAGCAGTGAAAGGCAGAGATAGCCTCATTAACAAATTTAAAGACCACGTGACTTTCAGCAGCTCTGATTGTTTCAGGAGAGCGAACTTTATGTCCTCTTTTATATATTACCTACTGGCGGTCACCAGTAGGTAGTTATAATAAGGACCTATTTTCCATAGGAAATCTGCAACATTCTATTTGGAAGAACTTTGGCGCCGGTTGACGAATCTTCGCGAAATTCTACAAACTTACGGTCAGCTCCGGTCCACTCCTTCCCTGAAAGTTTCAGGGTGATTCCTGAAGCGGGGCTGAGAAAAAAGGGGGTCCTAAAACGGGTTTTCCCAATGCAATTTCCCATAGGACCTTTAGCCACAGCTACAGCCCAAACTGCTGAACAGAATTACCCCAAATTTGGCAAAGATGTGGTCCTCGGTTCAGACTTGTGCCTTCTGCTTAAATGGTGTCAATCTGTTCTGTAGTTCCTGAGAAAATTACAGTTAAAAGTATTTATATATCTATGGGCGCGGACGATCCGCGGACCCTGAGCGCATCATAAGCGCACCCTTCCAATCACGCACTGAATGCTAATTGACCGTCAAGTGGTTGTCAACATTCAAAACCAGGAACTGTTGGCAGCCATTTTGTGCCTTGGTAGAAGCGAGGCTGAAGAAGTCAGTGGAATATGTGTGCAAAAAGTATAAAGGGGGCAGGGTAGAAATACTTTTACCCTCTAGACCTGCTTAGGGGGTCCCAGGGCCCACAACATTTTATTTAGTTTTTAAAAAGGACCCGGCAGGTGCGTGTAGGGTGCGCCGACTCTGGCGTTAAAAAAATGAAATAAAATAAAATAAAACTGAGCTTTTTTTACAATTAGCTCCACAGGGGTCTAATACTGAGGGAAAAATTATTCAATGTTATTGGGGGCCAAGAGGGGCCCCCTAGCCCCGTGGATCATCACCCTGGGGCTAAAAAAAAAGGTGGGGGGGAGGGGTCCAAGGTCCCCAAAGCTGCGGGGACCACCACCCCCGGGGCTTTATGTATTGTGGAAGGGGGACTGTCACCCACCGGGGCTACCCAAAAAAATGGCGGGGCTGCAAGGTCTCCAAAGCCCCGGGGACCATCACTTTCCGGGGCTTTATGTATTGTGGGAGGGCCGGTTCCTGCAGTGTCCCGGGATGTACATCCCGCCCTCCCATAGCAAGGAAATCTGTTCTCTCTTTGAAAATCTAAATCAGATTGCTTTTTCACATGGGGAGCTGCATGTTAGTAGCTTCCCATGTGGAAAATCAATGCCGGCTCCCAAACGCGTAGAAGTTGTGCACCAAAGGTGCTGGAGTGGTGCAACCTACAGATTATGAGTCATGAGTCATACTTCCTGTTTAGACAAATTCAGTGCATTGTGGGTGTTGTAGTGTTTCAAATTCTTATATGTAATATATAGTGAAAAAGTGTTCATTGTCTCTGTTACCATTCATATTAAGTTAATATTCTCAGTTTAGAAGACTCTTTTGCATTGATGTCCTTCTTCACCTTCTGTGTTGGTTACTCTTTTCATATTAGCTCTCTGGTGAGCAATCATTATGTTGTTATTTCACTTTGTGATTTCAGTATCACTGTTTCATCTCGTTTCCACAGCTTCACATTTCATACTCTCTGGTGAGTTTGTTCTTTTTCATCTCAGTTTACAAATGCACATAAAGTTCCTCGTCTTGGTTAAGACCCCTCGGATTCAGAGTTCAAAACAATAGTATGTGTTTGAATTCTTTCGGACATAATATGCGCTCTCTATTGCCTCCTCTTTCCAATGGTGGTACCTGTTCAATTGCCCAGTACTTGAGACTCTCCCACTGACTCCCATGTACTTTCTCCATGTGTTTGGCAATTGCGTTGGAGCGATCTTTGTTTTTAGTGGCACGAATGTGCTCCAAAATCCTCTTTTTAGCCTCAAAGATAGTGCTACCTTTATATCGTAGCTGGCATGGGCGCTCTACCATGAAAACAACGTAATTCCTTTTGCATGTCAGATGTTGCTTTATTTGCCACTTCGTGCCCCTCTGGATATCCAATTCCTTTTTGGGTACACAATTGTGCACGCTTTGCAATGTTTACATGGCCAGAAGCCCAGAAACCCTCTCTCTGTCACCATGTAGTGGTAGGTGTATCTTTGAAATGGCTGTGTGTGATTTTGTCAGCAATAATTTTGGCTCTTCGGTACGGCACACTTGGATGATCTCCCATGATGTTAGCTAGGGTTGGGTCGAGTCTTAACATGCCCCAATGTTTTTTGATGATCCTATAAAGATCTTTGTTTTCCGCACTATTTGTTGTGATTAGTCTGATCGTTTGGAGTGCTGGAGACCTATTTCCCTTGATTTTATTTAGGATATAAACTCTTTGTTGTTTCTGAACTCTTTGTAGACTTGTTTCCACAACTTTTCTGGGGTATTTGCGTTTCATGAATCTCTTGCAGGTTTGGTTGTTGTGCTTTTTGAATTCAGCCTCTGATGAGCAATTCCTCCTTAGTCTTAGGAATTCCCTGTAGTGTATACTCCATTTAAATTTTTCCTGGTGGAAACTGTCTCCGTATAGGATTGCATTGGTTGAGGTCTTTTTCCAGTGCAATGTTGTTTGGAGAGTATTGTTTTCCACATAGATGGTGGTGTCAAGGAAAGTTACTTTCTTTGTGCTAATTTCATAGGTGAATTGCAATTTTTTGATGTTATTGTTCAGTTTTTCAAAATATTTGCTTAATTCTTTCTCAGTGCCATCCCAGATGATGAGGAGGTCGTCGATGAAATGAAGCCATAAGATGGTTTTGCTGGGAAATTCATAATTTTCAGCAGTCCAGGCGATTTGTTGTTCAAACCAGCCGATTGTTAAGTTGGCATAGTTTGGGGACACTCTTCTTGCTAGACCCTAGCCCACACCTGTTGGTTCTGCTGTTGTTGGGGTCATTGCAGCGTTGCCGCAGGATCGGCCGAGCTACCTCGAACTGCCGCCATCCTCGCTGCTCAGGGAATTTGGACCTTCACTTCCCAGGGTGCACAGGGGCCGCGCAACGGAAAGACGACATAGCCAAGCACCCGGAGGCGCTCAAAACAATGCGGCGCCTCCCACGGCGCGGGACACTCTTCTTGCTAGACCCTAGCCCACACCTGTTGGTTCTGCTGTTGTTGGTGTCATTGCAGCGTTGCCGCAGGATCAGCCGCGCTACCTCGAACCGCCCCCATCCTCGCTGCTCGGGGAATTTGGAACTTCACTTCCCAAGGTGCACAGGGGCCGCGCACCGGAAAGATGACTTAGCCAAGCGCCCGGAGGCGCTCAAAACAACGCGGCGCCATGCGCGGCACCTCCCGCGGTGCGGGACGCACGCAGGCGTGTCTGGGCGATGCCCGGGCCAAGCCCGGGCCAAGGGCGGGCCCATCCGTTCCCGACAGAGCCCTGAAGAGGCCAGGCAGGACCACATTATAAACATCTGCTGCCGTGAACTGTAAGATTGTACCAATCCCTGGGGACTACCACTATTTGCTTGTTGTATTGTGTAAGGAGCCTGGTTGAATCCTTTTGGGGGTTCCTGTAACCTGTGTCAAGCAGTCATGAGTAAAAGAAAGGTTGAGGACAGGGTGGTGGGTATACTTGATGCCTTTCTAAATAGAGCGGAAACAGTTTCAATTCATGAGATCCAGGCAACTGAACGCAGGTTATCCCTGGAGCCAGTCTTATCCAGGGGTGGCTCCTTGCCTTGTTCCCAGCTCCCCCCTCTCAATCGAGTATTGAAGTGGATCTCTCTGGTGAGGCTACCCAACATAGCTCGCTATGTGAGGTCTCAATGCCCTCCATTCATGGAAGTACGCTACCCCAATGTAGTATCCAGAGTCCGGCCATGGTTAAGACAAGGGGGAGGAAAGCTTTAGGGGGAGTAGGGGCTGAACCACCAATAAAGAAAAGGAAAGGTCGTTACCTAGCTAAACAATCTGTACCATTGGCCACCAATGATATTAGTGGGGTTTATGTTTTTGGGAGTACAAGGGTTAATGCTCCCGTAGTGAGTCCTACTGTTGGCGCTAATGTCCAATTTAATCAAGATAATCTGTGTAGTATATTAAAGGATCAGTTAGCTGCCCTCATTGCCCCAATTCCTAAAAGACTTGACTCAGTAAACGAGAGGCTCAACAAAATTGAACAATGTCTCTCCAGTAGTAAGCAAAGGATTCCAAGCCAATCTATTCCTCGGACTACTGGGGGGGCGCCAAGTTAACCCCCAGGGATAGTACCCACCGTGCAAGCTGGTGATACTTTAAACGCCCAAGTACGCCCTGAGCGGGTTCCCCAGGTGTCAAATGCTTTGGATTTCGCTCGGCTGAATCCAAATACTGACACCATGGCCCCACCAGTGCAGCGGAATGAGGCAGTAGGTAACAAGAGGAGGGATGATGATGGGCTGGAAGGGGATTTCCATATACTTCCCAGCCTCCATCTCCCCCCTGAAGCCACTCCTTATACTGGTCAACCCTTAAAAATAAAGCTCTTTACTTTTTGAAGAAAAAGTCTGGGATTAGTAATGCATTATTTGATGAATTTAAAATGGTGCAGCGCATTAATTGGGTTGCCATTCTCACAAATCCTAGGCGGGTGACTGTGTGGTATTGAGTTTCAGGTCTCCTTCCCTTGTACAACATATCCTTGAGATGGTTGCCCTCTACCCCCCCGCAGCTGAAGACATCAGAATCCTACCTCTAGGGTTTTTTATAACCCTCGTAGGATCCCAAGATATAAGGAAACCTGGGTTCCCCATAGGGATTACAACTTGGTTGCCTATATGACCCCGATCAGCAATCGTTTTGAGTTACTATCCAGATTAGAAGACATTGATTGACTGCGTGGACGCGTCACCACAATGCGGGTTAAAGGTCTTGGGGTCAAGATGATGGATGGAAGGAATACAGTTGGCACCCACAAAGAGTTGTGTGTGGGGAATGATTCCTCTTGGGCAAGCCTTACAGGCAGAGCAGGTAATTTTTGTCAGGTCCCTGCTCCGTTGGAGCCCTTTATTGTCCCTGAACTGGACCATCAGTGAGCCCCTGTTCACCGAGCCCTTTCGCAACTCTGTCCTCGAGGAACATTGCGGGGTTGGAATCCAAATTAGTCTCACTAGATTGGTCAAGCTTCATAGAGACCACGGATGTATGGGCCTTCTAAGAGACTTGGTCGGTGGAAGGAACATATCATATGGGTTATTTACATTTTTTTAAACCGGCAGTCAAGGGACCGAGGGGCAGACCAGTTGGTGGCCTGTCCCTTGGGGTACGGCAATGTGAAGGGATTAAGGTGGAGGAGGTTTCCATTAATAGCCCCGATATACTGGCCATTCGGGTTCGATAACTAAACTACCTCGACGTAACCATATACAATGTTTATTCGAGGGGCCTTCCGGGTGGTAGAAGTTCTAAAGTCGTTTTATCCTGGAAAGTCATCTGAACCAGGAAGTTAACCTAAGAAAACGGATAATTGCTGGTGATTTTAACACGTGTTTTGAGCCTCTAGACCTGGATGATGGCAAGCTCACCCAAGATGTGGATGTTTTATGGGGTGTTCCCTATTTGGACCTTCATCCTATAAGGAAATGGTCTGAGGCTGCACTCCAATTGAAGGGTTTGTGCTTGGCCATGGATCTGAGGGCGGTCAACGGCAGGACTCAGTCAGATAGGCAGGGAGCGAAGATGTTTAATAACGGTAAATCTGGCTCCCGTATTGACTATATCTTAGTTAATGTGGAGATGTGGCCTAATATTTTAGACATGGCGGTTGAGAATAGGCCAGAAAGTGACTACAACCCCCTGATCCTGACATTCTATGATAGTAGTTTTAGTAGTTCCACTATGGGGGAATGTGTAATGGACCAGGAGTTGGCAGCTATTTCTAATGACCAAAGAAGGGTATGGTGGCCTAGGATAGTTACTGATGAGAGGACCCGTGCTGATATTAGGGTCATGGTCTCAAGCTCTCTGTCAAAACTCAACGGTTGCGAGTCACAAGAGGTGCTCAACGTTAACTTATTGAGCATCCACAGTGATCTCTTTGTGGGTCTTAAAAAGTACTTTATCAAACATATTCCCTGTAAAAAGGATAAATTGCCGAGATCTAGTACGTGGTATAATAATAGCTGCAGGCAGGCCTAAAAAGCCTTGGTGGAAGCTATTAAATCTAGATCGCAGGACCACATTAAGCAATGCAGGGTCACCTATAAAGCAGTGCTGAAACTAGCCTAAAAATCGTGGGATGATGACCATTGGAAGGAGCTGTTACAGGCCTGCAATGGTCGTAATATGACCCATTTTTGACATTTATTAAAGTGGAGGAACTTACCACAATTACTGACTCTGATTAATCATGTTGAGCCACAGCACTGGGTAACCTATTTTGGAAATCAATTTAAGATTCCTGATAGCAATACTGAGGTTGTCCCGCCACTTAGTCATGTTGAATCATTGGTGTTTTCACATAAAGAGGTGGCGTCTGTGCTTAAAGTGATTCCGAGTGGCAGAGCTCCGGGGCCAGACTGCATTCCGGCAGATTTATTCAAGCACGACCAGGACTTATGGATTCCATATATAACTGTACAAGCACATTTACTAGCTAGTGGTGCACCAGTTCCCGAATCCTGGTCCGGAGCAGAGATTTTACCGATGTACAAGAAAGGGGATCGCTTTGCTCCGGCTAATTATAGACCAATCAGTCTAATCGATGCTGTGCAGAAAATAATAGCAAGATTAGTATTAGGTAGAATGCAGGTCTGGATGACTGAAGCGGACATTCTAACCCCCCTACAGGCGGGCTTCCGGTCACATATAGGGACCTTGGATCAGGCCTTTAGATTTGTGTTAGTGTACTGGAAGGAGGTGTTTTTAGGTGGGGGCATGCTTTTTGCTGCCTTTGTGGATCTTAGATCTGCTTTCGATCTAGTGCCAAGGGCAAAGTTGTGGAACGTACTCTTGGAGCAGGGGATGCCTAAGGAACTGGTTGCTATCCTGGTTAAACTTCACGAACATACCTACGCACAGGTTCGCTGGGGTAAACTGGGGGAGGTCATAGAGAGGTCTGAAGTGTGTAAAGGCGTCATACAAGGGTGTGTGCTGGCTCCCACCCTGTTCTCTTTATTTATTAATGGAGAGGTCCAGTACTTTGTAAATTTTCCGACAGACGCGCCAATACTAGCCGGCATGAAAGTCCCCCTCCTCATGTTCGCCGACGACACGTTACTTATCTCCAAAACGAGACAGGGCGTACAACTGGCACTGTCTTGTTTTGAGGTGTTTTGCCATGAACATGAGTTGGAGGTCAATGTGGGGAAAACAAAGTTCATGGTGCTCCATGAGTCGAAGTCTGTTAGAGCACTTGTTTACATGGGTGGCGACCCTCTGGAGCAGACTGATGTTTTTACCTTCTTGGGGGTCACATACAGTGACAAATTGAGCTGGAACCCCCAAATTGACATGCTATCATTAAAGCATACCCAGATAGCTGGTGCATTGATTAAAGAGCATAGGTTGTAAGCATGGGCGAATTTTGCGAATCTCGCGTTCGCGAATTTTGCGGATTTGCGAACTCGCAATCCGCAAAATCCGCGAATTCTCGCGAATTTGCGGATTTTTTTTTTGTGTGTTTGCGCGGGTTTCTGCCAGTTCGCGAGGGTTTTGTACAATTTTGCAAATTGCGAACTTACCTGTCGGGTCGCAAGTTTCGCGAACTTGTTGTTTCTACGTGTCCAGCCTGTTTGGGACAGTCTTCTTCATCACTGCCACTCTCTGTCACCACTGCCACTCTCTGACTACTCATGCCACCCTCTGGCCCACCCATGCCACCCTCTGTTTCATCACAGCACCCTCTGGTTGTCCAGTCAGTGTACATTATTGTGGCAACGCAAGCACACCTTCCCTGCCTCAAGTGACCTGAATTAATTTGGGGCTGATTAATGTGTCACAGAATATTTTTTTAGCTGGCACCTGCTTCCTTAGTGCTTCCCGATTAGTGATCTTTTGCACTTGCTAAGTGCTTTCATTGTTGCAAAATTAGTTACAACACCTGCCCTGCCCCAACTGACAATAATGAATTAGGGGCTGATTAATGGATTTGAACTTCCAGCCTGGCTCCTGCTTGTCTCCCTTAGCTGTAATTCAGGACCTTTGTGGCATATGTGTAACTATTCTGAGGTTCAGAGCAGGGTCACATAATAGTTGCAACTGGCAACTGAACTCTGGAGGGGCCCCTCAGGAAGCACTACAGGAAATGGCTACTAATGATGAGCCTGAACTTTTGAACCTGGTAAGTAGTTTCAGTTTTGCTAAGATCGTATTTCTGCAATTTTGCACTTATTCGCGGGGCGCGAAGTTGTACTGGGAAGCCGCGAACTCACGCGAACAGTGCGAGCAGTGCGAGCAAAATCCGCTGCTCGCGGATTTGCGGATTTTGCGGGAGATTCGCGAATCTCGCGGATTGCGAATTTACCGAAAATCCGCAAAATCCGCGAGCGAAACGGATTTTCCGCCCATGCTTAATAGGTTGTTTCTAACTAAGCCCATTGCCCACACTGTTAAAATGTATACATCGAAAATTATGCCCGCGATTATGTATGCTGCAGAAATCTGGGGCTTTAGCAATCTGTCCCCACTTATTGTCGCCCAGAACAGATTTTTGAGATCGACAGTAGGCTCACCCCAATCTTCACCCTGTGTTCCTTTGTTGTTAGATCTTGGCTGCCAGGCTCTTGAAGATGTAGCACGCTTCAGACCTTTGGCATTTTGGAGACGTCTCTGGACCACTCCAGAGCTCTCCTTGTATGCCAAAGCCTTGGCGGAAGTAAGGGGGCTGGGCTGCTCGCAAAAAATTCCTTGGCTGTCTGAAATCAAGCTACTGCTGTCAGATATGGAGATGGGGGAACTCTGGGCTCATACGGACACAGCTGAGTTTCCATCAAAAAAAGTTTACTGTGCTGTGTATTGGGAGATGATTAAAGTTAAGAGATTCTCCTCCCATGTCAGTAGGTCTATGACAACAGTATCCCTCGATATTAAGGATGAACCTCTCCTGCAAGATTACTGGGATATCATAACGAAGTTACCTAATTGCAAACTGTATCACCAGTTCAGAGTAGGTACTTTACTTCTACAATGGTTATCTAGTAGATGGAATGCTGCTGGTAGCGATAAATGTTTATTTTGCCCAGATCTCACTGAAACCATCGACCATTTCTTATTTGCTTGCCCTGTGTATCACCAACCAAGGCGCATCTGTTTAAAACCTGTATGTTTGCTTTTGGGCACAAGATCAGCTTTGGTTGCAAGTAGAATATTGAAAAATGATACTTCAAATCTGGTTGTAATCGGAGTAGCAAAGTTTTTGAGCTGAGCTTGGGTTCTTCGGAAGAAAAACGGGTGGGTACAGCCGTTAGGATCGATTGAAGCTGTGACCACCAATGTAGGAGCTGCTGTTGAAAACTAGTGCAGGATTGGAGATTATACTACAGATCCTTTTATATTTGATATGTATTAAGTCTATTGCTCATCCATATATTTAATACTGTTTTATAATGTAACTATATATATATATTAATTTATACTGGATTTTAGATTTGGATTTATAACTCTGTATAGGATGAAATTTTATCTCATATGGATTCTGTATTAATTTGTTATAGAATGTCTTTTATGATGAAGAATCGCAATAAAGACTTAATGACTGACTGACAAAAGCCCATGGCACATCCCTTTGTTTTCTTGAAAATTTGTTTATGGAACATAAATATGTTATTATCCAGGCACAGATTAATCATTTCCAACAGCATCACATTGTGTTGGCAATATTGGATGCTACGTTTACCTAGAAAATAGGTGCAAGCTTGGAGTCCAATCTGATGTTCTATATTCGTATACAAGGACACCACGTCCATTGTTACTAATTTGAAGGAAGATTGCCATGTGACCCCTTCCAATTTTTGTAGGAGGTCTGAGGTGTAGCGTAGGTAGGAGCTGAGGTCTCTTACTAGGAGCGCCAGGAAGAAATCAATATAGTTTGGGATAGGTTCTTGGATTGAGCCATTTCCTGAGACTATGGGTCTCCCCAGTGGATTGATTCTACTTTTGTGGACATTTGGCAGGTGGTAAAAAGTTGCCATGGTTGGGTGATCGCTCTTGAGGTATTTGTGTTCATCTATGTTTATCAGGCCTGGGTTCAGCCACATCTGTAGATGTTCTGTGACTGTTGTTGCTATCTCCATGGTGGGGTTCCATGTTAATAATTGGTAGCATGCTGGATCTCCGAGTTGTCTATTGGCTTCTACCACATAGTCTCTTTTATCCAAGACAATGACGTTTCCGCCTCTGTCAACAGGTTTTATTTCGATGGTGTGATCCTTTTGAAGATTGTTCAATGCTTCCCTTTCCTCTCGAGATAGATTGTGTTTGCAATTTTGATGTTTGATTTTGTATAGATCTTCTACTACAGCATCATGGAAAAGATCAATTTTATTTCCCGGGGGTAGTGTTTGATACAATCTTGATCTCGGTTTGAGGCCACTTTGCCCTGCACTGATTGAGGGCTGTAGATCTTGTACTGCCCTTAGTTCTTCCGCTTCTTGTGAGGCTGTTTCTGTCCCCCATTGTTACCAGGGTTTGTAATCCTTCATTGTCGTCTGCTAGGAGATTGTTGGTAGCAGTTGTACTGGTGATTTTCTGGTTTGTTCTCAGTTTTTCAAAGTATATCTATATATAGTCACTGAAAAAACCATAGGTTTCACGAGTGTTATCAAATGACATCACTGATGACATCACTGATGACATCATCCAGTGAATATGGTTTTGTTTGAAATTGAAATATCTATTATATATATATACCAATCTGTATTGAAGATTGAGTGGATATATAGCTGTCTGGATGGAGGATTTAGTAGCTGTCTGATTGTTTAAGTGAGTAATTAAATGTGTCTCAATAAATATATGGGTTAATAACCAAACTATGTGAATGTGTGTATCACTGCCTCTGTTGTTGTATAACCTGCTGCATCAATTGGTCGCTATTTACATGAGAGTCTATATTAGTTATTGATTAGTTGGCTGAGTATTTGTAAGGGAGACTGAGTTTATCTGTGGTTGTGTGGGGGAGTTGTAACTCTATGCATAGATGTGTGAGTGGTTCATTGTCTAGGCATATGGGTTTAGGAGTGTTTATGGAAAGGTTTTTGGGTGTCTGAGTGTGTTTATTTGTGTGTTGGTAAGTGAATATATGTGTCAGTGGTACATCTCCAATAAAGTAAATAAAATAAAAGGCATTGTATATGAGAGTTGGTGTATATAAATAAGTATACGTAAGAGTCAGTGATTGTGAGAGTAACTGTAGTGTATAATTGTAATAATGATTTTTTAACATAGTAACTATGATTTACTATGTGTATGTATAAATAAGGTAGTGTGTGTATAACTGGGTAGGTGAGTAAATGTAAGTGGGATTGATTCTTTTCATGAGTGAGTAGCATCACTACATAACCTACTAGAATGACTGCTGATGATTCAATGTCCATATAGGTGTATGAGTACATTTGATAGTGTTACCATTGATCAGTGACTGCATGTATAAGTGATTCTGTGGGTGAATGGACAGTTGTGTGTGTAGACTTAGGAATCAGTGAGTGCGTATGTAGTAACTGGTATGTGTGTGTCAATGCTTTCAAATATGGTACTCTGTATTTTACAGTCAGTGATGAAAGGTTATACTAGTAGATAATGATGAGGTGTATCAGATTGTCACGTGCATTATGTCATCAGTGATGTCATCAGTGATGTCAATTGAGATGTCATCAGTGATGTCATCTGTGACGTCACTGACCATGTCATGAATGATGTAATATGTGACATCATCAGCAGTGCATTGCAGGTGCGCAAGTTATTGTTAGCACAACTAACTATAACGGAGGAATTTCTATGGTTTTGTATGAGTGAAATGCTAATTCCTAACTATAACGTCTCTGAAACCTATGGTTTTTTTCAGTGAATTTCAAAGGTTTTTTAAATGCTAAGTTCTAACTATAACGTCTCTGAAACCTATGGATTTTTCAGTGAATTTCAAAGGTTTTTTATATGCTCATTTTTAAGTGCAATAGTAGTTTTACCTATTTTTTGGTACTGAATTTCTATAGTTTTTTAACTGTTTATTTATAAATACTTTATTTATTAAACAACATTATATATTTTTCTGAAAATGGCAAAAAATAAAAAATAAATGTAAAATTGATATATTTTTAATTTATTTGTTTTTCTTTGTATTTTAATATATTTATATAATTTTCTTTTTTAATTCTTTTTTCATATCTTTTTTAGGAGTTGCGCACCCAAAGAGTACCTACCGCAGTGGGTCCACGTATTCTTGCTGCCATTTTGGAAAAGTCGTGAAGGATCCGCGTATGGTGAGCGACGAGTGTGTGGTTTTTTTCAGTTACGTCATATACTTACAATGTTACGTGGTGTGCGCAACCAGTATGCGACCGGTCCGTGACTCCTGCTCCTGTTCAATCGAAACACATGTGTATAACGGAACACGATGCTTGCGCAGCGGCGGGCCCCATGTGACATTATATACTTGCTGGGGAGCACTGGGTGTGCGACTCCCGTGAAATTTCTAATGTTCTAAAATGATATGTACGTGTCTTTAATGTACATATTAGGGCAAAAGATTATCTAAGGTATTTATAAAATAATGTATTTCTACTTGTAATAAACTTATATTATTTTTAATCATATTTTCACGAAGGCGCGTCGGGTGTGTGCTTCGTGAGCGCACGGTGCGCACATCCCATGCAACCGCAAAAAAAAAAGTTTTGGTTGGTTCATAACATTTCCCACTGTAACTATTGAAGGACCCCACCCATTTTAATTATTCTGTTTGGACCAGTTGATGAGAGACATCTCTTCTTCTACCAGAGCTGGTTTTGGATTTTTTTGGGTGTTTTTAAAAAATTGCACTGGAGACATGGAATCTGGTTCACAAGCTCCTCATCATCCTTCACATGAAGATATCTTGTAGGAAGATCCACCCAAGCAGAGGCCTGAAATTTTTCACCTTTCCTGCCAGAGAGAAAAAAAGGTAAACGCAAGAAAAGTAACATGCTTGCTGTATGACAGGGTCCTGTCACGAGGCAGTGACAAGAAATACTCCTGTGGAAGAACGAGTATGTATAAACATCTGCGGACCATTCACCTGAAGAATCTGGCACAAGAAGAATTGAGGAATGCAGTAAAAAATCCGCCACCAGGCATTGCTAGCACCTCCAGGGCCTCCACTTCAGCATCACCAGTAGACATTCGCCCAGAATTTGCTTTTCTGCAGCAGCACTGCACTAAGTGCAAATTGCAAAACCATCATCTGTTATGGTGAACAGTCAGTGGACACTATTTGTGCAGCTAAACGGAACGACAAATGCATTTTTTGTTGTTTTTGGAATGATATTGAATTCCAAAAGCTAACTGTTTATTTAGTTCCTTTTCTGTTTGAGTTTTAAAAAACACAAAACAAGTACAAAATTGTTAAAAAAAAACTACAAAAAAAATAGAAAACAAAAAACAGAAGAAACAAAAAAGGTCAGAGCTACTTTATCTGGTTTAAAAAAAGAACTATAATTGCATGGTAATGTCAGAAAGTTTGGTTGAATGTATGTGTAGAGCATGATTGACTGAAAGAATGCATTAGTACTGTATGGTAAATTTATAGGGGCAGATCTATGAGGAAGTGCTGCAGTGTGACACTGCAAGCCCTTTAGCTGCACCGCACTGCAGCACTTCTGAAGCACAGGGATGTGACATAATTACATGAATATGTCGCAATTCTGTGCTCCCTCTGCACTAGCACACAAACTGCAGCCATGCAGTGACGCAGGCACCCTTGCACCATGGTGCAAGGAAATCTGTGTCGTGGGAAGATTGTTTTTGTGCAGGAGGGGACTACTTCCTGCACAAAAACAATCACTAAAGGCATTTTCCTCCTTCAATGTGTGCTGTGGAATGCAGCATGCATTGTAAGAGGAAAAAACGAGGAGAAATGAAAACATATCTCCTTGTTGTGCCTCGCTACACCACCTCTAGGGTGGCACGCCATTCACACGTATCTACAGATTTATACTTTCTTGTAAGTCTTGAGATGTGTTATTCCATGAATGTTGCGTGGGAACAGACACAGCAACACCCATGGAACGCCCATTCAATGCAAAGTACTGCGTTTGAATGGGTTGTATTTTCGAGGAGAGGAACAGCCATGCAGGGTGGCTTTTCCTCTCCTTGTAAATATGGAGGAGTCCCCATCGCCATCACTACTTTACAAAAAGTGACGTACTGGTGGAGCAGGGGGCTTGTAAATCTGCCCCATAAGTGCTTAGGTATTGGCAGAGTGAAACAATAAGAAAATAGTGCTGGATAGCTGATTGACGAACTGCATGAGTACTACTTCAGTATTTAGTGGAGTGTACCAATAGTATGTATCTACTTAGAGGTTTGTAGGGATTGTGCACATAATATTGTACGTGCACTTGTGTTGGTGCCTCGGTCATTCTATAAGAACATCACTAGTAACTAGAATGATGACAGTGCTGCAAACAGAGTGCTCAGTTAATTTATAGTCATTCTGCAAGTGCATACACAGTGACTGGGTTCCCAGAGTGCTAGTAGTTGACAGCAGGATATGTTTATAAGCACTTATATTTCAGCAGAGTAATTAGATAAGTACATGCTTCTGTCAAGATGATTGTAGGAGTGGACAGAGATGCTTTAGAGCCATGGAACAGGTCAGCAGAGCTGCTTTAGAGCAGAGACCCAGGTCAGCAGAACCGTTGTAGAGCCAGAGACCCAGGTCAGCAGAGCTGCTGTAGAGCCAGAGAATAAGGTCAGCAGAGCTGCCTTAGAGCCATAGAACCAGGTCAGCAGAGCTGCTGTAAAGCCAGAGAAACCAGGTCAGTAGAGCTGCATTAGAGCCAGAGAACCAAGTCAGCAGAGCCATTGTAGAACCAGAGAACCAGGTCAGCAGAGCTGCTCTAGAGCCTAAGAAGCAGGTCAGCAGCTACTCTAGAACCAGAGACCAAGGTCAGCAGAGTTTCGCTAGAGCAAGAGACCCAGGTCAGCAGAGCTGCTCTAAAGGCAAAGAACCAGATCAGCAGACCTGCTGTAGAGCCAGATAAACCAGGTCGGCAAAGCTGCTTTAGAGGGAGATAGCCAGGTCAGCAGAGCGCTTTAGAGCCAGAGAACCAGGTCAGCAGAGCTGCTCTAGAGCCAGAGAACCAGGTCAGCAGAGCTGCTTTAGAGCCATAGAACCAGGTACGCAGAGTCGCTTTAGAGCCAGAGAACCAGGTCAGCAGAGCTGCTCTAGAGGCAGAGAAACAGGTCAGCAGAGCTGCTTCAGAGGGAGAGAACTAGGTCAGCAGAGCTACTTTAGAGCCAGAGAAATAGGTCAGCAGAGCTGCTCTAGAGGCAGAGAAAACAGCTCTGCAGAGATGCTTTAGAGGGAGAGAACCAGGTCAGCAGAGCTGCTTTAGAGCCAGAGAACCAGGTCAGCAGAGCTGCTCTAGATCCAGAGAACCAGGTCAACAGAGATGCTTTAGAGCTATAGAACCAGGTCAGCAGAGCTGCTCTAGAGGCAGAGAACCAGGTCAGCAGAGCTGATCTCTCTCTACTACTCATTCTACTACTCTCTACTGCTCACTCTCTACTACTCTCTCTCTACTGCTCACTCTCTACTACTCACTCTCTACTTCGTGCTCTCTACTACTCTCCACTACTCACTCTCTACTACTCACCCTCTACTACTCTCTACTACTCACTCTCTACTACTCACTCTCTACTACTCCACTACTCTCTACTATTCTCTCTACTACTCACTCTCTTCTACTCTACTACTCTCTACTACTCTCTCTACTACTCACTCTCTACTACTCACCCTACTACTCTCTACTACTTACTCTCTACTACTCGCTCTACTACTATCTCTCTACTACTCTCTACTACTCACTCTACTACTCACTCTCTACTACTCTCAAATATTCACTCTCTACTACTCACTCTCTACTACTCTCTACTACTCATTCTCGACTACTCTCTACTACTCACTCTCTACAACTCACTTTCTACTACTCACTCTACTACTCTCTACTACTCACTCTTTGCCACTCTCTCTGCTACTCTCTACTACTCTCTACTACTTACTCTCTATTACTCATTCTCTACTCTCTACCTCTCTACCTCTCTTTACCTCTCTCTCTACTACTCACTCTTCGCTACTCTCTCTGCTACTATCTACTACTCTCTACTACTCACTCTCTACTCTCTATTACTCATTCTCTACATCTCTACCTCTACCTCTCTACCTCTCTCTACACGCACACATATGCACATATATATATGCATTTATATATATGTATGTGTATATATATATACATACATATATAAACATATATATAATCTGCACATTTATATAAATTCAAATATAAATACATGCATACATATACATATACATATATCCATACATATGCATGTTATGGACACAAAAGTTTGAAAAACACTAATAAAGGCAAAGCTAAAAAGCCACCTAATTACAAACAGAATTGCTTTAACTCAAACGAGGGCAAGCCCTATTGCATTTTCAATGCTTGTTTACTTTAGTTTCATCAAGAGGACATTTAGATGTGTCACACATTTGCCATAAATTCTGATTGTTAGCACTCTAGTTGCTCATTAGATCACTGTAGTAAAGCTACTACTCACCAGGGAATTCTGATGCTGGTATTCAAAGTGCATGTTTCAGTCTGCATGTTAGAATTTTTTAATGAAATAGAAGAGGATTTGAGAAGTCAAAATGTGGCTTAATTTTTACTTCTACAGCACTAATCATAATTTCTGTGGCAACATGAACCCCCTCATTTGGTTCCTTTTTAAATTCAATGTTTTAAGAGTTACCACTTTAATCCAATCAAGATAGCTTCAGGTGTGCTATACTTTTGTCATAAGTAAGGCTGTTGGCACTCTTGTTGTTCTTTAGAACACTCTGGGAAGCTGCAGTAGAACACAAAGGAATCATCTGACAGTCTCTGCCCTTGTTGGATGTACATGTTTTACCGAGAATATCAGACTTCATTCTCACATGGCTGAAAAAGATATTGTGAATTTACAGAAAATATGCTCTCAGTTTAGCTTATAGATCACCTTCCAAACTTCTGTGGGAAAAGCATGAGAAAATAGTTTTCTCTCAAACATGATATCCCAACAGAAGGCTTTTTCACATGGTAAAATCCCCTTAGAACACACCAAGTCAAGTCAAGTCAAGTCAAATAATTTATATAGCGCACTACATACCCAGAGGGTCTCAAGGCGCTTAGGGAGGGGAGGAGGATTACTTGTCAAATATCCACGTTTTAAGTTGCTTTCTGAATGCTAGGTGGTTCTGGGTAAGGCGAAGGTAAGTGGGGAGTGAGTTCCATGTTTTAGCTGCCAGGTATGAGAAGGATCTGCCTCCCATGGTGGTCTTGTTGATGCGAGGTACAGTGGCGAGGGCTTGGCTGGAAGAGCGTAGTTGGCGGGAGGGGGTGTAGAAGGACAGTCGTGAGTTGAGGCATTCTGGTCCGATGTCGTAGAGTGATTTGTGTGCGTGGGTTAGCAGTCGGAAAGTGATCCTCTTATTGACGGGTAGCCAGTGGAGGTCTGTCAGGTGACCAGAGATGTGTTCGTTACGCAGGATGTCTAATATGATCCTGGCTGAGGCGTTTTGGATTCGTTGGAGTTTCTTCTGGAGTTTAGCGGTAGTACCTGCGTAGAGGGTGTTTCCGTAGTCCAGTCGGCTCGTGACCAGAGCATGGGTGACTGTTTTTCTGGTTTCGGTGGGGATCCAGCGAAATGTTTTTTTGAGCATGCGAAGAATGTTGAAGCAGGATGAGGATACGGCGCTGACTTGTCTGTTCATTGAAAGTGAAGAATCCAGGATAACGCCTAGGTTCCGTGCGTGGTCTGTAGGGATGGGTGCTTTTCCAAGGGCTTCCGGCCACCAAGAGTCGTCCCATGCAGAGGGGGATGTACCTAAGATGAGGACTTCTGTTTTATCTGAGTTCAGTTTCAGACGGCTGTGTTTCATCCATTCGGCAACTTCTTTCATTCCTTCGTGTAGGTTAGTTTTGGCGGTGCTGGGGTCATTGGTGAGAGAAAGGATCAGTTGAGTGTCATCCGCGTAGGAGATGATGTTGAGATTGTGTTGGCGAGCGATGGCCGCAAGGGGGCTCATGTATACGTTGAAGAGGGTGGGACTGAGTGAGGATCCTTGTGGTACGCCACAGATGACTTCAGTGGCCTCGGACTTGAATGGTGGAAGGCGGACTCTCTGGGTTCTTCCGGTGAGGAACGAGGTGATCCATTCAAGTGCTTTTCCTTGTATTCCGATGTTTCTGAGGCGTTGTAAAAGGGTGCTGTGACAGACTGTGTCGAAGGCTGCAGAGAGGTCGAGGAGGATGAGGGCGACTGTGTCTCCATTGTCCAGTAGAGTTCGAATGTCGTCTGTTGCTGCGATGAGGGCGGTCTCAGTGCTGTGTTTTGCTCGGAAGCCAGATTGTGAGGAGTCGAGGGATTTGTTGGCTTCGAGGAAAGCGGCGAGCTGGTTGTTGACAGCTTTCTCGATGACTTTGGCCGGGAAAGGAAGGAGCGATATGGGGCGGTAATTTTTGAGTTCGGTGGGGTCCGCTGTGGGTTTTTTCAGAAGGGCGGTGAGTTCAGCGTGTTTCCAGCTTTCCGGGAAGGTGGCGGAGTTGAAGGAGCAGTTGATGACGTCTCGGAGGTGCGGTGCTATGACAGAGTCTGCTTTGTTGAAGATGTGGTGAGGACATGGGTCTGTGGGGGATCCTGAGTGGATGGAGTTCATCAGGCGGATGGTGTCCTCAGTGGAGATTGGGTTCCAGTCGTTAAGGGTGTTCAAGGGGGGAGAATGTTCAGCATATGGTTGGGTGGGTTGGTCTCCGGGTTGGTTGTCGAAGCTGTTGTGGATGTCTGCAATTTTGTTGTGGAAGAATAAAGCCAGGGAGTCGCAGAGGGCTTGAGAGGGGGTGATGTCGTTGGAGTTGGCTGAGGGGTTGGTAAATTCCTTGACGATGTTGAAAAGTTCCTTGCTGTTGTGGGCGTTGTTGTCTAATCGATCCTTGAATGCTGTTTTCTTGGCCTTTCGGATTAGTTGGTGGTGTGTGCGGGTGGCGTTTTTGAAGGCGTCCTTGGTGCTAGTGGTTGGGTCTTTTTTCCAGGCCTTTTCAAGGGAGCGGCAGAGTTTCTTGGACTTCTTAAGATCATCGTTGAACCATGAGGCCTTCTTGCTGCCAGGTTTGCTTTGACGTTTTTTCAGTGGTGCTAGGATGTCGGCGGTGTTGGATAACCATAGGGTGAAGTTGGCGGCGGCTTGGTCTGGGTTAGAAGAGTGGGCTGGGGTGTTTAGAAGGAGCGATGAGGAGATCTGGTCGATGGTGATTTTGTTCCAGTTTCTTTGCAGAGTTTCTCTGAAATTCCTGAAATGAGTATGGTACCTTCAACAAATGATTTATTATGTAACTAAAGTCTTAAAACCTTCTGTTAACTGCAATGCTTTTTAATGAGGGGCTATCAGGTATATTGGTCCCAAGATGGGTGCAAACACTTCTTGGATGAAGTGCTGACAGCTAATCAGATCTCACGATGAGAGGTGTCGTTTGGCTCCGTCCAGATATATATGTATTTTTTTCCTTTAATATCTAAAGCACTACTGAACAGATTTATACAATTTAACCATAAGGTACGAGTGTGAACAAAGGACTACCTCTTTGCCAAATTTGGTGTAATTCTGTTCAGCAGTTCGGGTTGTAGCTGCGATTAATGGTTCCTTGGGAAAATTGCATGGGAAAACACATTTTGGGACCCCCCTTTTTCTTGGCACCCGCTTGACAAATCACCCCGAGACTTTCAGGATAGAAGCAGAAAATAGCTGGCCATAAGTTTTGAAAGATTCGCGAAGATTCGTCGACCGGCGCCAAAGTTATACCAAATAGAATGTTTCGGATTTCCTACGGAAAATAGGTCCTAACTATAATTACCTACTGGCGACCGCTATATATATATATATATATATATATATATATATATATATATATATATATATATATATATATATATATATATATATATATATATATATATAACCATCTGGTTTTAATCGCTGCAAGGGAAGAGAGGAGACAATATCCATTGCCTGGTATAAGGGACGTTTGGAGACATTTATTACTTTTCGTGGCACTTGAGCTGGCGTGTGGCCCGTGTTCATATGGTTTGGAGAATCACTGGATGTTTGGTGTGAAACTATTACTGTATAGATCCCCAGCCGGACTGCATGTACCAGCATGCCTCTGCTCTGGAGAGAGAATGCACAGGACAGTACAGCTTTAATTGGAGGAGGGGTGTAACAGTACTTATCCGGTGACGGACACTACATCACCTGTACCTTGTCAGACACCCAGAAGGAGTGTGGAGCCCGTGAAATTCGGCACTGATGAAAGCCAAAGCAGGCTGAAACGCGTCTGCCAACATGTTTCATGGACTGCCAGCCCGCGCAAAATAACATCATTAAAGTCTCCCTGAAGATCCCGGAGGTGTGTTGTGCCTTTTCTTTAGTTGGAAGCAGGCGCTGGTTTTATGTTGTGTCAGCAAGCTAGGCGCTGACTGACGACACCCCCTCTCGGTCAGGAGCACCGTGTATGCAACCAGCACTTCTTGTGGTATTTTGCATTTTCTGCATTACACAGAGCCCCCCCAGCAGTTACTTTCACCATCTGGTTTTAATCGCTTCAAGGGGAGAGAGGAGGCAATATCCATTGCCTGGTATAAGGGACGTTGGGAGACATTTAATACTCTTCGGGGCACTTGAGCTGGCGTGTGGCCCGTGTCCATATGGTTTGGAGCATCACTGGATGTTTGGTGTGAAACTATCACTGTATAGACTCCCAACCGGACTGCATGTACCAGCATGCATCTGCTCTGGAGAGAGAATGCGAAGGACAGTTCAGCTTTAATTGGAGGAGGGGTGAAACAGTACTTAACCAGGGACGGACTCTACATCACCTGTACCCTGCCAGACACCCAGAAGGAGCATGGAGCCCGTGAAATTCGGCACTGATGAAAGCCAAAGCAGGCTGAAACACGTCTGCCAACATGTTTCATGGACTGCCAGCCCGCGCAAAATAACATCATTAAGGTCTCTCTGAAGATCCCGGAGCTGTGTCATGCCTTTTCTTTAGCGGCCCCCCTCCTGGAGCCTGTGATGGCCAAGGGGACCGCCACCCCCAGGGCTGGCTCCTGCAGTGTTCCGAGGTGCCCACCCCAGGACACTGCTGTTTGCTATGGCATGGCTGGAGCCTCGCAGCTCCCGCCCTGCCATAGCAAAATTGGTTTGGATTTTGGAAGAGAGAGTTCGCCATGTGGAAAAGCAATGCTGGCCCCCGCAGGACGTGGGGAGCTGGCAGGGACCTTGGGGAATTGGGGCTCCCCCCACGGTCCTCATAGGAGAGGGCCAGCCCCTGGGATGGGATCCCTGGGGCTACAAGTGGCCCGGGAGGGGGCCACGCGGTCCCCCACCTCAAAAAACTAAACAAATATATAAGTAAAGGATGGCCCCGGAGAATGGGGTCCCCGGGACCAATAGAGACCTCAGGAGGGGGCCACGCAGCCCCCTTCACAAGAAAAATATTACATTTATGTGGCCATGCCCCGGGGTATGGGGTACCAGGGGATGGAATTGGCCTCGGGAGGGGGGCCCACTTAGACCCCCTCCCTGGTCAATTCTTTTTTTTTTTGGGTAAGGCCTTGGGGGATGGGGTGCCCAGGGCCCAAAAAATAAAAAAAGGGGGGCCACACAGCTCCCTTCTAAAAAAATGTTTTTTTTTTAAAACCAGGATCGTGCCGGAGGCCCCGCCCCCTCACAGCAACAGTCTGCGAACACTCCCTGTGGTGCATTTTACAATAGGGAATTAATTGCCCTTCAATACTGGGTGTCCCTGGGGGCCAATTAGCCCACCAGATACCTCCAGTAAGCGTCAAAGGGCTGTGTTACAGAGAGTTGGTACAGGCCATGCCCCTTTTTACACCTCCCTGCAATGCAGCTCTGTGGCGCTTATTGGAGGTACATGGTGGGCTAGTTGGACCCCAGGGACCCTCAGGATTCAAGGGGACTTAATTCCGCAACTTAAAACGTGCCACAGGCGTATTTGCACAGTGGTGAAGAGAGGGGGCGGGCCTGATGTGACATGTGGGCAAACACGCCCTGTGGCGCATTTTAAGTTGGGGAATTAATTGATGTCATGAGTGATGTCACTGACCATGCCATGAGTGATGTAATATGTGACGTCATCAGCAGTGCATTGCAGGCGCGCAAGTTATAGTGCGTACAACTAACTATAACGTGGGAATTTCAATGGTTTTATGTCAGTAAAATTTCCAGCTAACTATAACTGGTGTCAAACCTATGGTTTTTTCAGTGAATTTAATAGGTTGTTTAAATGCTAATTCCTAACTATAACTGGTGTGAAACCTATGGTTTTTTCAGTGAATTTCATAGGTTTTTTAAATGCTAATCCCTAACTATAACTGGTGTGAAACCTATGGTTTTTTCAGTGAATATATATGTATATTAATATACCTTTTTTTTAAAGTATATTCATTTATTTTTTTATGTTTCACCCTGGAGCTGTCATGATTCCCAGCACCTGTTTGCCTTACATGCACATACATGCAGGCGTAACCTTACATGCACATACATGCAGGCATAGTACATGCAGACATAGTTTCCCACTCATAGAAACCCACCCCTGTCCCGTGCAACCAGCACGCCTGAGTTGTGTTAATGTGTGATTGTGTTTGGTGTTTTTAATACTACTATGATGTGCATTGTTGTTTTGCCAAAGGCTTGTTGGAAATCGTTGCCGGGTAAAGAAGTACAAATGGCCTGCCGATCTGCAGGTAAGAAATCTGAGAAAGACTATTGGCTTTAGGTAAAAGCGGGAGTCAATTTAGACACAGAACGGAGATGCCGGTTCAGCGCGCACGCTGAAAAAACGGCACGTTTAAAAACACATGCACGCATTTGGCGCGCGATGCGCCAGCCTTCCTTGGGTGTGGCTGGGTGTGGCCCCTCTATAAAAGGCCACACCCAGAGCAAACCGGCGCTTTGTCTTCTGCCTTCGCCGCTCTCCAGAGGTGTCTCCTGAACCGGCTGGAACTCCGTGGACTTCGGATGTCATCCTGGGATTTCGAAGGTCTGCATCCTTCGCGTGTACAGCCTACAGAGAAGAAAGGACATTATTTAAGCTAAGTTGCAGTTTTCTTTTGTTTGGTTTACTTGGCGCCCGACGCAAGCAAGCTTCCAGCGAATTACAGATTCAAAAGACTTACTTGGAAATAATTTAACCCTTGAAAACCAGTGGAACTTTTAAAGAACTTTTACAGAAAAGAGCAAGTTAAAAGAACTACTGAAAGAAAGAATTAGAGACTTTGAGAAGTATCAAAGTGTAAAGTGTATATGTTATTGCTGTATGCCAATTTGTTTTCTTGTTTTATGAATGTGAATACTAGGGAGTGAAGGCGAGGAACGGCGTGGTGAGGATACTAAGTAAGTGAAAGTAAACTTAGGGGAAGAGCTAGTAATGCAAACAATATAGTAAAACCGTAACTCATCATTTCTCTTTAAATAAATGTTTACAGAAAATAATCCTGAACAGCCAATCTTCAGCATCATCATCTCGCCCTGACAACCCCCTTCACGACGACAACACGGACGCGACGCCAAATCTTACACAGTCGCAGGTAGGACTCTTTTGAGAGCACAGTGAAAACCTAGAAAACTAGATAGGGGTAATATTCAACGTTAGAAAGAATAGTATTTACAAGAGCTTTTCTTATTGCTTCGCAGGTCGACAATCAAGGAAGCAGGTAGCGTCCACGATCCGGCCTACCTCCCTGATTTCTATCTAATTACCTCAGTGTGATAATACAGTCACTAGGTGTTGCCTAGAATTTGGGGAAGTGGGTCCATAACGTCTCTGCGAAATCACTTACAAGTCATCTACAGGTAAGAGAGCTTGTAACTTTGTCAGAAGACAAAGCCCACGAAGATAATTTCGCCCAGACGTTATGGATCCTTCTATCACAAGTTCTCTGCAAGACATAACAGCCTTGTTAACGGCTATTCAAGCCGAAAACGCCGCCCTTCGTAGGGATGTCACTGACATTCAGAGTAATATGCAAGCTGGTGCAAGTCAGTGGAGTTTTCCCTCAGCACAAAGACCTGTACTGAAACCCGCTACTTTTCAGCCAGGGTTTCAAACCTTGCACTCTGGTCCTAGTTCTTCCTCTACTCCAACTCAAATTCAGGTTGTGACTCCTGTGACAATACCTTTAGCACCTCCCGAACGCTTTCTGGGAGATAGTAACAAGTTTTCGATTTTCTTGAATCAATGCCATCTGCATTTTATAGCCAAGCCAACAGCCTTCCCAGATGACTCCTCTAAGGTAGCCTTTATTCTGTCATACCTAGGAGGGGACGCAGCCCTTTGGTCTGTGCCCATAGTAGAGCGTGATGATCCAATTCTGTATAATCTCAGACTTTTTAAGAATACAATGAAAAAATTGTTTGCCAAGCATGTTTTTGTCCAGTCCGCAGACCATGAGTTACTCCAACTTAAACAAGGGTCTTCGGATTTATTACATTATATTTCCCAATTCAACAGACTGGTTATTGAGGCTCGTTGGCCTGAAGAAAAAAGAGTTTCCCTTTTTTATAAAGGGCTTAAGGATGAGCTAAAAGACATGGTTACACAGATTTTAGACCCACCAGATACCATAGAAGACTTCATTGACTTAGTGGTTAAGTTAAATCATCGACTTTTAGAACGCAGAGGAGAAAGAGGTAAATCTGAAATTAAGGTCTTCTCCTTTAAAGAAAGATACAATAGTACTAAACCTGAAAGCTCATCAAAGCTGGACACTGGAATAGAACCTATGCAAATAGGAACTATTAAAGGGCCCTTGAGTAAGGAAGAGAAGGATAAGAGAAGGAAATTGAATCAGTGTTTATATTGCGGCAAATCCGGTCATTTCGTCAAAGAATGTCCAGTTCGCCCAAATAAACCTAAAGGTAAGAACACTGAAGTAGCCTTGGTTCAGCAGTCGGAAAACTGACAGGCTTGACTAATCAGGAGGTCAGATTGTCGAGTGAGTTAACCAGCTTGGCCTCAATCACCCCAGAGATAGCCTCCCATCATCTTAGCATTACTATTACTTTGCAATCAGGAACAGAGAAGGGGAAGGTATGGACTGTAGATGCCTTGATAGACTCAGGAGCCACAGGCAATTTCATAGACACTATGTTTTTGAAAAGATTAGAGTTTAAAACTACGGCCAAAGAACACCCAGAAGTGGTCAAAGCAGTCGATGGTAAGGAGTTATCATCGGGACTGATTCAGTTTCACACTGAAACTCTGTTAATGACCTGTCTACATAAACACAAGGAAGACATAACTTTTGACGTCATAGATGCCCCTCAATTCCGCTTAATCTTAGGGATACCTTGGTTAGTCAAGCATAATCCTAAAATAGATTGGGTGAAGAGAACTTTGTTATTTGATTCAGATCATTGTACATCTTCTTGTCTGATTACACCAGATTCCCAAGTGACGATCATTGGAAATAATTTTCCCTTGACTTCTAAGAGCATACTTCTGCTGGAAGGAATTCCACAAGAATATTCTGACCTTCACGATGTGTTCGACAAAAAAAAGGCAAATACTCTACCCCCTCATCGGGATTTCGACTGTAGAATAGATTTGGTGCCTGGGGCTACACTACCTTGTAGTAGAATCTATGCTCTCACCGAGAAAGAAAACGAGCACCTAAGAGAGTATTTAGATGAATACCTGGCCAATGGCTTTATTCGACATGCGAAATCACCTGTTTCCTCCCCCCTCTTTTTTATTCCAAAAAAGGGAGATGAGTTGAGAACGTGCATCGACTATAGAGCCTTAAACAATGTTACCATCAAAAACAGATATCCTCTTCCGTTGATTCCCACACTTTTGGACCAATTAAAGGATGCCACGATATATACTAAATTAGATTTGTGAGGAGCTTATCATTTGGTTAGAGTTCGCAATGGAGACGAATGGAAAACGGCATTTCGTACTAAATTTGGTTTATACGAGTACCAGGTTATGCCATTCGGACTCTGTAATGCTCCGGCAGCTTTTCAGTTTTTTATTAACGAAGTGTTGAGAGAATTCTTGGATATCTGTTGCATTGTGTACATAGATGACATTCTCATCTATTCAAAAAATACCATAGAACATGTACAGCAAGTAAGAGCTATCCTTCGAAAACTACTTGACAACTCCTTGTACATTAAGCTGGAAAAAAGCGTCTTTCACACCACCAAAGTGGACTTCTTAGGATATGTTCTGAGCCCAGATGGTATTGAGATGGATCCTAAGAAAATCCAGGCAGTTGTAGATTGGACCAGCCCTTCTTCAGTAAAACAGGTACAAAGTTTCTTGGGGTTTGCTAACTTTTATAGACGCTTTATATGCAATTTTTCACAATTGGTAACTCCAATCACTAGGTTGTTGAGAAAAAACACAAAATTTGATTGGAATAGTGACGCGGAAGAAGCCTTTCAAAATTTAAAGAATCAGTTCACTTCAGCACCGGTGTTAATGCACCCTGATCCTTCCAATCCATTCATTGTGGAGGCGGATGCTTCACAGTTTGCCATTGGAGGCATTTTGTCGCAAAGACACAAAGAAACTGGTCAAATGCATCCAATCGCATACTACTCCAGGAAACTAACTCCTACGGAACAAAATTATGCCATAGCTGACAAGGAATTGTTGGCCATAAAAGCAGTTTTCGAAGAATGGCGTCATTACTTGTTAGGAGCAAGACATCCAATAACAATTTATACAGACCACAGAAATTTACAATTTTTGCGCTCAGTGAAAGCTCTCACTCCTAGACAGTTGAGGTGGACAATGTTCTTTAACGACTATAATTTTGTCATTACTTACCGTCCCGGAAGGGAAAACCTAAAGGCTGATGCTTTGTCACGTTTGGGAACTGTCGAGGAGAAAGAAAGTTCGCTTAAAGAAATTCAACCTGTATTACCAGAGACTTGTTTCAAGGTAGGAGTGGTGGTTACTGATGTAGTAGAAGACATTAAACTAAAAGTGCAGGAAAAGACTTTTCAAGAATGGAAAACACAGTATCCGTTAATGCAAATTAGAGAAGGTTTAATATGTTTGAATGAACAAATTGTTGTACCAACACAGGAACTGCAGAAAAAAGTGATACAATTACATCATGATCCACTTACGTGTGCACATCCAGGAGTTGCTAAAACTAGTCAGCTAATCAAAAGAAAGTTTTGGTGGCCTACCTTGTTAAATGATGTAAAAGAGTATATCGAAACTTGTGTAGTTTGCATACAACACAAAACACAACATCAATCACCTAGCGGGCTTCTACTTCCCCTCCCGATTTCGCCTCAGCCTTGGCACACAATATCGCTGGACTTTATTGTGGAACTTCCTGAGACCAAAGAGGGGTATAACACAATTCTGACTGTGGTAGACCATTTCTCTCGAATGGCTCATTTTATCCCACTAAAGAAAATCCCTTCTGCAAGAGAATTAACCCAAATCTTCTCGAAAGAAATAATTAGGTTGCATGGAATCCCCTCAGTAATTATCTCTGACAGAGGTCCACAATTTGTCTCTCACTTCTGGCAAAATTTAGGAGAAACTCTGAACATGGATATTCGCATGTCCTCTGGTTATCACCCTCAGACGGATGGTTTAACTGAAAGAACGAATCAAACCATAGAACAGTTTCTTAGATGTGCTTTGGCTGAGGACGAAAGAGAGTGGTCAGAAATTTTGTGGGTTTTAGAATTCGCTTTCAATAACTTAGATAATTCCTCCACCAGTCTGTCACCCTTCTTTTGTACTTATGGTTTTCACCCTAAAAATCTCCCAGAAAAGTTATGTATGCCTTCAGTCATACCGTCATTAGAGGAACATATTACTAGATTGGTTCAAATTCAGAAGCAGGCTCAATATCACTTGGCTCAAGCTAAAGAAAGTCAAAAGGAGTCAGCAGACTTACATAGAAAACCATCTCCAAATTATTCAATCGGAGATAAAGTTTGGTTATCCACAAAGAATTTGAGAATGACTACTTGTAAAAAGCTGCGTCCCAAATACATTGGCCCGTTTGTGGTGGAAAAGATAATAAATCCTGTCAGTATTAAAATTACCTTACCCAGTAGGTATAAGTTTCATTCGGTGTTTCATGTATCATTGATCAAACCTTGTAACCCAATGACAAGATTTAAAAAGAATCCACCACCCATTCTGATTGATGGCGTCCCTGAATTTGAAGTTCAAAGAATTGTAGATGCAAAGAGAGTCCGAGGGAAACTGTTATACTTAATTCATTGGAAAGGTTATGGTCCTGAAGAACGAACACGGGAACCCCTTTCTAACGTTCAAAATTCTGCTCGTTTGATCAGAAATTTTCATCTTCGTTTTCCGAATAAACCAAAACCTGTTCCACGAGTTTTGGGAGGGATCTTGAGAGGGGAGTACTGTCATGATTCCCAGCACCTGTTTGCCTTACATGCACATACATGCAGGCGTAACCTTACATGCACATACATGCAGGCATAGTACATGCAGACATAGTTTCCCACTCATAGAAACCCACCCCTGTCCCGTGCAACCAGCACGCCTGAGTTGTGTTAATGTGTGATTGTGTTTGGTGTTTTTAATACTACTATGATGTGCATTGTTGTTTTGCCAAAGGCTTGTTGGAAATCGTTGCCGGGTAAAGAAGTACAAATGGCCTGCCGATCTGCAGGTAAGAAATCTGAGAAAGACTATTGGCTTTAGGTAAAAGCGGGAGTCAATTTAGACACAGAACGGAGATGCCGGTTCAGCGCGCACGCTGAAAAAACGGCACGTTTAAAAACACACGCACGCATTTGGCGCGCGATGCGCCAGCCTTCCTTGGGTGTGGCTGGGTGTGGCCCCTCTATAAAAGGCCACACCCAGAGCAAACCGGCGCTTTGTCTTCTGCCTTCGCCGCTCTCCAGAGGTGTCTCCTGAACCGGCTGGAACTCCGTGGACTTCGGATGTCATCCTGGGATTTCGAAGGTCTGCATCCTTCGCGTGTACAGCCTACAGAGAAGAAAGGACATTATTTAAGCTAAGTTGCAGTTTTCTTTTGTTTGGTTTACTTGGCGCCCGACGCAAGCAAGCTTCCAGCGAATTACAGATTCAAAAGACTTACTTGGAAATAATTTAACCCTTGAAAACCAGTGGAACTTTTAAAGAACTTTTACAGAAAAGAGCAAGTTAAAAGAACTACTGAAAGAAAGAATTAGAGACTTTGAGAAGTATCAAAGTGTAAAGTGTATATGTTATTGCTGTATGCCAATTTGTTTTCTTGTTTTATGAATGTGAATACTAGGGAGTGAAGGCGAGGAACGGCGTGGTGAGGATACTAAGTAAGTGAAAGTAAACTTAGGGGAAGAGCTGAGTAATGCTAACAATATAGTAAAACCGTAACTCATCATTTCTCTTTAAATAAATGTTTACAGAAAATTATCCTGAACAGCCAATCTTCAGCATCATCATCTCGCCCTGACAACCCCCTTCACGACGACAACACGGACGCGACGCCAAATCTTACACAGTCGCAGGTAGGACTCTTTTGAGAGCACAGTGAAAACCTAGAAAACTAGATAGGGGTAATATTCAACGTTAGAAAGAATAGTATTTACAAGAGCTTTTCTTATTGCTTCGCAGGTCGACAATCAAGGAAGCAGGTAGCGTCCACGATCCGGCCTACCTCCCTGATTTCTATCTAATTACCTCAGTGTGATAATACAGTCACTAGGTGTTGCCTAGAATTTGGGGAAGTGGGTCCATAACGTCTCTGCGAAATCACTTACAAGTCATCTACAGGTAAGAGAGCTTGTAACTTTGTCAGGAGCGCTCCCGGTGCGCGTACCGGGGCGCGTACCGGGAGCGTACCAAAAAAAAAAGATTAAAAAAAGAATGAAGGAGTGAGCATGAGCAAAGGGGACAGAGATAGTGGTGTAAAGAGAAAGAGAGCTAGAAGGAAGAACACGGAGGGACTGTGTAATAGATAGTAAAACAGAGAAAAGGTACAAGTGGAAGTAACTGAGAAAAGGAAAATGAATAAGGGAGCAAAAGAAGAGAAGAAAGAGGAAGAAGACTAAAGCAGAGGTTCTGGGAGAATGTGAATGGGTGATGAAAGTAAAAGGAAGGAAAGTAAAGGATGGGGAATGACGGGTAGTGACGGAACCAGAGAAAAGGAACAGCGGTAACAGAGGGAAAGAAAATATCAGTGAGTGTAAGTAAAGAGAAGTGAAAGAGAGTGGATAAAAGTGAATAAGGGTAAGATATGGGGAGTGACAGAGAGAAAGAACAGAGAGAGTAAAGGAAGGAAGGATAGAAAGGGACTGAGTGAACCAGAAAAGAAAGGAAAGTGAGGGAGTGTGGGTGAGCAGGAAGACTGAAAGAAGTTGAATGTGTTAGGAAAGTAAGGAAAAGGGAAATAAACATGGAGGATAAGAATAAGTGAGGGAAGCAGATTAAGGAAACAGGGGTGAGGTAGGGTGTGAGAAAAGTAGTTAAGTTAAAGCAAAGGGTGATGATAAACTACATTTTTAGTCACACTTACCATATAATTAATAAAAACTTAATTGCATGTTTAAACTACACTTTATATCTGTGAAAGACACAAAAAAAAGTTATAATTAGTAATATATATATTTTAAAATAGAAGAAACAGGTCAAGAGGTAAAAAATCAAGAAAGTGTACTAAGAAATAAAGCAAGAGTGAAGGATACAGAAACGTAAACAAAGTAATGTAGAAAGACAAAAAAGAGGGAAAAAGAAATAGAAGGAGAACAAATTACTGAAGGTAAGTAAGACACTAAAAGAATGTGAGATACCAAAACGAAATCAAGAAAGAGAAGTAAGTAAAAGGAAAATGAGTAAAAGGGAAAGGAGTCTAAATGAGGATCCATTTACAAGAAAGAGGAATTGAAGATGACTGAGAGTGAGTGAAGGGGAGTCACAGAGTGAAGGGATGAAGGGAGTGAGGATAATATAGAAGGATTGAGGGAAAAGGAGTGAGGAAGTAAGTAGACAGAGGGACTAAGGGAAGGACTGAGTGAAGTGGAGTACAATGAGTGAGGAAAGGAAAATGAGTAAGGGAGCAAAAGAAGGAAAGAGAGGGGAAGCATTATCAAAAAGCAAGACACAAACCAACACCAAAGAAACTCAGGGCCTTATTTATAAAGGCCTTGCGCCACCGGTGCGTCACTTTTTTCCCATGTTAAAAGTGACGCAACGGCGGCACAGGGCAATCATAAATAAGGCCCAAATGTAAATACTATTAATTTGACCCTAAACTCATTTTTTGAAAAAAAAATTAGAAACACGGCGCAGGTCCTATGTACAAGCATTCAATTTCACTACTGAAACCTCACTGTTTCACAAAATACAAATCCTCTATCTTGCAAATGTTGTTAGTAAGCATTATCAAAAAGCAAGACACAAACCAACAGCAAAGAAACTCAGGGCCTTATTTATGAAGGCCTTGCGCCACCGGTGCGTCACCTTTTTCCCATGTTAAAAGTGCGCACCGGCGGCACAAGGCAATCATAAATAAGGCCCAAATGTAAATATCATTGATTTGCCCCCAAAATCGTTTTTGGAATAACCTTTTAGAAACACAGCGCAGGTCCTATGTACAAGCATTCAATTTCACTACTGAAACCTCACTGTTTCACAAAATACAAATCCTCTATCTTGCAAATGTTGATAGCAAGCATTATCAAAAAGCAAAACACAAACCAACAGCAAAGAAACTCAGGGCCTTATTTATGAAGGCCTTGCGCCACCGGTGCGTCACTTTTTCCCATGTTAAAAGTGACGCACCGGCAGCACAAGGCAATCATAAATAAGGCCCAAATGTAAATACCATTGATTTGCCCCCAAAATCGTTTTTTGAATAACATTTTAGAAACACAGCGCAGGTCCTATGTACAAGCATTCCATGTCACTAGAGAAACTTCTCAATTTAACATAATGCAATTCCCCTATGCTGCAAAACCTATTTGCCAAGCATAATCCAAAAACATGTCACAAACCAACCAGAAAGAAACTCAATCTGCACCCTAATCTGAGGTAGTGCAGGTGACATCATTGTAAAAGGTTCAAATATATTTATTTAATGAGGCAAACACTAATAATTCCTTCTCAAAAATATAAACGGCATTCAATTACACCAAAATCGTTTTTAAAATAACATTTTAGAAACATAGCACAGGTCCTATGTACAAGCATTCTATGTCACTAGAGAAACTTCTCAATTTTACATAATGCAATTCCCCTATGCTGCAAAACCTATTTACCAAGCATTATCCAAAAACATGACACAAACTAACCAGAAAGAAACTCAATCTGCATCCTAATCTGAGGTAGTGCAGGTGACATCATTGTAAAAGGTTCAAATATATTTATTTATTGAGGCAAGCACTAATAATTCATCCTCAAAAATATAAAAAGCATGCATTTACCCCTAAATCGTTTTTTAAATAACATTTTAGAAACACAGCACAGGTCCTATGTACAAGCATTCAATTTCACTACTGAAAATTCACTATTTCCCAAAATACAATTCCTCTATGCATTAAAATGTTTTAACCAAGCATTATCAAAAACCATGACACAGAACAACATTAAAGAAACCAATCGGCTTCCAAATATTCTCCATAGAGCATACAAGTCTCTATCTAAATTAAATGAATCATTTCGTACCTTTACAAATGCTTTGGGAGATAGAGAACAATGTCAGACACACACACCAATTTTTCTTTAGCAGAGCAAAAGGTATGCACTCCAGACATTGCAACCATGAATGGCACAGAAAATCTCTAATTCTACAGATATGCCTCATTTCAACCAATCAAAACTCTTCCCTCACTATTTTCAAACCAACACCCTTCCCCTCTCAGCCCTTTCTATCTGTTACCATAGCAACTCCCTCCTTACTGAACTCCCAGGTTTAAAAGTTTATTCTACAATGTTGCAAATGAACTAAGCAAGGATGTTTGACCTCTCAATACACCAGATTATCCGATGAAATGTTTCTTTAATTGACTTTTTCTTAACCATTCAAATTGCTTCTTTCACAAAACACAACCATGCACCCTAACTTTTACTTTTCAACTATCTGAATCCACCAATCATTGCTTGTGATTCAAGAGCAGTGAAACTCCACAATTATTTTTTTGTAAACTTTTACTATTCCAACTGCCATTGCATTCCCACACTTCATCTGACTGCACCAGAACCTTCTCTCATCATGTATTCGGTGTGTATTATTGGACATAGCTACATCCACTGGGCTCAAAGGTATGCAGCAAGCAGAAATTTTCACAACCTTGATTTATCAAATGTGGAAATCAAGTGGATTGGCCAGAGAGGATTGAGATGTCACCAATTGATACAATTGGTGAAAACCTTTTTGCATCTGCCAAACCCTGACCTCTTAATAGTGCACTGTGGTGGAAATGACTTGGGCTCTTTGACTGGGGTTGGTCTGGAAATGCTTTTAAAGGACACCTTTGACCAATTGATGACACTTTTTCCACAAACTGCCTTGGTATATTCCAATATATGCCAAAGACAGGAATGGAACTGGTCCAACCAATTTTGTCCGCAATTTGAGAAAGCACGGAAACATGTGAATAAATCTGTTTCTGCTTATATGAGAGACTATGGAATGGGTTCAATATACAACAATAACTTGCATTTCAACATGCAAGATATCTACAGAGGAGATGGTGTGCACTTCTCAGATGAGGGGAATAGAATATTCCTCCTGAATTTAAGACTGTGCATTGGAACCTACTTGTAGGTACCTAAATCAGCCACAGAACCCAAAAGCTCTTTTCAGAGCTACCCTACCTCTGATCACTCAAAATGATTATCTTTCTCTAACTTTTTTCACTATTTTTCACCAGAGTACGCTCCCCGGTGCGCGTACCGGGCGCTCCCCCGCGAAATTTTACAATTTGTTTTTTGTTGGCATATATGCCCCTTCTAAACTCCCCTCAGAAAAACTAGAGGGTCAGGAGGTGTCTACTGTGCCCCTTTTTACCCATTCCCAACGTTGTTTGTCCTCCATCTTGTGTCTCAATTCAACCGAAACACAAAATGACGGACTCCCGTAGCGCTCCCGGTACGCGTACTGGGGCGCGCACCGGTGAGCGCTCTGAAAAAAAATGTGGGAATTGAAATTACATAAAAACTACTGGACAGACTTTCACCAAATATAGCATAGACCCTACTATATACCACTCCCTACCATTATCCCACATTTGATAGTATTCCATTCAGCCATTTGGGCTGTAGCCATGACTAAATATCCTGAGGTAAATTACATGACAAAAACACATATGAAAGTGTTACTTTCATTTCCTACTTTTTTTTCCTAACATTTGATTGGTTATGTACTTGAATATAAATGAAAAATGATAGGGAAACACGGCCATTTTGACTACAACTACCTGAGATACATCTTTAAAAGATTTACTCATTTATCTTCATTACCTTTCTATAAGGTAAGTTATCGATTTGTGAAGGGGCACTTTAAGTTCATTTGTAAAAACGTTTAATGACAGTTATTTACTGTCCCTCTGTTATAATTACAGATTGAGATAGGCTTCTCTGTTATAGTTATAGATTGAATTAGGCTTCTCTGGTATAATTATGAATTATATTAGGATTCTACACATACACTTATTTATATTTCTACTTCCTACCTCATACCATACACTGCCCAAAGATAACTTCACTGATAAAAACTCACAAGTACCTGTCTGAACTTAAACCCAACAGTGCCCTATGTCTACTGATATATTTATTTTGTATGCAATTTACAGCAAGAAAATGGAAGGAGAACAAAATAAAATTAATATTTCATTTGAAATTGATTTGGAAAACAATCCTAAGGAAGACATTGATGAATTAGACTTTTTGGATCAGTCTCTGGACCAAGACTTACTTAATTGTGTAGAAGAAATTGAATCATGGAATCCAAATGAGGACATACCTGACGAATTAATGTTGGAAATACTTTTAGATTTTGAAAAATAACAGCAATACATTTTTATTTAAAAATTAAAAATTGTTTGAGAAATATTTCTTTTTTATATGTAAATTATGAAATAGTACCAAAATAGATATAATATAAAGTGAGACTTAAAATATACTGTGCAACTTTTTATTTTGCATAGTAATTTTGCTCATAGTTACTTCCTTTCTCCCATTATATTATCTCCAGTGTGTATTTAACATCTCTTTATCATCTCCTGCCTCCATGTTGTTTCTGCTTTCCTGACCGACTATGGTATGAATTCCATATACCACAATAACTTCTGTAACAACATGCAAGATATCTACAAAGGAGACGGTGTATATTAAATTTTAGACTCTGCATTGGTACCTACATGTTGGTACTTAAATAAAAAAATTTAAAAAAAGAAAAGAACAATTAATACACATAAATTTTATTAAAAGTCTGTCATTCTTTTTTCCCCATGGTACGCTCCCTGGTGCGCTCCCCGGTGCGCGTACCGGGCGCTCCCCCCGCAAAAATTGAAAAAAACTTATTTTTGTTTGCCCCGCGGGGCCCTTTTATAGCCCCCACATCAAACCTAGGGGGTCAAGGGGGGTCTACCCTGCCCCTTATGGTCAATTCCCCCTTTGTTTTTGCCACCTCTTGTGTCTCGATCCTACCGAGACACAAGATGGCGGCCGCTCCGGACTGATTAGAATGTTTACAGACACCCGACAGCCAATCAGAACTCCGCGCGCAAGTCGCGTAGCGCCCCCGGTGCGCTCCCCGGTGCGCGTACTGGGGCGCGCCTATAGATATATATATTTGTTTGAACCTAAATTACTCAAAATCCACTGGAGCACATATCTTGAGACATAGCAAAGGCACATTGGGCTACCAGTCCCTACAATTTTGCCAAGTTTGGTAGAAATCCATTCAGTCTTTCGGGCTAAAAGTGAGTTCGACCACCCTATGGAAATTAACATGGGGAAAACACGTTTTGGGACCCCCCTTTTATCTCGGCCCCCGCTTGATGAATCCTCCCCAAATTTTCAGGCAGATTCGTCAACCGGCGCCAAAGTTATTCCAAATAGAATTTTGAGATTTTGCATTGAAAAAAATCCTAACTATAACTACCTACTGGCGACCACCAGTAGGTAATATATATATATATATATATATATATATATATATATATATATATATATATATATATATATATATATATATATATATGTATATATTACCTACTGGCGGTCGCCAGTAGGTATATATAGTTAGGATTTTATCTCTATGGGACTTTTGAAAATTCTATGTCTATAACTTTGGCGTTTTTGGACAGAATTGGCTGAAATTGTCAGGAAAATGGCACATTTTGTTTCTGAGCAGCCCCTGAAAATTTGGGGGGGTTTCGTCAAGGGGGGGCCAAGAAAAAAGGGGGGTCCCAAAACGCGTTTTTCCCATTCATTTTTCCATAGGGCGTTTGGCCTCACTTTTAGCTCGAACGGCTGAATGGATTTGCACGAAACTTGGCAAAATTGTAGGGACTGTTAGCCCGATGTGCCTTTGCTGGGTCTCAATATATGTGCTCCAGTGGATTTTGAGAAAATAACGTTTTAAAAAACAGATATATCTGTGACAGCGTCCCGGGTAGCGCTCCGGTTCGCGTACTTTTCGCGTTACGGAACTTTGCGAAGCTGATTGGCTCTCCGGTGTCTGTCAACATTCTAAACAGTCCGGAACGGCCGCCATCTTGTCTCTCGGTAGAATCGAGAGACAAGTGGAGGAGAAAAACGAAGGGGGAATTTAATGAAAGGGGGCAAGGTAGACCCCGCTTGACCCCCTAGGAATGTTGTTGGGGTTATTAAAGGGTCCCGTGGGGCAAATAAAAAAAATTGGATTTTTCGCGGTAGAAGCGCTTTCCGGTTTGCGAACCGGGTCGCGAAACGGGAATTCGCCATTTTGTGTTTCGTTTTAATTAAATTACAAGATGGAGGAAAAACAATGTGAGAAAAGAGTATAAGGGGGTACGGGAGACGTATCCTGACCCCCTATGTTTTCTGAGGGTGGCTGAGGATGCTCATATATGTTGATACATGTCTTCCAGCAGCTGCGCGTGAGCGTTTTTTTTTTTTTGGGCTGCGTGACGTCTGTTAACGTTCGATTCGAAGGAAATCAGTAAGTGTTGACTGCCATTTTGTCACTGCGAGTAAATATATTGTTAAAAATAATTGTTATAAATTAATCCGTATTGATAAACATTGTCTGCGCCATCTTGCCTTTTTTCCAATGCCACACTTTTGTCGTGCACGGCAGCCATTTTAGATGCCTTGACCAGACCCACTCTCTGCACGCCGCCGATCCTCAGCATGGCTCCCCACCCTCGCAAGCATCTCCCCCACGCACTGGTCACCCCCGCTCTCTCTCTCATGCATGGGCCATAAACCTCGCCCCATCTGTGCTGCTCTTCCCTGAGAATCACACCCTGTGCCCGCCCGACACCTCCCTTTCACCCTATTCACTACCGCACCCTCTGACACTCCTCTTCCTCTGTGTCTGATTGTCCAGGCCGGTCCCAGGCTATCACCTAGCCCTGCGGATGTAGTTTATGGCCCCAACTGTAAAGAATCACCCCTCTTCAAAGGAGTTACAGTAGATCAAGACCCCCACCCCATGAGATCCGTCACACCACACGCGTTCCTACTATCTGATAACGATCCTGTATTGTGATTGGGGAGGGGATTCTCACTGTAAGGGTGTGTGGGACCGAGCCTGAAGCAGAAGATTCCAGGGATGCCTTTTTGTACATCAAAGTCTTCACAATTATGTGTCACATTAAAAATATATAGCACTCCAACAAAGTAGTAGGATTATAACACTTTAATAACTTATAAATATATACAACGCTCCAACAAAGTAAACACGTTAAAAAAAATAAATTTAACAACTATTTACATGGCAGCCTGCTGCAACATCCATCTCAAAGCAACAATGGGCTGCTTTGGTCTGTCTTTTAGTCGGCAAAATCCGTCTGCCTGTGAGGTGGCGTCAGTAGCGGTCCGTTGTGCGAATAGGCCGAAGGCAGCACAACGCGCTGGGATCCGGACGGCACCCAGGTGGTGTCCAGTAAGTTGCCGCACTGGTCTGGCCATCCTACAATGCTGCGCCAAAAAACGGCGTGGGGCGCCCCGGGGGGGGGGGGGGGGAGGCGGAACGAACGGGCCTCCCCCGCCTCCCCAGGTGGAGGCTCCTCTGCTGCAGTGGGGCGCCCTTTAGCGTTTCAGTCGCCATTCAGCTGTTTAGCGCCCGCTTTTGCGGCACTGTGCCTCATCCGCCATTCAGCTGAGTTGCGCCCACTCTTGCGGCACAGTGCCTCACCCGCCATTCAGCTGAGTTGCGCCCACTCTTGCGGTGCAGCGATAGGCGGCTGCCACAGGACTCTTAAAATGGCGGCCGGCTCTTCGGATTTGGGCCTTGTCCACTAAAATGGCCCTGGGACACATTTGAACTCGGACATTTGCCTGCTAGGGCTTGGGCCTCATTCTCGAAAGCGTCCCCTCAGCCTTGAAGATTCTACAAAAGTCATCGGGGCCCCCGACTCCCGCAGGCTTCCGGTGGGGAGCAGCTGCCATGATTGCTTGCGGAATGGCCACGACGGAGCTACGAGATGGTGGTGCTCTCATGCTGACGCCAGCTTCAGTCTGAAACATCCAGAAAGACATATTTTGACTTTTCAGAAACATACAGTCACTGGATGTTGTCATCAGTGATGTCATCAGTGATGTCATTTGAGATGTCATCAGTGATGTCATCAGTGATGTCATTTGAGATGTCATCAGTGATGTCATCAGTGATGTCACTGATCATGTCATGAATGATGTAATATGTGACATGATCAGCAGTGGATTGCGGGTGCGCGATATATAGTTAGTGCAACTAACTATATATGAAATTTCAATGGTTTTGTGCTAGTAAAATAAGGTTTTGTAAATGCTAATTCCTAACTATATATGGTCTATAACCCATGGTTTTTTCAGTGAATTTTCAAGGTTTTGTAAATGCTAATTCCTAAGTATATATGGTCTATAACCTATGGTTTTTTCAGTGAATATATATATATATATGTGTGTGTGTATATATATATATATATATATGAATATGTCAGATGAATATAAATTTCTGAAAAAGGACCACCCCCGAATTCCATGCTTGTATTTTCTCCCGAAAATTCATAAGGACCCACTAGTACCACCAGGGTACAAAACGCGTCGTCCTTGTTCCATAAGTGCACAATAAAGGTTTTGTGCTGGATTTTCTTGGTGTGTCGTTTTCTGTGTCCAACTATCCAAGGTGGATGAGAAGCGGGTTCTAATCTAGTGTGGCGGCTGCTGCTACCAACGACACCAGCGTTGTCAGGTCGAGGATTGTTTCTGCAGCATTTTGGAGATACAAGCGATTACAACGATCCCGACCGTCTCCAACTGTGGATGAAGAGCAAAATTGGGTAAGCCCGTGTCTTGGTGCACGAAGGGTGTGGGAGGTAGCGGTTTCGCGTCTCACAAACGAGGGGTTGCTATTCGAACACACCCTAAACGTGTAGCACGGTGCTTGTTCCCTAGCGCTTCAAACTGAACTTTGCGCTACACTACCCGTGTACGGAGACAAACGCGACTGCCACGAGTAACTATCGTGGCGTGAGGAAAACCCCTGTTGTATGATGAGTGAATGGGATAAAACGAGAGAAGCCGAAGCCCTGTCCCTCTTCAGCGAAGAACAGGTTACCGCCCAGAGGGGTGCAACGGCAAACACTACCGAAACGGGTGGAGATTCCACTTTGAAACAAAAATTAGCGCTTTTTGAAAGACTGAGTAAGCGCGAGATCAACAAGTGGTGGGAAGTAGCATCACTCACAAACTACGTGGAGGTTGGAAGAGTCCCTCGAGGACTACGCATTACCATTGTACCAACATATGATAATCCCAATAAAGACTTGCTGACAGAATGGTCACAGTTCATGGCCAAAACATGTAAGGGAATGCTGGAGATGCTCGTCAAGTATGCACGAATCGACTTGGAAGCCACAAGAAAAGATCTAGCAGCATTGAGCATCGAATTGGAAAAATTTAAATCTGAGAAAAGCCTGGAGGAATTTATGAAAGCTTTACCGAAGAAACTACAGGATTACGTGAACACAATTAAACAAAAAAAGCAGAGGAAATTCCTCCGAGACAAATGAGACTACGCGGAAGGACGCATATTAACCTATGCTAGGAAATACGATCTGGCACAAAGAAATATTCGAGCGAATTGGCCTGCAAAGAAAACAACCACAGTATCGACAGGATCAAGTTCCGACATAAGCACTGATACCGTGGAACGCAATACAGGGATCCCTTTAGGCATACGACCCCTGACAATTCAACACGAGTTCGAGATACTAAAACAAAAGAAGGACCAGAGTCAACAAAACAGAATACAGACCAGAGGACAAAAAAGGGGCAAGAGCGCAAAAAGAGGAAAAGGAAGAGGTCGAGGGACAGTAGAAGAAGACGAATAAAACGAAAACACACAAAATTGAATATGGGAATTCAGTCCAGTGCTGTAACAGAAGAGAATAAAAGTGTTGTCAATTTCTCCAAGAGATCACTCAATCAAACAGAAATCTCAGTTCTGCAACTCGGACTATCCTTTTGCCCCAGCACAATCCTCGATTATACAGATACCAGGATAGATCTCTTCTTGTATATCAGAAAATTAAAACTACTAAAGATGTACGCAATTCGATCTAAATCTAAACAAAGTAATCTAAGAACTATGGGAGAGCCTGATATCGATCTACAAGTAAGGGATATGGAACTACTTAAAGACATGTATGAATTGGAAATGAATGAAGATGATGAGAGAAATGAATATGTGCTCCCTCAGCCAGATGGAATCATGAACAAACAAATCAAACACAGCGGCCTAAAACTAAAAAGCAAATTTAATCCCAATGTTCCTTTTGATAACATCGAAGCATACAATCAAGCTATCATAGCAGATCTAAGAAAAACAAGAAAAAAGTTTGGAAATTCCAAGTTGGATAACCTAACAAAGGAACAGGGACTGGCTATAAAAAATCTGAAAGAAGACAGCTCGATTGTGATTAAGCCTTCCGATAAGGGGGGCAACGTTGTAATCATGAACTATGATGATTACAAGTTGGAGGCAGCAAGACAACTATCTGACACTTCGAGTTATGAGCTGATTAATTGGGAACAATACAGGAGAACCATAAAAGACTATCATGCACTATTGGGGGGATGGTACCACGATGGACTGTTAGACACAGATGAATATAAATTTCTGAAAAAGGACCACCCCCGACTTCCATGCTTGTATTTTCTCCCGAAAATTCATAAGGACCCACTAGTACCACCAGGGCGTCCTATAGTATCATCAAATGGAGGACTATTGGAGAATACGTCCATATTTCTGGATTTATTTCTAAACGAGTATGTGCGCAACTTGAACTCCTACTGCAAAGACAGTACAGATTTTCTAAGACAGTTGCATGATCTAAAATGGGAGGAAGGCTACATAATGATAAGCATGGACGTATGCTCATTGTACACCTGTATTGACCAAACAAAGGGAGTGGATGCATGCATGTATTTCTTGAGAAGTAGACATATCGACTATTGGGAACACAATGTGATGCTGAGAAATATGATGTTGTTTTGCCTACAAGAAAATATCTTCCTCTTTGAAAAAACCATATATCGCCAACGCTCAGGGACCGCGATGGGAACTTGTTTTGCCCCCAGCCTAGCGAATCTTTTCCTAGGCTGGTGGGAGGAACAGATTGTGTGGTCCCAGGAATCGGAGATGTACACTGACCACATTCTTATGTGGGTCAGGTACATCGACGATCTTTTCATAATATGGAACGGTCCCGAGAACCTGGCGAAACAGTTCATAGGTCATCTAGAAACAAATGATCTTAACTTACGATTCACGTACAATATGAGTACACAATACTATGAATTTCTCGACATAGCTGTTGAGATAAAAGAGGAACATATTACTACTCGCCTGTTCCGTAAAGCCACTGCGGGCAACGCAGTTCTGCATGCGGCGAGCCATCATCCCATACCTCTGAAAAAAAGTATCCCCTATGGGGAACTATTGAGGGCTCACCGCAATTGCAGCACTGATGCAGATTTGGAAAAAGAACAAAGAGCCATGACTCTGCGGTTCAGGCAGCGGGGATACAGTGATGAGACCCTCAAAAGTGCTCAGAATAAAGTAAAGGGTATGAAACAGGAAGAAGTCCTATTCAAAATCTCAGACTCAGCAAAAAGAAAAACTGAGACTAACATAACAAACCAACCGCGCCCACCCCGCATGATTACCAATTTCAGTAGGGGTGCATGGGCACTGAATAAAATTTTGAGGACACACTGGAATCTACTAACCTCTGACCCTATTATAGGCACATGTGTAGGACAGGGACCACAAGTCACTTACCGTAGAGCAAAATCATTCAGGGACCAACTGGTCCAAAGTTATCCCGAAAAAAGATCCCGAGTGAACTGGCCCCCGATACCTTTCGGATTTACTACCTGCGGTGGCTGCAAAGCGGATCGTAATGGCAAATCCTGTAAGGAGTTCATAGTCGGCACAGGACAAAGAAAACAGATTAGGCAACAAATCAACTGCAACACCGAGTTCACTGTCTACGTGTTAGAGTGCCCTTGTGGCCTCCGATACGTAGGCAGTACCAAACACCCATTAAAGTGTGAGGATTCTACAGCACTTACGTGCCATCACCAACAGGGATCACAATTACCCGATGGCCCGCCACTATGAAGAAACACACAATAGTAACAACAGCAGTCTAAGATTCTTTGGCATCGATAAAATCCCCAAAAATATACGAGGCGGAGACTATGAAATACAGTTAAGAATCAAGGAATCCAGATACATAATAGACCTGGATTGTAGGGCCCCAAAGGGGCTTAATTGTGGGGAGGAGTTATCCTCACATATTGGTGTATGAAGCTGTCAGGGACAGAACAAGGCTCTCTCGTGTATGATGAGTTCTGTAATAAACTTTTAAATCACTATCACCTTTTAAAATAATGGCTTACTAACACATCCTAGGCCTATTGCGCCTATGACGCGCCCAGTAACCCACAATTGTGGTGTTACCTCGTATACTTTAGCATCTATAAAATGTGATCGTTTAGCCATACACCAGTCACCTCTGATCGGAAAGATAACCTTCATTTCCTATCTTTATTATTAGTCACTACATTACACACTCACACTAATAATTCACCATTTCCTCACTATCCCATTAGAAGCACTTGAACGTTTGACATACCACCTTACTATTTTCCGCCTTCCATGACAACATATATACTACAGACACTGCATTCACTCAGGGAGCTCCCGAGGACACACTAAAACGTTACTAATGATACATAAATATGTGTACTAGTAGTCGATTCTCACATACGGGGCTACATAGCTCTGCTTCTGAGACCAGTATCGAACCGCGCATGTAGGTGGTAGAATACTACAATTCCCAGCTACATAGCGGTCGGTAACCATCTTGTGACAAGAAACAGTCACATGGTTCATTGACAAAACACGTATACATAAGAACCTTACGGATGCTTCAATTGTAAATCTGTAAATATGTATATATGTAGATTCATTGATTTACAAGACTGTTTCTATATGAATTTATACAAAAAGAAATCTGATAGTATGTTTTCTATCTTTATGAAATGTGTTTGAAAGAAACGAATAGTATGTTTTCTATCTTTATGATTTTGTCATGGATAACGGACTTAAATATGTTTGAAAACAAAATGGTGGTAACTTGATAAAGGCTAACGCCGAAACGCGTCGTCCTTGTTCCATAAGTGCACAATAAAGGTTTTGTGCTGGATTTTCCTGGTGTGTCGTTTTCTGTGTCCAACTATCCAAGGTGGATGAGAAGCGGGTTCTAATCTAGTGTGGCGGCTGCTGCTACCAACAACACCAGCATTGTCAGGTCGAGGATTGTTTCTGCAGCATTTTGGAGATAAATATATATATATATATATATATATATATATATATATATATATATATATATATATATATATATATATATATATATATATATATTACCTACTGGCGGTCGCCAGTAGGTATATATAGTTAGGATTTTTTTCCTATGGGATTTTTGAAAATTCTATGTCTAATAACTTTGGCGTTTGTGGACGGAATTGGCTGAAAATTTCAAGAAAATGGCACATTTTTGTTTCTGAGCAGCCCCTGAAAATTTGGAGGGGTTTCGTCAAGGGGGGGCCGAGAAAAAAAGGGGGTCCCAAAACGCGTTTTTAACATTCAGTTTTACATAGGGCGGTTGGCCTCACTTTTAGCTCGAACGGCTGAATGGATTTGCACAAAACTTGGCAAAATTGTAGGGACTGTTAGCCCGATGTGCCTTTGCTAGGTCTCAATATATGTGCACCAGTGGATTTTGAGAAATTAACGTTTTAAAAAACAGATATATGTGTGACAGCGTCCCGGGTAGCGCTCCGGTTCGCGAACTTTTCGCGTAACGGAACTTTGCGAAGCGAAGCTGATTGGCTCTCCGGTGTCTGTCAACATTCTAAACAGTCCGGAACGGCCGCCATCTTGTCTCTCGGTAGGATCGAGAGACAAGAGGAGGAGAAAAACGAAGGGGGAATTTAATGAAAGGGGGCAAGGTAGACCCCTCTTGACCCCCTAGGAATGATGTTGGGGTTATTAAAGGGTCCCGTGGGGCAAAAAATTTATTTTTATTTTTTCACGGTAGAAGCGCTTCCCGGCTACGCGAACCAGGTCGCAAACCTGTAGCGTAACGGGAATTCGCCATTTTGTGTTTCGTTTTAATTAAATCACAAGATGGAGGGAAAACAACGTGGGAAATGGGTATAAGGGGGCACGGGAGATGTATCCTGACCCCATATGTTTTCTGAGGGTGGCTGAGGATGCTCATATATGTTGATACATGTCTTCCAGCGGCTACGCGTGAGCGGAATTTTTTTTTGCTGCGTGACGTCTGTTAACATTCGATTCGAAGGAAATCAGGAAGTGTTGACCGCCATTTTGTCACTGCGAGTAAATATATTGTTCATTTCAAAGCGTTGGAACATGGAAAAGGGAGAAGGTAGAGATTGTCTTGCTGCGTAGTTTTTCTCAGGGTGTGCAGTAAGGCCCCGGTTGTGCTTATACTCACGGTGGGGTCTTTGAACACTTTAGCAAATGATGATCCAAGCTGAGGCAAAGGAGGGTGTCAGTCGGGAGGGGGGAGCAATGGTGCAGTTTTCACTTTCATGTCTAAGTGTTAAAATCTGGTTTGCGATGTCAACATAAACGGCGCCACCTTGTCCCCACTCAGGCACGTACACTCTAGCAAGCAGCAGCCATTTTGAAAGCGCTATGGCCCCTCTGCCACTCGCCGGTCCCCAGCGCGTCTCCCTGGCGCTACGAACACCCCCCCTCTCTGACCTCCCCCGTTCTCTCTGTGGAAAATTAATCCGTATTGATAAACATTGTCTGCGCCATCTTGCTTTTTTTCCAATGCCACACTTTTGTCGTGCACGGCAGCCATTTTAGATGCCTTGACCAGACCCACTCTCTGCATGCCGACGATCCTCAGCACAGCTCCCTACCCTCGCAAGCATCTCCCCCACGCACTGGTCACCCCCGCTCTCTCTCTCATGCATGGGCCATAAACCTCCACCCATCTGCGCTGCTCTTCCCTGAGAATCACACCCCGTGCCCGCCCGACACCTCCCTTTCACCCTATTCACTACCGCACCCTCTGACACTCCTCTTCCTCTGTGTCCGATTGTCCAGGCCGGTCCCAGGCTATTACGTAGCCCTGCGGAAGTAGTTTATGGCCCCATCTGTAAAGATTCACCTCTCTTCAAAGGAGTTACTGTAGATCAAGGCCCCCACCCCATGAGATCCGTCACACCACACGCATTCCGAGAATCAGCGGAATGTCATGCTGTTCCTACTATCTGATAATGATCCTGTATTGTGATTGGGGAGGGGATTCTCACTGTAAGGGTGTGTGGGACCGAACCTGAAGCGGAAGATTCCAGGGATGCCTTTCTGTACATCAAAGTCTTCACAAGAATGTGTCACATTACAAATATATAGCACTCCAACAAAGTAGTAGGATTATAACACTTTAATAACTTATAAATATATACAACGCTCCAACAAAGTAAACACGTTAAAAAAAAACATTTTAAACAACTATTTACATGGCAGCCTGCTGCAACATCCATCTCAAAGCATTCACCGTCCGTTTGACACTGTCCTTGCTCCTCCCTCCTCGGAGTAGCAACAATGGGCTGCTTTGGCCTGTCTTTTAGTCGGCTTTGGGTTATAAAAAGCCTACAAAATCCGTCGGCCTGTGAGGCGGTGTCAGTAGCGGACCGTTGTGCGAATAGGCCGAAGGAAGCACAACGCGCCGAGATACGGACGGCACCGAGGTGGTGTCCAGCAAGTTGCCGCACTGGTCTGGCCATCCTACAATGCTGCGCCGAAAGACGGCATGGGGCACCCCGGGGGGGAAGCGGCGCGAACGGGTCTCCCCCGCCTCCCCAGGAGGAGGCTTCTCAGCTGCAGTGGGGTGCCCCTTGGCATCCAACTGAGTTGCGCCCGCTCTTGCGGCACAGTGCCTTATCCGCCATCCAGCTGAGTTGCGCCCACTCTTGTAGCACAGTGCCTCACCCGCCATCCAGCTGAGTTCTGCCCGCTCTTGCGGCACAGTGCCTCACCCACCATCCAGCTGAATTGCACCCGCTCTTGCGGCACAGTGCCTCACCCGCCATCCAGCTAAATTGCGCCCGCTCTTGCGGGACAGTGCCTCACCCTCCATCCAGCTGAGTTGCGCCTGCTCTTGCGGCACAGCGTCTCGCCCTCCATCCAGCTGAATTGCGCCCACTCTTGCGGTGCCGCGATAGGCGGCTGCAACAGGACTCTCAAAATGGCGGCCGGCTCTTTGGATTTGGGCCTGGTCCACTAAAATGGCCCTGGGACACCTTGGAACTTGTACGCTTGCCTGCTAGGGCATGGGCCCCATTCCCGAAAGCGTCCCCTCAGCCATGAAGATTCTACAAAAGTCACCGGGGCCCCCGCTCCCGCAGGCTTCCGGTGGGGAGCAGCTGCCATGATTGCTTGCGGAATGACCACGACGGAGCCACGAGATGGTGGTGTTCTCATGCTGATGCCAGCTTCAGTCTGAAACATCCAGAAACACTGTAGACTACCAATTCAATCAGTTCCAATGGAGCCCCAACGTGACCCGGTAGGAAAGAACTTGCCCTCCCCTCTTTTGACTGATGGTTCTTGTTAGCTATCTCTTCTGTTGTCATTTAACGGAACCTTTTTTGACTGCCGAAAGGTGTTCTGGTCCGACCACTGGTTGGTGGAGACATTTTGACTATATCCTGGACCTGCCCGGCCTCGTCCAAAATGGCGCTGGTATAAATGGGACTCGTAACTCCTTGTTGTGTACTGGTTGCCCAGCCTTGATATCACGAGATACGTATGCAGTTTTGAAGCACATGGCGGGCGGGAACGAGTACTGATTGAACATTTGGACATCCCTATTGATATTAAGTTCTGATGTGTTATTGATTACTGTACTATTGAAAGTTCGAATTAATGTCACCCATGGCACTTGCCCGCAAATTTATATTTAGATAATTTTATTGTAACTGGCCTGTCGTACTTTAATTATAAAATGTACGTCCACCGATTCCGCAACTGTTAGACACCTTAGTTCTTGCAACCTAATGGCCCGCCCGTTACGTTCTTCTACAGTGTAAATGTCCCCTCATCATATACGATTACAGTTTGCTCCGTGGCCGGCCCACGTGGTTATAGGCCCGTATTTGTATACTGACATTTTCACAATAAAGGTTTTTAAAACAAAACATGGTAGTAGTACCTAGATTGGTAAAGTTTTGAAAAATAGCCACTGTTTTCGAATCAGTAAAAGGCAAGTGAAATAAAGCAGCCCGATTACATGACGGTTAAAAGGTATAATACGCAGGTAAGCAGTAAAGATAAATGGTCAAGGGCTGTTGTGTTTTCCACTCCTGCAACATAAAGTGATCGATAAGAATCCGATATTCAGGCCTATCAGCGACTAAGACAGCAGGCCGAGCCTCTTTTGCTCAATGGCTCCCTCATGGGACGAAGAAATGCCCCTTTTCTCGAAATAGGAATATTTTACTTGCAGGACAGTTGTAAATTTCCCGGGAAAATACATTAGCCTGGAGCATTGTTAGTGATAAACTGTAAATGCATCTGGGTCCTTTGCTTTACAAGTCAGAGTGAGAAAAAAAAAGGTGGGGCTTTCATCATTTGGGAAAAAAAAATGTTCTAAACCAATGAAAAGTGTTATTTTTAGGTCATATGACCAAGCCTTCCATCATTAGGAAACCAAAAGTAAAATGAACCAATGAAAAGTTTTATTAACAAGTCACATGACCTGTTATGCTTACGTTACGCGCTCCGCGCCGCGCTTCCGGGAAGCTGCGCTTCGCGCCTCGCGCACCGGAGCACTTCCGGGTGCGCTAACGCGGCACGCCATATGACGCATTACGCGACAATGCAGGTCCAGAATATAGTCAAAATGTCTCCACCAACCAGCGGTTGGAACAGAACCCCTTTCAGCAGTCCAAAAAGTTCTGTTAAATGACAACAGAAGGGACAGGCAACAAGAACCATCAGTCAAAGAGGGGAGGGCTAGTTCTTCTCTACCGGGTCACGTTGGGGCTCCACCGTAACTGATCAGATTGGTAGTCTACAGTGTTTCTGGATGTTTCAGACTGAAGCTGGCGTCAGCATGAGAACACCACCATCTCGTGGCTCCGTTGTGGCCATTCCGCGAGCAATCATGGCAGTCGCTCCCCACCGGAAGTCTGCGGGAGTCGGGGGCCCCGGTGACTCTTGTAGAATCTTTAAGGCTGAGGGGACGCTTTTGGGAATGGGGCCCATGCCCTAGCAGTCAAGCGTCCGAGTTCCAGGGTTGCCCTGAGCCATCCTTGCAGGCCAGGCCCAAGTCTGTGGAGCCGACCGCCATTTTGTGAGCTCCGTGGCAGCCGCCTGTCGCTGTACCGCAAGATTGGGTGCAATTCCATTGGATGGCGAGTGAGACGCTGTAATAGCAAGAGCAGGCGCAATTCAGCTGGCCGAGCGAGGCACTGTGTCGCAAGAGCGGGCGCTAGTCAGCTGGTCGAGTGAAGCGCTGGGGTGTAGCTGAGAAACCTCCACCTGGGGAGGTGGGGGAGGCTCGTTCGCGCCGCCTCTCCCTTCTAGTGCACCCCACGCCGTCTCCTAGCGCAGGTATATGTGATGGTCGGATCAGGGCACCGCAGGACATGTCTTCAGGTCAAACGGATTGTGGGACAAGGAGTGGAGCAGGCGCAATTCAGCTGGCCGAGCGAGGTACTGTGCCGCAAGAGCGGGCGCAACTCAGCTGGCCGAGTGAAGCGCTGGGGTGTAGCTGAGAAACCTCCACCTGGGGAGGTGGGGGAGGCTCGTTCGCGCCACCTCTCCCTTCTAGTGCACCCCACGCCGTCTCCTGGCGCAGGTATATGTGATGGTCGGACTAGGGCACCGCAGGACGTGTCTTCAGGTCAAACGGATTGTGGGACAAGGTCCAGAATGGAAGAGTCACCAAAAGGCAAAAAGTTCCGCCTGACCCCGGGAGCCGGCCGCCTATGTCGGGGGCGCCACACCATGGCAACAAGACTTGGGGAGGGAGCAGGAGCCAAGCGCCCCCTCCGAGTGCACGCCACCACACCGCCCCTCGGGGGCCTCCGTCAAGCGGTTCAGGGAGGCACCGCATCACATTGCTTTCCAATGCAGTCAGGTCATCAAACAGCCCCCACTTACTTTGAGAATAGTGAAGCTGCAGCAGGTGCAAATGAGCTTCAGACAGTGTTACAAGCGCTGCTCGGAACACTCAACTATGGCACCCAACATCCAGGACTTATGCCATTTGTGCAAGGCAGTGACCTCGAAGCATCTCAGGGTCCAAGCAACATACCATATCCAGAGTCCTTCCTACAGCCTCTGCCTTCCTTCTTACCTAGTTATGGTTCTGTCAGTCCCACTCCAGGCTTTTAGTCTGTGTATGGAAAACCATGAACCTACACTCACCTATGAAAATCTTACTATTGATGTTTGACTGAGGCCAAGGAGATTAGAGTGCATGTCTGTGTAAGGTGATGAACCTCTGGGGAGATGATGTTACGTTTAAACGTAGCCCCTGAGTGCTTAGTTCGCTTCTGTTCTCTGTCACTGTTGTTGATTTTGAGCCCCAAATACAAAGGCTTATTGTTGCTTGTGAATCCCCAAGTGTATATTTGCCCATACTGATCCATCTCGTAGGCCACAGTGTAGTCGGGGAGAAATCCCGGGAATGGCAGCATGCATTTGGATCGATGTTGCAGCAGGCTGCCATGTAAATAGTTATTTAATAAAACGTTTTACCCTGTTACTTTGCTGGTGTGTTGTATATATTTATAATATTTTCATAGGGTTTGTCGTTATTTTGGGCGGGGTGGGCGGCGGAGCCGAGCTGTCTTGCAGCCATCATGGTGTCGAGCTGAGTTCCTCTCACTAGTTTCGTATTTCTCATGAGGGGTTGTTCCTAATGTTTCTATTTTAGCGAGGTCAAAAAGAGATCCCATTAGTGGCCTACTGATTTTGCTTGATTCCTTTTGTTTTTTTAACGATTTTTCACTATCTGCAAAGACTAAACAGAGTATTGCGACTCTGTGCTTGTTTGTAAATAGAGAATGAACCACAGAGAACCAATTCTAAAACAGTAAATGCTTGGATAACAATCAATCAAATGGAGAGGGAAGCAGGCACGACGCATTACAACGGGGGCAAAGGCCTGCGTTCCCTACCCTTCACTATCTGCAAAGAGAGAATACTCCTAAAAGAAAAGAGGGGGGGGCAGCGTTCAAAGCACATCAGCGTGCATAAACACGAAAATGTTTTTACCTACCACGTACTTCACATTTTAAAGCTTTTGATATTTGCTATTAAAAAACCATTGAAATTCACTGAAAAAACCATAGGTTATAGACCATATATAGTTAGGAATTAGCATTTACAAAACCTTGAAAATTCACTGAAAAAACCATGGGTTATAGACCATATATAGTTAGGAATTAGCATTTACAAAACCTTATTTTACTCACACAAAACCATTGAAATTTCATATATAGTTAGTTGCACTAACTATATATTGCGCACCCGCAATCCACTGCTGATGATGTCACATACTACATCATTCATGACATGGTCAGTGACATCACTGATGACATCACTGATGATATCTCAAATGACATCACTGATGACATCACTGATGACATAACAAATGACATCACTGATGACATCTCATTTGATATCAATGGTCACATCACTGATGATATCATTCATGTGACAATACAATGCATCTCCTCACACTTTAATATAACCTCTGTTACATCCGGTGTAAAATACAGAATATAATTTTTTAAACCATTGACACACCAATACTAGTTACTACATACGCACTCACTGATTCCTATGTCTACACACACATTCACTCATTCACCCCTACAATCATTCATACATACAATCACTCATCTTTACAACACTATCATATGCACTCATACACCTATACAGACACTCACACTCTGCCACTCATCCATGGAGTTACTCACACACCTAGTCAGTCCTGTAAAGAATCAATCACACTTCCATTTTCTAATCAATACAGTTAAACATAGAGTACCTTACATGTTCAAACATATACTAACACATACTTACTCTCTTATACAATCATTGATACAAGAACACATTGATCTGCACAGAGTCACACATCTCCCAGCCAGCCACACACACACTCAGTGTCCCATACAAATACTTGGACAATCAATCAAAAACCCATATAGTTACTCATATAGCTCCTGATCAACACATGCAGCAGTTTACAGAACAACAGACATAATGATGCACAAATTAAGACAGTTTAGTCACTAACCCATGCACTCAGTGAGACCCATTTAATCACTCACTCACTCATACAGTCAGTCATGCACCTACTAAATCCTTCATCCAGACACTTATACATCCACTCATTCTTCAATATGTAAGACATATTTTAACTTTACAGAAACAGACAGTCACTGGATGTTGTCATCAGTGATGTCATCAGTGATGTCATTTGAGATATCATCAGTGATGTCATCAGTGATGTCACTGACCATGTCATGAATGATGTAATATGTGACATCATCAGCAGTGGATTGCGGGTGCGCGATATATAGTTAGTGCAACTAACTATATATGAAATTTCAATGGTTTTGTGTGAGTAAAATAAGGTTTTGTAAATGCTAATTCCTAACTATATATGGTCTATAACCCATGTTTTTTTCAGTGAATATATATATATATATATATATATATATATATATATATATATATATATATATATATATATTACCTACTGGCGATAGCCAGTACGTATATATAGTTAGGGCCTAGTAAAATCCCCAACATTCTATTGGGTATAACTTTATTTCCGATCGAGGAATCTGTGTGTATTTTTCCTTAAAATTGCCTCGCTCGGCTCGGCTCCTTCCCTGAAAGTTTCGGGGGGGATTCGTCAAACGGGGGCCAAGAAAAAAGGGTGGTCCCAAAACGTGTTTTTCCCATGTTAATTTCCATAGGAAACTTTAGACACGGCTACAGCCCGAACGGCTGAATGGAATTACACCAAACTTAGCAAAATGGTAGGGACTGGTATGGGGAAGTGTCTTTGCTATGTTTGGTGAAAATCCGTCCAGTAGTTTTTGTAAAAATTGAATGTGAAATGTAGCCCAATGCAATTTTCTATAGGACCTTTAGACACGGCTACAGCCCGAACGGCTGAATGGAATTACACCAAACTTGGCAAAATGGTAGGGACTGGTATGCAGTAGTGGCTTTTTTTATTTGGTGAAAATCGCTCCAGTAGTTGTTGAGAACATTGAATTTTCCCAAATTATATATCTATGGGCGGGACACCGTCCGCGCACGGTTCATGCACGGTTCTTGCACTGTGCGCGGACCCTAGCGGGCGCGAGCGGAATTCTGATTGGCTTTTGGATGTCTGTCAACATTCCAGTCAGTCGAGATTAGGAAGTGCTGTCCGCCATCTTGTTTTTGTGGCAGAAGGTAGCTGTAAACAGAAGGCTAGTACTTGAAAAGGGGGAAGGGTAGAGATTCCTGACCCCCCTAGGTTTTGTCATGGGGTCTCTAAAGGACCCCGAAGATCAGAAGAAAAAAATATATTTTTTTTTTAAATCGCGGGGTCCGCGCACCGTGCACGGACGGTGGTCTAAAAAGACAAAAAAAATACATTTAAATAACAAGTTTGAGTGTTTAGATGTTGGTTAAGTGTAATATTGAGTGGTGACTTTTTCACCTTTGGGTTTAGATAGGTGTTTTGTGGAGAGTTAGTATGGTAATAGATAGAGAGCACGGGGTGTAGGTTGAAGATTATGTGAGTTTGAAAGTGTTGAAATTTTGAACCAATTAAAATGTTACTTTGGTTTTGATTTTGTGTGTGATGAAATTTGATTGGCTAGGTATCTGAATATGTATGAGAAATGAGAGGGAAACACAGCCATTTTGTAATTGTAGTGTCTGAGGTACACTTCTTGGGGATTTTTTTGAGTTGAATTTCTGGTGTGAGATTGACACAGTATTTACTGTTCGAAAATTTTTCTAGAAGGTGAGTTGTTAATTTGTAAGGAGATCTATGTTGTTTAGTTTAAGTTAATAGGACAAATGTTTTGCTACTCTCTCTGTCTTTCTCTCTCTCTCTCACTGTGTCCCTTTCTGTCCACCGCTGTTCTTTTTCCTTTTTATCTTTTTCTAAAAATTATTTTGCTTCACTTATTCCTTTTTCTTTTCTCTTTATATTGTTGTTTTTTTCTCTGTTCGATGTTCCTGTTGATTAGAGTAATTTTGAAGGAGAACTTCATGATGGAGGAGATGGCATGGAGGATTTCTATGATGAATCCTTGGATTCAGATTTAATGGAAGCTTTGGAGTTTATTGAGTTTGAGGATTCTTTTTGGGAGATTTTCAATGTTGATATGACTGTTGATGCAATGTTAGACGATGATTTAAATTTCGGAAATTCCCAACAATAAATTTATATTTAGTAAATAAAATTTGTTTGAGAAATTAAACTTTTTTAAATGTAATTTATGAGGTAGTGGTCAAATATTTGTTGTATGAAGTGAGATTTGTAGTATAGATGCAACATTTTTGTGTTATATAGTAAGTTTACTGATATCATTAAGCCTTATTGAAATGTAAAGACATGGAGATTGCATGATAGTATGGGAACCGTGTAAATGTGACTGCATTGCTGTAATTTTTGAAATACCAATGCTGCCTTGTCTTTTTATACTACCCTAACAGCAGTGCACTATCCTTATTACTAAAGACTTGATAAAGCTAGTTTAATATTAAGTATTTCTGAAAACGATAAATTAAAGTGATTTATTTTTCTTTTCAAGTTACAGCAAGAAAATGTAAATATAAAATGGATCACCACAATGAGGAGGCCGTTGTAATTTTTTATGAATTTTCTGCAACCTATATTGAGATTATGAATGAACCAGAAATTGACAGTATCAGTAATAATCAAGTTGATGTTGGAGGCGAAGACATGATGGAATTCTTTGATAAGTCTGTGGATGATGAATTTGTAGAATGTTTGGACACCATAGAGTGCCAGGAAATTTCTTCGCAGACTTTTCATGAGGAGAATCCAGAAGATGTGATCGAAGAAGAAATACCAGATCAGTTAATGTTGGAAGTTCTTTTAAATTTTGAAAATTCTGAAGATTAAATTTATATTTAGAAAGTAAGAATTGTTTGTTTGTAATTTATGAGGTAGTTGCCAAGTGATTGTGGTATGATGTAAGACTTGTAGTATAGAGTGCAATATCGCCGCCATATAGTGGTTTCAAAAGAAAGTGAACAATAAAAGATGAAAACGTAGAAAGGGGTTCCCTGAAGGACTCCAAAGGTCAAAAATAATATTTATTTAAAAAAAAAAATCTATAGGTCCGCTCACTGCAAGTGCTCGGAGAGTGCCCTGTGAGTGCTCGGAGAGTGCACCCTACCGCCGCCATTTTGTGGTTTTAAAAGAAAGTTAACAATAAAAGATGAAAACGTGGAAAGGGGGCAGGGTTGAGTGTCCATGACCCCCTAGGCAAAGGGGGCAGGGTAGAAACAACCTGACCCCGTAGGGCTGCTCAGGTGGTCCCACAAGGATAATAACATATTTAAACATTATCCGCTAATAGAATTTGCATTTAAAAAACCTTGTGAATTCACTGCAAAAAACCATAGGTTTCAGGTCTTATATAGTTAGGAATTAGCATTAAAAAAACCTTGCAAATTCACTGAAAAAAACATAGGTTTCAGGCCTTATATAGTTAGGAATTAGCATATAAAAAACCTTTGAAATTCACTGAAAAAACCATAGGTTTCAGGCCTTATATAGTTAGGAATTAGCATTTAAAAAACCTTTGAAATTCACTCAAAAAACTATAAGTTTTAGGGGTGTTATAGTTAGCTGGACATTTCACTCATACAAAACCATTGAAGTTGCTCCTATATAGTTAGTTGTACTAACTATATTTTGCGCACCCGCAATCCACTGCTGATGATGTCACATATTAGATCATTCATGACATGGTCAGTGACATCACTGATGACATCTGAAATGACATCACTGATGACATCATCCACGTGACAATCTTACACCTTTTCATACACTATTAAAATCTTTCATCACTCTTTGTAAAATACAGAGTATCATATTTGAATCCATTGTCACAGCAATACAAGTATCTAAGAATCCACTCAGTGATTCATAGATGTATACACACATCTAATCACTTACCTGTAGGTTTACTCATACATGCAGTCAATGAACAATAGAACACTATCAAAAATACTTATACACCTATATCGACATTAAACAACAGCACACATCCTATTCACATATGAAGTCATCCTACTCACTTATGCAAACAATGGATCATACTTACATATTTACTTAGCAAAACACGTATACAAACACCACTTCATCTATTCATTTAGATAGTAAGTCATACTTAGTGAATTTTAAAATCATTATTACAAGTATACAGTTATCCATACAGTCACTCACACAATCATTGAGTCTTATGTATACTTATTTGAATACAGCAACTGACACATACACTGCCTTTTATTTTTCTAGTTTGTTGGACATGTACCATTGAGAAATATATTTGCTCATCACCACACCCAAAAAGAGATTCACTCACCCATACTGTTAGAGCATGTAGTTTTAACTTCATATACCTACTGAATCAACTATTCACACATCTTTGGACAGTCACACCCCCCCCACCGAACCACACACACTTTCACACTCCCATACACATACTCATTTAACTAATCAATAACTAATATAGACTTTCAAATAGCTAGTAACCAACTGTAGAATCAGTTTACACAACAACTGACAAAGTGATACAGATATTTATGTCATAACAGTCAATTAAACTGCTCCTAAATCCTTCATCCAAATATTTATGTATATATATCAACTCATTCTTCGATGCAAATTGCTATATATATAATGCATATTTAAATAACAAAGCAAACCACATTCACTGGATGATGTCATCAGTGATGTCATCAGTGATGTCATTTGAGATGTCATCAGTGATGTCATGAATGATCAAATATCTGACATCATCAGCAGTGGATTGTGGGTGCCCGAAATATAGTTAGTACAACTAACTATATAGGAGCAATTTCAATGGTTTTGTATGAGTGAAATGTCCAGCTAACTATAACACCCCTAAAACTTATAGTTTTTTGAGTGAATTTCAAAGGTTTTTTAAATGCTAATTCCTAACTATATAAGTCCTGAAACCTATGGTTTTTTCAGTGAATTTCAAAGGTTTTTTATATGCTAATTCCTAACTAAATAAGGCCTGAAACCTATGGTTTTTTCAGTGAATATATATATATATATATATATATATATATATATATATATATATATATATATATATATATATATAGAAAGGAATCTCCTCTCGAAAAAAGGAGCGGGAGCCTCAGAGGGGATTTAGCAAGGCAACACCTTTATTTCAAGAAGTGGCGAATGCATTTCGGCCGGATCGGCCTTCGTCAGCGCCTGCAGTGTCTGTGAAAGGAAGTCCCAGAAGTCCTGCTGTTGAAAGGTACCCCTCCGCGCACCGATAGGTGCAAATTTTCAGCTCCGCCTCTCAAATGAAGTTTGCAGCCGGTCCAATGGAAGTCCATGGACTACAGGACCCAGGATGCAGTAGTCATTCCCAGGTAAGTATGGCTGAGGGGCGCTGGAGCAATGTTCCAAAAATAGCAAGGGTAGGGGTCAAGGCGGGACAAGACACGCACAAGAAGTTCAAGGTGCTGCCTCACGTCCCCACCCCACCGACCAGAGTCCAAAAAGCAAAGTTGCAGGGGCGGGAGAACAATGCAACCCACCCGGCGGATGCAAATGCCTCATTAAGCCAGCATCAGCACAAATGGACATCCGGCGAGCCTGGAGAAATCCACTAACGTGAAGAAACGGGAACAGCCGGGACTGGAACCAGATTCTCCAAGCCACGTAATGGTGAGTGGGCTCCTGAACGCGCTTCTGGCACACGCGTGAATTTGAATAGAAAGGAATCTCCTCTCGAAAAAAGGAGCGGGAGCCTCAGAGGGGATTTAGCAAGGCAACACCTTTATTTCAAGAAGTGGCGAATGCATTTCGGCCGGATCGGCCTTCGTCAGCGCCTGCAGTGTCTGTGAAAGGAAGTCCCAGAAGTCCTGCTGTTGAAAGGTACCCCTCCGCGCACCGATAGGTGCAAATTTTCAGCTCCGCCTCTCAAATGAAGTTTGCAGCCGGTCCAATGGAAGTCCATGGACTACAGGACCCAGGATGCAGTAGTCATTCCCAGGTAAGTATGGCTGAGGGGCGCTGGAGCAATGTTCCAAAAATAGCAAGGGTAGGGGTCAAGGCGGGACAAGACACGCACAAGAAGTTCAAGGTGCTGCCTCACGTCCCCACCCCACCGACCAGAGTCCAAAAAGCAAAGTTGCAGGGGCGGGAGAACAATGCAACCCACCCGGCGGAGGCAAATGCCTCATTAAGCCAGCATCAGCACAAATGGACATCCGGCGAGCCTGGAGAAATCCACTAACGTGAAGAAACGGGAACAGCCGGGACTGGAACCAGATTCTCCAAGCCACGTAATGGTGAGTGGGCTCCTGAACGCGCTTCTGGCACACGCGTGAATTTGAATAGAAAGGAATCTCCTCTCGAAAAAAGGAGCGGGAGCCTCAGAGGGGATTTAGCAAGGCAACACCTTTATTTCAAGAAGTGGCGAATGCATTTCGGCCGGATCGGCCTTCGTCAGCGCCTGCAGTGTCTGTGAAAGGAAGTCCCAGAAGTCCTGCTGTTGAAAGGTACCCCTCCGCGCACCGATAGGTGCAAATTTTCAGCTCCGCCTCTCAAATGAAGTTTGCAGCCGGTCCAATGGAAGTCCATGGACTACAGGACCCAGGATGCAGTAGTCATTCCCAGGTAAGTATGGCTGAGGGGCGCTGGAGCAATGTTCCAAAAATAGCAAGGGTAGGGGTCAAGGCGGGACAAGACACGCACAAGAAGTTCAAGGTGCTGCCTCACGTCCCCACCCCACCGACCAGAGTCCAAAAAGCAAAGTTGCAGGGGCGGGAGAACAATGCAACCCACCCGGCGGAGGCAAATGCCTCATTAAGCCAGCATCAGCACAAATAGACATCCGGCGAGCCTGGAGAAATCCACTAACGTGAAGAAACGGGAACAGCCGGGACTGGAACCAGATTCTCCAAGCCACGTAATGGTGAGTGGGCTCCTGAACGCGCTTCTGGCACACGCGTGAATTTGAATAGAAAGGAATCTCCTCTCGAAAAAAGGAGCGGGAGCCTCAGAGGGGATTTAGCAAGGCAACACCTTTATTTCAAGAAGTGGCGAATGCATTTCGGCCGGATCGGCCTTCGTCAGCGCCTGCAGTGTCTGTGAAAGGAAGTCCCAGAAGTCCTGCTGTTGAAAGGTACCCCTCCGCGCACCGATAGGTGCAAATTTTCAGCTCCGCCTCTCAAATGAAGTTTGCAGCCGGTCCAATGGAAGTCCATGGACTACAGGACCCAGGATGCAGTAGTCATTCCCAGGTAAGTATGGCTGAGGGGCGCTGGAGCAATGTTCCAAAAATAGCAAGGGTAGGGGTCAAGGCGGGACAAGACACGCACAAGAAGTTCAAGGTGCTGCCTCACGTCCCCACCCCACCGACCAGAGTCCAAAAAGCAAAGTTGCAGGGGCGGGAGAACAATGCAACCCACCCGGCGGAGGCAAATGCCTCATTAAGCCAGCATCAGCACAAATGGACATCCGGCGAGCCTGGAGAAATCCACTAACGTGAAGAAACGGGAACAGCCGGGACTGGAACCAGATTCTCCAAGCCACGTAATGGTGAGTGGGCTCCTGAACGCGCTTCTGGCACATGCGTGAATTTGAATAGAAAGGAATCTCCTCTCGAAAAAAGGAGCGGGAGCCTCAGAGGGGATTTAGCAAGGCAACACCTTTATTTCAAGAAGTGGCGAATGCATTTCGGCCGGATCGGCCTTCGTCAGCGCCTGCAGTGTCTGTGAAAGGAAGTCCCAGAAGTCCTGCTGTTGAAAGGTACCCCTCCGCGCACCGATAGGTGCAAATTTTCAGCTCCACCTCTCAAATGAAGTTTGCAGCCGGTCCAATGGAAGTCCATGGACTACAGGACCCAGGATGCAGTAGTCATTCCCAGGTAAGTATGGCTGAGGGGCGCTGGAGCAATGTTCCAAAAATAGCAAGGGTAGGGGTCAAGGCGGGACAAGACACGCACAAGAAGTTCAAGGTGCTGCCTCACGTCCCCACCCCACCGACCAGAGTCCAAAAAGCAAAGTTGCAGGGGCGGGAGAACAATGCAACCCACCCGGCGGAGGCAAATGCCTCATTAAGCCAGCATCAGCACAAATGGACATCCGGCGAGCCTGGAGAAATCCACTAACGTGAAGAAACGGGAACAGCTGGGACTGGAACCAGATTCTCCAAGCCACGTAATGGTGAGTGGGCTCCTGAACGCGCTTCTGGCACACGCGTGAATTTGAATAGAAAGGAATCTCCTCTCGAAAAAAGGAGCGGGAGCCTCAGAGGGGATTTAGCAAGGCAACACCTTTATTTCAAGAAGTGGCGAATGCATTTCGGCCGGATCGGCCTTCGTCAGCGCCTGCAGTGTCTGTGAACCCCACCGACCAGAGTATATATATATATCTTCATTGGTCGGTTGATGATGTTTTCTACAATTCGGTTCAGTTCTCTTGACCTGTTTAATTTCTTTAAAATAGATATTGAACCAGAGGGCACACACAATTTAAGCCTACATATACAAAAAAACATGGAGAATATTAAGATGTTGTGCCTATGAATGGATAAAAGGCCTTACATAAGAATTCACTTTTCCTTGTCCAAAAACAATTTGGGACAGCTGTAAAAGCTTTTTGTTGACAATCCATTCCTCTCTTATGTCGAGGATCATTTTGCCAAGAATCCAGCAAAGCAATCAACTACTGTCTTTAGGGATTATTCACCTTGTTTTTTTTAAGATAGGATAAAGTAAGCCTATGTCTACAAATGGGGAACAGACACGCTCATGCTGTCGTAATCACACATTTAGGGATGTTTACAAAGTATTTCCTTATCAGCGTACCAAAATTCATTTGATAGGGTTTTAAAGACTGACATTTCTTCTTTGCTTGGTGAGACAACAATCTTCTTGAGTTCAGATGCTAAAAATGTCATATTAACAATTTTGCCATATGCTGGGGTTGGTTTACTAAATAGGGTCCATACTATAGAAGATATAAATATACCAGGTCCAGTATAGTCTAGCAGAGACGTTTATTGAAGTTTACCCCAATAGCAAAATCATCTGATTATTCTAAATAATTTCCCATCTTCTGGACATCTTTTAATGGGGGCCCTTGACCAATACTCCAAATGGATTCCAAGGCTATCAGGTCCTTCTCAGACCCCCTTAATAGAACATAGAAATATCAACAATGATATTCACTCTGGGGAAAGCATTTGAATGTTAGCCAATTAATGTTTGAAATTCAACAGTACGTTGCCTTCCTTCTGGTAGTTTCCTTTGAACAAAATATACTTTAACTATTGCGGTGGCATTCTTAGCTCTTATAGCTTTAGATCAGGTGTCTCCAAACTTTAGTGTTATAAGAGCTACTTATGTTCAAAGAAAATCATCCTGAGCTACTAATATTATTAGTGCTGTAAAAGTGACCACATTAGACAAGATTATGTTAGTTGCCATCCTACGCAATTTTACAAGTAGCAAGCATCTCAGTTCATCAGGTAGGGTTGGCATCAGAAATGTAAAAAACGGCTCTGACATTTTGCAATGTCTTTACATAGTTATACATAACAGCCATAGTGCAATCCTTTTGGCACCATGGTATTTGTAATAACAATAAGTCTCACCAATGCCACATCATTTATAACTCAAATACCACTTTAAAAAATATTTTTTCTTCAAACATCAGTTTATGACTTCTGAAAACATACACATTTTTGTCTCAATTAGATACTTTTCAATAAAGTGGCAAGAGAGTTACTTAGAGGTAGCTCAAGCTACCAGTAGCTCACAGACCACTCATTGGAAAAGCCTGCTTTAGATGAAGCTATTATTCCCATCTCATACTGGACATTTCTTTGGTCCTCATATCTCCATGGTGTCTGCAAATCTTGAACCATTTTAACACCCTCTATGTTCGCCTCGTGGCCCATTGCATTCGCTCGCTCTGAGCCTCCATTGCTCTGGTCGCACCTGAGGGGCCTCCCCAAGTGCCATGACCTGGTGTAATCATAAGACAATGGGGCATTGTTCCTGCTCCGCCACAGTGCCTCATATTACCTTACCACCTATGTGACCCAATTGATGAAATCCCCCTATACCTCTGGTGACCTTCGTGGTTTACATTCTACCTCCATACGGCTAGTCCACTTGGCAACTTTTAGCCACTCTATAGGATGTGGGGGGAATGGGTCAGGCCAGCATTTACAGATCTCTCGCCTGGCGAGAAGCAGCAAATAAAAAACCAGGCCTGTTTGCTTAATGTTCAGAGCATTGCGTGAAGTTGTATTGACCCCTAGATGTACTAAAACAGCAGTCAGAACAATAGGTTCCCTCGTGATGCCTCTTCTAGTGATTTCAACTGCCTTTCAGTATTCTTTAATCCCAGGACATTTAAAAAAGATGTGTTTGTCATTGACTTTTAGGCAGTCCCATCATTTACATCTGGGGATAGACTGAAACACAAACTTAGCCATTCTTTGAGGAGTCCAATACAACCTATTGATGGCAAAGAAATGATGTAGTTTGAGGTTTGCAGGACTGACAATAGAATAAAAAATTCAATGAGTCTTTTCAACTGGGTTGTACATTCGCTCTCTGGAGTACGTCTATCCATACCACATGAGGTGTAGCTGATTTCTTTCCCTCTGCTTCCAAAAATTTCCAGTCCCAGTTTGCTACCTCTTTGCTCTTTAGACGGACATCCTGGAGGGGGGCCTCAAAATCCCACACCCCTCCTATCTCCAGGATAGCTGTTGAGCACCGCAACATAAGCTTGATATATTTAAACCTAGATATTCTATTGTCCGTTTTCATGCTCAACACCTCCCAGGGCAGAAGACTTTCTGCCGAAATCAAATCTACCCACATAACTATTCCTGCCTGCTTCAAGGGAAGGCTCAACCTGTCCTTCATACACTTTGGTGTCCCTGGAAATTCCCAGATTGGTGCAAATTCCGAGTAGTGCCTGATCTTCAACATCTTTCTCACACCATACCAAATTCTTAAAGCTGACTTTAAGACCTTCTTCCATACTTATTTTTTAGACTTTAGGGCTCCAAAGCTATATAAAAAAGCTGCTGGTCTGAACTAATTTCTCATCTCCCCTAAGATTGTTCCCCAAGTAGAAGATTCGGGCTCCCCCAGGAGCATCCGGAAGTTTTTTAATTGGAATGCCAAACAATATAGATTAAGATCTGGGAGGGCCAACCCGCCCCTCATAATGCATCACCTTAGCTTTTTCCAGGCAAGTCTTAATCCACCGGAGGCCCAGATAAAACTGGTTATTTTCCCCTGAATTTTATCAATGGCTTCCCTGGCGAACTTAAGTGGAATACAATTAAATAAGTATGTCAACTTAGCGAGGATCAACATTTTTACAAGGTTCACCCTCCCTCTCATAGATGGTTCAGGTAAATTCTTCCATCTGGATAATGACCTATCAACCTCTTTGGCAATGCTCTTCAGATTACACAGTAGGATATCATCAATTTGATTGACTATGACAATCCCTAAGTACTTTATCTCTGTACACACTCTCCCACCAATCCTCCATGTTCCAGCACATTACCTCTGTCTTAGAAATGTTCACTAAATATCTGGATACATCCCCAAATTCCTTTGTCAACTTCTCCACCCTAGGTATTGTTTGGGCAGGATCCGAGGTATATATTATCTGGTCATCGGCAAATAATGCTATTTTGCTACTGGAAGGGAGTTTGTGAATAGGGACTATCTGGTCATCTTTTCTTGGAAGATGTGCCAATGGTTAGAGGTAAAGGTCAAACAAGAGGGGTGTCAGAGGAGAGGTGACAGAGGACAGCCCTGCCTCATTCCTCTTTGGATTTCAAAGCTCCTAGTCAAGGAGCCTTTTAAAAGAATTTTGGCCATGGGATTCTCATATAGCTTTCGGAATGTCAAGATGGAGCCAGCACTAAAGCCCATTAATTCTAAAAATGCCCACAGGAATGTTCAACTAACGCAATCAAATGCTGTGGCAGTATCGATTGTGATCACTGCCAAGGGGATCAAACATTTAATGGCAAGGTCAATAGTCTCAATTATTGAAGATGTTAATTCTTGGATCCATCTTTTCAGAACAAAACCCTTCTGATCCGCGTGGATCAGCTGAGAAGCCAACTTTGCCAATCTCCCTGCCAAAATACCAGTGAAGATTTTATAATCCACATTTAGCAAGGAGATTGGCCCATATGAGTAAGCCTGCTTCGGATCCTTTGCGGTTTTTAAGATCAGAACAATTGTGGCTTCCCTTCATGAACTTGGGATCCGTCCTACCCCCTTATAGATTGAATTAAATAGTAACTTCATTTCTGGGACAATTTGTTCTATCATTAAATTGTATAACTAAACCGGTATTGCATCTAGTCCCCCTCCCTTCACGTGTTTTTTATGCGAGAGCTGCTCTCTGATTTCTCCCTCAGTGATTGGGGATACATACTAATCCTACCCTCTGGTGTTATCTCTTGAATTCCTACACTGCTTAGCCATTCCTTTACTCTCTCCTCATCTGTGTGCACCTCTTTCATATATAGTTCAGAGAACAGTGAGTCCAACCGGGCATGCATTTCCTCCTCCTTATTCGAGATGTCACCCTGAGGGCTGATAATCAACTCGCTGATGTAGTTTTGGGACCTCTCAACCCTCTACTTCCAAGTTAACAATACTCCAGCTTTCTCTCCATACTCAAATTGTTGCATATGCCCTATTGTCCACCACTCTCAACATTTTGCCTCCAAGTTGATCTTGTAATTTAGTCTAGCTTCCTCCAACTGGTTCAATATATTTTCTCTATCCCGGTTGTTACCTATCATTCGCTGTAGTTTAACCTCTGGCATCCCCACTCTCTCCTCCAATCCTTTCAACTCTGCTTTATCGGCATTGTTATTATAAGTCACCTGACTTTGCAGGACCCCATGGACATATGCCTTAAAGGTATCCCAGATTACTTCAAGAGGGGCTGAATGAGCATTCCATACTTGCTCTTAAAAAGAATGGCCACATCAGGATTTAATGAGGTAGACCTTTTCAACGTCCTTCTTATATTGTGGCTTGCTCTGACTCCCGTTAGTGTAACACAAACAGCAACATGGTCTGAAATATGCCCCTGGAGAGTGACCTCCTTTATTTTTCCAGCCCAAGCTCTATCCACTAAAATATAAGCTAGTCTCGAGAAATGATTATGGGCCCGATGTAGGTAAGTTCATTTTACCACTTCTTAAATACCGAATCATACCGATTCGGTATTTAAGAAGTGGTAAAATGGAGGAGGGGGTGTAGGTATTTCAGATTTGGTAAATACGGAATCGTTAAGATTCGGTATTTACCGATTCTGTAAATACCGAATCGGTAAAGCCCATTGATTCCTATGGGCATTGAAGCCCATAGGAATCAATGGTCATTACCGAATCGGTATTTACCGATTCGGTAAATACCAATCTTTGCAAGGGTGCAGGGGGTGTCACTTTGACACCCTCTATCACCCTGAATTCAGGCACGTGTGCCATGTGGCACACAGACATGCCCTAAGGGCATGTCTGTCTGTCACATGGCACTGGTGTGCATGCACACATGTGCATGCACACCTGGATTCGGTATTTTACCACCCAATTGGATTGGGAGGTAAAATACCGAATCGGTAAGGCCTGTGGGACTCAGAAGAGTCCCACCTACATCTCCAATTTACCGAATCGGTAAAAATACCGATTCGGTATTTTACCGATTCGGTAAATTTACCTATTCGGAAAATTTACTGAATCGGTAAAATAGGTCACCTACATCAGGAATTACCATTTACCGGTCGGTAACGGCCGAAATCGTCCGTTAACGGTCGGTAAATGGACACCTACATTGGGCCCTTAATTTTTTGCTATGGAAGGTATATTCTTGCATTTGCCCCCTTAGATACCTCCATATGTCCAGTAAACCTATCTCGTATAACATATGATTAAGAGCCTGCATGCACACCTGGATTCGGTATTTTACCACCCAATTGGATTGGGTGGTAAAATACCAAATCGGTAAGGCCTGTGGGATTCAGAAGAGTCCCACCTACATCTCCAATTTACCGAATCGATAAAAATACCGATTCGGTATTTTACCGATTCGGTAAATTTACCGATTCGGTAAATTTACTGAATCGGTAAAATAGGTCACCTACATCAGGAATGACCATTTACCGGTTGGTAACGGCCGAAATCGGCCGTTAACGGTCGGTAAATGGACACCTACATCGGGCCCTTAATTTCTTGCTATGGAAGGTATATTCTTGCATTTTCCCCCTTAGATACCTCCATATATCCAGTAAACCCATCTCGTATGACATATGATTAAGAGCCTGCCTTGTCCTCGGCGTTTGAGCTTGGGTTTCCCTCCTGCTAGTGGACCTGTCCAGAATTGGATCCAATAGTGTATTAACGTCACCCCTATAATTATAGAGGTCGTTACCCCTACTAGACTCCATTGCAGATTCACAATATGCTGGTGGTCATGTACATTTGGGCAATAGAAGTCGGCACAGACCAACTCCGTACCAGAGAATTTGAGAGTTACTATTACCGACATTTCTGAACTATCCATTTTGGAAGAGATTAGATCAACCCCTGATCCCCTCTTAATTGATATCGCAACTCCCTTACAATATTCTACTAGGTCTGAAACTGCATAGCTTTCAACCCATCCTAATGGAGTGTAAAGACCCCTGCTTTCGCTCTCCGTTAATGGGTTTCTTGTAAAATGACCACCTAGGCTTTACAAACAGATATTTCATCACCAATCACTACCTACTTTTAGATCTAAGGCTGTTTACATTCCATGTTAGGATTTGAAAATTGTTATCATCTCAAGTTGGAAGATCTTTATGTCGCCTGATAATCTAAAGTAATCTTTTACGATAATAACCCAAGGTGATATTGAGGATTTGTGTTTTTTAGTTTTATCCCTCTGCTCCCCACCCAGTGATCTACCCCCACCCTCTTTACCCCCTCTACCTCCCATGGGAACCCTCCTGTGACAGTCAGGCATGGTGCCTGTAGGGCTGCCTGGTGAAGGAGAAGTATTTTCAATGTACTTTAAACAGTAACAGTGAGCCCACATCCGAACTGCATCTCCTCCACCCATAAATGGTAGTTCATGAATCCCTGCAGGATAAATGTAAACATTTTTGTCATGTCAAAAGATGTAATAAAGTAAAGACATTCATTATCCTATAAAATATATTTCCATGTTACTGCATTACTGAAATCATTTGTCATAATTTCTGAGTAATTAGTTAATGCAAGGCATCCTCAAGCCTCTGGTTTAACCTATCCTCTAAACTAGGAAATGAATGAATTATACTCTTGTTTAAAAAGTGTACACTTGTCATCCATCCGACATGTTGAATCATTCATGATATCCACCCTGTTGGTGCTGGTCGTGTGCCAGCTCCCATGCTCAGTCCAGCCGCTCCTCTTCCACTTGCTGCTGGGAGCTCTCGCTGTCACCCCCCTTACTGCTGCAATCCCGTTTGTGCAACTGTGCCCTGCTTCAGCCACTGCCCATGTCACAGTCCTTCGTTAGTCAGGATTATTAGCTACTATTGCCTTCTGTTTAGTAAGTATTGCCTTCTGTTTAATTAGTTTTGCCAACCTCAGTACCCATTAAACAATTGTGCAGTACCTTGTACCCTGTTGTCACAGGTTAGTCAGCATTCTTTCCTGTATTAGTCAGCATTGATTGCTTCAGTCAACATCAGTAGTGTACAATATTTGTGCCAATGTTCTGTCTCCTTTGCTGCACTGCTGGCTCTCCCACCGTTTCCTTGCCCGCTTCCACATCCCACCTCCCTCCCAGGACCTACTTAATGGAAGCTGCAGCACGACCCCATTGAGCAGGTCCTGTGCTAGCCTTAGCCCAGCAGCTTCTCTGCCCAGCCACTCAGCCCAGCCGCTTCTCTGCCACTTGCCAATGGGAGCTCTTGCTCTCACTTCTGTGACTGCTTTAATCCCATTTGTGCAGCCGTGCCCTGCTTCAGCTGCTGCCAGTATCAGAGCTCTTGGTTACTCAGCATTCTTAGTTAGTATTATCTTCTGTTTAGCTAGTATTACCTTCTGTTCAGTTAGTATTGCCTCTGTTTAATTAGTTTTGCCAACCTCAATGCCCATTAGGGTATTGTGAAGTAACTGGTGCCCTGTTGTTTGGGTTAGTCAGCATTCTTTTCTGTATTACTCAGCATTGGTTGCTTCAATGTCCATCAGTAGATTGCAATATTTGTGCCCATCTTTTGTCTCCTTAGCTGCACGCTGCCTTTCCCACCATTTCCTTGCCTCTTCCTGCCTTCCACCACCCAGCACCCGCCCCCTACCAGAACCTACTTAATAGAGGCTACAGCGTGGCTGCGCAGCGGATGTGTATGGCAGGCACACTGCCGGAGCCCCAAAAGTTCATCAAAGGCAAGCCCATTGGCACCCGTCCATGCCTGGACCACGCCCAGTACCAGGAACCCTGGCCCTCCAAGCACCAAATCATACTCCCCCACCGAGCTTCGGGCCCTTGACCCCAGCCATCACAATACCAATTGCTGCAGCAACTCTCCCCTATCTACAGAAGCCTACCATGGCTTTCCATTCATGTGCAACACAGGACCGCAGTCTGCACAGGAATCCTCACCACACCCACCCAGAAGACCAATACCACTCAATAACAGCTCCAGTTCACCCTGCCCGATACATGGTACCTCCACAAACACACCATAGAACTCTGGGACAGCATCACCACCCCCACCCCGACGTGATCTTCATCACTGACACCTGGCTCAACACCTTCTCAACCCCAACATCACTACCGTAATGCCCGATGGCTACAAGATGATCCATTGTGTCCACACCAACAAACATGGAGGGGGCATTGCCATTATCCACAAGGTAACTATCCTATGCACCACTACCGAAGACTGCACCACATAATCATGGAACATCTGAACTTCCAACTCTGAACCAACTCCAAGATGACCATTATAGGTACCCTTACCTACAGACCCCCAGGACCATGACCAGCAGTCTGCCATGCCACCTCCTAATTTATCCCCCCACTAGACGTTTACTCCAAGCACTGCGTACTACTTGGCGACCCCAAATTCCACCTTGACAACACTAACTCCACCAGTTTCCAGAAAAACATGAGCAACATTGGCCTCACCCAAATCGTCACGGACCCCACTTGCAGTGCAGGACACACACTGGACCCAATCTTCACATCCAGGGACAGAATCAAGTACAGTCACATCTCCAAACACACCTGGATCGACCACGCCATTGTCCATTTCACCATCATAGGCACAAAGGGCACCGCCACCCAGCTCCTCTCACTGCAGCTGGAACAAAGTATCCGAGACCCAATGGACGCAGTCCCTCAAAACCTCCCACCCCAAAACTGCAACAGACCTGAAACAGGCCATCCAGAACTTCTCTGACTGGATTACCAGATGCGCTGGACCGAGTCGCCTCCATGAAACCAAACAATATCTGCAGAGCATCAAGAAAAGCCAACTCGTACGCGCCAGAACTCATAACTCATACCTATCAAGCACAACTATGAATGACTAGAGAAACAAAGGTGCACCACCAAAGATCTGAACCGCATTCAAATCAGCCCTCAACAGGTACCACAAGCACATCAAGGACACCAAACAAAAGGCCCTCACAGACCGCATTCTAACAAGCGCCAATAGCATTAAGGAACTGATCAACCTAGTCAGGGAGTTCGCCTGTCCATCAGCCACCAAGAACACAGTCCACCCTTCCCAAGATATCTGCGACACCCTGTCAAAATACTTCCACAACAAGATAGCCACCATCCACAACAACTTTGACTCCCAAACTACTGAAGTCGACTTCAATAACCTCAGCCCACCCACAGAAACCACCCACTTGATCATCTTGTGGAATCCGAACACCACGCAGACCTCTACAGCACTCATTTATTTTAATATTTATTTTATTATTTTATCTTAAGGTTTTATAGAGCGCGAACTTGACCCGTGAAGGATCAGAGCACTTTACATGTTCATAGAGTAATACAGAAAAGACGGTTATCACAGGAGACCAGTACATCGGAGAGCATTACAGAATCTAAGGGTCATATGGTAGGTAGGGTGTCAAAAGGGTACTGTGCAATGGAGGGAGGGGGTGCTGGGTATTAGAGGGAAGGGTGAAAACTGAACATCGGATCATTTTACAGAATAGGCAGGATACCGCAGGGGTGCTTTACATTAGGAGACGGAAAAAAGAAAGCTATGCAACAGGGTAGTTTACAGAGTTGAGGATCATACAATAGGCAGGATATCACACGGGTACTAAGTCTCTCGGTGGCTGTGGAGCGGGTTTAGCCAAGGAATTTACCCATGAGGAAGGAATTAGCCTCTTTTTTGAAGCGTGCCAGGGAGGGGATTCTTCTGATATCGGGAGGGAAGGAGGTCCATATTCTTGGAGCAGTCCTGGTGAAAGCCCGATTGTAGTTTTTTTTTTTTTAAGCATGCAGGCCGGAGTAGGAAGGCATTTGCCGATCGTGAGTTTCTGCTTCCTTTGGATATCACAAGCTTCTGTGCTAGATACGCCGGGGAGTTAGAGTGTAAGGCCTTGTGCGTGATGCATGCCAGCTTGAGGTAAATCCTAGCATCGAGCGAAAGCCAGTTTAACGCTTTCAAGTGAGGAGTGATGTGATCGAATTTTCTAGAGCCTGCAAGTAATCTGGTGGCTGCGTTGAAGCAGGCTTTTAAGGGTGCCAGAGAGACCTTGGGTAAACCGGAGAGGGTGGAGCAATCATATTCCAGCGAGAGATAACTAATGATTGAACTGCAAGTTTTAGGTCGGGAGCAGCTAGAAAGGGTTTCAGTTTCCATAGGTAGCTCAGATGGAATCTGGCAGATTTGGCCATTGAGTTAATGTGGTCTTGCATGTTTAGTTTGTAATCCAAGGTAATTCCCAGCGATTTGGCCGAATCCACAATGGTCGGGGGACAATTTAAGGCTGTGATAGCTTTGATCCATGTCTGGATCTCAGAGTTGCTCTTGGGCGGGGAGATTAGAAGGAACTCAGTTTTATTAGCATTGAGTTTGTGTTGGTTGGAGGAGAGCCATCGGACGGTCAGCTTCAGGGCCTCATTCAAGGTGATGATCTTCGTAAGAGATGAGATTTTTATGTAGATCTGAGTGTCATCAGCGTACATATGGAAGGAGATATTTGCAGTGCGAAGGACTTCGGCAAGGGGTTCTAAATAGAGATTAAAAAGGGTGGGGGACAACGTTGATCCTTGAGGGACTCCCACCATGACCAGGGAGGGTGCGGAAAGTTCACCATTGATTAGGAATCGCTGAGATCGGTTTTGGAGGTAGGAACAAAACCAATCGAGGATTGTGCCATCTAATCCCATTCGAAGTTTGAGGTGTTCGAGTAGCATCTCGTGGTTGACAGTATCGAAGGTCGAGGATAGATCAAGGAGGATTAGCAGACAGGTTTTGTCTTGGTCAAGGGCTTGAAGAACATCATCGACAATGTGGAGCATGGTGGTTTCAGTGCTATGTCCCGGTCGGAAGCCGGATTGACAGTCATCGAGTATATGGAAGTTGTTGATGTGGTGACTTAGCTGTATTTGAACACACAATCTTCAATCCACTCTGGAGTACCCAGAGACCCTTGCCTTCACCATTTCTTCAACCTCAGAACCCAAGAAATCAGATCAGAACTCACCAACATCATCAATGCCTCCATCACCACAGCAACCTTTACGGGGGACAACAGCTGGTGGCCCTCTGAGTTCAGACCAACCCCTACACCCATAGACCACACCCGCAACCTGGCCATAATCCTTGACAGCAAACTAATCATGAAGTGGCAAATCAACACAGACTCCTCCTCATGCTTCCACAGGTTCTGCATGCTCTGGAAAATCTTCAAAGGGATCCCCATCAAAACCAGAAAAACCATCACCCAAGCCCTCATCACTAGCCGGCCACAGGAATGCTCTCTACTCCAGAATCACCACCTAACTACTCAGGAGACTCCATACAATACAGAACACATCAGCCAGACTCATCCTTACCCTCCCCAAATGCAACCACATCACCCTTACCCCCACTTAAGAAATTCCACTGGCTCCTCGTCCAAAAGAGATGCCAGTTCAAGCTTCTTATACACGTCTACAGAGCCCTACATGTCCAGGGACCAGCATACATAGACCACTGTGTGAATTTCCAACCAGACACCGGCGCTCCACCTCGCTCCCACCCCCCCTGCATCCGCCACACTCGACGCCCCAACTTCTCCTACCTCATGGGGAAGGCCTGGAACGACCTGCCCCTACACCTACGAACATCACCCTCCCTGGTGGAACTCAGAAGAGAACTCAATACTTGGCTTTTTGACTGAGACCAGTGACACCCTGAAATCCTTAGGTGTGAGGAGCAGCGCTTTATAAAATTGACTGATTGGTTGATCAAACATCTTCAGCAATGGGATGCGCTTAACTGCGCAGTTTTGAAAAACAGCTACCCCGGAATTTATCCCCTTCTATTAGTCGCAAGAAAATCCAAGTGTTTCATTTTAACATTGTGAAGATCCAAGTGGCATCCTATAGGATACAAATGTTATTGAAATTCAAGTATAAGAGATCCTCACCTTTGCGTAAGGGCGAGTCAAACAAATGAAAAAAGAAAAGACTCCTGTAATTGGGGGAAATATGTTTGCTTTCTCAGTGTTCCCTACCTTGCTTTGTGTTAATTAAGGTTGGTGCTTTGAACATACTATCAAATATTCTGCCCTGACATTGTCTTACACTACTTAATTGAGTCAGTCCAGGTATAACAGAAAATGTGCCAGGTTTATAAACAATATTCTTATTTTTTGGGGGGAAATCAAACTCCACACCTTAGTTGTTTCTGATACCCGTTATGGCAATAATGACCCTATATTTGCCAACCAGATCGGACACTAAAATAGTGGCCGGGTCTGTTGCTGCTGCTTGAACAGTGAGGCACAGCCCTGTGTCATCTACTGCATTTTTTGAGTTGTGGGACGAACGGCGGAAAAGAAGCTTTAAGCTTTGATCTGGTGAAGAACAAATCTTACCCCATCTTGGAGTGGAAGCAACACTTCAACGTCCTTTCTCATGCTCGTATTCCAATTAGGAAATTATTGTCTTACACAAATAATAGAACATGCTGTGGCACAAAGGGAAGTCTTAGGTACAGGAGGCTGTACTGAACTGCTATCTCACTCCAGCGCTAGCACTCAATTCCCCTTTGATCAGCGTGGTACCATTCAGATGTGGGTGAAGATGATCCTGAGTAAGAAACAAATACCAAAACTGTTTCTGAAGGATGACGGTCAGCGCAGCCTGCATCAAACAGCAAAAGAAGTGTTTCCTGTCAGATCAGTTTGAGAAGAGATGCTATGTTTGTGGAAAATTGGGTCAACGACGCTCCACAAAGACAGCTGTGACCACACAACTCTCTGCTGGCATTTTCAACACATATGGACGCTGATCTCACCTCAGTCGAAGAGGAAACTGGAACATCACAGGCTCCAAAAGGGTTTCACATAAGCAAAGAACATTGCATTGTGTATAAAAATAAGTGTTTCATGAAAAGAAACAGTTTCCACCTTACAAAAAGTACAACTTTTGGTGGCTATAGAAAACCTTTGAAGTTGGGGGACTGCGGAGCTCCCCTAGGCCTTTGCCTAGAGCCTGCATTAAAGGCTACCAGTAAAAGGATGCCACTGCAGCATTAAATGGAAGTCAGATGGAATATACCTAGAAATGATGCCCAGAGGCTCATCTTTCCCTTGTGCTGCACTTATAGTAACTATGATCCTGCTGCTGGTCGCAAGTCCTGGGAAAGCCACACTCAATCTGAGGGCACATTCTGTTGGAACAAATTCTCTTATGAGGGTGGCCTACTGAAGCAAAAGTAAGGATTGGTACTTTACTGATTTAGGCAAATGAGCAAAGTGAGGCTGGCCTTTCTCCAATTCAGCCACAGATTACAAGTAAGGCTTCCAGTTTTCCGTTTTTACTGATTTTTACAGATAAATACAGACATGAAATAATCTATTTTCTGTCTGTATTTATTTTTAAAAGCAGAAAAATATAGAAAATTCTGGGTTTTTGTGAGTGACACTCCTTGTTGTCCTTCATGAACTTCAGACCAACTGCTAAGCAGATAGACAACATGGAGATTCAAAAACAGGATGCAATTCCCTTAAATACAGGCATATGTTAACAAATATTTGTGTATAATGCTAATATTTACCTGTGGGAGCACTGTTTTGTTATATTTGGCTGCTTAATTTGCTCAAATGCTACAGGCATCAAAGTATGAGTGCATGTTTATCAGTTAAATAAAGGTGGAAATATAACATTTTACAAAACATAAAATAAATGTGGGTGAATACCATTAAAATGGACAAAAATTAAATATGGAAAAATACAGACAGAAATGTTAAAAAAATAAATACCATATAGCCGGGAGCCCTAATTACAAGCAAATGTGCATAGTATGAAGACTCAGCCGGGCTCAAAAACAGTACAGGGTTAAGAGGAATGAGTACAAAGGAGTAACTGAACCCAAACCTCAGGGCATAATCCAACTGCAACCTCTTAAGCAAAGGCATGAGAACAGACTGGTTCATCTAAACACCATACCTAATAGGGCAGTGTAAAAAATATATTGGACCAGGTCCCTCTTTTCATGGAGTGACCTTAACCTTTCCTTGTTTTTCTTAGACTATATATATATATATGGACATAAATATGTGTTTTTATGTAATCCAATGTGCTTTAAACAATTAGCTGCCCTCAAGAGAAAAAAAATAGATGATTTTTCTCTGGTAAACCGCATATAAGGAGTTGTGGGAACTGTTATTATAGGCACCTACCTCTGCAGGCGTGTTTAGAGAGAGGGAGATGCATTTGTCCACACCTGTGCATGAAGCCCACTTTGACCCATGGCTAATCTTTGGTCTGACAGTGCCCCTGGTGGACCAAAAGTTGCCCCCATAAACATTCAAGACCTGTTTGACAAAGGGAAACTTAGGGGTATATGATCAAGAACTGCGTTAAAATTATTGTGGGTTTAGCATTAGAAAACTGCCGCTAAAGCGGAGATAATGGGCTTGATAATATGCCCTGGAGAACTCCAATAGAAGCCCATGTTCACACCAGAACATGGACTTCTATTGGAGTTCTCAAGGGCATATTGTCAAGCTCATCATCGCCGTTTTGGTGGCAGTTTTCTGTTGCTACACCAGCGATAATTTTTTACGCCGTTCTTGATAATATGCCTCCCACACTTTTGTGTAAGTTTATGGCTACTTGTTATTCACAAAGGTATTTACGAGAGGTATCTTTACGAGTGCAGAATCTCCGCACAGAAAAACTTAGGCACTCATAAAGATTCTACTCGTAAATCCCTTTGTGAATAGCAAATAATCGTAAACTTACACAAAAGTGTCAATTTACCTTTGTGAATCAGGCCCTACAGCTCCTGCCCTCCTACACTTAGGGTCTCATTTATGAAGCTTTGCGTCAGTGTTACGCCGCCTATGTGTCACTTTTTGTGACGCACCAGCAGTGTAAAAAAATGTGCCATGTTGCATCTAGGTAGATGTGTCACTTTGTAAACCCCTGCGCCACATTATACCTGCGCCAGGTATAATATATGTAGGGGGGCATTCCGACGCAGGAAAGCGTCATAGACGTAACGCAGTGAAATCTACAAGGTTTCACTGCGCGACATCTAGGACGCAAATGGTGCAATATCTTACGCCTGCCTCATGACAGGCGTAAGACTGACGCAGGCACATTTCACATGTGACTTACACATGTGAAATTACCCATTGCTGGAGTTGCGTCACTTTTGTGACACACTCCAGCAATGCATCATTTTTACACCTACAGACACGTCAGAAATACAGACGTATCTGGAACTCCTTGCGACATGATGCGTCATACTGTAAATATGACGCATCATTGGTGTTGCAAGGAGGGCGCAATGAAAAGTGACGCATCGCTGTTTTCTCGCAGCAATGCGTCACTTTTCATAAATGAGGCCCTCAATCTCTTCAAAGCTCCATTGTAGGTCTGGAATACAGACAGCTTTTTGCATGTGGAAAAAAGCATTAAATAGAGGCATCTGAAGATTCAGCTGTTGATTATTAAGAGCTGCACAACCACTTAAAATGTATCTCTGATCGCGCTTTAGCCAAAAGACGCTATTCCTTATTTTATTTTATTTTTAAATGCGCAGGATTAATTTTAACTAACATATCGATTTAATGAATTGGTATGTGGTGTACCTCTGAAACCCCATTGATAAGGCCATTAGGTTTGACTGTTTTTTTAATTTTTATTTTTTAACAATTACAACCTTTTGTGTTATGAGTATCAAGCTATATTGTCTGTCAGACTTTCTTTTTTGGTAGTCTCAACAACAAGGACATATGATATTAAGAGTTGGCAAAAACAGTAAGTCTGACATTAATGGTTCAACGCAACCATGGAAATAAAGACATACACAAATGTTGAATGCATGCACTAGCACATTCAAGTCAGACCTTCTGATTAACAATCGTAGCCCAAACTCACATGCGAATGGAAGATATGAATGCGCCTTAAGCAATAGTCCCATCTTGTTTGCCATTTTTTGCCACAAATATATTTAGGTTATTACCAGACAATCAAAGGTACAGGAGAACTTGCCATCTGAAAATGCACAGTATTTAAGAATTGTATGTGGGACCATGCTAAAACATTTTCACCCTAAAGGTATGATTTTCTGAATCAGAGAAGGCATGCTTTTCTAGTCATTTACCAAGGTTTAAGGTTTTCTTCATTTAACCATGAGCTATACCATACTTCAATGTTTATTCCTTAATGAGTCTAAATTGGAGTTATTAATATTCATGTCACGCACGGAAAAGTATGAAGTCTTCTATTCATTACTCATTTTTCCTGTTTGTTTTCATATCCTTTAAAAGCTTTAAAAGCGACCCCCGACCCTGGTTCAGGGTAGGGCGCTCCCCTCTCGCTCACTGCTGCTCCCTGTGCCACTGCCGCTGTTTCCACCGCTGTTTTTGCCTCCCCCGTGCCATTATTGTAACTTACTTTGTTCTCTGTGTTCTCTCTCCCCCTGTGTCCACAGTGAGCTGTGCCCGCCCCCGCGGATTTCTTTTCCCGCCGCTTCCTCCCCCTGCGGCGCCACCCCCCTAGCACCCATTTGCCGTCTGCTCCCACCTCCCAGCTGCTCCTCACTCCCTTAACCACTTATAAGGAGGCCGCGCCGTAACGGGAAGAGCAACCCTCGACCCTGGTTCAGGGTAGGCCGCTCCCACCTCACTCACTGCTGTTCCCTGTGCCACCACCACTGTTTCCACCTCTGTTTTTGCCTCCCCCTGTGCCATTATTGTAACTTACTTTGTTCTCTGAGTTCTCTCTCCCTCTGTGTCCACGATCCGCTGTGCCCACTCCTGCCATTTTCTTTTCCCGCCACTGCCTTCTCCTGCTGCCCGCCCCCTTAGCGCCCATTCGCCGCCCCGCTCCCACCTCCCAGCTACTCCTCCCTCCCTTAACCACTTATATGGAGGCCGTGCAGTAACTGGAAGAGCGACCTTCGACCCTGGTTCAGGGTAGGCCGCTCCCCACCTCGCTCACTGCTGCTCCCTGTGCCACCGCTGCTGTTTCCACTGCTGTTTTTGCCTCCCCCGTGTGCCATTGTTGTAACTTACAACTTTCTCTCTCCCCCTGTGTCCACGATCTGCTGTGCCCGCTCCCGCCGTTTCTTTTCCTGCCGCTGTCTTCCCCTGCGGCCCCGCTCCCTTAGCGCCCATTCGCTGCCCGCTCCCACCTCCCAGCTGCTCCTCCCTCCCTTAAGCACTTATATGGAGGCTGCATAACGGCTGCACAGCGGCCGCGCGCCGCGGCGTGCCTCTGGTGTGCCGAAGGCGCACCAAAGACAAGGCCGTCTGCGCCCGTCCGTGACTGGACCGTGCCCCATGCCAGGACCCCAGGCCACCGCGAACGCCATGATGCCCGCCTCCACTATGGCTCCAGCCCCTCCACACACTCAACATCGGTCGATCACGCCCCTGCTGCCTGGCCATCCCGAAACGCACCCAAGGACCCTTTCTCCTGCTGGAACTGCTACTTCACCAGCATCCGGCCCGCCAACCCACCCACAGAAGAACCCAACTTCCTCAGATGCATCCTGCTCAACACCCGCTCCGCCCGCAAACTCGTCGTCGAACTCTGGGACCTAGTCGACACCAACGCCCAAGACGTCGCCTTCCTTACGGAGACCTGGCTGACCCCCTTCTCGGCACCTGACATCGCCATAGCCATCCCGGAAGGCTACAAGATCACCCACAAGGACCGCACCAACGGGACAGGAGGAGGAAAAGCCATTGTCCACAGGAACACACTCAGAGTCTCGACCAACACCGACGACACCCTCAGCACCGCCGAACACCTACACTTCGAGATTCACACCGACCCCAACACCACCCTAAGAGGAACCCTCATCTACAGACCCCCCGGATCCCGACCGCAGTTCAGCGACTCCATCAGTGGCCTCACCAGCACACACTCCAATGCCTCTATGGACTACATCCTCCTCGGGGACCTGAACTTGCAGCTTGAGAACAACAACGACACCAACTCCTCCACCCTGATCGAAACCTCAGCAACCTCGGGCTCAGACAACTCGTCACAGCACCAACACATTTCGCCGGCCGCACACTTGACCCCAACTTCTCTGCAAGCACCCACGTCTTCTTTGACCGCACCAGCGAACTCCACTGGACCGGCCACCGCTGCATCCACTTGACCTTCTGGAAACCCACCATACACCACTTCACCCAGCAGATGCCTCGCTGCAGCTGGGGCAAGATCACTGAGGACCAGCTAACCGCTGACCTCGCCCAGAGCCCACCCGCAGACCCCACTGACCCCGACACCGCAGCCCGCAGCCTCAGACAATGGATCAACGACAGCACCAATACCCTCGCCCTGCTCAAGAAGCCCACCAACACCCACACCAGCAAGAGAGCCAGCTGATTCACCAAAGACCTCCAGGCCTCCAAGCGAGCCTGCCGTAAACTAGAGAAAAACTTGACCCGTGAAAAAACACCGGAAAGCTACACAGCCCACAGGAACGCCACCCACCAAAATCACTGACTCATCAGATCCGCCAAAAGGATCACCTTCAGAGACCGCCTAGACAACAACGCACACAACAGAAAAGAGCTCTTCAGCATCGTGAAGGAACTCTCCAACCCCAGCTCCAACACCAACGACATCCCACCATCACAAGACCTGTGCGACTCGCTGACCACCTTCTTCCATCGCAAGATCGCAGATATCCACGTCAGCTTTGACACCGTCATCACCTCGGCAACATCCAACACCCCCGCTCCGATGACCACCACCCACACGAACAGCCTGCTCGCCTGGACCAACATCAACGATGACGACACCATCAAGATCATGAACACCGTCCACTCCGGATCCCGGAAGACCCCTGCCTACACCACATCTTCAACAAAGCCAGCAGCACCATTGCACCCCACCTCCGGAAAACCATCAACATCTCCTTCAAGACAACGACCTTCCCGGGGAGCTGGAAGAACGCAGAGATCAACGCCCTACTAAAGAAACCCAAGGCGGACCCCAAGGACCTCAAGAACTTCCGACCCATCTCCCTGCTCCCGTTCCCGGCGAAGGTCATTGAAAAGGCCGTCAACAAACAACTAACCAGCTTCTTTGAAGAGAACAACATCCTGGACCCATCCCAGTCCTGGTTCCGCAGCAACCACAGCACCGAAACTGCCCTCATCGCCGCCACCGACGATATCAGGATCATGCTCGACAATGGAGAAACCTCTGCACTCTTCCTCCTGGACCTGTCTGCCGCTTTCGACACAGTCTGCAACCGCACACTAAGAGTACGCCTCCACGACGCCGGAATCCAAGAAAAGGCCCTGGGCTGGACCACCTCCCTCCTCTCCGGGAGAACTCAGAGTGTCTGCCTCCCCCACTTCCACTCCAAAACCGCTGTTCAACGTCTACATAGCACCACTTGCCCACGGCATGACCTAAACATCATCTCCTACGCCGACGACACCCAGCTGATCCTCTTGCTCACCAAGGACCCCCACAGCTCCAAAACCAGCCTCCACAAAGGAATGAAGGCAGTCGCCGACTGGATGCGGGACAGCCGACTGAAGCTGAACTCAGACAAGACAGAGATCCTCATCTTCAGCTCCACACTCTCGGCCAGGGATAACTCCTGGTGGCCAACGGCACTAGGAGCACCCCCCACACCCACCAATCATGCACAAAACCTAGGGGTCATCCTCAACCCCACACTCTCCATGACAAAGCAGGTCAACGCCATCTCACAGGATCTTCAAGTGGAGCCCCACCAAAACTAGAAGGATGGTCACCCAAGCCCTCGTCAGCTGTAGACTGGACTACGGCAACGCACACTACGCAGGAGCCCCGGCCAAACTTCTGACACGACTCCAACGCATCCAGAACGCCTCCGCATGCCTGATACTCAACATCACCCACTGCAGCCACATCACACCCCACCTGAAAGACCTGCACTAGCTCCCTATCAACAAGAGGATAACCTTCAAGCTCCTCACCCACGCACACAAGGCACTCCTCGACACCAGACCAGCGTACCTCAGCAGACGACTCTGCCTCTACACCCCCGCCTGCCAGCTCCGCTCCGCAGACCACGCCCCCGCCATCGTCCCCCGCATCCAAAAAGTGACCACCGGCGGCAGATCATTCGCCCACCTCACCACCAAGACATGAAACACCCTCCCCATTCGCCTCCGACAAACCGAAGTCCTTATAACCTTCAGGAGACTCCTCAAGACCGGGCTCTTTGAACAGTAGCAGCTTCCCCCCAGTGCCTTTGTGACCCTCACGGGTATGTAGTGCACTTTACAAATGCTATGATTGATTGATTAATTGATTTTTTCAACAATATTGAAAATATAAACAATTTTATGTTCACCACCTGACATCTAGGCATTACTTCATTATGTTATGGGTTTGGCTAACCTTTTGAAAGGAAATGTGTTACTGAATTCATTTTTAGAAAGAGGTGCAGGGGGGTATCTTCTAGGGATTGTGCGCAATTGGTCTAATACCTTACTTCTTTCTTAATTCCCCTAGTCCTTGTCATCCTCATTACAGTCCTTAGGTTGTTAGGGGTGTCCTACTGGTCAGGTTTCCTACCTTATTTTTTTCCATACCTCTTTTCCTTTGAGATCTGTGGATATTAGTGGGTTGAGCCCAGGTAACCTCCAACCCCTAAAGAGGAACAAACTCCCCAAGTACTTCCTAAATAACAAGCATAATATACAGTGATTAAATTAAATATAATAGAGGAATGTGTGAGAACTAAGGACATTGACGAGGAAGACTAGGTCTCAGAGTAATGACGATTACTGGTAAATAATCAGAGATGACCTCCCTGTCTGTTGTCATCATCACAGTCTTTATGTCAGGAGAACGTACCCCTGCTCAATCACAGACTGACATAAAATACACCAATACTGCTGCTGCTTTCCCCAAGCAAAACTATTACATGTAGTTAAAGACATATCATGAGTTGTCAACAGGTTTCAAAACATTTGACCCAAAAGGAGAAGAGAATGCCTCCCCTATTCAAAATCTGTGACGAGAAATGAATGGGTAAGGAAATGCTACAGTAGCAGCATTGCAGTGTCCCTCTTAAAGAAACTCCTTTGAAGGCTGTCCAAGAAGCAGATATCCCTACAGTAGAACGAACATCCGCACATCCAGCAAGAGTCACCACCATGAATTGATATGCGAGAGAGATCACCAGACAAATACAATGGCTCAGTTAAGCCTCAGAAGGGCTCTGGCCTATTCCTGCTTGACTAACCGTAACAAATAATGAATCAACCTGGCAGAATTAGGTCAACCCTTGTCAAATAAAGGGTAAGGGTCATATGATGGTCCAAAGTATGAAGACAAGCTTCCTCCTTTGGCAAAGGACAGGGAAAAAGTATGGGATAATGTGGAGACAAACTTTGGTAACCTTCGGTCTGTGCCAAGCACTACTTTGCCTGGGAAGAATCTCAGAATTGTATCACAGCAAATCATTGCCCAGGTGTCACTTGAGGGAACGGTGGCCAATGAGAACACCTTTACCATAAAAATCAACATTAATGGTTCAAAAGGGAGCCCTGATGTCTCTGAAATACTAAAAGTAAATCCCACGAAGAGGCACCGGATAGAATAACTGGCCATCTATGGGAAAAATGTCTCAAAATATGAATAACCAATACTTTTTTTTAAGTCAAGCATTAATTATTTCACAGGCAGCCACTTTCAATTTCTTAGAACACCACCAAGACTCAAACGGCCTGATTTGTACTCTGCAGATGATGGTATACTAATTTGTAGTAAATGTAAAACTGGCCAAGGGGGTGATGGGAAAATGGGGACCAATTAAAAGAGGGGTTTGGGAGTGACATTTTAATACAGCACCCATGCCCACAAAATAGTAAGGCAGATGCAATTACAAAATGCCTTTTTAGACTTCAAACAGCCCTAAAATGGTCAAAACAGGCTTAAATGTACTTCTGCCCGAAACCACTGTTAATTTTGACCTACATTTCCACTCTTCCATTCTAGAAGTTGGATTGCCTTCAGAGAAAGAAGCCTGGCCTCTCCCCAGGATCTGATAGTTATAGTGAGAGCTGCCACCTTGGGGGTTCATAATCCACCCTGACAATTTATGTATGCTCAGGCAGCTAAAATGTCTTTACAGATCCTGCCTGATTCCTTAAGAGAATGGCAAATTATATAAGTCTGATGAATGGAGGGTGATTCTCTCAATTTGGAAGATACCCACAGTTGCCATATTGACCAAAAGCCTGAACAGACTGATTTTTCAAAGTTGTCCCCTACCCAGCTCTTTCTATCAGCAATGGAGTATAATTAACTGGGGAGAAGAAGCAATGGAAAAACCTCCAGATAGGTGAGCAGGTACCATACACCAATGGAAGGTTTACCAATTTGAACAGCCACTGAATCAAAGATTCATAGTTTGCAGAAGGCAAGCTCCAATGTGCCTTTAGGTAACAAACTAGAGGTTGCAGATGAAGATGGACCCGAGGAGCTACCAGGAGACTGGCCATTATCTTGTCCTGTAGTCTAAGCAAATCTCATGAAGATGCCCAAGACTGGAGTAGAAGACTTTACCTCTTCCCATTTGCAACTGGCCTATCACCTATTTGAAGTAGGTGGTAACTGCAATTGTTTTGCAACCACATCCTTTTTAGTTTGAATGCAAATCACTAATTTTCACATAAAGAAAATATACCATTGGCTTTGAATTACTGTAACATGAAGACATAGTTTAAAAACATAAGGATGGCTAAAAATGAAAAAGGATAGAGAAAGGAAATTTAAAAAACATTGGCAAAGTGATGTATTGGCCAACTAGCCAAATGCACCAGGGTTTCAAATGCACTTCCTTTTGATGGATGTCAACAAGTAATCAAGGAAAGGCTGTCATTCACAATGCAATAGATCCAAAGACTGAGCTGGGTTGACTCATTGCCTCAGATGCCCTTTTGGACTTGGCCCTTTCAGCAAGGTCATGCCTTGAATTTTTGCCTTCACATCTTGTTTTCTGTCCCCTTATTTGTTAGCTTTTAAAACACTGCAAAATTTGCCACTGCTAACCGGTGCTAAAGTGCATGTGCTCTCTCCTGAAACATACTACAATTGGCTTACTCCCAATTGGCCAATTCTATTTACTTGTAAGTCCCTAGTAAAGTGGCACTGCCTGTGCCCAGGGCCTGTAAATTAAACGCTACTAGTGGGCATGCGGCACTGATTGTGCCATCAACTTACGTAGCCCTGTAAACATGTCTCAGACCTGCTATTGCAGCCTTTGTGTGAGGTTTGAAACTGCCATTTCGACCTGGCAAAATAAAACTTTTGACAGGCCCAAACATTCCTTTTTAACACATATGTCCCCCCTAGGGTAGGCTCTAATCAGTCCAAAGGGCAGGGCGCAGTGTATTTAAAACGTAAGACATGTACTTATATGTTTTACATATATGTTCTGGCAGTGCAAAGGTCAGACATTTGTTTTTCACTACTGTAAGGCCTACCTCTCACATAGGATAAAATGGGGGTTTCCTTATAACATTTAATAGGTTGTAACTTCAAATTGGGAACACGAAGACAGGTTGAACTTGGTGTCTAAAGAATAGTAATTAAAAGCCCTCTTTAATGGTAAAGTCAGATTTTTTGTCACAATTCTAAAAGTGACACTTTTAGAAAGTTCTCATGTTTTTGTCTTAACCATTTGGTGCCTGCTACCTGATCCTGGGTCACAGGAATAGGTTTAGCTGGAGGTTGGTCTTTGTGTATTGCTCCCCAGACAATGAGACAAAAGAAAGATAGGTTCCCGCAGGAAGGACCACAGAGATAACAAGAGAAAGGAGGTATCTCTTACCACACTTGTACTTCACAAAGGCTCTGCCTGAGCACTATCAGAAAGGGTTTGGCACTGGTATTTTGTGACCGCTGACAAGCTGGGGCCAAGACATGGAAGAAGGGGTGGCCTGACACCACAAGGGGTGGAAACCTCTAGACATTTCCTGAGACTCAAAGTTAGCACCAGGTATTAATAATGGACCTTTAGGCCCAACTATTCAGTACATTTCTCGACCAGTGGATACTCTGCCAGGAAGAAGGACTGTTATGCTGCTAAAAGAACTTCCATTCTGTGGGACAGCTGTTCTGTAGGACTGCTGCCCTACTGTGCTAACCTGCTGCCCTTCTTCCCTCTTACATGGGTGAGAAAGACTGTACCTGCATCTCTGAACCCAGGACCCAAAAGTGACTCCAAGGGTTAGTTGGCTGGCCTCCTGATCAGAAGCCTCAGGGACAAAACAGGCTTCCAACAACCTCCAACACTTGGATTCTGCCATGAGTGAGTCCTGCTCTCCCAAGTGGTGCAACCCCATTCCTGGACCCTTGGAAGTGGGCCTAAAGGTGCTCTGCCGTCCAATCTGTGGATACAGCAGAACCAACACATTTCTTCCATGGCCCGCTGCATCCACCGTAAACCCAGCGCATCACCCTTGCTGCATGTTGCACTGTCCTCAGAAGCTACACATAATTCCTGCTGCATGTACTTCCTGATGCAAGGACTTTAAATTGCTGATTAAAGCCCATGGAGCTGATGCAACTCCACGCCAGGACATTGCCTCGCCCAAAGTAGCTCATCAAAACTGCTGTTTCATAATGCATCTCCAGGCAAAGGACATAGCATCACACTTTGCAGCTCTCCGGAATTACCGCTACACAACACATCTCCTTGCTCAGACCCCGCATGGCCTCTGCTTGCGACGCATCCTTGATACAGTACTCTGTATCTATTTACACCCAGGATTAAGGTACTGTTTTCAGCTGGCCTAAGTGGGTCCCTGTAGCCGGCCGCACTCCATTGCAGTCGGCGTGAACTTGTGACTTTTCCCGGTCTGGCACAACCAGATAACCACAGTTGGCGCTTTATGCTTTTTGGTGCTATTTTTACTTACATCTTTAACATTGTATACATGTGGTTCTACTGATTGGATTGGTGTTGTTCCAGTCCTGATTTATGTTTTAAAATGTACTCTCTTTTTCTAAATTTGCGTTAGATTTTTCTTGTCTGGTGCTTTTACTTTATTACTGTTTGAAGTGCTGCATAAATACTTTACACATTACCGCTAAGTTATGCCTGCCTGTGCTGTGCCAAGTTTCCAGAGGGTTGACCACAGGTTAATTTCATTCCTCTCAACCCGTAACCCAATTTCTTACATGCCCCATGCTGTAAGCTACCCTGGGCAGGAGCAAAATGTGAATGACATTTTAAGAGATTGATGGATGAAGAGAACTGACCCAAAGATGAATATATCTAATTTTTATGTATGACATGTTTTCATAATATGTGGCCGGTGAAACAGCTAAGGCTGACTTTAGGCCAGACCTAAAAATATACAGCATCCTACCTTCTCTTTGTTGTTCTCGACAGGGCACTTAATGGGCATTTCTGAACTCACCTGCAGTGGTGGAGAGCCGTGAGGGGAACGGCCGGGCAATCACTTCACTATTCCAGCCGTGAGGGGAACGGCAAGCGCAAGGGAGACACAGGGACTCTCCTACATTTCCCAGCAGCCCCGGGTCCTGGCGCGCTCGTGACGCTCCCGCTGCGCCTGGAGGCGCCTCAAGACCGCGGAGCGCCGAGCGGGCCTGGGGGCATTTCTGAACTCACCTGCAGTGGTGGAGAGCCGTGAGGGGAACGGCCGGGCAATCACTTTACTATTCCAGCCGTGAGGGGAACGGCAAGCGCAAGGGAGACACAGGGACTCTCCTACATTTCCCAGCAGCCCGGGTCCTGGCGCACTCGTGATGCTCCCGCTGCGCCTGGAGGCGCCTCAAGACCGCGGAGCGCTGAGCGGGCCTGGGGGCATTTCTGAACTCACCTGCAGTGGTGGAGAGCCATGAGGGGAACGGCCGGGCAATCACTTTACTATTCCAGCCGTGAGGGGAACGGCAAGCGCAAGGGAGACACAGGGACTCTCCTACATTTCCCAGCAGCCCCGGGTCCTGGCGCGCTCGTGACACTCCCGCTGCGCCTGGAGGCGCCTCAAGACCGCGGAACACCTCCCGCCCCGCGGGACGCGCGCGGGACGCGCCGGGCTAAGCCCGGGCAAAGGGCGGGCCCTCTGTGGCCCTCAGAGGCACAAGGAGGACGGGACGGGCCACCACACTTGGCTCCATCACAGGAGGAGGTACAGTCAGGTTCTATCCTTCCAATAACTACCGTTTTGAACTGTTTACTGTTGTCTTCGGGATCCTGCCTCCCAACTACTATGTCCATCTGGGAAGAGCTGAATGCCCTGTGTGGCACAAACTATGTCCCGGATGCATCAACCCCCCCATAGTGGGCAGAGACACTGATCAAGCAATCTGCACTCCCCAGGCATCCCCCAAAACAACCCTCTCTCAAATAAATATCTGCAGCCGCTCTTTATCCGCCCCCAAACCAGCCTTATCAACGTTGGATAAGGCTGAGACTTGACCAAATGACTCTGTATCCCCCCTTCAATCGACCCTACTGGCCCAAATCGAGCGACTGTTAAACACTGCTCTATCACCACTGGTTGCAAAAATCAATGATTTGGGGAACAGGCTGACCAGGATCGAAAAAACTGTAATAAGGTCCTATCCACTAACTGGAAACACTGCTATACCCACATGCTCAACCCTCACTAACACCCATGAAAGGCCTATGAACAATGCTCCCAGGATACTTCAAACTTGTGACTCCCCTTTTACACCACCCATTCTAAGTGGTCGCAATGCTACTCTTAATCCCGAACATCCCCCTCACAGAGTTCCTATGATCTCTCTAGAAAGAAGGCATCGAATTGATCTACCCCCCGAAGCCGCCCCATACGTCACCGTTCTCTCTGGGGTCCCTGCACTCAGACCGGGCAAACGTGAACTACACCAGGACCTACTGAATAAAGCCATCTTTTGGCTCAAAAACAATAGACCGTTACCATCTGCGTTAGATGGCGGGATACTGAGCGTCAGGAGGGTGGGGTGGCTTGGTCCTCTGCCCAAAGATGTTCCGGGGGACCTGATTTTAATTAAATTTAAACACAGGAACATTGCCCCCTATTTACGATCTACCCAGCCCAAAGTTGGAGATGGCTCCATCTGTATTTGGGACCTGCATGACTTTTACCCTGGCCCCCGAGCACCGAATCACCATAACACCTGCTGGAAAAGGGGGACTCTGTGTATCTTGGGTTATTATTTTGAATAGTTGATTTGCTAAACTGTTTCAGTTTGTTTTAAATAGTCTGTTTTCTTTTAATTATGAAATGATTTGTTGAGTTATTTTTGCATGTATGTACTTCTTTCTGCTGCTTTTATGGTTTTAAACTCAAAAGCCGAATAAAGCTTACTTGAATTGAATTGAGTATGCTATATACCTATTAGAACTTACCAGGTTGCACTGACTTTCAGATCTACAGTTGTCACCTCTGTCCTATCTGCCATTTTTGAAAAGTGTTATTATTACTATATGCAAATGTACAAATTTTGACGCACAAAGAATTCAGAACTCAGTATAATAACTTGTTACCGTTGAGTTCTTATATCAAAATGCCTGCTGCCAGAGCCAGCAAACAAGGAGAAAAGCAGGTCAGACCACAGAGCATGTTTATGAAGTGTTCCTTTTTTTCTTCTGCTCTGTTTTCCTGGCTTAAATTGAAAAGCAGAAAGGAGATATTTATGGTAACATGCTTAGTTTGTTAACTGCATAGGTAATTTTGAAAAGTTAGAATCTTTCCGCATATTCCAAGCTTCTATATCTTTTCAATAAAAGAAAATCTGACTTATAGTAAACTAATTCTAATACCTTTTTGCAACAAATATCTAACAGCTTTTTGATGTGTTTAATTTTGCATGAGAGAGTCTGTTTGGTAAACATGCTCTCTCTTTAATATGTAAGAGCTACGCACTAAGGATTTAAGTAGTTTGTGGAAAAGGTGATGGTATAATGTATTGCACTGAATAATGTACAATATATGAGATAAAGTACCCCCTGTACATGATAAGGATATTGTAAGTCACAACAGAGTTTCGTAACCTTATAAAGGAACTCAGTCTTTGGCCTTTTCCTTCTATGTGGTCATGGAACTCTTCAGTGACTTGCAGTAATCTTATAATGTATGGCAGAAGGTACTTTATCCCATGTAAATTGTGCAATAAACAATAAAATGTATTTGTGCAAATGCAGCAAAGGGTACATCACCCATAGCTGCTCCCTTAAATGGTAACAATTATCTAGAATATTACTGACCTAATACCATTAATTACTGGCAGCGTAAATAAATAGTAGAGAAAATCTTGCATGTGAAATGAATAACAGCACCTGATACTGTGCAGTCCATAATATGAGAACATTTGTTTATCAGAGGATTTGATGTCATGGAAAATGCAAACCATGTAGCTGTGGTGTCAAACATCCAAAGTGGTATGTCCCAAAATATATAAAGAACAATTGCAAAAGTCCTTCTAATGGTATATTCACAGTACATGGCATGTGTATCATTAGTACAAAATAAGTAAAACAAAAAACTTTTAGTCATCAAAATATAAGTGTGGCTATGAACCAATGTTTTCCCCTCGGGGAGAACCCAATCAAGCAAAAGTGGGCTAACAGATTATTGATACCAAGTATGCAAATACGGCAGTCCTCTATAAAAAAGAGACAGAGTTTCGACACCCTTCTGTAAAACACATGGTACATGATTAAAATAGAGAAAAAGTCAAATTAACACAAGTAATATAATGCAGAAAATATACAATAGTATCAGCAGCAGCATGCCCTGAAATTAATCAATGCCTAACTGAAAACTGTCACATAAAATCTGAGTAAATTGGCATTACTCATATGTTTACTATGAAAGTACTTGACACAGGGCAAGTAAAGTTCCTATTCAATATTTCTATAAGGTATTTTAATACTTAATATGTATAAAACTCCCCCACATAACATAGCCTGCAAATCAAGTAAGGGCATTTGTAAACATAACATAGCCTGCCAAGCAAGTAAGGACATTTATAAAAATGTATACATAAATACATTTTAATAAAGATAATATAAACATTTCAAAAAACAAATATAAAAAAATTAAAACAAATGCAACTAAGCAAGAATATAAAAATATGAAATAAACCTACTCTAACTAGCATTAGAGACAGTATTACACTTTGGAAGGGTTGGATTTACTAGTCCCACTAGTAGGGAAAGCTTAGGACTTCAGAAAGTTATATTTAACTATTCCCAATCAGTTCTAAACAACAGTAGAGAAAGCGTTGGACTTTGGAGAGCCTAGATTTACTGTTCCCACTGCAATCCAAGCACCAGTAGGGAAAGCGTTGGACTCCGAGAGGTTAGATATACTATTCCCACGTCAGTGTGTGCAACCTAGAGAAAGTGTTGGATTTCAGAAAGTTTAGATTTACTATCTCAACTCCAGTCTAAGCATCATAAGGGAAAATGTTGGACTTCAGAGGAAATAAACATACAGTTCCACTTCAATCATTTGCAGAAAATATTTAACTACCTAAATAAATATTAAATCATATCATATAAAAACAACATACTATATACATAAAAAAATATTTCATCAACAAAAATTATGCTTTAAATTAAACTCACTTCCCTCCTTACAACCCAAAAAACACAAATAGCAAAAAATTAATAAAATAAAGAAATAGGTACACAAAAATATTACTTAAATAAAGAAAATTAAATTGAAAAGAATAAATTAAAAATACATTTCCAAATATTATTATTAAACATATGTGGCAATGAATAAATGAATAGTGCAATTAATACAAATTGTTTACAGAGTAAACAATTAAAAAACATAAAAATTAATTTAAAAAAAGATAACTTAAATACCTTTCCACCCTATATCAGATCACCTCAGTGTCTGGAACTCCAGCCTCCAACCACAGAAACACAGGCAATACACTTCCACTATCTGGAGAAACTGTCCTCACCCTCCATCTTGTGCCATGCCAAACAAAAGCACATTCATACGTATCCCTCTTTGCTTTTGTAATTAATACTCTGTGCCAAACTGGAGGGGGGACATCAGGAGACATCAACTCAAGCTTTTTGATGTTTTTCACCTGTTACCCATATTTTGTTCTACATTATTTGATCCCCTTTTTTATTTCCTTTCCTTCCCTTCCATCCTCTGTAGGCCTCCTCTTGCTGAGCACAACCTCTCACCTATATAACAAATATGTGTATTATTTCACCAAACAAGTTTACTGCATTGGAACTTCTGACCTACAGGTCAAACACAAAGCCTGTAGCAGATGCTCAATCTCCTGACCAATCCCTTTGGGTGGTGTATGTAACCTGTAAGTGATATTCAGCTTCCTTAAAATGGCTGCCATTCAGCTTATTGCAGGTGCACAAGTCAATCAAGTGTGTTTTATACAAAATAGAAACCTAAATGCTTGGATAGAATTGATGGTATTAAGAAAGGTATTTTCACTGTCATCCCAATCCCATTTCTAATGATGCAGCAGGAGTGTTTCAGGTCTTAATAAAAGCAAAGAAAATGGGCCCATCATACCTGACTTGTGTAGTAAAGAAATATCCATAATTGGGCTGCAGTGGGCACCTCACACCACTAGCCCAGTGCCACTGTATCCAGTGGTGGCTGGCATCTATTTGGAAGGGTGAGCGCTCTGTAACACGTGCGCAAGCAAATATATATATATTTTTAAACTTACCTTTATCGATGTCCTCCAACTTCCTCTTCTTAACCGGATGCTGCAGTGCTGACATCAAACCTGGCACTGCTCTTTTGCCGTGAGAGCAGCACCCTGATTGGAGAGAGCCGGTTCACTCGCCACTTGTGAGAGCACAGGATGCCTGCACTTACTCTGAGGGTAAGCGGTTTGAAAGTGCTCATGTGTGGCTGGCCCTCGCAAGACAGTCAGTCAAAATGGCATGCACACTTTGAAAAGGGCAAATACAGCCCACCCTTCTCCTTGATGCTGTTATTCAGCAGCTGCCCGACCTTGTCCTGATGCGAGCATCAGGATAGGAGGATGAAAAGTAAAATGGTGATGTATTACCATTTTATTTTTCCTCTTTGGGGAGTAGCTTAAGTGGGGTGACGCGCCTCCGCTCGAATGGAGAAGCCGCCCTAAGTATCTGCTGCCTCCAAAATAGCTACGCTACGTCCTCTTACTGCAAAACTCTCTTTTCCTCTCTAATAGCACTATCTGTTTTTACTCGGATACAGCATGGTCAGTGATGGGACACCTTTGCCTCACAACTCCTTTATCTCTTTGACCATGATGTGCTACGGCTGTTGCCTTGGTAGCAGTAACTGCTCGTGAAAAAATTGAACAGTTTAAGATTTAACATTATGTATCATTTTACCGTATTATTTTAGTGTTATCATTCTGTAAGTACTGTACTAGTACATTTTTGTTATAAATAGCAAAAGCCAGAAATGGCTTAAATGTTAGATTTTGTAATGCAATAGAAAACATGGTATGTTTATTTTAACAACAGTTATGTTTTTCTTTTTCTGTAAATTAAGTAATACTAATAAAAAAGATTGAAGCACACTGTCGTGACCTAAGTGTGGGGCACTAGGACCCCGTGGGTCGAGTAGCTGGGGACAGGTCACCAGACCGGACATCCGGTCATCTGGGGGCGGGGGAACGGCAGAACATGGGATGACCAAGAGGAGCGAGGACGCCATCCCAGGGGTCTACTGCAACTAGGATAATAACTGCACCTATGATAATAAAGGAACCTAAGCAACTGACCTGAGTGATGTGTCATGTATGTACCACTCCAGCACGAAGACACTACAACTGGCGTACGAAGGTGGGATAACGGATCGACGCAGATTCCAGAAATTGCCATCTCGACGAGGGAACAAGCGTGGACAAAGGCGGAAAGCAACAGGAAGACAACAAACAAGAGAATTGCAAAAGCAGCGACGCGGGAACCCACCCCGACTGCCAACATCTAAGATCTGCAAGAACGCGGTAAGCACTCGAATTAAACGCGTGTATTGAGATAGCTAGCGCGAGATCTCGCGAGAGGCGGCCATATTGAAATCAGGCAATTGGGACGAATGAACACTGAGAACTGCATTGGCGGCCATTTTAAGGACAGGAAATGAGATTTTGACCGCGAAATCTCGCGATAACAGCGGCGATCATCTTAAGCCAGGAAAGGAAGAGAAACACACATAGGAAACAGCGGAGCGGCCATTTTAAGGCCGAACAAGGCTGAAAGGAAGCAAATTAAAGAGGAAAAGTAACAGAAAGGCTGAAAAGTACACATAGAAAAGGAAAAACAAGAAGGAAAATAAGAAAGAAACAAATAGAGTGGAAGAAGTCAGAGATAAGGCTAAACAAAGGACAGAACAAAGAAAAGAGGGACAAAGATCCCACAGGGAAACAAAAGAAAAAAAAGAGAAAGGAACGGTGAATTTAAAAAGAAAAGGAATAAAAATAAAGAAGAAAAGACAGAAAGAAAGCCAGAGACAAGGCCAAACAAAGGAAAGAAAAGTGAAATAACAAGGAAAGAAGGGAGAAAGACCAACAAAAGCAGAAAAAGGAAAGGAGAACACGAAAGGAAAGAAAACAAAAGGAAAGACAGAACGAACTACAAAGAAGACACAAACTGAAAAAGGAAAAAGAGCAAAGAAGAGAAGACAAAGAAATAAAACAAAGAGACAAAGAAATATTACAAGTGCACACAAGGAAAAAGAAGAGAATAAAAGGAAAAGGGACTAAGAAAGCCCAGAAGAGGCGAAATAAAGTAAAACAAAGGAAGGAAAAGGGACAAAAGATCACAAAGAGAAAAGGAGAATATAAGGAAAAAGGACTAAGAAAGCCCAGAAGAGGCGAAATAAAATATAAGGAAAAAGGACTAAGAAAGCCCAGAAGAGGCGAAATAAAGTAAAACAAAGGAAGAAAATAAGGGCCAAAAAGAGCAAAAGGACAAAGATGACAGAAAGCACGAAGAGTCAGAGAACAAGCACTAGAAATAGAAAAGAAGAACATAAAAGGAAAGGAGAAGAGGAAAGTAACATGGGTAAAATGAGACCAAGTACACAATACCGCAGACAAAAAGACAATCAAAAAACAGAGTCCGTGACCATAGAGGCGGGGCCCCACAAAGCGAGGCTTGTGCTCGACAGCGGCGCCACAAACATCTCAAGAGAATATCAGAAACAAATAAGAGGACTAGGAAAGCTGAAAGGGAGGAAATCACTACTGAGTCAAGAAATAATTGAGCCGGTAGACGGACCGACAGCCTGGGTAACACCAATGGTAGATCACTTAGAGTACTTGGATCCAACACTAGGCACGAAGATCACAGCAGATGCCGGCCCAGTGGGATTAGCGATAATGGCCCAACACAAAGCAGAAAAGAGATCACCAATAGTGACGGACCACCAAGCACTAAAAATGATTTATGGCAACCGAAAAGCAAATGTACCACCAAGGGCAGAAAGGTGGGAAAGAACGTTGATGGACTACGAATTGAAAATAATTAACAAGCATAAAAGAGAACAACATCTAGCTGACTACATGTCCAGACATCCACGGCCATACAAAAAAGACGCAAGAATAAGGGCGGAAGATCACCTAAACAATATCCTAGAGAACAACGCACCGATACCAGCAACAATGTCAGAACTAGAACAGGAGACAAAAAGAGACACCACCATGCTAGCGATCCAGAAAGTGTCGTGGCAACAAAGATGGAAACACACAAACAACAACAGCCTCACGGATCAAGGAGTCAGCAGAGAAGAACTATCAACGCTCGAGACAATAAGTGAAGAACTGTTAGAAGCAGAGAAAGGCATCTTGTTGGAGGAGGCACGAAGAGGAACACCTCACAGACTGAGCAAGACGAGAAACAGCTCACACTTAGAGGAGCTGAAGACTGAAAAAAGAAGAAACATCAACGGAACCCGCAACAAGTATAACGGAGGAGATAGAGGAAAACGAAAGGAAGATGAAGCAAGGTTGAGAAGAACATGCAAGAAACTACAGAGACAATTTGTTTGAACAGAGACAAAGTGAGCAGGTTTTCTCTCTCTCTCTCTCTCTCTCTCTCTCTCTCTCTCTCTCTCTCTCCATCTATATCTTCACTTCTGGCAAATGATCACTATCAATGCTGGCTAGCAGTGACTGCAGAAATGTGTCATGAACATTTGTTTGTAACAAAGGGGGAGATGTCGTGACCTAAGTGTGGGGCACTAGGACCCCGTGGGTCGAGTAGCTGGGGACAGGTCACCAGACCGGACATCCGGTCATCTGGGGGCGGGGGAACGGCAGAACATGGGATGACCAAGAGGAGCGAGGACGCCATCCCAGGGGTCTATTGCAACTAGGATAATAACTGCACCTATGACAATAAAGGAACCTAAGCAACTGACCTGAGTGATGTGTCATGTATGTACCACTCCAGCACGAAGACACTACACACACAAAAAGCACACACTCACATAAGTCAACGTAGCACATGATTAGTGTGAGGGCGACCAGCTCTGGTACATGGGTCTGATTAACAATTTAAATAAGTAAAGCCTCTGAAAAGAGTCAGAAGTTCAACACACAAAACTGAAAGGGGCCCTTGAACTTCTTCAGTGCTATGTAATTCAGATTCTAAATCAAGGAAGGTAAATCGAATTAGTAAGTGAAAGCTGCAGACCAGCATGTCAGGGCAGTGATGCAACACTCAGTGGTCTAGGTTGTGTTTGCCAAGAAACCATCCTGCTGCCCTGGCGGTATACCCAGCACCCCATTCAGGTTGTGTGTAATATAATCACCGCATATTCTGCAGTCTCCGTTTGCTTCTCACATTCTGCCCAATTCTAAGAGTGTCATTAAATAGGGTTGTTTAAAAAAAATAGCACAGGATCCCCCTTGCAAATGCAAATGCCGATGCTAGGGACATCAGTAACTCCACGGATAGCTCCGGGGGAAGGAATACCATGGCATTCTTAGCTGTGTTCGGGGGGTACCCTCAGAAATTAGAAACTACCAGTGGAATTGGAACTACAGTGCCCGCTTCCATGGTAATTTCCGATTTTTCACAACTGTTATACTTTGACATTTCGGCTGCTATGGGCAGCTGAGATGTCTGTGAAACACAGCAGATCTGCACATTTACTGGAAGTCCCAACCTCCTGTTAGGGCTGGTAACTCTGTTAACAGCCTCATCCAGCTTATTAGGAGATTCTAAAGAGGGCGAAAGTATTTTATTAGAATGGGTCACGGTCTTACCGTACAATTACGAATTTTAAAAATCACTTAAATCTATGTTTGCTTATTGATTTCCACAGTTTTACTCACATTTCATGCGCATTTTCACAGACATATTCGGCCAGATTGTCCCTGGTGAAATGTGCAAGTGGGGAAAAGAGGGCGCAATGTAATGTAGAGAAATGTGTGGGGTGTTTACCTTTGAACCTTTAACGTTATTATCAGAAATGAAATAATAGCGCATATGTCCCACAAATTATAAATTGGTATATTTAAAAACAAAAAACGGTCTCAGGCTACTGTTAGAGGTAGTTAGCGCGGTTAAACCGCGTTGACGCTACATGTGCTAATGCCCCAGGTCTTCCTTTTGCATGATTAATATTTAGCAGAGCACACACGCTCAGTAAAAAGTAATGCGTATATCTAACAGAAAATATGAGATACAGTTCACATCTGCACTCTTCTACATTCACTTAAAAAAGTCAAATTAAAAAGCGCCATGAATTCAAAATAATGTTAAACTCCTACGCACATTCCAACCATTATCCGTTTTTCTCAAGGAGACAAAGCACAGCTGAAAGATTCCCAGTGGTTCACTCCTCATTTAAATATAACAAGTCAACCACCTGTTCTCAATCAAATAATTACATTTCATTACTCTGAAAAATCAATCAGTGCCTAACAGGTAGCTAACCTTCCAATTAATGAAAAAATAAGCAAGAGAGAAATGTGTCTAATCATAACGTTGGCAGAAGTATATTATTCATCAATATTAAGAAACCCTTAGACTTGATTCCTCGAGAGCACATTATTCTAAATCTTACAGTTAACATATGGTGCAGTACTCTTTGATTCTCAGTCTTGGATCAGTCTCTCAGAGTATATGTCTTTACATTTGTAGCCCTGTTGGGGCATCTTCTCTGTCCACTTCACCATAAATTCCAAACAAAATTGTGCAAAATGAAGTAACACAGTGTTCAAATTATTGATTTAAATTATCACATCCATTCATTTCCTTATGACTTATAATTACACAGTAATGTTATAATGACTGCAAAAATATTATACCTCTGTCCAATCACAAATTAATTCTAAAGGATGAACCATCCGCTATGTTATTTAATCAATTTGTCTAAATGAGTGTCGCCCTCAAACACATTCTCATCAATACACTCATACAATATATTTTAAATCTAAACAAAATTTACCGTTTTTAAACCTTTTTTATGTCACCGTCATCACCGTCATTGTAAACCAAGCTTAAATCAGGATAGTCAAATCTTTATTAGTATTAGCAATCTCAGAAATGTACCTCCAGAATCTATGTACCAGTTTGCGTATGTAAATATTTAAATATTATTGTTTTAATTTCATTATTATAGTTTCAAAATGTATCATGTTAAAATTCCACCTAAATATGTCTATAAATTCTATCCAAACTATTTATTTGAATTCCACTCTCTGAACGTACTATTTTTTTAAGTTCCCTTTATTGGTTTTCAAATAGGATGAAACAAAACGTATCCAACCAAAGGCTTCGGATACCAAGTTTGCAGTTGCATATAAGCTTTCAGGCAAAGCAGGCAACACAAGTAGGACAGAGTGGCCTTTTGGAATGTGTTCTACGAAAATATGCTTTAGTTTTATGAGAATTGCACACATTGCTCTTGTTATTTGAAGCATGAACAAAATGCCACTGTTGCAAACATTGGCATGCAAAAATGCACCAAGGTACTTGTGAAGATGTTGTTACATGGAGTTTGACCTTTTTAGGTCGAGCATTTGAGACCTCTTGTATAAACGCTAGTATATACTTATTATATACTTATATGTGTATTGAAGTATCGAAAATTATTATTACAACCCAATTAGAGCCATACTTACAACTAGCCCAATACCAATAATCAGTCGGTTGGCAGTGTAGAAGGTCCAATCGTTTATTATAACAAACAAACTCTGCCAGAGGAGCTCCTTGCGACCTAACCCCACGAGGTGCGCCAAGAAGACTGCTGGCACATTGTCAGAACATCACATATATACTGTTACATTTCGAAACCGTTACCCAAGATGGAAAAATACAAGTTGGTACAGGTTGGTGCAGAGGGAAAGACCATATATGGGAGACAAAGCGCTCTTGGTTTAGCTCGTCTCATAGCAAGGTTGTGAGGGTGACTCCCTTTTGCTAACTCCGAGAAAATCCGTACCGCACCCCTCGGAATGTGCTTATCCAGTCTCCTCCTTCTACCTATAACCTTGACAGGCCTAACGAGCAGAGACAGCAGTTTGCAACAGTTGGGCTATTTCTCAGGGGAACGGCTTCGGTAAAATGCAAGGATAGGGCTTGCTAATGCAGGGATCGAGCGAGGCCACAAAATGGCGTTGGTCGAGTCAAGCAAGTACAAAAACATGCAATGCGGTGTATGTTAATTCCTAAATTACTGCTTTTCGTGTGTATATTAGTATTTGCGTTTTTTTCGCTATTATTCTAGATGCATCACGCTAATTTACAAACAACAATTATATGGTTCATGGAACCGAAAATCAATTCCGGTTCCTCAAACCCTCCTTTTAGAGTGATGTAGCTAACAAAAAAGGAATCCTAATCCTGGAAAACCTCCTCATCAATGGCCATTAGTTCATGAATCTCCTGCTGGAGCATCTGAATTTTGGTAGGGACAGGAGCAGGGACGCACATGGCCGTCACCCTGGTGGCACAATAGGAGCAACAAGCCGGACCACATTGTACAAGGATGCAACAGGTGAAAATGACACCGGCTGCCCCAGCCAGTATCAACAATAATTTCCAACCCCATGTTGTCAGAAGCCCCCAGAACCACCCAGACAGTGACTAGGACCCATTTTCGGTATGCATTTCAGCCGCTATGCGATGTAGCTTTTGGATAGCCAAATGAACAGTGGGGGCGGAGTCTGGAATATACACGCAGCAGGAGCTGCCAATCACCCGGCACGCTCCACCTCGATCAGCCAAGATAACGTCCAAAACCATTCGGTTTTGGAGCGAAACGAGTCTTGTCGCCTGAAGCTCTACTGTAATATTGGTCATGATATTGTTAGGATTTTGGGCAGCTAGTCCCTTCTCAGTGACCATGCCATGGCATCACATGACCAATAACCTGTAGGATAAAAGTGTAGTCCTACCTTTACTCATTGCTTGAAATCGCCATTATTGGATTCCGGTTGCTGGCTGCTGTTCGAAAACGCTTCTGCTGATTGACCCTTTTTTCCCGTCTTCTTCACGGGCTCGTGAAAAGAAATTCAGTTGATTTTGCTGTGTTCATATTGTTGGTCCTCTCCCTCCCTCTTTGTCCCCTCCCTGTGGTTAGTTAGCGTAGGGTCCCGGGTTGGTTCTTCCCTTATTTTTCCCCTTGTTTTCCCTTCCCAGCGTAGTGGGGTGGTGGGTGTTCGGGAGCTCCCGTTCACTGTCCATTAGTTTGCTTCTTTTCGGTGTACGAAGGCTTTTGTTACAGAACGTTAGGAAGCCTACGGATGTAATCAGCGCGTCCTGTTTAGACGCCGGTTCACATCGTTGTTTGCGGACGTGACGTTTTGGGTCACTCCGCGATAGCTGTGCCTCTAACGCTGGGGTTTTGTTTAGGATTCCACTCTCTACTAAACAGTCCCGGTCCCCTTCCCCTATCAGTTACATAAAGGGGTTTTTTCTGGTGCTTGTCAAAGTTCTGTACAAGTCCTTTTTTCCCCTCGCACTGCTTTTTAAGGACACTGAATACGAGCTCCCGATTGGCTGAGAGCATCTGAATGTGGATTTAGCGTTTCCAGTGCACCTTGCATTGGTGTTTTAAAAGTGCCTTCACGAAGCAAAGCCTGCACTTTAAACCGGTAAGAGGGGTCGTTTGTGTTGTGTCAGGGCATGGTCAAAGGGGCTGGGACCTAACCCTGTGGAATAAGTCTATATGAAAAGGTTGTCTTTTCTACAGGTGCAGAAGCGTGGAGGAAGAAGGGAGCAGTGTCCTAGTGCTTCATAAGGGTGGCAGACTTGGTGTCTCCTCAACAATACCACTCTCTTTTCAGGTTCATTGGCTCACTCATAGTGGTTATCCTGTGAGTGGTCAGTGGGCAGGGGAAGGGGACTGGTGCATGCTACGTTCCTGCAGTGCTTGGGCTGGTTGGAATTCAACAGAATTTCAAGCCCACAATAAATAGCACTGCCCGGACTAGCATGGATGAGGTTGGGAACCAGTTAGGTGGGGGTACGGGGGCCCTCACATTGCAGGACATTATGGGGGCAGTACACACCCTACAGGCACAGGTCCAGGAGTTACAACAGGAGAATGTAGGCCTAAAACAAGAGTTAGTGGCAGTGAGGGCCAGAGAACAGACACATCCCAGAGGGACGGGTCCTGTTATACAACCTGCTACCTTCCAGTAAGGGGGTGGGGCGGGACAAAGTGCGGCGGGAGGGGGTAATCCCATAGCCGTTACAGTAACAACTCCTGTTGCAGTGCCCCTAGCCCCCCCGGAAAGGTTTACAGGGGATAGTGATAAATTCGGGATGTTTGTGAACCAGTGCCAACTGCACTTTATGTGTAGACCGAGTGCTTTTCCCGATGACTCTGCCAAAGTCGCATTCGCGCTCTCATATCTGGCTGGTAACACGGCCCAATGGGCAATACCCTTGGTTGAAAGCGATGACCGTGTGCTGTATAATTATACTGCATTCAAGGAATTGATGCGGGGTCTTTTCGCTAAACACGCATTCATGCAGGCAAGCGATGCGGAGCTTTTGAAACTACGGCAGGGCAGACAGGATCTATTGGTGTACATAGCTACCTTCAATCGGCTAATATCTGAGACTCATTGGCCAATTGAGAAAAGGACGTCACTGTTCTATCAAGGCCTTTGTGAGGAACTGAAGGATATAGTGTCACAGGTAGTAGATCCACCCGAGGATTGTGCTGCTTTTATCGACCTGGTGGTTAAGTTGAACCATAGAGTGACGGAAAGACGTGGAGAACGGAGTCGGTTTCAGTCTTCACGGGGGAGATACGTGAGGGCTGAGGCCAAGACAGTAGGGGAGAGCAAGACAGCACCCGAACCCATGGAAATAGGAGGGGTACGGGGACCTCTGACCCCTGAAGAAAAGAAGAGAAGGAGAGAAAAGAATCTGTGGTTGTACTGTGGCCAGGGAGGTCATTTTGCAAGGGAATGCCCGGCGAAGCCGTCAGGGGCAGGGTTTGGAAAAAAGGTGGCCTGCATACTGGTGGATCGTTGTACAGGTGAAGAACGGCACGAACAGTATGAGGTTGTGGGGGCTTTGGATCAAGCCCCCAGACATTTTGTAGTCAATGCCCATTTGTTGCTTACTGCACAGAACCATGTTCCTGTGTCGGTATTGCTGGACTCTGGTGCTACCGGAAATTTCATGGATATTTCAATGGCCGAGAAATTGATCGTTCCGTGCCATTTTAAAGAACAACCTGAGCCGGTAAGGGCAATCGATGGGTCAGAACTGTCGTCTGGATATATTACCCGACAGACAGTACCCTTGCGCTTGTTGTGCGAGAATGGGCATTCGGAAACTGTGGTTTTCGATTTGATTGATGCACCTTCCTTTGGATTAGTGTTGGGGGTTCCGTGGCTGCAGAAGCACAACCCCAAGATCGACTGGGTACAGAGGCTGGTAACACTTGACTCGGTGCATTGTCTGGGGAATTGCTATGCGATGGCAGGGGAGCAGGCCAACCCTTTAACCTGTGCGGTAGCGGAGGTGAGAACGGTCCCGCCCCAGTATGCAGCTTTTCAGGATGTATTTGACAAAGGCTGTGCCCAAGTACTTCCCCCGCATCGTACTTACGATTGTAAGATAGATTTGGTACCAGGAGTTCCACTGCCTTGCAGTCGGGTATACGCATTGTCGGAACCCGAAGAGAAACATCTGAAAGAGTACATAGATGAGATGTTGCAGCTAGGTTTCATCCGTCCTTCTTCCTCTCCTGTGTCATCGGCTATATTTTTTATTCTGAAGAAGGAAGGGACCTTGAGGGCCTGTGTTGATTATAGGGTTTTGAATGCCGCCACTGTGAAAAACAGGTACCCTCTTCCGCTCATCTCCGTGTTATTGGACCAGCTCCGCAAGGCAACGGTGTTCACCAAACTTGACTTGCGGGGCGCTTACCATCTTATAAGGGTTCGACCCGGGGATGAGTGGAAGACGGCTTTTAGAACCAAGTACGGCCTGTTTGAATACACAGTGATGCCGTTTGGACTGTGCAATGCGCCGGCGGCATTCCAGTTTTTCATCAACGAGGTCCTCAGCAGATACTTAGACCAAACGGTCATTGTGTATCTGGATGATATTCTTGTCTATTCGGAGAATGAGGCAGAACACGTTGAGCATGTAAAACAGGTGCTTCAAACTTTGCAGGAGCATCGCCTGTACGCTAAGTTAGAGAAGTGCCAGTTTAGTACCCCTGAGGTAGAATTTTTGGGGTTCATCATCTCTGAGGGAGGTATTCGGATGGACCCAAAGAAAATCAAGGCCATTGAGACCTGGCCAGTGCCAACTACGGTGAAGCAGATACAGGTGCTACTGGGTTTCGCCAATTTTTATCGGCGGTTTATCAAGCATTTTTCAGATATAGTGGCACCTATGACCCGTCTTTTAAGGAAGGGTGTCCCTTTTGATTGGACCAGTGAGGCTCAGGATGCCTTTCAAGCACTGTTGAAACAATTTACATCCGCGCCAGTATTGGTGCATCCTGATCCTGCCCTGCCGTTTTTTGTAGAGACTGATGCCTCTCTGTGTGCCGTGGGTGGGGTGTTGTCACAACGTGATGAAGACTCTGGCCATATGCACCCTATAGCGTTCTTTTCCAAGACTCTGTTGCCGGCGGAACGCAACTATACTGTGGCTGAACGTGAATTGCTTGCCGTGAAACTGGCCTTTGAGGAATGGCGCCATTATTTATGGGGCGCCAGGCATGTTATCACCATTTATACCGACCACAAAAATCTAGAGTTCTTTCGTTCAGCCAGGGCGTTGACTCCTCGCCAGATGCGGTGGGTCCTATTCTTTAATGAATATGACTTCGTGATAACGTATAGACCTGCCGCCCAACAGATCAAATCCGATGCTCTTTCTCGGATCCATGTGGATCCCAAGGATGAAGGCTCATTGAGTAACAGTAGGGCTATGATTGCAGAGGAAAGGATCATAGGGGCTTTGGTTGTGGAGGACTTTCCATCCGTAGTAAAAGAACATATGAGGCAAATTGACTTGGCTCCCTGGTCATCCATGCCCCTGGTTAAGGAGAAGGAGGGGTTTTTGTATTACGAGGATAGGTTGTTTATACCCCTCAGCTTGAGGAACGAGGTTCTGGAATGGTGTCATTCCTCAGCCTTGGTGGCACATCCAGGAATAAGAAAGACCAAAGAATTGTGCATGAGGTGGTTTTGGTGGGAGGCCATGACTAGTGACATTCAGGGATATGTGAGTGCTTGTCCTGTTTGTGCCACCAGTAAACCATCACACAATAAGCCCTCAGGACTCTTGCAACCCTTGGAGGTTCCTCCCGCCCCATGGCATACCATAAGCATGGATTTTGTGACCGATCTACCTACCATCTCTGGTTTTACCACCGTTCTGGTAGTGGTGGATTTATTTACCAAGATGGCGCACTTCATTCCGCTTTCCAAACTCCCTACGGCTAAAGAGATGGCGGTGGTCTTTATGTCTTTGGTGGTACAGTTGCATGGGTTACCCGTGGTTATCGTTTTGGATAGGGGAGCACAGTTCGTCTCTTATTTTTGGACGGAATTATGTCTGGTGCTCAAAACTGAGATCCGTTTGTCCTCGGCTTACCATCCTCAGTCGGATGGTCAGACGGAGCATACCAACCAGACGATGGAACAATACTTGAGGTGTCTGGTTGCTTCTCTGTCTTGTGATTGGGTGACAGCTCTACCCATTGCGGAATTCGCGTATAACAACAGTCTGCACTCCGCATTGGGTATGACTCCTTTCTTTTGTTCACTCGGATACCATCCCAGAGCTGTTGCTATTCAACCCACGGGCCGCGTGCCAGCCATTGACGATGTGTGTGAGCGATTGAGTGGTATTTGGGGTCTGGCTAGGGACAGTTTGAGGGAGGCCAAGGTGGCTATGAAGGCACAGGCAGATAAACATCGTGTTCCTGCTCCCACATATAAGACAGGGGACTTAGTGTGGCTGGCATCACGCAACCTGCGACTGGGTGGGTCACGTAAGCTGCAACCCCGGTTTGTGGGTCCCTTCCCCATACTCCAGATCATTAACCCCGTGGCAATGAAGCTTGAGTTGCCACCAGAGTATGGAGTACATCCTGTATTTCATACCTCATTGCTGAAACCCTATATACCCTCGGCTCAGGCGTTGCCTCCTCCTCCGCTAGTGGTGGTGGATGGACAAGTAGAATACGAGGTTCGGGCTATCCTGGATTCAAAGCGGGTCAGGGGTCGCCTCTTTTACTTGGTGGATTGGAAAGGATATACACAGGAGGACAGGACGTGGGAACCAGCTCGGGGGGTGCACGCACCACGGTTGGTGCGATTATATCATAGGCAACATCCATCAAAACCCCGCCCTGTTGGGAGGATCATTGGGGGGGGGTACTGTTAGGATTTTGGGCAGCTAGTCCCTTCTCAGTGACCATGCCATGGCATCACATGACCAATAACCTGTAGGATAAAAGTGTAGTCCTACCTTTACTCATTGCTTGAAATCGCCATTATTGGATTCCGGTTGCTGGCTGCTGTTCGAAAACGCTTCTGCTGATTGACCCTTTTTCCCCGTCTTCTTCACGGGCTTGTGAGAAGAAATTCAGTTGATTTTGCTGTGTTCATATTGTTGGTCCTCTCCCTCCCTCTTTGTCCCCTCCCTGTGGTTAGTTAGCGTAGGGTCCCGGGTTGGTTTTTCCCTTATTTTTCCCCTTGTTTTCCCTTCCCAGCGTAGTGGGATGGTGGGTGTTCGGGGGCTCACGTTCACTGTCCATTAGTTTGCTTCTTTTCGGTGTACGAAGGCTTTTGTTACCGAACGTTAGGAAGCCTACGGATGTAATCAGCGCATCCTGTTTAGACGCCGGTTCACATCGTTGTTTGCGGACGTGACGTTTTGGGTCACTCCGCGATAGCTGTGCCTCTAACGCTGGGGTTTTGTTTAGGATTCCACTCTCTACTAAACAGTCCCGGTCCCCTTCCCCTATCAGTTACATAAAGGGTTTTTTTTCTGGTGCTTGTCAAAGTTCTGTACAAGTCCTTTTTTCCCCTCGCACTGCTTTTTAAGGACACTGAATATGAGCTCCCGATTGGCTGAGAGCATCTGAATGTGGATTTAGCGTTTCCAGTGCACCTTGCATTGGTGTTTTAAAAGTGCCTTCACGAAGCAAAGCCTGCGCTTTAAACCGGTAAGAGGGGTTGTTTGTGTTGTGTCAGGGCATGGTCAAAGGGGCTGGGACCTAACCCTGTGGAATAAGTCTATATGAAAAGGTTGTCTTTTCTACAGGTGCAGAAGCGTGGAGGAAGAAGGGAGCAGTGTCCTAGTGCTTCATAAGGGTGGCAGACTTGGTGTCTCCTCAACAATACCACCCTCTTTTCAGGTTCATTGGCTCACTCATAGTGGTTATCCTGTGAGTGGTCAGTGGGCAGGGGAAGGGGACTGGTGCATGCTACGTTCCTGCAGTGCTTGGGCTGGTTGGAATCCAACAGATATCTGTAGTGATATTAATGACATTCTCTACTATTCTAGACAACCGCCTTATTTCTCTGCTATTGAATATGGGTCCCCAGAATGGGACCAATCCCTTACTAAAGTCAGTAAACTGTTGTAAGGAGGTGTCAGTTTGATCGACTTCCATCGCTATGAGTTGTCTATGCTGCCTATTGGGTACTGTTCTAGCGGTATGGAGTTGGTGTGTTCTATGATAGTCTGATGGCGCAATGTATACAGGCGGGTACAAGAAGGACAGATAACACTGGCCTGCCCAACCTCGGGGCAACCAAGTGTAAGCATATTCCCCACATACAAAATACACATTTAGTGGCTTCAACAATGGTGGGCTACTAAATATTTTCATGCGATAAGTATAGTTACAGACACTGGCACCAACCTGTACATGCCCCATCCCCTGTACACAGAAATCTGAATAAGTATTCAAAATGGGAATGGGTACAGTGCGTTCACTGGTAATATTTCTGACCACAAAGTGTTGGAAATACTGCGAATCATTAAAATTAGCAAAATCATAGAGTTCATCTTTTAACCAGGTACTATTCTCATTCTCCGTATACAGATTCATACAGGCTTCTGGATCCAACGATCGAGCAACTGAACTATTCATTGCCCCTGTGTCAATTAGGAAATTCTCAGAAGTCCCCATCAATTCCCCCTTCACATTGGGTCCTTGTTGATTGACTGGGATCGACACTTGGCCCCTACTATGCCCCTGGCTGTCCTATGGGTGGACATACCCATCCTGATCCTCGAATGCATAATCATCATGATAATATTGTCTGCCTTGGTGACCATCAAAATGAATCCGTTCAGACTTGCCTGATGCTTCCTCTCTGTGCATATCACTCAGGTCTGGGCCACCTCGTCCTCACCCTCGGACTGCGCCATTCTAGGCAAGTAATAACGGACACTGCGCTTTCCAGTGTCCCTCCTGTTTACAATATGAGCATTGGTTTATCCCTACAGTTGAAGCCCCGCCTGCGCCTCTGCCTGTTCCTGCCCCTCTGGGCACGGGCCCTCTGGCTCCTCTCCCCCCTCCTTGTCCTCGGACAACTTGCTGAAGCAGCACCCGTGTTTTAAGATCCTTGGCCTTTTTCTCTACTTTATCCTTGCTTTCGTTCTCCCTATGCTCATAATATTGGGCCATGCTCCAAATCACAGAGGGAGTGGAGGTAGTCCAGGTGCTTTCTGCGGCCTGCAACCGTGCCGAAATTCCCGGTGCCAAGTTGGTAACAAATCTATTCACAAACAACCTAATGCCACCTTCCGTGGCCAGATCCTGCCCACTAAAGTCAATAAAAACTCCTTCAAACCTGGTAAAGAAGTCAGACACACTTTCATCCTTTTTCTGCCTACAAGCTGTCAGTTTATCCCAGTCAACCTTCCGCGGAGGAATCAGGGTATGCATGTATGCTATTATTTTTGCTGGCAAGGAGGTGATTTCATTTCTAGGCTTATCCCCAGGCTTACGATCTCAGTCCCAACCTTTCAACTCGTCCCAGGTCCCCCCTAGTTCAGCATGATTGGCGTCATGCACCTGCCGCCATATATCAACAGGAACTAGTAACCCAAAGAACAGCTCGACATCTGCCAGGGTAATCACGGACGAGGCCGCAGCCTCGGTCAGTTCCTTGTAATAGGCGGTGGGATTCTTGCGGGGATCGGGCAGTTGGGATTTCAGAGCAAAAACCTCGCTTAGCTTCCACGGAGTGTACACCCATTGCTCCTAGAACCGGGCCCCTACTCGAGCTCTTACCACTTGGTCAGCATTATCACGTGTTTCAGGAATCTCAGGATGAAAAATAGGGTGCACTTCTCGCATGGGATGCTGGAAAGTCCAATTGGGGCATTTAATGAACATTCTGCCTCGATATTTTACTAATGTGTCGACATTCTTGTATACCTCCTGTGGATCCATATTAAACTTATGAGTCCAATCTTGGATGGTATATAGTACCTGAGGGGCCCTCCCGTCCCGGAAACATAGTTCCCAGGCCCCAATGAGATAGCAAGACATCTGATATAGGGCATGCTGCTGCATTACCGGCTCCAAATCTTTAATGGTGCTCCATACATCAGCTACCGTGTATATATCGTTCCGCATCCATTGGGCGGCCTGATCTGCTATTGCTTCTTTTTCGCCGTACCCTACAGACGCTCTAGTGAATAATCGCTCACTGCCTAAGCCTCCCGGCTCCCCTTTCGGTGTTTGCCCCGGATCTACGGGTGTTGCACTGGCTGATTGGGAGGTCCATATGGGGCTTGGAGTTGCTAATACCATATGGGGCGATCCCGGGGGTTGTTTGGGATCAGGGATGAGGGTAGCCAGGTCTCTCGCTGAGGTAGGTGGGGCACGGGTAGTCCCCAGAGAGGTGAGAGGCATGTGTTCCTCCGGTGCGGAGGCTTGGGGCGCAGCCATCATCTGAAGGGGTACCGCGGGGTATATGCGTTGCGGTGCATACGGTGGGAGAGGTCTTTTATCTAGCAAATCCTCTATTTCGTCTTCTGCTTCATTCCGTGTCACATAACTCTTATCTACTTGTAACCTGAACTGTCTATCTGCATACTCAATACTCTGCTCAGTCTTTTTCTTGTCATGAGCAATGGCTTCTGAGTTACAGTCTGCCCTTGCTGTATCTTCAGGAGTTTCTCAGACCGAATGCGTCTCCGCTTCGCCTCTTTCTGCCATTTATTAAGGGTATCAAACATGGCCTGTGTACTACGTTTAGCAAATAGGCGTTCTTGCAGATACTGGATCTTTTTCTCGTCAAAAGATCGTTTTTTGGCCATTGCAGTTCTACGTTGTCCTTGGTGTACTTGTTCCACAAGGTATTAAAGAGGAGGGGTCCTATCCTATGCTTGCAATACATATCATGGCTGGGAGTTCCCTCCGGAGGGACTGGCTGGCCTTCATCCAACCTCGTGCTCCCTCGGTGAACACAGCCAAAGCATAGTTTATTAAAGCACGGCATTGCCCCCTTTCTACCTAAATTGAGCTGAAAAGGAATCAAGTATTGTTAATCACAACACTCTCATACACATGGCCATGTCTTCATTTGAATTCACTCTTACACAAATTAAGTAACCGCAGCGCGAAAACAAATCCTCAATTTAAATCAACATAAAAGACAAAAACGAAAACACAGATATTTGCAAACAAGAGGTGGAGCTCGTCGACTCCCACCTATGGAGAACCCTTTCCGGAACTTCAAAAGCTCAAAAATGACAACATCCAACAGTCTTGTCCTTTGACTGTCTAGAGATAGCCACACAGGTTTCTAAACCACAGACTGACCTACGGGCCATCCAACACCATTCATGGTTCACTTCCTGAACTATTCTGGCTAAGGCCGCTTTTTCAAGCGCCGCTCCAGATCTGTCCGAGCACTACCCAATCTCAACTGCCGGCATTCCAGAGAGCAGTCCGGCCTGGTGAAAACCGCAATTCACACCAAGGCGTCTGGTCTCTATCTCTAGTTACTTTCACAATCCAAAACAGGGGCGTCCACACGGGCAGTTTCAGTGCTGCCCCGTCAGACCCCCTTTTCCAAAGTTCTTCGTGACCGATGGTCACCAAATGCCAAGTCTCAAATCCAAAATCCAAAAGATATTCAACACAAGACAAGACACTCACCTGGTGCACGCAGTTCTGATTGTATGTTCTTCACTGCCAACTCCCGTTAATGCCAACGTGGCTGGTTCTCAGGTTACACGCGAAGGACTCCGGCGTGAGGTCACTAGCAGCTGAGGTTCTCGCGATCAGGAGAGCAGAGCAGACCCCAAATTCTTTGGTCTATTCTTCAACCCGACGATCAAAATCGCCCCTTTCAATGTCCCGTTTCTTTTCTGATTACAGAGGGACGACCCCGACGAGGAGTCCCGGCAGAGTCGCCAACTGAAGTATCGAAAATTATTATTACAACCCAATTAGAGCCATACTTACAACTAGCCCAATACCCATTACCAATAATCAGTCGGTTGGCAGTGTAGAAGTTCCAATCGTTTATTATAACAAACTCTGCTAGAGGAGCTCCTTGCGACCTAACCCCATGAGATCCGCCAAGAAGACTACTGGCACATTGTCAGAACATCACATATATACTGTTACATTTCGAAACCGTTACCCACAATGGAAAAATACAAGTTGGTACAGGTTGGTGCAGAGGGAAAGACCATATATGGGAGACAAAGCGCTCTTGGTTTAGCTCATCTCATTATAGCAAGGTTGTGAGGGTGACTCCCTTTTGCTAACTCCGAGAGAGTCCGTACCGCACCCCTCGGAATGTGCTTATCCAGTCTCCTCCTTCTACCTATAACCTTGACGGGCCTAACGAGCAGAGACAGCAGTTTGCAACAGTTGGGCTATTTCTCAGGGGAACGGCTTCGGTAAAATGCAAGGATAGGGTTTGCTAATGCAGGGATCGAGCGAGGCCACAAAATGGCATCGGTTAAGTCAAGCAAGTACAAAAATGTGCAATGCGGTGTATGTTCATTCCTAAATTACTGCTTTTCGTGTGTATATTAGTATTTGCGTTTTTCTTCGCTATTATTCTAGATGCATCACGCAAATTTACAAACAACGACTATATGGTTCATGGAACCGAAAATCAATTCCGGTTCCTCAGTATGTATTTTGTGGGCTCTGGAGATCAGCCCTAGGACTTGTCTGCTTCTGCTTAGGGACTTTATTTTCTGTTCATCTGCTTCTATTTAACTGTCTTGATAGATAATGACCAGTAGAGGTCAGTAAAGTACCAGAATTGCTTTCTGCTGAGGGACTTTCTTTTTTTTATTTTTCTGGCAACTGCCTCTATTTAACTGTCTTGATTGAAAACGACCAGCAGAGTTAGGTAAAATACCAAAATCACCTTAGCATTCTCTAAATTCCAGTTTATAGAAATTGTCTTCTACTTGCACCCGTAGACAATAATATTTTTTTTAAATCTTGTATTTTCAGTGATATGACCACCGACGGCCCTGGTTGTATATTAAAAACAGAGCTTTGGACTATACCATTTCCAGCTGAAAGACAATATTTCTCTCCATGTGTTCCCATACCTGGCATTTCACGCAGTTTGGTGCTTACTTCTCCTTCATGTTAAGGAACAGAGATGTGTCAGCACCCAGGCTAATGTGCTGCATAGCTAAATTCAAATAAGGTCCCAAAGGCGAGACCAATTGCATTGCAAATTCTTGTTCTTGAAGGAGGTAATGGAGGTAGTCAGTCTTATATCAGGGGAGAGAGAGTTCCAAATTCTGGGAGCAATGCCAGAGAAAGATCTATTGTAGGTTTCCTTCTTATTGAAAAGTTGTGGCTTTAGCAGGAGGGTGGAGGCCCTTCTGGTGGATCTAACGCCTCCAGATAGCTCAAGCTTGTGGGTGAGATAGGTTGGGTGTTGAAATGTAGAGCTTTGTGTGTCATGCATGCAATTTTTAGTTGAATTCCTGCTTCATAAGGGAGCCAGTTGAGGGATTTGAGGTCAGGGGAGATGCAATTGTACCTTTTGACCCCATGATAAGTCTTGCCACTGAGTTGAGTGAAGCCCTTAACGGGGCTGTTGTGGCTCTAGGCAGGCCAGTGAGAGTAGCGCTTCCGTATTCCAAGCTAGGAGTTACAAATGCTTGCATGACCAGCGTGAAGTCAGTTTCAGGGAGGAAAGGGATTAGTTTTCGTAGTATACTCAGTTGTAGGTTTACTTCTTTAGTGGTGGAACTAATATGCTCCTGTATATTAGGATTTTTGTTCAGGATTATTCCTAGTGATTTGACTCAATGACTTGTGGTGAGCAATTGAAAGTTGTTAAATAAGTCATCCAATTGCTTGTTGAGTGTAGCTAGTTGGGTGGGGTGATTAGGAGAAATTCAGTTTTTTGAGTGTTAAGTTTGAGATGATTGCATGAGAGCCAATTTTGGGGGTTTTGAAGAATGGGACCGACAGCTCAGATGTCTTCAGGAGATAACATTTTCAAGTACAGTTGATGTCATCTGCGTAAAGATGATAGTGAATATTGGAAGCCCTTAGGATTTCAGTTAGTTGTTCCATTAATAAATTGAAGATAGTGGATAAAGGGAGAAGCCTTGTGGGATCCCGAGTGTGACCAGTGTAGTGTTAGAAAGGGATTGATTTACCTTGACTTTTTGCGTTCTGTTTTGCAGAAATTAGGTGAACCAATTTAAGACAGACCCTGACATTCCTATCCTATGCTGTAATAAGTCAAGAAGGTAATTATGCTTTACCGAGACAAAGGCTGAGGAGCGGCCCAAGAGGATTAGTAGGCATGATTAGTTTCGGGCCAGTATTTTTAGAGCATCGTCCTATATATGTTCAGTGCCGTGGCCCGAGCGGACACCAGATTGGTGCCAATCAAAGAGGTTGAATTGGTCGATATAATTGCAAAGTTGGACATGAACACATTTTTAAAGAACTTTGGCCAGTGTCAGGATGTTGGAAATGGGGCTGAAAATTGTTAAAGTTGGTTGGATCAGCCATTGGTTTGTTTAAAAATAGGGTTGACCTGTCCAGTTTTTAGGCAGTCCACTATTTTATCCTGACTTAGTGAGGCATTTACAATCCTAGTCCAGAGTGGGAGAATCAGCATTTTGATATCATTGAGGAGGATGGAGGGAAGGGGATCACTAAAGTGATTTGAGGGTTTTAAGTCTGAAAGCACGCTAAGATTTATGTTTTGCTCAATTGTTTCGAACAAACTCCAAGAGGCACTGTTTTTGAGGATGCAAGCCGGCTGGTGTGTGAGATCAACTGTATCAGTAGAGGCAATTTTGGAGTATGGTGTTTGATAAATTTCCTGTCGTGAGGTCTGAAGGTCAGCGATCAGGTTATTAGTCTTTTTCAGGAAGTAGAAGGCAAATTCTTCACTGTTGGGCAGTAGACCAGGACATTTTGGGGCGAGATTAGATAGACCTTTGGATTGCTGTTTGATCAGATCTAACAGTTTTTTGGGGCGATTTTTGGCTCGATTGAGTTAGTTTCTGAAGAAATTAGCTTTTGCATTTGTGATGCTTTTGTGTTAGATATTCCTAAGAGTTCTTACCTGTATGACGTGTTCCAGAGTTGGACAGGCTCTCCACTTCACTCTGCTAATCTTAGGTTGCATTGCCCAGTATTGAGGTTATGAATGTCCCATGTTTGCGAGACTGTTGTGGGTAGTCTTTTTAGTTGAAAGGGTGCAGTTGCATCAAGAATATTTTTCATTGAGCTTTTGTAGTGGTCCATGAGCTCTTGTACGTCAACCAAATTCTCCAAGAGTACTAGGATGGTATCGCTAAGTGATGTCAATTAAGTGAGATCGAAGTTTCTTATGTTTCTTTTCAAGATTTTCGGTTTGCATACCTGTATGGTGGTGGTTCTCAAAGGAATAGTGATGGATGTGGAAGATGGCCTGATGATGGCCAGTCCAATCACAAAGGATGTTAAATTCCAATTGGGATAGAGTTATCTTTAGCGATGATAAGATCCAAGATCTACCCTTGGTTGTGTGTGGGGCTAGCAAACATTTTTACCCAGTTAAGATTTGTAAAAAAGGATTTGAGAATATTGACTATAATGTCATTCAGGTCACTCCAGTGGAGATTGAAGTCCCCAAGGAAGATTTGAGTGCCATGTTGATCCATGTTTGTTGAGATGGTGTCCATGATTTGTTCTAAGAAGGTGAGATTGTTCCAGGTGGATGATAGAACATGTGTAGTTTACACAGGGGTGGATTGCTGTCGGCAATTTTGATGCAAAGGTATTCACATGATGAGAGGGCAGGGAACTGTAACTGTCTAACTGTAAGGCTGTTACGGTGAATAAAAGTGATGCCACCCCCTACTCTGATCAGTCTATCTAGCCTGATGATATCGTAATTAGGAGGAACTAGGATGTCGAGGGCAGGCACCGATGACTCATTTAGCCAAGTTTCAGTCAAGGTCAACAGGTCTAGATCTTGTGCTATGATAAGATCAGTACGGTCTGCAGCATGTTTAACGGCCGATCTGCAATTGAGGAGAAAGCATTTAAGAATGGTTATAGGGATATCCCTAGAGTTCTGGGTAAGTGTAATACTCTTGAGGTTATGCATGTTTATCATTTTGTGACAGGGCTGTACTTCGCTGTGGGGGTTAGACCATTCCGTTGTGATATAGAGGGTTGTATGAAAGTAGGAGTGATTCAATATCTTCCTCCAATCATGAGTTTGAGTCTGATAATCTACAAGGTCCAGAGGATGTGTTGGGTGAGGGACGTGTTCTCCAACTCCGCCTTGGTCTATATGAGCCTGCGGTGGATTGGAAGGGTGTGGGAAGGGTGGGAAGACAAGAAGGGGAGAGTTGCATTGTTCACGGACAAGAAAGGTTGCACAGATATTCTTACTTGTCCCTTCAATGGCATTTGTCTGAGTGGTAAGATGTTTAAGACTATGTGAGTCTTCTTCAGGTTGGTGTAGCATTTGTACGATCTCATCCATCCTCTTTGCTAGTAGGGTGTGCCCAGGTGGAGAGCTGGCTGGAAGAAAGTAGAGAGAGGGAGCAGGAGGGTTGGATTATTTGTTAGACAGGTACGTTAAACTAGTGGTCAATGAGGATACGGGATTATCCTTAGCCTTACAATCTTGGGGTATGGGGGAGCGGTTGGTGAGGAGAAAGGATTCACTGGGGTGAACCCATCCGTGCAGACGTATTGCAGTTGACCAAGGTAATGTGCGAGTCATGATGAGGAATCAGTGGGCTTTTGAATAGCTCGTAGGGAGATAGGGTGAGGTGCACGGTCAATGAATGTTTGAGTTCCGTGATAAAGGGATCATTCATTGGACAGTCAGTGCATTGTAGGGGAGGAAGGGTGGGCAATGGGGTCAGGCTGGGTAAATGGTTACCCTTGCTATGTGGTTCATCAGTGTTAGCCTTTGGAGTGGTGAGGGAATGTGGAGTGGTGTTGCAAGCAATTGGAATTGACTCTGGTTGCTTTGAAGGCACCATCTATACAATATTGGCTACCAACATAGGACTAAGGTAAGGTGATATGGAGTTTGGAAAAACATATGTATACTTCCCTATCTATGCTTAGCTCAATATTATGTTAGTAGACAATTTTTATATTTTAAATTGATATAAGTGCAAGTCAATATTATTACGTCAATGTTTTGATATTCAACTAGGTGTGGGCTGGTGCTTCTGTGACTGCAGCATGCCCTGAAATTGTTTTTCTTTTTTGTTCGCCTGCAGCATGTCCTTGTTCTTTTTTCTCTATCCACCTCTCCTAAGCAGTTTAACATTCTTTCTCTGCTTTTGTCTGTTTTTTATATTTTATTTTTTACTTTTTTCACTTGTTTTATGACATTTTCATTTAAAAAGTTTTATTTTTATGTTGTCATTTTTTTGTCAGCAGAGTGGAGAGGTCTACTACTGCCGCAAGCAGTTCAGCATCTCTTCTTTGGTGGAGGTTGCAACACAAATGTTGTGCCTGAAAGCACCTCCCTCATGTGTTAGCATTAAGTAGCAGACACATTGTCTGGGAAGGACTACCACTTTCGGAGAGGTGTGTCCACTTGGGGGCGTGTCAGTAGGCGACTAAGCACAACATTAGCGTTTCACACTTCCCACACAAAGTCCAACATTGCTGGGTAGACATTATTGGAAGAGGGAGGGACCCCCTGATGCTTCTCATCTAGAGCTCGATGCTCAAGCTCGTAAGCCATTTAAATATTTGTTAATTTAAAATAGCTATAGGTAATGTAATGATTTAACTCGTTGTGTAAAGGATCTGCCATTTTTTTCATCAGCACACCTCTACAATTGTTTGTTGTGTGTGGTTCCCAAAATATGTGCTCAGCAACTTCCCATGTTTTCTTAAAACTCTTGCCAGCTAAGCATTGTTGGAAAACTGATGAAGGCTAAACAAAGTGAAAAAAGAAGCATGAAAAGGCTGCTTCCTATATCTGCATTCTCTCAGTTAGAGCACTGCTCATCAGTCTTTAACAGCTGCAACTCACCTTCTCCCTTTGTTTGACCTATCAAGCCATGTAGTCCAATTACCTTACCACTGAAGGAGTTCTAGCAGCAGGTTCCTAGAGTAAGGTAATTGTGAGTCTCACTGTACACTAATGGTGGTGACAAATGTATTTTCCCACCGCTGTTCGGAGAGCAAAGGGCAGGCCTGAGTAAGTCTGAAAACTATTCTTTAAAGCCTGAGATCTAACTACTTGTAGCAATACTTCAGGCTGAAGGGATATGAATTGGGAATGACATGCAGCAAAATGTCTCTGGTGTAGTCAGGAAACTTTTCCCATCTTTGTGAGTGGCCAAGTTTTAAGACTTTGCAGCAGCCACAGCCCATGCAGGTAAGAGCGGTGGGGCGTGGGGCCGGGTTAGGGGAATTTTGACAGACGATGATGAGGGAAAATGTAATAAATATTACATTTTCCCTTGTCGCTGTCCGTCAAAATCTCCCCTCACCCGTACCCACCCCTCTTACCTGCCTGGGTCACGGCTGCTTTGCAGACTCCCCAGTTGCAGGTCAGTTTAAATGTATAAGGGTGTGGGCAGAAAAAGAGTATTTATAGGATAAGAATCTATGAGTAAAATTGCGTCAAAGAACCAGGGTACATGTAGGATGCGTACAGTTACTGATCCCAAGTTCTAAACCAGCATCATTCGTGTGACTCTTTTCATTTTGCCTACTGTGGTCTGTACATGATAGTTTGTGTTGTGGAGTCCATTTTGATTCAGGTTCCAATTTTCACACTCAATAAAGAGCCTGCATAATGTACAGAGGCTTATTTGCCTGTTGTTGAACTCGCTGCGCCATTGCTGTAACTACAATACCTTGAGAAATTATAATGTCACAAGTGTAAATGACAAACTGTTGCTAGGTTTCATTTTTTGATTTCATAAATCAGTGCCCATATACAGTCAAAGGTTTTATTCTGATAAGTAATAGAACAAATGTTTAGAAAACCCCTTTTGTTTTGCCAAGCATCTGGCTCTCATTGGATGTGTATCATTTATGCAATATGTACTGTAATTTATAAAAATCAATGTCAATTTATATATTTTGAACAGGTCCGGATTGGCTCTTGGCTCCTTGCAGCTGTTGATGTTAAATTTACACCTTGAATCTTACTGCTGTGTCCTTATTGATTTTCAGGCTTCGACAGTATTACTAACCAACACCGATTTATTCTTCCTACTTTTACTATGGCTGAAGAAGGATCTGCAGTTTGGCAATTGGGGAACAGCATAGGCGGTAAGTCATGTCTCCTTACATCATCCCTTGCTCCATTATTTTACACTTTCTATTGTCTAACACAGCCTATACTCAATCTAAACTTCCTGAAATCCCACCATCAATGACCAATTGCTACCCTCACATGTTCCCTTACATCATCTCTTACTTTAATCTTAACTTTTTTTAATCTTAAAGTCCACCCAACAAAACAGCTATAGCCCTAAAGCTAAGATAAGGTGTGAAGAAGAAGTGTGTCAGATAACAAAAAAGGGGGAGGTATGTGGGAGGGAGAGGGTATGGTAAATCATAAACCAGCGCGTTTGTCTTACCTAACAAATATATGCTCATGCTGGTGGGAAATTCAATACCTTATTTCCTTCCCTTAGCCTAAGGGCCAGGAAACACTAATAGCACAATGCATGCCATTGCAAAGTGGCTACTGCTGGATCATATGGACCTAATTGCCATGGCCTACTTCTTGGTGATGGAAGACCAAGTGGAAGCTGAATATTCCACAAACACCACATACAACCTGTAGCTTGACAGTCTCTGTGGCCAGAACCACAGTCATAGCTCTCAACTCACCTGACTCTGATGGGTGACACACTATTCCTCCACCCTCATCTACTCATTCATAAGCCTTTACATGTCACCTTCAATGCTGTGCACATGTTCTGTCAACAGTCAATAGAAATCAAGACTGCAGCGACAGAAGCTAGAGCAACCATCTTGGTGAAATAAGCACGAAACTACCTTCTCTTTAGTGGCCCAAGAAAGAGAGCTCCAGGAGTGTAAGAGGAGGTGACAGATAAGATTGTATATTTGTTAAAGGAGGCTGTAGGGGTGAAAGAGGGAGCAACACGCCTCATTAAAATATTTTCAGTGTTATTGGAGATCCTGTGCCATAATGAGAAAAGGAGTTATGGCATGAATAACTTGAAAGGCACTGTCACATTCATAAACACATCAGATAATGCATTCACACAGAAGCAAGACGGAGAAAGAAAGAAATGTTTTGTCATGCACAGTGCGAAAACAGATATGGCAGAATAATACTATGCAAGTTTAAAGAATAAGGGCCTGAATGCCAGTTTGGCAGTAAGGGTACCGCCATCAAAACAGTCTTGGATGTCCTGCCACCCAGTTGACGGTCTGCCCACCCTATCATGATGCATGCGGTTCCATTGACGAAAGACCGCCAATTGCGTCGCAGCCAGGCAATCTCAAACGCGGTGGAATAGACCAATGCATTATATCAGAGGGCGGACAACCAGTGTTTCCACCAGCCCAATCACGATGTGCCTTCCCACCGACATTACTTTGGCAGTCAAACCGCTACACCTGAACTGGCGGGAAGGGACAGCTATAAGCCTGACACTCGCCTATACTCCGCTTCACACATCCTGTGCTTCCATGGAGCCAATCGTACACGTCCTGCTGCTGCTGATTCTGCTTGATTTCACAATCAAACCCATTTCCATTGACTTCCCAATTAACAGATGGGCAGGCAGTGACATCTTAAGGTATTTGGTTTCCCTGGCCCAAACCTATTTTGTGACTTTGAATGTACTAATCCTCTACCACAACCACTTGCACAGTGATAGGATGGAAGTTATGAAGAATCCATTGGACTTCATCCTTGTTGTGTGGTGGTACTAATGAAATATTGTCTGGTATCATGTGCTCCAAAAAAATGTTGTTGTGGGGCCAAATAATGCTGTTCTCTCTTCACATTTGCTAAATCCTCCTTACGTGAATCGTTTGTTTAATGTTTTATCTACAAATTGTCACTTTCCAGATAGTTGGCGTGCAGCGGAAGTTGTGTTAATTTTTAAAAAGGGGAACAGATTGGTACCTTCAAACTATAGACCAATTAGTTTAATGGACATCTTGCAAAAACTCTATTCTAAACACCTACTATTTCGGATCAATGATTGGCTGGACGATTCAAAAATAATTTTCAAATTCCAAGCTGGCTTTAGGAGCAAGATTAGTACCATAGATCAAATATTCAGATTCTGCTGTTTGATCTGGAAGTACGTGCATATCAGGAAAGGTCATCTGTATGTAGCTTTCGTAGATCTGAGAGCTGCATTTGACCTTGTCCCTCGCAACTTGCTCTGGAGGACCTTAAGTGAGGCAGGCTTGCCAGGGTGTCTTTTGGCCCAAATAGTAGAGTTGCATGCTGGAAATTATGCAAACATCAGGTGGGGTCCAAATGGCGAACTGACACGTAACATCCCCATTGAACGTGGGGTTCGTCAAGGGTGTGTCTTGGCCCCTACCTTGTTTTCTTTGTTTGTTAATGATGTTCCCAATCATTTGAATGGTTGTACTAATGATTCCCCGCAGCTTAATGGAGAGAGGGTGCCTGCGTTGCTCTTCGCGGATGATACCATTCTCATATCCCAGACCAAGAAAGGACTCCAGGCACTCTTAAACTCCTTTAGCTGTTATTGTATGACCAAGGGCATGGAAATAAATGCTGATAAAACGAAATGTATGGCATTAAACCCTAGCAAACCGGACAGAGGGTTTTTGACTTTAAATGGCCAGAAACTAGGATCAGTGGAAAACTTTTCCTATCTGGGCGTTACACTTGATTCCAAACTAAGTTGGAAGGCCCAAATTGAGAAAAGTAAGGTATCATATGCCCACAACGTCAAACCAATTATATGTAGACTAAACGCTAGCACAAGCAAGAGTGTAACCCCTGTCTTAGAGCTTTTTAAATTTAAAATTCAATCTGCTGTGTTGTACGGAGCAGAGATTTGGGGACCGTGGGCCAGAGATAGCTTTCAGGGTCTGGACAACAAATTCATGAGAGCTATTGTAGGGGTCCCGAATAGTACACCCTTAATACCCCTCCAGCTTGACTTGAACTTTAAAAGAACAGATTACTTTGCCATTATAAGACCATTAATGTTTTGGGTTAGGTTGTGGTCTACCCCAGAACTGCTTGAATACAGAAATGGCCTCCAAGAATTGCTGATCCTTGATTCTTTTAACTCTATCCAGTGGCTTGTGCACATTAAAAAATGGTTCACGCTTCTGGGCCTGTACTCAATGTGGGAGAATCCTGACAATCTACCGGCTTTTTCCAAATCTATATTAAAACGAGCCTTTTGGTCTTACATGAGTGACAGGCTCATACATGAAAGCAAAGTTGGATCTCTAACCCAAGACTTTTTATCTTTTAAAGACGAACCCCTCTTCGAATCCTTTTTAGATGAAATAGAGCCACCTATTGCAAAGTCCCTTTATCTGAAGTTTAGATATGGGATCCTTATGTTGAGCTATAATACAGAGCGTTGGTCACAGAAAAGATTGGGAGGCCCGAATGTCAAAAGCGGGTGTTGTTCTATGTGTTCAAACCCCTGCAAGGAGAATGAGGTCCACATGTTATTTATATGTAGTGCCTACTTGAAGGCTCGAAAGAAATGGCTAAAACCCATGTGCACTCTCCTAGGAACCAGATCCTGCTTTACAGCATATAGGATCATAAAAAGCAATACAACTCAGTTTATTGTATTTAGCATAAGTAGGTTCCTCTACTCTGTGTATATTACTCGCAGGAAACTTGGACAGATACTCTGAGTAGAACTTTTGTGTATGTCGAAAAAAATCTGTTGCCAAAACGGAATGTGTTTTAAATTGAGGAGATGAAAACTAACTCTTGTACTACATTTTTAGACTTACTGTTTTAAAATGTTGTTGCATGTATGTTATTATAACTGTCTGTTTTTTATATACATGTGTCTTTTATGGCCAAACTGGCCGAAATAAAGAAATAAAATAAATAAAAATAAATAAATAAATCCTTATTGGATGCAAAGTGTGTGTAGCTATTGATGTGCCTCCTCATTGTAGGCCAAAGTGTTTCTGGCACACAACTGAAATGTGGTTGTGAAATCCCACCAGACACTGCAACAATGATTGGAATGATCCTGTGATCAGAAAATGTAAAACTGCCATGTGTTTGTCTATTGGTGTTATTAATGTGGAATTCCTTTTGTGAGCTAGGTGATATGGCTCCAGCTGATGACATTGACAAATTCTATTTTGCCTATTTAATAGAAAATGGTCTAGTGCATACCATCTGTCCATGTTCATAAGGTCTACAACTGAAAATGTGATCACTGACACAGAATATCTGAGTCATGTATGATTTGCTGTTTCTGTCATAATATCAGCCTATTATTAGTACAATGTAATAAAGGTGGTATATAAAAATACACTTGAATGTACTTGTTGGTGAGACATGCTTGTGATCCTGAGCTAAACATTGTTGACATGCAACATATCCATGATATTTTTGGCATTGTAAAGTTCAGATCAGAGTACATATATACATTGCTAGATGTGAGTTATCCTACAGCAGTCAATGAGTTTCAGACTAGTGGTTTTATTTAAGTGAACAAGGAGAAACTAAACATTGTTCAAAATCAAACAGGAAAATAGAAAAGTGAAAAGGTTTGTCATGGTAAATTAAACCATAGTTGTAGATGCTAAATAGTTTGAAGTCTAATGTCCAAAATACAACTCCCATTAGAAAAATAAATGTGTCCAGAAATAGTCCCGAGAATGAATGTTACACACACTGGAGGAAATTAGGTTTGAGGTTTCTTGCTGGCGGTGGTGGAGGTCTTTCCATCCGCACCTCCTGGAAATGTGGTGGATGTCCCTGCTTGGCAGTATGGGGATATCCACAGCTGTGGGGATAGGGGTGTCTGCAGGTGTGTCTTCCACAGGCAGGGCCTTTGTTCCTCTGGCTGCAGCAGATGTTGATGGGCCTTATGTTGTTGAACCACAGGAAGAGGTAGATGATCCTGGAAAAGCCCTGCATAGGTATTTGTGAATGTCCTACGGCATCTCAATTAGGCAGCCTATGTTGGTGGTATGAGCCTGCTACTCATGGTGTATGTCCCTCTGCAGCTGCTTCATCCCCTGGATGTTGTTGACAACCTGGCCCATCATGCCTTGGGTCTCCTGGTACACTCCAAGACTTGGTCAATGGTGGCCTGGGTGTGTGTAGCCTCAGTGGCTTCAGTCTACCAGTCCACCCTGTCAGAGTGATCTACCCTTCTTAGGAAGTTGCCCTCCCATGACCCCTACTGCTACGAGCCCTTGCCCTGCTGTAGAGTGGGTGTATCGTCGGTGGCCAAGCTCTGGTCAGGTGCTCTGTCAGATCCATCTGTTGTGAAATAGATAACATTGATATTGGTGGAAGTGTGGCATCCACATCAAAATGCTTTGTGACCTAGTAAATAGAAACCAAGGAAAAACAAAATAGGTAAAGATTGCCATAGTGATTTATTTCAGTGGTATTGAATTGGAGAGGTAAGGTATATTTGACTATTCCAAGGCCTAGTTGTGTACAAAACAGGCAATCACACACCTTTGTTGAATATATAGTATTTGTCATTATGTGAGCAGTGTAGAGTAGTCCAGAGTCAATGGGTCACCTGCTACGTCTAATCAGCTGAATTACTTTAAGGTGGAACAAATCTTTGACCTACATACTTGGTATGGTGTCACTGATGCCATCAACAGTTTCATTTGGGGAGACGAGGACATTATAAAGCTAAGTAGGCAGAAATGTCTCTGAGTAGAGCATTGTGTGCAGATTGCTAAAAACCATGAGAACTGAACATCAGTTGTAAAATGTCAGAAAAGTGAGAATGGGCAAAATCACAAGTTCATCTTGTTTTGAGTTAAAGAAACAGAGCCTCAAGCATGGTAGTTGTAGTCATTTCAATCTATACATGCTAACACTTGAAAAATGGTTACAGCAACATACCTGTTGTCAAATGCAGTTGGGATATACCATACAATTACATATTAACTCATATCATGGGTCCTGGAACAATATTTTTTTGAAAAACAATTACAGACACCATTACAACATCTGGCATTGAATGGAGATTGATATATGGGATCTTAGATTCAACAATACACATTAACACATGCTTCCAACACCATGGATACCTTGAGCATTGCATGTTAGGAAAATAGATGCATAACACAATGGCAAACGCTGAGACAAGAGCAGACATTGAAAGATTGTGACAGTTACTGAGGTGTAACTTACCAAACTCCACTCCTGCAGGTATTAGAGTCAGGCCTCGGAATGTAGGATCTGCAAAACCTTCTCCTCCCAGGGGAATATTTGTATTGGGGCGCTGTGAGGACCACTGCCTGTCCTCTGGGCCTCCAGGTGTTGCATGGAGGCCAGGGAACACATCTTCCCTCATCAGGCCGTTCCCCCTCTTCCTAATTTCCTCCTGTGTGCGACTATTCTGGGTCACATTTTTCTTTACTTACTGAGAACAGTATGTTGGGCTTTGGACTTCAAACAATTGTGGCTGTACTCTTATTATTTCATCCACAATGATTGACAAATCTGCCTCTGTAAAACGTGGATTTTTTGGCCATGACATTTCCCCAAATTAAAGTTAATGGCAATGAAAAAAAAATACACCAAGGCATATAAGGAAAATGTGTAATACACATTTGTGGAGAGTGGTAAAAGGGATGGGGGAAAAGCCTGCCATATCTCACCAAAAACTGGGTTCTGACTTGCTATGCTGCTATTGAATGGCAAAGGATCATGGTCTGAAATGGGGTTTTATACTATGAATTGCAGGTGTATCCACTTGGCCAATGGACATCAGGTGTGTTCCATTTGGTATCCATCCAATAGCCTCTGTTATGATGCTTTGCTAAGAGTGTACCACGATGGAGTACTGCCGTCGAGAAAACGCCACTTGGGTACCACCAGTACAATTGTGTTTATGTAATCAGCTCGTCAGGAACAGTTATAAAGTCAAAAACACCACTGGAAATATCCTACAACCAATTTCTATAAACTGAGAACATTTTAATAACAAAAATGACAAAAAATATAAAAATTCAATTAGTGGGACCATAGATATGTTTTTAACATTTTAGAGCAAACAAAGACACCTTGGTACGACGTCAGGCCGACTGTCATGGAATGGATATGCCAAGCATGTTGTCCCAGTGAAGTTTTTACATTCTCAGTTAGTCTATGTTATGTAAGTTGAAATACTCCGGCTGGGCAAAGTTTTGGGCTGTATCCAGCAAAGTCCTCTTAAAATCAGATAGCCATAAGACAAGGTCCCACTGAAGTCATTGGTTATCGTGGGAAAAGCTCTGAGTGGGAACATTCAATCTTCGCACATGCCAAAGCTGGCTACCATTGGCCCTTGCTTCAAAGAACCCCTCGTCCGCATATCTCAAATTACAATTACCTATGAATGGTTAGGTCTGACACTGGACCATTTCAAGTGCATTGAAGGCCTGATTTACAGTTTGACAGATGCCAGCACCAACAGAAACAAATAAATCTTCACCATTATGAAAGATTTCACCTCACCATCTGTTGCCCCCACCTTGATCACCCCCTCGACCAACCCTTCACAGGGCCTCTACAACCATCTATCTCAATTCTGCAGCAACACATTCAGAGCCATTTACGATAACTTCAGTCTCCAACCACACCCGCCAGAACTCACCAAATGCCTCCTGATCTTATCCAAAGAACCAGTGCTAACCACACGGCCCATCATCACCCCAGAAGAAACTGCTACCACCATGAAATCCACCTATTCAGGGGCCCCTTCAGACCCCTGCCCTCACCACGCCTACTCCAGAGGACTGCAATCTATCAGCACCATGCAAACACTAATTCTGAATGCCTTCACCACTTCCTCAACTTTCCCAGGTGCTTGGAAACACACAACTGTCCTACCATTGCTAAAGAACCTTCTGTGGACCCTTCAACGCTGACCAATTACAAACTGAGCTCTCTGCTATCATTTCCAGCCAAGGTCTTAGCGAAAATCACTAACAGACACCTTTTTTAATTCCTCTACAGCCACCAACTACTTGACACTACTTCTTCTTCATTTCTTTATTCGATCAGTTTAAAAAAAGATCATAAAAGCACAGAATAAATACAAAGTAACAATTTAATTTCAATAAAATACTTCATGTCCCTTGTATAAGAATTGAAAATAAAATAAAATAAAAGGATGATAATATAATATAGGTACCTGTTTAACCTCAACCTTATGTGAGTCACTCTCTTAGATGCAGTTGTGGATAACTTTTCTATGGCCCTTAGATACAAGCCATCCTCCTCTTCTTTTTTCTCGTACAGGCCCAAAGAAAAGAGGCTAGTGAAAAACATGTTAAAAAGTCAGGTAATGATTTTAAAAAGAAAAGTGCAACTCAACACTGCTTAAAGTACTTCTGCTTTAAAGTGATCCCTCTCTATCTTATAGAGCCTACAAAATAAAAACAGATGTAGTTCAATTTGTCTTGAGAGGGAGTCACATGGACATAAGCTGAGCCCCGCATGGTTATACTTGACACCACTCATTCTGGTTTCAGACTGAACCATTGCACAGAAACTGCCCTCATCACTGCCATGGATGATATCTGCATGACTCTGGACACAGGAGACACGGTAGCCCTCATCCTCCTGGACCTCTTGCAACATTTGACACAGTCTCCTACCCCATCCTCATCCAACTCCGTCACAACATCCAGATCCAAGAACAAGCACTCTAATGATTCTGCTCCTTCCTGACTGAAAGGACCCAGTCTGTCAGCCTGGCACTGTACACCTCAGACACACATGATCTCATCTGCGGAATTTGGCGAGGATCCTCCGTAAGCATGACCCTCTTCAAAGCATACAGGATCCCTCTAGTCAGCATCATCAGCCATCACAATATCAAAGTACTCTCCCAATACCGATGACACACAACTCATTCGCTCCCTCACGTACAAGATGCCCAGTACCTGGATCAAGTTTGATGACTGCATGACTAAAATTGCAAACTGGATAACCACCAACTGTCTAAATTAGAACACCAAGACCAAAATAATAATCTTCGGGTGGAGCACATCACCATGGGACTCCATCTGGTGGCCAATCGAGCTATGACTGACCAACCCCCACCAATCTCTCCAAGAACCTCAGTATCATCATTGACAGCAAACTTGACATGACCACCCAAGTCAGTGCCATCACTGCCTCATTCGTCCATACCCTGGAGATGCTGCAGAAGATTTTAAAATGGCTCCCAACCAGTACCAAGAAAATTGTCATGCACTCCCTGGTAACAAGCACGCTGGACTATGGCATACTCTTTATGCCGGGCAACAAAATACTCACAGTAAGGCTGCAGACCATTCGGAACTTAGGGACCAGAATCACTCTCATCCTCCCATGCTGCTCTGACATCACATTATACCACAGGGGGCTCCACGGGCTCCTGTTTCATAAATGAGCACAATTCGAACTCCTCACCCACACTCTCAAGCAACTAAATAACACTGGTCCAGCATACCTCAACAATGTCTCATAGTACAGCTGTATACTTATACAGTGAAATAGAATTTGGGGGCTAGCCAATGTAGAAACATGCCAACACTAAATTCTTGGATGCTCCTTTTTTAAATTTAGGCATCTTGTGGGTGACCTACTGGGTTACAAGGTCTAATTAGACGTGACTTACTTAATAATTAAAAGTAGGGTTTCCATTCTGTCAAAATTATTATTTTGACAGGTTTCCTGCACGTGTAAAAGCTGCAGCAGTCAAGTTACACATGTAGGCCTGACACCATGATTTTCTTGTCTCTTTCGGGCATGGCACATTATTATTAATATTTATTATTATTATTTATATAGTGCACAAATCATCCTCCAGGGGATCTCTCGGCGCCCGGAAAACAGGCAACCTAATGCAAAATTACTCAATTAAAATAGCCAGGTTTTTAGGTGCTTCTTAAAGATAATCATGGTGGGGCATGCCAGCAGATCTTCTGGCAATGCATTCCAATATTTGGGGGCCAGGTAGGAAAAAGCGCGGCCACCCATCTTAACTTTTTTAATTCTCTGCGTTTGAAGGCGCTTTTGGCCACTGGATCTTAGCTGCCGGGCCTGGGTATACCATTCTAATTCCTTAGTTAGTTATCTAGGTCTCCGTCCGTAAAGTGCTTTGAAAACTAGGCATGAAAGTTTGAAAACGGCTCTTTTCCTGATAGGAAACCAATATAACTCTCTCAATAGCGTTAAAGATGGAGTACGTGCTGGCTTGTTCAATGCTAGGCGTGCTGCCGTATTTTGAATGACCTGCAGCCTTGTGAGCAGGTCCTCCCTCATCCCCACCAGTAGAGTGTTTCCGTAATCTATTCTACTGACTAGAAGTGCCTGTATCAGGACCCTTCGGGTGGAGACAGGAATCCAAGGGAAAATCTTTTTTAGCGTACGCATCAGTCCAAAACACTTGCCTGATAGGGTCTTAACATGGTCCTCCATAGATAGGTATTGTCCATTAAAATGCCCAGGTTTTTTGACCATTCTTTGGGGTGGGAGCTTCTCCAAGTTCCCCGGGCCACTACTCCTCTGTCCACAAGTCCTCAGCTTTCCCAAACAATAGGATCTTAGTTTTGTTGGAATTAAGTTGCAGGAAGTTCTTTCTCATCTATGTGGCTATTTTAGCATGGAAAGCTTGAATCTATCTATGATCACCGCGGGGTCCTTCCCTATGGGGACTATCACCTGAGTATCGTTTGCATAGGAGATGGTTTGGAACCCACAGGATTTGATGACAGTGGCCAGAGATGACACATAGATATTGAACAGGGTGGGGCTTAGTATGGAGCCCTGAGGTACACTCTTGTCCACAGTTGTGGTCTGGGATACGAGGGTGTCCAGTTGTACACATTGAGATCTATCGGATAGAAAACTCTGCAGCCGTTCTAATGCCATCCCTGTGACACCAATCTCTCTCAGTTTATCTAACAGTATTCTATGAGAGATGGTGTCCAAGGCTGCCGACAGATCTAAGAGGACTAGCATTGGAGGGGTACCTTCGTCTAACAGTAACCTGATAGTATCTGTTACCTCTGTTAAGGCAGACTCTGTGCTGTATCAAGCACGAAAGCCTGATTGCGAGGGGTCCAAAAGATTATAATGTTCCAGATAGTCGGAGAGTTGTCGGTTAACCAGGGCCTCCATTATTTTTGAGCAGCCAGGAAGAAGAGAAATGGGTCTGTAGTTTTGTAAATCAGCACAATCTGCTGATGGTTTCTTGGGCAGGGGTTTGATAAATGCCTTCTTCCATTTCAATGGGAAGGAGGAGGTTACTAAAGACAGATTGCAGATTTCCCTAATTGGATTTACCAACTCCATCGCTAGGTCGGAAATTATGTGGGGGGGAGCCTCATCAGACGTGGAGCCTGACTTAATATATTTCAACAGTGGTAGGACTTGCTGACTAGTAACAGTTGCAAAGGTCTCCAGTCTCGGTAGGAGGGGATTATCTGGGATTAAGGTTTCTTCCCTATTCTCTAATTCCTGATCAAAAGAGTCATAGATATTGTCTATCTTACTTTTGAAATGCGTGGCAAGCTCATTGCAAAATTCTTGAGTAGGGGGCAAGCGAGATTGCTGACTCTTTGAGTGGTGAACTCTTTAAGAATCCTAAAGAGTTCGTTGGAAGAGCACTTTTATTCAACTATTCGGGTGGCTAGATATGTTCGCCTTGCTATTTTCCAATTCTTAAGGTACTTATTATAGGCCAGTATGTCTTCTCTAGTTTTGATTTCCTCCATTTGCATTCTCTAACTCTACAAGAAGCTTTCTCCACCTTTAAACTGTCAGAGTACCAAGGAGCCGGGGTGGTTCTATTATGAATTATTGTTGTTTTGTTCGGGGCGATAATATCAAAGGCCATTGTCATCTCTGACTCCAATTTACTTAGAGCTTCATTGATGTCATTGCAGTCACTAAATAGCGGAGGAGAAAATACTGTACCAAATGTTTTTGGTGTTATTTTCCTCCATTGTCTATGCATAACTTCCCGCCCTTGAGGCTGACCTAGACATTTAGGGGCGGAGAAGGAAAAGCTCAAGGCCATGTGGTCAGACCAACTTACTGCTTGAGGTGGTTCAGTTATAAGATTGCAAATATTGGTAAAGATATTATCAAGTATATGACCCGCTATATGTGTCGGATTAAATACTCTAGGCTCTGCAGTCTATAGGTGGCAGTTACCTTTCCATGACATCCGTGTATTTTCATGCACAGGATACTCTGGTTTTACTGGAAAGTTAAATATACAAATTAGGATTTAGCCAATACAGTCATATTTTTAGGGCGTCAAGGCTTATTCAGTGATGAGCGGACAGCAGTGCCTCGGTGTGCAGAGTTCAAACACCATCAGCATCAGTCCACATAAAATGGAGGTGACCATGGAAAAAGAGGTATTTTCTCACAAACCCTAATAGAAAATATTGCAAAGTTCAATTTTGCATGTTCAGAGTCAAACTAAACAACATTCTTTTTCTTGTTTCTGTTTATCTTTTGAGACATTGTTTTTGCCAACTAACTAACTCTTCAGAATACTATTCGGAAGTGTTTTCTGTTCGTGTTATCAGGCCTGTTATGAGGAGGTTGGTATGTGTATTTAACATGTTGCAGAGCTAGAAAGAGGCACACATACAAGTTATCAGACAGATAAAAACATTTATATTTGTCCTTTCAGGATCATTATCTATCATGAAAATTATTGCAGAGGTATTAGAGATAACTTTCAAATTACAGCAATATTATAGATAAATGTTCCAGCACACCCAACAACACAATAGGAGCTATTGTAAGATGATGCAACAGAGAATATGGATAAATAACGTTATTAAAGACTGGCTGGTATAATCCAAGTTGCAGCCTACCTTAAAATACTGCTGACCAACCTCTTGTGAAGTGGTAAACTCAATTGTAAAGACCCAGCTTCTAAACACTAGGCAGAGACTAACATCAACCAACAAAGTTCTTCTAGGAGTTGAGCAGACCCAATGAATGGACTTTGGAGTCCAGCCAAGAGTGCTGATGGTGCAAGTTCAAGGGGTAATTGCTACTTAAACAGAAGGGAGTCTGCTTCAGCAGTAGTCCTGTGAAAAATATGGATCAACCTTTAGTAAGATGCAAAGGGAGAATTAGAAAACTAAACTAGACAAGGATGGATACTCATTCCAGGGTCATTTGTCTCAAGGCCTTAATTGGCTGTCCTAATATGCACAAATAGGGAGCACACCACTTGAAAATGTTCTTATCCAGTCTGTCATATTTTGCATACCAAAGAAAGGAAGTCAGGTAAGGCAGATAAGCTACTTCCAGGAGGAGTGGCAGGAAGGCGTATAAGCCATATTAGACAAGACAGAGTCATGTTAAATGCAGGCTGTGGAGTAGAAAGACAGTTTAAGGTCAGGCCACAATAACCAGGGAAAAGACAAAAAGGTGCATAGTAACCAGGGAAAGGACAAGGGAAGACAGTAGCCCATGAAGCAGGAACAGTCAATGAACGAGTATTTACATTAGTGATAGTGTAAATAAGGCATGAGTTGAGTAGTCCTGTAGGTTTTTCAAACTAGCAGCTTAAATCATTTTTTATTATGGTTTTCATTTTGATAGAGAAAATTATTAGAATGAGTCTATACTTGTTTTAAAGCACCAATAATACAAATATCAAAAAAACTAGTAGTGTGGCCCATACATAAACATAAAAAATGTTAACATAATATTAGTCACAATTTTATCGGCAATATAACTAATACATTTTTTTAAATACACCCAAAAATTCAATTTGTAACGTAAAACAATCACTTCAAATAAACCAAAAACAACTATAATAGACAAAACATATTACAGTAATCAAAAATTAGACTAACATCCCAAAAAAGCATACACCTAAAACACATACATTGCCAAAATAATAATTATTAACTATAAAGATATCAACGCATTCATTCATATTAATATCAACATATAAATATATATATATACGCAACATAATTCAGATTTTCCATACCTAGGGTGGGTATCAAATCACGATTTTCTTAAAGACACTGAAGCTGATATTATGCATATCTCTTTAATTGCCAACTCACAGCAGCAACTACACAACAATGTAAAGAACTTAGAATAGGAACCTATTAATGTTCTAATGGCTATTTAGTTCCCTGTGTGGAATTAATCTTCCTTCTTTTTGATGCGAACAACCTCGATAGTTCATAACACGAGGAAAACAAAAATCAAAAACTACTCCAAAGAACGACAACTCCAGCAAAATGAAACCATAAGACACATTATAGGGTGGGGAATTAAAGGGAGGGATAATATCAGCCTCTGTGTCTTTAATAAAATCATGATTTTCTACCCACCTTACCTGTGGAAAATCAGAATTTTATTGCAAGGCACGGAGGCCAATATTATGCATGTTGAAAGCCATAATATTCCTTACTGAAGAATCCACAGGTTTAACATAGAATTTTTTTAATACTGATTCTGATGACCAATCAGCTGCAGCCAAAATCCCAGTTAGCCCTCCTCCTAGCAAAAGTGCTTTTGAAGCCATTGCTCCTCTCGAAGAATTAGCCCCAGATTTAGCCAAATCTATTCCTGCTTTCCCCATAACTTCTTTGACCCAACAAGTTAGAGTTAGAGTAGGAGTGGATACAGCCTCATGAAGGCTCCAAAAAGAAATGATCAATTGAGAATTGAAACTGCTTCTGAGGCTCTCAGACCTTCTTTCATACTCATGTAAGCATCTCACTACACACAGCTTTCTGCATTCATGTAAGTTTGGATAAAATATTGTCCTAGACATAGTTTTAGTACTCCTTGTGAAATAGAAGCAAACCCTTTCCGGCACGAACCTACGTCCAGAAATATAAAGAGCCCTGATGTCTGGAACCCTCCTAAAAGATATTAGAAACAACAGCATAACCAACTTTAAAGAAATTTCTCTAAAATCCAGGAATTCATTTTCAGTCCAACTAGCCAACTCTCTAAGTACAAAGTCCAAGTTCCACATTGACGAATATCTTGGTCCTGGAGGTGCTTTAATCCTTATGCTTCTTAGTATCCTTTTCACCACATCATGTTGACCCACAGGTAAGCTATCTATCTATGTGTGCACTACTGAAATCACTGATCTACCAACATTAACTGTACTATAGGACCTTCCTTCAAGGAAGATAGTTCACCACCTCTACCAGAGGTGCTGATACGGGATCCAAACTCCTCGAAGTACATCAACGTAACCATCATCCCCAGGCCACCCTGTACGCCTTTGAAGTTCCTGGAGACCCTGACTCTTTAATGAGTTTTGAAGCCTCCAGTGATAGCCCTGACACCTGCCAGACTCTCTCAAATCAACCAGGCCATCAACCTTAAGTGACCCTGCAGAACCAACTTGTGATTGTCCCCTGAAGTGTTTGTTAACAAGTCTGGGGTATGCGGAAGAAGTACTGGGTCAGCAATCAACATCTCCATTGCAACAGGATACCATCCTTGGGATGACCAAAAACGGGGTTACCAACACTATCTCTGCTAATTCCCTTTTTAACTTCAGTAATACCCTCTGAATCAATTCAAAAGGTGGGAAAGCGTAACTCCTCCAGTCCTGCAGAAAAGCATCTATTGCTTCCCCCTCTGGATCTGGTCTTCAACTGTAGAATCTGGAAAGCTGAGCATTCACTCTGTTTGCAAACAGATCTATCCCCAATGGACCATAATAGGAGTTTATTTGTTCAACCTCCAGTCGCTGAAATCTTTCAGCTGTCTCAAATTCCAATCTGCTATAGAGTTGCTTATCCCCTGCAAGTATTGTGGCTGAATCATAATGTTTCTGCTTTCACAGAAATGGCAAAACTCATTTGCCAAATCCGCTAGAGCCTTTGAAAGTGGACCCCCTACCTTTTTCCATATCTTACTGCTGAAATGTTGTCCATTCTCAACAGGACACAGCACCTAACCTGATCCTTGACAAAGCTCTTCACTGCAAAGGAACCTGCCAACAACTCCAGGTAGTTGATGTGCATCTCCCTTTCCTGGCCTGTCCATTTCTCCCCTGTCTTTAAACAGGCACATCTGCTCCCCAACCCTGATGGCTGGCATCCGACTCTATGACTAAATAGGAGTCGGTCCGAAAATGGCCCTTCCATTCCATGCCTCTAGATTTTCTGGCCACCACCTTAATTTCTCCTTTGTTTCTGAGTCTGTCTGATTTCTGTCTGAATATCTCACCCCTTTGTTTAAATACAACTTCTTTAACCTCTGTAGTGCACGATAATGTGGGGAAGCTGGGAATAGTGCCTGGATGGAGGCAGAAAGGAGACCTAGAACTCTTGCTATTTGTCTCAGGGTTAACCATTCGCTTGCCAACGCTCTCTGAACCTCTCTGCAGATCTTCTTTTTCCATGGGCAACCTCAATAAACAATCCAACGTCTAAATCTGAAAATTCAAAAGCACAGTCTCCTGTCTTGGTTCTAAGTAAGACTTCTTCCTGTTCACCATGAAGCCAAAGTCCTCTCCCACTCGAACTGCCAGCGTTGTATGATCATGGGCCAGTTACCTGCTCTGAGACATAATTAGGATGTTGTCTAAGTACACTATCAGCCTCAACCCTCTTGTGTGCAACCACACTACTATTGGTCTCATCACCTTTTTGAAACACCAGGGAGACGAAGTTAAGCCAAAGGGAAGGCCTTTGAATCTCTACATGATTCCTTTCCATTGAAACTTCATAAGGTCCCTCTGACTTAGGCAAACAGAAACCATCAGGTAAGCATCTTTCAGATCTAGACGGGTTAACTAGTCCCCTCTTCTTAGGAGGTCCCTTAGCATATGTATTCCTTCCATCTTAAAATGATTGTACTCCACCCATTTCTTAAATTATTTCAGATTTATCACGGGTCTCATGCCCTTGTCTTTTTTCTCGACAAAGACAGATTGCTTACAAACCCTGCAGAGGAATCATCTGACTTCTCTATCACTTCTTTCTCTGCTAAATCCTTTCTTGGTCTACCTTTTTTCTTCCTCTTTTGCAAACCCCTAAAAGGTTGGTAGTCTTACCTTGACTTGTGTTTCCACAAAATCTATCTGATCACCACTCGCAGTTTGTAACACCTCGGGGTCAGAAGTTACCTTTTTCCATCTGTCAAAAAAATGGGTGAGTCTGCCACCCAGTTTTTCCTGTATAGATAAATGGTTGTTTCCCAAACGTACCTTCTTGTCTTAGCCTTCTATCTCCTCTAAAACATCTATCTTCTATCTTCCTCTTTGTTCCTGGGGGTAAATTCTAGGTGAAAAGTTTTCTGATGACTGCTAGCCACCGGTTCTATATCCACGCGAGGAAGAACTCTGTGTAATTCCAAAACCCCAGCCGGGGAATCGACCCTGCATTCTCCCACCCCTTCCAAAAACTTTCTAAATATCTTTTTTCACCTTCTGTATGGAGTTAAAGGCCCCTGCATACCGAGCCAATTCCTTCAAAAACTCTTCCCCGAAAAGGAGACCCTTTGCCTCCTGACCTTATTCTTTCCCTGACAATTCTGCCAGTTTTGGGTACATTTTCATAAGCAGGCTCTTCATGCATTCTAAACACAGAGACGCGTTTGCATTCCCCAACAAACAAACTGCTTTCTGCATCCACTGTCTTAGCTCTAAAACATTTACAGAGCTATCTTTGAGATATGCCTCTTCACAAGGTAAAATATTTTAGTTAGGGGACCAAAAGCATCTAGTAGGTAATCCTGACAGCCCTTTAAGCCTTTATTGAGACCTCGTCTTGGGTCTCTACCCAACTTATTAAGAAATGCCAGCATCTTGGCATCCAACTCAGGAGTGTAAGCCACCTTATTGGCTAGGGAAGGCCTTAGCACTCGGAACAGAGTCTAGTCCAAACGTCCTTTGGCATCTCCCTCCTTATCCAGTATTCCAAGTACTCAGCCACATGCTTTATTGGGACCCATTGAGGGGATAGTGGGTGCTGAATAGTATTAGGGTCAAACATAAGGTCCCCTAAATGGTCCTTAACCTGCTCCAAACTTTCCTTCTCTCTCCTCTCCTTTTTAACTCTCTTCTTTTCTATCGCCTCATTCTCTGAGGTATCAAAGTCGGAAGAGCAGGGGATTACGATATCCCCACTGCTAAAGGATTCATCACAGGCAATAGCCTTGTGATCCCCTTGAGCAGCCTTTATAGGCTTACCACATACATCCTTTTGAGTTAGCCTATGTTTGCCTTTCTGATTAAAGGCCCCTTTCTCCTTGCTGAGTTTCTCTTTTGAGAGGTTTTTCCTGTTTTGAGTGCCTTTCCTGACACTACCACTCATTGTGGCCTCACCTGCCCCCTCCTCTACTGACCAGAATTATTCTTCCTCTACCTTCCTTCCAAACCTACCTTCTAACTCATCAATGCAGTCATCCAATGTTTCCCCTACTGTGCAGCTAACACAGAGCCTGCCTTGTCAACACACTCCTGAACTCTGCCCTCAACATTAGCCTCAACTACTCCATCCTTCTCCATGTCTCCTAAGATAAACAATAACACAGTAAAAACCTTTCCTTTAAAAACCTTTCCTTTCCCTTTCAAAAAAACCAGTTTGCTACCATCAAAATCTCCTCACAACATCAACATGAGTAATCACTTTAGCCTGCTGCACTTTTGACCTCAAGTGTAACTGACAGGGAAATAAACAGTTTTCATCCTCTTTGCCAGTCCAAAGGATGGTTGTCTATACCTAAACTCCAATTCATCATTTGAAACCGATCCAAAATGGCCGCCACATCACGTCACTCCTGTATGGTGGCCTGAGGGGAAAGAAACTCCAATTTTCATGGACTAAAGCAGGCGTTAGGGCGGAGGCACCGAAGAGGGTGAGTAAACTTCCCTTTTTTTAAAGCTGTTTCCTTAACGTTAAAGGTGATCGAACTCGCTGCGTTAACAGAGTCTTGTTTTCCCCGCAGGGAAAAATTGAAAAATTGCAAAGCCAGGTGTGTGTGAGCCCCCGATGCCGATTATCTCATCAGGAGCCCGCGGTGCGTACCAACTGCAATTGCCGAGCAGGGCCTCTGTGCCTCTGAGGGCTTGGGATTCCTCGTGAGGTTTGGTTTCAACTAGCTGCTTGAGAACACCTGATTTTCTTCTCTGCAAGCAATTTTAAAACAGGTAAATTTTTACCCATTCCAGCCATGCGCGAGCCCCCACCTAAGTTTAGGCATACGGGTGCCGGGGCCATACGCTATTCAAATGCCCTTCTCTTAACTCTGCGTTAATTAGGGCACCAGGTCCTCCCCTGAGTCAGGACGACTATGAGGGAAGAAAATAAAGACCTGACAAGGTTTAAAGAGCTTTAGAAGCTGATCAGTGTATCCTGGGCAATTAATCTCAATTCAGCCCCTATTCCTAACGGGCAAGCCCTATCACAGGGTCATTCACACCCAATTTGACGATAAGAAAAAGGTGGACTTATCTTAGTTCTGAGCAGCAACGAAGAAGGAAGATGGCTGCCACACAGGGAGCTAAATAGCCATTAGGCTGAGTTGTCTTATGGGGTCTTGATGCTCCTCCATCTCTCCTTGAGCAATCAACAGGTGCGTCTAGACTCATGAAGGGTAGCAGAGAACCAGCTGGCTTTCTTGGAGTATTGCTTGCTTGGGGCTTTCTTCAGGGGAGCCAGAGTGTCAGTGCAGTCAGAGATACGTGCTGAAGTATTAACGTCCGTGGATGTTGGTGGAGGGGCTGAATGAGGTGGTTACCTTGTTCTAACTTCTGCATGGGCAGCGGTGGGCGTGGTGGTGTACAGTGGGTTTGGTGAAGGAGAAATAGGCGCATCGTTGGTCGATCCACAGGAGCTTGGTTCTGTGGCTGAAGGTAATGTTGTCGCTGGTGGAGAAGATGGGGTAGAGCATGTGTCATGCTAAGTGAGTTGGGGAGGTGACCAGTGGTTTGAGTCAGACGGTGGAGAGGTTCTCCAGCTGGGATGAGGTGTTCTTGTTGTCGATGTGGAAGTTGAGGTTACCAAGGAGGATAAAGTTCATGGAGGACAGAGCGTGGGGTGTGGTGTAGTCGATTGTGGAGTCTCTGAAGGGTGGGCGGGGTCCGGGGTCCTGTATATGTGGGTGCTGCAGAGGGTGGTGCTCGGGTTGTTCTGGACCTTGAAGTGGAGGTGCTCCATGTTGGTCAAGTGGTCGTCCACGTGGGTGGTGAGGCACAGGGTGGTTTTGTGTATGATTGCAAGGCCTCTCCCTGGCTTGTTGATGCGGTCCTTGTGAATGATCTTGTAGTGTTCTGGGATGGCAGAAGCGATGTCCGACGTGAAGGTGGAGTTCATCCAGGTTTCCATGAGGAAGATTATGTCAGGGTCAATGAACTCAAGCAGGTCCTAAATTTCCACAGCGTGTTTGTGGAGGGAGCGTGTGTTAAGCAGGATGCCGTTGAGGCAGTCGGGTCTGGTGTTTGTTGGTCGTGCGGTGGGTGGAGCTGATGTGCGGTTGCAAGTGAAGGTGCATAGAGGGTGCTGGTGTCATAGCAGTGGATGGCCCGAGCACCAGGGCCTGTCATGCCGGGCACAGCCCAGCCACAGATGGGCACAGATGGGTACTCATTTGTCACGCCAGCCGCTCTCTTCCATTGTGCACGGCCACAAAGCAGCCACCATCAGGTAGCATGAGGGGGAGGGTTGGACTGCTGGGAGGTGGGAAAGCAGCACTGGAGGGGGATGGGCTGTGGGGAGCGAGCAGCATCAGGGGAACGGTGAAAAAAGTTGCTAAAGTGCAAAGTGTAAAATTAGAAAGAAAGTGACAGAAAGACAGAAAAAGACGAAAAATGAAGATGAGCCAAAAGCAAAAGATAAGGAAAAAAATGAAAGAAAATCAGAAAGAAAATTAAAGTCCGAAGCAGAGACAGGAGAAAGAGCAGCAGCAGAGCAGAGAAGCTCCCCACTAGATCACCAGGAAGGGCCTCGAACTAGTGGACCAGCGAGGGTCAGGGGCAGCAGCTAGCAGGCGGTGCTGTGCGTGGAAGTGAGCAGTTCACTAACAAATAAATAGCAATACATTTTGTAACTTTCATCTTTTTACATAGACTACCTAAAGGAAAAGAAAACCAACCTCCAAACCAACAAACTGCCAGAAAATATCAACCAATACAAAGAACCAAAAATATATAATGAATTGAATATGCATAAATATTAATTTAAAACCTCTACCAATCAACAAACAGAAATATACCTAACTCACTAAAACCTCAACAAACTTGCAACAAAATAGCATATTTAATTAATATAACTTTGTTTCTCCTTCAGCAGAAAATTCAGCAACTGCTCCACGTTAAAACGAGATAAAAAATCTTCAAAACTGTGCAAAGCATCTCGACTAAACATACAATTAAGTAAATACATTGAAAGTAACCACATTTAAAAATATATATTAATAACAAAGAAGCAAAAGTCAATTTATAATATATGTATTCAGTTAAATTATTTACAGATACAATGACAGACAAGGCTAAATATATCACTTCCCATGAAGGGAAACAAGTAGTAAACGATATGGGCTACACCTACAGCCAAGAAAATGCATCAGCAGAAACCATACACTGGAAATGTACTAACTATTATTTGAATGCATGCTAAGGGAGGGCAACTACAAAATATAATTTTGCAATAAGTGTAAAAGAGCACAACCTCCCCACAGATGTTACCGAAACAGAGATTGGAGAAATCTTCCAAGATAGAAGAGAGGCCAGCGGTAGCTCCGGGGAACCTACAAGTAAAATCCTGAAAGACATACTATTCAAAGTTCCCATATATGTAGCAAGCCAACTTCCACATACCCCACTTTTAAAATGTGTATTTGCATGCACTAAAACAACCGCCAGTGATACACCACCTGCCCTAGAAAATACCAAGACATAGATATACCTGACCATTTAAAAATAACACATCATTAGAAAATGTTCCTGTTACATGACAATTTAAATAATGAAAAATATACTGCTGCAAACAACTTAATGAAACTTACCCAAAACCAAATCTGGATGATGGATGGGACCCTCAAAATGTGTCCCAAACCATTCACTCAAACATACACCATACATGGTGAATATGAAACCACCAATATCCCTTGCGTATACGCTTTACTACCAAACAAACAAAGCAACACCTACTATGAACTCCTAAGTAATATAACATACAAATAACTATTACCCCCAAAAAATAATCATAGACGTTGAACACGCTATGATTAAAACAATTCAAAAAATATACCCCCACTCAGCCATATAAGGCAGTTACTATCACTTTAAATAAAGTATATGGCGACACCTTTAAAACATTAAGGGCATCATTACAATGTCGGTCGGAGTTGCCTCTGACCAACATCGATGTGGTCTCAGAACTGACCGACCTCTGGTCAGTGGTCCCAACACTGCAATTGCATGCAACCACACATCGTACGGTCCCAAGCATCTATTTCTCTATGGGAGCTGGTGCTGCAGTCGGAAACAGCAAACACAAGGAGATGATAGACGGAGTGCTAAAACTTTTCAAACATTCACCCCCAGTCACAGATCTGGGTTAAATCCATCATCATTCTTTAGCTCACTTTGCCACCACAGTTCAGACACAGCTATAAGCAAATCAGTCTTGACCCTGTACCTCATGGGAACAGTCCAGCCCGAACTGCCAAGCCATATCTTCCCTGGACCGGAAACAAGCATCCTGGGACTGGTTTAAGGCTAACAGCCCTCTTCAGCCAGGCCAGCTTGAATCCAGTGGCAATGTGGACCCACGTCTGGGCATTCCCTGCCAACTAAGGGCGAACAAAGCAAACACAAGGAGATGATGGACAGAGTGCTGAAACTTTTTAAACACTCACCCCCAGTCACAGATCTGGGTTGAATCCATCATCATTCTTTAGCTCACTTTGCCACCCCAGTTCAGACACAGTTATATGAAAATCAGTCTTGACCCTGTGCCTCATGGGAACAGTCCAGCTCGAACTGCCAAGCCAAGTCTTCCCTGGACCGGAAACAAGCATCCTGGGACCGGTTTCACCCAGGCTAGCTTGAATCCAGTGGCAAAGTGAGCAAGGGACCCACGTCTGGGCATACCCTGCCAACTAAGGGTGAACAAAGCAGACACAAGGAGATGATGGAAGGAGTGCTGAAACTTTTCAAACACTTACCCCTGGTCGAAAACAGGATGCAGCACAAGCTCCCATAGAGAAATGGAAGTTTCGGTTAATCCCTGCCACAGGGTGCACTGTGGGTGCCCCCAACCGGGGGCGGCTGTTGCAAGGGGACCCTGCTCGGGCCCCTAAAGTCACTTTCCCACAGGCTTTTCATGTCAGAAAGTCCAAAATGAAAAGCGTGTGGGAAACCGACATTGTAATCCCGACGACGGAAACGCTGTTCTTAAAGGATTACGTGCCGGTTCTGCCTGGCCGACAGGCTCCTTGAGCCTGTTGGAAGCCAGCCGGAATCACTGAATGATTTCAATTCCAACCACCGTATTTGTAATATGGCAGTCAAAATTGAACCCGAAGATGTCAGTCGGAAAGCCTCTCCGACCGACATCAAAATCAGGGCTAAGTGTAGAATACTCCACTAACAGCAAATTCGTTTTCGAAATCCAAAAAATTATAGTACCAGATAACATGGTGGATGTCTATGACAGCACCTTGGCACAAGAAGCCAAAACAAACAATAGGGTGGAAGGATGCCACAATGCCTTCTAATTAACACTATGGAGACCTCAACCTACAATATACAAATGTATCGAAGGATTAATTAAACACTAATATAGTAAAAAATATATAATATTTTTTTTTTTAATGGCTCAATAATCAACCCCAACCAGTGTAAACAAATTCAATACATAACATCAAACACATACTACATATATTCAAAACAATTGGATATAATAATAACATAAACATTGCATAGACAATATATTACATTTCCCACTCACACAAAAATAGTAAAGTAAACTTTCTGTTTTGTAGCTGCAGATCTTTCTCCATCCTCACGTAATCAAAAATAGTAATCCACAAAACGATAAAAATCTGAAAGTAAAAAGCCGACCAAAAAATGCAAGCAAATAAACAATCCAATGGAAATCACTTGAAGCAATCCAGAATATGTAGGCTCTATAAAAAAACTTTAAAAGTATTTAAAAAAAGAACTGTCCCAGGATACCAGTGTAAACAAATTCAATACATAACATATATTCAAAACAATTGCACATAATATTAACAGAAACATTGCGTAGACAATATATTACATTTCCCACTCACACAAAAAGTAATAAAAACTTACTGTTTTGTAGCTGCAGATCTTCACAATCCTCACATAACAAAAAACTGGAAATCAACAAAAAGGTAAACATCTGAAAGCAAAAAGCCCCCCGTAAAATGCAAGCAAATAAACAATTCAACCGAAATCACTTGAAGCAATCCAGAATCTGTAGGTTCAATAAAAAAATTGAAAAATTATTTTAAAAGAGAACTGCGGGGGCGTGGCCAAGATGGCGGCATGAGTTGATGTGTTGCTCCTGAGCTCCTGCCAACGGCCTTGTATAGCGCTGGCCTAGAGCCTCTTTTAGCTCCCTGTCGGCTCTTGTTTGGGGGTCGGAAGGGTCCCGACAGCATTTGGGACTGGTTTCGACTCAACCCTGGTGGTGGTTGGGCTTGCGGAAGCAAGAACGCGAGATCGTCGGTGAGGGCGGGGGAGCCGGGCTGTACCGCCTGGGAGCAGCGGAGGACACGTGGCGGACCTGTGGATGGGGGCCCGATTCGCCCAGAGGGAGCTGTGACTCGTGTGGTGGATTCGGTGAGCGGACCCGGGCAAGAGAGACGACGAGGAGAGACTGCTGTAGCGCAGGACCGGTGAGGTCCAGCTCACGTGTGGCCTATGCGAGGGCCATGGTCATAGGGCCCTAGCGGGGGCTGCGGCGGACCCACAGGCGGGTATTATCGCTCCCCCACTAGGGGGCAAAGGGAAGAGAGGGGCGGCCCTGCAGACTCTAGCAGCATCGAGCGAGGAAGAGGGGGCTCGCTTAGAAGGTTCCGAGGCATGGTGAGGCAGCGGCGGAATGCCATCGGAGTGGGGCAAGGTGTGCGGCCTAGCCCGCGGACATCTACAGGCCTGGGCCTGTGCGGAGGCAAATGTGGGCTCACCAGCGACTTCTGACTCTCCCATCCCGACCGGCAGCCGGGGGGCAAGATCGGTGGCAGCAGCGGATAGGGCCTGAGCTGCTTTGGACGGATTGCGGTGCCCCCCTTCCCCTCCTCGATCAGACTTTGTGCTGTGGTGTGGACAGCGAGGGCCCGGAGCGGATTGGGTCTAGCACTGCACCAGAGAACCTGAGGTGAAGGGGTCCCCAGGAAGGCCACCTGCTGAGGCGCTGCCGGCAGCTATCCGGAGCGACGCCTGCTGAAGCCAGGAGCCTGCGAGTCTATAGTTGGTCAGGTAGGCGGCATTTTGGCTGGTACAAGGGACCCTGGTGACCTGGGACCACAGGGGAGGCATCGGGCACGCTGCATCGTGGGGATCCATCATGCCCGCAGGGCCAGGAAGCCTACCAGGGGAGGAGAGGCCCAACCGCCATCTTGAGACCGGGATCTGGCAGGTTCCAGGCCTGAAGGCTTGCAGTGGTAGTGGCACCCCCCTACAGATGAGCGCTGGAAGAGATACGGCCCTGAGGGTTGAATGAGAGTGTAACTGTGTGGCGGAGCACCTAGGGACACGGCGGTGTGGAAGTGGAATCTGAGGCCTGCTCTGGTCCATCGCAGAAGTGAAAGTCTGCACTGAGACGGTGCTTGAGAGAGACCTCCCAGGGGTGTTGGTCTAATGGGCCCATCTGCGCCCCCTTCGAGGACCAACCCTAGAGAGGTACGAGCACAAGCTAACTGGAGACACAGTGGTTGACATAGCTCTGAGGGGCATGGGAGCTGTGTGGTCGGCGCCAGACTGCAGTGCGGGTTCGGGAGGCGGGGGTATCCTGACATTCCAGAGTGCGAGGGTGGGCCCTTTGGACTGCACGGATTGCTGGAGTCCAACTCGATACTCCTGGGCCTGTCCACTCAATTGGAGTCATTGGGAGGAAACGCGCCCCATCTGTGAATCCTGTGGATTCTGGTATGCGCAATGTCCACCTCCAGGGACGTAAGGACAAGACCTTGAAGGATTTGTTTGCTAAAGCGCAGGAGAGTCAACAACCTGACCCCATGGTGGCGAGTGTTACTCAACCCACCTCTGGTCGAGAGGACGGATAGGAACCTATCACCAAGTCCTTCCTGGAGTCCCTGTTTAATACCCTGCGAGATGAGATCCACACCCTGAAACGGGAATTCAAGGAGGAGACCAAAGAGGTTCGCAGAGACATGGACGGTATTGGGGAGCGTGTGGCGGACCTCGAGGGCAAAGCGAGGGGAGGGACACCGAGATAGAGGCACTGCAGCAGGAAATTATACGGATCCATGACAAACAAGTAGATCTACAGACCCATCTGGAGAACCTGGAAAACCGCTCCCTGCACCATAATGTCAGGATCCGGGGAGTGAAGTTGACTGAAGAAACGAAGGATCTGTTCCATTTTGCACGAGAGCTCTTCAACCACATACTGGGGCTCCCTCTGGATATGGAGCTTTGCCTGGATAGGGCGCACCGGGTGGGTCCTCTGTGCTATGCCTCGGCCCCACCCGCGGACATCTTAGTATGTGTGCAGGACTACTGCACCAAAGAAGAGATCCTTCAAAAAGCCCGCCAGTTGCCCCCTCTCTCCTTTAGAGATCAGTCGCCAGTCCTGTTCCAAGATTTGTCTGCCCTCACTCTGCAGAAACGCAGAACCTTTAAACCAGTTACGACATTACTGCCACAACTCAACATCTCCTACAGTTGGGGCCACCAGTTCCGCCTTGTGTTCAAATGGGACAATAAACTCTATCTCCCTGTCAGAAGCCTGCAGTTTACTGGGCATTGACCCACCAGCTGAAGAAAGTGACTCGACCAGCCCAGTCATGGAATGCAACAATTCTAGGCCTCAGTGGCGCCAACAGAGGCGGCAACGTCGAGTGTTTGAGGAGGGCCAGCGTGCTGCAGTGGAGGCGGCTGCATCAGAATTAGCTTCGACCCAACCTGGCTGAATTTTCTCATTTTTATGGCCAATAGTTTGCTTGTTCTCGGCTCTGGGCCGTTGGCGGGAGGGAGTACATCGGAAATCAACGAATTACCTGTTTTATTGTATCACCAAACATCTGCGGATGATGGACAATATGTTTGAATGTATTTTTCTTATCTTTTTGGGGCTTTCTGTAGGGGGTGTGGAGGGGAAGGGAGTTTAATGTTCTTTGTCCACCAAGCCCTTAAGTTTGCATCGGCACCCGTGGAAGGCACCCTTTGGAGTATGGCACTAATTGGGCTCTTAGATCCTTTCTGGAGCTTAAAATACTCACACGTAATTTGAGAGGGTGAAATAACACAGTTAAGCGCAGGGCAGTACTGTTATGCTTAGAGCAAGCCCAAGCCGACATCTGCCTCCTACAGGAGACGCATCTCTTACAACGAAACTGCCACCGTCTCCGATCTCGGAAATTCCCTCTATAGTTTTTTTCCTCTAACTCCACTAAAACGGCGGGGGTCGCTATACATGTGTCCCAGAGATTTAAGGGTAAAGTCCTACACAAGTCGGCGGAGATTAAGGATAGATTGTTGACTTATAGGTTTTCTTTAGGCTTCACTATGTTTACCATTGGCTCCATCTATGCACCCAATGAGGGTCAGGAGAGGTACTTTCACACTGCACTTACAGAAGCCACGTCTATGCCAGACCGCTACATAGTGCTGGGGGGTGACCTCAACTTGTTTTTTCACATTTTGGATAGGTCGTGTCAGCGCACCACACAAGCGGTAGACCTTTCCGCAGAGGGACTGTCTCGTTTGAGCGAGTTAGGCTTCAGGGACCTATGGCACAGCTTCCACCCCCAGGAGAGGGACTATTCTTTTTTTTCTAATGCGCATAAAACATATGCTCATCTAGATTATCTGCTCGCGACCTTGCCTACTAAGGTGGAGATTGGAGTCGCCTCCATGTCTGACCATGCCCCAGTGACTGTTGTCCTTTCCCTCCCCGACTCTGCACGCGCAGCGGACATGGTGCCTTAGAGAGACATTTTTGCACCGCAAGGAAGTGGTCACACGAATACAGCGCGTTTTCACAGACTTTCTTTCCCATAATAGCAACACAGATGCCACACGTGCGATACAGTGGGCAGCCTTGAAGGCTGTCTCAGGGGAGAGTTTATTGCGATCTCTGCCACAGACAATGCTGAAAGGCAACTCAAGCGAGATTATCTAACCCAGCAGGTCAGGGAGTTGGAACAAGTGCACCAGAGAACGGGGGTGCCTAGGGTCTGGAGGCAGCTGAAAGCGGTTAGGCAGCAGTTAGTAGCTATTGATCAAGATAGGGCAGAGTTTGCAGCCTTGCGACTACGCCACGCATATTATATGCAAGGGGATAGATGTGGGTGGTTATTGGCACACAAATTGCATTAAGCCAGACAACAGCAGTCAGTACAGGAAATCATATGGGGAGATGGTCGATGCGTCATGGAGGATCATGATATTGCCGAAGCCTTCAGGGATTTTTATGCCGACCTCTATTCAGGTGATACCACTGGCAACCTAGAGGAAGATGCTTTTTTAGACTCCATTCCCCTTCCAACACTTTCGAAAGATCAGGCGGACCATCTAGAGCGTGACATCAGACCGGAGGAGGTCATTGCTGCCATCTCCTGCCTAAAAGTGGCAAAGACCCCGGGGACTGATGGTTTCCCCGTGAGTTTTTATAAAAAATTCGGCGTGCAGATTGCCCCTCTTCTCGTATGCCTTTTTAACTCTTGTTCAGCATCAGGAGCGATTCCGAGTGATCTCTTGGAGGCCTCCATTGCGGTCATATCGAAGCCAGGAAAGCACCGGCCACAGTGCGGGGCATACCGCCCTATTTCACTTCTCAATGTTGACCTCAAATTATATACTGGGATCTTGGCTCCCCGGCTTGGACCTCAAATGGCTGGCTTAATTCACCCAGATCAGGCGGGCTTCATCCTGGAACGCTAAACCTCGGACAATACTAAGCGGGCCCTACTTCTTATTGAGAAGGCAACACGCACAGCTGGGGAGTACATGATGTTGGCTATCAACGCTGAGAAGGTGGTTGATAGGGTCCATTGGCCTTATTTAGCGAAGGTACTTGAGAAGGCGGGACTGGGACCAAAGTTCCCTACTTACGTCCTGAACTATTACAAATTCCCGGCGGCCATGGTACGAGTTAACGGCTATACATCCCCTCAGTTTGACATTGGGAGGGGAACGAGGCAGGGGTGCCCATTGTCGCCCCTCCTTTTCACCCTTTACATGGAGCCGCTAGCACAGAAACTGAGGTTTAATCCAGGAGTAACAGGGTTCAAATTTGGGGGCTATGTCCACACGATTACCTCATATGCGGACGATGTCCTGATCTCATTGTCCCACCCGAAGACAGTGTTGCCTGCGCGTATTAAAGATCTGGACTCGTTTGGTCAGATTTCGGGTTCAAGGTCAACATAGGTAAATCAGTGGCCCTTGACCTGTCTTTAGAGAAACACACCATGGATCTGCTGCAAGGCTTGTTCCCCATTCAGTGGGCGACGGAGGCAGTTCCCTATCTGGGGATTTGGCTGGCCCCATCCCTGGGGGATGCAGTTAATATCAATTACGCTCTGCTGCGGACTAAGATTCGAAGGGAGTTGGGGCGGTGAAAACACTACCCTTTGTCTTGGTTAGGCAAAGTCATGGCAATCAAGATGAATGTCCTCCCTCAGATCTTATATCTAGATTGGATAAAGCAGACACAGTCGGAAGTGGCTCAGTTCATATGGAACGGGCGAAAGCCACGTCTGAAACTACGACTGGCGATGCTCCCGCCGGAAGGAGGAGGGATTAGGCTTCCAGACTTGACGCTCTACTTTCAGGCGGCCCAGCTGCGCCTTTCGGTGGAATGGAGTAGATGGGAGTCTGAAAAGCAATGGTTGTTCCAGGACCAGGCCCCCCCAACCTATGTGCCTCATATATTACCAGTCTTTCACAAAGAACAAGGGAGACCCTACTCACGAGGAACCAGGGCGATTAATTATATCAAGAACATTGGTTCCAGTGGCGTAATCTAAATTGATAACTTTTAATTGTTATGCTCAATGGCAATGATTATTACAACTGAGGATTGAAAATGGCGGAAAGAAGTGCACTCACAATTATATTGTATAGTTTCAACTTTATAGACTCTTATTGAAGGAAATTTTTTTCATACATATTGATTCATAGGAAAAACACAAACAGTACATAAGGGTGCAGTGTGTCCCAAGTGGGTAAAAAACAACAACCAAACTCACAGTACATAAAACATGAAAGCTCAAAAGGCACAGTGGTTTCCAACTGAATATATATATTGGAAAAAGACCCAGAAAAATTACTATAAATGTAATGAGTGAATCTACGCAATCATAGGCACTCTCTTTTAAGGGTTCTTTTTCACGTGGGCGTCGACGGCGTTTCGACCCTATGGGATTGGGGTCTCGTCAGGACAGGAAATTATAGGACATCTGGTTTCTATTCCTATGATCACCCATGCGTGGTGAAAGGAAAAAGATTCAAACACTTACAAGTGACCCAGCCGGGCACACTTGTAGTGGTCGGGAAAGCGCAGTATGTAGCGCGCAGTAATAGAGTTTCCCGCGGGAAGCTGTTAGACGCGACTGGGCTCTACAGCAACAAGGTATCACCCTTGATAAAATTGAAAACGAACTTACCCCAACCTGATGCATAATCTGACACACGGAATTGGATATCATTGAGATATCTCATATATGGCACACCCATTGCAGGTGTTACCTACATCATCAAACGTTTTAAACTCTATTACTGCGCGCTACATACTGCGCTTTCCCGACCACTACAAGTGTGCCCGGCTGGGTCACTTGTAAGTGTTTGAATCTTTTTCCTTTCACCACGCATGGGTGATCATAGGAATAGAAACCAGATGTCCTATAATTTCCTGTCCTGATGAGACCCCAATCCCATAGGGTCGAAACGCCGTCGACGCCCACGTGAAAAAGAACCCTTAAAAGAGAGTGCCTATGATTGCGTAGATTCACTCATTACATTTATAGTAATTTTTCTGGGTCTTTTTCCAATATATATATTCAGTTGGAAACCACTGTGCCTTTTGAGCTTTCATGTTTTATGTACTGTGAGTTTGGTTGTTGTTTTTTACCCACTTGGGACACACTGCACCCTTATGTACTGTTTGTGTTTTTCCTATGAATCAATATGTATGAAAAAAATTTCCTTCAATAAGAGTCTATAAAGTTGAAACTATACAATATAATTGTGAGTGCACTTCTTTCCGCCATTTTCAATCCTCAGTTGTAATAATCATTGCCATTGAGCATCATATATTACCAGGGTTCCACTGGAATTTTGGGACCAGACAATCGTTAGACATGAATTAACCACATTCCCGTCCCCCCTTACCCCTATCATGGATAACCCAGACTTCACTCCGGGTTTGGACTCAGCGACCTATGCGAAATGGAGGCCAGCAGGATGCCGTTCCTCTATCATATGTATACGACTGAGGGGATAATTCCCTTGTCCCATTTCAGGCAGGAATACGGGCTGCCAGAAGTAGAAGGGCTCAGATACCTGCAGGCTCGGCATTGGGCACCTAGTGAGCAAGTGCGCTCCGTGGCAGATAGACGTCTTACACTCTACGAGTATTGGCTGATCACACACAAGATGGATAAGAAATTAATATCCGATCTATACAAGGTGCTACAAGTAAAATACACACACGTTTATAGTGCTGGTAGGGCTTGCTGGGAGAGGGAATTAGACAGGACACTTAGTCGTAAGTAGTGGGAGGGTATTTATTATAGAGCACAACACTCTGCATACCATACGGGGCTCACGGACACCCTTACAAAAATTGGGGCTTACTGGTATTACACCCCGAACGTCTCCATGAAATGGATCCCAATAAGGATGCACTGTGCTGGCGGGGCTGTGGGCAGGTGGGTACATTGGTACATTTCCTTTGGGAATGCACACAACTCCAGGGGTACTGGAAGCAGATTCTAGACAAGGTAGATGTGCACTTTGATACAGATATCCCCCATCTCCCATCATACGTTCTCCTAGGGCTACCAAACTCTGTGACATATCCGCTGCACTGCCACAGAGGTCACCTGATTGCAATCACACTGGGCTCAGTGATGCAAAACATTCTCACACACTGGAGGACTGCGCATGTTCCTACGCTACATGGGTGGCTCCACCACCTCTGGCTGGTGCTTGGTATTGAAAAGCTCTCGCTGACAGCAGCTGGGGAGGGAGCCAAATATGCAGAGCGGTGGCAGCCCTTCTTGTCCTTGCTATCTTCGGAGTTCTGTGAGGTCACCTGTCCCTGGTACCTTAGATTACTGTGTCTCTCGGAGACGGAGGGTGGAGGACCCGGTTAAACGAGAGGTGGACCTGGGTGCAACAGGCGGTGGATTGAGTAGGGTGGTGGATTAGAGGGGGGGGTTTAGTTATGTGATCTTTTTTCTGTTTTTTCTTATTACGGGATTGCATGCATTAGCTCTCTTAGCCAGTCTGCATTCCCATTAGCATGGTTGGATTCATTAACCCCTTGAGTCTTAATTCTCGTTATACCAACGGATGTGATATCTATGCCAGTCAATGTATGATCATTTGTGTGACAATCCTTCAATAAAAATGATTTAATACTAAAAAAGAACAGCACCAGGAATCCCAAAAAAAGGAAATCTATGTCCTTTTTAAAAAAAAAAACTTACCATAGAAATAGGTCAGGAACAAAGCGTGTAACAGAAACATTAAATACCCTCCTGTATAATAAAGTTCAGTCCCAAATATGCAAAAACATTACACTTAATCATCAAAATATAAATAACATCATATAATTTAACATAAAACATTCATACATTATATCAATTTATTTTTTAAAACACGAATTGACAAAACTGTGCAAAACATCATCAAAAACATGTTTAATAATACAAAAAACACTAAAACAACACTATACCCAACTTTTAAAAATGCATCCTAATCCCCCTACCCTCAAAACCCTTGAAACATCCTTAGAAAAGGACTTACCTGTTGCGACGTACAGCAGCACCTAAACGAGACATGTTTCCTGGAAAAATGGCCCAAAATAACACAGACTACAAAATGTAGCAGTAAAAAAAATGTCCACCAAATGAAACAAAAAAAATTATGAAATCAATAGGAAATATAGTAAAAATGTATAGGACATTTTTAAAAAGTAATATAGTTTTTAAAATGCCAACCTTGTCAAACAAAGTAATAAACAAGCATTTGCAATGCAATCGGTCTCGCCTTTGGACCTTATATGTATTCACATTAGCCTGGGTGCTGAAACATCTATTGTTCTTTAACATGGAGGGAATGTAAGCACCAAACTGCGTGATGTGCCAGGTATGGGAACACATGGAGAGAAATATTGCCTTTCAGCGGGAAATGGTATAGTCCAAAGCTTTGTTTTTGATATAAAATTAGGGCTTTCTGTGGTCATATCAGTGAAAATACAAGATTTGAAAAAAAATATTATTGTCTACGGGTGCTCGTGGAAGGCAATTTCTATGGACTAGAATCAAGAGAAGGCTAAAGTGATTCTGATATTTTACTGACCTCTGCTGGTCGTTTTCTATCAAGAAAGCTAAATAGAGGCAGTTGCCAGACAAATAAAAAAAATAAAGTCCCTCAGCAGAAAGCAATTCTGGTATTTTACTGACCTCTACTGATCATTTTCTATCAAGACAGGTAAATAGAGGCAGGTAAACAAGCAGAATGCTATTCTGGTATTTTACTGACCCCTGCTGGTCGTTTTTTTATCAAGACAGTTAAATGGAGGCAGGTGAACAGAAAAAAAGTCCCTAAGCTAAAGCAGACAAGTCTTGGGGCTGATCTTTAGAGCCCACAAAGTACATACACATATAAGTATAAACAAAAGTATATACAAAAGGTCTTGAATGCTCGACCTAAAAATGTTTAAAAGAAGTTGAGTATAAAGTACACACAATTATTTATTTACAAATTAAAAAATATATATATATTGTGAAAAAATGTAATTACAATGTTAATAAATGTAAATATAAAAAGGTGTATGCATTGAAAAATTGCAAATGAAAATGTACATTAAACAAATATATTAAATATGATATACTGCTGATTTTTAAAGTCATAAATATACTTTTTCCTTCAATTTGTAACAACTTTTATTTGTAATGTAAAAATGTGTTTGTTGAAATGTAAAACAGTACAATAAGTTGAAAATTATAAAAGAAATATGTGTGACATAATTTTATTACACTAAATTGAAAAAAATCTTACACACTAAACTCCATGAAAGTGTTGGGTACTAAAGGAGTGACATTTATTATTTTCACTCCAATCTGAACCAACTCAGGACAAAATGTATTGGGCACTAAAGGGGTGACAATTACTATTCCCACTCCAATCTAAACTAACTTGGTGAAGATATTAGACAATAAAGGGGTGACATTTACTATTCCCACTCTAATCTGAACCAACATGGGGAAAGTGTTCACCCTAAAGCAGAGGTCTTCAAACTATTTGATGCCAAGACCCCCCTGTCAAAAATTTTTAGGTCCTCCTCATCATTGCCAACTATCCAGCGGTGGCCAGCTCAGTAAAGCGCGGTGGGTGTAGCAGGGGGAAGCTGACAAACTATGTATTATTTATTTATTTAACTATACTTAGTCCGTCGTCTATCGACTTCCCCGCCCGTCTCGTCTCACCACGCTTACATGAGCCGGCTGCCGCTGTGTAGTGTAGTTCATATATTCCCAATAGACTCTGCGCATTGGAATAGTATATCCTATAGATTTGACGTAGGACTTAAGTCAATAGGTCTCTATCAAATATACTAAACTTCATTGTGAGTGCCAGCTAGCTCAGAGATCACTAGAAACTTTCTCAAATTCACAAGAAGGGATTTGTTTCTGACAACCGCATAAACATGACAACTTTGTTTCCCAAGAATAAGAATATATCACTCAGAGTCATAGAAACAATAGTAATACTCAGTCAATCGTGCATGCTTCGTTTCTACAGATTTACAGAGAAATAGTGAGATGGGCGTTTTCAATAAAAGGTTTATTGAACAGTCTTCTTTCTTATGCAAGACAGGGGAACTGCTACAATTGTTAGACAGAATGCAAAGTATAATGCTGACAGGGCGAATAGTATCATAAAATAATACTGTAATAGCATTGTATGGTTTCTAAGCCATACAAAAATACATACATAAATAACACTGCTAAAATACTCAACCTGTGCTTCTTAAATACGCCTACCCCAATGTACCTAACCTAAGTCTAGTACGTGGGAAGAAGTTAATATGGTCTTTTGCATAGGTTTAGTTTTGCCAAGAATCTACAAAAGGTTTCTCTAGGTTCTAATCAGCTCCATACCTTAGAATGAAGGAGGTCTGGTATCTCTGTCTCGGGACTCGATTTCCCAACACCCGGCAAGGGGAGCCGAAAACACTGGAGCTAGATTCTAGGCAGAAAAGGGCAGCTTCCTGATCAGTGTATAAGCTGGAGAGTCGGCTTCCTTCGGCACTTGCTGTAGCGAGCTGTGTCGGGCAAGTAGGTCTTCAAACTTCTCCGAAACACCGTATCTTGCTATAGCAAGTGAAGGTATATTTGTACCCTAAAGGTGTTTAGGAATGCCATAGTGGACGTAAAGTCTGGCATATGAACGTCATAAAGGAACCCCTGGGGAATAGTTGTTCATTGTAAAACTAACTGCGTTCTTGGAGAAATCAATATTCAAGCAAGGGGGAGTCCCTAATAGGTATGGGCGAACTTTGCAAATCTCGCGTTCGCGAATTTTGCGGATTTGCGAACTCGCAATCCGCAAAATCCGCGAATTCCCGCGAATTTGCGGATTTTTTTTTTATGTTCGCACAGGTTTCTGCAAGTTCGCGAGGGTTTTGTACAATTTCGCAAATTGCGAAATTGTACAAAACGCGTGCGAACTTGCAGAAACCCGTGCGAACACAATGTGCCCTGTAGGGTATGTGCCTCTTGTGTGAATAAAAGGTCAGAGAAAGATCAGTTCAGCAGATGAAGAGAAAGAAGCTTGGATATTGCGCTCGTGAAAGTCAAGGATGCAAAGCCTATCCAGCATCACAGCTGATTTTCCACGGTAGATTTGGGAAGAAGGCACACCTGTCCAGCCTCGACGACGCTCACAATTGTTTTTGGGCTAATGAATGAGTCACTGAATTTGAGCATCAACTAGTTTGAGCGACCATGTGTGTGTTACTATGCAATCGCCCCGAAGGGCGCAGGGGTCCCTTGAGTGAGCTGCAGACCTGACCTGTGCCCAGCCATGCAACTATTTTACAATGGCGCCAGCAAGCTGCCAGCGCCGTTGTAAAATAGTTACAAAGTTAGCTTGCACAGGAAGCACTGAGATAAAATAAAGCAGCACCTGCTTCGTTTTATCTAGTGGTTCCTGTGCAAGCTAACTTTGTAACTATTTTACAACGGCGCTGGCAGCTTGCTGGCGCCATTGTAATATAGTTGCATGAGTGGGGGTTCAACTTTTGAACCCGTTACGTTCGCAGATTTTTTTTTGCGGATTTTGCGGGAAATCCGCAAAATTCGCGGATTGCGGATTTCCCAAAAATCCGCAAAATCCGCGAGCGTAACGGATTTCCCGCTCACACCTAGTCCCTAACAGCTTAAGCTGGTTTTCCAAGAAATTGTTGTGACGTTTGGTGAACAGATGGAAGTAGCCATGCCTGTATTTGGGTAGCATGAGCTATGCCTAAATAAGGGCTTGATTTCTATGCCTATATAAGGGCAACGTAAATTGTACCTATATAAGGGCATGAATCCGGAAAATTCAATCGGAGCCTAAAACGCCACACAACATCTCACTCCACTTTCGTATGAATGACATTACTAAGTTCTAAACACGTTAAACATATCTAAACATGATGTGTTAAAACCCCACCCAAAATACATAAAAATGGAATGGTACCCGTTGTACACAAAAGCGCATTAATGCTGTACGCATTCAAAGCAATGTTTCATTCTAAGCATAAAGTAGACATTTTTTAAATGCTGTCTGAATGAATCACAAAAATACATTTATGAAATGGCTCGAAAATACAAAAAAGAAAAGGTGCCAAAACCATTTCATGTTTTAATACATATAACTGTTGTTTATGAGGACAAGGTCGAATATTGTTTCTGGAAGTTTTTCAAAGAAGTCTAGTTCTCTATGAATAGTTCTACTTTAAGCAGATTACTTGTGCCAAAAAAGGAAAAAATACAAATTTGGAGAAAAAAATTAATTTTAGGAAAAAGAGTCCCAAAGTTAGAACTTTGTTTTGAAAAATGAAGGTCGAATTTGAGCCAAATCAACAGTCAGTGTTATTGTTTGGAGAAAACAAAATCTTCTAAGTCTGTAAAAAATTCTTCTACCATTGTAGGTGAAAGTTGGATTACCTCGTTAAGAAGATCAACCGCACATAGATGTGAAGCATCGCCGTCAGCATTAGTCGCATTAGCAATGTTTGCAGTGGATGATACCTGTGTGCCGGTTTCCTTTCGTACCTCACCGTCAGCATTTTGGGTCTCTGAGATCTCAATGAATGCCGTCATCAAAATTGGTGGCCACTGGGGACAACAAAGTGCATGGGCCGTTACTGTTTCAAGCAAAGTATCAACATCCATTGGCATGACTGATGGTAGTGTCAGACATGCGAACAGCATGCATTCTACTCCACATAGCAGGCAGCGTAGAACAGGTAAGATGCAATCTTGCCAACGTGGTCAGAATGACAGAAACCATGTGGTATTCAATTCTCTTAAATGAGTTAATCCCAAACTTTAGACGATGCACTCACGACACTTCATCACCAGTAGAGTTGTCTCCACGTTGAATTGGGTGTAGCTTGTGAATTGGCTTGCCATATCAAAGCAGTAGGAGCAAAAATAGTATCCCTGCAGCGAGTCCCAAAATGAGAGGCAATCTGCCAAACACAGAGTGCACGAAGTTAGGAAATATTCCTAGGACTGCTTCAAAGGGTGTTAACAGTCCCAAAAAAACTGTCTTAAATACATGTACAATACCACTCGTATGAAACATGTTTAAGATACGACTTAACATTTCTGAGAAATGGATAGGGCAATTTATAGTTAAGAGGGCATGCATCTCTGCAAAAGTCCTTGCGACTTGCAGATCATAGGTCTCTTTGGCCGAGGTCAGTAGCACAGTTTTTTGCAAAAGAATGGCTTTTATTCTGCTTAAAGTATCAATTCATATAGAAAAGATGTTCAGTGAATCCCATAACAGCGACTCCAGGTCTGTCTTGATTTTAGGAAACAACACTTGCATACAGCAAGTGACCCTGGCGGACACAGTTACCTGGCAACATGCCACAGCAGCTGTGATCGTTCAACATGAGGTAACTTCCATTAGAAAGTTGTCCAAAAAATTGGATCAATCACCGCAGCTGGCGAACCTTGCAGGTGGCAGGATAAGTTGTTAGAGGAACCATCGCAGGCCCCATTTAAATTAATACCCTGACAAAGGAGAGAAAGGCTTAGTGCGTTTTCACCAATTTCTATCACTAAGAAACACTTCTTTCCCCCCACTTCCCAGGATGTCTTAATGTATTCTTTACCCAACCTTTCATTTATGCCTGCTGGTATATCTTTTAAGCAATATTGAAAATGGAAAATTGTAACAGGCATAGTGATTGTTCTGTGTATTATCCATTCAATTGCTGGCTTTTCAGTGACTGTAAATGGCAATCTTTCCAGGTTTTCAATGCTCAGCACCGTATAGTCTGCTCCCCTCTGTGCCAGTTTGATCTGTTGATTAGTGAGATTGAATTCTGAAAACAGTGACGTAGTATTGATTAAACGCCAAGGCACATAGACTGAACGTAGGTTTTGTAACGTCCAGCCTAATAGCATGATAGAACGTAATTGCGACTGACCATGTTGCAACATGACCAAGTCCTGTCACATGATGTCTATGGCAGAGGATACTATGCTGTCCAAAGAATATATCCTGGATGACAGAGTAGTTAACCCATTGTCAACTACAGAGAGAGTTTTCTCTAAATTAATACAATCAATTTATTGTATTCTTTCTGCAGTCTCTGCTTGCTTAATCTTCCATACTTCATTATAAGCAGCATAGATACCGGCGTATATAAAACGTTTATTACCCGGTGTCTTGGTCCTAGCAAGAATTAGCTAAGATCAGGGCCATCTTTAAGTAAAGATAAGAGTTGATTTACATCCTTAAGTGTAGCTCTATGTAGCCAATCAAGTCAGAGCTTCCCTACACTGTATGTTGTTACTATTCCTGGATGCTGTCTTTGAACATATCTTGGATATGCCTAGTGAATGTGAACCCCGGTGTTTTATTCAGGAATCTATCTTGACAGGTGTTTGTGTCTGTGGGCCAGATTAACCCTTTTTTTCATATATGGATCTGTTCTGTTGTTATGCAAAATAATATGTATGTCTTCCTCCCCCTCTGAAGTGCTACTGCTATCAGGTGTAGGTTTAGGTATGGACGGATTGTGTTGGTCTTTTATCTTGGCTAACTCAAGGCAAGATGTCTGTTGGACACTGTCAATCAAAAACATGATTTGTTCTAGGATGATGCAGGCTCTGAATAAGGCTTCTAATCCCTGCACTTGCCATTCCTTTGTGCCCCAGACAGTTTGTGTCTCAATGTTGTCTTTCCAAAAGTCAAAACCTAGTGAAGACAGCTGAGCATAAAAGGCTGCAGAATAAATGTGCTTGGTATTTCTCAACATACCTTTCATTCCTGTCTTATTAACATTTTAAAGTAAAATGATTCTAGATTTGAAACATTAAAACCTGAAAAGTATGGAAATTTCCCCAAAAATGTTTTTGAGCTACCCTTTGGTGGTGTAGGACTATGTTCCCATTGGTTATACATCAATACATTTCTAGGGTTTGCATATTTATGCAAGCAATGATGGCCATAGTGATTTTAACAATACATTTGTTCATAATCTATTCATGATTTGTAAATACAGCAGACATGTCTAAGTCTGACATCATATTATTAACAGTCTCAAAGTCCCAATCATCAGAAAAGGTACTAGATGAAACAAAGTCAATAAAGGAAATCTTGAACTGGTGTGGAATCTTCAACAGCTCCAACAGGCCAAAAATGTAATAATCAGTTCTGTCCCAAGCTATACCACCAGGTATAGGAACGGCTGTGATGTTCACTGATAACAAGTCTCTTTGTTCATGATGAGATGATTTGTGTGGCTTGAGTTGTAAGTTGATGTTCTTACTTGCTGTGTCCTTTTTAACATATCTTCCATTTATCAGCATTCCCAAAGTTATTACCAGAGTCATCCAAAGTAGAAGAAAAAGCACACCCAACACAATCCAAAATTCAATCCATGGTGAAACCAGGTATGTTCTTTACAGGTTACGAAAAAGGTCTGTTGCTTGTTCATTGAAAGTTTTTTTAGCTGGCGTTGTTTCAGGTTCGCTAGGATCCTCGGAAAAAGTATCAAAGTTAATGAAATAGCCAGAGGCAGTTCTGCCAATTGTTGGGATTGCCTCAGGATTTGATGAAATCGCTGGAACCACTTGATCACATGTTACATTTGTATAGTCAGATGCTATTTCATTGTAGAAAGGTGTTTCTTGACGAACTGTTATTTGGGTTTATTAGAGGTACAAGTTCCATAGCTTTGTTGCATAGTCCTTCATTTCGCACCGCATATTCTTCAAAGGTGATGAGTCTCTCAGTTTGAACCTTTTGGATAGTAGCCACTTGGACTACTGCTTATGATCGGCAACATGATGTGGTTTGACCAGGTCGATGGACACAAACCTGTTCTTCTTTTTACCAGCAAGGGGCGGCAGTAATACTGTTCTTGATCTGTGGATTGCTAGGAAAGGTACTGGTTGTCTGTAAGAAGGTCCACATTCCTTCTTGTCTGCGATCTTCTCTCTGACTAGATTCCCAAGCTTAGGAATCCAGGCAGGCCTTGCTGGGACAGTCGGTTTCTCTTCAGTGGTTGTTAGCTTCAGGAACACGTTACTTTGTTTCGTTCTTATTTCATTTAAGTCCTGTAAAACAGCCAAACGATCTATGAAATCAAAAGGTTTTTGGTCTACCACTGAAGTCTGAAAATCGAGGTCCAATATTATCATTCTGGTCCCAAAGAGGACTTCATATGGAGTGATTCCCCCTAGAGAACTTCTTGGCAGATTATTAAGATTACGTTGGACACTTATTAGATGTTTTACCCATCCGTCACCCGAGCCTAATACCCTAGCTGTTATAGATTGCTTTATGTACCGTTTTTTTCTCTCCACTACCGAATTTCCCTCAGGATGGAATGGACTAGAGTAACGCAATGCATCGCACAATTTGGCCATGGCCTCCTTGTAAGCTCAATAGCTAAACACAGGACCCTGGTCAGAATGTAGCGTGCCAATAAAGACTCACAAATCTTTTATAACAGTTCAAGCGTCCATATCCAAATGAACCTTGTCTTACTATTTGTGGGATCGCATTTGTCCATAGGGACGTCTGCGTTTAGAAAGTCTAAGACTGTCTAACAATGGTGTCTGTACTGGGCAGGCTACACTGTAGTCAGGTATCTGGTGGAGTTCTCTGCTGCGATCTCTATTGCAGTCATAGCAGTTAATTGCAAATGTGTGAATGTGAGCATTCATCCCTGGCCATCAGTACATCTATTTTAATTCTACTATAGTCTTAGAGATCCCCTGATGTATCAGACCCTCCCCCAAATGTGCTTTGTGTATAAAAGCTACTCCATATTTCCTGTTTGGAATTACTCTATCCCCCAATCAGGGGATTCGAGCAAAAGGAAGGGAGTTTACATCAATTATATATGAGTATTTGAGTGGAAACTTATTAGGTAACGCTGCACCGCTGACTTTGCTTGAAGCATTGACAGCTAGCATTATTTAGCCGTCTATTTTTGTTTTTGAACGAGTGATTGCAGCTACGGAAGATGTTTGCACAGCTGCCTTCGCGGATTCATCAGCCAATGAATTCCCTGCAACGTGAACGCCATCACGTTGATGACTCAGTGTATGTATCATGTGAGCGTTTTGTAGTCCTTGTCGTAACCGAACTACTTGTTCCCAAAGAAATTTATGCTTGATTGTGCCACCGTTTGCATTTTTGTTTTGAATCCAGTTTTGCAAGTATTCATTGTAATATTGAACACAATAATACGAATCACACACTATGAGTCATCTTGAATACTCGTAGTTCAGCTTGCTGAGCTATGCAATCTCCTAGAGATTGAGTTTTAGTTTTAGTGACCATTGGTCGGAATTTGCCATTGCGCCAACGACCTTTAACGATCACGCATGCAGCATTATAAGCTTGTTTACCCCCATAGCAGGTTTAGCTGATCCGTCAGTATAAATTATACATTCATACTGTTCTAGAGGCAGAATTTCAGTAGGCTGGGGACATTCTTATTCATATTGTAGAAATGCTTGTGTTTTCAAATAAGGATCAAAAACGTATTCAACGTCTGTTGCAGCAAGAGAATTAACCCATTTTATCCATCTCAGATGTAAAGCTTTAGCATTCAGAATGTTCGCTTTTGTCACTGCTTCTAAGGCAGGTACAGGTGTAACGACCATAATACGCTTGCCCTGTGCGAGGGCTCTCTCTTTTGCTACTGCAGTTTGAACAGCTGTCAGAATTTTTTCTGTTGTAGTGAATTTCATATCTGCATGTGTGTACAAGTTTGACCACTGCGCCTTCACCGGCCTGGTCGCCCCCACGCTCCTCGTGTCTCCTGAGCCTTCCTTACCTGCCTCCTGCTGCTGTGCCTGCCTGCCTGCCTGCACGCCTACGCCATCAGCCGTCATCCTCGACAACAAGCGCACCAGCCGCCACAGGGCCGCCCGCCAAGCCCGCACTCGCTTTCCCGCCGCTGCCTGCCTGTGGCCCCGCCCCCCCCGCCAGCCGATTGGCTCACACGCTCCTGCCTCCCAGCGAACCCTCCCTCCCGGCTCCCTTCTTATGACGCCCCCAGAGCGACTGCGCAGCGGACGCGCGCAGCGGGAGCACCGACTGAGTGCCGAAGGTGCGCCAAAGGTAAGCCCGGCTGCGCCCGTCCGCGCCTGGACCGCGGCCAGTGCCAGGACCCCTGGCTCCCGCAGACACCGGCCCACCCGCCGGACCTACGACGCCACCGAACTCTACGCACTCAACGCCGGTAGAATCCCGGGCTGCCATCGAGCCACCCCGAGACGCACCCACGGACCCTTCTGCTGCCACTCCTGCAAGTTCACCTGCATCCGGACCAGCACCGACCAAGCCGAACTCCAGCAGCAACCACCTCAAGTGCATCCTGATCAACACCCGCTACATCCACAGACACGCCGTCGAGCTCTGGAACCTGCTCGACACCACAGCCCCAGACGTCGCCTTCCTCACGGAAACCTGGATGAACGCCTCCTCAGCGCCCGACATCGCCATCACCATCCCGGACAGCTACAAGATCATTCGGAGGGACCGCGTCAACCAAACAGGAGGAGGCATCGCCATCGTCCACAGGAACGCCATCCGCATCACGACCAACACCGACGACAACCTCACACCCACCGAAAACCTGCACTTCCAGATCCACATCAACCCCAAGACCACCCTCAGAGGCACCCTCATCTACAGACCCCTAGGACCACGCACACAATTCTGCGAAGACTTTGCCGACTTCATCAGCCCGCACGCCCTCCCCTCCGCTGACTATATCCTCCACGGGGACCTCAACTTCCACCTGGAGAACAACAACGACCGCAACACCACCACCCTGCTGGACAACCTCGCCAACCTCGGTCTCAAGCAGCTGGTGACCACCCCCACCCACTACGCCGGACACACACTCGACCCCGTGTTCTCATCCAGCAAGGACATCGCCTTCAGCTATGCCACCGGACTCCACTGGACGGACCACAGCTGCATCCACTTCAGCTTCAGAAGGACCACGATCCACCACCACCAGCAACAGGTTGCACGCAGAAGTTGGAACAAGATCACAGCCGACCAGCTTGCGACCTCCCTGAGCTTGAACCCTCCCACCAGCGCAACGAACCCAAGCCAGGCGGCCACCAACCTCGCGAAGTGGATCAGCAACTGCACAGACGACCTCGCCCCTCTGAAGACCCCGCCCAGCAGACCCAGCAGCAAGAAAGCCCCATGGTTCACCGACGAACTCAAGAGCTCTAAGAAGAACTGCCGAGCCCTCGAGAAAGCCTGGCGCAGAGACCCTACACCGAAAAACATGACTGCCCTCAAGCTCGCCACCCGGAAACACCACCAACTGATCCACGCCACCAAGAAAACTGCATTCAAGGAACAACTGGACAACAACGCCCACAACAGCAATGAACTCTTCAACATCGTCAAAGAGCTCTCCAACCCCAACGCCGGAAACAACTACATCACCCCTTCGCAAGACCTCTGCAACTCCCTCGCCTCCTACTTCCACAACAAGATCATGGACATATACAACAGCTTCAGCTCTCAACCAACGCACGCCACGACTGAACCACCGCCCCCCACCACCACCCTCCGCGGCTGTACCCCGATGAGCACCGAAGACACCATCCGCACGATGAACTCCATCCACTCCGGATCTCCGACCGACCCCTGCCCCCACCACATCTTCAACAAGGCCGACGCTGTCATCGCACCCCACCTACGGGACATCATCAACACCTCCTTCGACACCGCTTTCTTCCGGGAGAGCTGGAAGCATGCTGAACTCAGCGCTCTACTAAAGAAGCGATCAGCCGACCTCAAGAACTACCGCCCCATCTCGCTGCTCCCGTTTCCTGCAAAAGTCATCGAGAAGACCGTCAACAAGCAGCTGGCCGCCTTCCTCGAGAAGAACGGATCCCTCGACCCCTCGCAGTCTGGCTTCCGGGCCAACCACAGCACCGAGACCGCCCTGATCGCAGCTACCGATGACATCCGAGCCCTGCTCGACAACGGAGAAACAGCGGCCCTCATCCTCCTAGACCTCTCAGCGGCCTTCGACACTGTCTGCCATCGCACCCTAGTGCAGCGCCTCAGCAACGTCGGAATCCAGGAGAAGGCACTGGAATGGATCACCTTGTTCCTCGCCGGAAGGACACAGGGAGTCCGCCTCCCCCCGTTCAGATCAGAAGCCACCGAAGTCATCTGCGGCATTCCTCAAGGCTCCTCGCTCAGCCCAACCCTCTTCAACGTCTACATGAGCCCCCTCGCAGCCATCGCATGCCAACACAACCTCAACATCATCTCCTACGCCGACGACACCCAGCTGATCCTCTCCCTCACCAACGGCCCCGCCACCATCAGAGCCAACCTACACGAAGGGATGACAGACGTAGCGAAGTGGATGATGAGCAGCCGCCTGAAACTGAACTCGGACAAGACGGAAGTCCTCATCCTGGGATCTTCACCCTCCGCCTGGGACGAGTCCTGGTGGCCCCCCGCCCTGGGCAGCGCACCCAAACCGACAGACCACGCACGCAACCTGGGCTTCATCCTGGACTCCTCCCTCTCCATGACCAGACAAGTCAACGCCGTCTCCTCGTCATGCTTTAACATCCTGCGCATGCTACGTAAGATCTTCCGGTGGATCCCCACCGAGACCAGGAAGACGGTCACCCAGGCCCTCGTCACCAGCCGTCTGGACTACGGCACACTCCCTCTACGCCAGAACCACCGCCAAACTCCAGAAGAGACTCCAGCGGATTCAGAATGCCTCAGCACGACTCATCCTGGACATCCCCCGTCGCAGCCACATCTCCGGACACCTGAGAGATCTGCACTGGCTCCTGGTCAACAAGAGAATCACCTACCGTCTCCTCACCCACGCACACAAGGCCCTACACAACCAAGGCCCAGGATACCTCAACAGCCGCCTCAACTTCTACGCTCCCACACGCCAACTTCGATCGACCGGCCACGCCCTCGCCGCCGTCCCCCACATCCGAAGAGCCACCACAGGAGGAAGGTCCTTCTCCTACCTGGCCGCCAAGACCTGGAACTCCCTCCTGACCCACCTCCGCCTGACCCAGGACCACCTCGCCTTCAGGAAGCAGCTCAAGACCTGGCTGTTCGAGCAGTAGCGGACCCCCCCCCAGCGCCTTGAGACCCTCCGGGTGAGTAGTGCGCTATATAAATGCTTTGATTGATTGATTGATTGATTTGTAAGCTATTGGTACTTTTTCACCTTCGTTAAAAGTTAAGTACTTGAATCCGCATTGTCCTGGAATGATTCGGATCACTAAGTTGCGTACGTTTACGTGTGTTTGCAAATGTTTTTTTGCTAACATGCCTGCTTGCAGTTAACGCTAAATTTCTGTGTGTTTTTGTGTCCTATTAACTGTTTTGAAATCAGGTTTGATTAATTCGTAGAGAGGTTTAACCCTTTCTGCATAATTTAGAATGTAAGCTCTTCCAAAATTTAGGAAACCTAGAATCGACTGTAAGTTTTTCAGTGTTTTTGGAGGTTGGAGCAGCGCACATTTCTCTAGGAAGTTTGCTGCCAGGCTTTTGCCTTCACTTGAAAATTCATATCCTTAAAATAGGACGTTTAGATGGGCAATTCTTGATTTCTTAAAATTGAATTTGTAACCCTCAGAGGCGAATCCCAATATAATTGTCTTCAACCTCTTTAAGTACCTATCCAAGTCATTGTCTGTTAGATAGATGTCATCCAAATATGATAATGCGTCATCATCATAAGTTTGTAGTAACTCTGTTAACCTTGCTGAAAATAACCCAGAACTATTCTTGAATCCCTGTGGGAGATGACAGAATTGACCCTGTGTCCCCGTAATTGAGAAAGCGGTCAAATACCTACTTTCTGGTGCAATGTTTTGCCAGAAGAAACCGTTAGAAATACCTAATGTGGTTTTATATTTTTTATGCACAATTATATTTATTAATGCTGCACTGTGAGCATTTTGTACCGCAAAAGTTTTGCAATAAGAGTTTAGATGTCTGTAATCCAATACTAGACAATACGTATTGTCTGGTTTGGAGACAGGAAACAAAGGATTGTTTATTGACGAGGTGCATGTTTCAATCACCCCTTGGTATTCAAGTTGATCTAATAGCTCCCTGACCTGTTTTTTAGCTTCTTGCTTAACTGGGTACTGCATTTGTGCAGTTGGTTGATTTTTTTGTTGGATTTCATGGAGAGGAGAATCCTCATCCCATCCTACATGATTTTTGTATAATGCAGGAGCCTAGGTGACGGCCCATTTCCTGGCATAAGTATATGTTAAATGAATTGGAATGTGGTTGGAGAAGGCTGGCATAATGATGTCTTCGGCATGTGTGCACTCCCTGACAAATTCTGGAGGCCAGTCTTTTTCAGCTAGAAGAATGTTGTAACCCTTAGAAAGTCGCTCCCAAAAGAGTGCACTCACTTTTCTTGGTATGTCCCCCTCCATCCAGAGTGTTATTTCATATAACGTATGTGGACAACTAACCCTGGTATCTGCGGTTTCAACATGAATGAATTCATTCAAGTCCACTGTCTCCAGATGATCCTTCAAGTTCTTGTGAGCTATGGTGACTTCTGCTGCGTTGTCCAACATTGTTTGAGCCCATTCCCCGTTCTTGAGCTGTGTCCTCAAGATCCTCCGCATATCTGATTTTTAGACCTGCTACCTTCTTTTTGGTGAATTCAGGTTTCTTGTTTTTCTGAACGTGTTGATCGTCTTTGGCGTTCACGCGTTCTTCCTTATTTTCTGACCGTCCTCTTCTTTCGGATTTCTGTGACGAAGTCTGAAAGGTACGAGAGGAACGTGTATCAGTATCTTGATATCTATCAGGTTTTCTCAAATTATCCCTATTCCTGAGGTTATACCCCGTTTCAGAGGGCTCCTTTTGAGGAGACCTACCTCTGGATTAAGAACGCTTCTCTTTAGAAGTTTGTTTGCTATTCTCCCACTTATTTTTAATAGGAGTAGGAGTGTTTTTAGTAAATACCTTTTCAGGACTTTCTGTCAGTTGGGGTTTAACTGGTTTCCTACCCAAGCTGTCTCTGCCTAATTCTTCATAGGATTTTTCAATTATTCTGGCCAGTTCTTGTCGTTGCTCAGTTACATCAAATTCCCTTAATTTCTGGCAGATCACCACGGATGCTGCTTCACTTTTAATATAAGCTAATATTATTGTTGAGACCTGTTTGAAATCTTTCAGTAATTTCATACCTAGATTTAAAGCAGGCTCTGCTCCACTATCCCTGTTCTTCTAGGAACGAGTCGACTCCCCCTTTACCCAACATCTCCTAGACCTCCTCAACAACTAACCCCCATACTCCTTGATCCCTCCACAAAATACCCTGACCTCTCCCCACTTCACTGCATGTTGATTAACTGCCGATCCGCATCCTGCCACACGCAACTGATATTGCTGAAACCATTCTAAATGAAAACATAGATATTGCTTTCCTTACGGAAAAATGGTTCAACCCCCACTCGACTCCTATCCTCGACTTGCTCTTACCTCCTGGATATTCCATCATTAGGAAAGACAGAATTAAACAAATAGGAGGTTGCCTTGCCCTAATTTTTAATAATACCATCAATCTCACACTTGTTCACCTCCAGGACCCTTCTACCTTTGAATACCCCTGCGTTAATCTTATCGCTCCTAACTCCCCCACCATCTGTCTCCAGACTATCTACCATCCCCCCCGGCAATCCCATCCCCTTTACCGAAGAACTATCGGATCTCATCACCCAATCGCTTCTCACTCACCCCAAGAATCTCTTTCTTGGTGACTATAACATCCACTGGAATAATAACGATGAACCGTCTGTCATGTTCCTTAAAGACATTGTGGACATTACTGACCTGACACAACTCTGCAAAGCCCCTACTCACTCTAAAGGCACCACCCTTGATGCGATTATTACTAGCAAAGGCTTGGCCTCTCTCTCAACGATTCTGCCAGTCGACTGGTCTGAACATCACCTTATAATATTCTCCTTGAACTGTTCCAATACTATCCCCACCCCTATCGGCTCATTACCCTTGAAACATACCTGCAATCTTCACCTTATCCCTACTGGTGAGTTGAAATCTCCTATCAAAACACGCTTACTCCTCCACCCCCCCTCTCTCAGCACCACTGACCTTACTGATCACTACAATAACTCTATCCTTCAAGTGCTTGACCAAATTGCTCCTATCAAACTTAAACATCAAAAGAATTTACCCCTAAATCCTGGTTTAACTCTGACCTTAATAATGAAAGAAGGGCCCTCAGACAATCTGAACGCTCTTGGAGGAATCATCCCTCCCCTGATAACCTAATACTCCTCAGAATGGCCAGAGCCAAATACAAGAAGCATATCTTCACTGAAAACACAACTTGACCAGGCAAAAAAACGTTTTAGAGAACTCTTTAGCATCGTTAAAAGACAAACCTCCTCAGGTCCCCCTAAAATACGAGCCATTGTTAAAAGATGTGAAGAAATCGCCAGCTTCTTTGCAAATAAAGTCAACTCGATTGAACTATCCTTCTCCTCTCCTCCTCTCCCATACCAATCTACCTCCAGCCAACACCTCCTCTCTAATACTCCTACTTCCCCTTGCTCCTCTGACCCCTCATACCAAACCCCCTCCCACTCCTCCCTACCTCACCCCATCCTGACTCTTTCTCTAATGACACCTCTACCAAAAATAATGCCTCCTGGAATGAATTTTGTCCAGTTTCTGAATCCACTGTCCTCAACATTATCTCAAAACTTAAACCCTCATCCCACACCAATGATCCTCTTCCTGCCCAGTTGGTTCAGAAACTCAAGCACATCATCGCCCCCACCCGGACTAATATCATCAACTCCTCCCTTGCCTCCGGCTGTGTCCCTGCATCCCTTCAAATCAAATCTCCCCATCCTCAAAAACCCCACCGCTGACCCTAGTGACTTTAACAATCTTCGCCCGATCTCTAATCTTCCCTTCCTCTCCAAAGCCCTTGAAAAATGTGTACTTGCCCAGTTAGACAAACATATCACCTCATTCAATCTCCTCGACGTTTTCCAATCCGGTTTTAGAAAAGGCTGCAGCACGGAAACTTCTGTGAAAGCTGGCCTGTACACCGGGTTATGTGTGTGTTTCCTAAATTTTATCACACATTGTAGCTTAATAGATTGACTAACACCGTGATATGTGAATTTATAAAACTTCTTTTTAATTATCTTTTTTTCTCACAAATGTTATATAGTTTTTTATCCTTTTTTTTAAGTAACAGTTTGTACACTTTTTTTACAATGATTCATAAAAATTCTAAACATAAATATACACCTAATCGCAATAGTTTATGATACATGCGCTAGTACATATGTCAACAGTTGATTTTCATCGCCAAATACAAAACCGAATCCAACGTGTTTCGGCGAGTAGCCTTCATCAGGAGTTCTGTATTTTCAATTGATGATTAGATACTATAATAGTAGAAAATACTCAATTAATTTTTCTTAAAAACAAAACAATCTATATTGAACAACATGTGACAGTTATTATGTCTATATTTCACTAACATTTTCATCTATATAAATTATTCATGGACACCCTCTCCTAGTGCCGAAAGCTCTCTACCCTAGAAACCAACAAACTCCATCTGTACATATTTATATATATCATTATCTACATATTTACAATCTACATTTACATATATTTATACTTTTATTTTCATTTCATTCAACATTCCCTTTATATGCATTTTTTCATTTTTATTGCAATTATCTGATCTTAGTCCAGATTTGATGTGGGTTTAAATGTCTGCAGATTGACACCCGAATTATGGCCAATAATTATGGCAGCTGATCTAAATAAGGTGAAGTTTAGTAAGTCATACCTTAAATGTCTTCTGAGTATTTATACGCGGTATCTATATGCAGTATCTGAATGATGGTAATAAAAAAGGGTCCTGGATAGGGTTAAAATCTGTGACAAAAAAATATGGGACATCAGTAACCATAAGGGTCTTTCTATGCGCTTACTTAGGTAGTGAACCCTAAATTAAACAGTAGTACCTGTTGTGTGGTATAGTCTGGCAGAAGTATTGTAGCTCAAGTTCACGCCACGTTCCTTTAGTGTGGTGTGCGGTGCTCCCGTGACACTGGGTTCTGTCAGGATGTGATAATTACTGCCAAAATACAGAACGAAATGTAAAGGTCTTTATTACTATAGGTTGCTATAAACCTTATTAACTCCTACAGTAGGTTAGTTGTGTTAACACATACTTGTAAGTTCTGTATTCGATTTCAAGGGCTTAGACAGACGGCTATGTGTGCTTCATTGGCGCAGTAGGAAATGCTGCAACAAAAGAAAATTAAACTTGTTGCAAGAACTCTGCAGTTTATCCAAAAAGCCAGCTTCCTAACATACAAAAAACATATAATTGTATATACCTGAAAAAATCGGCAGTCTGTTAATGTCCCTTCTGGAAGGCTTGGGGGGATTTCTGTGGCTGTTCTAGTTGGCATGACAACAATCGGTGGTAGAGGTGAAATCCTGTCTATGTAAGAAAAGAACAAAAGACGATGTATCTAGGTCTTGAGTTTGCCTCTATATGAAATAAAACTCTACATCTCCATGCGCTCGAGTGCTGATGGCGCGCTAGATGATTACGCCGAAGTTTATAAGAAACACGTAAGCACTGGCTCCTGCTTACTATTGGCTAAAAGTATGATAGAGTCTCCGGCATCGGTGCAGAGAGCAATATTACCGAGACCCATATCTAATGTATCTAGCTGGCAGAGTCCTTACTTACTTGGTATTAAGCCGTTGCGAGGTCCCGTCTTGCCGGTTCCGCTGTAACTGAACGGGTGTGTTTGTCGGGTATTTAAACATACTTTGGCGCGCTGCCGCTCATTACTCATTAACACGTCTCGCGATATTCAGTGCAGCAAGACGTGGGAACGGACATGGTGATCCTTAAAATAAAGTAATCGCCATCTTAGAATGTTGTTATGGCTGTGGATTTACTTAATTTTAACCATGCATCTAAGGCAGGAAAGAAGATCTCTATAACTTATGTCAGAACAGGATAAACGTATCAGCGTATAATTAATTACTTGCCGGTCTGTGTGTATATAGCCTGCCGAGGGGTGAAAGTATTATATTATCGATATAGGGCTTCTTAATGTATATTACGCAATGTAGGAGTACCTAAATACACGTGATTGCTGTTCTATATGATACTAAATAATGGGACGTTGACAGAGAGCGCACAGAGCACGAGATGTAATTCCAGATGGGTGAAGATGCTCCAATACATAATACAAAACATGCCGCCATCTTATAGTAGTAATTAACCTGTGGTACTGAGTTAAATAGCATGTAATCTGTGAAAAAATATCACTACTGAACTGAATGTGTGACTTGAACTAGCAATCTGCAGACATTTAATAGGGAGCTTATGAGATTACTCCATAACTCCACAGTTCTAAGGTTATCATAACTGGACTGAATGTGCAGTTCAAACTATTTTTACAGACATTTCATAATGGGGCTTTCTTATGAATATATAAAGATCTACACAACCTCACAAATAAATCATGTTGTGCTATTATTAGGACAGATTCAACAGTATGCATGTATGTGTATCTTATAATAATGCTTGTTCCCATGGGATTTCTGCATTTAACCCATTAGTTGCTGTTCCAAGCAGAAAAATCCAATAAACTTCCCGCATCTTGCGAACTTTCTCCAAATCTAGACCAATCTTCCCTTGAACCCTTTCTAGAATGTACCAGGACATGTTATCTGAGGTATGGTTATGTTCTGTATAGTGGCGGACCATGGGGGCTGTAAGTTTCCTCGTTCGTATCGCGGATCTATGTTCTGTCAGTCTAACATTAAGGGCTCTCCCTGTTTGGCCCACATAGCCAAATTGACAGGGACAAATTATAAGATAAATCACATTAGTGGTCCTGCAATTGTTGAGGTCCTTAGGCTTTACCAATTGTTTATTGAATGTTATGCTAGGACCTTGCATTACTGTTTGACAGGACTTACAGTTACTACAACTGTAAGTTCCTGTCACTGGTTGCATGTTCAAAGATGATTGTTGTGTATTTGAATTAGATGTTAACATTCTTGATCTTACAATGTGGTCTTTCAAAGACTTATTTCTCTTATATGCGAAAACTGGTTTAGGCAATTGTTCTGTTTTGGAGAGGTTCACATTTAATATATGCCAGTTTGCGTATATTAACTGTCTTATTCTGTCATTAAGGACTGAATGTTTGGTTATAAAAATCAGGTTTGGGACCAATTTAGTTGTGTTAGGTTCAAGGAGACATTGTCAATCGTAAAAGCGAGCCCGCTTGTACGAATCTCTTATGATTTTCATTGGATACCCACGTGCAAGAAATTTGGCCTTCATCATTGTGGATTTTTCATCATAATCAAGGATGCTTGTACAATTGCGTCTAAGACGCAGAAATTCACCAAAAGGTACACTGTTTTTTTGTACTGTAGGATGGTAACTGTCGTAGTGCAAAAGGGTATTCCTTGCCGTTGGTTTGACATACAGGTCAACGGCAAGGACCCCTTCCTGATGTTTGATGACTACGTCCAAGTACTCCACTTGTGCCCTGTCTGCATGTTTGGTAAATTTAATGTTTTTATCGCATTTGTTAATCCATGAGAAGAATTCCTCTAGAGTGTCTTCGTTCTCAATCCAGATGAAAAAAACGTCATCTATGTATCTGGACCACAATGTCACAGATTCATAAAATGGCGCTATTTCATTGAATATATATCTGTCCTCAAAGCGGGACATATATATATTAGCTATAGTAGGGGCGCAAGATGCGCCCATACTGACTCCTTGCTGTTGTTTATAGATGTTACCATTAAATTCAAAGATGTTATCAGTGAGCACGATCTTAAGGCATTCTAGGATGAATATAGATGGACAAAGGATTTGGTACTTCTGCATGAACCAATGCGTGGCCTGTAGTGCACCTTGGATAGGGATATTGCTGTAAAGCGCCTCTATGTCCATAGTGACTAGTATTTGTGAGGTGTTACAGAATTTAACATTTTCTACCAGATTTATGATTTGTCTAGTGTCTTGCACGTATCCTGGGATTCGGGCAATGTGAGGGCATAAGATGGCATCGATATACTTGGCTAGAGGTTCAGTTATTGAACCAATAGTAGTAACTATTGGCCTCAGAGGTGGATCATTTATATCTTTGTGCACCTTTGGTATACCATAGATGCTTGCCAATTTGGGGTTATCTATATTTAGATATTGCCATTCCTTATTGCATATTTCCCCTTCTCTTAGTGCTTTGTCTGTTAATTTTCTTATTTTAGCTCTGGTTTGAGCAGTAGAATCTTTAGTTATGCGAGTATAAAAGCGGGAGTCGCTCAACATCTCTTCCATTTTCTTCACATATCTTGGTGTGTCATACACCACAATACCCCCCCCCCCCTTATCACATGTTTTTACTGTGATATTTTTGTTTGTTTTGATGGTCTCAAGTGCCTTATATTGGTTTGATGATAGATTAAAAGGGGTTCTAGGTACAAAAGTTGTAAGATTAGCAAACTTATCATTTATGACCTGTTCAAAAACTGCCACCTGTGGTGGGATTTGGTCAAGTGTAGGAGTGAAAACTGATTTAGGTTTTAGTCCAGAACGATTTAACTCTTCAGTGTCATTCTCTTGACCTGAGAAAAAGAATTTAAGTCTTATGTTGCTCAAGAAAATCTGTAAATCCCTAAACAGGTCGAATTTGTTTAAGCCTGAGTGAGGGGCAAAGGTAAGACCCTTAGAGAGAACTGAGATGGTATAATCCGTTAGATTCTGGTCAGATAAGTTAAAAATGGGTAACTGCTCTAATTCCTCCAGTAACGGTTGTTCCTGGTTTCTAAGTATTGTTCTTGCATCATGGGCTGATGTACTTGGAATTGATAGTTCTGCAGTGGGGCACTTTGGAAGCGCGGCTGGTATCGCGGTCCCCAGTTCCCTCTCCCTGATGGACGTTGGCCTAAAAAATGTCTCCTATTTTGGTATCTAGCATTTGGTCTTCCTCCCTGATACCCTCCATCATAATACATGCTGTCACCATCAGATCCAGATGATTGAGAGAAAGTCTTCACTCTTTTGTTATTTCTGTTCGATTTATTACCCCAATTCTCAAAAGATTCTTCACTCTCTTTGTAGTAATTTTCAGACAGATAGGGATATGTCGTATCCTTAGTGAAGAACTTGATGTCCTTTTGAAGTTTATCAGTCTTTCTTTTTATAAGATAATCTGAGTAGGAGTTAAGATCCTTTTCTATATCGTCTAAAGTTTTCTTTATGTATTCTACTATTCCTGCATTTTTTATCTTTTCCTCTAGGTCAGCTATTTCTTTTGCCAAATCTTGTAGTATATTTTTTGAGGTTTCTACGATTAACATCATGTAATCCCTGGAGCACCAGTTTGATATAAGAGCCCAGCGCTCCAGGAATTCCTTGATGTGGACAAAAAGTCCAGGTATATTGCGTACGCGTAAACCTTGTGGTATTACTCCCGTATTACTCCCGCTTTCAAGTACTGGACATCCCCCGCCGCAGCCACATCTCCGGACACCTGAGAGACCTGCACTGGCTCCCGGTCAACAAGAGAATCACCTTCCGTCTCCTCACCCACGCACACAAAGCCCTACACAGCCAAGGCCCAGGATACCTCAACAGCCGCCTCAACTTCTACGCTCCCAAACGCCAGCTTCGATCGACCAGCCACGCCCTCGCCGCCGTCCCCCGCATCCGTAGAGCCACCACAGGGGGACGGTCCTTCTCCTACCTCGCCGCCAAGACATGGAACTCCCTCCCCACCCACCTCCGCCTGACCCAGGACCACCTCGCCTTCAGGAAGCAACTCAAGACCTTGTTGTTCGAGCAGTAGCAGATCCCCCTCCCCCAGCGCCTTGAGACCCACTGGGTAAGTAGTGCGCTATATAAATGCGATGATTGATTGATTGAAGTACTTAAGCATAAATTGCCCATGCTGTTCTATTCTTTTAAGTTTTTTCCTCAAGCCAAGTAAAGTGTTCACATCATCATTTTTTTCTTGTGCGAACTATGTTGAGTCGCCGAAAGAGACTGTGCTCCCTACCATATTCGCATACTGTTCATCTGTAAAGCCAAAAGTTGGTATTTTGGCCATTGTGGGACAACGTATTATTATACTAAATCAAAAAAGGATCACAGTGGTTACAATTTGGGTAGTAGAAGGTTAAAATCTAATTAGAGCTTGAACTTTCAGTTAGACAAACATATCACCTCATTCAATCTCCTCGACGTTTTCCAATCCGGTTTTAGAAAAGGCTGCAGCACGGAAACTGCCATGCTCAGTATCACTGATGATATCCATCACTCTCTTGACAAAGGCGAATCCTACATACTGATCCTACTTTACCTTTCTGCTGCATTTGATACTGTCCACCATCCTACCCTTCTTAATACTCTCAAAGACCGTTTTGGGCTTGAGGGCATTGTTCACAAATGGTTTACCTCTTATCTCCAAAGTAGATCCCAACAAATCAAACTCAGCCATTGCCTCTCCAAACCACAACCTGTCTCACTTGGGGTCCCACAAGGCTCTATCCTTTCCCCTACCCACTTTAATCTATTCATGGAACCACTCACCCTTATTCTCAAACAAGCTAATATTAATTACCACCTCTATGCTGACGACACACAACTTTATTGCAAGATCAAATCCCACCATGACATTCTTCTCCTCAATGATACCTTGAACAAAGTCCAAGCCTGGTTCCATTTTAATAAGTCTCAAAATTAATCCCAAAAAACTGAAATCATCCTTTTCACTCCCAAAAATAGTCCCCTGCCGATTCAACTCTGGATCAATGACATAAAAGCACTCAACTGCACCCTCTCCACCTCGAACTCTGTCAAACCCTTGGGCATCAGTATTGATAAAAATCTTACTCTCATCCCTCACATTAAAAACGCTGCAAAAGGTGCTCTCTTCTCCCTTCTCCACCTTAAAAAAATCAAACCTTTCCTTCCAGCAGATGACTTCAAAATTGTTGTCCAGTCTCTTGTACTTTCCAGGATTGACTATGGCAATGCCACCCTTGTAGGCACCCCAAAAGTCCACCTTGCCCCTATTAAATCTGTCCTCAACCTGGCTGCCAGACTTATCTCTGATTGTAAATGATTTGATCACATTTCTCCTATCCTCAAAAACCTTAACTGGCTCCCAATCGAAGGTAGATCTACCTTCAAGATGGCTTGTATTACCCACAAAGCCCTTCACCAAAACACCCCCTCCTACCTCTCGGACAAACTACAAAAAGCGGGCTGCTCCAGGTCCTTAAGAAGCACTAACGCCCTTGTCCACATCCCCCCGAAACTCAAATGTAAAAATACTCAATCACGTGCTTTCTCTGGTAATACCCCGACGATCTGGAACTCTCTCCACAAAGATCTTCGCTGTAACCCATCCTTCCCTCTCTTCAAAAAAAGACTCAAGTTGCTTCTTCTCAACAAGTATTGGGGTACCTAACATCTCTATTTCGATGTTTTCCTCTGTTTTTATTCTCATCAGCACACCCCTTCTTTTTCACTTTCCTTTTCTCCCCCTCTCCTTCTACCCCTCTCTATCCCTTCTTTCTTCCTTCCCCCTCACTCATACCTAATTACTCTCTTTCCTCAATTCCCTCATCTAACTGACAGACAATTTCTCCCATTGTGATTTGTTACTCACCTTGCAATGCTGTGTAAATTTTACTTGCTTCTTGATGTTTATCTTCCTGTAAAGCGCTCTGATACTCCTGGGTCCAGTAGCGCTATATAAAACCTTCAAAATAAAATAAGTATTACCCAAAGTCAAAGGAAATCCCTGGAAAAGCAATCCTTTTCTCGATATTACTGCGTCTCATACATCCAGAACTTTCTGGATGTATGAGACACAGTAATATTGAGAAAAGGATTGCTTTTCCAGGGATTTCCTTTGACTTTGAGTGTCGATAATACCCTGTTCTCTGGAACTCAGTGGGGTCTTCTCTCCCTTAGAAACGTCTGTTATTACCGCCATAGACGGAACACCATGTGTTCTTGTGTAAATTGCAGCAAAGACTGTACCGCAAGTGTTGCAGTCCTCCAGATGTGGTGCGATCCCCATTAGTAAATAGAGTGTTAGAATTCTGTTCTGTGTTTCTCATGAGGGGTAGTATTAGGAAATACTGCCTTAATTTGAGTAATTTTTTTAATCTATTTACCAACGACTGAATGTAAAGTCTTTGGTGTAATCTTATGTGTGTTCTCCTGGTGGGGGAGGAGGATGTTGTGGAATCAGTATTGCTGGTTGGACTGTGAAACTCCGCATGACATATTGAACCAATTGTCTATAGATTTTGATTAGCTGTTTGAGTTGAGCTTGTAGTTCCGCATTCGTCATTTCATTAATTTCAGTATGTGGAGTATAGCTGGCTACTACCGGCCGTGTTGCTCCTGGTCGACCTAGTGGACTGAGCCTGGTAATAAGATTTATATGTTTTAGGGCGCCTTTAAACCAGATCGCATGCTCCTGGTAAGTTGGTGGAATTCCAATATCCTAAAAAAGAATGTATTCCGCTGGCGGATCACCTTCTTTGTAGAAGTGAAACACATGTGTTCTTGGATCTGCTTCAGGGAAGATTATCCATGAATAGAATACCTCTGTCTAATGATATTCATGTGCCTCTATCACAAAAACTGCCCTACCATTTACCACCACTTGCTGAAAGGGATTTTTACAAGTTTTATAGGGATGGCTTTCCTTAAATTTAGAGGTATGCTTATAGCATCCTCATCATTTTCTTGGAAACCTGAAATGGTAATAGCTGGATCAGCTGGATCAGCCGCAGCTCCACCAACCCCGGGATTATCTTCGTCGGCCATTTTGTTGACTGAAAGTTTGCAAATTAAGCTTCAAGGAAACAAAGATTAGATGCACAATATTTTGGAACACTGTATCCTTCAACGTTGAATAAACCAAAAACTAAGACATAGGATTTTCGTCCTACTCAGCTATGGCGGATATTATCCTTTTACCCACTCCAGACGTCTATTGGAGTATTATGGAAATAGGGGTCTCTGAGGAAAGCACGACTGAGTTACTTTAGTATCTAGCATTAAATTAGTGCCTTACCAAACGTTGGGCGCCATGTAGTGTAGTTCCTATATTCCCAATAGGCTCTGCGCATTGGAAAAATATATCCTATAGATTTGACGTAGGACTTAAGTCATTAGGTCTCTATCAAATATACTAAACTTAATTGTGAGTGCCAGTCAGCTCAGAGGTTACAAGAAACTTTCTCGTATTCACAAGAAGGGATTAGTTTCCGACAACAACATAAACATGACATCTTTGTTTCCCAAGAATAAGAATATATCTCTCAGAGTCGTAGAAACAATAGATAAGTATTTCACTCAGTCAATCGGGCGTTCTTCGTTTCTACAGAGTTACAGAGAAATAGTGAGAGGCGCATTTTCAATAAAAGGTTTATTGAACAGTTTTCTTTCTCATGCAAGAGAGGTGAACTGCTACAATCGTTACACAGAATGCAAAGTACACAGGCTAAAATACTCAACTGGTGCTTCTAAAATACGCCTACCCCAATGTACCCAACTTAAGTCTAGTACGTGGGAAGAAGTAAGGATAGTCTTTTGCATAGGTTTAGTTTTGCCAAGAATCTACCAAAGGTTTCTCTAGGTTCTAATCAGCTCCATACCTTAGAATGAAGGAGGTCTGGCATCTCTGTCTCGGGACTCGATTTCCCAACACCCCGCAAGGGGAGTCAGAAACAATGGAGCTGGATTCTGGGCAGAGAAGGGCAGCTTCCCGATCAGTGCGTCAGCTGGAGTCGGCTTCCTTCGGCACTTGCTGTAGCGAGCTGCATTGGGCAAGTAGGTCTTCTAACTGCTCCGAACCACCTTATCTTGCTATAGCAAGTGAAGGTATATTTATACCTTGAAGGTGTTTAGGAATGCCTTATTTGACGTAAAGTCATGGATATGAACGTCAAAGATGAACCCCTGGGGAATAGTTGTTCATTGTAAAACTAACTGAGTTCTTGGAGAAATCAATATTCAAGCAAGAGGAAGTCCCTAATTGCTTAAGCTGGTTTTCCAAGAAATTGTTGTGACGTTTGGTGAACGGATGGAAGTAGCCATGCCTGTATTTGGGTAGCATGGGCTATGCCTAAATAAGGGCTTGATTTATATGCCTATATAAGGGCAACGTGAATTGTACCTATATAAGGGGATGAATCGGGAAAATTCAATCGGAGCCTAAAATGCCACACAACAGCTGGATAGGTGGCAATGATGAGGAGGACCAAGTTCTATAAATAAATAAATTAAACAATGTTTAACAAACCAAAGATAAGTGAGCTTGGGGGGGTGGGGGCGTGGTCAAAGGTGTGGCTAAAAACAATGAGCCTCCTTTATGAGGCATTTGCGTAGGGCAACAGCGCAAGTCTTCTTGCTGTGCTGCCCTGCGCCAATGTGAACGGGCAGGAATGCACCTTACTTATGAAATATGGTGCATTCCTGTCCCTTCACGCTGCGTTGGCGCACACATTGTTGCCAAGTCTCCTTGGTGGTAAATAGGCTTTGAACATGCACGGTCCATACCTCCAGTTATGACATGGAATTTGACATTTTGTATCAAGAGGGAAAGTTTCAGATCTATTAAAGATATTGAGGTGAGGATTATCCTACCCAACAACCTTATAATGAAGACTCTCCCTTCCTGTGAATAATGTAATTAAGAGTTTGTTTTTTCAGAGTAAAGGATATTGACATAACTGGATTTGTATCATTATATTTAATGAAACAATTATTCATAAGTGCACATGATGCATTGATTTATTCTTTTAAAACATATGTTTATAGGCATATAAGAAAAGCAGAAAGACACCAATTAGTTTCATAGCTCTGCTAGGTTTCACATAACAGATGATAAATAAGTGCACCTCAGTTATAGCATAGCATGCAAACAATCAACAAACACAGAATAGCGTGGAAAAGGCATAGTAAAGTGGACAGACATATAACCCAGTTGCACAATAGTAAGATGCTCCTCTCGCCCATTCCTTGTACATCTTTGCTAAACCAACCAAAGTAGCGTCACTGTAATGATGAAATTTGTCTATCCCACGAGGTCTGAAAGACTCTGGAGCAGGAGGTAGAGGATTTGAAAACATGGAAAGTATCTCAAATAAAAAGGAAAACCCAAACTGTTTTGGGGTGCACTGCTGACTGCAATTGGTAAAGGACATGGTGTGCTGATATACAGCAAGGTTACTATTGAAATGGATAACATAACAGGTTTGCGTTGCTTTATTAGGTTTGGAGCTGAAGAGTGGTCAGTGAGCGGAGAGGAGAGATCTTGTTCGCATGAAGCAAGAGGAAAATGAAGAGTAGACTGAGGATAATGTGTGGGAATGATTGCCATGACTGACGGACTATATATTTTATTGTAATTAAATATACTTGTGTTCTTGAGAACTATAATTTTACCGTTAAATAAATGACCTTGGAAATGACAGCTGTTCTTATGTAGGTGAGGAACGACAGAGTAATCCTCCCGTCTGCCCTTCCCACAATTTAAACCCTTCCTTCTTGATGACTTGAAATGTTTATGTTGCTCTTCAGTTGGATTCTCTGAAAGTCATTGGCACCTAATTTAATCATGGAGTCAAGGACACAGACTCATTGGTGCCCCCCTGGGAACGCAATCACGCTCCCCCAGGCGGGCGCACCCCACAGTTTGAAGACCTCTGCCCTAAAGGGATGACATTTACTATTTCCAGTCCAATCCAAACCCACTCAAGGAAAGTGTTGGCCACTACATAGGTGACTTTACTATTTAACTCCGAATCTAAACTAATTTGAGCAAGGTGTTGGACACTAAAGGGGTGATATTTACTATTCTCACTCCAAACTAAACCAAGTTGGGGAAAGCAGAGGGCTCTAAAGGAGTAACATTTACTATTCCCACTCCAATCTATGCTAATTTGAGAAAAGAAGCCGGAGATTAAAATTATCAAATATTATGAATCCAATTCACATGAAAATGTATGCACCTAAACTACTATGAATTTAAATTAAAAAAATACTAAATTACAACTAGACATTCTAACATTTCAGTGAATAACAAAAAAAATTCACAAAATCCAGCATAACCTCCAACACATGGATACAGATTTTGCCATAGTTAAGGGCAATCTTCTTTCACAATCCACACTATGGTACTGTAAAGTGATAGCCAAAGGGTTTGTGCTACTACAGGTGAAGCCTTCTAGTCCATGGGACAAAATAAACATGAAAACCTGTTGCTATTCACCCCAGACAGTGTGTATTGGGCGTATGGTAATAGGATTTCCACCTGTGTGGTTCCATGTTGGATAGAGCTTGGAACAGACACTTTCCTCTTCTTCTGAGAAAAATGTAACAGAAAAGTTGGAGATCGACCATATGTAGCAAACGTCTGAAACTCTGGGATTAATTTTCTGTTCCAGTTTGCTTCATCACTCTTTCAGTAGGGGATGTTGGGCCAGATGTAGGTAATTCCCATTTAACGATTCTAAAATACCGAAGTTTACCGATTCGGTATTTCAGAATCGGTAAATGGGATGTAGATAAAGATTCGGTACATTTTACAGAATCGGTAATATTCGGTATTACTGATTCGGTAACGATTCAGTATTTACCGAATCGGTAATTCCCATTCATTCCTATTCCGATTCGGTAAATACCGAATCGGTATTTACCGAATCGGTAATAGGGGGACCATTCACAAGGGTGGCAGGGTGGCACATTGACACCCTGTTGCACCCCTGAATAGTGCATGGGTGCACATGTGGCACACATACATGCCCTAAGGGCATGTATGTATGCCACATGGCACTTTAAAAAAAGTAAATAATTGTTTTTTTAAAGGTATTCGGTATTTACCACCAACTTGTAGTTGGTGGTAAATGACGAATCCTTAAATGACAAATGCACTCACTTGAGTGCTCCCTACATTAAGGATTCAGTAATTTACCAAATCGGTATTTTAAGAATTTGGTAATTCACTGATTCCTTAAATTACCGATTCAGTAAATTACTGAATCCTTAAATATAGCCCCTACATCTCAGATGCCTAATACCGGTCGGTAACGGACGAAATTCTGTAATTTCAGCAGTTACCGACCGGTATTGGGTTACCTACATCTGGCCATTGTCTTTCAATCCTAGCAAGTGCGCCTTTGACACAAGCATTCTAAGTGAGGTACCCATAGGGCTAAAAACATCTAATTAGGTACTTTGTAGGATGTAAGGGTATCTGTAAAGTTTTGAAGGCAGGCGAGTTTGGATTGAATGTGTTGAAACAAGGTAATAATTTATGCTTTGGTTATCTTTTTAGAGTGTGTCAAATCTGTGTTCAAGGCCAAAAACTGGCCATCCCTGAACAGGCACATGAGAAAAAACTACAATGCCAGAAGAGAACTAATGAAAACATAGGAATCTCGAAACACAACAATGAACTTATTTATGCGCATTTTATTTATTTTTTCTTACTTTTGATAGTATCATATTCTGTGTCCTAGGTCCCCATGAGTCCACCTACTTCCTTAGCTAAATAAAAGTAAATAGTGACGTCATCTCAGATCTATTTTATTTCCACATATATATAGCATTTGATCTTTTGTCACAGGTGACCATATACAAAACTGAACAACTTCAATGCGGCTGCACTTAAAACAGGACCGACACTTGACAATAGCCTTCAGCTGTGACTTTGAAGTGAAAGAAGACTCAGTAGCTCTGTCAGAGCATTCTGGTCAATGTGGTTAATTTTGCAAAGTTCCAGAGATGTGTTTTACTCCTTATGAGCTTTTCAGTGGAGGACAGCAGGTATTGAGCGCCAAACATGTTTGCAGCCTAACATTCAAAGACCTGTGCGTGCCATTGGATTTTAGAACAATTTCATACAAAACTAACTCAATATGGTTACATTCAAAACAGAACTGGCACTCGCCAATAGCCTTCAACTGTGCGCTCCAAGTGAAACCGGACTTAGTAGCCCTCCACAGTGCATTTCAGTCAACGCGGTACATTGATGCAAAGTTGCAGTTCTTCCAAGGTAGCAAATCTAGATTAACTGATAATTCCATTCAACTTTTTAATTCTTGTAAGCCATAGACATATATGGTTTGCTTTTCATGAGCTCTTTGGTAGAGTACAGCAGGTCTTGAGCCCCAAACTTGTTTGCACTAAAGTACACAACAAAATGATTAATGGAATTTTTATATATTTATAAAGTTTTATATAGCGTGAACTAGACCCAAGAGGGTATCAGAGCGCTTTACATTTAGGATCGTTGCGTTACAAGTTACATCAGATACAAGAGCATAGTAAGGTACAGTACACATAAACATGTTTCAATAATTTGTAGGAGGGAGGGGGGGAAGGGGTAAAAGCGGGGAGACGAGGAGGAACAATGCCCAATGTTCGGCTGGGTAGGTGACGGTCAAGGGGGAAAACCAGGGCCAGACTCCTCATTAGTTGTCAAGCAGCTCCACCGGTCATCAGCCATGTTGCTCAGGTCTCAGCGTTCAGGAAAAACAGTTTTTAGTTTATTTGATTTGCGAAGGTTATATAGCGCTATTTAGACCCGGAGGTATCAGAGCGGTATCAGGGGAATGTTGCATTAGAAGGTACATCAAAAGGATTATAAAGCGCTGGCTACACCCGTAGGTATCAGAGCGCTATATAGAGAGGAACATTGCGTAACAAATTACATCAGTTACAATAGCGTAGTAAGGTACGGTACACAAACAACGCCGTTGAGAGAATTTATAGGAAAGGAGGGGAGGAAGGAGCCATAGCAGGGAGACGAGGAAGAATTGTATCCAATGTCCGGAGAGACAAATAGAGAGGGAAAGGGGAGAGGTGGGGTGAGAAGGGAGAGGACGAGGGTGGAAAAGAGATAAAGGTAAAGTCAGACCAAATGGGTAGGTGACGGCCAGGGAGATTATCCAAGGCCAGTCTCCTCTATAGCTCTCTAGGAAGCTCCAACTGGTATCAGTCAGAAAAATGGATAGAAAGGAGACAAGGAAAAGGCAGAAACGGCAGAAATACACAGGAGGGGAGAGCGAGACAGGGAGAAGGGGAGAGACAGTGTCCAGTGTCCGGTTGGGCAGGTAACGGTCAGGGGATAAACCAAGGCCGATCCCCTCAATTAGCTGAAACAGAGCAGCTCAACTGGGCGTCGGACAAAATGCTCGAACTCCGCTGTCCGTGTAGGGGTCAAGTGTACTCAGGGGAATGTCAGAATAGTGCGGGTGGGGGGGTGCCATGGTCTGAGAAAATTCCAGACGTCCTCTTTAAGAACCAGCCTTTTGCAATTTTTTGTTCAGCTTTTCAACAGCATTCACAGTGACATCTTTGCAGAAACTGAGCTTTAGGCACTCTAGTGTTTTGTTACAATAGCTGGCCAGCAAGTAAACAGCTCTTTTTCCAGTTCCCGTAGAACTTGAATCAAGATAACCAAGTTGAAGGTAGGTTCTTGCTAGGGCCTGGATCCCAGTGTCTGTCACCTTTTTGCATTCACTAACATCAAGATATCGAACTGTGGGCAGATAAGTGCTTATCTCTACCAGGTTTACATCAGTCACTTGTGGGCACAAACTGATAGTCAGTCCTTCCAGTTTTGGATATTGCTTTACAATATGATGGCCAACACGATCTCTAACCACATTGCGCCCTGTTACATTCAGCATGGTTAGTTATTTCAAGACAGAGGCTATCTTTGTTAGGCAGGCATCGGTTACTTTAGGGATTCTGCCAATGTTCAGGGTCTTCAGATGGATGCAATCTGGAGCAGTGGAGTCTATACACTGTGGTGTTAAAGCAAAAACTTCTAATTTGTTGAGAGTTTTGCAGTGCTTCTTAACCTGGACTTTCATGGACATCATCAGTGATCTTATATCCATTAACAGACAGGCCCTGCAGACTGCATTCTTCGCGTCCATAGTCGCCGCAAATCATATCACAGAGGTAGGCGCGGATTGAGACCCCAGCAAAGCATCGGTCTCATGGGACGCTGCGCCTGCAATTCAGGCCCCTCCCCCTCCAGCCGCAACCTTGCCTCAGAAGCGGCCGCGGGTGCGGGCCACGATAGAAGTCCGGTCTCGTAGGACGCTGCAGGTCAGGCTTGTGAGCCCCTCCTCCTCCTGTCGCGTGCCCCGGTGGAAGTCCGTTCTTTTGAGATGCAGCAGGTCAGGTTCGTGGCCCCTCCAGCCGCACCCGCAACTCAGTGGCAATGCGTGAAAACGAGTGGCATAATGCGCGGTAATCCTGGGGGGAAGTGGGGGGGGTCAGCCGTCAAGCTGGGTGTGGGCCGAGTGTAGGGGGCGTTTCTTTATGGAAAAAGACGGAGGTTAGAGGCACCCTGAGGCACTTCATTCGGCCCCGGAAGCGATCTCAAAGCTTCCGGGGCACCAGGCTTTAATTAATCTCAGTCACTGGTAATTACTCGGGATGCATCTCACTTCATCATTATTTTGCATGCCATGGCACCTCATTTTGGACCCAGCTACATAGAAATCAGTTGTGACCCTGCTCAAGTCGGATCAGTCCTTCCCAAACTGACAAGACCGGTTATCCCACAACTGGAACTGGAACTGGTTTCACCCTACTTATCAGTCAAGTGCAGCTTGGTTCCAGTGGCACAGTGTGCACTGGACCCACATCTGGGGTGAACAACAAGAATTCTTACGCTGCCATAAAATCAGTAGTAAGCACTCATTCTGAAGTTTATAAAAAATAATCTAGAAGAATCTGCATTTATTCTGAAGTTGTAACCCATAGTCTTACTTGACGTGTACTCAAAAATTCACACTCATCCTCAGGTTTCCAATTAATATTTCTTGGATAGAAACAAATCACACATTTTCAATAGTAGTAATCAGAACACCATCCTGGAGAAGTTTTTGTGATGACTTTATAGTTGTCTAATTTAAATATTTCACCCTATACACATACTTCAAGTTGACTATGCTTGCTGTCTAATTACGCCACAAATATAATCAATATCAGCCCTATTAAAGTCAGCAACAACCACTGGGGGACCATCTACTTTAGAAACGATTACATTTTTGGCATTGGGACCCTTTTTCAAAACCTACTTGCATAAATAAGAATGCCTTATGCAGAAATCCTCTCACTTGAGCAGGTGGGAATAAAAAAAAAATCTAATATTGTCCCTGCAAACATGTGACTGTCACAGGTGTCGGCAGTACTTGTTGAAATCCTTCTGCATTCTGAAAATGTGGGGATCTACACCATGTAAGGTAGTAAATCTGAAGATCTGCTTCCTTGTCCTTACTGGGATGCTCGAGGGCCAGACCATCAATCTGGTGAGTGTGTACGCTCCGAGGGCAGCCATGGTCACCTTTTTCGTCACCTGTCCAAGTCCCTCCTGGATCTTCCACAGGGGCTGACAGTGAATTGTGGGGGCTCCAATGCGGCCCCGGGTCCAGAGGTTGATGTCATGGTAACACCCTTGACGTCCAGGCCCTTGTAAGCCCGTCATCTCTCTGATTGGACTACTGGTCTGGGTCTCTGTGATGCATGGAAGATTTGGAATCCAAGGCTCTGACAAGGCTCTGACAATACACACACATATTAGCTGCACATCATTCCCATTCTCGAATAGACATTTTCTTCATGCCTGACCTCGATTGTCGGGCCATTTCTCATGCTCAGATTCTTTCTCAAGGTACATCTGATCATGCTCCTCTCCTCCTCCATCTTGGTTCCCTCTGAGGTGGTCCGCGACCCATGTGGTGCCTCAAAGCTTGGTATCCATAGGACCCCACCTATGTTCAAGCCTTAAATGAAGAACTGCAAACATTCTTCCACAATAATGAGGGCTCAGTGGGAGCTGTTGGAACCCTCTGGGCAGCCAGTACTGCCAGTATAGGAGGGTTTGCCATGGACATATTCACATGCAGGAGCAAGCCTGATCCCTTCATATCACTTAGCTAGAGGCATATGCCCTTTGGCTAGAGATAAATCTCAAGGCGGATCCCGGTGGTGATACCAGACAAATTTGCATCTTCTACATGAAGACATTTGCCTCCAATCCATGGAAGATGCCAAGCATATTTGGCATGACACGACAGCCATGTCTACAGATGGGGAGGCAAGAATGGGAAACTGCTATATTGGTTACCCTAACACCAACAAGTAAACAGGATTGTGCTGGAAATTGTCGACAAATGTGTATCTCCTATCCTACCCTCCCTGAGATCACACAGGTGTTTGCCCACTATTATCATCACTTATACACCGCTCCCCCTGGGAGAGATGCAGTCTATGCCACCCAGTTCCTTTAGGATGTTCCCCACCACACCTCTCTCTGACCAAGTCCAAAGTATTGAACAAGCCCTTTTCGACCAAGGAGGTTGGGGGCTGTCCTGTTGAAGGTGGCTTCCAGGAAAACTCCTCATCCTGATGGATTGCCCACAGAATACTACAGAGCTTTGAGCCCTCAATAAACAGGTTGAAGAGTTGGGTGATTTCCCTGCAGACATAGGCAATCCCAAAAAGTGGTGATTCCCAAAACACAGGCTCCCTCCCCAACTGTGCTTAATTTTCTCCGATATCCCTTATCAATGGTGAAGTTAAGATCTTTGAGAACCTTCTTGCCACCTGACTCAGAGAAGTTTTACACACATTAATACATCAGTGTGGCTTTATGCCGGCCAGCATCACAAGACATTCCCTTTGACGGCTTCACCTGGCCCTAGCCCACTGTCACCTATTGCCTCCTGACTTAGCACTGATTGTCATTGATTTTGAAAAGCTGTTTGACATGGTGGACTCGGGCTATCTTTAGTTGGTGCTGGAACTGGTTGGGATTGGACCTCACTTCATTAGATTTGTCAAGGCCCTTAATTCCAATACTACAATGAGGCTCTGGATTAATGGTGTCCTCTCCCACGCTTTCCCCATTAGTCAGGGACCAGTCATGGCTGTCCTCTGTCCCCACTTCTATTTGTGCTTGCAATTGAGCCACTGGCACAACTCATCCGTATTGAAGCACAGGTCTGCGTGTGGAAATGAAATGATGGACATGAAGATCGTATAGCCTTTTAAATGCAGACAATGTTCTGCTTTACTTGGCAAACCCACAGAGGCTGGACCTTGTTGTCTCTACCTCCTGCATTGCTTTGGGGAAGCTTCTGGTTGCATGGAGAACCCCTCCAAATCAGTAGTAGTGCCAAAGGTCCCCTCTCGGGATTGCTTTGATTAGCAAGACACCATACCCACCCATCGTCTTAGCATCAAATACTCACATTCTTTATGCCTTTCAGAAATTGCCTCTCCTCATACCACAAACATGGTTTCGGGCCCTCGATAGAGTGGCAGCCTTCTTTCTATGGCACAGGTCCATGGCCCATCTGGCATATGCAGACTGCCAACAATGCCATTATGATGGTGGCCTGTGAATGGCCAACCTCTACCTCTATTATTTAGCCTCACACCTCCTGGCCATCAATGACTGGTTTAACAGGGATGGTCGAATGCCACCTACTGCTTGGAATTATCCCTTTTGGGATTCCCTGAGATTCTATCCATACTCTATGGCCCCCCCATTCCCAACTCCACCTCGTCTGTGACAAAAACGGTCCCTTTGGCTTGAAGAGAGGATCTGGTATACACAAGTTGGATACGAAACTCACACAACAGAAATCTCTTTAGCAAGGTTTTAGTTGAGGGAGGTGGCATGGCCACAAGTCTTCCAACTTTCAAGAACTCCAAATCATCCACACACTGGCTCATACACAGTTCTATAAATACCTTCAATTGTGGCATGCCCTCCAAAGTCACATCTCAGTCTTTGACTCTCTCCCCAAGTTTAGCCAATTGGAGGCCAAACTTTTGATGGCCAATTTGGGCATGGGGGTAATTTCTCAAATCTACTGCAACATAGTTGTTTATATCCCAGGCACTCGAGACCAGCTCAAAACCCAATAGGAGGGCTGGGTGGGAACCCTCAAAGATGACAGTTTTTGCAATGCAATGATGGCGTCAAGGGTCATGATGATTTCCTCCAAACTGCAGTTGATTCGAACATATTATCTATATACTGCCAATCTCTCCGCAGCTAGGCTTCGCCGAATGGGACTTCTCTCTGACCCTATCTGTTCCCATTGTGGAGGTGCTCCTGTAAGTTTCAATGACATGGTTTGGTTGTACCCTGTGATTTAAAACTTCTGTGCCGTGATTGTGGGGAGTCTCTGAGGTGCTTGATGGACGGTCCCCCTCGCCAGTGTGTGGATTCTGTTGTTCTTGTGTGCTCTGGAGGTACATGGGGGGATCGATCCTTCTTGGGAACGGCCCTGATGATCACCAAACATGACATTGCCATGTGCTGGATATCCCATTCTCCTCCTACCCTTACACTCTGGCCCGAGGGGTAGACTGGTGTGCCCAGCAAGAAAGACTGGTCTACTAGGTCCGGAGGTGTCACTTTAAGCACGGGCGAGTGTGGGGAAAGTTGTTGGGCCCATTGGCTGGTGGCTCTGCCTGAAGTTGGGAGTGCAAATGTTGCTGGTGTTTTGTATTACCCTAACACGTCAAATGAATGTCAATGGCCTGCGTAATTGCAATGTATGTATTTCAAACATGCTCATTGTGTGTCCTTTGTTCTTATTTTAATCTGTGCAAAGTTTAATAAAATGTGGTTATCAAAAAAAATCTGCAGATTCAAAAATGCTTTTGTGACTTGAGTCCAAAATGTCCAAGTGAAGAATAAATGAAGACATGAGGGTCATACTGCACATGATAAAGTGCTATAAGGTTTTTCACTATTGTTTCATGTTAGACAACCACCTCACTCATCAGGGCACATCCATTATTGTAAATGATATATGTGCTTTAGAGATAGTATAAGATAGATATTTCAGGCACCAGCAACAAATGCTCAGCACAGTTCTGTCACAAGGTGCATATGCGGTATGGTATAATGATACAATGGCCTACATTTTATTACACAAAAATATTGAGTCCTGATGAGCGTTAACAAAAACATTGGCGCTTTGGTGTTAATGATAAAAAATCTAAACCCAATGAGATCCAACGGGAAAATATTTCTGTTGGTATTTAGGATGCAATATGTATGTCACAAAATATTCTTTTTCAATTATATTCTGACATATAACTGAGACCTGCACTTGTGAGTTTGCCTACTCAAGTTTCTCTAGCAGATGAAAGAGGCAAACAAATGGCTTTTCCATGGAAGAGTGAATACGACATAGCAGTGTACCTAAGACATGGCTATACATCATTCCGTCCCCGGCCATAATACACACAACAAGGGCAATTCCCACAGTGCCCCAGAGGAAGATTGCTTTGAAGATAACCTGTAGCAAAATGTGACTTGGATATTTGTCTACTTATTGACAAAGATCATTAACCTAACTCAAGTACCTACCTATTGGCCCAAGATTATGACTTGAGAACACCCTATGGAGTGGCACATATCTCTCCATCTTGAGTTTACTGAAAAAGGAAAAGGCCAATTGTAAGAAACTGAATATTAGTTAATGGATATGGCAAACCACCTTAAGGAATGAACACAATCCTTTTCAGGGTCAACTACTAGAGTCTCTAAATTAATCGGAGCTCAACCCATTAGTACCAATGGTACAAAGCAGGCAGGCCTAACCTAGAGGCAATGTGTAAAGCATTTATGGAGTACCAAAACAGTGATAGTGTTACTATACAACACAATAAAAATCCAAAATCAATTTATGAAAAACATGGTGCATTATAATAAATTAAATGAAACCAAAGCAACAAAAATTCAATAAGGGGAACCAAGGATATTCATTTTTAAAGTTTGAATAAAATTTGTACCATAAACCATTAAGTGTCAACTGCGATCAACTAGTCACTGTAGACCAGAACCCAGGAACGGTTTGAGACAGATCTTGATGGAGCGGGGTCGAATACAGGAACCAGCTTCAACCCTGATGGAAGTTTTAATTTGGGAATTAGGGCTAGATTTTAATTCTGGTGGATGGCCGGCTTCTCTGCCAGGATGACAGAGTAACTAACTCCATAGCCTTGATGGAGGTATTGTCCGCCAGATTTAGAAATTACCCTGAACAGACTGCCATTTCTTAAAGTATCGCCAGTAACTGCTGTCCTGACGGTTCTTTTCAATACCTTTTGCAGGCAGTTTGTTGTAGGGCTCTGTCAACATGAGAAAGCCCTGCACCAAACTGTTTTCTTTTTCATTTTCAAAAAGCAAATTCCAAAACTGGATTTTATTTTTTGAAACAAAGAATAAAATGCTCTCCTCCTCACAAGAGGCCTCACCCTTGGTGAGCGGAGCATTTAGCAGTATTCCCTGTATCTAGATTAGGAGGGCAGAATTAGAGGGCTGCCTCTGATGGCCCTTACTCCACAGCAATTAGAGGAGTTTAATTGCGTGATCAAACCAAAGGTTTACCGCATCTAAATTTGACAGGCGAACCATTACGTGGGAAGTATGTATACTCTGTTGCGATGGAGTATATATACAACCAGCATATAATTTATTCTGAAAAATGGAAGTGTAATATTCTCAGAGGAGCATTGCAGCAGGTTGTAGCTCTCCACAAGGTTGGATAGCCATTGGACAAGTTTGCAGTAAAGCCATTGCTTTTTTTCATGCAAGTTACAAATGGGAGAAATTTGAATCTCGAGCCCAATGAAAGTTCCTCACCAGCCAGATATGTTAGTTACATTCACAGTGAGTCCTCCAGGGGGAAAGGTTGCTGGCTATAGTGAAGAGGACACGCAAGGCTGGATACAATCTCTGCGTTATCCTCCTAACAAGGATTTGCCGCTGTGAAAAGGCTCAGAGCAGGCAAACCTGAATCTTCAGCCTAGCAGCAAAACACCTTAGTCAGATCCACTTAGCAGGTTTATCCCTGTTCTCCAGAGGTCTTTCGAGCCCACAAGTTTTTAAGTCTGAAGTTTTTCAGGGATTGTTGAAGTCTACCCAGTCACAGCCAAGGTTACCCAAGGAACATTGATTCGGAGTCAGGATTCACTTAAGTGGAGGTCACCAGCAGGGTCCTAGGCATGTTCAGTTGGAATTGGTCAGCTGGGAATATTCAGGAAAAGCCTTTTGTAGCTTGTTGTGTCAAAGCAGCTTTTACAGATCAGTTTTGTGATCCTGGAGTCTACTTCATCCTGTGTATAAGAGAGAGCAGGTTCAGTCCTCTGGGCTCTTCTCAGGCCTCACACAGCATTCAGTCCTCTTCTGATCTTCCTCGGGTCATCTAATGTTCTGAGGAGGCTCTGCCACAGTTATACCTGGCACCATTTGTAGGTGAAGGTAAACCCTGGCTCCTCCCTAACCAATGGAATAAAAGTTCCAAGGGATTACCCTACCCACTTTTGTAGCATTTGCTGTGTGTCTTAATGCAAACAATCCCACAGTGCCCCTCTCTGCCAAAATCTTAAATGATGAAACCCATCTCTGTTGTGCAGACCCCAGAGATGTGGCCAGGGGTATGAGCAACCGCTCCAACGTGGTCACTTCAAATGAGTTCTGGGGGCAGTTCCCTCACCATTGAGATAGGTGAATGCCTGATTTGAAGAACAAAAGAAGGGGCCTGCACAAGTGTCATCTGACATGTGTCTATGCCAGGTGTGGCCCCATTGAAGTAAACTGAGTTCCTGGGCACTGCCCAAACAGTCATCCTGTCAAAGTAACAGAACACTACTCTCCATACACAGGCCTTTACCTCTGCTCTGGTAGTAGTTTTATACCTACTTCAGGGCTTGAGCACTCATGGGGCTGCAACTGGAGGCTAATACAAATTAGGCTTTAGGCAAGGAAAAGGTAACTTTCTAAAAGTACATTTTACTTAATACTTAATAAAAACCTGACTTCCCTAGTGAATTGGGATTTTAATGCATATTATAGACAGTCCAAGCATTATATCTCTAGCTGTTTCCTAGCTAGAGATAGCATTGTTATATTCAATAGTATATCCCAGTGTTTCTCTTTGAAGCAGTCAGCCTTGCTGCAGCCAAAATATCTTTTCGGTGCTTGTCACTGTAAGGATGCATTAAAATTAATTATCTACATGTCCTACTTTTAAATGCCATGTACCCTACCTTGTGGGCTATAGTATCTACTTAGGGGGCGACTTAATATATTTAAAAGAAAGGTTTAGACCTGTCAAAAAGGGTTTTATTTAGATTGAAACAACTGCATTTTTTAAACTACTCCATTGAATCTATAATGGTAAGCCTGCAGACATATTTATACTGCAACTGTAGGTGATGGCACAATAGGTTTTGCAGTCCACTAGTCCACTTAACTTACATCCTCTGTGTATACCTTTTACCTTAAACTAGGGCCTTATATGTAAGTTAAATATGCCCATCAGGGTTATGTCATTTCAATCTTGTTAAAAAGGGAAGCAAAGGCGATTTAATCCTGAAGTGCACAGAGTTATACAGCAGCAAAAACAGACAGGGTAAAATTATGGAGGTCCACCACTTATACCAAGCTCACTCAGAAGAAGCACAACACTTAAAGAGGGAAGAAGAGTGACCAATACAGAGAGCAGCATGACAGGAAACAGTGGGGATGCAGAGAAAGTGAGAGGCACTGAAGGTATAGTATCAGAGTATCTTAGTCAAAATATATTCTAAAGAAAATGTGTGCCCTAAATATAATTTCCAAAAAATCTACCCCAATAGTGTTAATAATAGAAAACCTACACCCAATTAAACATTTGGAGACTGTTTCCCTTTTGTTGTTGTCCTAATATCGGAGCAATTGTGTCTATCTTGAAAGACGCCGATGCCGGGACTAAAATTATGGCTGCCGTGACGATATCTGGTAGTCCTTCGCGCGCGATCACGCGTTATTTCCTAGTGATCACGGTAAGACTACTAAGATGGCCGCGATGATGCAGTTTTGTAGTTTTTACATGAGATCACGCGTGATTTGGAGTGTGGTTTCGAACGCAAAGTAGTGCGCAGTGGAATATACTTAATATTTGATCATTAATGGGATTGACACTGGAAAAGGTACTGTCCTCTATGTTTTGGGGTAAACAATATAGTACAGGACATGTCACATTGATTATTGGGTTGAGATGTAATATCCAAGTTAGGCGGAAGGTTACCATACAAACTATCCCCCATAGCCTATTTATACTCAATCCACACTGAGGTCGGTGCCTCCCCCAAGCCTCAGATGACAGCTTGAGGTACCGACGGTTAGGTAAGTGAGACTCTTTGCTGCCAAGATACTACAGAGTTGGTATCAAAATGAATAAATAACATCTTGTGATTAGAATCTTGCTGGGATTTAGACCAGTAGTTGTCAGAGGTAATAGTGTTAGGACACTAGTTTGCTGGGTCCACTGGAGCTGCTATGGACCTACTTCAGTTTTAAACTCTGGGAAATAGGGCTGTTAAAACCTAGACTGCAGTGTCAACATTATCGGCGCCATCTTGCCCCCTTTTCGAGCCCATTCGTGTGCGTAAGCGGCAGCCATTTTAGATACCATGGCCTCTCTGCCCATCGCCGACAGCCAGCGCGTCTCTCTCTCTCTCGCTCCTGACCTTGCAGGCATTCCCCCCGCGCGCTGACAACCCCCGCTCTCACATGGCTTGGGCCATAAACCCCTCTTCAGCACAACTCTGCCTCGGAACCCCATCCTGTTCCCAGCGCGACACCTCCCTTCATTCCTTTCATGATCCCGGGTCCTTTGATAAAACCCCCTTTCCTCTGTGCCCGTTTGTCTTACTCGTTCCCAGGCCGCCACCTGGCCCTGCGGATACTGTTTATTGCCCCCCTATACAGTAGGAAGCTTCTCCCATCAAAGGATCCACGAGTTGATCAAAAGCCCCCACCCCATGAGATCCGATCAACCACGTACATTCCGTGAATCGGCGGAATGTCCAGCTGTGCGACAATCATCATCTGTTGTGACCGGGGTGGGGACTTCAACTGTAAATGTGTGTGGGAACGGGCCTGAAGCGGGGATTCCGAGGATGTCCTTTCATACTTCAAAGCATTGCAAGAATGTGTGACGTGCAATAAAGATCATAAACCTGTGTATAAGAGGCCAGGCCTCAGAGATGCGGTTAGAGCACCTCGAGAAGATACCCTGTTGTCTGATTTGATGTGTTCTGCTCCGTCGGAATAAAACTTCTGTTTCCTGCCTTCCAGTCTCCAGCGCCTGCCTCTTTGTTTGGTAACTTGAGTGGGTATAGAGGCGGTTAACGCCGGGCAACTCTGAAAAAGGTCATTCGGCCCTACCTTTTTCCACAATTGGCGTCCCAAACGTGGGGCCCATCAGCGACTCGTGGATCCAGTGGGAGAGGTCCTGACGACAGAGTGAACGACTGCAACGATCGGGAGAGCTCCTGTCCGATAGACCCTCGTCTGACAGCCGATCATCCGAACTTCACTGGTTCCGAACAGACCTCTCTCAAGTGATCTACGGTCCTTACTGGGAACCATCTGGAGTGCCGCGAAGATCACGAAGAATAGAGGACGATCGGGCGCTGGATTCAGAAGACAAGAAACTATCCATGCGGTCCGGGTAAGGTCGTGTAAACACGACAAATTGCGAAATGATTGTTTGATTGTTTGTAAAATACTAGTATTACTCTTTTGTTGATTTGTTTGGAGATTCACTGTCTGCAAACGGAGAAACAACAGGCTCTCTCTTTGCAAGCAGTGAAGGATAGGTAACGCAGACTTTTGTCCCCGTTGTAATCCGTCGTGCCTATCTTCCTCCCCCACTGATTGATTGTTTGGCCCGAACTGTTGTTCGCGGATTGTTTTCTGGAGATTCTCTGTCTACAAACAGGGAAAAACAGGTTCTCTCTTTGCAGGTAGTGAAAGGGTAGGTAACGCAGACTTTTGTCCCCGTTGTAACCCGTCGTGCCTACTTATTCTCCGCATTGATTGTTTGATTGACCGAACATTGACTGTTCGATATTGGTTCTTTTGAGGTATTCACCGCCTGCAAACAACTAAGAATAGAAATATTCTGTCTAGTCTTTGCACGCAGTGATAAGATAGGTAGTGCAGACTTTTGTCCCCGTTGTAATCCGTCATGCCTATCTTCTCCCCACTGATTGGAAGCCTGTTTAGCCCGGACCGTTTATTAGAGATGAACCTTCCAGCTCCACTGGAAGGCACCCCTAATAAGGACATGTTCATGAAGCATGGATTGATCGCTATAGCTTATAGCAAGCTGTGGCATAAATATACGAAAAAGGATCGAGAAAGTCAGTGGCCACTGATAGGATCCTTCGACGAGGATAAAATAAGCGCACTAGAAACAGCCCTTGGGAAACACAAGACAACGCCCACTATGCTTGATAGTCTCGGCATGTGGCGCAAAGAAACCGAACAGCGTAAAAAGAGAAATGAGAGTAGGTTAGGAAAAGAGCTGCGAAAGGCAGCCCACCTAGCTGCTAAGAAATTAGAAGAGGAGATTAAGGAAAGAGAGGAAGCCAAACAGAAACTAGAGGTAGAAACATCAAGCCAGTGTCCGGTTAGAACGCCCTCTACGCTCTATCCTGAATTGCCCTTGAAACAGCGAGCCAACGATGATCTCTTGTTAGGTCCTCCGATCATCTACATGCCCCCTCCATATGCCCCTTCCCAACCCTTAGCACAGCACCCACCACCCCCAAGCACAGACGAGAGTAGTACCAGAGCTTCGGCCCCCATGGCCTCTGTGCCGGCCGAACCCCTTGTATTAGACACAGCACAAACGGCAGCGCTAGATGACCCTGAGACCCGAGAGGCTGATTCCGCAAGAACGAACAGATTAGGCAAGGATGAGCGAGCAGGGATTGATAAGATAGTGAGGACATTGGTAGAAAGAAAGGAAAGTGAAGAGCACGTCACGGATATGTTCAACACGTATACAGGGAGCCACAGACAACATTTTGCCGTACGACTGTGTTACCATGTCTTGAATGCGTATGAGGACCGATATCGAGACAAAGGTCCCGAGAGCCTAACGACTCTGTATAGGAAGGTCGATATCGGGGATGAGGGCGAGTGTGATGTGACGGACCTCCTTATACGTACGCTTGAGGTTTTCCGCCACCTCACTGAACAGGAATCGGAAGCTAAACCCACGACGCCCGTAGCAACCGAACCACAAACTGAGCGAGCTAGCGCCATGATGCCAATAAGAGAGGCTGGTTCTTACTGGGTTCCTCCACGAGGTCTAGGAACTCACGATGACGTCAACCACCAAGATGCAAGAGGGAGGGTTGTGTACAACTGGGTCTACCAGCCATGGGATCGGCAAGATATTCTGACATTTCGGAAATCTCTGCCTGATTTGCGTAAAAACCCCACTGCCTTCTATACTGAATTAGGTACAGCCCTAGGTTCAACGATTATGACCCTGGCTGACATCGACTTGTTTTTCGGGTTATGTCTACCAGCTGATGTGTGGAAGCAAATCCGGAAAGTCGACCACCTTGAGCTGTTTGGACATACCTGGTCACAACTCGATGGCATAGATAGACAACGGGAGCCCGGACAGAAGCCTTTGAAATCCATTTTAGACCTCCCAGATAAAATCGTACAGAAATTGAAAACCCTGATTCCAGAAAAGAAAGTGGACTGGTCGATAGTAACGGCTTGTCGTCAGAAACCCCAGGAGGATGTATCGGACTACTTCTCCCGGTTTGAAACGGTGTTCTCCGATTACAGCGGCCAGGACATGACCACTGCAACCGGACACCATCTGTTTGTCCAGAATTATGTTAAGGGTTTGTCACCGGAGGTCTCCCAGAAACTGCAGGCCAGCGAGAGTAGTTGGGCGGCCTCCAAACCTGCGGCTATCCTTCAGATGGCCCAATATTACGAGCACCAGAAAAATGAAAACGATAGAGCAACAGAGAAAAAGAAAAAAGACTTAAAAGAGAGGGTGATGATCGCACAGTTGCAAGGGGTGACTATAGGACGAGAGCAATACAAAGGAAACTATCAGACAAATGTCCCTAGGAACGCACCTCCTAAAGACCGCACCCCGACACCCCGCATTGGACGTACAGACATTAGCGAGGACCAGTGTGCCTTCTGTAAAGGATTCGGCCATTGGAAATCCCAGTGCCCGGTTCTTTTGGAGATGAACAGAAATAGGGACCCCAAGGACGTAGCGGGTGGACCGAGAAATAGAGGACAGCAACGGGGGCCCGCAAATGACACGACTAACGATAGATCAAACAGACCAAATACATTTGACCGACCCAGACAGAACCAGTACCAGCAGTCTGACTGCGACGATGCCCGCGACTTCGCATAGGACTGCCAAGGGCAAGGGAGGGATCTAGTCAAGCTCTATGTTGACCAGCATGGTCCTTATGTCACTGCTAAGGTCCTGGGTACAAAGTCTCCATTTCTGGTAGACACTGGCGCAACACGTAGTGCGTTATCTAAACGACTGATTCCAAGGGCACCCTTGTCTGGCTCACTTGTGACATCAATAGGTTTCGATGGAACGCCCTCCACTAACCCTTTGTCCACTCCGATCCCCTTTGACCTAGAGAACAATATAACTGACACGACGTTTTTGCTTTCCGCCAATACTCCTGACGCCATTATGGGACTTGACTTACTGTAGCACTTCCGAGCGACTATTCGATGTTCCCAAGACGGAGTTCGAGTTTTCCTGTACGACAACCCCATTCTGCTTAGACATTGCCCCTCCCGACGCATGTTTTCCATCAATGACGTTGACATGTCTCTGCTTGACACTCTGCCTCCGTATCTGTGGGCCAAGACAGACTCGGACGTAGGGCGCATGATGATTGACCCAGTGCACATCACTGTTCGACCGGACGCAATACTCCCAAAACTTCCACAATATCGGATATCGCCCGAGGGCGAGAAGGCATTGGTAAAGATTATTCAGTCACTGATAGATGCAGGAGTGGTAGAGGAAGTGGTTAGCAACGTTTGCAACAGCCCTATCTTGTCCATCATCAAGAAACAAGGAGAGGGGGATGAGAAAGCATACCGCTTCATCATTGACCTTCGAGAGATCAACAAAGTGGTTGTACCCCAGTACCCCGTGATCTCAGACATCACCACTATCCTGACTTTGATTCCTTCTACTGCCACCACCTTCACTGTCATTGACCTCAAAAACGCATTTTTCTCTATCCCCATCCACCCAGACAGTCGATATCTCTTCGGCTTCACCCTAAAAGCCCGTTCATATAGGTTCTGCCGAGCACCCCAAGGCTACACAGAAAGCCCCAGCATCTACAGCCAGGCCCTCAAGAGACAACTGGATCAGGTCCAGTTACCCGACGGAGTGGTGTTAATACAATACGTCGATGACATCCTTTTGGCGGCGGACACCACTCTACTAGCAGTCACCGCCACCATTCAACTCCTGCACTTCCTTGCGGAAAATGGCCACAAGGTCTCCAAAAAGAAGTTACAATTCTGCCAACCCCAGGTCACTTACTTAGGTCACCTTTTGTCCAAAGACGGAAGGATACTTACTCCCGACCGGATCCAAACCATTCTTGAAACCCCTGTCCCAAAGACTCAGAAACAGGTCCGCTCCCTACTAGGCCTCACCTCCTTCTGTCAGCAGTGGTTGCCAAACTTCAGCCTCATTGTAAAACCGCTGCTATCTCTGCTAGCTAAAGATGTCCCCTTCCCACTCCCTTGGACCCCTGAATGCCAATCCTCCTTCATAGAACTACGAGATGCCCTTTGTTCGGCCCCTGTCCTAGGTACCCCCGATTACACAAAGCCCTTCTCCCTTACACTCACGAAAGGGAGGGGTGTGCTTTATCTGTCTTGACCCAGTCCATTGGCCCAAAGCAACGACCATGCGCTTACTTCTCTGCCACTCTTGACCCCGTAGCCAGAGCCTTACCTGCCTGCCTTTGAGCTGTAGCTGCCGCTGCTATCTCTATCCGACAGAGTGAGGGGATCGTGCTCTCGAATTCCCTCACGGTATTAGTACCCCATGCAGTTGGCACCCTCCTGAACCAAACCAAGATGCAACACCTGACGAGTGCATGACTGACTGGATACGAACTGACTCTGCTTGCACCCCATATCACCCTGAAAAGATGCACCACACTGAACCCGGCAACTTTGTTACCCCTACCAGAGAACGATCCCAATGTGCCCCCTGTACACGACTGTGTGACCCTCACGGACGAACAGACTAGAAGTAGGGTTGACCTCAGAGACATGGCTTTTCCTGACCCTGACGGAGAGCTGTGGGTGGACGGCTCTTGCATCAAACTCCCCGATGGCACCACTTCAGCTGCCTATGCAGTCACCACGGCCCGAACTGTAGTCGAAACAGCCCGCATCACGCAACGATTTGCACAGGCAGCAGAACTGATTGCCCTGACACGAGCATGCATCCTAGCAGCAGGAACAACAACGAACGTTTACACCGACAGCCAGTATGCCTGCGGGGTGGTTCACCATTTTGGGCTCCTTTGGAAGGAAAGGGGATTCTTGACCTCGCACGGCACCCCTATCTTACATGGAGATTTAGTCCCCGCCCTGATTGAGGCTGTCCTTCTCCCCAAAAGACTTGCGGTTATCAAATGCCAGGCACACAAGAAAGTGACAGACATCATTGGACAGGGAAATGCACTAGCCGACATCACTGCTCGAACCACAGCTGAAAATAGGACGACGACACGCATGTACGTGACCAGGTCACAAGCAGAGAAATGGACCGACGCTAGGGACACTATTAGGGACATTCAAATGGCTAGCACACAACACAAATTGACTGAATGGGCACGGGTGGGATTGAAAGACGATGAAGGCTGCTGGCGGACAAAAGACACGAACAAATGGTTGCTACCTGACTCATACCTGATTCCCATACTGACTATGGCACACTCCCCTGCTCACATAGGATCAGCCCCCATGATTGAACTTGTCTCCAGAGTTTGGCACAACGACAAAATCACAGACTCCGCCAAACGTCTGGTCCAACAATGTCTGATATGCCTACAACATAACCCCGGGAAAGGAACTGTGGTACCCCGGGGAGGGTTTGGGGTTCCCAATCACCCGTTTGAAGTCCTGCAGATGGACTACATCCAACTAGACAGATGCCAAGGCCTGAAATACGTACTTGTCGTGGTGTGCGCATTTAGAAAATGGGTGGAAGCATACCCAACCCGTGATAACACTGCTATGGCCACTGCAAAAGTACTGTTAAAAGAATTCTTCCCTCGCTATGGCCTTTGTCGAATTTTATGGAGCGACAATGGCCCCCACTTCGTAGCCGAAGTTATCCAGCTCATTTTGAAGGGGCTGGGTATCAAGCAGAAGTTCCACGCAGTCTTCCACCCCCAGTCTGCTGGACTCGTTGAGCGACACAATGCCACTCTAAAACTGAAGCTGGCCAAGATAGTGGCTACCACAGGACTGAAATGGCCAGACGCTCTCCCACTGGCATTGCTATCGATGCGTTCCACCCGCACCAAACACCACTTGACACCTTTCGGCCAACCCATGAGCGTCTGGTTTGCACCGAAACCGACTTCCATTCATGACGTCCCGGACGTCCTAATGTCTGATTATTTGTATAAGTTGACTGAAACTCTGTCTGTCATTCACCAACAGGTGCTGCATGCCATCCCTGACGCTTCCAGGGGTCCCGGACACAACCTGCAACCCGGGGATTTTATCCTCATAAGGAATTTCCAGCGCGCCAAGAGTCTGGAACCCCGGTGGACGGGCCCCTGGCAAGTCCTTCTTGCCACCCGAACAGCTCATCGAGTGGAAGGAAAGCGGACCTGGGTGCATGCGCACCATTGTAAGAAGTTTCCCTCGGCTCTGATGACAACCGAAGACGTGGCCACCCAGGAAGAGCTCCTGAACAAAGACCGACCATCGCTGGATTGCTACCCAGACACAGAGACACTTGAACTTGCAAAGATTCTTGACCCTACTGTGCCATCCAAAGAAGGGTATAACCTGCGTCGAAAGGAGAGAGTTTCGGCTAAGCAGACCATTGACTAAGTCATAATTCTCAGATCGGTGGCCTAACACAACAAGGGCTGTCAGGAGAGAAAGCCAGACGAAGTCTTTGGTTCTGCCCGCTACCGAGCTCCCTTGAAGGTGATGGAAGCGCCTGATAAGAAGGTGATGGAAGCGCCCGATAAGAAGATGATGGAAGCAACCGGACATCCGAAAATTCGCTACAGAAACCCAAAGACAGACAGAATCCACAGTTCAAAGACAATTGCACTTTTCATCACAATCCTTTTCTGCTTTCTCCTCATGACCACGCTCTGGATTGTGGAAGAAAATGCACCTGCTCATGAAACATTCCTAACCACTGTGCAGCCTACTACCATGAAAGAACATTATTTGATCTCGCTCTCTCCTCAACTCAGAGAAAGGCGAAAGGAGTTTTGGAACAACTCCTTTGTGCAGCTGCTGCACCAGCACAATCTTGCCACCAATGCCACCAACTGCTGGATCTGTGGGTTGCTACCCCACGCCACTGGACATTCGATACCTTTCATCCCTTCACCCTTCTCAATTCACGGCTCCTGCCTTGCTTGGCTGATCCTCTTGCAAGAGAGCTATAAGGACAATGCCACCTCCAGAAAAACCATGACGCATTTCTTTCATGAGGTCTGGCGAAACAAAACGAAGACACATTTTTGCCCGCAGACCTCCAACGACTCTATCCACATGGACATCCCTGCTAAAGAACGAATTGAAATGCAGGTGTTCAACAATCCAACCAGACCCACCTTCTCCTACCTACGGAAACGAACAGCTGCCACTCTGACTGTGGCTCTATCTGTCATCAACGTCACAGGCCATATGTGCATCGAAGGGCTTGGGACACAGCTGGTAGGCCGCAGTGCTTGCCGCTTCACCAGAACTTTGGACTCTATCGATCCACCTTCCTTTGTATCCTCTCCAAACATGTACTTCGTTTGCGGCACAAAGGCTTACACCTGGCTCCCCAAAGGCTGGGGGGGCACTTGTTTCATCTCTTTCATCCTTCCTCCGACCTATGTGGCTCCAGCGAATCACCATAGACAAAAACGAGCCAAGGATATTGAACAAGCCGACTCAACAGGAGAAGAGTTCCTCGATGCTATGAAGGGACTTGTTCCACTCTGGGACCCGATGGCAAACAGCCGTGCCATCCGACATCTGACTCAGGCAGTCGAGACAACAATGAACATTACAGCTGGTATCCTTTCAAACAACACAGCCGAGCTTCAAGCGGTCCGCCTGGTGGCTCTCCAGAACCGCCTTGTTCTAGATGTGGTTCTAGCGGATCGTGGTGGAGCGTGCCGCATTATTGGGTCCAGCTGCTGTACATATATACCGGACAATTCACCCTCAGTGTACAAGGCCATCGAACACCTTCACAGACTCTCCTCAGAAGTTCACCAGGAGCAGGAAGAATGGTCGCTTGGTGGATGGTTCTGGAGTACTGTTAAGAACTGGGGCTGGAGGCTGTTTACCATTATCCTGATTTCTGTAGTTGTAATATGTGGGTTATGCTTAGGAATTCAATGCTTGCCACCTCTGTGTTCGTTATGTGCGAATTGTATTTGCCCTAAGACTGTGGACTTTGGAAAGGAACGCATGGGAGCAATATATGAAGTCGAGATTTAGAATTTAATGAAGATTGACATTGAGTAGACAAGCTGGCTAAATATGTTGAAAAGGGAGGACTGTTAAAACCTAGACTGCAGTGTCAACATTATCGGCGCCATCTTGCCCCCTTTTCGAGCCCATTCGTGCGCGTAAGCGGCAGCCATTTTAGATACCATGGCCTCTCTGCCCATCGCCGACAGCCAGCGCGTCTCTCTCTCTCTCTCTCTCTCTCTCCTGACCTTGCAGGCATTCCCCCCCGCGCGCTGACAACCCCCGCTCTCACATGCCTTGGGCCATAAACCCCTCTTCAGCACAACTCTGCCTCGGAACCCCATCCTGTTCCCAGCGCGACACCTCCCTTCATTCCTTTCATGATCCCGGGTCCTTTGATAAAACCCCCTTTCCTCTGTGCCCGTTTGTCTTACTCGTTCCCAGGCCGCCACCTGGCCCTGCGGATACTGTTTATTGCCCCCCTATACAGTAGGAAGCTTCTCCCATCAAAGGATCCACGAGTTGATCAAAAGCCCCCACCCCATGAGATCCGATCAACCACGTACATTCCGTGAATCTGCGGAATGTCCAGCTGTGCGACAATCATCATCTGTTGTGACCGGGGTGGGGACTTCAACTGTAAATGTGTGTGGGAACGGGCCTGAAGCGGGGATTCCGAGGATGTCCTTTCATACTTCAAAGCATTGCAAGAATGTGTGACGTGCAATAAAGATCATAAACCTGTGTATAAGAGGCCAGGCCTCAGAGATGCGGTTAGAGCACCTCGAGAAGATACCCTGTTGTCTGATTTGATGTGTTCTGCTCCGTCGGAATAAAACTTCTGTTTCCTGCCTTCCAGTCTCCAGCGCCTGCCTCTTTGTTTGGTAACTTGAGTGGGTATAGAGGCGGTTAACGCCGGGCAACTCTGAAAAAGGTCATTCGGCTCTACCTTTTTCCACAGGGCCATACAGGAAGGAGTTTGACACATAGTGATAGGCTTATATGTTTTTAGCTTTATTATGCGACATTTCCTCCTTTCTTCCCTATACCAGTGCGGTGCCTCCTATACCTGAGCAGTGTCCAGGCGAGGTGAGGTAGCTTCACCCATCAGTCGGGGTGAGCATTGAATTTACTACTTTTTTTACACATTAATGTTGGGTGAATAGGGTGTATTGAGAACCGATACAATCAGATATATAAGTTATTGTTTGATGTGTTTTCCTTCGCAGGATTCACTAGAGTACGAGTGAGTCGGAGGGTGACAACATATGGTTATTACAGGTTGTACCGTAGTGAACCATCTCTTTTCAGTTTTCACATTTCTTCTTATGGTGGAGGTGAACTTTTTTCACTTGTAAGAGTGCAACGAGAATAAGAACAGAGGCCCTGATGAATGCCGAGGGATTAGACACCCAATAGGCAGAAACATGTTGGCCCCTTTACAGACAGATATTTGTTACTGTCATCTTGCACTGTTCTGTTTTTAATTAGGAGGCATGTCTTGTCCATAGAATAAAGTTGCGTAAAGGAGGACATTCCATCCTATTTTAAGTCACATTTTCTGTTTTGTTGCACCTTTTTCAAAACCATCAATAGATCAGTCATTGCGGATGTTTCATCAGTACTGGTGGACCAAATCCTAAGATATCAGCATTGTGTGGTTCAGTCCCATTGATCAGGGGACTAGCCGCTCACACTCCAGGGTTTGGCCAGATGATATGACTGATCACAAAAGTCTTTTTGATGGAAACCCTACATCACTCTTTTGGACTGGTCAGCCACTGATGAATAGTCTATAATGTATCGATCTCTTTTTCACCTTTGTATCCACTTGTTTTCTTACTTTGTCCTTATTCTTTTGCACACACGTTGAGATCTAGGTGACTCCGTAGTGATAGCATAGCTCTAATAGTTAGCTAATAGACCCCCTGTGTTTCTTATGGTGTATATCTATTTGGAGCTGGGGATAAAACCAGGTGTGGGTCTTTAAACTCTATATCCCTTGGACCTCCCCCCCCTTTTGAGAAGTTGGTGTATTTACCAGAAAGAGATTATGCCAGTTCCAGTGAGTAGTGCTTAATGCAATGCATATTGCAATTTACTTTGGTAAAGTACATTCACTGCACAATACCCAAGTTACTATGGGCAGTGATGAAATACCATTTAATAAACACTCTATCCAAAATTTACAACCAACAGCATTATTCCAGAAAAAAAATAATTCCATTACGGCTGTGCATTGACAGAAATGGTGAAACACATGAATCAGAAGCCAAACATGTTTTTGGAGAGTAAGAGTCTACACTTCCACTTGAATCTTAAAAAAATATTGAACCTTTTGATACAGAGTATCATATAGCTTACTTCACATTCAGACAGAATTAGAAAAGCCTGTGTCCAGCTGTGTCTGCAATGTTTGTGGGAGCAAGCACCAATATTGGCCACCACAGTGTCAGGTATAGACCTTCTCCTCTGTATGCTCTTGAAATCAGGCCAACACCATTCAGTCATATATACATGGTTAATACAAAAATACAAACATCCCATTAATACGTGTACTGTTCCCTAACACACAAAGTGTAACTTAAAATGAAACGCTTACACAGATAAACAACAAACTAAGAACTATAACTCTCAGAAAATCCTCAATCATTTTAGACAAGCAATGATTTTTACTATACTAAAGACCTACACAAATAACCTAGGATGTTCATGTTAATTAAAAAACTCACACCTTTAGCATATGTCCCCACAGCAAAAGTCACTAAAGATAGTTCTTGAATCCCTGCATTACTAAAATAATTCAACTGTAAACTACAAAATAACTTTAGATTAGTCTTGCCTGAATAGGAGAGTAGGAACAGGAAATCACAGACACAAAGTTCACTAACAGCCAAAAATGACAAAGACATATACAAAAATAAAATAAAATATATACAAATGGTGGGGGAAAAAACTTTCATCCTAATAAACAATGGAAGAAAGAAATTTATATTATTCAATAATGTTTGAAAATTCATAAAAAAGCTCATAAAAATGTAACAATCTATTTGCTTGTTGAATGTTTTTTATAAATTGTAACATAAATATATAATAGAAAAACTGTAAAACAAATGTGACTCCGTCTTTACACTTCTTTTTAATATATTGTATATATTGTACAAAAAATTGAAAAACCACTGTATTTTAAATGAATATACAAGTTAATAAAAATTGTATACCTGGTGTTAAAAAACATGGTACAACAAATTTGTTATCATTCAATAATAGTCTAAATACTAAATTGATATATTTTTAGAGACATAGCTAGAAAATGTGTAGAACTAAACAATGGAAAAATTACTCTTAAGAAAAAAATATTGATAAATAAAAAAAGTGAAAGTGTAACTTGAGAGGTTTCTGATTTACTATTCCCACTACAAATGCAACCACATAGAGGAAAGTGTTGGACTCTTTAGGGGTCACTTTTTCTATTCCCACTCCAAAGTTATAACCATTGGAGAAAGTGTGTACATCTGGGGTGTGTCATCAAAAGAACTATTCTCGCAACAAGTCAGTTCCGTTCAACAATCTTTGCTTGACCAATACTTGATCCTAAAAAAACAATAAAGAGAAAAAGCATACAGAATAAAAGACAACTTTAAAATGATAAAAAGTCATTACACAACAACAGATGCCCTCAGTTTTTTGACACGTTGAATATAGATAGCAGCTAAAAAACAAATTCTTGGAGTTGGCAATGTTTGCAGAAAGATAAAAGCAGCTCAGCTATACCGGATGTTAGCCTCATTTAAAAAAGGAAAAAGATAAAGTTTCCTCAAAAACACATCAAATTTGCAGAAAAACATAAGGTGAAATGTACTCTGTGCAGAACAACCATCGCTGGGGCATACAGGTAAATTCGTAAAATAAGGGCCCCAAAGGAGGAAGGTAGCTAAAACACAATCTGTGTCTAACTAACAAGAATGTGTGATATGGGTTGCAAACCCATTTTAATTATAGTTCAATGCCATTATTTGTATGTATCCCCATGGATGCCTGGCAGTTGGTTTCTCAGCTTCCCTCTGCATTCTCTCATCCATACAACCAGCTAGAAACATGTTTTTCACAAGGCTCAGAGAGTTTGCATTCACACTGCTGTGGGAACTAATAAGATCTTCTGGGTCCAGACTAATGCAAGTGTTACAAATATACCCTGTGCAAGGGATATTTAGGCACTGGTCTAGTTTCAGGAAGTTGGTGAGGACCATTAGGTTGAAGAAGGTTTGACTCCTTGTCCAAATTCTGAAACCACAGAAGAATGGCTGCATTTCCATTAGATAGCTAATGAACTTTAACCCAACCTCAGAATGGCAAATGAAAGACCTGTTACTTTTAGGATCAGCAAATAAGCGTTCAATAAAACCATTCTTTATCCTTTACAACCCCCCGCCCCCATCACTAATGCCCCACACATATGCCCCGTAGGAAGCAAATGCACAACATTTAGCTTTATAAATTGCTTTAAGCTCCCTGAAGCTTCAGCAGCTTTAGAGAAGGCAGCAAAGTGCTTATCAAAGGTGATGCCAAGGTAGGAAAATGTAGAGACACTACTACCATTTTTGTTGTTTGCTAGAAAGGCTGGACATTCCTGCTTCCTAACACCAAAGGCCATATTATTAGGCTTGGCCTGGTTAACACTCAGCTCCAAACTCAGCATAAAAAATCAGAAACAGTCTCCTTAACAGGGGTGATCCGGACCAAGCAATAAAAGCTGTGTTCAAGGCCATTACTATATATTTATTAAAGGATCGGGCCAGGACACAACCCTAACGTACTCCCCCCGGCAAGAGTAAAATCTGCAGTTCTCCCCCCTTCGAGCCTTATCTCAGACTGGCAGTAACTTTGTAATGAAGTTCAGTCAGGAAATTAACAATGTTCTGGTCCACCCCATGCCTAACATAATGCTCCAAAGTATAGACTTACTTACAGAGTTAAAAGCAGAGCTCAGGTCCATAAATGTCAGATACAACTTGCCCTTTTTGCCACTGTGTATTTGCATATTTAAAGGTACAGGTTTAACGACTGCTCAACTGTTCCCAGGCCATGGCAGAAACAAAATTGAAGCTTCATGAGCACATTGTGCTCACTAGCCCTTGTCTGTAGACGTGCAAGCAATATTCTCCCCATGATTTTAGCACCTAAGTTGATCAGTGAACTGTGGCAATAGCATCTTAGGTCTCCTTCTGAGCTTTTTAAAAAGAGGAATGATGGTGGCATGAGACCAGGTCTTCAGTAGGCCTGTAGCCGGAACAGCATTAAGTACATTAGTCAAGAGTGGGGGCCCACAACAAAATATTGGCTCTATACTGATCAGAGGGGATCCCATCTGGGCCAGGGGCTTTCCCAATGAGACAATGCGTAACTGACAGTATGACCTTGCTCAACTCGCACTCCATGCCAGCAGAGGAAACAGTTAGAGGTCAGAAGGACATAGGGGAGCCTGACAGCAATCTGGGTAGGCCGGCGACAGCCTTGCCTACAGGGGAAATATCGGGGTCATAATAGAGGTTCATGAAATTTGCAACCCAGGCTGCGGGGAAATCACTGTATCAACACCAGAATCCTTGTTATGTTCCAAATAGTTGTGATTTAACAACACCAACAATGCGTTGCTGTCTTTTAGCTCACTGGTCTGCAGTAGGAAAGAAAAAGCTTCCTCCCTTATAATGTTCTACATGGCTCTTAGGGCATTTCTATACTAGCCATTCAGCTACGCACCATTTCCTGATCCCTGTTTTTTTTAAGGGCCTCCAATAGCTGTTTGTACAACTTGGTATAATTAACACCAAACCATATAACTTGCTTCCTGCTACCAGTTTTAATTAAGATTCAGAGCAAATTTCATTCTGTAGTGCAAATCCTGTCAAAGCTATTGAGTAGTGCTAACCCATCTACCAGTTTATAGTTGTCACCTAGACAATCCTGGAAGTCATGGAGTGAGGAGCCCAACAGATTTGATAGAAAGGAAACATTGTCTACCTTGGACCAGCTCTTGGCCACCCCTTTATTTTTAGAGAATGGCAAAGGGAGTGGATTACTCACAATGTGCATCTTAGCAAGAAAGGAGATATAGCTAGAGAGAGCCAGGCGCCTATGGTCACCAAGGGGTGAGTCGACAAGAGTGAAGTCCAAATCCCAATCCCTCAATGTCTGCGAGAAAAGGATAAAATCAATATGGCGGAAAGTAACCCACCTGTCAGTAGGGGAGGTAACCAGCTCCAAAGTCAGGAAGGCAAAGGCAAAAATTAAGTTGTATTTCACCAGGACTAAATTAAATTTCTTCCCCAAGTGGACAATGAGTGACAACAAGTAAAACAAGCTGAAGATACTAATTTATAAATAATTAACACTAGCAATTCAAATGAAACAAAAGTACAAACACAAAAATACATACATAATAGCTACACATGTAACATAATTTACATAATTTACAATAACATGTAGATACATATTTATCAGTATTTTTATAAAATATTAAAGATGTAAAAATAATCTTTTCTAGCAAGATTTGTTTATTACATAATAAATAACTCCAATAGTTGTTTCAAAAATTGTTTAAAACTTACAAATAAAAATGTATGAGTAATTCAATGTTAAAAAAGAAAAATGAAGAATGCAACAAATACAACAATTAGTAAAATAGTAATATTAAGTAGTATTTAATATTTTCCTATTTTATCATTTAACAAACTAATTAACTGACAATAAATGCCAAAAAGATTAACAAAATATCAGAAAACACATACAATATAACTAAAAACAAATTAACAGACATTTAAATGTACACCCAGATCTTTTGACTGGGTGTGAGTGGTTGATTGATTCAGATGCTCCGTCCATCACCACCCCCTTTTGTACCGCTTTTGGCCGCCATAAGTGTGGCAGGGTATGCTCAGACGTGAGTCCCTTGCTCACTTTGCTACTGGATTCAAGCAAGCCGGGCTGAAGACAGCTGGAATGCCAGAAACCGGTCCTCGGAAGCTTGTTTCCGGTCCAGGGAAGACATGGCTTGGCAGTACGGGCTAGACTGTTCCCATGAGGCACAGGGTCAGACTGATTTGCATATAGCCATGTCTGAACTGGGGTGGCAGAGTGGGCTAAAGAACGGTGATGGATTAAACCCAGATCTTTTGACTGGGTGTGAGTGTTTGATTGATTCAGATGCTCCGTCCATCACCACCCCCTTTTGTACCGTTATATTTTCTAGGATTTAATTACAGCCATCTTATCTTGTGGGCAACAAGGTGTACTTTGGGGTAACTTATTAATATTTCAATGCAGGGCTTCCCAACAGATCGTCATAGAGGGTTATTTTGACAGGTTTGAAAGCCGATTTTAGGAGGTTGTAGTCAGGCTATACATAATAAGCATAAAGCTTCGTTTCCAGACCCCCTTCTGTGGATGGTAAAGTTGGTGCTGCAGTCCACAGGAGGCATTTAACTTCCATGTCCTGAGAACATGTTCTATACCATATACTAGGCAAGTTAAATAAGTCAATTAGGGGTAAGTTAATTTAACTATGCTTAAAGAGGAAGCATGAGCACTTTACTTTTCTTTCGCAGGGGTAAAATGTACAAAGATCTAAATCCAGCAAAAAAGATGGAGCAAAATTGGGGGAATCCATGCAAAAGATAACAATTTCCTACACCAGTAATACAATAGCCACTATGGTGCAATAAAATGAGTAATTTGGCTGACAACCTTACTTGTCATTCTTGAGCAACCTTGTTGATAATGAACGATGCTGATGACACTCTAATGACATCTCTTACTAGTAACTGGAAACAGTACTTTGGGGCCCTTTTTACGGATTGTGGGACATATTCCCCACCTTTCAAATATTTGTCTGTGCCTCTACTTGCATTGTTAGAAATTAGTACATTGAGTTAAACTGTAATGATTCTAACAATTAAATGGCAAGGCAGCAAGGCAGTTGACATTAAATCTAAAAAAGCGTTCTTGTTTATGAATATGTCTTTTCTGCCATCGTTGATAACAGTATTCATTGTCTCTCTTCACAAACACCACAAATTTCACTAGAGTGACTATTTTGGTGCTCATGATTTTGATTTTTAGACAGTGAAGCTTGGTGGTGTCTTGCCTCTAAAAGTATGGATCAGGAGGGAGCACACATAATTGGATTAACCCCTTGCATGCTGATGACGGCCCCCATCCGTCATGCACTACGGCGCTCCTGTGCTGATGACGGCTGGGGGCCGTCATAAACCCACCCACTCGCGATTTTGCCGTGCAGGCGCGGAATCGTGGCAGCATGCAAGGGGTTAATAAAGAAGTGAACAAGGTAACATAGAGTAATCTCGAGTGCAGGCTAAATATCATTATATTCTCATAGGATAGGCTGCCATCAATAAGAGTTTCCAGCTTCTTAATGTAAATTTATTATTTCCAGTTTCAGTAACAATTCTCAAGCTGAGCATCTTGTCCTGACCAAAATCATTGTAAAGGGAATACAGCATTTTAAGTATGATATATTGACTTGTGTACTGAACAGAAAGTCAAAGTTCAGTTCCAACAGCTTTTCTAGCATGAAATAATTGTACCGCAGAGTGACAACTTCATTGAGATCAGCATCATATGCAGGTGTGGCTAATAGATAACATTTTAAAAGGTTTGACCAATGCATGGTTTCTTTGTATTTCCAGGTTCAAATTACAGCATGAAACTTGCCCATATATCCATGTTATGAATCTCATTTTATAAGTAATATTGTAACATACACATTAGCAGTGCTTAATTTGAACCTGTGGTTGCAGGTGGGACGCTGTTTTAGGACCAGGACATATTTTTTGCTCTCAGACTTTGACCCAGATCAAAACAGTTTAAAGCAAAACAGGGGGAAAGAAGGAGAAAGGAAAAGAGGGGAAATCAATGACTAAGAGAAAAAGCAGGGATGAAACAGAATCTGCAAGAGTGATAGAAAGAAGCATGGAGTGTTCTCTGGAGGATGAAAATGGTATGAGGTGAAATCAAGATGAGATAGCCTTAGTATTCTGCAAATCCGACATTCAGCAGCCCCGCACTAGGCAGCTGACATAAACTTGGGTTTCAGCACTTACTGTTTTCCAAGTTAAACACTAACTTTTAAGCATGTTACTGTATGAATTATTTATGCTGGGTGTGGATTTATCCCTCATCCCCATGCAAGTGATGTAGGGAATTCTGACAAATACATTGTATTGGGCAGATGTGCAACAGAGCAATTCTAGGGCCTGGTTTCCAAAACTTTTGTGCTGGGGTTTACATCACAAAAGTAACACAAACTTGCGCAAAACATTTTTTTTAATATACTTTCCAGCGCTATACTTACTTTGTGCTGTAAAGTTGTGCAGAAAAGTTGCCTAAAAGTTACAATATTCTGCGTCAGAGGGGTGTTCAGGGGTTGTACATGGGTGCTCTTGTGCTACCACCCATGCTTTATGATGTAAAGCCTACCTATTAACAATAGTAGACAGGGTTTTGTGCCAAAAAATAACCCCACTTTGAAGCAGGGGTTGAAAAGAATAAATACTTTTATTTCTCCTTTCTTTTCCGACCATGAAAGCGTGCTGCACTGTGCAGCGCAAATACAAAATAGGGAAAGTCTTACAGTTTGTCTAGGCATTTGGCGATGCAGTGCGCGAAATGAAATTCGCCTTTTTTATTTATATGTTTACTTACCTATATTTGACCGTATTCTGTAGTTTACTAACCCCTGCCCTGCCCCTCCCCCACCCCACATCACCGCCCAGCAGCACTCCCACCACCGACCGCTACTGGTGTCTTTCTATCCAAAATTAGAAGTCAGTCAGTTTTCTCGATCACATTTGGCTGGACGATAGAGAAAATATTCTTAGAGGTGTTCATCCATTGAAACCTCCAGTGTGCCTAAGTATTCCAAATTATGAGGTGCTAATATTCGCTCTAGTAGGTCATACAACTGCTGAAAAATGATTTCCTTTTTATAAACTCACTATAGATGAAGCTCGCCATGATGCTCTATCTAATGTACTTTTGTGTGGGTTCCTGATATCACCTCTAGGCACTTTCTTGCATAAGGAGAAGATACATTGTGGTCACTCATTCGAAGCACATTGAGCAGTTAGAGATCTTCAGCCGAAAAGCAGCATTTTTCTTTGGAGCTGTGGCTGATGATGTGGAGTAGCTTTTGACTTCTGGTGCAAAGGGAGGTTCCATGGACATCATGTTGTATTGTAGTGTCTTTTTCGTTTTTTTTAGCCTTATTTGAAACCCTTTGAGGGACAAGCATGTGTTCTTCAAGGTTAGTAAGACAATTATGGAGGGAGACTCATTGAGGTGTCCTATACATAGCTAGCTCTAGGGTTCTGGAATAATTATGGATTGGGTTTACTAGTTTGTTTACACTGAAGGTGAGAGACAAATCAGGGTTTGATGGATGTAATAACTATTAATGCTTATCTATGACTTGGACGAAGGGGACAAGGTTGCAGAGATGACTGGGGAATGTAATGGGTGCAGTGGTCCATCATCTAATAAGGACAATTATTTGTCATTGCTAAGTCTACATTGCCCAAGAAATCTCAAGATGGCGGTGTGTCTTAGGATGCAAGAAGAGAAGTTGGTTAGCGGGCATGGGCATTGTTTATGGACCATCAATTCTGCTTTAACCCCTTCGATGCGGCCGCGATTCCCCTGGTGTGCTGTAAACCGCACGAACAGGGGCGGGCCGTGACGAACCCCAGCCGTCATCAGCACACGAGCACCGTAGTGCATGACGGCTGGGGTTCGTCATCAGCATGGAAGGGGTTAATGTCATTCAGTTACCTGTGTTTCAGTAATACTTTGGCAACTATCAATGGCTTTGTTTTGGCCTAATATGTGCTGGTACATAGGTATTTCTGTATGTTTTGTCATCGTTGCAGACCTTTAATGAAGAGTAGCTGTGTCTTTATGAATCATTCTGGTTTGTTGATGAGGGTATACTTTCTCATAATATTGACGAGAGGGATGCAGGTAGATAGAGAGGTAAATCTGCTCAGTGAAACCTTTATGAAACTCATCATAAAAGTTAGCAGAACAGCAAGTAATGGCCACCAAATGGCATTGAACATTCACTAAGAAAAAGATAAATCAGGAAAAAAAGGGGAACTTTCTGAGTTATTTCTCCAAGCTCTGGTGAGCTTGGAGAAATAAATCTGGGAGGTCTTTGATTAACTTTGTCAAAGAGTACCTATAGGATAATTGCTGTTTAAAAGGCATTATCCTTTGTCCTCACGAGGGGATGTTAATTTTCATAGCCATTTCGGAGCCAGAACTTGGTGGGCTTTGAAGTTTCGCTAATACAATATCCAATTGGGAGGGTGTCACGTTTGCAACGACTCTGAAAAAATGTAGGGTCATGGTAGGCCTTTTTTAAAGGATATTGATGATAGCTTATGTAAGCATGAATATGAAAATATTGATGATCGTGAGTGCCTCGAAGAAACTAATTTATACAGCGTGTGTGACACCTAGCGTGCAAATAAATAAATAAAAGAACACAACTATAACATAATGGAGACTAATCGATTGTCATATTCCAGGCAACGTGAATTCATACATATTTGTAAGAGGTGGAATGTAGGGATTGGTGTTGGATCTATTCAGTGTGGGTCTCATTCCAGTGGAGGGAGGGTTCTAATTATCAGTTGGGAGTGGTTGCATATTTCGTAATTTTCTCCACACGAAACTGGAAAAATGTCCGCAATTCCGGAGCTGGAATGTGGGTTGATCAGGCAGAGGAAGTTATCGTCTAAAAATCGCTAAAACAATCCACACTTATTGTGCCTCAGTTCTTTGATGTCATAGGAGGAAGACTGGAACATAACATGACATACAGGGTAAACGGAGAAGCTGACGTTGCTTTAATATAGAATGATTAAAAGTAGAATTGGTGAAATCATCTTATAGAACTTGTCTTGAATGTGTTGTTTGCCACAGTGTTCACGTCCTTATTGTACTGTTGTTTTCAAGTTTTTTTTTTCCTGTCACTGGTATGCTAATTGCATGCGATTACCATCTCGGATGCCTTTAGCCACACACCACTGATTTCATTTTTGTGCAAAGAAGCAAAAACCAGAGAATTTAGCAATGTTTTCAATCTTCTGCTCAGTGAAGAAAAGCCTGCTGGCACAGATTTAGATATTTAAAAAAATGCTATAATCATATTAGCATTGCGCCCTGATGTCCTTTGAGGCTTTTAACACAACATAAGGCGTCTGGTAAGTATTACTGGGTTTAAAATTCCTGTGCTGTCTTCTCGAATATAAAAGTACATGTAAACTGATAAAAATAAAATATAATAGAGATGTTACGCATTTTCGTTTAATAAATCCTTCGAGTGGTTATTCAATGAAGTAGCTATATTATCGTAACGCATTGCATTCAGTCACCTCCTCTCATATGCATTCCATCCTCCCTCCTCTCATTAATTGGTGCACTTTTTGCTTCTCTAGAACTCTACCCTAATTTACCAATTTGTACAGGACTCCTCTTTTGCGGTTTTGTTACGTAGGGCTGTTGCAATTATTTCTCCCTGCCTACCAATGAATCGTTCATCCTATATAATTGCCTGCTGGGGAACAAAGTTTTGATAATAAAGTCAGGATGCCTGATTCCAAGGCTGCATAGTTTCGATCCACCTCATGCCTCTTTAATCCACCACTAGATACTCGATTCGGGAGCAAAATGAATGCCCCTGCCTCCCCTGTGGGGCAGAGGGGCCCAAAGCCCTTCAAGGGCCCTCTAACCCGACAGGAGCCCCATCAGCCTAAGACCAATGAATATCTGTGAGATATGAGAAATTTAGGGTTCACATTCTGCAGAGCCCCCTTTCATTTTGTATTACAGCACTGACTTCCTTCTTCTTTATCTCACTCTTGTAAGTTTTTTCTATCCCTACACCTCCTTTTGTGTTTTTCTCTCGCTTGCGCTTCATAAATATCTGTTGCGTAAAAAAGCCCCACTGCCTGAACCACATTCTCAAACTAAGTACTATGGGCCTGATTAGAATGGCATTTGGACTTACGTCTGACTACCATCCATTAAGAAACTGGACCGTCCGAATGTCTATCGACAGTCCAGCACCCTGAATCACGATGTGACCGCCCTTCAAGGCAGACGCAGAGTGTATATTTTGTACTGCGGTGGGTGCTGTGGGCTGCAGCACACGCTGCTGTTCAAAATAAGCACCCCATGCATATCCCTGCACTATGTGGTGCAGAGATATGTTGATGGGCCATGTCGGAGGGCCAGGGAGGAAGGGGGACCCGCTACAGGCCCCAAATGTCCATTTACACTTGCCTTTTCATGGCGAGAAAACCGCCATGTAAAAGTAAGTGGAAAGGGACATTGTTATCCCTACAGCGGTACCTGGCAGGCACTGCCACTGTTGTAGGGATACATGTCCTTTCCGACAGACTGACAGGCTTCTTGAGCCTGTTGGATCCATGGTGGTCGATCTCTCCAACCACCAATCATCCGCCAGCCATCCTAAGGATGGCGGGCGGTAATCAGGATTACCATAGCGGTGGGACCGTCATCATAACCAAACCCTATATAATCTTCCTAATCTTCTTTAACCGAGTTAAAGTGTTTTGCCATTTCTTTCTCTCACCACAAAAATAGGCTAGATAAAAACTGGACAAAGATCAATTATATTAGGCATTGTCCCTGTGAGATCAAATTGACACCGCTCTCCATATTGAGCCTGATTACAAGTGGATCGCAAAAGTGAGAAAGAGTGATGAATTGCTTTCCACGCTGTTGTTTTTCAGGAAAAGTGACAGGAAGGATTTTTTAAGAAGGGATACCATGTATTAACAATGCCCAGGGTAAGGGATCATTTTTATGTAATGTTGCACAGATCACTTTAGTATTGAATTAGGATGAGGATACTGGTTAGGTGTCTGACAAAGAAGAGTGATTGGATGGAGCCTTAGCACTCTAAGGGGTATATTCACAAGAACGTGTGCTAAAGATCACCAATAAATGTTAATGCATCTTTACACATCGCAGCCTATCGCAGAAAAATAACCCTGTGTCAACGTGGAATTTACAACACGGCGGTATCATGCGATAGTCTGCTGAAAACGCGGACAATGTCCGCGATACAACCACTGCCACAGAGATAAAAAAACAAACTCCAACGCATAAAAAGACGTGATGTCCCAAACACGATAAGAAAACTGTGACAACCAGTGAGAGGCCAGCAACAACCACGAGTAATGTGGGGAAAAGCACAAGAACAGCATACGGAAAATGCCACTAAAAAAACAACATCAACTGCGGAGTACCACAAATGCAACCTTCTTCGGCTGCAGAGGACAACATGAAAACCACAATCCCCACGGAGGAACACACAGGCCCGTGGAAGGCCAATGACAAGAGGAAGAGGAAGGAGGGGGACATTCACCAGGAAAATCCAATTAGCGCCATGATCTGCCAGAACACCACCACCAACTGTATGTCACCTCTAACGTCTCATTGGCAACAAAGAGGCAAAGATGGCTCCGAGCTGCATGATGAGTAGCTCCATGACGTTGTTTGTTCTTCAGGTGTGGCTGTGTAAGGGGCTCGTTGCGTACTGCAAGTAGTTGTCCGGCTTTACACCTGCAGGAGGCAGGTGTTAAATACCTGCTGCTACCGCGGCTTATTGCCTGGTTTTGATTCGCATCGCTGATCTGGCAGTTCGTTGTGAAAGTGGTGTTGTGGTTTTTTCATGTGTTTTTGCACGGGAAAACCTACTCTGCATCTCATTAGGGTTAGTTGGTGGTGTCCACCGTGGAGATAAATTTTGGGGCAGTTATCGCGGGAATACGGGCGATGTCTGCAGTTTGCACCAGCTTATGACTGGGGTGTTAAATATATCTTCACTTTTGATGCATTAACTTGGAGATAACTGAGAGATAATTCCTTGTGAATATTCCCCCTAAGAGTAAACCTGAGAAAGAGTTAGCTCGCTGGAGCAAAATTGTTGTGCATTACAGGATAAAGGTGGCAGCTCACAGTTAAAAATAACCTATGCGGATGAGAGGGTTTAAATACTGGCGATAATAGGAGCAAATATTCTCTTTTTTGTTAGTTTGAGAAACCACTATTATGCAAAGCGGGTGGCACTGCCATGAAAGGCGATAGATTTTGAAAAGCTTTTATTGGAAAAAGAAAACAATTGTCGAAATAATTTTCAGCATACTTGCTATGTATTTGTGGGGACAACGTGTAGTTAAACTGTTCTAAATGCCTAACATGGTTGAGCCTTTGATAGATGGTATTGTATTGAATTTATTTTAGACATTGCAATAATTTTCAGCCTGGAGGCTATTTTAAATATTTATGTATACTTTTGTAAATATATATTCTATTTAGAAAAATAAATGTATGTTCAATATTCTTATCCAAGACCTGTAGGTTTACAGGGCTTGAAGGTATAGGCCATTAGATGTGTGCACACAAAGAAGACATAACATGCAGAGAATTGAAGTGTGTTTGACACAAAAAAATAAATATATTACGTGATAGTCTTCTTACAAGTTTTAGGGTGTCACGTGTGTGGAAGTGTTTAAGATAGCAAAAAAAATATCTCGCCATCAGTGATCAAGGCTAATGAGTAGCTGAAAAGAGTTTGAGGTAGAGGCGCAATAATGTAAAGAATTTAACGTACCTGTGTGTGTTGCCACCTTTCCTGGATGTGTTCAGGATGTGTTCAGGAGGAAGGAGTATGATTTACGAAAGGAAAGAGCAGTGACCACAGGGAAGATTCAAGAGAGCACTTTATTGAGGAAATGTCCCGGGCGAATGCATTTCGGCGTGTCGGTCTTCTTCAACGCCCCTCTTCAACTGTAAGTGCTGCGGCTTTGGCAATCCTGCCTCCATGCTGATATATGTGCCTTGCTCCGCCCCCTGATGAAATTAGGCACTCCCTAGCAGTCAGTATATATATATATATATATATATATATATATATATATATATATATATATATATATATATATATATATATATATATATATATATATATATTGACTGCTAGGGAGTGCCTAATTTCATCAGGGGGCGGAGCAAGGCACATATATCAGCATGGAGGCAGGATTATATATATATATATATATATATATATATATATATATATATATATATATATATATATATATATATATATATATATATATAACCTACTGGCGGTCGCCAGTAGGTAGTTATAGTTAGGATTTTTTTCAATGTTAAATCTGAAAATTCTATTTGGAATAACTTTGGCGCCGGTTGACGAATCTGCCTGAAAATTTCCTCAAAATGGCCTCGCGGCGTTCCGGTCCTTCCCTGAAAGTTTGGGGGGGATTCGTCAAGCGGAGGCCGAGATAAAAGGGGGGTCCCAAAACGCGTTTTCCCCATGTTAATTTCCATAGGGCGGTCGATTTCACTTTTAGCCCGAACGGCTGAATGGATTTCCACCAAACTTGGCAAAATTGTAGGGACTGGTAGCCCGATGTGCCTTTGCTATGTCGCAAGATATGTGCTCCAGTGGATTTTGAGTAATTAAGGTTCAAAAAAATATATATATCTATAGCAGCGCTCCGGTAAGCGCACCGGTACGCGCACCGGGCGCGCCACGCGACTTGCGCGCAGAAAGCTGATTGGCTCTGGGGTGTCTGTAAACATTCTAAACAGTCCGGAGCGGCCGCCATCTTGTGTCTCGGTAGGATCGAGACACAAGAGGTGGCCAAAACAAAGGGGGAAATGACCATAAGGGGGCAGAGTAGACCCCCCCTTGACCCCCTAGGTTTGATGTGGGGGCCATAAAAGGGCCCCACGGGGCAAAAAAAAAATATTTTTTTTTTTATTTTCGCGAGGGGAGCGCCCGGTACGCGCACCGGGGAGCGTACCGGGGAGCGTACCATGGGGAAAAAGAATGACAGTTTTAAAAGTAGCTGATTAGAAAAAAAAATGTTTAGTTGTTTTTTTTATACAAACACATACATATATATAAATGCATATGCACATATATATATGCATATATGTCTATATGTGTGCGTGTAGAGAGAGGTAGAGAGGTAGAGGTGTAGAGGTAGAGAGGTAGAGAGGTAGCGGTAGAGAGGTAGAGATTAGTAGAGAGAGAAGAGAGAGGTAGAGAGGTAGAGAGTAGAGAGTGAGTAATAGAGAGTAGAGAGTGAGTAGTAGAGAGTAGTAGAGAGCAGTAGAGAGAGTAGCAGAGTGAGTAGTAGAGAGTAGTAGAGTGAATAGTAGAGTGAGTAGTAGAGAGTAGTAGAGAGTGAGTAGTAGAGAGTGAGTAGTAGAGAGTAGTAGAGAGTAAGTAGTAGAGTGAGTAGTAGAGAGCAGTAGAGAGTGAGTAGTAGAGAGTAGGAGAGAGTAAGTAGTAGAGAGTAGTGGAGAATATTTCAAAGTTTGGCACAGCACCACTTTCACAACGAGTCCAATCAAATCATATCACTTAGAGTACTTATTGAAGCGCTGAATCTTGGTGTATATTCAAATGCTTTTATTTTCCTTAAGTTTATGTACCACAGCCAGCCGAAACGTTTCGTTCTGTACAACAGAACTTCTTCAGGGCGTTCTTATTTCCTTCAAGTTATGTCGGTATCCCGTTGTCATATAACTAGATATTTCTTCCAAATGTTAGACGAGACATAAGTATATTCTTATTAAAAGTGACTAGGTATCAATTTTACCCACACAATTCGGGCAGACTTGAGTAATTTATAGCATCCTCAAAGTCAGTCTTTCAAAAATTCCAAAGTATAGGACATGATAATCCAAATCCAAATGTTTCTCAAGAAAAGTCATTTACAATCGTTCGGAATATCGGTGTTTGGGCAGATATGATCCAGGGACCCCCAGTATGCAAGGGGAATTAGTCCCCCCTCTGCAAAGGCGCCAGTGGCCTGCATTGCAGAGAGGTGTAACAAGGGTGTGGCCTCATTACACTTCTCTGCAATGCAGCTCCCTCGCGCATACTGGAGGCTCCTGGTGCACTAGTTGACCCCAGAGACCCCCAGTATGCAAGGGGAATTAGTTCCCCCTCTGCAAACGCGGCAGTGGGCTGCGTTGCAGAGAGGTGTAACAAGGGGCATAGTCTCATTACACCTCTGCAATGCAGCCCCAGGCGCATACTGGAGGTTCCAGGTGGGCTAATTGGCCCCCAGGGGCCCCCAGTATGCAAGGGGAATTAGTTTCCCCTCTTCAAACATGCACGGGGGCTGCGTTGCAGAGAGGTGTAAAAAGGGTTGTGGCTTCATTACACCTCTCTGCAATGCAGTCCCCTGGCGCATACTGGAGATTCCTGGTGGGCTTTCAGGTCTTATATAGTTAGGAATTAGCATTAAAAAAACCTTTGAAATTCACTGAAAAAACCACAGGTTTCACACCAGTTATAGTTAGGAATTAGCATTTAAAAAACCTTTGAAATTCACTGAAAAAAACCATAGGTTTCACACCAGTTATAGTTAGGAATTAGCATTTAAAAAACCTATTAAATTCACTGACAAAACCAGTTATAGTTAGCTGGAAATTTTACTGACATAAAACCATTGAAATTCCCACGTTATAGTTAGTTGGACTCACTATAACTTGCGCGCCTGTAATGCACTGCTGATGACGTCACATATTACATCACTCATGACATGGTCAGTGACATCACTCATGACATCACTGATGACACCATCCAGTGAATGTGTGCCTTTCTGAAAAATAAATTTGTTTTATATATGTATTTGTAAAGGTCGATGGAAGAATAAATGTTTAAATAGGTGTGTAAATGGATGTTTTTTAAAAAAAAAATTGGTTGGTTAACTGACTTATTAAGTGTATCTTAGTGAATACATATACTAGCGAGTATTGTTTAAATATTTAAATGTTTGTATCAGTGTTTCTCTTTGTGTATAAGTGGCTGCAGGGGTTGGTGACTGACTCACTGTTTGTATGGGTTTTGAAGACAGCATATGTGCAGGACTGTATAGGTGGACGAGTGTGTATATGTGTGTGTTAGTGAGTGAATGACTGTCTCACTAGTGTCTTCATTAGTAACTACATATGTTTTAATCTAGTATATGTGAGTATTGATGTATATAAGTGAGTATAGTATATATAGTGAGAGATTGTAGGAGTTCCTGTTTAAATAAGTATGTGTTTCTATAAGTGATTGTTTAAGAGAGTAAGTATGTGTAAGTTTCCTTAGAAGTAAGGTGGTAGTGTGTGTATAAATGTATATGCAAATAAATGGATGTTCAATAGTTTATGTGCATGTGTGAGTATGTGTGTGAGTAACTTTTGGATGACTGCTGATGTGTAACAGGATGTATAGGTGTATCACTACATATGATGAGTGAGTATATATATGAGTGACTATATAGAACTGTTGGTGAATGAGTGGATGAGTATATAGATGGTGGAATTACTGAATTGGTTGTTGTTACTGGTTTGGGTATCTCCATTTTTTTGAAAATGTTTGTTTCTATTTTTGAATATGTGTTTCAAGCGTTACATTACACTGAAATTAGGTCTGTCACTCTGTCACAAGGATGGTGTCATCAGTGATGTCATGAGTGATGTCACTGACCATGTCATGAGTGATGTAATATGTGACGTCATCAGCAGTGCATTGCAGGCGCGCAAGTTATAGTGAGTCCAACTAACTATAACGTGGGAATTTCAATGGTTTTATGTCAGTAAAATTTCCAGCTAACTATAACTGGTTTTGTCAGTGAATTTAATAGGTTTTTTAAATGCTAATTCCTAACTATAACTGGTGTGAAACCTATGGTTTTTTCAGTGAATTTCAAAGGTTTTTTAAATGCTAATTCCTAACTATAACTGGTGTGAAACCTGTGGTTTTTTTCAGTGAATATATATATATATATATATATATATATATATATATATATATATATATATATATATATATATATATATATATATATATATATATATATATATATATTACCTACTGGCGGTCGCCAGTAGGTATATATAGTTAGGATTTTTTCTCTATGGGATTTTTGAAAATTCTATGTCTAATAACTTTGGCGTTTGTGGACGGAATTGGCTGAAATTTTCAGGAAAATTGAACATTTTGTTTCTGAGCAGCCCCTGACAATTTGGGGGGGTTTCATCAAGGGGGGGCCGAGAAAAAAGGGGGGTCCCAAAACGCGTTTTTCCGATGTTAATTTCCATAGGGCGGTTGGCCTCATTTTTAGCTCGAACGGCTGAATGGATTTGCACGAAACTTGGCAAAATTGTAGGGACTGTTAGCCCGATGTGCCTTTGCTAGGTCTCAATATATGTGCTCCAGTGGATTTTGAGTAATTTAGGTTCAAAAAAAGATATATATCTGGGCGGAGCCTAACCACACATCTGATCTGATTGGCTGTCAGCACTTCATCCAAGAAGTGTTGGCAGTCATCTTGGGACCAATATACATGATAGCACCTCATTAAAAAGCATTGTAGTTAATAGAGGGTTTTAGGACTTTAGTTACATTATAAATCATTTGTTGATGGTACCATACTTGTTTTAGGAATTGTGGTGGGTTCTAAGGTGATTTTACCATGTGAAAAAACCTTCTGCTGTGATATCATGAATATTGTTTGAAAGAAAACTAATATCTCATGATTTTCCCACAGTGGTTTGGAAGGGGATCTATAAGCTAAACTGAAAGCATATTTTCTGTAAATTCACATTATCTTTCTCAGTCATGTGAAAAGGAAGTCTGACATTCTCAGTAAAACATGTACATCCAACAAGGACAGAGACTGTCAGTTGATTCCTTTGTGTTCTTCTGCAGCCTCCTAGAGTGTTCTAAAGAACAACTAGAGCGCTAACAGTCCTACTTATTACAAAGGTATGGCACACCTGAAGCCATCTTGATTGGAATAAAGTGGTAACTCTTAAAACATTTAATTTAAAAAGAAACAACATGAGGGGGTATATTTTGCCATAGAAAGTATGATTAGTGCTGCAGAATGAAAAATTAGGGCACATTTTGAGTGACTTCTCAAATCCTTTTCTATTTCATTAAAACATTCTGACATGCAGTCTCCCAAAATGGCCACCAGAGACAAAAGAGCACAAATGTAGCCCAAATATCACCCAGATGTAGCCCAAGTATAGCCCAATGACAGAATGTCCCAGAGTGTTCTAAAGAACAACTAGAGCGCTAACAGTCCTACTTATTACAAAGATATGGCACACCTGAAGCCATCTTGATTGGAATAAAGTGGTAACTCTTAAAACATTTAATTTAAAAAGAAACAACATGAGGGGGTATATTTTGCCATAGAAAGTATGATTAGTGCTGCAGAATGAAAAATTAGGGCACATTTTGAGTGACTTCTCAAATCCTTTTCTATTTCATTAAAACATTCTGACATGCAGTCTCCCAAAATGGCCACCAGAGACAAAAGAGCCCAAATGTAGCCCAAATATCACCCAGATGTAGCCCAAGTATAGCCCAATGACAGAATGTCCCAGAGTGTTCTAAAGAACAACTAGAGCGCTAACAGTCCTACTTATTACAAAGGTATATCACACCTGGAGCCATCGTGATGGGAATAAAGTGGTAACTCTTAAAACATTTAATTTAAAAAGGAACAAAATGAGGGGGTATATTATGCAATAGAAGGTATTATTAGTGCTGCAGAAAGAAAAATTAGGGCACATTTTGAGTGACTTTTCAAATCCTCTTCTATTTCATTAAAAAATTCTGACATGCAGTCTCCCAAAATGGCCACCAGAGACAAAAGAGCCCAAATGTAGCCCAAATATCACCCAGATGTAGCCCAAGTATAGCCCAATGACAGAATGTCCCAGAGTGTTCTAAAGAACAACTAGAGCGCTAACAGTCCTACTTATTACAAAGGTATGGCACACCTGAAGCCATCTTGATTGGAATAAAGTGGTAACTCTTAAAACATTTAATTTAAAAAGGAACAAAATTAGGGGGTATATTTTGCCATATGAATTATGATTAGTGCTGCAGAAAGAAAAATTAGGGCACATTTTGAGTGACTTCTCAAACCCTCTTCAATTTCATTAAAAAATTCTGACATACAGTCTCCCAAGATGGCCACCAGAGACAAAAGAGCCTAAATGTAGCCCAAATATCACCCAGATGTACCCCAAGTATAGCCCAATGACAGAATGTCCCAGAGTGTTCTAAAGAACAACTAGAGCGCTAACAGTCTTACTTATGACAAAAGTATGGCACACCAGAAGCCATCTTGTTTGGAATGAAGTGGTAAGTCTGAAAACACTCAATTTAAAAAGGAACAACATGAGGGGGTTAATTTTGCCATAGAAAGTATGATTAGTGCTTCAGAAAGAAAAATTAGGGATCATTTTGAGTGACTTCTCAAATCCTCTTCTATTTCATTAAAAGAATTCTGACATGCAGACTGAAACATGCACTTTGAATACCAGCAGCAGACGTCCCTGGTGAGCAGTAGCTTTACTACAGTGATCTAATGTGCAACTAGAGTGCTAACATTCAGAATTTATGGCAAATGTGTGACACATCTGAATGCCTTCTTGATGGAACCAAAGTAAACAAGCATTGAAAATGCAATAGATCTCGCCCTCGTTTAAGTTAAAGCCATTCTGTTTGTAATGAGGTGGCTTTTTAGCTTTGCTTTTATTAGTGTTTTTTCAACTTTCATGTAAATAACATGCATCTGTATGCATATAAGTATATGTATGCATGCATTTATGTTTGTATTTATATAGATATACAGATGATATATGTTTATATATGTATGTATATATATATATTCACTGAAAAAAACATAGGTTATAGACCATATATAGTTAGGAATTAGCATTTACAAAACCTTGAAAATTCACTGAAAAAACCATAGGTTATAGACCATATATAGTTAGGAATTAGCATTTGCAAAACCTTGAAAATTCACTGAAAAAACCATAGGTTATAGACCATATATAGTTAGGAATTCGCATTTACAAAACCTTATTTTACTCACACAAAACCATTGAAATTCCATATATAGTTAGTTGCACTAACTATATATCGCGCACCCGCAATCCACTGCTGATGATGTCACATATTACATCATTCATGACATGGTCAGTGACATCACTGATGACATCACTGATGACATCTCAAATGACATCACTGATGACATCACTAATGACAACATCCAGTGACTGTATGTTTCTGTAAAGTTAAAATATGTCTTACATATTGAAGAATGAGTGGATGTATAAGTGTCTGGATGAAGGATTTAGTAGGTGCATGACTGACTGTATGAGTGAGTGATTAAATGTGTCTCACTGAGTGCATGGGTTAGTGACTAAACTGTCTTAATTTGTGCATCATTATGTCTGTTGTTCTGTAAACTGTTGCATGTGTTGATAAGTAGCTATATGAGTAACTATATGGGTTATTGATTGGTTGCCCAAGTATTTGTATGGGAGACTGAGTGTGTGTGTGGGTGGCTGGGAGGTGTATGACTCTGTGCATAGATGTGTGAGCAGTTGAATAACTAGATGTATGGTTTCAAAAGTGCATGTGGAAACAGCTGTATGGGCCGTTGACTGTGTGCATGAGTGTATTGGTGAGTGAATGGATATCTCAGTGCTACATGTCAAAGTAAGTACATATGTAAAACACAGTACATGTGAGAGTTGACATATATAAATAGCTGTGCATAAGAGCCAGTGAATGTGTGAGTGGCTGTATGGATCATTGTGAACTTGTATCAGGGATTGTATAAGAGAGTAAATATGTGTTAGTATATGTTTGAATAAGTAAAGTTTGTATAACTGTATAGTTGAGGAAATGGAGGTGTGATTGATTCTTTGCATGACTGACTAGGTGTGTGAGTAACTCCATGGATGAGTGACAGTCTGTGAGTGTCTGTTTACACTGATTGTATCTAAGGTTATATTAGAGTCTGAAGAGGTTCATCGTATTATCACATGAATGATATCATCAGTGATGTGATCAGTAATGTCAAATGAGATGTCATCAGTGATGTCATCAGTGATGTCATTTGAGATGTCATCAGTGATGTCATTTGAGATGTCATCAGTGATGTCATCAGTGATGTCACTGACCATGTCATGAATGATGTAATATGTGACATCATCAGCAGTGGATTGCGGGTGCGCGATATATAGTTAGTGCAACTAACTATATATGGAATTTCAATGGTTTTGTGTGAGTAAAATAAGGTTTTGTAAATGCGAATTCCTAACTATATATGGTCTATAACCTATGGTTTTTTCAGTGAATATATATATATGTATATATATATATATATATATATATATATATATATATATATATATATATATATATATATATATATATATATATATATATATATATATATATATATATATATATATATATATATATATATATATATATATATATATATATATATATATATATATATATATATATATATATATATATATATATTACCTACTGGCGGTCGCCAGTAGGTATATATAGTTAGGATTTTTTCTCTATGGGATTTCTGAAAATTCTATGTCTAATAACTTTGGCGTTTGTGGACGGAATTGGCTGAAATTTTCAGGAAAATGGAACATTTTGTTTCTGAGCAGCCCCTGACAATTTGGGGGGGTTTCATCAAGGGGGGGCCGAGAAAAAAGGGGGGTCCCAAAACACATTTTTCCCATGTTAATTTCCATAGGGCGGTTGGCCTCACTTTTAGCTCGAACGGCTGAATGGATTTGCACGAAACTTGGCAAAATTGTAGGGACTGTTAGCCCGATGTGCCTTTGCTAGGTCTCAATATATGTGCTCCAGTGGATTTTGAGTAATTTAGGTTCAAAAAAAGATATATATCTGGGCGGAGCCTAACCACACATCTGATCTGATTGGCTGTCAGCACTTCATCCAAGAAGTGTTGGCAGCCATCTTGGGACCAATATACATGATAGCACCTCATTAAAAAGCATTGTAGTTAATATAGGGTTTTAGGACTTTAGTTACATTATAAATCATTTGTTGATGGTACCATACTCGTTTTAGGAATTGTGGTGGGTTCTAAGGTGATTTTACCATGTGAAAAAACCTTCTGCTGTGATATCATGAATATTGTTTGAAAGAAAACTAATATCTCATGATTTTCCCACAGTGGTTTGGAAGGGGATCTATAAGCTAAACTGAAAGCATATTTTCTGTAAATTCACATTATCTTTCTCAGTCATGTGAAAATGAAGTCTGACATTCTCAGTAACACATGTACATCCAACAAGGACAGAGACTGTCAGTTGATTCCTTTGTGTTCTACTGCAGCCTCCTAGAGTGTTCTAAAGAACAACTAGAGCGCTAACAGTCCTACTTATTACAAAGGTATGGCACACCTGAAGCCATCTTGATTGGAATAAAGTGGTAACTCTTAAAACATTTAATTTAAAAAGAAACAACATGAGGGGGTATACTTTGCCATAGAAAGTATGATTAGTGCTGCAGAATGAAAAATTAGGGCACATTTTGAGTGACTTCTCAAATCCTTTTCTATTTCATTAAAACATTCTGACATGCAGTCTCCCAAAATGGCCACCAGAGACAAAAGAGCCCAAATGTAGCCCAAATATCACCCAGATGTAGCCCAAGTATAGCCCAATGACAGAATGTCCCAGAGTGTTCTAAAGAACAACTAGAGCGCTAACAGTCCTACTTATTACAAAGGTATGGCACACCTGAAGCCATCTTGATTGGAATAAAGTGGTAACTCTTAAAACATTTAATTTAAAAAGAAACAACATGAGGGGGTATATTTTGCCATAGAAAGTATGATTAGTGCTGCAGAATGAAAAATTAGGGCACATTTTGAGTGACTTCTCAAATCCTTTTCTATTTCATTAAAACATTCTGACATGCAGTCTCCCAAAATGGCCACCAGAGACAAAAGAGCCCAAATGTAGCCCAAATATCACCCAGATGTAGCCCAACTATAGCCCAATGACAGAATGTCCCAGAGTGTTCTAAAGAACAACTAGAGCGCTACCAGTCCTACTTATTACAAAGGTATAGCACACCTGGAGCCATCGTGATGGGAATAAAGTGGTAACTCTTAAAACATTTAATTTAAAAAGGAACAAAATGAGGGGGTATGTTATGCAATAGAAGGTATTATTAGTGCTGCAGAAAGAAAAATTAGGGCACATTTTGAGTGACTTTTCAAATCTTCTTCTATTTCATTAAAAAATTCTGACATGCAGTCTCCCAAAATGGCCACCAGAGACAAAAGAGCCCAAATGTAGCCCAAATATCACCCAGATGTAGCCCAAGTATAGCCCAATGACAGAATGTCCCAGAGTGTTCTAAAGAACAACTAGAGCGCTAACAGTCCTACTTATTACAAAGGTATGGCACACCTGAAGCCATCTTGATTGGAATAAAGTGGTAACTCTTAAAACATTTAATTTAAAAAGGAACAAAATGAGGGGGTATATTTTGCCATATGAATTATGATTAGTGCTGCAGAAAGGAAAATTAGGGCACATTTTGAGTGACTTCTCAAACCCTCTTCAATTTCATTAAAAAATTCTGACATACAGTCTCCCAAGATGGCCACCAGAGACAAAAGAGCCTAAATGTAGCCCAAATATCACCCAGATGTACCCCAAGTATAGCCCAATGACAGAATGTCCCAGAGTGTTCTAAAGAACAACTAGAGCGCTAACAGTCTTACTTATGACAAAAGTATGGCACACCAGAAGCCATCTTGATTGGAATGAAGTGGTAAGTCTGAAACACTCAATTTAAAAAGGAACAACGTGAGGGGGTTAATTTTGCCATAGAAAGTATGATTAGTGCTTCAGAAAGAAAAATTAGGGATCATTTTGAGTGACTTCTCAAATCCTCTTCTATTTCATTAAAAAAATTCTGACATGCAGACTGAAACATGCACTTTGAATACCAGCAGCAGACGTCCCTGGTGAGCAGTAGCTTTACTACAGTGATCTAATGTGCAACTAGAGTGCTAACATTCAGAATTTATGGCAAATGTGTGACACATCTGAATGCCTTCTTGATGGAACCAAAGTAAACAAGCATTGAAAATGCAATAGATCTCGCCCTCGTTTAAGTTAAAGCCATTCTGTTTGTAATGAGGTGGTTTTTTAGCTTTGCTTTTATTAGTGTTTTTTCAACCTTCATGTAAATAACATGCATCTGTATGCATATAAGTATATGTATGCATGCATTTATGTTTGTATTTATATAGATATACAGATGATATATGTTTATATATGTATGTATATATATATATTCACTGAAAAAACCATAGGCTATAGACCATATATAGTTAGGAATTAGCATTTACAAAACCTTGAAAATTCACTGAAAAAACCATAGGTTATAGACCATATATAGTTAGGAATTATCATTTACAAAACCTTGAAAATTCACTGAAAAAACCATAGGTTATAGACCATATATAGTTAGGAATTCGCATTTACAAAACCTTATTTTACTCACACAAAACCATTGAAATTCCATATATAGTTAGTTGCACTAACTATATATCGCGCACCCGCAATCCACTGCTGATGATGTCACATATTACATCATTCATGACATGGTCAGTGACATCACTGATGACATCACTGATGACATCTCAAATGACATCACTGATGACAACATCCAGTGACTGTATGTTTCTGTAAAGTTAAAATATGTCTTACATATTGAAGAATGAGTGGATGTATAAGTGTCTGGATGAAGGATTTAGTAGGTGCATGACTGACTGTATGAGTGAGTGATTAAATGTGTCTCACTGAGTGCATGGGTTAGTGACTAAACTGTCTTAATTTGTGCATCATTATGTCTGTTGTTCTGTAAACTGTTGCATGTGTTGATAAGTAGCTATATGAGTAACTATATGGGTTATTGATTGGTTGCCCAAGTATTTGTATGGGAGACTGAGTGTGTGTGTGGGTGGCTGGGAGGTGTATGACTCTGTGCATAGATGTGTGAGCAGTTGATTCACTAGATGTATGGTTTCAAAAGTGCATGTGGAAACAGCTGTATGGGCGGTTGACTGTGTGCATGAGTGTATTGGTGAGTGAATGGATATCTCAGTGCTACATGTCAAAGTAAGTACATATGTAAAACACAGTACATGTGAGAGTTGACATATATAAATAACTGTGCATAAGAGCCAGTGAATGTGTGAGTGGCTGTATGGATCATTGTGAACTTGTATCAGGGATTGTATAAGAGAGTAAATATGTGTTAGTATATGTTTGAATAAGTAAAGTTTGTATAACTGTATAGTTGAGGAAATGGAGGTGTGATTGATTCTTTGCATGACTGACTAGGTGTGTGAGTAACTCCATGGATGAGTGACAGTCTGTGAGTGTCTGTTTACACTGATTGTAGCTAAGGTTATATTAGAGTCTGAAGAGGTTCATCGTATTATCACATGAATGATATCATCAGTGATGTGATCAGTAATGTCAAATGAGATGTCATCAGTGATGTCATCAGTGATGTCATTTGAGATGTCATCAGTGATGTCATTTGAGATGTCATCAGTGATGTCATCAGTGATGTCACTGACCATGTCATGAATGATGTAATATGTGACATCATCAGCAGTGGATTGCGGGTGCGCGATATATAGTTAGTGCAACTAACTATATATGGAATTTCAATGGTTTTGTGTGAGTAAAATAAGGTTTTGTAAATGCGAATTCCTAACTATATATGGTCTATAACCTATGGTTTTTTCAGTGAATTTTCAAGATTTTGTAAATGATAATTCCTAACTATATATGGTCTATAACCTATGGTTTTTTCAGTGAATATATATATATATATATTACCTACTGGCGGTCGCAAGTAGATATATATAGTTAGGATTTTTTTCCTATGGGATTTTTGAAAATTCTATGTTGAATAACTTTGGCGTTTGTGGACGGAATTGGCTGAAATTTTCAGGAAAATGCCACATTTTCTTTCTGAGCAGCCCATAAAAATTTGGGGGGGTTTCGTCAAGGGGGGGCCGAGAAAAAAGGGGGTCCCAAAACGCGTTTTTCCCATTCATTTTTCCGTAGGGCGGTTGGAATCACTTTTAGTTCGAACGGCTGAATGGATTTACACGAAACTTGGCAAAATTGTAGATATGGTTTGCCCGACGTGCCTTTGCTATGTCTCAATATATGTGCTCCAGTGGAGTTTGAGAAATTAACGTTTTTAAAAACAGATATATCTGTAACAGCGCTCCGGTTAGCGCTCCGGTTCGCGTACCTGACGTGTAACGGAACTTCGCGAAGCGAAGCTGATTGGCTCTCCGGTGTCTGTTAACATTCTAAACAGTCCGGAATGGCCGCCATCTTGTCTCTCGGTAGGATCGAGAGACAAGAGGTGGAGAAAAACGAAGGGGGAATTTAATGAAAGGGGTCAAGGTAGACCCCTCCTGACCCCCTAGGATTGATGAGGGGGATATTAAAGTGCCCCGCGTAGCTTACCGGTAGCGTAACGGGAGTTCGCCATTTTGTGTTTCAGTCGAATTTAATCACAAGATGGCGGAAAAACAATGTGGGGAAATGAGTATAAGGGGGCACGGGAGATGTATTCTGACCCACTAGGTTTTCTGAGGGTGGCTGAGGAGGCTCATATATGTCGGGAAAAAAAATTGAATTTTTCGCGCGGTTAGCTGCCGGTACGCGAACTGGGTAGCGAACCGGGAAGCGAACATAAGTGAAAATTAGTGAAAAAAGGTACATTCGAAATTTTAAAAGAGTAATTATAGTTAAGGTAGCTCTGAAAAGAGCTTTTGCGTTCTGTGTAAGTTCTAGGTCCTGTTTGACTATGTTATCTTTTGTTTCACGATAGGAAGAAGTCTTGTCTCCTTTCATCCAGCGAACACTGGAGTACAAAGGTTCCTGGTAGATATGTGACTTTTCATAAGCACAATTTTTTATTGTTCCTCATATCACCAATTTTTGTTAGTTGCAGTAGCAAGGTTATACAAAAGGTCCTGAAGAAAGCCGGGGCAGTTCCCCCATAGGCTGAAACATGTCGACCATCTTGCTTAGCGCCACAGGGTAGTATCTAATCACCTGGCGTGTTTTTAAACCCTTGACACCTAGACCTTTATGTTTTGAAAAATTCTTGAGTCTGAGTAGTCAATTTTATTCACCTTTAATTTTTGAGCACTGCACTTTATCAATTTTATTACATTGAGGAACAATGTTCATAGAGTTTCTATGTTACCCTGGCACTAAATGGCCGGGAGATTGTTTGAATATTTATCAAATCCTAAATGATGAAACTCCGCCAAATGGGTGGTCTGATGGGATTTATTCAAACCTCTGTAACTTAACAGCCTTTGGCTTCACCTATAATCCTTTCCAACTGTTTCACATCCGCCTGTTCAGACACACACCCCCTCCTGACTAGGTCTACTCTTTCTGTTGTCATGACTTATAAGTAGGTACCAATATACAGTCTTAAATTTTGTATGACAACTCTGTTTCCCTCATCTGAGAAGTGCACACCATCTCCTCTGTAGATATCTTGCATGTAGTAACGCAAGTTATTGTTGTAGATGGCGCCCATTCCATGGTCTCTCATATAAGCTGAAACAGACTTATTTACATGCTTCCTCGCTTTCTCAATTTGTGGACAAATTTGATTGGACCACCTCCATTTCTGTCTTTGGCATATATTTGAATATATCCGGAGCGCTTCCGGGTGCGCTAACGCGGCGCGTCATAAGACGCATTACGCGGTAACGCGATACGTCGCGCTTACGCGACGCGTCACGATGTTGCTTTCTAATGCGGTAGTTGCGCTAACGGAATGTTTACCGGTTCGCGGACCGGGTCGCGGAACAAAATGAAGTTAACGGGAAGCTGCCCGGTTCGCGGACCGGCAGCGAAACAAAAAAAATAATTAAAAAAATATATAAATAAAAAAATTATATTACAAAATTATAAAATATATTTTTGAATTAGAATAAGAATATATTTTACAGCTTTTGATATTTGCTATTAAAAAACCATTGAAATTCACTGAAAAAACCATAGGTTATAGACCATATATAGTTAGGAATTAGCATTTACAAAATACAGTCACTGGATGTTGTCATCAGTGATGTCATCAGTGATGTCACTGACCATGTCATGAATGATGTAATATGTGACATAATCAGCAGTGGATTGCGGGTGCGCGATATATAGTTAGTGCAACTAACTATATATGCGAATTTCAATGGTTTTGTGCGAGTAAAATAAGGTTTTGTAAATGCTAATTCCTAACTACCTAACTATATATGGTCTATAACCTATGGTTTTTTCAGTGAATATATATATATATATATATATATATATATATATATATATATATATATATATATATATATACATACATATGTGCCCCATTGTCTTTTAGTCTGGAAGAAACAACGGCAGCAATAGATGTAGTAAAATCAGGGAAGGCTCCCAGTCCTGACAATATACCTGCCGATTTATAGAAACATAACAAGGAGGTTTGGGGCCCTTATATTAATTTGTTGTGTAACTCCGTCGCCGCGGCTGCATCTATACCAGAAACATACAGAGGGGCAGAGATCACAACTATTTTTAAAAAGGGTGAGCGCCATAACCCATCACACTACCGACCAATTAGTTTAATAGACGTTTTACAGAAGATATATGCAAGGCACATTTTAAACAAATTGACCGATTGGATTGAGGAACACAATATTTTATGGCATTATAAGGCAGGTTTTAGAACAAAGACTAGTACGACTGATCAGGTTTTTAGATTGCTTTGTATAGCCTGGAAATATACAATATTCAGGAAGGGTCACTTATATATTGCCTTTGTGGACTTAAAAATAGCGTTTGACCTCATCCCCAGAAATCTCCTCTAGAAGTCTTTAAAAAACCAGGGGGTACCGGGAGAAATTCTCCTGCAGATAATAATACTGCATGAAGATAACTGTGCAAGGATTAATTGGGGTCCATTGGGTGAACTTACTGAGCCTATTCATGTAAAAAAGGGGGTAAGGCAGGGATATGTGTTGGTCCCTACTTTATTCTTGCTATACATCAACGACATCCCTGAATACCTTCTGGGTTGTGAACATGACTCTCCCAAGCTAGGGGGGGGGTGCCTATACCGGCACTCCTCTTAGCTGATGACACGATTTTAATTTCCCAAACCCCTAAAGGCCTGCAAAGTTTAATAAATATTTTCGGGATATATTGTGAAGCTAAGGGTTTAGAAGTACATGCTTGTAAAACTAAATATATGGCAGTTAATCCACACAAAACTTTTAGAGAAAACGTAACTGTCAATAAACAGAAGATAGAGTATGTGCACGATTTTAACTATTTAGGTATTACTTTGGATACAAAAATGACTTGGAGACCAAAGTTAGAAAAAGTAAAACTGTACTACTCCAAAATACCCTCCCAATAATAAGAACAGTTGAAAGTAGTTTGTCTAAAGCAGTTTCACCTGCTCTTGAAGTATATAAATACAAGGCGCAATCGGCATCATTATACGGGGTAGAGCTGTGGGGTCCAGGGAAAAATGATACGTTCAAGGTGGGTGAAAACAAGTTTCTGAGGAAATTTCTAAGCCTTCCGATTCGTACACCGCTAACCCCAGTTTTAATGGACCTACATTTTCACCATACAGACGATCAGGCAAACCTAAGGCCACTATTATTTTGGGTCTGCCTGCGGTCTACAGATGAACTTATTCATTACAGAGAGGGGCTTGAGGAAATTTTAAGACTCAAAGGAGGTACTCGCTTGACTTGGTTAAAGTACATACATGACTGGTTTTTTTAATTGGGACTTAAGCCACTTTTGGGAAGAGCCCTCTGGCCTGACCATGGCTTCCAAAAAGGGTTTAAAGCAGACTTATTGGTCCTTTGTACAAGATCTTTCGTCTCACTCCTTTACTGTGGGCTCATGTCAGCACAGTGCCTCCTAATAATAACGATCTGGAAGTTTGAGCCGTTCTTAGACGAAATACAACCACAGTTAGCTAAATCTCTATATTTGAAATTTCTGTATGGTGTCCTGCAGATAAAGGCAAACACAGTGAAATGGAAGTCAGGTGAAGCAGTGGAGGGTAGATGCGTTTTATGTGACATAGGCTCAATAGAAAACAAGTTGCATCTATTGTTCTTCTGCCCAGCCTATTTATGATGTAGGAAATGGATTAAACCCATTTGCCGACTCCTTGGTATTAGATCTTGCAGAAAGATTACTACGATCAGATACCCCCAAACAGTGTTTTTAGCGTCAGTAGGTACCTGTTTGGTGTAAGCTTAATAAGGAAAAGGGAAGACCTGAAATGTTAGGTTGCTACTAGAAACATAATGAATTTGGCACATGCACTTTATGGTTATAAAATGAAATGCATAATTACCTATAGACTAGTCTTTACACTTATTATTGAAACAAGTGTCATTATCCTAGATGTATGTATTGAATTATATAGCTGAATTTTAATTTTAAATTTTATGTCATAAATGATGTAATATGTGACGTCATCAGCAGTGCATTGCGGTGGCGCGAGTCATAGTTAGCTGAGCTAACTATAACAGGGGAATTTCTATTGTTTTGTATGAGTGAAATGTCCAACTAACTATAACGTCCATGAAACCTATGTTTTTTTCAGTGAATTTCGAAGGTTTTTAAATGTTAATTTCATATGTTAATATTTATAAAACCAATATTTTTGTACAATATTTTGCAGCTCTATTATCCTTTTTTTAACTTTTAAAGTTATGTAATATTATATATATATATACCCAAAAATATATATATATAATTTTTTCTTTTTTTTTGAGAAAACTAAAGTCCCGTACCGGTAGTCTACCAAGCTCCATCAGCAAGCGAATCCTGTCCACCATATTGAAATGATGAGCATATCCGACGGGTTTGTGGCACCTTGTTCCGCGTAACAACATATACGTATGAGGTACAGCCAGCTGCTAGTTTGGTATGCAACAGGGATGCAGTACCAAGTTGCACGTTACGTCATGTACTTATGGGGTCGTGCCAGCTGCGCATTACGTATGCAGCGACTGTACGCTGCCAGGCCCTATCTTACATCATAGACTTATGGTGTCACGCTGGGTACTTCAAAACAAAAAGGAAGTGTAGAGGAAATGATAGAATCACCCTCCTGGTCGATCCATATAAACAAAGAGATTCTATCAAGAAAAGTGCAAGTGTTAATTTTTAGGATTTTTTTATTAATTTAAAGGGAAGTTGGCTCTTCATCAGACCAGTGGGATGAAGGCACTATGTGCTTTTAAAATACCCCTCACACACTAAGAATCCCTTAGTGTCATGCTTCATCATGGGGGTCTTCCCGTTCCTCTACGGGGCGGGGCGTGCTACGACCTACGAGCTACGCGGGAGCACTTTTATTTTGTGGTGAATGACTATGTGTTAGTGCAGTGACAGTGGAGGTAGTGAGGTGTAGGGACCTGGTGATGTGATTAAAAAAGGGTTTAAAAATTCCCTGGCTAGTGGAAAAAAAAATGTTATTCGCTTCCCTGGCTGGGAATGTTAAAAAGGGGTTGTGAGGTAGGGCTGTTGGCACCTACCAGGTCGACATGTTTCACAGACAGTCCCCTACTGTCTGATCATCAGGACCTCTGGTGGTTCCTACTAGGAGGTACTCAGTTCTAAATAGTTTTGCCTAGAGTCCTACAAACCGATAGCAAAAATAAGCTGCCAGTTTTTGTGCTTCAGGGCATGAGTTGGCCCGGAGTGAAGCTTGAAAAAAATGAAAAAAGACGCACTGGTCTCTGAAAGAGAAATGAAAAGGAAAAATAACAGAATGAAAATATTCATAGCACATGGTTAGTTTAGACCTTGTCATTGAATTTTAAACGCATGCATTTCTCGGCAGTATTTAGGAAGGTGGCTACTACCATTTTTCGTAGAACAAACACACGTATAATCTCGACACACATACAACAGTGACTCACAAAAGGGACTAACACCCATTATTACCAATGTCTCGGTTTTTTGTTGACAAATGTTTTGCGATCGGTTTACTCGCTTTCCGAGTTGCGATTGCAAGGTGTAAGGAAAGAGCGGAGATATATACAAAATATACATACTTTCTCAGTTCTGAGTGTGTACCTCATGAGCCGGCTGAAACGAGGGTTTTTCAACGCGGTCAACTAAAAAGGATAAATAGAGCCGCATCCTCTCGTTAGACGGCTTTGTTCACGGGAGCCTATTTTACCTTATTGTTTTTGAAGATCTGTTGCGCTCGGCTGTTGTTCACAGTCGATTTACTTACTTAACCGCTGATCGACAGTGCTTTATTCCTACCCCCGTGCCGCTCCGAGGAGAACATCAGCTTCACCTCGCTCTCATCTTTTTATGCATGCCGGTTTTGCAATGTCATCGGCATTGTTTTGTTTTTCAACTACTAGTCTGCTAACCCAAAATGGCCGCTTGTTTTTGGAACACTTCCTGGTTGGAATGGAAGTAGTGTTTTTTCTTTGTCTATCGGTTACAATCATTTTTCGGAGGAGAAATTATTTTTGGTTGTTGGAAAGTAGTAGTATAACCCCAAAAGGGTTGTTGCATATGCAGATAGGGTTTTTGAATTAGGTTCTTTTCAGAGAGAGGAAATCAATTGTGTTCAGTATTGTATCATAGTCGACCCCAGGGTATATCGTCATTTAGGCCGTTTTTATTTGATTTAATTCTGAACACCCATCTTTGTTCTTTTTCTAGGAGTTGTTCCTCTCTGGCAACCAATTCAATTATTGTCCATGACATTTCTTCTGCTTTGTGACCCATTTCCAAGAAGTGGTTGGTTAGTTTGGTACTGGATTTTTTACATTTGACTGTGCTCTTATGCTCACCTATCCTCGTCTTGATGGCTCTGCTGGCCATTCCTACATACTCCATATTACATGGACACTTTGTCAAGTATATTGCATTGGAGCTGTTGCAGTTGCTGAAGTTTCTTTGCTCCCAAACTGTGCCATCGTAGGTCATAGCACGCCCCGCCCCGTAGAGGGACGGGAAGACCCCCATGATGAAGCATGACACTAAGGGATTCTTAGTGTGTGAGGGGTATTTTAAAAGCACATAGTGCCTTCATCCCACTGGTCTGATGAAGAGCCAACTTCCCTTTAAATTAATAAAAAATCCTAAAAATTAACACTTGCACTTTTCTTGATAGAATCTCTTTGTTTATATGTCACGCTGGGTACGCCATTCCTTCATTTGCTTTTTATGTCTCAAAAGTATATGTAAATAACTTTAAACTGTATATCAGACCAAGCGATAATCTAAAATATTTTAAACATTTATATACTTCTAACTGTAATAAACTTATATTATTGTAAATATATTTTCTCAAAATCGCGTCGGGTGTAGTCTCCTTGCTCGCTGAGTTTGCGGTTGTCATGTGACCTTAAAAAATAGCATTTCATTAGTTCATAAAATTTCCCATTGTAGCAGTTGCAAAACGCCACCCATTTTAGTCATTCTCTCTGCAGCATTTGATGAGATGCACCTCTTCTGCTTAGAGAGCATTTTTGAAACTTTTTGCTATGTACACATATCTTACACTACACACAACATGCAACCACCAACTTCATCAATGTTCATCATCTGTAAAGTAGCCTTCCACCTGTGATACCCACACACCAAAAAGTTACATAACCAACGTTTTCCGAACTACCAGAGGTAACATGGTTGCATACTCTGTCCACAGCACAATGTAATGTAGGACGGCCCAGGGGCAGTATCATGCATAGATAATGAGCAGACGGACACAGATAGATTGTTTGAAGTGGGTACGGGCACATGCCCTCAACACCTTTTTATTACCAGAGCCACATATCAAATGATGTCTGTGAAGGATGCGTGTGGAGTGAGTGTAAACCAGCCCTCAGGGAATGGTTGCTGCTACCATCAACTACAACAGTAATCACTGGAACACATACAGACATTCAATAATAAAAGAATCAATAGTTTGTGCTGCAGTAAGTAGGGACAGTAGATGTGAAATAATACTGAAAAATATTATATTGTAAAGGAACCACAACTTGTGGTATACTAAGACACAATCAATAAATCTGAAATAATACACAAAAAGATTGTATCATAAAGGGTCCATCTGTTCTAGTGCACTCAGATAGCCACATCAAAAGCATTCAGCATGTGCACAGCCAGTGATGATGCGTGCTGCGGGCGGGCTGTACTCGGAGTAATATCTGTTGACATCAACAGAGCATCATCTGCAATAGCAACTCGATCTGAATTGTGAACCCTGGTGTCTGCAGTGTAGGCCAGAGTGAGCAGTCAGCAAGGGCCCATAGCTACATAAGGTGGACTTGAGCTACACAGTTTGTCATACGCGAAGCAGCAAAAAGCGTGTGTGGAGCCTGCGATGATGCATATGCGTGGTGCGGACAGAGCGCACTGCAGCAATGTATTTTCCTACAGGACTACCTCATCTACGATACCCACTTGATCTAAATTGTGAATACTGCTGTCTGCAGTGTTAATTGAAGGCAGTACTCACACAGACAACCATGAATACTTTTTCTCACTTCTTCACAAAATACAACAACATGAATTACAGAAAACTGCAATAAATAAATAAAAAAAATGAATTCTGATTCCTGCTATCCACAGTGTAGACAATTCAGTGTTCCTTTGAACTTGCAAGATGAATCTGGTCATTGTAGTAAACCTATAAGTCATCTAAAAAAATAATTTCAATAGACATTCTATTTACGTGACAACTGGATTCTGTAATTAAACAATCACCACTTAATCTCAATTGTGAGCCCTCCTGACCGCAGTGTAGGCCAGGGGCACTATTCATTAACGCCTCACAGACACGTATGATTGAATTCAAAAGCATGGAGTTGGTTGTACCAGATCGGAGGGGGTACACAGAAATAATTACAGACTTTAACTTCTAACATCCTCAATCATAGAATCAAGAGCCCGTTTCACTGTTCGGACCTGCTGCACCGCAGTGTACTCCACCGACTGGTGTCAACCAAGCACAATAATCATGTGCAACAGTTAGCTATGCAAGCACAGACTCTGATGCACCTCAACGGAAGGAGATATGTGAAAACAAACATCATCCATTGTGGGATTAAGACGCCGTTCCACTGTTGGGACCTAGAGTTGGTTGCACCTGGTCGGAGGTGGTACACAAAAATAACCACAGACTTTAACTTCTGACATCCTCAATCATAGAATCAAGACCCCGTTTCAATGTTCGGACCTGCTGTACCAGGGTGTAGTCCAGCGACTACAGTCAACCAAACCCAATAATCCTGTACAGCAGTTAGCTACGGAAGCACAGAGTGTGATGCACCTCAACGGAGGTAGTTCTGTGAAAAGCAAGCAGCAGGTAATATCGGACATCGTCCACTGTGGGATCAAGACACTGTTTCATTGTTGGGATCTAGAGTTGGTTGCACCTGTTTGAAGGGAGTACACTCTCAGATGCAGTTATAACATTGTCCATTGTGGCATCAAGACACAGTTCCACTGTTGGTACCTGTTCGACTACTGTAATACTAGTATACATTACTAGTATACAGAGCACTCAGCGCTGCTAGGCCTCAGGCTGAGCGCTGTGTGCCTGTGTCGTGGTAGCCAGCGTTGATCTCAGGAGCCTTCTGAGCTCCAACACCATGGCCCAGGAGCTTCCACCGACAAATGGTGGGCCCTCTTTCACATACAGCGATGTCGAAAGATGAACTGTGGGCCGTATGTGCATCGCAGCGGCCATGACGGTCTCTAAGTACCAGCAGGCTGAGAGCATCATTCACGGAGCCACCTTCGTTCACAGGGTTAACCTTGTGGCACTGTAAACTGCGCAGACCAGGCAGACATGTTCGCCCTTCCAGAAGAGAAACACACCCAGAGAAACATGCCTTTTATTCATACCCCTACGCTAGCCTTGCATATGCTGAGCCAGCCCACCACGCTAAAGATTTGGGGGGGAGGGGGCACGTACATGCTATGTTTCCATAATCTTCCCTACTGACTGTACTATCATGGTAGCGTCCACTGTCCACTTCCTTCAATTCACCATCAGTGTACATTGACATGTTCATGTCTGTGCTCTGCATACTGAAGTCTGTCAGGCACATCCAGTCAACACTTTGCATTGTATACTTTTATAATCGAGAATCACTTGCCACCTTCACACATACTTTGCTCCCATCTGTCCCCGCATTCTGCATTGTGTGGCAGAGGTGCCATGCCATGTTTGGTTTGTGTACATGGCTAGCCACGGTTCCCACAGTACGTAGTGTTGTTGTGTCTGCTAGGTGTACATGTTGTTTGTCATGTTGTATGTGATTATACAAGACAGCACGTTTATACATGACCAGTGGTTTCTCCCATTTACATATCGCTGTCTTAAAGAGCATACAGAAGTTTTTTCTCACAGGTTAAAACTGTGACCACAATGGCAGTCATTCATTACTGTCCAAGAATGTCCAACTACACGTCGTTTCTAAGTTTACAGCCCCCAATCTTGCGTGCTTTATTAAAAGCATGCCAACTCCCATAATTAGAACAACATTCACACAGCTTTCTAATGGCAGTTATCTGCTTCTCAGTAGCATCCACTCCTACGGAGTGTAAGCTGGCATACCGTATGTCCTTACTGTTTCAGACCGAGTAACTTCCTGTGGCAATGTTTATTCCCACCCACACAAAGTAACTCCCAAACTTCAGCTTGGCCTTCAATCCCTACTTTGAAAACAGATTTTATTAAACTAACCAAACTGAAAGCTCTTTTGTTCAGAACAGAAGTGTCCCTCACGGCTGCAAAAGAAATGTATCGACTGCAGACAACACAAACTTCAGGTAAAATACAGTACATTTTAAATACAAACCTCTCGTTACAGTTTGTGAGTTGTTACACAATTTTCAACACATCTGACACTCAAGGTCTGGCTCACTTTTTTATCATGGTCTTCTCAGGCCTTCTCACAGCCGTTCAAACTGTTTTTGGTATAATAACAGACTTCATTTATTCGATCATCTCTGGAATAACAGGAACCGTGCCCATAATTCTTGCTCTGTTTGCGGCCATCCTACTACTATTTTTGCTTGTAAAAAATGTTTGTGCTCCCTGTGGTAACAACCATGTCTGACAGAATACGCCTCTACGCAAAGCTACATCAATACCGTGAAAAATGGAATTACTTTTCGGCTGCCTGACTCTAGCTATTATCGGAGCCAGATACAACATGACATTTATGTACACATATGCAATCTGCGTGCAACCATCTTTTTATTGCAAAACTTTGCCATTCGACTGGCAAATGGATCTATGCCTTGCCAATATCCCAACAATTGCTCCCGATATCCGGCAGCTAATGCAGTATCTTGAAAACCATGAACTTGATTGTTCGGACACTGGAGTAATGGCGGATGCCACGCAAAAAGGTATTGTGGCATAGGATTTCTGCGCAGCCGCAAAAGATCTCCTGCAACGTGCGACCTTTGACAACATCACAGATTGCCTGCCAATTCAAATTGCCACTCCAACATTCGAGGGACATTACAGTCCCTTTGAGGATATGAATTGGATTGCTTCACTTTTCTTACACCATGGCAAGAATGACCTCTTGGAACATTACGCATCTCAAGCCGCTGAAGAACTTTCGGATTTCAATCTCCAAGACTTGTAAGAAACTCACGTTATTCTTGGATTGATTTTTTTTCCATCTTTTTTTACTTTTTCCTTTAAATTTTTTTTATACACTTCAATTGTACTACTTTCATATAATAACTTTATAAGTATGCTCACGCATTTGAACTCTGTTTTCATTATTGCCCCTTACGTCTCCAAGCTAACCAGGGATCGGTGATGTACGGCCCATGTAAATACGCTATTTACTTGCTAAATGAACCTAAACCCGACATCCATTTTGAAACCATGTCTATTCTTTGTGCATACGTCTCTCTGCCTGCCTGTTATCCACAAAGCCCTTTCACACACATTTACTCTTCCTCAGCCTGTGCTCACAAGCTGCCGATGAAGATCAAAAAATACAACATTGTTTAGGAACTAGTTGGCACACTGTGGGAATCGTATCCTACCTTTATTTTCATTATTCAATTTAGTCATTCATGTGTAATAGCTATTGTTCATGTCCCATGGAACTGTAGCATGTAATGTAGAATTCACTGATGCACGAGCTTCAGTTTGAATACAGCAGAAGTGATTGGAGTTTGCCTCAGCTCGTTCTCTGCACAAGAATGTTTTTTTGAAAAAGCTGAAGACAATAATGTATGGTTTGACCAGAAGGGTACCGAATGTGCTTCTCAGAAGCGCAAAGTTTGTATGCCTCCTCAAAGTTCCAATATGGGTAGAACTTCAACCAATTCTGACCCGCACCAGATTGAATCTACTGTACAACAGATTCCTGACTGTTCTACTGTTGATAATTGTGTGTTACAAAAAAGCAGTACCAGGGTACCTAAAAAGTTTGATGATTACATTTTGGAAAATCTTTTCTTTGTGTATTTTCTTAAAGAATACATGTGGTAATTGTATCCTACCTTTATTTTCCTTATAGAATTTAGAGTCATTCAAGTCTAGTAGGTATTGTTTATGTTACATGGAACTGTTACATGTAATGTGGAATTCACTGATACAGAAGCTTACTTTTAAATCCAGCAGAACGGGTTGCAGTTTGCCTCCGCGGGATACCTTCACTCTTGCACCAGTGGGTTCATTTATGGAACTTAAATAAACACACTTTTGATATAACTTTCAAACTCCATCGCTTTATTACACATAGCCACTTTCTAAGACACACCGGATTTCACCGATAGTCTTCTGTGGCATTGCAACATTCTCCATTATATTCTTCACAATTATTTGTTTATTCCTGCTTGCTAAAACACTACATTCTAGTCCACAGACCGGTTGAGGTCACTAGTTCGCTTCCCACTCCCTGTATGGTATAAACGCATACTAACACTACTTACACAAGTATGCTACAGTGGCAAGTATCCTACAGCGCCCACAGCATATCACTTAACAGCAATCAGCTCACACTTTAGGCTCACAATTTTATCCCCTAGTCTTCAGACCAGTACCAGTGAGTAATTTAGCTTCCCATTCCTGCTATAGTCTAAACGCATACTAACACCACCTGCACAGCTATGCTACAGCGCCCAGAGCACATCAGTTTACAGCACTAAGCTCATGGTTTAGGTGCAAGCTTTCATCCCCGAGTGTACCAGCCCCTCAGCTCAGCACCATCTCACAGTGGGCAAAACAGCACTTTCACACCGGTATGTGTAAATACTTCGCTTCGGCCAGTAGCTACAGCGCCCAGAGCATATCAGTGTACAGCACTCAGCTCACGGTTTAGGCATGTGCTTTCATCCCCGAGTGTACCGGCCCTCACCTCAGCATCATCTCACAGGTAAATACTTCGCTTCCGCCAGTACGCTACAGTGCCAAGAGAACATCAGTTTACAGCACTCATCTTATGGTTTAGAAGCAAGCTTTCATCCCGACGTACCGACAACTCACCTCAGCACCATCTCACTCTGGTCAAAACCGCACTTTCACACTGGTAGGGGTAAATACTTCACTTCACGCTTCCTGTATAGCACACCCTAAACACCCCACAGAAGTTACAGTGCTCCTACCCTCCTCTTTCCTACTTTTTTGGCCCTTTTTTCCCCTTACTCGCTTCAACAGAATCACAAAATGGCTGCCAACATTTCCAAGTAGCAACCGCTCACAGCCAATAATCAGCAAGCTCGTGCTTGTAACACCTCAGCCAATCAGATGACAGAATTCCCAAATATCGATATCTGTAAATTTAAATATTTTTCCAAAACTACTGAATGGATTTACACCAAATAAACAAAAGCGTGCTTTCTAGACCAAGACCCTTCCCCTGCCAAATTTGGGGTAATTTTGTTCACCAGTTCGACCTGTAGCCTTGTCTAAAGTTTCCTATGGAAATTAACATGGAGGAAACCTGGTTTGGGACCCCACTTTTATCTTGGCCCCACCCCTTGACGAATCATCCCCAAACGTTCAACATAGGAGCTGATATGAACAAAGAATGTGTTTGGACAATGTCATAGAGATTCATCAAATGATGCCAAAGTTATAAGCAAAACAAAAAATGCTCTTCCTATGGACACTTGGTCCTAACTATAACTACTTACTGATATATATATATATATATATATTCACTGAAAAAACAATAGGTTTCCCACCAGTTATAGTTAGGAATTAGCATTTAAAAAACCTTATAAATTCACTGAAAAAACAATAGGTTTCACACCAGTTATAGTTAGCTGGAACTCGCGCGTGTAATGCACTGCTGATGACGTCAAATATTACATCACTCATGACATGGTCAGTGACATCACTCACGACATCACTGATGACACCATCCAGTGAATGTGTGCCTTTCTGAAAAATCAATATGTTTTATATATGTATATGTAAAGGTCAATGGAAGAATAAATGTTTAAATAAGTGTCTTAATGGATGTTTTTAAAAAAAACAAATTGATTGGTTAACTGGCTTATTAAGTGTATTTTAGTGAATACATATATTAGCGAATATTGTTTAAATATTTAAATGTTTGTATCAGTGTTTCACTTTGTGTATAAGTGGCTGCATGGGTTGGTGAGTAGCTACATGTGTGTGTATATGGGTTATTAGATGTTTTTTTTAGTATCAGTATGAGTGTCTTTATGGTTTGGTGGGGGTATTACTTAGCACATACATGCATCAATGACTGACTCACTGTTTGTATGTGTTTGGAAGGCGGCATATGAGCAGGACTGTATGGATGGATGAGTGTGTATATGTGTGTGTTAGTGAGTGAATGACTAGTGTCTTTATCAGTAACTACATATGTTTTAATCTAGTATATGTGAGTATTGATGTATATAAGTGAGTATATGTGAGAGTGAGAGATTGTAAGAGTTCCTGTTTAAATAAGTATGTGTTTCGATAAGTGATTGTTTAAGAGAGTAAGTATGTGTAATTTTCCTTAGAAGTAAGGTGGTAGTGTGTGTATAGCTGTATATATAAATGGATGTTCAATAGTTTATTTGCATGTGTGAGTATGTGTGTGAGCAACTTTTGGAAGACTGTTGATGTGTTACAGGATGCATAGGTGTATCACTACATATGATGAGTGAGTATATGTATGAGTGACTACATAAAACTGTTGGTGAATTAGTGGATGTGTATATAAGTGGTGGAATTACTGAATTGGTTTTTGTAACTGGTATGAGTATCTCCTTTTTTTTTTTTTAGTTTCTATTTTTGAATATGTGTTTCAAGGGTTACAGTGAAAGGAGGTCTGTCACTCTGTCACAAGGATGGTGTCATCAGTGATGTCATGAGTGATGTAATATGTGACGTCATCAGCAGTGCATTACACGCGCAAGTTATAGTGAGTCCAACTAACTATAACGTGGAATTTCAATGGTTTTATGTCAGTAAAATTTCCAGCTAACTATAACTGGTGTGAAACCTATGGTTTTTTCAGTGAATTTAATAGGTTTTTAAAATGTTAATTCCTAACTATAACTGGTGTGAAACCTATGGTTTTTTCAGTGAATTTCAAAGGTTTTTTAAATGCTAATCCCTAACTATAACTGGTGTGAAACCTATGTTTTTTTCAGTGAATTTCACAGGTTTTTTAAATGCTAATTCCTAACTATATATAAGGCCCCAAACCTATATTTTTTCTTTGAATTTCAAAATGTTGTTAATAGCAAATGTCTATAGCTATAAAACGTAATATTTTTTAAAAAGAATGAATCCTATATTTTATTTGTATTTAAAACAATTTTTTTAATGCATATATATATTTCTTTTTTTACCATGGAGCGCTCCCGGGGCGCGCCCCGGTGAGCGCCCCGGAAAGCGTAGTCTTTTGAAGCGCCCCAGGGCGCGCTCCGGAGAGCGTCCTGTTAGCGCTATTGCCGCGAACGAAAAGATCATCGTGACGTGCCGCGTCCACGTGATACGCACGGCGTAAGCGCACCCGGAAGCACCCGAGCGAATACGATCGCGCAACGCGAAGCGCGTCGGTCATGTGACCTGAAAATAACACTTTTTATTGGTGCAGAACAGTTTTGGTTTCATAATGATGAAATCCCTGGTCTTGTGACCTGAAAATAACACTTCTCATTGGTTCAGGCCTTTTTTTTCCAAATGATGAAAGACCCCACCTTTTTTCCTTATTCTGACTTTGTCCTTTGACTTAGGAAGACCTGTTTTGCAATCTTTCAGGTATATTTTGTACTTTGAAATGGCTTCAATAGCAGCATCAGCTGGAGCATCTGCACCACCACCACAGCCACCAAGAGGACCACCACAAGATTACATTGGTGGTCAACAAGAGGAGGAGGAGGAGGAGAAGGAGGAGGAGGGGAGGAGAAGATTGCTGCAAGAACACAATACGCCATACCAGCCAAAGTCACACATTGTATGGGAGTTTTTTTCGATCTCAGAGGGCAAGAAAAAAATAAATGCGGCCAAGGTGACTTGCCGAATCTGTGGCGTGGAACTTTCCAGGGGAAACCCTAATAAGAAATACTCTTTCGGAAACAACACCATGATTCGCCACATGCAGCGCAGGCATCCAATCAACTATTCTGCTGCAGAGATGAGGGAACTGGCCAGTAACCTTCCCCAATCTTCAAGCTCCACCTCCCAAAGAAATCAACCCACTCCAACGGGACCAGAGGCAAGGGAGACGATCCCTTGCATTCAGCCACGGTTTGGGGATTTCCGTATAACATGTATACATTGTGGTAAGACCATCTCCTATGGTGAACTGAGCATAAAGCTCATCGTCCTTGCTGGGGACAACCACAAATGCCCCAAAAAACCCTACTTTTTTCTTATTTTTTTCTGCTCCAGTTGAGCCATTTTCAATTCCCTGTTTATCCCCATAAAAATACCCCAAAAAATATAAAATAGTTCACAAAAGCCAAAAAAAGTACAAAATGTTCCAAAAACACAAAAAAAATATAAAACAACAAAAAGAAGAAAAAAACAGTTCTTTTTAGAACTACCTCCAATTTATAAAAAAAGGCTACATTTTTTAATAACTCTGTCATTCTTCTTTCCCCATGGGCCGCTCCCCGGTGCGCGTACCGGGTGCTCCCCCCGCGCAAATCAAAAAAAATATATATATATTTTGCACCGCGGGGCCCTTTTATAGCCCCTCATCAAACCTAGGGGGTCAGGGGTGTCTACCCTGCCCCCTTATGGTCATTTCCCCCTTTTTTCCACCTCTTGTGTCTCTATCCTACCGAGACACAAGATGGCGGCCGGTCCGGACTGTTTCGAATGTTTACAGACACCCGAGAGCCAATCAGCTTTCGGTGCGCACCTCGCCTGTCGCGCCCGTTGCGCTCCCCGGTGCGCGTACCGGGGAGCGGCCATAGATATATATATTTCTTCGAACCTAAATTACTCAAAATCCACTGGAGCACATATCTTGAGACATAGCAAAGGCACATCGGGCTACCAGTCCCTACAATGTTGCCAAGTTTGGTGGAAATCCATTCAGCCGTTCGGGCTAAAAGTGAGTTTGACCGCCCTATGGAAATTAACATGGGAAAAACACGTTTTGGGACCCCCCTTTTATCTCGGCCCCCGCTTGACAAATCCCCCCCACACTTTTACGCAAGGACCGGAGCTCCGCAAGGCAAATTTGAGGAAATTTTCAGGCAGATTCCTCAACCGGCGCTAAAGTTATTCCAAATAGAATTTTGAGATTTTGCATTGAAAAAAATCCAAACTATAACTACCTACTGGCGACCGCCAGTAGGTAATATATATATATATATTCACTGAAAAAACCATAGGTTATAGACCATATATAGTTAGGAATTAGCATTTGCAAAACCTTGAAAATTCACTGAAAAAACCATAGGTTATAGACCATATATAGTTAGGAATTAGCATTTACAAAACCATATTGTGATGTCACTGACCATGTCATGAATGATGTAATATGTGACATCATCAGCAGTGGATTGCGGGTGCGCGATATATAGTTAGGGCAACTAACTATATATGAAATTTCAATGGTTTTGTGTGAGTAAAATATGGTTTTGTAAATGCTAATTCCTAACTATATATGGTCTATAACCTATGGTTTTTTCAGTGAATTTTCAAGGTTTTGCAAATGCTAATTCCTAACTATATATGGTCTATAACCTATGGTTTTTTCAGTGAATTTCAATGGTTTTTTAAAAGCTAATATCTGTAGCTGTAAAATGTATTTTTATTCTAATTTTAAAATATATTTAAATTTTTTGTAATTTAATGTTTTTAATTATATTTTTTGTAAAAAAAAAATGTTGTTTCGCTGCCGGTTCGCGAACCGGGAAGCTTTCCGTTAGCTCAATTTGATGCCGCGACCCGGTCCGCTAACCGGTAAACGTTCCGTTTGCGCAACTGCCGCATTCGAAATCAACATCGTGACGCATCGCGGAAGCGCGACATATCACGTTGTCGCGTAATGCGTCTTATGACGTGCCGCGTTAGCGCTCCCGGAAGTGCTCCGGACCGCGAAACGGAAGCGATCCGGGGCGCGGCGCGCAGCGCGTAACGTGAGCGGAACAGGTCATGTGACTTGTTTATAACACTTTTCATTGGTTCATTTCACTTTTGGTTTCCTAATGATGTAAGACTAGGTCATGTGATCTAAAATTAACACTTTTCATTGGTTTAGAACTATTGTTTTTCCCAAATGATGAAAACCCCTCCTTCTTTCCTCATTCTGACTTTCATCTTTGAGAGAGAAAGACCCTTTGTTATCAGTGAGCAATGGCTTCATTAGTAGCTTCAGCTGGTTCTTCCCCACCACCTCCACCACATCCAAGGAAGAGAGGACCACCTGCTGAAGTTATAATTCAGCAAGAAGAGGAAGAAGAGGAAGAGGAGGAAGAGCAGGAAGAGAGGCAGTTTTTGACTGAGGAGCCCAGGAGGTCTCATCGGAAAGAAAACTATATTTGGCAATTTTTTTAATTTCCCCGGGGCCCAAAGAAAGTCAATGCACGATACGTAACTTGCCTTATATGTAAAGATAGACTGTCCAGAGGGACCGAGAAGAAGTACAGTTACGGAAACTACACAATGCATCGGCACATGAGTAGGTGGCATCCTATCAACTACAGTGCTGAGCAGTTACGTGACAAACAAGATAATCCCCCTTCGATGGCCAGAAAATCAGTAGTACAGGAAGTGACGGGACCAGAGGCGAGGGAGATGGTCCCAAATATACAAATGAGGTTCGGGGAAATCAAACAAGTGTGCGTGCGTTGCAATCAGTTTATTTGCTACAGAGAAAGTAGCATCACTCTAATCAACAGAGCTATTGACAATCATGATTGCCCGAAACGCCCCAAAGAATAAATTCTTTTTTTTTTGTTGCTCCTGTTGAGCCCTTTACAATGAATCGTTTTCATTCCCCCCCCCAAAAACCAAAAAAAATATAAAAACGTTCAGAAAATACAAAAAAACTAAAAAAAGTTCAGAAAAATAATAATAAAAAAAAACAATAAAAAAAAAGTTCTTTTCAGAACTACCTCCCCGTTATAAAAAAATTGGTAGAATATTTGGAACTCTGCCAACCTCTATTTCTCTTAGTTCGCTTCCGGGTTCGCTCTCCGGTACGTGAACCGGGAGCGAACCCAAACATTTTTTTTTAAAAAAAGAACAGTAAGTATAAGGGAAGGAAACAGACAGTTATGTTAAAAGAAAGACAGCTATAGGGAGTAAACTAGAGATACTGTTACCCGCAATCCACTGCTGATGATGTCACATATTACATCATTCATGACATGGTCAGTGACATCATCAGCAGTGGATTGCGGGTAACAGTATCCCTAGTTTACTCCCTATAGCTGTCTTTCTTTTAACATAACTGTCTGTTTCCTTCCCTTATACTTACTGTTCTTTTTTTAAAACAAATTTTTTGATCAGTCAGAAACAGTGACAATAATAGAGACAGAGTGAGTGAACAAGAGTGAAGAAGTATGAGAAGAGAGAGACTGAGAAAAATAGTGGAAGGAGTAGAGTAATTAAGTAATAGACAAAGGAATGAGGGAAGTAGCAAAGGCAGGAAAGTAAGGGTTAAAGAAATGAAGCAGTGGAACTAATAGAAGTTAAATGTGATATAAATATAACGAAAAGAGTACAAAACATTTACCTTATAATTGTCGTTAAGTTAGTCATTTGTTATTTTTATACTTTCAATCTGTGAAAGAGAGAACAAACATTTGAAAAATATTAAAACATGTTTTTAAAAATTAGAAAAGACAAGGGAAAAGATTGAAGGACAAACAGTTTTTCAACAACGTTGACACTTACAGAAGCCTCTGCTTCTCCATGCCCCTACACAGTCCTAAAAATATACATTTTAAACTAACAGTATCTTGATGCAGATGAAGTGAGTCCTATCTTGCAACATGGTGCATCTTTTGCATCACTGCTGCATCGGTTTCATGTGGCATGGTTTTTTTACAGCACGACACATCTGCCTAGATGCATCAATTTGTAATTTTGTCGCCTTATAGCAAAACTTTTCCACCGCCACTGCGTCACAAAAGTGACGCACAGTGGCGCAAAAGAGGCATACACCTATCATAAATCTGTCCCTAACATGTTAAATGATTGATTCAGGATGACGATAAGGTGTGGCCTCTCCAAAGGTTTGTTTAAGGTGAGGCCTACTCAGGGTTGCATATCAAATTTATAATAATAAATAATACATAATAATAATAGATAATACATGTGAAGGCCTACCAATGAAGTAAATCATGTCCACTTCACTCTTGAACAAAGGCCAGACCTCTTCTGTGTCCGTGGACAGACCTAAACTTCATCTGCACAATGTCATTCGTAAACTTAGGAAACACAGGTGATGTAATTGAAAAATGTGGAGTTTCTTTTGCTCATTTCACAATCACATCACCTGTGTTGCCTTTGCTTAGGTATCTCATAGTGCACATGTAGTCCAGCATATGAAACAGTACCCAGAAGTGCAGCAGTGTATGCATTAACTTTGACACTTACAGAAGTCTCAGTTTCTCCATGTCTACCTCACATTTCTAAATGTATATCATAAGTACAAAAATTAGAAAATTAATTATACATGTTAAATGGTTTATTTTTGCTGTTCTCAGAATGTATCAAATTTCACTAAAATCAGTGACTTGAAGGTATTCATCATGTAACAGCGGGGAAAAAAAAACACAATCAAAATGATTGTGTTTAAAAAACTCATACAACATAAGAAATCTGAATTCAAAACTCCTTAAAATTAACTTACTTTCCATGACGTCGAAGGATGTCCTATGAACAGCTTACACTCTGTTGTGCTATTAATATTTTCAGCCCGCCACTTTCTGAAAGAAAACCTCCATCGTTTTGAAAAATATGTTACATACGATAAAAGACTTCTCACATTCTTCCACATGTTTCCACATGGCCAAATCATGTTAGAGCGATTTACAACTCTTGGAATTCTTGTAAGCAAATCCCGTCATTTTCTATTTTCGCAACTTTCAGAAAGATAAGATTACTTTCACAATCCTGGACTACTAATATCTTACCCTTCTTGCTCACTCATGTTCTACTTTTCCTATGACACTGATACTGCTTACTATGAAGCAGACTTACTTGCATCAGGTTTATATAGTTGGATTTTTAAAATGACATTATAATCAAAAGTTTTGACCAATAATCTAGACAGCATTGCAGACTTACATTCCCTCTACTCCATGAACCTCTTGAAATTCCTCAGAGCACATCCCGAGATTCTTTCCTTAAAATTTTGGTTTTAAAAACACCAGGTAAGAATTTTTAAGGTCATACGGCAATTTTTTTTTGAAAGTTGTAACAGAATCGTTGCAGAATGACCAGCCGTTTCTAGACTTTAAATAAGCTGTGTAATGTCCTGATGTTGTTGAAGGACCGTCATGATAGATAATTGCTGCAGTTACAAAAGTCCTTCCTGATATTGACAACTGCGAAGCAACAAAATTTTTTATTAAAGTTGTCAATTTTGTTCCATCAGGCCTACATCGTTGGAACATTAAAATGACATACTGGCCATATCTTCGTATAAATAATGTTGACATCATTTCAGATTTACATTGGCTACACTCCATGTTGTGATCAGCTGCTTTTACTAGCTTATTAAAGGACACTGATTTACTGTCTGGCAAAGTTAAATATATAAATCTTTCTGAGTCTACACTAGTAGTACTTGATACCCTACAGTTCTCGCAGTCATGCTGCCATTGATAAGAAAGCCCAAACAGGTGATCTACATCTACACCCTCATCTTGCAATACATCAAGCATATACATTAAAAACTCCTGACAATCCTGCTGAATATTTTCAGAGAAGTCTGTTTGACCTGAACATTCGTCTAACAGATAACGAACTTCAGACACACTTTCTACTTTTGTTCTATCAGTGCTACATTTCTCTAACACAGAATTCAACAAACAGCATAAACTTTGTTCCGAATTGATCACAATCTGTTCTTTTAAAGTCTCTAGTGAAAAGACGATATTAACAACTACATTAGCATAGCAGTTGACACCAGAACTGTTTTCAAATTGAAAACCAACAACATCTTCAACAGAATCCATTTTCTTTCTGCTTACAATTTTCGGTTCATCGACTTTTGGGCTTTTTGCTACAACCTCCCTACTATTACTGATATTTCTTCGTTTCCGGCCTACCACACGTTTCTCAAACAAAGGATATTGAGGCAAATGTGGCGCATACTCTCTTCTTAACCTATTGTATTCCTTAACACAATCTAGATCCGCACAAATGTTTGTGACATCACAGTCAATCAAGTACAATCCCGATAAAGTTCTAACTCGTGACAATGCCACATATGCCATACCCTCCTTGAACACAGAACTGCCAATATTCACCAATGCACTATCTACACTTAAACCTTGCGATTTATGGATTGTCACCGCATATGCCAAGCATACAGGAAACTGCTTATGGCGAACATATAAGTCTTTAACAAGCAAAAACCTAGCAGAACAACGACCAATTAGCTGTACTTCCTCAATGCCATCAAATTTAATTTTTAAAAATTCAATTCCATCTCTACTTCTGTATTTCTCAAAATCAACAACATTACCCATTGAGCCATTTACCAGACGTCTTTCAACATGTAAATTCCTTCTCAAAATGATTCGGCAATTTAAACACACATTCAAAGTCTTTTCAAAACCCGCAGTTTTAGATATAGTCTTCTCTAATGAATCCAATTTAGATTTCAAATTCTCAGACAAAATAATTGTTGCTCCCATATGCTCTACTCTGTCAATAGCTTCCAGTTTCACAATCTCTTGCTTTTCTAAATGCAACATTTTGTTGTTGAAGATGGCACATTCTGCAAGAGTTGGCATCAAACATATTCCGGATTTCTTCTCAGTAATTTTCTGAAAAATATTCTCAGGCACAACGTCTTGTTCTGGATATAAATTTGACAGTAATCGTGCATGTAAAGCTTCTTTCCCATGCTCAGTCACTTTTCCAATTCTAACATCTTGTAGAATATTCTTGTAATCTTCATCCTTCGCCTGACGCATATTTTCATGCAGTTCAGCATAATTGAAGTTTAACCATATATTGACGTTGCCAATGCTCCCTAAGCACTTCCTGGTATCTTCATGCGTGAGCATTTTGAACACAGGTTGTCCTTTCACTGGTGTCAGCTGCAGAAGATCTCCAAAAACAATGATGTGTTTACCACCAAATAACACATCATACTCAGTTTTAAGAACTTCTTGCATTCTCAAATGCACAAAGGCAAGCATGACATTGGAAACCATGCTTACTTCGTCAATGATAAGAAGTTTAATTTTCCTCAAGACTCTTGAAACTTCACAACAAGCATCTCCAGATAACTTGTGGTATTGTAATTTGTTGTCATGCTCCACTGGCAGCATCAGTAGACGATGCAAAGTAATACCTTTAATGTTATGTGCTGCCAGTCCAGTTGGAGCGGTAACAACACAAGACAGCGATGACTCAGTCCTTTCCTGCAAATAACAAGAAATTGCTTTAATGAGGAAACTTTTTCCAGTTGCCGCTTCTCCACTCACGTACAGTCGGACAGGCTTCAACGACGTACATGAGCACTCTTTCTTCTCATGACTTAATCCATGATCAATGTGCTTGGTAACTTCGTCATATATTTTCCTCTGCTCAACGTTGAGTTGTTTTTCCAAGTCTTCTAAGTTAACTGCATCCTCCTGAGCATGTGCCATGGCTCTTTCCACTTCATTCATAGCAGTGGCAGCTTCATTTTCGATAACAGGTCCTCCTAGTGGAACCTGACTCAATGAAACAGAACTCTGACTGTCCTGAGAACTGTCTCTGGCAATCTCGGCTGCAATCGTTGCTTCCTGCTCAATTTCCAAAGTCAACATTTCTTGATATTTGGGAAAAGCAGGACATTCTATGGTCTCCTTGGCGGCAGTGAAAAAGTCTTCGTAACAGAGGAAATCTCCAAGCAGTTCCTCTTCTGCACGCCAAGGATTGAAAAGTTGCAAAAGTGCTAAATAGAAAAACTCCTCTTTTTCTGGAGATTCGCCACTCAATTTTCGATGGTTTACCAAGTGGCATTTTCTTTGCTTGACCAGACATCCCTCACTTCCAATTACAGCATACACTCCTTTCTCAATATCTTCTTTGATGTTCCTCTTGAATATGTAATTTTGTAGAACCTCATACAAACAAACATTCTCAAGGTGACTGCTTCGATTTGGATAATATGTATCCAACATGTTGGTCTTCAAAATGTCGGTACTGTTTGGCTCCTTTTCCGCCAAATACTCAATTTCCCGCACAGGTTTCAGAACTCGATTACGCGTTGCAGCAAGACCAAGACTCGCCCAAACGATACTCCTGGATTTGGCATAAAGACTTGCTGAAGACAACCGGTCAGAACATTCGTAAGCTCCAATTTCTCGATGCGACAACATCTTCAGACTGAAACTGTACAACTTCTTGCTGAGGCTCTTTTCATGGGAAATGTCCTCCCACATATCCTTCAATTCTGTCTTTTCTTTTTTGGTGATGTAAGATGTCACATACCGAGCCACAGCCATACAGTTGTCAGCCACAAACTGTATATCCATGTTAGCATTCCACATGGACAAAATCACTGGGTTGTAGTCGTTGATGTATTTGGACTCTTTGTTCCTTTTCAAATTGTATGTATTTTTGGGTGATTTCCTCGTCACATTATGTCGCAGAGAAGACATCAAACTGTTCACTCTTCCTTTAGAAATCACCGGTCGTGGAAAGTTGAAACGACATTTGGTGTAGAACTTGTCCTTGTTTCTGAATTTACGACGACAGTACTTTCCACAACGATGGCTTTGGAAACGTAGAACTTGTTCTCTTAGGCTTTTCTTCTCCGTTGCGTTTGGAACAGCACACGTAGAATACTGTTCTATGAAACTCATCACTAAGTCATCCGGATCTGTTCCAAATTTAGGTGCATCCTTGATCCACAGCAGCATATGTATATGAGGAGCACCTCTTGCTTGGTACTCCTTTCTCCAGAAGAAATCCAACACCTCTCCAAGAGGTGGATTCTTCTTATTCATGATGAAAGACATCATAGCTTCAAATCTATGATTGAAGTACCTGCATACATTCACTGGATCCAAAGAACACAGTTCTCCTGGTGTCTTGAATTCAATGTTTTCAATGTTTCCATTTGCCTCTCGTAGAAATTCAAGTAAGTCTTCCCAGCCATACTCGGCACAGCTCAGAGTGAGGAACCATGTCAGAGTTCCTAAGTTCGTCAGCATACATTTTAAATCACCATGACGACGGTACCAGTACTCATTAGTACCACGCTGACACGCCATGAGATTAATTAGGTGAGAATCCAAAATACTGTCTTGGACATTGACTTTATGCATAAAGTCACTTGCCGAGATGTTTCGCATCTGTATACCACTTTTCAAGATGTGGTTCACTGCATATGACAGTCCAGACAGATCGCTTTCAAACAGGAGATGAAACAAATAGGGAATGCATTGACGAAACCTAGGATCTTCTGCATACAATCGTAAAGTCCGGTATTCAGAAGCAGGAATTTGATAAGGTCGCTCATCATATCTTCCTCCTTGACCTGTTGGAAATAGCTGTGGGAAACACAGAGCTTCCAAACTTTCCTGCCAAACACTAATGGGACTCCCTTTGGCTTGTTTCATTTGAAACAACTCAATAGCATTCCACATGACTTCCTTGGAATGCAAAGGATGAACACTATAATGTTCATATATTTCTTCACTTTTAGAGGCTTCTACTTTCTCAATTTGGCCAGCACACAAATCGCTATCCTCTTCATCACTTACTTCCTCTTCTGCAACATATACATTCTTATAGTACTTATTATTTTTTTTCAAATACAATGTTGCCTTTTTGACTTTCCTAACATCCACTAAATCTTGCCATATTTTCTTATTCTTTGTCGGAACCCCATTAACTAAGATAACCAGAGGTTCCTCTTCCACTTTTTCTACTCCAATTGTGTTAATGTTTTTGTTCAAATCTAGAGGCAAATAAACAACTCTTCCCTTTAATCCTCTCTGTAAATCTGATGGAGGCAACTTCCCTGTCTTTGGCTCCATTCTTACAATAGCCTGAAAGGGATGGATACTTTGAATCAAAATAGATTCATAAGTATTTAAATCATTCAATTCAGAAGGAATCTCAACCAATTCCAGATTATTATGAACCGCCCTAGCAGGCATCTGGTTTTGGTTTAATTTGTTACAACAATAAGTACACACACGTTGATCCGATCCCAAATCAAAACAATTTTCTACCATCAAGTATGTTGCGAAATCCTTCCATTCACTACTATTTTCCCTTTCACTTTTTGCATATAAATCCACTAACTTAATCTGATTCTTATAATAAGTGCGTCGACAACACACACAAGTGAAATTAGGCCTCTCACTTGATTTCACCTGAAATGTGGCAATTTCCTTCTGAAAATTTTCTGTACTGGAAACCTGTACATTATCTTCAACATTACCCTCTACTTCTGGGTCAATTTGAACATTCTCATCTTTACTTCCAAAGTAACAAAACTCAATTTCTTCACAAATATTCTTGACATCTATTTCAGAACCATGCAAAAGAGCAGCGCTTAATTGTTTAAGCATAATTGCTGGACTCTTAGCATAATACAACATTCTGACTAATTTCCTCACTTTATTATGATGCACTGCTAGCATCCTGAAATGATGAAAAACACTCTGGCATACTCTCCTGGAAAGACAAGCCAGGGAATGACCATGCAAACCTGTCGCTTCTCTCACTCTACAAGGATCTAATTCTTGCAACAACTTCATTTTCTGCTTCAAACTTTTCTTATTAAATGTCCGTACAAAATCACAAAGCAAATTGATGGAATCCTGTCGCACACTGCAAATACTACTACACTTCCAAATGTACACAGGACCCTTAGGACGTCTTCCTAAAACCTTATTACCTAACACCTCTTCTGTCTCTGTTGTCACAAGTTTTTCTTTTTCAACTGGACAACCATCTTTCACTTCATAAGCTCGACCACTGGTGTCAACTGCAAGCACCAAATCATTATCCTGGAAATAACTCTCCTCATTAAAAAATGCCTCACAACTTGAACTATGCATCCATTCTCCGGAAAAAACTTCACAAAAATTACTTCGATTAACTACTCTCTTCCATCTACTATTTGATTTGAAATCAGAAATTACCTTGTTTAGTGTCCTAATTCTATTGATTACCAAAATAAATAACTTTCGCTTAATTTCAAAAGCCTGATCAATAATTTTCTCTACATTTTTCTTTTTGTTATAAAATGCCACTTTCTATTGGCCTTTCTTAATATTTTTTAACAAATTAACTATTATCCTGTTGCGGATCATTCGTTTTCGAATGTCCCTAAACTGTTGTTTCCTTCTACTATCATGCACAGAGTTATCTCTTGCTCTAGCAGTAACATTTTTGATTGGTCTTTCCTTTCCGTTTAAATTGCTTCTCTTTTTCTGGACTGAAACATTTTCTGTAGAAATACTTTTTTTACTACAAATATTTCTTATGAATGATTTTGTGGTCTTACCCGGAGCTTTCTTGGTGACTTGACAAGTTTTTTTTGTAGAGGACTGCTGCAGTAATAGATGAACCTGCTGTCTTTGACGTTTTGTAGCCTTTCTAATTCGATTCTTAGTTGGCATTTTCAAATTTTGAAATGATCTGCAGTTGAATCTGTGGTAAAATATAATAAAAAATGTTATTAACCACTATTACCAAACAGTATATCAATAATAGTCATCAAAAACTTAACACCCTGCTTGTTATTTTACAGCATGACACATCTGCCTAGATGCATCAAGTTGTAAATATGTCGCCATATAGCAAATATTTTCCACCACCACTGCGTCACAAAAGTGACGCACAGTGGTACAAAACAGGCATACACCTATCATAAATCTGTCCCTAACATTTTAAATGATTGATTCAGGATGACGATAAGGTGTGGCCTATCCAGAGGTTTGTTTGAGGTGAGGCCTACTCACGGTTGCAGATGAGATTTACGCTTGTTGAAGAATACAGAGGAGATAATACATGTGAAGGCCTACCAATGAAGTAAGTCATGTCCACTTCACTCTTGAACAAAGGCCAGATCTCTTTTGTGTCCGTGGACAGACCTAAACTTCATCTGCACAATGTCATTCATAAACTTAGGAAACACAGGTGATGTAATTGAAAAATGTGGAGTTTCTTTTCCTCAATTCACAATTACATCACCTGTGTTTCCTCAGTGACTTAAAATGTCCTTAAGACACATGAAACCGTTTTTTGATTGCCCTTGCACCATTTTTGGGTCATTTTTAACATGGCTATGTAACTCCAGGAATCAAAATCTAAATTTGCCAAGCACAGGTGGGAGCATATTTACAAGAAACTTGCCCCACGGAGAAAGCTCTTCAATTTAAATGGGAAAAAATAACATCATAGACACTCAAATGCCTTATAAATATGCCCCAAACAACCTATGAAGCTCTAGCAGTACATATCCAGAAATGTAATTGATTTCAAAAAACGTTTTTAAACACAACATATAAATCAATTGTATACCTACATTCAAGAGAAAATGACTTAAAATGTCCTTAAGACAAATGATTGCGTTTTTTGATTGCCCTTGCACCATTTTTGGGTCACTATTAACATGGCTATGTAACTCCAAGAATCACAATCTAAATTTGCCAAGCACAGGCGAGAGCATATTTACAAGGAACTTGCCCCACGAAGAAAGCTCTTCAATTTAAATGGGAAAAATAACATCATAGACACTCAAATGCCTTATAAATATGCCCCAAACAACCTATGAAGCTCTAGCAGTACATATCCAGAAATGTAATTGATTTCAAAAAACGTTTTTAAACACAACATATAAATCAATTGTATACCTACATTCAAGAGGAAATGACTTAAAATGTCCTTAAGACACATGAAAGCGTTTTTTGATTGCCCTTGCACCATTTTTGGGTCATTTTTAACATGGCTATGTAACTCCAAGAATCAAAATCTAAATTTGCCAAGCACAGGCGGGAGCATAATTACAAGAAACTTGCCCCACGGAGAAAGCTCTTCAATTTAAATGGGAAAAATAACATCATAGACACTCAAATGCCTTATAAATATGCCCCAAACAACCTATGAAGCTCTAGCAGTACACATCCAGAAATGTAATTGATTTCAAAAAACGTTTTTAAACACAACATATAAATCAATTGTATACCTACATTCAAGAGGAAATGACTTAAAATGTCCTTAAGACACATGAAAAGCGTTTTTTGATTGCCCTTGCACCATTTTTGGGTGATTTTTTACATGGCTATGTAACTCCAAGAATCAAAATCTAAATTTGCCAAGCACAGGTGGGAGCATATTTACAAGAAACTTGCCCCATGGAGAAAGCTCTTCAATTTAAATGGGAAAAATAACATCATAGACACTCAAATGCCTTATAAATATGGCCCAAACAACCTATGAAGCTCTAGCAGTACATATCCAGAAATGTAATTGATTTCAAAAAACGTTTTTAAACACACCATATCTGTTTCAGCTTACATGAGAGACCATGGAATGGGCTCCATGTACAACAATAACTTGCGTTACTGCATGCAAGATATCTACACAGAATGTGCAATTACAATTTCTCAAAGAAACAAAATCTATTTGTATATCACTTGAGACAAAGCAACATTTTAAAAACACAGCTTTCTTCATAATTTTCTCCTTAAATCATACTATTCTCTATCTAAATTAAATAAATCTTTTCTCACCTTAGCAAATACTTTTTGAGTTTCAAAACAGTCTCAGAAATGCACCAAATTGTCTTCAGCAGAACAAAGAGTATGCACTCCAGAGGCTGCAGCTATAGAAAGCACAGAAATGCTGATATTCATTACACATATCTCTCATGTTAGCCAATCAAAACTCTTCCCTCACTTTGTTCAACTCAAAACCCTTCCCCCCTCTGCCCTCTCTGCCTTTTTTGCATTGCAACCACCTCCTGAAAGACCTCTGATGTTTGCAAGTTCACACAACAATGTTTCAATTGAACTCTGAACTCTCAGTGCACCTGCGTATCCAGTGCAATCTTTCATTAAATGTTTTTTCCTTGACCATTCAAATTACATCTTTCAAAGAACACATCCATGCACCCTAACTTTCTGTTTTCAGAAATGGAAATCCACCAATCACTGCTAGTGAATCATTAGCACTGAAACTCCACAGTTTTTTTTTCTTTACAAACTCCTACTGTTTCATCTGCCATTTCATTACCACACTTCATCTGACTGCAGCAGAAACTTCTCTCACCATGTTTACTGTCTGGATTGTTGGACATAGTTACATCTACTGGGCTCAAAGGTATGCTGAGAACAGAAATTTACCTAACCTCAATTTACAAGATGTGGAAATTAAGTGGTTTGGCCACAGAGGATTAAAATGTCACCAATTGATACCATTGGTGAAAACCTTTATGCATTTGCCAAAACCTGACCTGTTAATTGTGCACTGTGGAGGTAATGATTTGGGCACTTTGACTGGAGTAGGTCTGGAAATGCTTTTAAAGGACACCTTTGAGCAATTAATGGCACTTTTTCCTCAAACTGCCTTGGTATATTCAAATATATGCCAAAGACAGAAATGGAGGTGGTCCAACCAATTTTGTCCACAAATTGAGAAGTCGAGGAAGCATGTAAACAAATCTGTTTCAGCTTACATGAGAGACCATGGAATGGGCTCCATGTACAACAATAACTTGCGTTACTACATGCAAGATATCTACAGAGGAGATGGAGTTCATTTCTCAGATGAGGGCAACAGAATTTTCATTCTGAATTTAAGACTGTGCATTGGTACCTACTTATAAGTACCTAAATGTACCATAATCCCAAAAGCTCTTCTCAGAGCTACCCTACATCTGATCACTCACAATTATTATTTTTTTCTAACTTTTTTCACTAATTTTCAACAAAGTACGCTCCCCGGGGCGCTATCCGGTACGCGAACCGAAAGCTAACCTCGCGGAATTTCATAAAAAAATGGTTTTTTTCGCACATATAAGCCTCCTCAGCCACCCTCAGAAAACCTAGGGGGTCAAGATAAGTCTACCGTGCCCCCTTCTATCCATTCAGAACATTATTTGCCCTCCATCTTGTATCTTAATTCGACCGAAACACAAAATGGTGGACTCCCGTAACGCTGCTGGTTCGCGAACCGGGACGCTTCCTGGGAAGCGGTCCAATAAAAAAGGTGGGAAAGTAATTTACAGAAAAACGACTGGAGACACTCTCACCAAATATACATTAGCTCATACTACATACCAATCCCTTTCATTTTCACAAATTTGATTGAAATTCCATTTAGCCATTTAGCCTGTAGACCTCTCTAAATACCGTGAGGTAAATTACTTCACAAAACACATCTGAAGTGTTGGAATTGACAACCAATGAAAATGTTACTTTCATTTTCTACTTTTATTACCTGACATTTGATTGGTTATATACCTGAATATATATAAAGGAAGAGAAGGAAACACAGCCATTTTGACTACTACTTCTTGTTGTACATTTCAATTGGATTTTCACTAATCACTTCAACTTCTTTGTAAAGGTAAGTTGTTATTTTAAAAACTGAAGTATATTGTGCACTATAAGTTAATATGGTAAACTTTTTCTGATAGTTATATACTATCCCTCTGTAGTAGTTATAGATTTAGATAGACTTCTCTGTTATAGTTATGGATGGAGTTAGGCTTCTCTTGTATAATTATGAATTTACTTACGTTAAATCACATACACTTTTTTATATTCCTACTTCCACTCTGATACTATACACTGCCCAAAGATAAATTCACTGATAAAAACTGCCTATCTAAAATTAATCCCAACAGTGCCCTATCTCTACTAATATATATTTTTTTAATTCAAATTTCAGGCAAAATGGAAGGCGAACACAAAGTTGAATTTCAAATTGTCCTGCAAGAGAGCAGCCAAGAAATAATTGATCCAAATTATATAGAATTTATGGATGAAACTTGGGACCAAGAACTTCTGCAATGTGTGCAAGCAGTAGATGACCTCCTTCAAAATGAGGACATTTTACACCCTCAGAGATTACAAACTATGTTCAATGAAAATAATGACATTTCAGACAGTGAAATGTTAGAAAGTTTATTAAATTTTGAAACACAATCACAATAATAAATAATTGCTTAAAAAATAAAGAAATTAAAAAATAATCAACAAAACCAACAATCAATTAACATACAGTATTTGAAAAGTCTATCATTCTTTTTTCCTTATAGTACGCTCCCCAGAACGCTTCCCGGTTCGCGAACCGGGCGCTCCCCACGCAAAAAAAAATTATTTTTTTTTTGCCCTGCGGGGCCCTTTTAAAACCTCCACATAAAACCTAGGGGGTCAGGGAGGATCTACTATGCCCCCTTATGGTCATTTCCCCCTTTGTTTTGGCCTCCTCTTGTCTCTCAATCCTACCGAGAGACAAGATGGCGGCCGCTCCGGACTGTTTAGAATGTTGACAGACACCCAGGAGCCAATCAGCCTTGCTTCGCGAAGTTCCGTTACGCGTCAAGTACGCGAACCAGAGCGCTGCCCGGAGCGCTGTCACAGATATATATCTTTTTTTGAACGTTAATTTCTCAAAATCCACTGGAGCACATATATTGAGACCTAGCAAAGGCACATCGAGCTAACAGTCCCTACAATTTTGCCAAGTTTCGTGCAAATCCATTCAGCCGTTCGGGCTAAAAGTGAGGCCAACCGCCCTATGGAAATTAACATTGGAAAAACGCGTTTTGGGACCCCCTTTTTTCTCGGCCCCCCCTTGACGAAACCCCCCCAAATTTTTAGGGGCTGCCCAGAAAGAAAATGTGCCATTTTCCTGAAAATTTCAGCCAATTCCGTCCACAAACGCCAAAGTTATTCAACATAGAATTTTCAAAAATCCCATAGGAAAAAAATCCTAACTATATATACCTACTGGCGACCGCCAGTAGGTAATATATATATATATACATTTTGGATGCCTTGACCAGACCCACTCTCTGCACGCCGCCGATCGTGACGTCTGTTAACGTTCGATTCGAAGGAAATCAGGAAGTGTTGACCGCCATTTTGACACTGCGAGGAAATATATTGTTAAAAATAATTGTTATAAATTAATTCGCATTGATAAACATTGTCTGCGCCATCTTGCTTTTTTTCCAATGCCACACTTTTGTCGTGCACGGCAGCCATTTTAGATGCCTTGACCAGACCTACTCTCTGCACGCCGCCGATCCTCAGCATGGCTCACCACCCTCGCAAGCATCTCCCCCACGCACTGGTCACCCCCGCTCTCTGTCTTATGCATGGGCCATAAACCTCCCCCCATCTGCGCTGCTCTTCCCTGAGAATCACACCCTGTGCCCGCCCGACACCACCCTTTCACCCTATTCACTACCGCACCCTCTGACATTCCTCTTCCTTTGTGTCTGATTGTCCAGGCCGGTCCCAGGTTATCACGTAGCCCTGCGGATGTAGTTTATGGCCTCAACTGTAAAGAATCACCCCTCTTCAAAGGAGTTACAGTAGATCAAGGCCCCCACCCGATGAGATCCGTCACACCACACGCGTTCCTACTATCTGATAACCATCCTGTATTGTGATTGGGGAGGGGATTCTCACTGTGAGGGTGTGTGGGACCGAGCCTGAAGCGGAAGATTCCAGGGATGCCTCTTTTTACATCAAAGTTTTTACAATTATGTGTCACATTAAAAATATATAGCACTCCAACAAAGTAGTAGGATTATAAAACTTTAATAACTTATAAATATATAGAACGCAACAAAAACAGTAAACACATTTAAAACATTTTTTTAAAACAGAAGCAACAATGGTCAGTAGCTGTCTTTTGTGCGAATAGTCCCAAGGCAGCACAACGTGCTGAGTTCTGTACGGCACCCAGGTGATGTCACCTGGGTGCCGCACTGGTTTTGGTATCCTACAATGCTGCTCCGAAAAACGGCATGGGGCGCCCCAGGGGGGGGAGGGGGGAGGCCTCGTCAGTAGCGGTCTGTTGTGCGAATAGTCCCAAGGCAGCAGAACGCGCTGAGATGTGGATGGCACCCAGGTGATGTCCAGTAAGTTGTCGCACTGGTTTTGGTATCCTACAATGCTGCTCTGAAAAACGGCGTGGGGCGCCCCGGGGGGGGGGGGAGGCGGCGTGAACGGGCCTCCCCAGGTGGAGGCTCGTCTGCTGTAGTGGGGTGCCCCTTTACCGTTTCAGTTGCCATTCCGCCCGCTTTTGCTACACTGTGCCTCATCCGCCATTCAGTTGTTTATCGCCCGCTCTTGCGGCTACAGCGTCTCGCTCACCATTTAGTTGAGTTGCGCCCACTCTTGCGGTGCAACAATAGACGGCTGCCACAGGACTCTTAAAATGGTGGCCGGCTCTTCAGATTTGGGCCTGGTCCACTAAAATGGTCCTGGGACACCTTGGAACTCGGGCGCTTGTCTGCTAGGGCTTGGGCTCCATTCTCGAAAGCGTCCCCTCAGCCTTGAAGATTCTACAAAAGTCTTGGGGGCCCCCGACTCCCGCAGGCTTCCGGTGGGGAGCGGCTGCCATGATTGCTTGCGGAATGGCCACGACGGAGCTACGAGATGGTGGTGCTCTCATGCTGACGCCAGCTTCAGTCTGAAACATCCAGAAACACTGTAGACTATCAATTCGATGAGTTCCGGTGGAGCCCCAACGTGACCCGGTAGGGAAGAACTTCCCCTCCCCTTTTTTGAGTGATGGTTCTTGTTGCCTGTCCCCTCTGTTGTCATCTAACTGAACCTTTTTTGATTGCCGAGTGAGAAATAAAAAGGTGGGTCTTTCATCTTTTGGGAAAAAAAAATCTTTTAATCCAATGAAAAGTGTTATTTTTAGGTCATATGATCAAGCCTTCCATCATTAGGAAACCAAAAGTAAAATGAACCAATGAAAAGTTTTATAAACAAGTCACATGACCTGTTATGCGGCTTTGGGCTATAAAAAGCGTACAAAATCTGTTGGCCCATGAGGCGGCGTCAGTAGCGGACCGATGTGCGAATAGGCCGAAGGCAGCACAACGTGCCGAGATCCGGATGGCACGAGTTGGTGTCCAGCAAGTTGCACTGGTGTGGCCATCCTACAATGCTGCGCCAAAAGACGGCGTGGGGTGCCTGGGGGGAGGCGGCGCGAACAGCCCTCTTCCGCCTCCCTAGGTGGAGGCACCTCATCTGCAGTGCGGCGCCCCTTAGCGTTTCGCACGCCGTCCAGCCGAGTTGCGCCCGCACTTGCTGCTACAGTAGGCCGAAGGCAGCATAACGCGCCGAGATCCGGATGGCACCGAGGTGGTGACCAGCAAGTTGCCGCACTGGTGTGGCCATCCTACAATGCTGCGCCGAAAGACGGCATGTCCAGCTGAGTTTCTCCCGCTCTTGCGGTACAGTGACTCGAACGCGCCGAGATCCGGATGGCACCGAGGTGGTGTCCAGCAAGTTGCCGCACTGGTGTGGCCATCCTACAATGCTGCGCCGAAAGACGGCGTGTCCAGCTGAGTTGCGGTCACTCTTGCTGCTACAGTACGCCGAAGGCAGCACAACGCGCCGAGATCCGGATGGCACCGAGGTGGTGTCCAGCAAGTTGCCGCACTGGTGTGGCCGTCCTACAATGTTGCACCGAAAGAGGGCGTGTCCAGCTGAGTTTCTCCCGCTCTTGCGGTACAGTGACTCGAACGCGCCGAGATCCGGATGGCACCGAGGTGGTGTCCAGCAAGTTGCCGCACTGGTGTGGCCATCCTACAATGCTGCGCCGAAAGACGGCATGTTCAGCTGAGTTTCTCCCGCTCTTGCGGTACAGTGACTCGAACGCGCCGAGATCCGGATGGCACCGAGGTGGTGTCCAGCAAGTTGCCACACTGGTGTGGCCATCCTACAATGCTGCGCCGAAAGACGGCGTGGGGTGCCCGGGGGGGGGGGAGAGGCGGCGTAAACGGACCTCTTCCGCCTCTCCAGGTGAAGGCATCTCATCTGCAGTTTGATTTGGTGGATAATCCCCGACCTGCCAGTACATCCACCATTGAAGTGGCAGTGACAGAATCAGAGGCAAGGGAAACGGTTCTAAATCTTCAGAAGAACTTTGGACAAATGAAAATGACATGTTTAACTTGCGGCAAATTAATTTCATGTGGAGAGAGGAGTGTTATTCTAATCAATAGAGCTTATGAACATCATCATAGTCGCTGGTTGGTGGAGACATTTTGACTATATCCTGGACCTGTCCGGCCTTGCCCAAAATGGCGCCGGTATAAATGGGACTCGTAACTCCTTGTTGTGTACTGGGTGCCCAACCTTGATATCACGAGATGCGTATGCAGTTTTGAAGCACATGGCGGGCAGGGAAGAGTACTGATTGAACATTTGGACATCCCTATTGATATTAAGTTCTGATGTGTTATTGATTACTGTACTATTGAAAGTTCGATTTAACGTCACCCATGGTACTTGCCCGCAAATGTATATCTAGATAATTTTATTGTAACTGGCCCTGTCGTACTTTAATTATAAAATGTACGTCCACCGATTCCGCAAATGTTAGACACCTTAGTTCTTGCAACCTAATGGGTTGCTCGTTACGTTGTTCTACAGTGTAAATGTCCCCTCATCATATACGATTCCAGTTTGCTCCGTGGCCGGCCCACGTGGTTATAGGCCCGTATTTGTATACTGACATTTTCACAATAAAGGTTTTTAAAACAAAACATGGTAGTAGTACTTACATTGGAAAAGTTTGGAATAATAGCCACTGTTTTCGAATCAGTAAAAGGCAAGTGAAATAAAGCAGTCCAATTACATGACGGTTAAAAGGTATAATACGCAGGAACGCAGTAAAGATAAATGGTCAAGGGCTGTTGTGTTTTCTACTCCTGCAACATAAAGTGATCGATAAGAATCTGATATTCAGGCCTATCGGCGACTAAGACAGCAGGCCGAGCCTCTTTTGCTCAACGGCTCCCTCATGGGACGAAGAAACGCCCTTTTTCTCGAAATAGGAATATTTTACTTGCAGGACAGTTGTAAACTACCCGGGAAAATACATTAGCCTGAAACATTATAACATATATGTTTAAGAAAAAAAATGTTCGAAAGCAATGAAAAGCGTTATTATGACCAAGCCTTTCATCATTAGAATAACAAAAGTAAAATGAACCAATGAAAAGTTTTATTAACAAGTCACATGACCTGTTATGCTTATGTTACGCGCTGCACACCGCGCTCTGGATCGCTTCCAGGAAGCTGCGTCTTGCGCACCGGAGTACTTCTGGGTGCGCTAACGCGGTGCGTCATATGACGCATTACGCGACAACGCAGGTCCAGAATATAGTCAAAATGTCTCCACCAACCAGCGGTCGGAACACAACCCCTTTCAGTAGTCCAAAAAGTTCTGTTAAATGACAACAGAAGGGACAGGCTACAAGAACCTTCAGTCAAAGAGGGGAGGGCAAGTTCTTCTCTACCTGTTCACATTGGGGCTCCACCGGAACTTATAGAATTTGGGCGGGGTGGGTGGCGGAGCCGAGCTGTCTTGCAGTCATCATGGCGTCGAGCTCAGTTCATCTCACTAGTTTCGTATTTCTCATGAGGGGTTGTTCCTAATGTTTCTATTTTAGCGAGGTCAAAAAGAGATCCCATTAGTGGCCTACTGATTTTGCTCGATTCCTTTTGTTTTTTAAAACGATTTTTCACTATCTGCAAAGACTAAACAGAGTATTGCGACTCTGTGCTTGTTTGTTATTAGAGAATGAAGCAAAGAGATCCAATTCTAAAACAGTAAATGCTTGGATAGCAATCAATCAAATGGAGAGAGAAGCAGGCACGACGGATTACAACGGGGGCAAAGGCCTGCGTTACCTACCCTTCACTATCTGCAAAGAGAGAATACTCCTAAAAGAAAAAAAGGGGGGGGGCAGCGTTCAAAGCACATCAGTGTGCATAGACACGAAAATGTTTTTATCTACCACGTACTTGACATTTTAAAGCTTTTCATATTTGCTATTAAAAAACCATTGAAATTCACTGAAAAAACCATAGGTTATAGACCATATATAGTTAGGAATTAGCATTTACAAAACCTTAATTTACTCGCACAAAACCATAGAAATTCGCATATATAGTTAGTTGCAATAACTATATATCGCGCACCCGCAATCCACTGCTGATGATGTCACATATTACATCATTCATGACATGGTCAGTGACATCACTGATGACATCACTGATGACATCTCAAATGACATCACTGATGACATCAATCATGTGATAATACGATTAACCTCTTCAGACTCTAATATAACCTTAGATACACTCAGAGTAAACAGACACTCACAGATTGTCACTCATCCATGGAGTTACTCATACACCTAGTCAGTCATGCAAAGAATCAATCACACCTCCATTTCCTCAACTATACAGTTATACACACCTTACTTATTCAAACATATTCTAACACATATTTACTCTCTTAGACAATCACTGATACAAGTTTTCAATGATCCATGCAGCCACTCACACATTCACTAGCTCTTATACACAGTAATTTATATATGTGAACTCTCATATGTTCTTTGTTTTACATATGTACTTACTTTGACATGTAACGTTGAGATATCCATTCACTCACCAATACACTCATGCACACAGTCAACCACCCATACAGCTGTTTCCACATGCACTTTTGAACCCATACATCTAGTGAATCACTGTTCATACATCTATGCACAGAGTCACACACCTCCCAGACACCCACACACACACACTCACTCTCCCATACAAATACTTGGGCAACCAATCAATAACCCATATAGTTACTCATATAAGTACTGATCAACACATGCAGCATCTTACACAACTACAGACATACTGATGCACACATTCAGACAGTTTAGTCACTAACCCATGCACTTAGTGAGACACATTTAATCATTTACTCATACAGTCAGTCATGCACCTACTAAATCCTTCATCCAGACACTTATACATCCACTCATTCTTCAATATGTAAGACATATTTTAACTTTACAGAAACTTACAGTCACTGGATGATGTCATCAGTGATGCCATCAGTGATGTCACTGACCATGTCATGAATGATGTAATATGTGACATCATCAGCAGTGGATTGCGGGTGCGCGATATATAGTTATTGCAACTAACTATATATGCGAATTTCTATGGTTTTGTGCGAGTAAATTAAGGTTTTGTAAATGCTAATTCCTAACTATATATGGTCTATAACCTATGGTTTTTTCAGTGAATATATATATATGTAAATATATATATATATATATATATATATATTACCTACTGGCGGTCGCCAGTAGGTAGTTATAGTTAGGATTTTTTTCAATGTTAAATCTCAAAATTCTATTTGGAATTACTTTGGCACCGGTTGACGAATCTGCCTGAAAATTTCCTGAAAATGGCCTCGTCGAGCTCCGGTCCTTCCTTGAAAGTTTGGGGGGGATACGTCAAGCGGGGGCCGAGATAAAAGGGGGGTCCCAAAACGCGTTTTCCCCATGTTAATTTCCATAGGGCGGTCGATTTCACTTTTAGCCCGAACGGCTGAATGGATTTCCAGCAAACTTGGCAAAATTGAAGGGACTGGTAGCCCGATGTGCCTTTGCTATGTCTCAAGATGTGTGCTGCAGTGGATTTTGAGTAATTTAGGTTCAAAAAAATATATATATCTATAGGCGCTCTCCGGTGCGCGCACCGGAGTGCGCTCCTGGCGCGACACGCGACTTGTGCGCAGAAAGCTGATTGGCTCTTGGGTGTCTGTAAACATTCTAAACAGTCTGGAGCGGCCGCCATCTTGTGTCTCGGTAAAATCGAGACACAAGGGGTTTGAAAAAAAAAGGGGCAAATGACCATAAGGGGGAAGAGTAGACCCCCTCTGACCCCCTAGATTTGATGTGGGGGCTAAAATAGGGTCCTGCGGGGCATTACATTTTTAAATTTTTTTTCGTTTTGCGCGGGGGGAAGCGCATGGTACGCGCACCGGGAAGCGAAGCACGGGGAAAATCCAGGACCATATTTATGAAGGCCTTGCGCTGCCAGTTTTGCGCCGCCTGTGCGTCAATTTTTGTGACGCACCAGCGGTGTAAAAAAATGCGCATTGTTACGCAATATTTAAAAAGTGACGCATCTATCTAGATGCGTCACTTTTTAAATATAGTGCAACGAGGCACATTTTTTTACACTGCTGGTGCGATGCGTCACTTTTCTGTGCGCACTCCTTATGACATTCCAGATGTGTCATATTTAATGTATGACGAATCATGTTGCAAGGAGTTACAGATACATCAGTATTTCTGACATATCTGTAAACATAAAAGTGACGCGAGGCAGGCGCAAGATTTTGACGCAACAGCATCCTAAAAGTGACGCAGAGAAATCTCATAGATTTCAGTACGTCGTTATTACCAAGCTTTTTGCGGGGGAATGCCCCCTCTGCATACATTATACCTGACGCAGATATAATGTGGCGCAGAGTTTTAAAAAGTGACCCATGTACCTAGATGTGTCACTTTTTAAAAATAGCGTCAGGTATAATGCATGCAGAGGGGGTGTTCTCCTGCAAAAAGCTTTGTAATAGCGACGCAGTGAAATCTTTGAGATTTCACTGCGTCACTTTTAGGATGCTGTTGCGTCAAAATCTTGCGCCTGCTTTACAGCAGGTGTTAGACTGACGCAAGACCTTTCACATGGTGCTTTTTCCATGTGAAAGGACACATTACTGGAGTTGCGTCACTTTTGTGACGCACTCCAGCAATGCGTTACTTGGAATGTCATAAGGAGTGCGCACAGAAAAGTGACGCATCGCACCAGTGGTGTAAAAAAATGCACCTCGTTGCGTTATATTTAAAAAGTGACGTATCTAGGTAGATGGGTCACTTTTTAAAATCAAGCGCCACATTATCTCTGCGTTAGGTATTATGCATGCAGAGGGGGTGTTCCCCCGCAAAAAGCTTTGTAATAGCGACGCAGTGAAATCTTTGAGATTTCACTGCGTCACTTTTAGGATGCTGTTGCGTCCTTTAAATATAGTGCAACGAGGCACATTTTTTTACACTGCTGGTGCGATGCGTCACTTTTCTGTGCGCACTCCTTATGACATTCCAGATGTGTCATATTTAATGTATGACGAATCATGTTGCAAGGAGTTACAGATACGTCAGTATTTCTGACATATCTGTAAACATGAAAGTGACGCATGGCAGGCGCAAGATTTTGACGCAACAGCATCCTAAAAGTGACGCAGAGAAATCTCATAGATTTCAGTACGTCGTTATTACCAAGCTTTTTGCGGGGGATTGCCCCCTCTGCATACATTATACCTGACGCAGATATAATGTGGCGCAGAGTTTTAAAAAGTGACCCATGTACCTAGATGCGTCACTTTTTAAAAATAGCGTCAGGTATAATGCATGCAGAGGGGGTGTTCCCCCGCAAAAAGCTTGGTAATAACGACGCAGTGCGTCACTTTTAGGATGCTGTTGCGTCAAAATCTTGCGCCTGCTTCACAGCAGACCTTTCACATGGTGCTTTTTCCATGTGAAAGGACACATTACTGGAGTTGCGTCACTTTTGTGACGCACTCCAGCAATGCGTTACTTTTGTGTTTACAGATACGTCAGAAATACTGACATATCTGTAACTCCTTGCGAATTGATTAGTCATATATTAAATATGACATATCTGGAATGTCATAAGGAGTGCGTCCAGAAAAGTGACGCATCGCTGTTTTCACGTAGCGATGCGTCACTTTTCAGAAATGAGGCCTCCAGTTTATTCACTGTGTCATAACTTTCTTTTCTAACACTCACCTTCTTTCATTCCTCCTACTTCACTTCCTTTCACCTCTCATACCTTTCTGTTCTTTCTTACTCATTCTCCTTTCAATTATCAATGCACTATATTTCACTTACTCTTCATTTTTTTAAGAATATAGCTCTTTGATGAGAATTGGAGGTAGTTCTGAAAAGAACTTTTGGTTTTTTTCTTTTAACTGAACAGGAACAAAAACAGGGAATGGAAACTGCTCAACAGAAGCAAAAAGAAAACAAAAAAATTAGGGGTGGGAAGGGCAGCGATGGTTCTCCAATGCTCGAACCATGAGCTGGACACTTTGCTCCCCATAGGTGAGGAGTTGATTGCAGTATCTGCATCTGATGACCCCATGGTTAAATGCAGGTTGTATGTTTGGCACCTGCTCCTGCGATTGCTCTCTCCCAGAAGAAGTTGCTCCTCCGGGTGATGTAGAGGCCCCATCTCTGGGAACCTCTTGTGCCAGAGCCCTGACACTTTCCCGGGCAAAATTCTGGGGGTGCCTCCTCTCCACATGTCGGATCATCGTAAAGTTCCCAAAAGAGTACTTTTTTGGGGGGTCACCCCGTGACAGGACCTGTTTGCAGATCCTGCACTCCACTTTTGGTGCATTCACCTTCTTCTGGTCAGCTGGAATCTTAAAAAATTTCCATATGAAATGTTCCTTCACCTTTGGGGTAGGAGGCTCTTCATTGATGAACTCAGGTTCATCCTCACTGCTGGATTCTCTGGCAGCCATGGTAATTCACAAAAGATCCAGGTGCAAAAAACAGGTCTTTCAGTCACAAAAGTGAAAGAAGAAGTGAAGGAAATGGGTGGGGATTTCATTCATTGTAAAAAAAACTGTTAGCAACCAATGAAAAGTGTTATTTTAGGGTCACATGACCCGACGCGTTTACGCTGCGCGCTCCGGAGCACTTCCGGGTGCGTTTACGCAGCGCGATCGTAGGCGCTTCCGGGGCGCAAACGTGGCGCGATCGTAGGCGCTTTTGCGTGCATTTACGCGGCGCGAATGTAGGCGCTTCCGAGGGCACTTACGTTGCGCGCCGAAGTGACGTCATCAAACTTTTACAGGAATGCATAATCATTTTCCTTATAAAAAAAAAACTAATTTTATTTGTATGGTACGAAATGTTTTGCATTATTATTAACTTTTCATTCATATTTTTTTCACGAACGACAGTAGCGCTCTGGGTGCGCTTTCAGGTGAGCTCACGGAAAAGCTTACCGGAGAGCTTAGCTGAAAGCTTCCCGGAGCGCGCACCCAGAGCGCAAAAGAAAAAAATTATATAAAAAAAATGAATACTTAAAAAAAAACAGCAAATTGTAAAAAAAAAAAAGGTTAGAAACTCGATATACAAAGGAATTAGCATTTAAAAAACCTATGAAATTCACTGAAAAAACCATAGGTTTCACACCAGTTATAGTTAGGAATTAGCATTTAAAAAACCTATCAAATTCACTGAAAAAACCATAGGTTTAACACCAGTTATAGTTAGCTGGAAATTTTACTGATATAAAACCATTGAAATTCCCACGTTATAGTTAGTTGGACTCACTATAACTTGCACGTGTAATGCACTGCTGATGACATCACATATTACATCACTCATGACATGGTCAGTGACATCACTCATGACATCACTGATGACAGAGAGACTGACCTACTTTCACTCGCTAATATATGTATTCACTAAGATACACTTAATAAGGCAGATATCCAATTATTTTTTTTTTAAAAACATCCATTAAGACAATAATTTAAACAAATATTCTTCCATCGACCTTAACATACATATATAAAACATATTTATTTATCTGAAAGACACACATTCACTGGATGGTGTCATCAGTGCATTACACGTGCAAGTTATAGTGAGTCCAACTAACTATAACGTGGGAATTTCAATGGTTTTATATCAGTAAAATTTCCAGCTAACTATAACTGGTGTTAAACCTATGGTTTTTTCAGTGAATATATATATATATATATATATATATATATATATATATATATATATATATATATATATATATATATATATATATATATATATATATATATGTATGTATATATATATATATATTCGGTAAGCAGAAGACGTCCAAAATCCAGCACCTGGAAAGACGAGGCAAGACCCATAGGTAGTGCAGATTTTCTATTTATTTAGTGACCCAACACCAGTCCGACATGACGCGTTTCGGCTTCTCCAAGCCTTGATCACATGACACATATACACACAGGGAGTGTATGGGTATACATGGGGTTGTAGGGGTATTTTTAGGGTTTAGTGTTGGGCAAGGGTATTGGGCTGTAAGGGTGTTTTTAGGGTTTAGGGGTTGGTAGAGGCATTTTGGGGGTAGTTCAGAGCATAGGGTAGTAGGGATTTATTACGGTTGAGGGGTGGGTGGGGTTTAGAGCAGTGGGTGAATATTAAGGGTTATGGGGTGGGCAAGGGTATTAGTTTGTAAGAGTGTTTTTAGGGTTTAGGGGTTGGTAGGGGTATTTATGAGGTAGGCAAGGGCATAGGGTAATAGAGTGGTAGGGTAGGGGTATAGGGTGGTAAGGTAAGGGAATAGGGTGGGATATATATATATATATATATATATACAATATATATATATATATGTGGATAGATAGATATAGATAGATAGATAGATAGATAGATAGATAGATAGATAGATAGATAGATAGATAGATAGATAGATAGATAGATAGATAGATAGATAGATAGATAGATAGATAGATAGATAGATAGATATACACAGCAAGCCACACAATATATATATATATATATTTTCTATCTTTACTTACCTTATGTATACTTGCCTGGATGGTAAAGGCATGCATGGTAAAGGTATATGCATGGTAAAGGCATGCGAGATAATTGTATGTAATGTAATGTTGCACAACAAGCCACACGTTAGGGCTAATAAATCAGGTACAGCCAGGGAGAGAACAGACATATTCTGAATGTAGAATAAAATTAAATTAAACTACCTGCCACTCTGTTGCTTTCAGTGGCTCTCCCAAAATTCCAATGTAAATAAAAGTACACTCTAAATTTAATTCAAAGAATGACTGCAATTCAAAGCCACTTGAATTAAACAAATACCACCAAAATTACCACTTTGTTAGGGCAGAAAGGGACATTGTTCTGAACTTTTGAGCATGACTTTGACTGCTGTTGGTAGTATTTGTTTGGTCCGTGTTAACCAGCACCATGAGCCAAAATGCACACAGATTTTTGTGATTCAAATGATATTTTGCGAATTGACTCATGTACTAGCTGGTTTGTTCACATACAGGGCAATCATAGCGGGTTTCAAAATAATGTACCTAATCTCAATTCATTAGGCATATCGCCTGCTGTTAAAAACAAAAAAGTTTTCAGTTTTGGAAAACTTCAGTGAGAGTAGGTAGTGGTCTGCTGAACCACTGCCAAGTCCCCTCAGCCTGCCACCCCGATTCCCAAGAGGAAAGGGATCCAAAGGGTCCCCCCTTTGCAAATCAGTGCCCACCCCAATTTGGCGTACGTAATTTGTCAATGGTTTGCGCCTGTATTTGCGAGCCCAAACAATTGACACACACCATACTAACTCTTAATTTGGAAGGAACACAGCAAACCTCAATTTAGAAGGAGTGCCCCTTACAAGTCATTTCTAAATTGCGATTCAGTATGGTTAGGAAACCCCATTGTGCAATTCCCCAAAAATATTTTCCTAATCACAAATGGGGTTGCTACTTCAGGAAAAGGGGATTTTGCGGTTCCTAGCCTTGGAGTTTTGTAAATCGCAGGGTTTGATACAAAAACCCTTTGGACATCTTACCCCGTATTGTTTACAGGAACCGTGTGCTATTTCGTTCCATTTATTTTTTAAACTGTAATTTTTGTGCTGCAGCAAAATCACAGTTTGCATTTTGTACACAAAGTACACGCAGCAGCAAAACAGCACGTATCGCAGCAGATAACATTAAGCAACTCCACATACTTCCAGATTAAAGATTGGTGCTAAATAGCAGCGTGGTATGAATTAGTACAGGCCACACAAAATAGTGCTACCGAGAATAGTATAGGTAATTAGACTCCATGCACATATAAATAATTTATTGGTGTCTTTACATGCATAGAATAACTGGTTGTGCTATCTATATTAGAAGCCTATCTTTTTAATGAAGAACAAGAAAATTATGGAATATGACAGCATTATATCTGTGAGTTACAGCACCACCCTCAATTACTTGAAGCAGTTATTATTTTAGCTCTTTATAAAACTGTATGTCATGTTCCTACTTGGTGCTTTGAACGGCATGCTCTGTATATTCCTGCACTTAGGAGACAATGTTAATGCTTAAATGAAATGTCTGTCATGGCTGAAATGAGAGCCCACTGCCGATGTGTTTAAGCCGACTAAATAACATGAAATAAATAACTTCATTCAAGGGTGTTCTCAAAAACGCCGGATTGATCCAGTGGATTGAAATGACTTTTCAAGAGCATCTGTCTGTGGCACCCTGCTGAGCTTAAAAGGTGGTCTTGTCTTGTTTGAAACAGGGTCTTTTAAACATTTCTATTCTTCCGACTGCTGTGCAATAACTTTGTTGTATAATTGATCTGCGGTGAAAGAGAATTACAGATTGAATGCTTCGCCTTGGCAGAATTCACTGAACTCCAAGAGAAGACTGAAAGAGGGGATGATGAAAGATAAATATATTTATGGTACACAGACTCACGTGACCAAAAGCTCATAGCCAGACCCAGGCATTTTAGGTAACAGTGAAACACTAATAAGGTTTTTAGAAACATATTGACTGAGAATTCATTTGTTTAGTGCGTTATCAAAAGTTGATAGAACCTCTACTAGAGGTTACATTAAAGATTCTAAGCGTCTTAAATAGTTATGAATATTTTATATTTTTCACTGGGAAGGAAATGTGCCAAAATTAAAACAAAATTACAGCTTGTGCCACCACAAAAAGGGTCAGTGAAATAAACCAAATGTACAATCTTTAGAACAAGGTAAGCCTCTTTTATTTGGTAAAACACACAAGATGATGGACGGAATGTTGTACAATGGCCAAATTCACCCCCAGTTACAGATCTGGGTTTAATCCATCGTTATTTTGCTCACCAAGCCACCCAGTTCAGACATGGCCATATGCAAATCAGTTTTGACCCTGTGCCTCATGGGAACAGTGCAGCCCGAACTGCCAAGCCATGTCTTTCCTGGACCGGAATCAAGCATCCTAGGACCGGTTTCTGGCTATCAGCCATCTTCAGCCCATGGTCAAGACTGATTTGCATATGGCTGGGTCCAAACTGGAATGGCATGGTGAGCAAAAAACGATGGATTTAGGCCCAGATCTCTGTTCTGGGGTGTATATATGACATTGTTCTACATTCTGTCCATCAATAGTTCTTTTTGCATTTGTCACCCCAAGTGGGACGGGTATGCTCTGACATGAGTCCCGTGCTCTCTATGCCACTGGAATCAAGCTTTCCTGGCTGAAGAGGGGTGAAACCCAGAAACCAGTCCTAGGATGCTTGTTTCAAGTCCAGGGAGGACCTGGCCTGGCAGTTTGGGCTGAACTGTTCCCATTGGGCGCAGGATCAAGACTGATTTGCATATTGCTGTGTCCAAACTGGAATGGCTTAGTGAGCAAAAAAACTATGGATTTAGGCCCAGATCTCTGTACTGGGGTGAATGTTTGACATTGTTCTGCATTCTGTCCATCAATAGTTATTTTTGCATTTGTCAACGTGAGTGGGACGGGTATGCTCAGACGTGAGTCCCCTGCACTCCATGCCACTGGAATCAAGCTATCCTGGCCGAAGAGGGGTGAAACCCCGAAACCGGTCCAAGGATGCTTGTTTCCAGTCCAGGGAAGACCTGGCCTGGCAGTTCGAGCTGAACTGTTCCCATTGGGCGCAGGGTCAAGACTGATTTGCATATGGCTGGGTCCTAACTAGAATGGCATGGTGAGCAAAAAAACGATGAATTTAGGCCCAGATCTCTGTACTGGGGTGAATGTAGGAGATTGTTCTGCATTCTGTCCATCAGTAGTTCTTTTAGCATTTGTCACCCCGAGTGGGACGGGTATGCTCAGACGTGAGTCCCGTGCTCTCCATGCCACTGGAATCAAGCTATCCTGGCTGAAGAGGGGTGAAACCCCATAACCGGTCCTAGGATGCTTGTTTCCTATCCAGGGAGGACCTGGCCTGGCAGTTCGGGCTGAACTGTTCCCATTGGGCGCAGGATCAAGACTGATTTGCATATGGCTGGGTCCAAACTGGAATGCCATGGTGAGCAAAAAAACAATGGATTTAGGCTCAGATCTCTGTACTCGGGTGAATGTATGACATTGTTCTGCATTCTGTCCATCAATAGTTCTTTTTGCTTTTATTTGGTAGTCACAAGCATTTCTGTTTACTTGATCAAGACAGCAGCTGTATTCGGCCCATATGGATTGCTAATATATTCTAGGGTTGCACAGGACTACAGTTGGAAGCTCACTAAGATATCAACTAGCCGTCCCCATCATTCACAACTCACAATGAGCACAAGCAAAAACACATGTAAATCATAAGCCCCACAACTTGTTGTGAAGCAGAAGGTCAACCTCTGTTTTATTGTATACCTCACCCTTGTTTCATGTAATTCTATGCAATGCAATGGTTATTCACAGGCAACACCATTAACCTTATTCATCTCTTTGTCCCAGTCCATGCTCACACAGAAGTGCTCACACCTCACAGACTGAGACCCCATTGCCGGTTGCATAACGAAACACGAGGGAAACCCCTGCTAAGTAAATGGAGGGGGCCCCCCACGCTTTGGACCCTTCACAAGCTCTCACACCCACCCATGCACAGTGCTGGAGGGGGCCACCTGGAGCTCAGGCCCCTCTCATCACTGGTGCTGCGGGGCTACTGTTACGCCACTGCTCGTTGTCTACTCTGAAAGGGACATTCTTAGCTCCACACTTCACAGCTACAAGATGCCTAGAGACAACCTCCAGCACAGAGTACCGCAGCAATATTCTACGAAGTCCCATCTTTTATAAGAACTATTATGAGGAAGAGGAATCACAGTAATTACATTTCTGACATTTAAATATTGCGTTACCTACTCAAAAATGTCTTATCACAGTCCTTACTTTTAATGAGGGTATTCCACAATCATATGTATATGCTTCATTACCAGTTAATGCCACAGGACACAGGTTGCTAAATTGCCATACAATATTTAGTGACAAGTTTGAGCAAAACTCTGCATAAAAATTCATCTCATTGTCCATCTCCAACTATACAAAGGTGGTAAATGTTGGCCAGGTGGTTGTCTCACCTTTTTGCAAGAGGGAGACCCAATTTTCCTGAATCCAAATCCCACCAAAATCCCCTGTACACCAGCTAAGAGTGTGTGTGGAGGCTCCCAATAGGGCAGATTATAAGCATCCCATTGTACAACCCTCTTCTCAGAGTAACCATGACAGATCTCCTGCCCTGCATAGAAGGCTGACTATTACTAACATGCCAACACTCAAACAGCCTCAGGCTGTCTTCAATACATATTTCTCAACAGCCCTGCAATTTTCCAGTAAATGCAATAGGATGTCCTTGGGTAGAAAATCCAATCATATACATATATGAACGAACAGTTTCCTTGGCCTTGTGAAAGACTGGTAAGAAAGACATTGTGCACAACTTCAGCCCTTATTGAGGACCAATTTGAAAAACATGTAAATTGAGATCCATAGGTACCTGGGAGCATAGCCTAGCAGCTTAAGCTATCATACAACATATTTAGCCCCAACTGAAATGCCAGCAGGTTCTAGAAGCCAGTTATTGAATTGTGAGGTATTATAGACTGCTGTTTACCTCAGAAAAGTTGTATGTATTTGCAACAATGTAATTTATTACATATTGTTCATAGTTATTTAAGGAATTGTTTTGGAGCCAACTATAATCAAGAGTATTTTTCACGGGTAGGAAATTTCACATCTTCCCTGCAGATGGCCAGCGGCGAAAATCTACAAAAACTTAGCACCTATGCTAACATATTCACAAGAAATGTCCAATTGACAAAGATTATGCTGTGCCTTACGCTTGTAGAACTCATGGAGTCCAAGAGGAAGGCACAAATGTTCCCGGCTTACTCCTGATATTTATAAGTAAGCATGGCTTACTACAAGAGTAAGTCACACTAACTACTACACCAATATTTGTGAACTGGAAAAGAAATTGTTTTCACTTACATATTTTGTCCACTGCATAGGAAAATGAAGGATTCTGAAGCTGTTTTGTTCAGCAGTGTGGCGCCTTGTGTGGATCAATGCTGTGAACTAGATTAGCACTCTGGTTTATTTTTAATCTGCAGACAAGTGTTAAACAGAAATAGAGATACATGGTCCATGCATATATTAGTATAATACTAGGATATTATGGACTAAACATCATGTGAAAAAAAACATACTTTCCTAAATATCATGTACAATAATATCACCCCATTGGAGTTATTAATAGAACATTTACACCAAGAGGAACGATTTTTTGTAAATTATATTCAAGGCACAAAATGTATGGCGCAGGACATTTTGCCACTGACATTCTGACAGAAAACTCATACATTCAGTGGAGCAACAGCAAGGTAAACCATTACTAATGCAGTAAATGCAATGCTCTTCACCTCAAAATATTTATATCAATAGATAACAGCATCTAAAAGTAAAATGTTATTAAATAATAACCCATGCTTAAAACAATAAATAATAAATAGGATAACCTTACCCTGCAGTATATTATAAGGATATTTCAAGTCACCAAGGCTTTCCATGACTAAATAGAGGAAAGCGGCCAGGCCCTGCGCATAAACTTGTGTGGGCAGTCAACTCCTGCTGCGCAAGGCCATTGCCTGTGCACAGCATGGGGTTGGCCTTAGGGCACCCAACCCCCCACACACAGCAGCCCCATGCTGTGCAGGGTCTGTTTAATGCAGTGAACAGCACACTCTGTGGTGCCACCTGTTTTCAGTTCCCCAGCGCATACAGGGAAGAAGGTAGCTAGTGGCTTGGCAAGGAGATTTAAATGCCACGTCAGGCTGCAATGGCAGGTCTGGGAATGTTTTTTAGTGCTTCTTAAGTGGGTGGCACATTAGATGCTGCAGGCCCACTGACAACATTTAATTTTCAGGTCCTGGGTATGAGGTATACTACTCCACAAGGGACTTATAAGTAAATTAAATATGCATCAGATATAAGCCAAGTTAACCATATTTTAAGGGAGGGAGCGCAAGCATTTTTGCTTTGGTTAGCAGTGGTAAAGTGTACAGAGTCCAAAGGCCAGCAAAAATAGGTGGAGGAGATGCAAAACATTTGGGGGAAGACAACCCTAAGGCTGGCATGTCTAACAATAACTATGACGTAATGTTCACCTTTGCATTTTGAGTGAATATATCCACTGAAAAAATACAAAGTTTAATGTAATGTTATAGTTAGTGTTGTCTCAGGCCTGCCATTGCAGCCTGAAGCTGTTTTAAGCTGTTATTTTAACTTGGCATTTAAACCTCCTTACCAAGCCTTAAACGACCCTTTAACTACATATAATCACCCCTAAGGTAGGCCCTAGGTAGCCTATACGGCAGTATGCTCTATAATTAAAAGGTTGGATATGTATTCTTAGGTTTTACATGTTCTGGTAGTGAAAATCTCCTAAATTCATGTTTTCTCTATTGTGAGGTCTACCCCTCCTTTAGGATAAAAATGTGAATTCCTTATTGCATTTAAAAAGCCTTAATTTCCAATTGGGAGCTGATGGCTATGTCATGTTTGGTGTATATGAAATTGTAACGATAAACCTTCTTTAATAGTAAGGTGAGATTTTTCATTACAATTTTGAAAATTCCAAATTTCGAAAGTTAGAAACAGAGCGCTTCCCACAAGGGAAAGCGTTCCCTAGTCACACTGCCTTGATCCTAGGAGGAATGTATCCAAATTCACCAATTTCGGCAAGAACTTTTTTTAACAATGCTTGGTTGATGCTTAAATCAAGTTCCTTTTTAGTTTATTTCCATAGCAATGAAATTAAAGTATTTCAAACGTATCCTTTCATTTGTAGATCAATACATGAAATTCAACATTCCCAAGGCATTTCAGGCTGGTAGCCTTTCATCAGGGATATCAATCTCAGTGGAATGATACAAAAAGTGAAATCAAAATGGTGTCTCAAGGATCTAAGTTTCTATCCCATCACCAGGTGGTACATGTGATGGGACACCGATAGCTGTTAAGCGGTCTGTTGCGTCAGAGCATGAGTATGCTCATTATAATCACAAAAATGTAAAAGTCATGTGTGTAAACGGCGTACATGAAAGAAGCCTAATTCCAAGAAGGATGTGAAGTGCCTCATTCTGGTTAATAAATCATAGTATGACCATCTTGGTGTGTGTTGAGAGTTCCCAAAATTGCCATGTTATTCTTCTCTCAGACTAAAGAACACAGGGGGTTAAAGGTTAATCCAGGGCACAAACACAAACAAACCCAGTCGTTAAACAAACACATCACCCTATTCATTGGAACAATCTTCTGACATTTAACTATGTCCCATGAATCATTGAACAAAAACATGACTTTTATTGCTTTACAGATGAGTAATGGTGATTTATCTTCTACAGACACATGGGCTTACACCGGCCACTTTACTGTATCATTCCACAGACCTTGATATCTCTTCTTGAATGGAGGCCAGCCCGAAATGCATTCTGATTGTTGAATTTCCAGTATTATTTAGTGTATTGATCTGCACATTAACAATGAGTTTGAAATGCTTTAATTTCATTGGTATGCAAATACATTCAAAAGGAACTTGATTTGAGCATCAAACAAGCATTGCTGAAAATTCTTCTCACTGAATCTGGTGAACTTAAACATATCCCTCCTGGGATCAACGCAGTGCGACTATGGATGCTTTCCCTGGTGGGATGGGTAAGGTTGCCTCCAAAGGAGTTTATTTTGTTAGATAAATTCAAATGACTTCTGCAAATTAATTTACTACAGGTAACTTAATCGTCCTGAAAAAATTAATTAAAAAAATCGAATGAACACATATATAAACAACACTAAATAGACATGACAATACTCAACATAGACAATAACCAATAGACATGTGTATAGGCAAAGTAATAGATTTTATCAAATTTAAATCAAAACGGGAAAATACAATACAGAAAAATTATAAACAACAGGAATACAGGACAAATGTATGAAAATAAATCACAAAATCTCTGTAGAGCCTGTTAGCCACCTATCCAAAAACAGATGTCTGAGTTCTCCTTTGGATCAAGCAGGAAGTCGACGTTTCGGTCTTTTCTGAATAATTCTATAAGACCATCATCAGGACAGAAGAGTAATTATATTGTAACTCCCTAATGAAAGTAAATGAAACATTTTTTACTAAAACATGAAGACTTGATCAAACATCATTTATGCACTTTACACATCATTCCAAAAATAAACATCAAAACTCTGTTAAAAGTCTATCGAAACATGAATGCACTCCACTTAATACAAAACACAAGGACAATATTTACAAATGACACACAGGAAGACACAAATCATTTTAGTGGTTCAACTCATGAGGGTAAATTCATAAAACAATTTCAAGAGTTTAAATAACAGGGTGGTTCAGGGAATACTAGATAGTGAACGTTAAATTAGAATTGAAACAAGATTTTCAAAATGCCCTGTTTCCTCATATACATATAAACAAAGTCTGTTACACACAAATCTATTGATTCAAACAACCAACATTTTCTAGAATGCCCTACTTACTCATATGTATATCAACATACGGTCTATTCACCACAAGTCTGTTAATTCAGAAAGCAAACATAACTAAAAATACATTGAAAGATCGAGTGTTAGGTTCTGTGGCTGATCCACGCATGTCTATTGATTAAGAGAGCAAAACGTACCAAAAAACGAAAGGCTCACAAGAGGATCAAGTGCATTAAGCTCTGTGGGCATCAGAATGGTCGCTTCATACCAGATCTGTAAATATTAAAGTGATTTCCGATATCATCACTGTCATTAACTAAAGTTTAGAGATCAGTCTATTTGACACCATCAAATGCGTACCTTGGTTCTGTAACCGTCATTCAGTATGGTCAGAACGTGATGATTTAAACAAATCGGGCGAGGAATCGAGGATTTAGTCTGTAACACTCGTCAGAAATGATCGTAGTGTGTTTACAGGTCGTCACAAATGTCCGATCTAAGAAAATAAAAATGGGTGAGAAATTACAACCCATTTCTAAGTTAGCTGACTGCACGTGAGTCACACGGACTCTGCTTATCGGTAGAAGGCATTTACCTACGATCATTTCTGACGAGTGTGCATTGAATGACTTACCAAGAGTGGAACGTTAATCACTCACCGCGGCACATCCATAAAGGTAAAATAATGTTAAGCTTAGGCTAGACCGTTTAAAATAACTGTAACTGATTCCTGACATTGATACTATTTTCTCAATGTTACAGACTAAATCCTCGATTCATTGCCCGATTTGTTTAAATTATCACGTTCTGACCATACTGAATGACGGTTACAGAACCAAGGTACACATTTGATGGTGTCAAATAGACTGATCTCTAAACTTTAGTTAATGACAGTGATGATATCGGAAATCACTTTAATATTTACAGATCTGGTATGAAGCGACCATTCTGATGCCCACAGAGCTTAATGCACTTGATCCTCTTGTGAGCCTTTCGTTTTTTGGTACGTTTTGCTCTCTTAATCAATAGACATGCGTGGATCAGCCACAGAACCTAACACTCGATCTTTCAATGTATTTTTAGTTATGTTTGCTTTCTGAATTAACAGACTTGTGGTGAATAGACCGTATGTTGATATACATTTGAGTAAGTAGGGCATTCTAGAAAATGTTGGTTGTTTGAATCAATAGATTTGTGTGTAACAGACTTTGTTTATATGTATATGAGGAAACAGGGCATTTTGAAAATCTTGTTTCAATTCTAATTTAACGTTCACTATCTAGTATTCCCTGAACCACCCTGTTATTTAAACTCTTGAAATTGTTTTATGAATTTACCCTCATGAGTTGAACCACTAAAATGATTTGTGTCTTCCTGTGTGTCATTTGTAAATATTGTCCTTGTGTTTTGTATTAAGTGGAGTGCATTCATGTTTCGATAGACTTTTAACAGAGTTTTGATGTTTATTTTTGGAATGATGTGTATAGTGCATACATGATGTTTGATCAAGTCTTCATGTTTTAGTAAAAAATGTTTCATTTACTTTCATTAGGAAGTGACAATATAATTACTCTTCTGTCCTGATGATGGTCTTATAGAATTATTCAGAAAAGACCGAAACGTCGACTTCCTGCTTGATCCAAAGGAGAACTCAGACATCTGTTTTTGGATAGGTGGCTAACAGGCTCTACAGAGATTTTGTGATTTATTTTCATACATTTGTCCTGTATTCCTGTTGTTTATAATTTTTCTGTATTGTATTTTCCCGTTTTGATTTAAATTTGATAAAACCTATTACTTTGCCTATACACATGTCTATTGGTTATTGTCTATGTTGAGTATTGTCATGTCTATTTAGTGTTGTTTATATATGTGTTCATTCGATTTTTTTAATTAATTTTTTCAGGACGATTAAGTTGCCTGTAGTAAATTAATTTGCAGAAGTCATTTGAATTTATCTAACAAAATAAACTCCTTTGGAGGCAACCTTACCCATCCCATTGCGTTTTACCCAAGCCCCCAAAGGTTTATTGGGTTGCTCACTCTATTGACTATATTCCCTGGTGGGAAGCACTCTGTATGTGATTTTTGCCGCGCCTTAAATCGTAAGGCGATAACTTACAGATCGCACAGAAATTGACTAACAATCCTTGAGCTACGGATAAATATAGGAGTGCTCCAGGCAATCTTTTGACACTTTTAGAAAGTTGGCATTTTCCTGTCCTACGCTCCTATGTGCCTGGAGCCTGTCTTGGGGAACATGACTGGGTGTCACTGGCAGTAGGAATTTGTCAATTCCTCCCAGACAGTCACACAGTACAGGGATTAGAGGTGCCTAAGTAGGCCATCTACTAGCAGGATTGGGGGCAGAGCTGAGCACAGCCCCTCTTACCTGTGAATAGCCTGTGCTCTGTCTTCACACAAAGGGACTAACAACACTGCATTGTAACTTAGTGCCAGAGCCAGTGCAGGGAGACTGGAAATTCTATGCACTTCAAAGCCACTGTCTAGAATCTACTTTCATCTTCCAGAACCAGGGCACCAGGGTATAAAAGAAGGACCCCGGACACCAACTTCAGACACCAACTCTTTAGTACACTCCTTAAACTGTGGATACTCTACCAGAAAGAAGGACGGTTGTCTGGTACAAAGACTGCCAATCTGCTGGACTGTTGCTCTGATGGAACTGCTGCCCTGCTGTGCTGACCTGCTTCCTCTGGCATGGGAAAGAAGAACTGGACCTGCAGCTTCATCTTGAACCCAGGACCCCAGAGTGACTCAAAGGGCTAGTCTGGTGAGCCCCTGATCTGAGCCTCAGGGACATAAATGGCTTCCCAACATCTCCTGGACCCATCAGAAGTGGCTTTCGGACTCCCAAGTGGTGGCTCTCAGGTCCTGGATCCCTGGTGTGGCTCTTGGGCTCTTGAAATCAAGCTTTTGTGCTCTTCGCATCTATAACGGGCCCAAACGCACTGGAACCATGCCAATCGCACCGGAATTCTGCATGAGCCACCACTAGCCCATCTCTTCTCACAGTAGCATCAATTGCTCACAGAGACCCGAACTGCAAAGCACCAGCCTGTCCCTCAGCAACACCTACTTGCTCCCCGCAATCGCCTCCAACAAGAACAGGACTCTTGCCACAAAATTTGAGAAAGTACACAAACCTTCAGCAGGACCAATCTAGGGCTGGATCCAAAATGTGCTCCATCACGGTCAGACAAAACAATTGACTTTGACCTGGTCCAGTGCAACAAGATATCTGCAGGGGATGCTTTATGATTTTAGGTGCTATTTTTCACTTTATTCTTAATAAATACAGAACTCCTGTTCTACTTATTGGTGCAGACCTCCCTCCATGAGCCCCCTCTAGCCTTGGGTACCCCCTTCCCATTGGGCCAAACCATAGTGCCCTCCCTCCCTGAGCCTTTTCCAGGTACTGGGGACCCCATGTTTTAAAATATACTTCCGGCACTTGGGGTCTCCAGGGCCAACTACATTTCAGGGAGGGGACCACATGCCACCTTTCCCTTTAAAACTATGGAGCGCTTCTGAGACCAAAAAGGAATAATACCACAACTGTGATTTCCAGAGGGCGGCCCATGATAGCATGACTAGATTTGACTTTCATGGATATGATAAGCAGACACTGGGACGGGCATACAAAAAGGTCAATCTAGTACCAAGAGTGGAATTATTGTAAATGTAATTGTAAATGTACTGGAATTTATATAGCGCAAATCACCGAGCGGTTTCTAAGCGCTTGCTAAGGGAACCCATACTGGTATTCCCCTGTGAGATAACCCCGGCAGGGTATCCGCAAGGTGAAAGCCAGGCATCCCGCCACGAGGGGCCGTTGTGGAGATTAAGCAAGCTATTGCCCAGAGTCGCAGAGTGTGAACCCGTGAATCAAGTAGGCACCGGAGCGAGAATTGTCGAGTCCATGGACATTTTAGGACTCAAGACCCCGCCGAGCCGGGAATTGAACCCTGGTCCCGGGCTGACCTCTGCTTCCAGGTCTGCCTCCTCTAACCAGTGAGCCACAGTTCTCCACAATTATTGAAAGATAAACCGAAGGTTACCAAAGAGACAGGCACATTTTGTCTGATTACTACTTTCTCAGAGAATGTCAACCAGTTAAGAAACATCATATATAAGAATTGGCATGCTCTACAAACTGGTCCCATCATAGGACATGACATACCTTGTAGACCTATGTTGACTTTTAGGAAAGCAAGATCTTTAAAAGACAACCTGGTGGGGGGGGCGTGGTTTGCGCCCGATGGAGATGGAGGCGTCTTCTTGACTCTCCCGGGTCGACGGGAGGGAGACAGCTCACGGCAACCTTTCCTGCTGATGCACAGACCTCAAGATCAGGAATGAGGCGTGCGAACGTCGTTGGAACATAAATAGGAACGTTTTCGTCCTTCTTCGTCCCTGCACCGGCAGATGTGTACCGCGTGAGTAGTGGCACAGCTTGAGAGACGCTGCGCCCGCCATCTTGTGGAGTTGCTGACGGAGCTTGCTCAGGTGCGCCTGACATTTCCTCACAAAATATTTTGGGATGCATTTGAGGCATTTAAACTTCACTTTCCGGCATCCTTCAAGACAGGGGAAGCCTCGTTTTTTCCACACGCTGTGTTTTGACCCTGTTCAGCTGGTGCTTACATCTTTTCTGAGTGTGCACTTCACCGTCAACGGAGCTCATTTCCAATGCGGTAATTATCTCACTGGTTCCTTTGTACGTCTCAGTGAAACCTACGAGTTTGAGGCCCATTTCCAATTACATTTGTTGTGGCATCTCCTAGTCAGTGTTCCCAGTGACTACAGTGTTATAAACTTTTTATGACACAGATGTTCATTATGTGGTGCTGGTGGTTTCAATGACTCTGTTGCCTCCTGATTAACACGTCATTTTCCAAGGCTATTAAAGATACTATTTTTTGCAACACTTTCAAGGCTTGAAGCATCAAAATATTTCAACCTTCAAATAACGACTTTATCTATTTGTGCTGAGACTCTGTTAACCATTTTCTTGCTGGCTTTCATTTAACAATGACAGAGATTTCTCCTCCTAAGGCATTTTTGTCCCTTTCATGACACACATCTACAATATTTATCTGATGTTATTGCATTTGCTGTTCTTTGCGCTATATGTCTAATCTCCTACTTAGCATTTATAACTTTTGTGATTCCCTGTATTTGCCACATCGCAATGTTTGCAATTTTGTGTAAATGACTTTCTACTGTTTATTTATGGTTAGTTTGCATTTAGGACTAAAGGGAACCTATTTATCTCAATGTAGAGTGCTTTTCTTTCAGGCAGTGTATGTTTCACGTTTCTATATACACCATACTTTGACACATATTTACGTCATGGTCTTTGTTTATCAAAATATGTGTATATTGTGTATCTGAATTCACTGACTCTGTACCAGCGGCACTTATACCATAGTTTTGACTTATGGCCTTGGTTGTCATATTTCATATTTGTTCATACTGTCTTTTGACCTAGATACTTCTCTTCAGCTTTTGCCTATTTGTATTGTTATTTGAGCTGTGGTGAATTGCGCTTTAATTGTTCCTCACTTATATTCTTTTGAGTAGCTTACCTCCTTTCTTCTTAGATTTTTACTTATGGGAAAACAACTTAAGGAGAGGACTCTTTCTACCTCTTCTTCACGCAAATTCTTAATTTCCACCAGCTCCCGCTTTCAGTGTCTAGATATGGATAACACTGTCAACTCTTCCTCAAAAAGTACGTCATCAATGGGGAGCACTCCGACTGCTCATAGCAATAAAGCTTCAACTAAGAGACTGAAAAAAGACCCACCATCTCCTCCTGCACCGGCTTCTTCAGTCACCATGGAATTATTATTAGAAGAAATTAGGGCCTTGCGTCCTTTTGTTGAAGAAACTACCACCACCCTTCAGGAAACAACTTCTACTCTTCAGGAACTTTCTGAGAAGTGGTCTTGTGTGGAAAGTCGTGTCACTGTTAACCATTTTCCTGCTGGCTTTCATTTAACAATGACAGAGATTTCTCCTCCTAAGGCATTTTTGTCCCTTTCATGACACACGTCTACAATATTTATCTGATGTTATTGCATTTGCTGTTCTTTGCGCTATATGTCTAATCTCCTACTTAGCATTTATAACTTTTGTGATTCCCTGTATTTGCCACATCGCAATGTTTGCAATTTTGTGTAAATGACTTTCTACTGTTTATTTATGGTTAGTTTGCATTTAGGACTAAAGGGAACCTATTTATCTCAATGTAGAGTGCTTTTCTTTCAGGCAGTGTATGTTTCACGTTTCTATATACACCATACTTTGACACATATTTACGTCATGGTCTTTGTTTATCAAAATATGTGTATATTGTGTATCTGAATTCACTGACTCTGTACCAGCGGCACTTATACCATAGTTTTGACTTATGGCCTTGGTTGTCATATTTCATATTTGTTCATACTGTCTTTTGACCTAGATACTTCTCTTCAGCTTTTGCCTATTTGTATTGTTATTTGAGCTGTGGTGAATTGCGCTTTAATTGTTCCTCACTTATATTCTTTTGAGTAGCTTACCTCCTTTCTTCTTAGATTTTTACTTATGGGAAAACAACTTAAGGAGAGGACTCTTTCTACCTCTTCTTCACGCAAATTCTTAATTTCCACCAGCTCCCGCTTTCAGTGTCTAGATATGGATAACACTGTCAACTCTTCCTCAAAAAGTACGTCATCAATGGGGAGCACTCCGACTGCTCATAGCAATAAAGCTTCAACTAAGAGACTGAAAAAAGACCCACCATCTCCTCCTGCACCGGCTTCTTCAGTCACCATGGAATTATTATTAGAGGAAATTAGGGCCTTGCGTCCTTTTGTTGAAGAAACTACCACCACCCTTCAGGAAACAACTTCTACTCTTCAGGAACTTTCTGAGAAGTGGTCTTGTGTGGAAAGTCGTGTCACTGTTAACCATTTTCCTGCTGGCTTTCATTTAACAATGACAGAGATTTCTCCTCCTAAGGCATTTTTGTCCCTTTCATGACACACATCTACAATATTTATCTGATGTTATTGCATTTGCTGTTCTTTGCGCTATATGTCTAATCTCCTACTTAGCATTTATAACTTTTGTGATTCCCTGTATTTGCCACATCGCAATGTTTGCAATTTTGTGTAAATGACTTTCTACTGTTTATTTATGGTTAGTTTGCATTTAGAACTAAAGGGAACCTATTTATCTCAATGTAGAGTGCTTTTCTTTCAGGCAGTGTATGTTTCACGTTTCTATATACACCATACTTTGACACATATTTACGTCATGGTCTTTGTTTATCAAAATATGTGTATATTGTGTATCTGAATTCACTGACTCTGTACCAGCGGCACTTATACCATAGTTTTGACTTATGGCCTTGGTTGTCATATTTCATATTTGTTCATACTGTCTTTTGACCTAGATACTTCTTTTCAGCTTTTGCCTATTTGTATTGTTATTTGAGCTGTGGTGAATTGCGCTTTAATTGTTCCTCACTTATATTCTTTTGAGTAGCTTACCTCCTTTCTTCTTAGATTTTTACTTATGGGAAAACAACTTAAGGAGAGGACTCTTTCTACCTCTTCTTCACGCAAATTCTTAATTTCCACCAGCTCCCGCTTTCAGTGTCTAGATATGGATAACACTGTCAACTCTTCCTCAAAAAGTACGTCATCAATGGGGAGCACTCCGACTGCTCATAGCAATAAAGCTTCAACTAAGAGACTGAAAAAAGACCCACCATCTCCTCCTGCACCGGCTTTCTCAGTCACCATGGAATTATTATTAGAGGAAATTAGGGCCTTGCGTCCTTTTGTTGAAGAAACTACCACCACCCTTCAGGAAACAACTTCTACTCTTCAGGAACTTTCTGAGAAGTGGTCTTGTGTGGAAAGTCGTGTCACTGTGTTGGAACACAATGTCGAATCCTTAAGTTCTTCTACAGCTAAGGTTGACTCCTTATGTTCTCAAATATCTACTTTGCATAGACAGGTTGAGACTTTGGAAAACAGGAATCGGCGTAATAACCTCCGCATTTATGGTTTGGCAGAGGGGTCAGAAGGGTCAGGCTCGATTTCCTTCTTTAAGTCTTTCCTACCTAAGCTGCTCAAACTTCCAGAGACCACCACCTTAAACATCCAAAGAGCACATCGCTTAGGTTCTTTGCCACACCATGTCTCCTCCTCCTCAACGAGTAAACCACGTGGAATGATATTGTATTTCTTGGAGTATACGGATCTATTAAAGGTCTTGGCTGCAGCTAGAGCTTTGAACAGAGTTACCTGGTCTGGAAACACACTCTTCTTTGTCCAAGATTACGCTAAACCGACAGCTGATCGCCGGAAAGAATTCCTAGCAATGAGACCCCAGCTACGCTCCATTGGTGCAAAATATGGTCTCTTTCATCCTTGTCTATTCAAGGTCACTATTAATAACAAGACCACCACTTATGATGAACCACTGAAACTAAAGAGCTTTCTCTATTCCTTCCGGAGTGATTCTATGGATACATCACCCGCATCTACTTCTGCTAAGTCTGTTTTGCTCTTTTCTTGCTCTTGCATATTTCACTCCTTCTGCACGGTTTACATACTATCTTTTGATTATGTTTTCCCATAGGCTCTAATGCCGTATGGCTCTTATGTGTACTTTCTTAGTTCCTTATATCTCGATTTTATACTTTTCATTTATTCTTCCTTTTATATTCTTGTTTACTTGATGTTCATTATTGTTGACTTAAGGTTATGCCCATATGCATTTATTGCTTTTGATTGTTAGCTCACAGGCAATGCTTTATCTTGGTTACTATTTCTAATCTCTAGTTGTTAATGTTTTTCATATGTTCTTTTGTCTCCATTTTTATAGGTCATTGCCCTGTGTGTTTTTTCTCCCCTCATTTCATTCCTGGAGTCTGCCGAGTCGTCTCTCCTTCCCGCCTTCCCTTACGAGTTACGAACCCGTCATTGTCCTATGTGGCCTCCATCCTCCCTACCCGTACATGTCCTGGATGTTCTGTAAGTCATATTTCTCCCTTCATTTCTTTCTTCTATGTCTTTTTCTTTTCTTTCTTTTCTCTTCTTCTTGTCCCTTGGATCCTAGTCTTTTTTCGGCGTTTTCCTCTTCTCTTATTTCTTCCTGGACGATTTCTTGTTCTCTCTCTTTTTCTCCTGTTTTCTTCATTCTCTTGTGTCTTCCATCATTCGCTCTTTCATTTGCTTTAATTGTTATTGAATACAGTTTTTTTCCATCGGTTACTATATTGAATGCTATTTTTCGATTATTCTTAATTTTTTCTGCATACAAAAATGTTGTATTATGTATTTTTCATGTATACCATCTTTAAGAGTTTTTAGCCATTTATTCCTAATACATTGTATTGATTGTTATACATTCATTTTTAATTCTCTTATATTGTTGCTTTGCCTTAACCAGCCTAGTATGTACTTTCTGTGTCTTGTTGAATGCCTTTAAAAATAGTTTCCTGGAACGTTAGAGGTTTGCACTCCCCTATAAAGAGGCAGAGAGTCTTAACACACCTAGCCAAGCTTAAAACAGATATTGCTTGTCTACAAGAATCACGCCTCTCACCCGAAGAATCTGTCAAACTCAAAAGAGGTTGGGTTGGGGAGGTCTTCTTTTCTCCAGGTGACGGAAAGCGTAATGGAGTTCTCATTTTATTTCATAAATCCCTTTCAGTCAAGATAGTCTCTAACTCAGCAGATCAGCTTGGTAGATGGGTTTTAGTTAAATTTGTTGTGGATAACACTCCAGTTTCCCTTCTAAACATTTACGCTCCAACTACAGGGGACGCCTCTTTTTGGTCTTCTTTATCTCCTCACATTACCCAACATTATGAGGACAATTTCATTCTGGCGGGAGATTGTAATGAAGTTTTTGACCCCTTTCTAGATAGGCACTCTACCAGCACATACATTCCCCATAAGTCATATAAATCTTTCAAACAACTCATTCATCAGTTTAAACTTATTGATGCTTGGAAATTATGTAATCCCACTCTAAGAGAGTACTCTTTTTTCTCTTCGCCTCACCAGACTCAATCTCGATTAGATCACTTTTTTATCTCACATCATCTTTCTCAATCTTTGTTTGCCTCTGACATTGGTTCTATTTTGATCTCGGATCACGCACCAGTTTCCATTCACCTGGATATTTTGCAGAAATCTTCCCTCACTAGGAAATGGCGCTTCAATAATTCCCTGCTTCTTGATTCTGATTTTGTTTCATCCTTCACTGCCTTTTTTCATGACTTTTTCTTACGAAATGAATTCACCGAGGTGCCCTTTCCTGTTGTGTGGGATGCTTTTAAGGCATCCACTAGAGATTTTATTATTGGGTATGTCTCCCGTAAACGTAAGAAAGCAGAGCAATTCACTAATGACCTTTTCTCCAAGATTAAGAAATTGGAACATTCTTACTTTGCTTCTAAATCTACAGAATGTTTACATGAGCTCATAGCTACTAAATTACAATTTAACAAGGATACTACAAATAATGCTTCCAATTATTTATTGCGCTCCAGTGCTAAATTTTACGGGGGTCAAAATAAGGCTGGCAAACTATTGGCAAATTATTTGAAAGTCAAGAAGAATAGGACTAATATAGATAGTATTTATGGTCAAGATTCTGTTTTGAGACATAAAGATGAAGATATCTTACAGGAATTTCTTACATTTTACAAAACATTATATTCTTCTGAAGCAACTTCCACGACCCAGGATATTTGTCAGTACTTTTCAGACATTGAGTCACCTTTCGCTACCCCTCCTGATCTCTCTCCATTAGAATCAGATATGACTCAGAAAGAACTTCTTGGTGCTTTGAAATCTCTCAAAAAAGATAAGGCCCCCAGTCCAGATGGTTTCACAGTGGAATTTTTTCTCCATTTCTCGGCATTACTTATCCCAAAACTACGTATACTTCTCTCCACTTTCCTAGATTCTGGTTCTTCCTCAGGTTCCTTTTCCGATGCTCTCATTTGCATTCTTCCCAAACCAGGCAAAGACCCACAGCACTGTAAAAACTATAGACCCATTTCCCTAGTAAATATAGATTACAAGATCTTTTCTAAAACTTTGGCTCTCCGTTTAGAATCCTTTTTACCAGATTTATTGGGGAAAGAACAGTCTGGTTTCGTAAAGGGCAGACTGCTTTCGGATAACACTAGACTATTCTTCGATATTCTCTCTAAGACTTCACATTCTTCTCACTCTCTTGCTGCAATTGCCTTAGACGCGGAAAAGGCTTTTGATAGAGTCGAGTGGCCGTATCTTTTCCAAACGTTGAAGTGGTTCGGCTTTGGCCCAAAAATTTCTACCCTCATCTCTCTCTTATACTCACATCCCAGAGCCGCTATTGCGGCGAATGGTGGTATCTCTTCTTATTTCTCCCTTGGTAGAGGGGTTCGTCAGGGATGTCCTCTTTCGCCTTTCTTATTCAATCTCGCCTTAGAACCCTTCCTACTGCGCATTCACCAAAACACTGCCATAAAGGGCTTTACGTTCCAGCAGTCCACAATTAAAATGGCGGCGTACGCTGATGACGTTCTATTATTCTTGTCTGAGCCCACAAATTCGTTACCTGCCTTTTTGTCAACTCATTTGCCTCTGTCTCTGGCTACAAATTAAATAAAGATAAGTGCGAGATTTTACCCTTGACTAAATTCACTTTTGAATCGGATTTCACTACTTCGGGTTTCACATGGAATCCTAATTGTATCAAATATTTGGGTCTTCTCTTTACTCCTACTCTCTCAGGTACGGTTTCGCGTTGCATGGAAGATTGCTTAAAAAAATTGACGGACCTTACCACAAAATGGCATCCTTTATATTTATCTTGGTGGGGTAGATTGGACACTATCAAAATGATGCTTTCCCCCTTGGTTTTATTCACAATTTCCAATATTCCGTTCTCTATCCCTTTATTTAATTTCAAGAAAATTAATTCCATCTTATCTTCATTCCTATGGGGGCGCAAAAAGGCTTGCATGTCTATATCTAAATTAACGCGCCCGAAAGCAGAGTGTGGGGTAAACTTTCCGAATTTTTCTCTGTATCACAAATCCTTTCTATTGAACCAAGCATCTAGATGGTTTGAAGATTCTTCCACATTCTCTCCCTTGTGGACATCGCTAGAATTGGCATATATTTCTCCCTTCTCTTCTGGAGTACCTCTCTTTCTCTCGTCCACCACAATCTATTTCCACTCCGATTCTCAAATACACTTCTAAAATTCTGCCATCCCCCTTAATTTCCTCCTTTTTTGAACAACCTACTTGGCATAACTCATCGATTTTAATTAATAATAAACCATTTTTTTGGAAGTCTTGGAGAAGTCGTGGTCTCATATGGGTACATCAATTATTTCAGCAATCTCGTATTATTCCTTTCTCAGAAGCCACGGCATCTTTTCATCTCCCTTCCTCTTTTCGTGCTAGGTATCTCAAATTATCGCACATCACATTGCCTTCCACGTCACCTCAGGATTCTCCTATCATATCTCAATTGCGCACTCTACTTATCAGAGGGACTAGGGCGTCCAAGATTTATTCTTTGCTACACGCACCAGCATCACCACGTACAAAGACTAAAGTGGAAGAAGCATGGGAAGTGGACATGGGTCTCTCATGGTCTACTGAGTTATGGGACAAGCTGTGGGTAAGGTTACGGAAATCCTCCAGGGCTGCAAATACTGTTCAGACTTTGTTTTTCATTTATAATCGACTCTTACTTTCTCCACTTACTCTTAGTAAAAGATACCCCGACCTGTCACATACATGTTGGACTAGCTCTGCACCTCATGCGGTTTTGCTACACTTGCTTTTCAATTGTACTCCGGTTCACACGTTTTGGGTTAAGGTGTGGTCTCAAATTAATAATATCTTTTCCACTACACACCCTTTTCATATATCTCATATTTTTCTAGGTAGTCTCTCCCCTATTTGGGATCACTGCACTTTCAGCATAAAAATAATTGACCTGCTTATTGCAGTAGCTTTTCAACAGATTACTAAGGCTTGGAAGGATCTCACTAAACTCTCGTATCAGGCTTGGTGGTACGCTGTATGTTACAACCATAGGCTAGACACAATGTTTGTTTATCCACTCGCTTTGGCCCCAAAACGAAAACAGCTGTGGGAACCAGTCACCTCATTTTTTGATACATGTGCTCTTCGCTCTCTGCCTAAATCCCCCTTTCAACAGGAAGTCGCTAAACCTCCATGAGTTCCCTTCGTTGCTTTACTTACTTTCTATTAACAAACATTTTATCATCCTTTAGTTTATCATACATCAACAATTGTTGCACATTTTATTATTGCTGGTTCTGTCTGTAGTTTATTTCCTTTGGAATGTCTCTTTTATTTATTTTATTGTATACTTTCTCTTTGCATTGATATCTTTAATTTGTATAAGTGAATTATATGACTGTTAATAAAATATATCTGAACTGAAAAAGACAACCTGGTGAGTAGCCATTACACCAATGCGAATTTAGGTTCCATTAGGAAGGAAAACATGGTTTCTTCCCATGTGGGAAGTGTAAGACTGGCTCCAATAGCAAGAAGACTCTTTCCTATATAGTGCCAGGGTTAAGAAAACCTAAACCTATCAACAAGTTTCTGACATGTGGTACCCCATATGCAGTCTATTGTCTTACATGTCCAGGTGGGCTGAAATACATTGGGATTACAATTCATCCCATTAAAATACATATTTTGGAACACATAAGGGCCATCGTGAAACAGGACGCAACCTATCCGGTCGTCATACATTTCGGTTCATGTCATAACAGCAATAGGGACCTCCTAATGTATTTTTGACTTGATCATGGAAGCATCAACCCTAGAGGAGGAGAAAGAATTCTGAGACTTAGGAGGCTAGAATAGCGATATATCATTGACTTGCAAACCAAGGCCCCCCAGGGGATGAACAGTAATGAGGGGTTATCTGTTCATCTTGGGGAAGACTAAAATGAGAAAAAGTGGCCATAAGGTAACTTGGTGGTAGTATGCATTCCTTTACTGATTGACCTCCTTCTCTGTCTTTCTCTTTCACTTTTCCTCTCTTCCTCCTGTTTTTCTTCTTTTCTTTCCTTTCCTCTTTTCCTCGCAACCTAAGACTTTTGCTGTTCTCACTACTACTGGTGGAGACATGGAAAGGGCTTTAAAGGCGAAGAAAGAGACTTTTGCTGTGCAGTTTTCAAGGGCTAAATTTCCGATTTGTACCGCGGCAAGGTGTATTCATAGAAATATGGAGAAAGTTTAGACAGGCCCATTCAGGGCTAGGTTGTTTTTATCAAGTGGCATGGCATTAATCCATTTGGGTGTTATATTGGATATATATTGTTGCCGTGAAAATACTTCACATGGAATATTCCACCTCAATAAGCAATATGAATTTTTGTTATCATTATTGCCTGATTTAGTTAAGCTACTGCTAACAATAGAAACATGTCTGTATTGCTAGCAACATGAACCCGCCAATATGGTGTTGCTGTTGAACTGTTGACAATTCCTTCTCTATTGTTTATGACTCAGAGCTCATTCACGCCGGAATTTTTTGCTACTGCGTAACATTATGTGTTAAAAAATGAACTGCAGTTGTAGTGTGCACCGTATTTACATTCATATGACTGCTGACTTACGCAAATAAGTATGTAAATATACCTGTACTGTTGGGTTGTACACCACACTAAGATGGCGTTGCCGTGCTCTTACCAAGAAGTCCTTTCTCTATGACTATGACAGTGATGAAATTCCATAAAATATGTCCGTTTCCGGCGCGCCTGATACTGATGAAAGCTATTACCAAAACGCGTCTTGTTTGTTTCAGAGTTCGAAAATAAACTTGAGAACCCTCGTGAGTGCTTATTCGTGTGGGTATTTGGCACAGAACCGTAGAGCGACTACTTAGTATACGGGTACACCCCAGTGAAAGAAACACCAGGCCAGGAGTGCACAGGCAAAGGTGTAGAAAAAAGGAGCTTGAATATATATATATATATACACCCTAAAGTATGAGTTCCATTTTAAATTATTTGCTTGCCATTTTATCATGGCCTATTGAGATCTGCATGCAGCTCCTCAAGATGAACATACCTGAGACTAGAATTGGTGGCCAAGAAAATGACTTTCCTTTGTGAACGAGTTTACCTGTGTAGCACTGCAATATGATGCATGAATTCACATACCTTCATTTTGGTAACATGGGAAGCCCACTTTGCAGCATTGAAGTATGTCTAATGGAAGTATTTTGCGCCTTAAGCTACAATTTACTACAACGTCTTTAACCCCGTTCTTTAAGTGCCAAAGTTTGATGGACTTCTTGTTTACTGACTGTCACCAACTACTAATAAAATTATTTTGCATACAGATTTTCACCTGTAGCAGTCATAATGGCTTTAAGAAAGCAAACATTCTTTAGCTTGAACTCCGGGCAAAACACTCTTTATTACATCTGAAAATAAGTCCTATTTTGATCGCAGTTGATGTCTTACTTTCTAGAAACCGTTGCAGCCTTCAGGAATGTTCTTGGACTTAACTGTCAAACCCAGAATATTTCCTTTAAAAAATCTAAATTTAAGCTACTGCTTTATTCATGAGTTATTCTGCATTGAGGAACCATTATGTAATGCTGGCATTGCTATTTGATGTTTTATAAATTGGTTTAACCTGGTATGGGACTAACAGTGTCTTTCTGTTTTCCTGTCCTTACCATATAAATGTAAGCACCTCTGCACCTCATGCATGTATTTAAAGAATGTAGAAATGATGTTCACATCAAAACACTTATTTTCCTCTAACATGCATTTTATTTTCCAGAATTTATAAAAAAATATTTTTTATAAATAAACAGCAAATGTAAAATCCAATGATTTGTTTTTAAACTTAGAGTTCAGTTTTGCTAGATTATTATCATTAGAGATGTAGAAAAAGTAATCTATTCTTCTCGGATGGTTATAAAACTATGGCAGGCAGTGATTATGCTGTCTATCCTTAAAAAATGTTGCTCATTGTGAAATGGTACTCAAGAAATTCTTCTATTCTTGCAGCCTCCACTATGCTACTTTTCGTATGGACTTGCATTTTGAACAACCTTAGTGATTTGGTTGACTTTATGTACCACAGATACACCCATTAAGAAGCAGTCTATGGCAGATGTGCTCAAAGTGTAATCTGGTTTAGGAATTTTGAAAGAACAATAAAGCATATTGCAACTGTCATTGGTTGAACAATTACAAATGCATTTGCAAAGTTGTCATCAACAGGTTTAGATTTCCATCGAATAGAACAGTTTTTTCCCTTCAAACTAGATGTTGACTTTGTCTACAATTCATTATTGTTGTTAGCACTGCCAATTAGTACTTGCTTGATCCATTGTAGGGATAGGAAGTAAGCCGCTTGTTTGTGTGATGATACCCTTATTGGGACAGTACATTTGAAAAGGTCTTTTGACCATCTATTATAACATAGATGAAAAGCCTTCACACAATATTGCAGCGGTTAAGGTATGTCAAAAATTAGACATACACAAAATTCTTCTTTGGATACTCTCTAATCCTATGAGCCAGATCCCTGTAGGATGCCTTGGCACTACCAACTTAATTTTAGAAATGTATGACGGGGGAAGTCTACTATTATCCATTGTGAAGTCTTTTAAAGAAGAATGTGAATTAGGGAAGACCTCAATTTGTACAAATCAAACCTTCCTTGCCTTCCCCACTGCTTGGGAGGGGGGTATTCAAGGTGCAAAACATAACTCTCCTGTGTTACTGATCACTGCCTGGCACCACTGGAGGAATAAGCAATACATTAAAAGTCTCCATTGACCAATGTGCAGGCAATGTCCAACTCTATCTAAAGTTTTTCTCTAGCACAAACATTGATGTTTCAACAACACTATAAAATCTAACACTTGGAGGCCTATCCATAAAGGTAAATTGATTTCTCTAAATGTAATCGCGATTTAATCTATTCCTGAATCTAGATATTAATCTACACTTTTGTGTTATTCAACATATCTGAGTGTAGATTTTTCCTAAGTGTAGATCTACATGTCTCCAACCCCTTGGTTTGAGGGGCAGAGATATGTAAAACTGAATTTACAAGCACAGAGTTACGACTAGTAACTTAACTTTTCACATACATGGAGATTATCAGAGATTATTGTTCTTTCCATTTTTTAAAGATATATTCATTTAAAATATAAATGTAAAATAATGTACACTATTTGCTATTAATACACAACTAATAAAATAAAATCTTACAATACATTAGCTCATTAAATCAAATGCCTGGTAAATAATTAAATAATATGTAGTATTAGTTGTAGTATTATCTACAAATAACATTTCTTAGAGAATAATTTAAAGTTATTTGTTAAATTACTTTAAATTATGTTTAACAAAAGTTTAAATATTTAACTAAATATATTTTTTAATTAGGTTAATATTTACATTTAAAAAAAAGATTAAATAATTATGTATTTTTCTCATCATCCAATCTTCCAATTTAGTTCAATGAAAGATCATCACCTCTGACTGATGTCTTTTTTAGCCATTCAACTGCCCCATTCACTTAAAAATCCTCCCTCTTACACAACAAAGCTCCCCGATGTTATTTCCAGCAGTAGTAAAAAATAATGACACTAATTTGAAATCATTTGACACATGAGCCCAACCAGTCCTACAATGAACCAGACCATTGACCAAATAAGTCCTATAAAAAAGAGAACACAATTTATTTCCTACTCCAATCAAGTCAAGCGTAGAAGGATTCTTGATATTCTTAAAAACAGAGCTCATGGCACTAACTAATAATAAGACAAGATGCCAGAGTAAGTCTGAGCTTTGTTAATTGGATCTCTTAGTTATTCCTGGTATTTGGACAAAGAGAGCTCTGTGTGAATATAAATGTGTGTTATCATAAGCAAGTCAGAGATGTGTACTACTGGTGAATATGACAGAAGCTATTCTGAGTTTGTCTATATGTCAACAAGGACAGGATTCCAAGTGAGCGTATGTTTTTATCAGTAATGTAGCTCTTAATGACTAGTATTTTCAAGAATCACAGCTCTAAGTGACTCTATGTCTGAAACAGGTCGAAATTAAGAGCACTGAGCAACTTGAAAGTGGATGCATCATGCAAGCCTTATTTCAGATCTTATTAGGAAGCCAAGCTTTGAGTGTGCCTGCAAATAATCAAGAGCAAATCTGTGTGTATATCTGTCTATTATCATAACAGTGCTTCAATTGACTCTCCAAATTGTCAGGATTAGATCCCAAGAACAAACTAGGTATTCCAGAGTCTGCAGCCATTTTTTAAACAAAAATGAGCTATAGACCATTATAGATTCATGACAAAGAACCTTGTAGAATCTGTTTGTTTTTATTGACCGTACCTCAAACTACTTCAAACAAATATAGAGAGAAACCATACCAAATCTAACTGTTTGAAATTCAACAAGCCTTTAAAATGTATCTAAATGCTCACACGCAAAAAATGTTGTCCTCGAGTAATATACAACTACAACTTTCTTACTACAGCTGATAAATATGATGATTAATTTATTATAATATACATTACTACAACACATGTTATAGCACAATATTCTTAAGGTGCAATCTGAGTCGGATATTTTGAGATTCATTGTTCCAACACATAATATTTTGAAAAGTATTGTATCAATGCAAACATTGTTTATAAACGCTACATAGTGTTCCTCTTGGATTAATCTTCTCATTGCACCCTATTAATAAAGGTTATTGTTTTAGTCGGTGCTGAATGTTTTGCTTTAACAACGTTTCTGCTGTTGGTTGTGTGGATGTACAAATGATCGCACAATTTTTCCAATGGACATACTATAAGAGTTCAAGGTGCATCTGCTACACTGTGGGGAACAAAGATGCATTGGAACACTTCATTTTAACGTCATGATGTTAGTACTATGAAGAGCCTATGTCTTAATACGTCTATGCAATATCAAGGTGATAAAGATGAATTTAGGAATCTAAGGGCCAGATGTAGGTAGCCCTTTACCGATCGGAATCGGCCGAAAATACCAATTTTCGGCCGTTTCCGATCGGTAAAGGGCTATGGAGATGTAGGGGCATATATTCGGTAATTTTACCGAATCGTTATTATTATTGAATCGGTAATATTTACCGATTCGGTAAAATTACCGAAAATGCAATGTGGGTAGCCAATATTCCATTGGCACATGGCTTTCAGAATCGGTATTTTACCATGGAATACAAATCCATGGTAAAATACTGATTCCTGTGTACATGCACATCTGTGCATGTACACATGTGCCATGTGACAGACAGACGTGCCCTTAGGGCATGTCTGTGTGCCACATTGCACACATGCCCGTTTTGGGGGTGCTAGAGGGTGTCAAAGTGACACCCCCTGCACCCTTGACAAATTCGGTATTTACCGATTCGGTAAATACCGAATCGGTATTTGAATTGAATCCTATGGGCTTCAAGGCCCATAGGATTCAATAGCAAATACCGATTCGGTATTTACCAAATTGGTAAATACCGAATTCTTAAGGAATCGGTAACTAATCCAGATGTTGGTACCTACATCACATTTACCGATTTTGAAATACTGAATCGGTAAAATTCGGTATTTCAAAATCGGTAAATGTGATTTACCTACATCTGGCCCTAGGTGTTTTAACACATTTTCTTGTGAGCTTTGTATATTATCAAAAATATCACTTTAAGTGTGTCAAGTATCAACATCATAACATTGCAAGAGTATCTGTATTATCGAGCCCAGAATACTTAGACAAGCTTAGTATTTTAAGTAGCACAGTTCTGAACGAATTTGCATTTATAACAGCGCTGAGTAAAACTACATAAAGAACAGACCTCAGAATCTATTTTGTGCAAAAAGGGTTTCAGTTGGGAAGACATACTTCGGATGAGTCTCATTCAGATTTATCTTCAAACGATAGATACTGTAATACATCATGGAGATCTGATCTTAGCTCATTAAGACTATGGGCCAGATTTCCCTACATACTTTAAGTTTTCACAGAATGCAGCACAGCCACCAAACGTCTGTTACTTTAGGAGGAGAGAGCAGGGCAACACCATATCTACTAAGAGTACAGGTACACAGACATGCTGGTACGTCCCATGCACAATCTTTGCACCATAATGTATAAGTATCTGTGTGATGCCCTGCATTGGTCTTGTCCTGGAGGGGGCCGGTCCAGTACAAAATACTATGCTAAGATATAGTTTAAAACATGTTAAACATTGTAAGTGTGCTATAAAGTGCAGCACACAGGTAAACTTTGAAAAGTTTGGGGAAAGGATTTATTTTTCCAAGATAACGCCAGCCTCAATGACTTGGTATTTTTTTGTTCAAAGCTTGGTGAAAAAATGTTAGTAGATAGGGCTTTGTGTCAAAAACAATGGGTAGTTGCATGAGAACTCTCATGTGGCACCCATGGTACACCACTTCGATACAATGTAATGCAAATATTTACTAACACTTTTCTCTGGGTTTGTGTTAGTAAATCTGTTCCACAATGTTTAATGAATGCTTTGCAATGCCCACTTGTACAAAAATGTTTACCTCTTTTTCCAAAATAAGCCAAAGGGAAGATGATATGAGGGATACTACTCCAATAAGTGAAATGTTTATGACTGTCTACACTTGCTTGTTTAATAACAACAAAGTTGTGCAGAACCCCGTGACTTTATTGAAGTATCCCACTGGCCACCACCCTTACTATGACAATTATTTGAGTACCACTGGTGGTAGCAAATAAACATATTTATACTCAACTACTAGTTTAGTTTCATGACAGTCCATGCCATAAGAATTTGTGCAAAGACCAGTACCAACTTTTTTCAACATGCAGGGTCAATTGAAATACTTACTACCTGACCAATGTGGTGAGCTAGTATTAGGAAATAGCTTTAACAGGTAGCTTCTGCTTCACGGATCTGTTAATTTATTTGAACTAATTTTATAACCAGCCCACTCCATGCAGACAGTGAATGCTTTGTAGTTATAAATGAATGAAAGGTACAAAAGCAATCTTAAAGGTGTAAAGAAGTTAGACAATTATGAAGGAATAATATGAAGTGCGTTTTTAGATACAAGAAGGCGTAGTTCTCTCATCTCCTAAGACATCTATTATGCTCACTCTAAAGGTCTTGATGTTATGTTATGTTATGTTAATTTTTATTTATAAGCTCATTATCACCTGCAGGTGTCTAAGCGCTAACAGAAACAGAGATCTAGCCTTCACAAGAGGGGACTCAGATTGCGCCCCATGACTCTACAAAAAGAACAGTTTTTAATTTCTTCCTAAATGGTAAGAGGGCATGTTCCTTACGTAAGTTCTCCGACAAGTTGTTCCAAATGTGGGGAATAGATGAGGAGAAGGCTCTTCCTCCTTTCGATGACTTGTTAAATCGTGACCAGGTCAAAAAGTTGGCCTCGGAGGACCGTAACGTCCTAGTAGGGGTGTAGTTGGCTAGACGGTCCTTGATGTAACTAGGGGCTTGGTCATAGATGGCTTTGTGCGTGATACAGAGGCCTTTAAATTTTGCTCTCTGTCCAACGGGAAGCCAATGCAGTTGTTAACGAGGGGTGATGCCTGTGTTCGTTTAGGCACCATAAAGATAAGCCTAGCAGCATCATTCATAATCACCTGCAACCTCTTCAGGAGGTTCCCCGGGAGGCTGATATTTAAGGCATTCCCGTAATCCAATCTTGATAGTATCATAGCAGATACTGCCATTCTAAGAGTGTTAAAACTGAGTAAAGGAGCGAGCTTACGCAGCTGTCTCAACATGCCTGTGCATGTTCCCACCACTGTTGATACCTGTTGGATCATGGTGAGCTTGGCATTGATTTTGATGCCTAGACTTTATACCGCCACCGCCGACTCTGGGTAGGCGCAGAGCTCTTTTGGCCAGAAGACCTCATTCCACGGGTTGGAGTCTGAGGTGCCGGCCAGTACTTCTGATTTGTCTGGGTTGATTTTAAGAGAGTTGGCCGTCATCCAGTTGACCGTGAATTTCAGAATGTTTTGGAATCTTATGTGAGTTGTCGTGGAATTCTCTATTTGAATGACCATTGGGTGTCATCTGCGTAGTTATAAATTTGACACTCCATACCGTTCAGTGCTCCTATCAGGGCCTGGAGGTAGGCGTTAAAGAGCAATGGCGAGAGTGCCGATCCCTGCGGTACTCCACATGAAAGGAGTCCCACATCGGACACCTGGTCATTCAGTTGTATTCTCTGTGAGCGGCCTTTAAGAAAGGAGCCCAGCCATGTAAGGGCCGTGCCCTGGATCCCTAGCTCTGAAATCCGCGACATTAGTTGGTTGTGATTGACCGTGTCAAATGCCGCGGATAGGTCCAGAAGATAGGTGGCAGATTTATGAATTTTTAGCATATTACAATGCAGAAAACCAAAGTTGTTGTGCTGAGTTGAGCAATGGAAGGGAAGAAAACAGCATGGGATGGGAAAAAAACAGCACAGAGACCTGCTGCTGTCATCCCCTAGACTAGTCGTGCACAAACATGCTGCCTTTCATGCACAACCTTTGCACCATGGTGCAGAGGTGTGTGCGAGAAGTCTAGCACACAATTTGTATTGTAATAATAACTTTCCAGTTCAAAATCCTATGAATCGAAAAATTCTGAAACATTCCAAAAATGGGACGTGTGCTATAGAGTGCAGCACACATGCAATGTGTTATGTTATGCTACAATGGATTTATAAAGTGCACTGTCACCCTAAGGCCTCCTGACACTGAACAAAGAGCAAAGACTGAGTTAAAAGAAAGGATTGAAAAAGTAGGATTGTTAACTTTTTCCAGAAGGAGAGATGGTTGGAGTATACCTTGAGCTTCTCTGGTATCTCAATAGTTGATGTGCACAAGACGAAAAGGAGCGACCACCAATCTGCACATTGTGACATTTGTGAACTTTTAAGGAAGGAGTTCAGAGGATTAGAGTGATCTGAATGGTAGTTGTTGTTGAATCTGGTTGGATATAAAATCCAGGGTCATACGATACAGACAGGGCTGGACTGGGAACCCAAAACAGCCCTGGCAATTATCTCGGACTAGCCCCTGGGGAAGCGCTGTCTTGCCCTTGGAGGCTGGAAATGCTTGCTGCTTTTGTTACTGGGGCCAACATTAAAGCATCACTGCAAACTGGCCCTCATTATCAAAATTGGGCCCCAATGCTCAAAACCGGCACCACCCTTAAATCCTCCCAGGGAAACTCCTGGGGGCCTATTTACAAGCCTCTTGCACCACTTTTGCGTCATTTTTAACATGGGAAAAATGACGCAAAAGTGGCGCAAGTGGCTTGTAAATAAGCCCTCTGGTGTCCAGTACAGCCAATCCGGCCCTGGATACAAGGTAAGATGAACTCAACACAGAACATGGGATGTTACAATTTGGTCAATGGGAAGCCAGTGCAGTGCCTACAAATGGGAGAAGCAGAACAAACCCAGATATTCCTACCACTAATCTGGCTACTTGATTTTATATGGACTTTAGGCGTCGCAAGAGGGAGATGTTTAAATTAAAATACAAGCTAATGTAGTAGTCCAGTTTTGGGCCATCCATAGCCGAGATGGCCAAGCCTCTGCTTTCCAGGATTTTACTAGGCAAAAATACCCCAGGTGCCGAAGATGAAAGGTACAGTTAAAACTACAGCAAACACTCGACAGTCCATTTGGAGGGTCACATCGATTTTGACACACAAGCTCTTGATAGTTTTCATGCTCCAAAATAAAGAACATTTCTCTAAGTTAGCACCTGGTTCAAAGATGCAAAACTCGGGTTGGCTATCTTAGGTGATCGCTTTTGGCATCATAAATTATGGGACCTTGCTGTATGTAATCTGTCAGTCTCACGGCCTTGTATCTCCCCTTTGACACAAAGTGATTCAAAGTTGCACAAATCATTATTTGCGATAAAAGGCCATCTTTCCAGTAACAAAAAAACTTTTGTGCTGTAAAGTAAATACCCTTCCAAGACTTTATGCCAGGCCACGTTTTAGTAAATGTGCCACGATTTTTTCTAAATGATCAGTTCCTCTCACTTTACCAGTGTCCTTTTCTACAGAACTAGCTCCCTTAGTTATACCTTTAGCATTCATTCACACCTGGAAAATACGCTTTGTGCAGAAAATCTGACTTTTACCTACTTCCACAAATTGACAAAATTCTGTTGAACCCTAGGCTATGTTTCATCAATATCAGGAAATTTCATTTTTTTTAAAGATTAAAGGATATCTAGAGTAAAATAGTTTCAAGCGTAGTAAATTAAGCATGTCTACCCTACATTTTAAATGTTCACTTATTAAGTCTTCATTAGCCACGGCAGTATTTTTATGTTTGCCTAAAAATATTATGTAGCTCTTGTATCTCTAGAGATGTAATCAACACGGCTCTGAAAAACAGTAAAAAAAATAATTGAACACAGGGCCCAACTGCAGTTTACTGCCGTGATGTAAATCTGGTGTAAAACTAATCCTTAAGTTATTTCCCTCCATTAAGAGTTTGTATTAACACCGTTTCATGTTTCTCTATCCTTTGACACACAATATATAGAAAATATGTGAGCAATTATAGAAAAAGTTATTAGCCAATGCCAGCATCACTGGTGTAAGTGCATTGAATCACCTTGTGTTTTGCCTTATAATTTTATAATCTACTGCACTTTAAACGCATTTTAACAAGACCACACATTATTATCACATTTTATAACCAGAGCACCTTATTAATGCTGCAGAGGAGTGATTAGCATTTTGAGGCAAACAAGGTGTACTTAGTTAGTGGGACATGACCCCGCTGTCATTAAATTATATCCATGATTAATGATCTTCTGTAGCACCGAGCTAAAACTTTGAGTGATAATGAATAGATTATAAACTAGATGGAGAAAAAATGAATCAAAATGATAAGGAGCACAGCTGGTGCTCAAAGTTTATTTTAAATTACAGCACGCATCTCTGCCATGGAGCTGTCAGGGAGGTTTTGTACTCAACCAGACTTCATAGAACTCGAAATGTCTCGCTCTTAAAGCAACAGTACAAACGAGGACATCCCTCGAGGATATTCTTAAAATAAATGCCAGTCTTCCAGGACTAGTAATACTTATTTAATCTTATAATACACTTATGTACTTTTTCAGTGCAACGATCAGTGTTCATCGTGATGGGGGTTTATTAGAACATTTGAATCTTGGGCCATTTACTTCGTCTTAATATATACATTCACATTAAACATGTGCACCACACAGTCAGATTTGCAGTGACTGTAGTAACAATAGAAGCATTACCACACCTCTCAGCACAGGTGTACTTAGTAATGGGTAGTTTGAGGCCTTGTGGAAATAATTATTCAGATCCCAAACGATTAAATCCTGGCCTCTGATATGAAGTTGCCCAACTAAATCTAAAAATGTTCTGTTGGAGCTATAAGCTGGTGTTAAAAACTTCATGCTGCTCCTCTGGCAACACTGCCCAGTGGAATTCGAACATTTATGCTGCAGAGAGAAATACACTGCAGCAGCAGTCTAGAATAGCACAGTGTGTTTCCTACTACTAGAAGCTTTAATAATACTGTGTCCTGGAGTTACCAATATCATCGTTATATGAGGAGGAAAGTGCCCATATGCCCTGAGAGTCATTCTCTTGTATCGTTCCTCTGTATCTCCCCTATAGGGATGGAAGCACTGCTTGGTAAGATAAAATCAGGGTCTCCAGACGACCCTCTGAGACCTGATGTTTTTCAAGAATTCCAACAGTGTCTCCTGCCTGAGGATCTGTAGTTGATTAATCTTTCTTTAACATCAGCGGCGGTTCCAAAGTCCTGAAAGTACGCCAAAGTGGTCCCCCTGCTGAAGAACCCATCTTTAGATGTGTCCACACCGGAAAATTTCCGTCCAATTTCGCTTCTTCCATTCCTGTCTGAAATTACGGAATCTCATGTTAATTCGATCTTAACCCATTATCTGGAAGCTAATTCAATATTGGACACAGCCCAGAATGGGTTCTGACCTCGGCATAGTACCGAGTCGGCTTTGCTGACAGTCGTGGAACAGCTACGGACCGCATCAGATGCCGGTAGAATTACAGTGTTAGTTCTGCTGGATCTTCAACACGGTCTCCCATGAAATCTTGCTCCATCGACTCGAGGAGATCGGGGTCAACAATAAAGCCCTTTCTTGGTTTGTGTCTTTTTTGACAGATCGGACATTCAAGTAATCGCTCCTCCTTTTTCTTCCTGCATCCATCCACTTCATTGTCGTGTTCCACATGGGTCAGCCTTGAGCCTTACCCTATTTAATATTTATGTGAGACCATTGGCATTGATGGCCAAAGCCCGGGACATCTCCCTAGTGTCATATGCAGATGACACCCAGTTGGTGTTCACCCTTTCCAATTCTCCTAGCCAGGATGCGGCAAAATTCAAAGCAGATCTAATGGCCGTCTCGGAATGGATGACAGCAAATTTTCTGCTGCTAAATTCGGCCAAATCTGAGATCCTTTTGGTGGGCAAGGACTTCCATCTTTGGGGCGATGAATGGTGGCCTCCGGCTCTTGGAATACCCCCTGTGCCTAAACCAGTGGTGAAGTACCTGGGCATTATGTTGGACAAAGAACTCAATTTGGAGATGCATGCCAAATCGGTGGCTGGAAAATGTTTTGGCCTGTTACGAGGCCTAAAACCTAGATTTTGTTTTTTTCGATTCTCAACAGCATTTGATCATTCAAGCCTCTATCCTGGCCCGATTGGACTATTGTGATGTGTTACTTTTGGGGTCCAATAAGTCTGCGATCAATAAACTACAACGTGTACAGAACACTGAGACACGGGTTATTTTGTCCTCCCCAAATACTGTCATGTCTCCGACCTCCTCCATCGCCTGCATTGATTACCCCTTGAACAAAGAGTGTGTTTTTAAAGTGCTATGTATTATGCATAAGATTCTTATCAGCATTGGCCCAGGAACCTTGAGTGATTTATGCTCTCTCTATGTACCTACACGAGCATTGCGCTCGGCTGACCTGTCTCTTGCTAGAATCCCACGAATACGGAGCGCTAGATCTGGTGGTAGATCCTTTAGGCGGTTGGCACCCGCTCTATGGAACTCCCTTCCTCCTCACATTCGTTGCATCCCTGATCACCTGACCTTTAGAAGGCTGGTTAAGGCCTGGCTTTTCCCCCAATGTTAATTTTCCTGCCTGCCACCCTACCCAGGGCTTTGCTCTAGCGCTGGGTTGCTTCGTTGCTGGGGCAGCCATGCTCTCTATAAATATTTTAACTTAACTTAACTTATAGGTACCTCCAGGGGTGAGGGAGTTAGGTTAACTTAGAGACTTCTTCAAAATGAGCATTTGCGGGGGAGTCAGTAAATTCAGTCCCGATTTCCCCAGAAATTCCTAATTTCTTAACAGAATTTCAGGCAAACATTTTGGCTGCATTTAGAAAATGTAGTCTCCAGGTGAAAGCCTTCAGATCTTTGGATTTACTGAGGATCTCTGAAATATGATATGGTAGGTTATCCCTTGTATTGTCCCCGATGAAATAACTAGGCATTTGTAACTGAGGCCATATGACAAATAAATAGAAATGGCCTTTTGTTGCCTCTTGGGGGTGCTCTGTCTAGCCTCAGTTTTATCATTAGGATGCACAGAGATGCATTTCTGGTATCTATTTGAGCTAAAACGTATTGATTGAGGGCCAAAGACCCGAGGAATATTCAGTCTAGAAATCTTTTCACGATGATGGAATTCTTTTCCCTATTAAATGAATGACATGGGGCTTGGAGGCATCAACAGGGACACTTAAGTCTCAAAATGGAAGTTTAATGCAGATTACTAGAATGTACTAAATCAAAACAGTTTTGTCTAGACCACATGGCTTTCAGTATTATAAAACTGCTACATAAATGTGATAACTTGTGTTATGGGATCTTAGTTCACCTAAAAATAAGTCAATGGAAAAATAAAAATTTGGGACAATTAGGTAGAAAAGGTAAAGATGAATAGATATGTATAAACCAAACAAATCTTTGACTGCATCTATTTAATTTGACCTTATTAAAGAGGGATGTGGACAGGCCATGACGCACCAGAAGGCTTATTTTTGACCAAACCCCTAGGTGAAGGTATGACAATTCCATTAGACTCTGAAAATCAAAGTTAAATGACATCCTTGAACTACTTGCCTGCATTATTGCACTACCAACGTGATAAATCACATGGGTTACAAGAACAAGAAGAATTCCGCAGAAGTGACAAAGCCAAAATAAAATTTGAAGACAGAGAGCTATAAAAACACGGACTTAATAAAAGAAGAATGCAAGCCCATGATAGCATACATGGCCCTTTTAAAACTTGGCTCAGTAGTCAACAGAATCCTCCTTGGAAAATATTGTCCAAATGATGGGCAAATACATATGTGCATACATTGCCCTCAATAGGGTGCAGGGTTCCAGGAGAAAAGTCTTTAAAAGTACTTGCTTCATTCGTACTGGGGATACCACTTCTCCAAAGACTGCCAGTTCCACAAAATGAAGCAGAACCAACCTCTGTTTACAGGAATTATACCAGCTAGAATTCCTTGAGGGAGTGCATCTCAATGTTATATTAAGTGAACACAGGGCTCTACTGATGGGCAAGGTTGCAATTGATGAGATTGAGGAGTTGCTTTTGGTTCTTCGTTATGCTAAAGCTCTGGAAGATGATGGCCTGCTGGGGGAGTTGTACAGGATCACCAAAATTGTAACCTCCTTTTTAGGTCGAATCTAGGCAGTGCGCATGCGCTGACTTCAAGACCTGCTGTACTCAAAAAGGACTTAGCTCCCACCTGCTTGCTTCCCATTGGTTCGATGCAGGGTTGCACATTTTAGCTGGTTCCTAAATGGCTCATTTCACGACATGTCACTTCAGTTTTCTCCTACAGGAGCACAACCCAAGTACAGTTCTCTTCCACTTCTGTTAGTTCCACCCCTTCCCCATCCTCTCTCTCGCCCTGTCCATCACTTCCACCCCCACCACAGCCTCTCTGCTGCTCTGGGTGTCGCTCTGCTCTTCCATCTGTAACTTTCCTCCCGCATTGCTCTGTGAGAGAAAGCAAAAGTAAGTGCCAGCGTGTTGGATGAATGCCTTGTTTAACCAACGCACCAGCACTTACTTTCGCTGCACCCCATGGTACTGTGGTCCAGACGGAGACTGACCTAAAGCGTGCTGACCCAGGACTCCTCACTGCAGCTCAGCGGACTCAAATAAGCCGGCCGCAGTGAGTTCAGGTGGCTGGTTACCAGACCAGTGGAGGATGCGGGCAGTCAACATGGAAATGCAGCTGCTTTTTGGCCATCTCTGCAAGTAAAAGAAAGTGTGTGCCCAAGGCAAGCCCTGGATGTATAAAATATTTAGTTGAAGTTGTGGGCAAATGTCATGCTTGCCTTAATTTCCTCCCTCTTTGCTCTGCAAGAGAAAGCAAAAGTAAGTGCCAGCACGTTGGTTGAAGGCTTTGTTTAACCTACTCGCTGGCACTTACTTTCACTGCACCCCATAATAACATGGTTCGGGCAGCAGCTCACCCACTGCGCACCGGCCCGGGACCGCTCACTGCAGCTCAGATGACTCTAAGCTGGTTACCAGAAGAGCGGAGGTCGCGGGCTGCCAACGTGGAAATGCAGCACCTTTTTGGCCTTCACTGCAAGTAAAAGTAAGTGTGCCCTGGGTGCATAAAATTATTTACTAAAGTTGCTGGGAAAAATTATGCTTATCCTAATTCGGAGCCTACACCTGCCAGCAGTGTCCTACCTTAGTTTTTACAGTCATGGTTCTGTTTCCTATATGCTGTGGTTCATGTAGTCAGCTAAAGTATTAATTATTTAGTACATCATGATTTGTTTGTGATCTAGATCAGCAAATAAAAAGTTAATCATGAGCAGCTTCACACGTTTAACTTTATCCAGACACTCACAGTGTTTTGAACGCTGTGGAGTACTGTTGCACTGGGCTGGATGTAACATGAACAATTTCACTCCTTGACCACCTCTCTCACTACCTAATCTTCCCGGGCCATGCCCTCCCCCACCGCCACCTCCCGTCAATGTTTTTTTGTTTTGTTATCCCATTACATGACATCCTGCTTCCTTCTTTTCTAAGCGCACTGCAGACTTATCTTTTCCTTCTTACCTGATCCACCACATTTTACTGATCAATGTACATGACATCCAGCCACAAAACTCTAAACTAAAACACATAGGTAAAACACATTTTCATTTACAACGCTAATAGATCTAACTCTCGCGGATGCGAGACCTATTGCATTGCAAATGCTTGTTTTGTATGAGGTCTTTATTAAGACAGAATTTACAGGGGAAGTCTGAAACAAATCTATAAGGCGGCCATCAGCCTTTTACCCAAAACAGGCATAGACCCACTGGAATGCCATAATTATAGATCATCTCCTACATGTATGTTGATGTCAAGATCTTAGCTAAAGTACTGTCAAATCAACAATAAAAGTTATCCCAGGCCGAAATCATGAAACTTAGGTAAGTTTTGTACTCTAGTGTACATCCAGAAATCACCTACGACACCAAGTCAACATACCATGGGCTATGAATCATACTTCCAAAGATGCCACATAGGGCTTGCCCAATGCTGTAAAAACATTTGATGACATCAAAAGGGGACTTTGTTTCATACCTTATAAAGAGCAGGGATTGGCCCAAACTCTTTCTAAAAGATAGAATGTCTGTACAGAGACCTCAAGCTATATGAGATCTCCGGCTTGCCCTACCGGTACCCATTGTAAAAAGGCTACACACACATCTCAGATATAGCAGGAATAGGGCCAACAAGAGCCTGAGTCGGCAGGCTGTTGTCAATGGTATTAATAAGGAGACCACAAACCATAAATGAACCCCTCTACTCCCTACCCCCTTCTCCACTTCGAGTTCCTTCCTGTGCTGGGTACCTTGACACAAAACAAAATTTACCACCATTGATTACAAATGACAAGGATAGTTATATACTTATATTCACACAAATAAGAGCAAAAACATGGCACTACAACCCATAGACTCCCCTAAACTCTCTTATCTCGCACCATCTTACTCCCCACCCAAGAACTGGATATTATCGTTTGTGAATCGGTTTCTCAGCCAGATATTTTCTTCTGTAGCACAAATTCTCAGAAAAAGTTCATGTCATGTATTACATTTAAATTTTTACAATTAACCTGATCCCAATATTTAGCCTTCATAACAAGAGTACTAATAGGGTCATTACAAATATAATTGACCCCATTTGCAGATACAGAATGGCACTCTACACAGGCACAAACCAGGGCAACCACAGTGTGTGTTCTAAGGACAATCATTCTCATCACCCCTGCTTATATACATCTGTGGCAGGGTTTGCCCAGAGTTTAACCCAGAAAACAATTGGCAAAATAGCAATTTGATTTACAGCACACCTTAATCATAACTCATAATCCAGTGTAGGCTGAGAAGGCTCATATTTTTCTTAGATAGGTGTATTGCAGGTTTATCGGCTGGCTAACCTCGCCATAGCACCACAAGTCAGCACTAGACAGGGCCACCATTTACATTTCTCCACTGTAGAACTCTATTTGTGCTTACAATGCCCTGCTCACTAACAATTTGCTTTGAGCAGAAATAAAGGGGCATATTTACAACTAGAATGGCAGAGCGTGGCGTTAAGCCAAGAAGGCTGACGCCGCGCTCCATCACTTTAGAAACACAGGGCTTGTTCAGCACACATAGAAGTTGCAATTCGTCATTTTTTAAATGATTGCACAATGCAGCACACATAGAGAAAGCAAAAACTAGGAGTAATAACGCTTTTCTTCTCGTTTCACCTAGGACCAGGTTTTTCCTGGTCTTAATTTTGGCCCTGTCCCATTTAAACGTCTCCCTTGTAAATATGGGACAGTGTCAAAATTCATGGGTGTTGCGGCGGAACGTCAGCTGCAACATCCATTACCCACCCCTTTCAAGTTAAGCATAGCGCAAATATTGTTCCACAATAATTTATCTCACCAGGACCAAGTTTTGGCAGGATACTCCAAGACAACATAATTTTATGGCAAGACCGGAGGCTCCTATTATGCTTTCTTATCTTGCATTTATTTCTATAGCAGCCAAGATAAGTGCAAGAACTACAGTTCCCAGAGGGCCAGGCAACAACTGGGCCATGGGAATGAGAAAAAACGAGAGTACAATAACCAATCAGCAGTCACAACATAGATGTACACACTGACTGCGCAGCTTCCTCTTTTCTTGCTGCTTGCAGTCAGATAAGTGTTCCCTTATCTATGCTCACAGTTTATATTTTGATATTTGGCTATTGTTATTACTATTCATCGTAGTTGTTTTATTATTCTTCTGACTCGTTTCGCGCTATTGCGCTTCTGGGTTCACGCTAATTGCGCGTTTGGTTTCTTGTCTGGTTTCAGTTTACCGGCTCCTCTCCCCCCCCTCCCGCCCTTTTCTTTTGGTATCTCCCTGCTCCGCAGTCCTCGCGCTCCTCACGCAGGTTCTTACCGCTTCTGGAGCGTTCTCACCGGAGCTTCGTCGCCTCTGTCCACCGCATTACAAAGCGGTTGCTTCTGTGAACTCCGGAGCTCTTTTTCTTCAGCTGCCATACCCCGGTCTCCTCGCTCTGTGTCCCGGAGTCGTCCCGCCCTTGTGCACGCCCTCTTTTACACGCCCCCCTCTCTTTTTCTCACAGTATTAACCCTTACTTACCGCCTTTTCTTAACCATGGAAAATGAGAGTTCTTTAGAGGAGAATCCCTCTAATATGGATAATGGGTCTCTCAAACAGGACCTTCACAGATTCATTAATAATTCTGTCGAACAGGCAGTTGAAGTCTCCATGAAAAGAATGTCAAAGAACATGGAGAACTCTATGGTCAGCATGTTGTCCAAGGTTTTGGCCCAATCTGCGGGGGATAGCAGAAAACGTAAGGTGGAACACTCTGCTTCTGTGCAAAAGCCTAAAAAGGCGTCAGCATTGGTTAGCGAGTCTTACTCGCCTATGGACGAGGACGAAGTGCCTCCCAGGCCTCCTGCTAAGGAGGGGTTTGTCGGTTCAGAGGGCAAAAGGAAGCAAAAATCCATGCACACAGATTCTCCTACTAAGAAATTAGTAATTTCCACCATCTTGGACACGGATGACGATATGCCTGATGCTGACGACTTGTGCGATATCTTTGACGTCACAGACCCCCCTTCCCCCAAACTACCCAAAAGTGATTCCTTTAACTTTGATCCAGTATATGACTCGGAGGGTCTCCCTATGTTTGACCCGTCCTCCATCCGTCATCCCAACTCAACTGAATGGCTTCCCTCACATCACGTTGGTGAATACATTTCTGCCCGTCTTCGTTTCCCTCTAGAGGCAGCTGTGCATTCCAGATTAAAGTCTGAATGTACCAAACCTGCCCTCCCTGATAAAATCACCCTTGTCCCTTCCATCGACCAACCTCTCCTTACCTTCTTTTCAAAATTTGGTAAAGACCCTCGACGCGGGGTTGACAAGGCATGGTCCACATGCCAGGACAAAATGCTGGACATTGTTGGTCCCTTGGCCCGTATCTTCGACATGGCAGAGTCTGCCCGTCTTGATGGTTCTGATCTTTCAGCCGATGACATCTCCATGTGGGTACAGCGTGCCTTCTGCCTTTTGGGAAATGCCAACGCAGCCATTACCCACGAAAGACGTAAGGGTCTTTTGATCAAGTTGGACCCCAAGCTAGCTAACCTTGCTCCTATGGACCCCGGCTCTAAGGCAAATGGCCTCCTCTTTGGGGAGAATTTGGTTTGCGACATCAGCCGCTTTGTCTCTACCTTTGCCTCCCTTGACAAGGCTCAACAATCCATAAAAAAGACTTTCGCCCCTCGGGTTTTTGGACGGGCCGGACGAGGCAGGTGTCGCTCTTCCGGCCGTCCCTACAATCAAGGCTCCAAAGGTTCTTACGACAACTCCCAAGAATACAAGCCGCAGTTCTATCCACAACGAGGACGTGGTTTCCGCGGCAGAAGGCGCAAAGGTTATCGCAACACCAACTCCAATCAACAAGGTAAGCCTTTCTTCTTTCCCTCCTGTAGGGGGTCGATTAAGACTGTTTCTTCCAAAATGGCATTCCATAAGTGTAGACCCGTGGGTCCTCAACACAGTTCAAGGCTATCTTATAGAGTTTTACTCTCCTCCTGTCCAGACCTCTTTCCCTCCTCCTCTAGTGTTCTCTTCACACATGGCAAACCTCATCTCAACCGAGATAAAGTCCTTATTAAAGAAACAAGCCATTGAAATTTTTCCCTACGACTCTACAGGCTTTTTAAGCTCCATTTTTCTAGTCCAAAAGAAAAACAAGAATTTACGCACTGTCATAAACCTAAAATGGTTCAACCACTTTGTGGTGTATCGTCATTTCAAAACGGAGACGATCCTTCATCTGAGGGATACCCTTCGGCCAAACGATTGGATGGTTCGCTTGGATCTCCAAGATGCCTATCTTACAGTTCCTATCCACCAGTCTCACTGGAAGTTCCTTCAGTTCCAGTGGTCAGGAGTGACCTACTGTTTCACCTCTCTTCCCTTTGGTCTCTCTTCTGCACCATGGTGCTTCACAAAACTTCTGATGCCGGTGGTCGCTTTTCTTCGCTCTCTTGGTATCAGACTCATAATATACTTAGACGATATTCTAATCCTGAATTTAGACAAACAGGGTCTCCTTGCAGATCTCCAAACTACTCAGTGTCTTCTTCTGGACATGGGTTTCCTCGTAAACCTCGAGAAGTCTTCTCTGGTCCCCTCTCAGAACATGGACTTTCTGGGCTTCCTTGTGGACTCGGTAGCGGCGTCTTTACGCCTCCCCCTTTCCAAGATTTCCAAAATCAAGGCGGAGATTGCCTCTGTGCTCCATCTTTCTGTCATCTCCCTCAGATCTCTGGCCAGGATTGTCGGTCTTCTTTCCTCTTCTATTCAGGCAATATTTCCGGGCCCCCTGCACTATCGGGCCCTCCAACGCCTAAAGATCAGACACCTTCGCCAAGGTTTAGCTTATTCAGATGTCATCGCTCTAGACCAAGAGTCCCGCACAGAACTGCAATGGTGGATAGACCATTTAGATGCGTGGAACGGGCGCACTATCTTCGCCACATCCCAAGATCTTGTTTTAGAATCCGATGCCAGTCTATCGGGTTGGGGCGCCCGCTGTGGTCCAATCTCAACTGGAGGAGCATGGTCAAGAGAGGAGTCCAGACTGCACATAAATTGTTTAGAGATGCCTGCTGGTTCCTTTGCTATCAAAAGTCTTTCCAAAGACAGGATCCGTTGTTCCATACTCTTACGCATGGACAATGTTTCTGCGGTTCGCTACATAAATCATCTCGGCAGAACCAAGTCCAAGCCTCTAGCAGACTTAGCAAAAAGTCTGTGGCAATATTGCCTAGCCCATCATCTCTCCTTGACAGCGGAATACCTTCCAGGCGACCTCAATTCTGTGGCGGATTGGCACTCGAGGTTCCTGCGCGACTCCAGCGACTGGAGGCTTTGTCCCTCCGTCTTCCTTTCTCTATCTCTTTTGTGGGGTCCCTTTTCTATCGATCTCTTTGCCTCTCGCCTCAATTCCCATTTACCCCAGTTTTTCAGCTGGCGTCCAGACCCCCTAGCTCTAGCCACGGATGCTTTCCTCCAGGATTGGTCTCGTCAACTCAATTATGCCTTTCCTCCTTTCCTAATGATCAACAGAGTGCTGGCGCAAGCCCGCCGTCAGGAAACTTCTCTAGTTCTGATAGTCCCCTTCTGGCAAGCTCAAATCTGGTTCCCTGTTCTTCTGGAAATGGCGATGGATTTTCCTGTACTTCTGCCGTCATTCGATGATCTTCTTCTCAACCCTCGAGGCGAGCGTCACAGTCTGATCTTGGACAACTCCCTCACTCTGTCGGCTTGGAAAGTTTCCGGCCTTCCCCTTCTAACGTCTTCATTTCACAAGAGGCTGCTCACTTTATCAGCCAGGCCTGGACTCCAGGCACTTCCAAAGCCTACAAATCCGCCTGGTCTCTTTGGGCAAGCTGGTGTCTGGAAAGGTCTCTCGATCCCTTTTCAGCCCCTCTAAGTTTTGTTATCAATTTCTTAGCTTCTCAAGCCAGCGCTGGGAAGGCCTATCGCACTGTCAACCTCTACCGCTCTGCCATTTCCCTCAATCACTCCCAAATTGATGGGAAACCTGTAGGCGCTCATCCTCTGATTTGTCGCCTCCTCAAAGGTGTTCGATGCTCTAAACCACCGTTGGCTAAGTATACCTCTTTGTGGGATGTTTCTGTTGTACTTAAACTGTTTTTGAATTGGCCCTCTAATTCTGCTTTGTCTCTCAAAATGTTATCGGCCAATCTTACTATGTTACTTTGCTTGGTGTCTATCAAAAGGGTTTCTGATGTTAGAGCTTTGGATGTTTCTTCTCGCCAATTTTCCCCTACAGGTGTGCTGTTCCAGATTCGCAGACGCACGAAGACTAATTTAGACACTGTTTTTATCCCTATTTTCCAGATCAACCCCAACTTTGTGTGGGACAGTGTTTGAAAATGTATGAACAAAAGATCGCTGATCTCAGAATGCCCTCTTGTTCTCAACTCCTCATTTCCTTTCGTAAAACCCACCTCCCTGTTTCCTCCCCTACCCTCGCCAGGTGGGTTCGCTGGGTTATGTCCCTTGCCGGTATTGATGTCTCTGTTTTCGGAGCACATTCGGCTAGAGGAGCCATGGCTTCTAAGGCCTTTTGGGCTGGCTCCCGCTTAGAGGACATACTGAGATCAGCAGATTGGTCCAATGACAGTATTTTCCGCATGTTTTACTGTAAGCCTATTCATTCTGTTGCTTCTGATGTTAATGACTTGCTTTGAACAAGCATAATAGGAGTCTCCGGTCTTGCCATAAAATGTAGATTTTCCTAGTTATTATGACGGAAAGTCTTAATTTTATTAAAGACACGGAGGCGAGTATTATCCCGCCGCTACACTATTAACATGTGTTCTCCCTCCCAACAGCGAATCCGGCCTTACCGCCTGCCTCATCATAGAAGATCTTCCCTCCAGCGGCTCCGTTCATCTCCTGCTTGGATTTCCCCTCCGGTCCTTCCAGCTCCTTCTTCAGATACTTTCGTTGGACTTTGGCTCTGGATTCCAGTGATTAAGGATTTCTGCTCCTGGACTTTGGCGTTCTTCCTGGTTATGGCTATTTTTCCTTTATTTTCAATTGTTATCTGACTGGCTCTCAGCGAAAAGAGGAAGCTGCGCAGTCAGTGTGTACTCTTATCTATGTTTTGACTGCTGATTGTTTATTGTACTCTCGTTTTTTCTCATTCCCATGGCCCAGTTGTTGCAAGGGGTACTAGGCAGGGTTGTCCTTGTTCACCCCTGCTTTTTGCTTTATATATTAACCCTCTCATTTTGAATCTTTTGGAAAACAATATTATCAAACCGGTCATTAGCTGTCAATTCGAAACTAAAGTATTGGCGTATGCCGACGACATCGCGGTTATTACAACAGACCCGATTGAGGATATACGCGAAATAGAAAAGCTTACTACTGAATTTGGACGCTGCTCGGGCTATTCACTTAATAAAGGAAAAACGATTATTTTGTGTACGGATAATAGTATCTGCACGGATCAACGTAGAGCCAGAAAGGCTACGTATTTGGGAGTTGTTATGTGCGCAGATACTAAATCACTATCTAAAGTCAATTTTGATCCTTTACTGGCTAAGATTAAGCATGATTTTGAAAGAGTCAATTGTCTACATCTGTCAATTATAGGCAGAGCCAACTATGTTAAAATGAATACACTTCCCAGATGCATATATCTCTTTCGGGCTATTCCTTTAGCTATCGATCAGGGAACGCTTGAGGTCATTAATTCACTTTTTTCTAAATTTATCTGGCAGAATGGTAAGATTCGGAGATCCTTGGCGCTACTATCATTGCCCTTGGATAGAGGTGGCCTGGCAATTCCCGATATTTCCTTGTATTATTGGGCAGCATTTCTAAAACAACTTACACCTATGATTAATGGCTATAATCCAGAAGTAGTTGAAAATATCCCCTCAATTTATGAACTGCTTATAGGTCAGGAGGCTAAGGGTTTACTTCTACGGAAAACCGAGGCAAAGAATTATAGAGCTTTCAAGGGTGAAGTTATAAATAGCGCATGGAGGGTTTGGAAGAAAGTGACTAAATATTTGCATATCGCCAGGATTAATCGATACACGCCTCTTTTTGGCGCTCAAATGCTATTGGTGATAAGGAACTCAATGTGGTCCTAAAGAAATGGGAAAAGGTTGGAATAAGAACAATCGGTGACTTCCTAGTAATTAATTTTGACTCCACCTTTTCTGATCTAAAAGTTAAATTTAAGTTAACTAATGGAGATTTTTTGAGTTTCGCCCAGATATTCGCTAAATTAAAGGCCAAAGAGTCCCTAATCTCCCTTTCTAAAGTTGAAATTTTGGATGTAATTCCCAGAACAAACACTAGGATTGGAACCCTATACAACATTCTCTTGACTTTAAAACAGGATGATCTTGACAAAGTTGAAAATAAATGGAACATAAAATTAAATAACCCTAATGTCGACATTGATAGAGTTTTGGAGATGAGCCAGAAGTTATTTATGGCCAGCAACCTCAAAGCGCAACTCTATAAAACTGTATTTGACCTGTATTTTACCCCTGCCAAATTGTTTTCTTGGGGGAAGCGGGAGAATGATTTATGTCCTAGATGTAAACAAGGACCTGCTTTGCTAACTCATATGTTTTATAATTGTCCTGATTTGATGGTAATCAAAAATATGATTGCAGCTTTTTGGGAAGAGGTATTCAATCACAAAATACCAGAATCAGAAACTCTATTTTTACTAGGACATGATTACTCTCTAAATTTAAATAAATCTGAAGAAAGATTAATTTTTATAGGTACAGCAGTACTAAGACTTATCTTATCAACCCGCTGGAAAGAAAGAGATCCTCCTAGCTTTCAGATGTGGCTAGCGCGCTTCCTAGCAGTTTATAGGTTTGAAACTGCTATTTTTGAAACAAGAGGAGTCAAAACAAGGGCTCGTGGGGAGGCACTTTGGCGTCCAATAACTAGATGGAAGACAGGCATTATACCTAGCGGCATTGGTTGAGTCAAAAATTAATGTTTATATACTACTTGTCTGAAATATTTATTGCTGTACTTATGTTCTTCTTGTTTAACATACTGTTTCCTCTTTTGTTTGAGTATTGGCCCAATGTGTAGTACCTGCAGTACAGATAACATTTTATTTCTCTTTGTTATGCTCTGTTTTCCATTTTTGTTACTGCAGTAAAATTGCTCCTGTTTTTTGTTCTCCTGGTTATAAAAATAAAAAAATAAAAATAAAAAAAATAAAAAATAAATGCAAGATAAGAAAGCATAATACTCGCCTCCGTGTCTTTAATAAAATTAAGACTTTCCGTCATAATAACTAGGAAAATCTACATTACATCCCTTATAAAACATATATCTCCCCTTCATTTACAGAGAGTACTTTTATCTTCCTCATTGCACCTTTATGCCTCTTCCATCTATTTGAGGTTTCATTTATTATCGGTAGAGGGGCTATGACAATTATCTGTAATGTAACACTAATTTTTGTTCATAAGCCTACACTCATTAGGTCATCAACACTCTCAACCCAAGGCATCAACTCTATATTTTCAATTGATCACAGTTTTCAAAACCCTAAAATGATTTCAATTGTCTTCTTTTATAAATGTGTCTAACTGGCTTTAACTGCTCCCACCAAGCCACAGAACACACTCCACTTCCAGCAAGCGAAAGAGAAGAACCGCTCTCCCTTGCTGGAAGCAGAGCATGTGTCTGTTTCACTGCCCCCTATCAAGCGAGCAGGCAAACAGACAAATTGCTTTCACACACAGGGAGCTGCATGTTTAGCAGCTCTATGTGTGTGAAAGCAATGCCTACTCCCACAGGGGGCGTATAGCCGGCTGGGACCGCGTTGGCCTTGAGGCTCCCCCGCGGTCCCAATGCAGACTGGGCACACAGAAAGCCATGGTTTGCCCCAAGTGGATGGGGTCCCTGGACAGGGGGCTGCGTGGCCCCTCTCCCCATTAAAAAAATAGGCCCACATCTCCAGCAAACAAAGAAGGACTTACTTCTGTAAAGTTCAAGTCATCCAAGTGTGTTTTCTTTGCAGTTCCACCTTGTAAAGTTATCTGTTGAAGACGTTCAAGGAACAATCACATTAGAAAAGTTGCAGACACACAAGGTAACTGGAGACATTACCTCTATGTAGCTGTAGTGTAGGAGATACACTATACATTTAGCCAATGAGGTAGCACTTACTAATTAGCCAGTAGAAAGTACTCCAGTTGGGTAGAGGTGTTGCACAAAATGGTGGCGTCTTCTTGGATATATACACAGGAAAGGTTTCATTCTGGCAAGATGCTCATTTCACAGCAATTAAATCTTAACAGAAGCACTTACAGATATAAACAAAGCAGGTGCCCTCATTGAACCTCCACTTCTGTAAACTACTAATCATCCTAACTTCGTGCACATGACCAAGGGAAAGCAAGTGTTTTCTCTTCATTTCCTCTGAAAAGTTATCTGTAATTTGTGATGGAGGTGTTTGCATCCTTGTTTCTCTCGAGCGCAATATCTCAAGTTGAGTCTGCATGATAAGTGGGTTATTTCTTGCCATCTGCTGCTGAGACCAGAGACTGTGCTCTAAAGTTTTAAAAACTACACGTATATAAACTTGCCTAGAAACCCTTCCCGTTTGGCCCCACACCATATACATTAGCAGTATGAAGCGTCTTCCCACCCTTTTCTCAGGATGATGGACAGCTTATTAAAAGGTCCGCCCTGCAAATTTCACCACAATTTTGGAGATTGGTTCTTGATGCCTAAGAATACAATTGCATCTCAAACAAACAAACAAGCGCTTACTTCTGTAAAGTGCAAATCATCCAAATGTGTTTTCTCTGCAGTTCCACCTTGTAAAGTTTTCTAGTGAAGACATATGAGGAACAATCCCATTGGCAAAGTTAGAGACACAGACGATCACTGGAAACATTACCTCAGTGTACTTTACGCAACTGTAGTGTAGAAGATACACTAAACATTTAGCTAAAAAAGTAGCACTTACTAATTAGCCAGGTTGCTTCTCTTTGGATAAATTTGCAGGGCAAGATTCATTCTGGCATTATACTCATTTTGCAGGAATTAAACCTCAACATGCTGCTGTTAGGAAATAAAATTTTAAAAAACATTGAAACCCACTGAAAAATCTAAAGGTTACAGGGAATTTATACTTAAAAAAAGAATTGAAAAAACTTAGAAATTCACTGACAAAACCAAGTGTTACAGGGAGGTTATAGTTAGGAAATAGATTTTTAAAAACCTTAGAAATTCCCTGGAAAAAAACAAATGTTACAGAGACGTTATAGTTAGGCTTACATTTCACTCATAAAAAAACTGAGAAATTCAGCAGTTACAGTTACCTGAGCTAACTATAACTGTTACCCTCGCAATGGACTGCTTATAGTTATGACCTCACATATTATATCACTCATGACAAGGTCAGTGACATAACTCATGACATCTCAAATAACATCACTGATGACATCATCCAGAGAGTGTAAGTTTTTTATAAGGTTTATGTTTGTTAAACATATATAATAAGCTACTACAAAAGTTAAGTTAGTATATTAGGTGTACAACTAATGAGTAACATATATTATGTGAGTGACTGTGTGTATCTATGTGTGAGTGGGTGTCTGAGTGGCTGTATAGGTGTGTGAGTTGCTGTATGTGGTAAAAGTTGGTATGTAAGTAGCTGTGTGGATGAATCAGTGGCTGTGTGACTGGCTGCATTGGTGAGTGAATGGGTGTGTCAGTGGCTATGTATGTGAGTGAGTAGCAGTGTGAGAAGTTGTATGGGTAGGTGAGTGGGTGGGTGATTGACTGTATAGGTGAGTGAGTGGGTGTCTGAATGGCTGTATGACTGGGTGACTAGGTGTACAAGTTGCTGTATAGGTGAGTAAGTTGGTTTTTGGTTAAGTGAGTTGATGTGTGAGTGGTTGTATTGGAGATTGTTTCTCTGTGTGAATGGCTTTATGGATGAGTGAGCAGATGTGGGAGTGCTTATGTGGATGTGTAAATGGGTATTCAAGTGCTTGTATGTGGGAGTGAGTGGCTGTGTTGAGAGGCTGTATGGGTGAGTTTGTGAGCGAGTGAGTGAGTGAGTGGGTGTGTGAGTAGCTTTATAGGTGGATAAGTGGGTGTGTGAGTAGTTGTATGGGTTAGTGTCTGAATGTGTGAGGGGCTATATAGCTGAGTGACTGATTGTATGAGGAGCTATATGGGTGAGTGAGTGGTTGTGTGAGTAGCTGTTTGAGTGAGGGATGGGGTGTGAGTGCCTGTATAGGTGAATGAGTGGGTGTGTGAGCGACTCTATGGGGGAGTGAGTGATTGTGTTAGTACTTGTATGGGTCTGTGAATGGGTATGTGAGTGGTTGTATGGGTCTATAAATGGGTATATGAGAGGTTGTATAGAGTATGAATGGGTGTGTCAGTGGTTATGTGAATGATGTCATCAATGATGTCAATTAAGATGTCATCAGTGATGTCACTGACCAAGTCATGAGTGATGTAATATGTTAGGTCAGAAGCAGTGCATTGAGGGGTCGTAAGTGATAGTTAGCTAATGTAACTAAAACTGCTGACGTTCTCTGGTTTTGTATGAGTAAAAGGTGAGCCTAACTATAATGTATGTGTAACCTTTGTGTTTTTCAGCGAATTTCTATGGTTTTATTCATTCTGTATCCTAACTATAATGTCCCTGTAACCTTTGGTGTTTTCAGGAATTTCTTTGAATTTTTTAAATCTATTTCCTAACTATAACGTTCCTGTAACCTTTGTTTTTTTTTGGTGAATTGCAACAGTATTTTAAAATTTGATTTCCTAACAGTAACTTGGAACCGATGAGAGTGGGCATGTGAGTGGATGTATAGGTAGAATAGTGGGTGTGTGAGTCTCTGAGTACGTGAGTGAGTGTGTGCGTACATGTCTGGATGGGTCTGTGCATGGTTGTGAGAGTCTCTGAGTGAGTCTCTGAGTGAATCTGTAAGTGTCTGAATGGGTTTGGGAGTGGATGTGTGAGTCTCTGAGTGGATCAGTGAGTGGGTTCATGGGTCTATAATTGGGCCAGTCAATGCTAACTAGAGTTGGGCATAAAACTCCGCTCTGCTCACGGAGTTTGCAGAATTTGTCAACTACGCATTCCACAGAGAATGCAGAGTTACTCTGCAATGGAGCGGAATTTTTTTCGTGCTCCAGGTGTGTGTGATTTAGCAACCGCAGCTGTAACCAGTTATGGGCCAGGAGACCGGGCCCTTTACAGAGTCATTGTGAAAGGGGCCAGTGCCTCTGCCATCATCCCAGCAATCCAGCTGTGAGGGACTTTCTTGGCAGCAATAGGGGATCTTGGCCCCCAACTACCTTCAGCAGCCAAGGGTACTTCATCCCCCAACCAGTAGTGCATCAAGAGGCCCCTCTGCAGGGTGGGCAAGAAAGGGGCAGGACCTCTGACAAGGTCTCAGGAGTTTTGTTGACTCTTCTTCATGTTGCATCTTTCTGCTTGTTTTTTACCTTTATTCTGCCTCTTTCTGCTTGTTTCTGACGTTTTTGCCTCTTTCTGCTCACTTCTCACCTTTATCATGCCTCTTTCTGCTAATGTTCACCTTAATTCAGCCTCTTTCTGCTTGTTTCTCACCTTTTTTGCCTCCTCCTGCTCGTTGCTGACCTTTACTGCCTCTTTCTGCTCCTTTCTCACCTTTATCATCCCTCTTTCTGCTCGTTTTGACCTCTACTCTGCCTCTTTCTGCTTGTTTCTCACCTTTATCTTCTCTCCTTCTGCTCGTTTCCAGCCTTAGGCATGTGCAGCGTAGGATTGCCCTTCAGGCTCCAGGGACAAAACATATATATTAAGGGGAGCCTTTAGTTGCCCCGGGGGCTCCATTGCCCGTGACCAGTTCCTTTAAAAAGGGGAGGGCCCAACCTCCACAAACCTTAAAATGGCCCAGGGACCCAATCCCCAGGGGGCAAATACAATTCAAAAGGGGAGGGATAATTGAGCCCCATCCAGATTCCTTCTTGGACCCCGGGGTCTCCATCCCCGGGGCCGAAATCCAAGAGGAGTGGGCATGCGGCTCCCCTCCCTGAGCTTTAATAGGCCCTCGGGACCCTATTCCCTGGGTAAACATGCCCATAAAAGGGGATGGGAACCCCATCCCAGGGCCCAATGCATTTAAAAAGAGGAGGGGGCTTCTGGCCCCCTCCCCAAGCCTCAGTGGGCCCTGTGTACCCCATCCGCCAGGCTTGTATCTATTTGAAAAGAGGATGGGAGCCTTTCGGGACTACCATTTGTGGGGGGGGGGGGCACAGAGGGTACCCCAAGGCTCCCACTGCCCCAGACAGCTCCTTCCATGGTGTGTGAGCCATTATTGCTCCCTTCTGAATGGAGCAGCTGCTTTTTGCATGCTTCCTCCAGGCAGGAACAATATGTGTTCTGTTTTCCTGACCACATCAGTGTGAGCAGTAAAACAGATGACACAAGCCTGCTCCCTCTGGTCGGGAGCACCTTTAAATCTCCAAAGGGCTGTGAGCAGACTTCGTGTTTGCTCCTCTTTGGCAGGAGATTTAAAAATGCTCCAGCCAGATGGGAGTAAACAGATATTTCCCAGCCTGCAATAATGCGGGCAGGGAAACTACTGTGTCCTAGGGGTGGGCTCCTCGTGACACAGTCACTGAGCCGGCCCCAGGGGATCTGATCCCTCTGGTCATTGAAGGGTCAGGGAGGAGGGTCTGCAGCACCATCCTTTTCTCACTGAAGTGACGGACCTGGGATATGTGGTACCCATGTCCTTTTTAAGGCTCAGGGAGGGGGGCATGTTGCTCCCCTCCCTTTATTTTTGAATATTCCCCAAGGAGGTGGGAGCCGTGTTAGGCTAATGGAGGCACACCCCTCTCCTTAACCAATACATTGGACCTCGGGGATGGCATCTCTAAGGCCTAAAACTGCATGGGGAGGGGACTCAGAGAGGGGGACTCTACTCACGTCCTCCTTCCCCACTAATTTTTTTAAATAGCAGTCGCTTTTTTTGTTTTTCCGTAATCCTGCGGTAGTCCCACATGATCACCAAAAGAAATGCTGATTTGTTTTATGTTGGTCCCAGGGAATCATCTGGGTTCCCCTTCCCCCCCACCCCCCCCCCCCCCCCCAGGGCGTAGGAAAAAAGTTCCCTATCTTTCTTTCTAGCTCTAATAACCTCTGACATTCACAAGTCAGCATCATACACATTACAGTTTCCCAAACAAACAGCCCAAATCTGAGGCTGCATGTCCCACACCAGTCACTTTTATAATTTTGGTGCCAGTGAGAAGGTCAGACTCCACAGTGCCATGTAAAAGTTAACATTTTGAAGGTGTGTATCTTTCAGAGTTGAGGAAATGGATATATAGACACATTTTTGTAAGCTTAGTGAGGGCATCTCCTTTCACGATAATCTAGGGTGAAGTAGATCTGTAATCTAAAATTTCCTTCTACTCATTCAAAGAAGTTGAGGAAATGCCTCCTTATGTTGGAATGGGAAAAAAGGATGAGGTTGGCAAGTGTATACAATAACATGTATCACATTTAGGGCATCTGTTTAATTGCAAATAAGTGTATGTTAATAGTAGGCAATCAATGTGGGCAAACCAAAAGCAATTGCTTATAAAGAAGTGTGAAATTCAAGGGAAGAAAATATGGACAGACCTCTGGCCGGTACGGGTTTTAGGTTGCGGGGTAGGGTGTGTATTGAGCACATAGCACAATAGTACATTGTAGCTCTGGGTAAAATATTTCTGTAATTACAATATACAACTTACATCATTGTATGTGTAGGTGTATACACCTTAGCATATAAATTTAACCAGAACAAGAATTTGATTTTAGAGACAATGAAGAGATTATCTCCAAAAATAATATATTAGGCCTTATTATGAGTTTGGCGGTGCTGGAGCAGGACCACCCAGCTCCCACACCGCCAAACCCATGTAGGAACCACCCTTGAGATCAGGAGTTTTCTCCTGGTCTAGTAGGCGGTTCTTTGGCATTCTCAGGGTGGTGCTGATGAAAGAGGCACCGCAATGGTAAGTTCAAAGGCAGTACCTGCACGTTATGGACTGCTGCAGTCTATGCCATGCAGGTACTGAGGAGCAGACACACAGGGGGCATATGTTGTGCCCCACTGTGTGCATCAACATGTGCGTGAGGCACCAGGGGACCCTGTAGGGCCCCCTTTGTTTCTTCTCTGCCACGGTTTTCATGGTGGGCTCACCACCATGAAAACCGAGGTGGAGAAGAAACTTGTAATATGCTTGGCTGGACCGCGGTGGACCCACCAAGCATATTGCAGCCTCAGGACAGCCACGCAACTATCGGATAAAGGTGGTTTCCTGGGAGTTGCGATGGTTGCTGCTGTCCCAGGGCAGCCTGACCACCCTAGTCATAATAGGGCGGTTGGGAGACCACCACCGTTAGTTTGGCAGTCTCTGGACTTCCAGACTCATAATAAGGGCCATAGTTAAACCCATAAGGGAAACTGCAAGAATCTAAACATCTCCTGCCCCTATATCTTACCACATTACTTTCACATCAGTACTTGGGCTGGTATTGTGATGTTTGTGAGAAGCATTAAGAAATGCAATGAAATTCTAGGAATGCTCATTTTGCAATTTTCCTATAGAGTGCATGATGCAATTTAGATTTGTATTGATTTGCTACTGTTAATATAATCCTCAACAGTTTATGTTATGTGTAAGGGTGATCCTACGCACAGGGTTACCAGCAGGGTTAAGGTCATTGATTGCAATTGCCTTTGACCTAAAATTTCTCAGTAACTATAGGATTCAGTCATTATGGGTGGCATACGCTGTGGACCTTCCTAAACAATGGGAAATCATTCACACTCCTTAACAGGCAGGAAGAGCACACTGGTTCTTGAATTATAATTTTGTAGAGGTCACGTAATCCTCAATGCCCTTGGAACACTGCCCTAGGACCCAAACTGTGAGGGAGAGTTAAAGGTATACTCTTCTATATGGAAATTATTAGGCCTCACTACAAAATAATTTAAGTAAATAGATGAGTCTAATCTACTGCAAACAAGAAGACAGAGTAATTACTTTGAGTAAACCTTCTTCAAGAAATGCATCCAGAGAGTAAGAAACATTCAACCTGCCAGTAAAGTCCTCTACACAGTAAGCCTCACATACACAGCAGCAAAATAGCAGTTATGATAGAGGCATCCAATCTCCTAAAGGTAATCAGCAGAATGCATGTATGTTCTTTATGAAAGCTTAGGGGCTGCAACACAAAATCCTGGCAGCAGGGATCTTAGACTAATTGTTAGATTGCATTTTTAATAGAAAGAGTGATTCAAGCAATAGACTCCAGAGTGAAGGCATGGAAAGAAACACAGTTAAGAAAGCCTAAGATATATATAGGGGTCAATACCACTGCCCAAACAAATGCAAAACTGGCGCAAGGGTGCCGTATCACACAAAGCGAGCAATGTTAACTTTAAGTTTAGACTCAGGACCCAATTCACAAACGGCCTCTACATTCGTGGCAGAGGCCCTACAGTCGTGAAGGGGTCTCTCAATCAATCAATCGGGGAATTGTAAGCACGCTACTCACCCGTGAGGGTCTCAAGGCGCTGAGTTGGAGGGGTATGCCGCTCCTTTCAGCCAAAGAGCCAGGTCTTGAGGGTCTACCTGAAGGTGCTCAGGGAGGGGGCACGTCTGATGTCTGCCGGTAGCTCATTCCAGGTCTTGGCTGCGATATAAGAGAGCGATCCTTCGCCTGATCTGGCTCTGTGGATGCGCTGGGTTTCAGCCAGTGCAAGGTTTGAGGATCGCAGGTTTCTCTGCAAATGGGACAGAATCTCCACAATGAAAATTCTCATCGGTAGATTCTGTCCTGAGTGCAGAGACTCCCCCACAACTGCGGGGCCTCCTCCATGAATGTGGAGGACCTTTGAGAATCAGGTCCTTAGTCTCTGCCACATTTTTGTTCTCACTGGTGTCTTAAACAGCTGAAGAGTTGAACAGCACTATTTTACCAATTTAGACAGTGAGAAATGGTTGCTTATTGCAGACACTTTAATGTAATGTGCTGTTTTGTGTTAGAAATATAGCATTTGGTGATATATCTAAAGTAAATAACATAATAGAATATAATACACAAAACAATCTTAATAACACATTTAAAACATACCGGAGCATATCACAACAACACAGTCAAAGCAGAATGCAGCAACACTAATGCAGTAGAATACAACAAAATCACAATGCATTAATGCAGCACAAAAACACAGCAGCATAAAAAAACGCACATTACCACTTCAACAAAATAACATGCAACAAATATGCACAAATGTTTTTGTCACACATTACCAATTTAAGAATCCTATTTTCACAATATAGTGGCAAACGGTATTTGGAGCAAGCACTGACTTATCACTAAGGACATGAAAAGACAGAAGTAAAAAATGTTTTAAGATCCGGCCCTCAGAGTCATATTGTGGAAACTATGCAATGATGTAAAACAGGCCAAATCTATCTGCTATTTTTTGTTGCTTGTGTCATAGAGAATGGATCAAATGGTAATTTTACCACAGGAAATATACCACAAACTGATTTCACACCATTACTTTTATTTAAATAATAATAAGTGAACTAAATATGTTTAGCAGCTCGTTGTAATTATAAAGAAAGAGAACTATCCTAAGTTTAATTTTGTGTTCTCCTCCGTTTTTAATGACAAAAAAAGCAATAACTGTGAAAAGGAGTGTAGGGTATTTTTTTTAGTTTGTTATATGTAGATTATTTTTTTTAAACAATATTGTTCATTTAAAATATTACTTAGGAATACTTGGTCAAATGCTGTTTCATAACCCATTTTCTCCATTTTTGGCTAACACAAAACATCCTTTTGCCACCTCTCTACAGACAGCTTTAGCTGCCCTGTTTCACTCTGGTTTCTAATTGGTTTAGTGTATCCTCCCACAGCTGATGTCAAGGAACTCTTTTTCATTATGCTTTTTTGTGTGGGATTTGTGGTTTAGCACTCGTTGGGAGTGCACGTGCCTGCTTCAGCCTTTTTCTTTCTCTCTCATCACGTGCTCTCTTTGCCTCTCCTCAAGGCCCTGTCTCTCTCTCCCCCCATCTCCGCTCATCCTCGGTATCTCTTTCCATTACTACCTTATTATTGCTCTCCTCATCTCTTCAACCAAACACCAAGCACTGCTTCAGCTGGGTGTCTCTCGATATACCCCCCCTCCACTCCCCCCCACCGTTATCACCCTGCCAGTCAGTACTCGCCACCATTGGCTTGCCAATACTTGCAAAACTTGGTTGTCATTGATAAAGTTAATAGCTGTGGGCAGCCATTTGAATGCTATTTACTTTACTTTCAAGAAAGTGTGTAGACACAATGTGGTGGCCGCTTCGAAGTATAGAAAATACATTTACAAGATGGCCAACTTCAGCTATTGGTTTAGCCAAGGCTTGCAATTTAGCAAAGGCAACAGGTGGGGACAAACATCTTGTCTTGTTATTTAGCATGCTTCCTGGAAGGCTGTGACATCATGTCAAGCCACAAGGTGGTGGACTTCTTCGAAGTGTAGAAAATAAACGCTCAATGTGGCAGAATATTCTTTTCAATATTTCCAAGATGTATGCTATGTTGCATATAAACACAGCTTGTCTGCAAGCTTGGCATTACAAGAAATAGCATTCGAAGTCAGCTACTCCTGCTATTGGATATGCCAATGCTTAGGCTGCATTGGCAAAATGACTACTGGCAACCAACAAACATTGGCAAAGAAAGTCCGGCTGGCTTTGCCAATGCTTGTTCAGTGTGATTTGCAATAAAATCAGTTTGCACATTTCTGTAATATATCTCAAACAGTTGATTGAGAGACTTCCTTGGCTCAGTTGCCCTACCCAGACCCCAGCATATATCCATATGTGCTCTGATTTTACAAGAGATCGAAAGGAAGAATGTTGCTGGGAAAGTTGGAAATTGTGCAGCTTTAACAAGCAGGTTTGCTTCTGCAAAGGTCTCTTTAAAAAGGAAATGACTCGCAAAAAATCAATAGCTTTATTCAACCATTTAAAATTCTTACAGCGATTAAGAGCGTATCCTTTCAGAATCTGTTTACCAACCAACATGTCCAAATCGCCCATTAGGCATTGTGCACAATTTCGTGGGGAGCACGTTATTCTAGCATCTCGAATGTATTTTAAACAGGGTCAAGGAGCTAAAATAAATTAAACAAAAGCTTGACTGGCAGCAGTGGCGGCAGTTTTATTATAATAAATATTTCCCTAGAGAATGACGTTGATATATAATGTACGTTGAGGAATAATCTGGCCAATCTTTGCTTGTCTTGCTCTGGAATGACAGTGATGAGGACAGGGAATTAGCACTGTTTTGAAGATGAGAAACGCTTCCCAATTTCGCAGTGTTTTCGTTGACAGCGACCCTGATACATGTGATAAGAGACAGAGACTGGGGTCAAAGTGACAGGCTATTGCAAACTAACTGTCAGGACATGTCTACCAGGGCGATCCTTTCCCACCATAATATCCAGTTACCAGCTGAAAAGGTTAGCATCTTTCTAAACAACCTGCTTAGCCACGGGCCAAAGCAATATACGATTATTGACAAAAGTGATATAGAAAAAGAAAATAGGAAATTCAAAATATCTATCCTTGCTGATGAGCCTCACCGAGTCACATGTACAAATAGGCACACCTTCATGATCATTTTTCGTTATTAACATGAAATTAAAAATTTGTAATCAAATTTTACATATATGTACTGTTAAAAAAGCAAATAAGCCAATAAAACAGAAGGGACAAGAGTTAAATGTGGTGCTCAATGAGCTGCAGAATAACCTTCCACAGTTAAGGTTTTATCTGAAGGTGGAGAGTAGTTTTTTTTTATGACACTTTGATGTGGTAATCAATTGTTTCAATCAACACAATGTATAAATACACAGGCTTTGGTAGGTTACCACTGTAGGTTCTTACCTATTGACCGATCAGTTCTCAAGTCAGCAAAGATGCGTATTTTCGTCACCATCACACAACATGCATGTGTTGTCAGCTGTAGGTATGATAAGCTAGCTAACGTTCTTTCAGTGCTGGTAAATCACAATCCAGGGATTCGTGTACATTAACGTGGATAGTAAAACATTTTTGATTTATAATAATTGTAGCATTGCATATGCATTGCATGTAAAAAAATTGCATCAGCAATATGGATGAGTGAGTTTCTTTCGATCAAGTCTTCAATAGTGATATCAGTACGGTACAAATTAAGATTTGAACAAGTGAGTGAGTGAGATGATGTGTGTAGTGCACACCGCAGAGCAAACGTCTTTGCACTTGAAACTTCCCTGCAACTGGAATGTTACTTGAGATTTTAACCGAGAAGTGCTTTGGGGATTTGCAAACTAGCTGTGATTAGTCTCACTTCTTGAAGTTGTGGGGAAGACTTTTACTCTTAACATCTTCTGTATAACCCTAAGTGGAACTTAGAGACCTGATGTGAAATAAATATTGCCCTAAATATTGTTTACAAAAATATCACCCCGTTGGGTGTAGACTTCTATTGTTCACATATGTGGGTTAAGATTTTTGTAAACAGTATTTAGCACATAATAGTCAGTTGATATTTACTCCATGTTGTTTTTGTGTCATGTCCCTGATAGGCTGAAACTGTGTAACCACACAAGAGAGCTGGTCAGTTTTCTCTGTAGAGGTTAACGTAGAATGCACAAGACCATGCATTTTACACTGGTTGCAATTGGTATTTATATATGTATTGATTTATTTATTAAGGAATTTTGTAGAATGATGTATGTAACCCTGTGGTTATTTTGGCATACAATCTTGGATTAGAAAAATGTACAACTGGAGTAGTGAAAACTATTGGTCTGATTACAAATTGCACTTTGTAGAACATTTGTTAGCAATACAAAAAAAATTCAGCTGACCATTATGCAGAATGGAGGGGTGAAGGATTGCATAATATACTAATTTCACCACCATCCAAGGGTATCAATTACCTTTTTAATCCTGACAAGGTGATCCAAGAATAATAATATTATTTGGATATCCCTTAGTTAGTTTTAGACTTATGTCTGCACCTTTTCTTGGATCCTTCTTTTCCTTTTCTATTTGTATGTATTGTCTCCCCTATCCTATTGCTCCGCCTCAAGCGTTGGTCTGCGCTGAGGCGTCCAGCAGCCCTATGAGAAGCATGCCACAATTCGTTGTGGGTGAGGGCAGTTTTTACAAAGTGATGTGCTTTGCTACATCTTTAATGTAGATAGTGACTACAGAAATACTGCGACTATAGGAACCTTACTTCTTTTCTGAATGTTGCTACTTACCTTGAGGAGGTCGAAGTAAGGTGCTACCCTCCTCTCCCTTCCCGGTGTGTTGAGTCTCATATCAGCTGAACTTTCAAAAAGAGGGAGATGTTTCCAGAGCAGAGAAAGAAGAAAGCTTATACTGTTGATTTCCAAGTTCTTCATGTTCTCGGTTGTGAAAGGTAATAGTCCAAAGTTAGGAGGCCAAATAAAAGTTAATTGGTCCGATCACCTCCGTTTTAACTATTTTAATAACAAGCAAATTCTCTTTTGTTCGATGGAATATGTTCTTCAGGCATGTTTAGAGGGTATCCTGGTTTGTTTATGAGCTGAAAGTGAATTTGAACGTTTAGAAGCAAAGTCAGGGTGTGCATGTAAACATTGAATAGAAGACAAATATGGGAATACCCCAAGGAACTGTGTAAGGACCCCTTTGGGAGGAAGATTCAAAGATTCTGATTTTGGCTTATTGGATGTGAAAGATTTGATTAGTTTCAAAGTAATATCAGCACTCCAGCACATTTTTTGTGCCTATTCAGACATATATTGTGGTCAGCGATATCACAAACTGCTCACGGATTAAGGAGCAAAGAGCTGTTTTCTTGTTTTCATCCAGAGTGAGGAAAAAATCCTCTCTGAGGAAGACCAGTGTTTGATATATTTTGGTATCCTTTCAAGGCCTGAAACCAGATTGATAAGCACGTAGTTTGTGGCTCAATTATGCATATTATTGGAGTAGTCCCATTGTATTCTTCTTCAGGGTAATGCTGGAGAAGGCTATAGTTAGAAACTAGGTGATAGTTAGCCTAAAGTTTTTCAATTCCTCTGGTGAACTTGTGTTTTTTTCAGGAGATTTGGAAACAATTCACTCCTGAACGGGGAAATTGGCCATTGTTATCAGATATGATTCTTTTTTTTAAGTCCTCATTTGTGCAATAATCCAACAAGAAGCAAACAAGGGGGTCTCGCTCTTCCCTCCGACCAGGCGAGATAACAAAGCGTGAGTCCCCAATCTTCCTCTCCCATAGGGTCCAAATGGGAGAGGGCCTGGGAGTACCACTCGTAATCCCTTCTACCCGGGAGTTAGTGCAGATTGCTTAATCATCGGACATTTGAATCCGTATTATATCAAATTCTTTCCAGTTCACTATTTCCCACCGCTTCCTTCTCCAACGCTTTTGCCCAGCTAACCGGTTGGTAATACTTGAATCTGGAAATGCCCCCACTCAGCATTGATGACAATTGCTCCCAGTCTACTAAGGTCTTTCCAAGGAGTAGCTGGCCCCATCTTGTTATCCCTGCATCTGCTAAAGGGCCTGAGAGCTTATCCTTCAAACATTCAGGGATCCCCGGAGAAGCCCATATTGGGGAGTGGCTGCCATAAAATGGAATTCCAACTACTTTCCTGATTTGAGACCTGAGTTTACAGGCTGCTAAAAGTATCTTCAATTTCACTTTTTTTACCATTTCGGGTGCCCACATTTATACAAAAACCAATCCCCCTCTAACTGGGTCATAGCTTGCAAATATGGAGGGTACTTTTGATGTTCTTCCAATAGGATTCTCATTGCTTTGAACTGAAATGCTTTACAATATTGGAGCATATCCGGGCTGGCAATTCCTCCCTGTAGTTTCCCCCTGCGGAGTTTCCTCCACACAATTCTAATAGCCTTGAAGGCCCAAGTGAAACTACTCAGAGATCCCTGTAGTTTTTCAAACCAAGCTGCCTTAAATTCTACGGGTATTGATGCAAACAAAAACGTAAGTTTAGGTAGTATTGACATCTTCAAAATGTTTGATCTACCCATAAAAGAGAATGAATGCCCCACCCAGGATCGTGATAATTGTTTTGTTACACTTGCTGTCTTCTCAAAATTCACCTATGCCACATCCTCTAAATTCTTACATATTGTGATGCCTAGGTATCTTATTGAGTCTTTTACCAGGGGATTATTACTCTCGGAGTTCCACTCCATCCCTTCATTTTTTGCCAATTTATATGATAGCCTGAAAATTCCCCAAACTTATCCAAGATGTCTGAAATTATTGGAAATGAGAGTAACAGATTTGTTGTAAATACCATCAGATCATCAGCATACAGAGCCACCCTCTTTTCCCATCCCTGGAATACAAACAGTAAGATCTGATGACTAACTCTGAGTTTACTAGCAAGAGGCTTGATGTAAAAAACAAAAAGAATGGGGGAGAGAGCAGAAAAATCAAACACTGTATCTGTGAACACAGAAGTAACATCCGTTGTAAAAAAAACACCACTTGATTGACTGAACATTTCCTGCAGAGTAACCATACCACAAATGACCTCAGATGGACAGTAATTGAGCAGATCGTGTCTAGCACAAAGACATCCAACAATGGAGTTACCGATTGTCTACCCATAGACAGTGCCTAAATGACAATATACCATGGAATTCAGTCAAACGCAAAGAAGATCAGTCGCCCCCCGTTTGAAATGATTTGACACCACTTTGACGTACACACTAAGCAACCAGTGGCCTTGCATTCCAACTTCCAGGCCGCCAAATGAGCAGCAACCTCTCTAGAACAGAGATGGGAGGTACTCCTTTTTCATCACTGAATATTACTGCCCCTTGATAGAGAAATGAGTGTAGCCCCTTGTCTAAACCAGTGTCCCTACACGAAATCTGGGACTACGTGAATTCTCTTTACGAGATCCGTGAACATGTGGTTAGTAACAGCCAACTGACCAACAAATCCATAACCACTGAGTTCTGTTTCAAGTAATATCCTTCCCTGTCTCTGCACATCAATTTGTCAGCAAATACCATCTGCCACTAGTATTGCAAACATTATGTACTGTTCAAACATACCAGTTCAAATAAATGATCCTAAACAATTTTTTTTAAATAACACACACCTGGTGTTAAGCAGCACATCACTATCGGCGCATGCTTTTTCGATATCCAGGCATGTGGTTAGCACACATAAACTGACAAATAAATCTGTAACCACCGAATTCTGTACGAATTGTTATCCTTCCCTGTCCCTGCACATGGATCAGGCAGCAAGTACTATCAGCTATCAGTTTTGTAAATATTATGCACTATTCTATCAAACCTGTCCAGTTTTTCTTTAATAAATACACACCTTGGGTGAAGCAGCGCACCACTATCAGCGCTTTCTTTATTGATACCCTTCTTGAACTAGTAACATGCAATACCTGCTGCTAGTAAGACTCTGTTTTCGCACTGTTTGATAACGTTTTTCGAGCAGTCTGAAGAAAAACAAACACTTGATGAGAAGCGGCGCGTCACCACTAGCGCATGCTGATGTGTTGATGCCTGACGTTCGCATCGCCACGTCACCACGCCTCTCACGTAAAGGGGAAATCAACAGCCGCTCCCGCTGAAACCAGAATTAAATACAGCCGCTCCCGCTGAAACCAGAATTAAATACAGCCGACTCCAGGACCCAGGTATCCATGGGGTCCTGGACAAGCAATCAATCAGGTACTAGAAGCTAGAGATTGGTCTTGGAGTAGTGAGTACCTGTCCACTGCAAACCAGCATGAGGTAAAATTTAGCGTGTATCACTAATTCTTGATACAAGCCTATAACTTGACTATCTTTTTCATCTAGAGTGTGACTACAGACCGTCCCCACCACAGTAGGATCCATGAGGCAATAATGTATTACCTCAGATGTAAGTTACCCATTTACTTTGCTTTTCACCCACCATGTGTATGTGTATGGTAGCCTTACTGTCTAGTGATGCTCAGATTGTTTGGTCATTGTTCTTCCAGAATCTCTGTTATATAAGGCTAGTCGTCTTTTAGTCACCAGCCCGCAATTTGCAAGGGATTGGCAGTACTTCATAATCGGCTAATATTTGCCTCACGGGTAGTTATTTAACCACTCTACCACATGATACAGATATGGTCTAAATAGTGCTAAAATATGCACTCTACGTTAGGCACCATATATATGGAAGCCTAATCCAATAACTATTTGCACGCATGGCAGCACAGAGTTTGAAGTGTTCCAATATATTGCTGCTGTTTTGACATGTTTCTATAATTGATGACAGTTTTGGTCCTGAAGAAAGCCTCGCTAATTTGCATTCAGAGACTGAAACATGTAGAGATAACCTTTCACTGTTTTTATGTGGGGATGCCACTGGTCATTTAACACCAGCAGGACATCCTCATTGTAGGTTTAACCTTACCTTACTTTTCCATCATTAAAACTCTTTAGGTCAAGTAAAGGTATTTTGAACCAGTACTACCTCACTCTGCAATTCAAAAAACTAACCACTCTGCTGTAAACAGGCGTCGCAGCACACCTGAGTGGCATTCGGCCGCTTGGGTGGGAACCCCATGATGAAGCATGTCATCAACTAGGTTGGTGAGTGAGGGTTCTTCTATAAGCAATTGCTACTCCTTCTGCTCTGTGCACTTATAATTGTTTCGGAATTACTCTTTCTGTTGTTTATATATATTGATTACAAGGGGAGCAGGAGTGGTTGTGTTTAAAAACCCTTTCTCTCTTGTTGTTTAAGCACTTTATGCAGAAAGGACCAGCTCACCCTATCAAAAGCCTTTGCTGCATCGAAGGTGATTGTCGCCAAAGGGAGCCCTCCCTGGGTTGCTAGATCTATTGCCCAAAGCAGCTCATGAGTTAACTCATGAATCTGCCTGCCCTTAATGAATCATTTCTGATCTGGGTGTATTAGTTTGTCTGCAACCCCTCATAGTCTCCCAGCCAGAATCTGTGTAAAAATCTTATAATCACTAATCAACAATGATATAGGTCTGTAGGATTCACAGCACTTTGAGTCTTTACATGTTTTTTGCAAAAGACAGATGGTTGCTTCCTTCCAGGCTTTTGGTATTAACAGACCCCCCCCGAGACAGATCAAATTAAATATTCTTGTCAAGAAAGGGGCGACCTCCTCTTCAAAGGCCAGGTAGATCTTATTTGGGAGGTCATCCAGACCTGCCGCCTTCCTCCAATTGAATCTTTCTATAGCACCCACTACCACTGCAGTTCTTATTTCTGAATTTAACAACCCCCTTTGCTCCTCTGACAGTGTTGGAGTTGGCAAGTTCTCAAAATATTTCTCGACCTGATCCTCTGTAACTCCAACATCTTCTGTATATAGGGTTTGAAAAAAGTCTGCAAAGGCCCCCTCTATCTAACTATACTCACACCTAAGTGAACTTTGCTCTTCTACCCTAAGAGCTGAAATTCTGTTCCCGTTTTGTTCCGTTTTTAATTTCCAAGCCAGTAGTTTGCTGCACCCCTCCCCATATTCATAGTGCGCAAGCTTGCCCACTTCCATTTCCTCCTAACTATCCCTCCAAGGATACAGGACAACTCTTCCTTCCTTTCTCTTATTTCGCCCTCAAGCAAGCAGACACCCTGAGTCCCTTGTCCTTGGTCTCCCTTCCTAACCAGTTCTTCCAGTTCTTCCAATCTATCCCCTATGAAGCTTATTTTACTCTTGATAGCCTTGTTCTTAAATGCAGCAATACCATCAACCTCCCCCTTATAGCTGCTTTACATGCATCCCAGGTTACTAGGGCTGAGTTACTCGTGCTATTTAAACAAAAGTATTACCTGGTTAACTCTTTCAATTTCATTCCTATTTATTGGTCTAACAATAAAGTTCTATCCAACGTTAACCCTGAGGAGGGGCCCGTCTCTCCCACTTTCAGTTTCAAACAAACTGCTGAATGATCTGACAGGTGAGCTGGCAGATCCTCCTCCATTTTGACCATCCTACTTTCCCCTTTTTCAACTAGGAAATAATCGATCCTAGAAGCATGACCATGTTTCCTATTCCTAAATGTAAATTTTTGATCTCCTACCCCTTTCTCTATCCATACATCCAACAACCGAAAGTCATGCATACAGCATCTGCAGTGCACTAATTTGGGGTGAATTTGACTCTCATGATGCTTTTATGTTTGGCCACCCATCCTTCTTAGGGTTTAATAAGGAATTAAAGTCACCAACCAAAATTATGGGAGCTCCAAAAGCTGGTTGTATAAGGACTGTAAAGGTGAGGGGTCATCCGTATTCGAACTGTAATAACCAGCAAGGACATAAGGTTTGCCCTGAATCTTAACTTTAACTGTCACTCATCTCCCATTGGGGTCCGAGTGGGACTCCATTATTACTGCTTTAGCTGCTTTCTTAAATATAATTGTGACCCCCTTAACACAACAACTCTGATTTGTACAAATTGAGGCATACACCCATTTTAACTTCCTTATTGTCTCATCCCATTCCGACTTTAACAAATGGGTCTCTTGCAAGATGATGATCTCACTCTGTGTCATTCTCAGATATTCCAATATCTTCTGCCTCCTACTCCTTACCCTCAACCCATTTGCATTCCAGGATAGTATGCTAACCTACATTGGATCTGGGGTTGTTGATACAACTCAGGCCTTGTTCTCCTCTCTTGCCTAAGATCTCTTTGAACCACAAATTTGGACGTATTTTTTCCCTGTATGCTCCCATCATCCATATGAAAATGTATGCATCTAAAAAATTGTGCACCCCACCTCCAGCCCCCTTCCCCCCAGGAGAACCCTTCCTTCCTTCTCTGGGCAAAACATATTTGCCCGTTGAGGTCCTGCCTGCTTTGGTCCATGACTCACACATTCTATTGTGATTTAATCTGTTTTATGAGTGACTCCACTTCTTTGGGATCTCTAAAGTTATACATCTAATTTTGCCACATGATCCTTAGGCAAAAACAACAGCTGATGGACAGAATGCAGAACAATATCATACATTCACCCCAGTACAGAGATCTGGACCTAAATCCATCGTTTTTTTGCTCACAATGCCATTCCAGTTTGAACCCAGCCATATGCAAATCAGTCTTGACTCTATGCCTCATGGGAACAGTCGCCCGAACTGCCAAGCCAGGTTCTCCCTGGACTGGAAACAAGCATCCAAGAACCGGTTTCAGGCTTTCAGCCCTCATCAGCCTGGATAACTTTATTCCAGTGGCATGGAGAGCACGGAACTCACGTCTGAGCATACCCGACCCACTCGGGGTGACAAATGCAAAAACAACAGGTGATGGACAGAATGTAGAACAATGTCATGCATTCATCTCAGTACAGAGATCTGGGCCTAAATCCATTGTTTTTTTGCTCACCATGCCATTCCAGTTTGAACCCAGCCATATGCAAATCAGTTTTGACCCTGTGCCCCATGGGAACAGTCCAGCCCGAACTGCCAAGTGGGTGAATGTATGACATTGTTCTGCATTCTGTCCATCAACTGTTGTTTTTACATGATCCTTAGGGGCGCAGGAAAGCGCATTTTGTGCCATTGCCCCCAATGATTTCAACTCCTGAATGTGGTTTCCTGGCTCCCATTGACGGTCTTTAGTAGCCCTGGAGATGTCGGAGCAGATCCTAAATTACCAGTCTCCCTTTTTATAGGTGCCCACCTTAAGCGCCTCAACTAAAATCTTCTCCTTTAAAGAATAAGACTGGAAGTTGATTATGATTTTCCGCAGGTTTTTCCTTACCCCGGTTTTACTGAATGTTTCTCTGTGGGCCCTCTGTATGTCCCTTATCAGTTCTGTTGGTTCCAGGCCAGGAATAAACTCACTACAAAGCTCTTGACATCTTCACCTTCTTTCCCCTCCGGAATATTCAGTAACCTTAGCCTATTTCTCTGTGTATTATTCTCCAAACAACTCCATCATGACCATGAGGTCCTTCTCCCTCGAGAGTGGTAAAGTTTCCTTGAGATTTTGTGGCGTGACCCGCATGTCAGTTGTATTACTAAAATTACTTTTGTTCAGGCTCTGATGCCTACTCTGATTCTGAAAACATTCCTGCCCTCCTTGTGGATCGTGGTCCGTGGTCACTTCCTGATCGCTCATTGCTAGCACTTGAAACTTATTGCTCAGCATAATACCTTTCCCTGCAATTCTCTCATCACCCTCTTCTGTTAACATATCAGGGGCCCTTTCCGAGACAGTTGTTTAACTTACACCAGAGTCTTGCTGGGGTAGTCTAGCTTGTACCTTGAAAAAGGAATGCAATGAAGGGGTGGTTTTAAGTTTAGGGCTCATGCCCCTTTCCCTAGATGACACTGATAGCAGTGGGGCCGAGGGTTTAGAATGCTTCCCCTTCTGTTTCTGAGAAGTATGGACTGACACCTGTGTCAGACTTTTGATTGGGGTGGTGGTAGGAAGGGGGTGACCTAATTGCCTGGTTCGCAGACAATCCCCAACTTCAAGTTCGCTTCCCTCTGCTGAATGGATTCCCTCTCATCTGATTCCTCCGATCTTCCCCCTCCTTACCCTTGTCTGAATTGACAGGGGCTCGTGCACTATTCCTACTCCCCTGGGCACTTATCGGTGTCATGCACGCGTTCCCCTCTAGCCCGTGTCTCTCCTGGGGTGCAAAGGACTCCTTTACACCAGATCCGCCTTCACCTTCAGCTGCCTTATCTTGCTGACACTGGCGCTGGCATTGAGTTGCCTCTGCCCCGATGAAGCTAATAGCTCCCCAGAAGTAAATCCTCCCCGCTGCTCTCCTGCTCCACTTCATACTAGCGTCTGCCTCCACCCACAGTAGAGAGCCTTCTGGGGTCCTATCTTGTGCGACCCTCTGCAGTTGCCACTGCGTCTCACGGGCTCCTTGCATGGACGCCTCTCAGTGAAAAGACGGGTGAGTGTTTCCTTTTTCACTTTTGCCCAGTTCAGTGCCTCCTCTACTGTCACATGCCTTCTCTAAGCCTCCCCTGAAGTGGTGAAGTGGTAAAGTCACTAACAGTAGCCTCCTGACATCTTGCACACTGCATACCCCTAAAGCTGGCAAAGAGCTCTTTACCGGACCTGCTAGCCGGCCGCCATGTTCTGCCCTGTGGCCAATCGTGGACTTGGTCAGAAGGTCTTCACAGGGATGTTGAAATGCACCAGTGGTATTTTAAAAGCATCTGTATTAGCTAAGTCTCGGCAGATATGAAAGGGCTCTTTTGTTTGGTCTGACATCACCAATGTGATTGGCCAGTTAGGCCTTTTTGGTTCTTCTGGTAGCAATGTGGACGCTCCCACAGTATTTGTTGAAGAGGGTGTTGTCTGCATCCAACAAAAATTTAATTTGTCACATTTTCATTAAAGGGTGCAGCCTATTCTTTTTGTTTCTGCCAGTTCTGAATTTTACTACCTATTTTACCTGAGGGTTGAAAACCTCTCAAATATACTTGATAAATGCAGTAGAAGCTTTCCAGCAAGGTTTCATGTTCAATGTCTTCAGTAGGTGAGTGTTTATAGAATGATACATTGTTTCCCCTTATATAGTTTAGTAAGGCCTGTCTGGTTCTCACAGAAGATAGGATCGTAGAGTAGGATGGGGAAGTGTTAGAATGTTCTGTGGGTTGCACTGCTACATTGCAGGGTTCAAATTAGTGCATGAGCTCCAGTTTATGACTAAACTAAGATTAAAGCCATGCTTCCACAACATTGATTAAATATAAGTACCTGATGTTTTAATGTAACTCAGCTACTGGGTTTGGAGTCTGGCCTGCCAACTCTCAAGCTGAAATTTCTTGGTCAGATTATCTGCAGGTTGAATTTAAGGAATTCTTCCAAGAATGAAGAACTGAAACTAGGAGGAGAGTAAATCACTGCATTGTGCTGGGGAACTCTGCACAGAATAAGTAGACCTTGTGAACTAGAGCCGTACCACCTCCTCTCTTTGCCGCTCTGTTGTAGTAGAACATTGTGAGCCCTTCCAAAAAGGAGATTATTTAAAAAGGGAACTGAATTTTCACTGAACTATGATGTGGTAATCAATTTCAGACAGGTGTGCGCCCGCATGCTTAATGTTTCTGGAGCACCTCTGGGCAGTTCTCATTGTGTTTGGAGAGAGTTTGAGCAGCATGAAGTATTATGAGGGGGAAGTATGGTTTGGTCAGTTATGGAATTGTCTCAGAGTTAGAGTAGATGGATTTCACAGTAAAGGAGATCGACATTTAGCTATGACATGATCTCTTTTACTAGGTGGCATATCATCCATGCTGAGTGCAATCTGCACTTTATGAAGTCGATTAATAAAACTATTTGTGATGCCAGCATGCAGGCAGTTATCAGAGTCCGTGAACAGTTTATCACTGCTCCCATTGTAGCGGGCTGCACATTAGCAGGTGTAAACTGGAAATTGTTTTTAATACAAAAATGGAAAGTGAGCCATTTCTTGTGGCGGAGCTTTATGGTTTGATCAAAGATAGCACCAAGGTTACAGACTAGAGCAGAAGAATGAAAGAAGGAAAGAAAAGGACAGATGACTAGGGCTCTGAATTTTAGCCTTGATTGAATAGTTCCATCTTATTTTCACATTGGTGCAGGTGGATTTGTACCACTCAGGTTTTAACATCCTGAACAATGTTTCCCAGGCTGATAGTTTAGTTTACTAAGTCTGTGAGTCATCGGTGTCAGAATGGGGAAGGATCTGGTCTGAAGTGTAGAGATTACTGGAAAAAGTGTATCTAAATAATTGTGAAAGAGAATTGGATAAAGTGGTAATTCATGTGATATTCCAGAAAATGGAGTAACTGAGATGGAGAAGTGTCTAATTTTAACATGGTACAAAATATCAGACAGAAAGCGTTCGAAGCAGCCAAGCTACAAAGCTTTCAAGGACCTTGTGTAGAAGATGGTGGACACATCAAGAAGGTAAAGGGGTGATAAAATCTCACTATGAGGTATCTTTGGGGCATCACTCCAAACATTGAAAAAAAAGCCATCTAAGTTTTATTGCTATGAAAGATTTGAGATTATAAGCAAATGATTTCTCCATGTGAGACTGTAGTTACAACAACGTAGCCTTTTCAATCAGCTTGGCCAATATCAGAAGGTTGGCAATCAGACAGCAGAGTCCTCAATCTTGTAAGGCTGCTTTTCGGCTTTTTAAAAGTGGCAAGTTAATGAAATATATCAAGGAATATGGAAATGGCTTAAGAGCACAGGTGTTGATAATGTATTTGAACAGTGTTGCGAATAATGTGGCACTTTTTTGATGATATTTGTGGAAATACCTTTTGCGAGGGGCACTGAGAGTTTGGATTACTACAGCTGTGCTAATACCCATTATTCAGATATTGGGACAACATTAAAATGGAGACTGGTGGACCGTTACTGCTTGTCTGTCACACTGAAGCCAACTCTTTCTTTCCTATTTTGACAGAAAATGAGCAGAGAAATTATTACTAAGAGACTTGGAATAGGAGATATTGCATGATGCTGATTCAGAATTATTGAGAGTATTGATCATACAGAGGAGAGCTTTTTTTAAATTCCATTTCCACATACTGACTCGTGGGTATTGAAGTCTGCAGTGTCATGAGACTTAAACGATTGGCAATCCTACTTCATCATAAGTTAGGACTGTATATGGGCTTTGTGATACAGAGCTGCAGTTTGTCTGCTAGTTTATCAGCAGGAAGGATATTGCATCAAACTAGAACATTCCCTCATAAAAATGTGCCTTTTAGCCAAAGCTTGAGGTTTGCAAGGGATTCTAAGTATAAAAACCTCATGAAATCCATTCAAGTCACACATCCCTGGTTTCACCTGAGTGTGTAGTTGGAAAAATGTCTGGTTTAGTAGGCTTTCTTGTGTGGTGGCCGAGCCCAGGGGGCGTGGCTTGGATGCCGGAGGGACTGGCAGCATGAGCCCGGAGCTCCGCGCCTGATCCCCGCTAAAATCCTGAAAATAAGAGCGATATCCCGCGCGCTGACAAACATCAGAATGGTGGCGGCACCCCAGGAGCCATAGGAAACACGTCTTCAGCGGTGTACTGGCTCGGACGAGGGGACGATTGGACTTGAGGACGGAGTGGCCCAAAATGGCGGAGGAGACTGCGGCTGGAGATCGGAGATACTGACGATCAGCACTGCACGGTACAATCAAAGGAACATTGGCGGGGGATGATGCGGAGGCAATCGCGGCAACCCTGGCTATGGCTGTGACGAAGGCTGTTGCTTGATACTCTGGTGGTGGGGGCCACTTCAGCTGCCGGCTGGCCGACACGGAGCCCTGCAAAATGGCGGCCACTCTACGTACCGGCCACTGAGGAGGCTGCCGGAGGCCGAGGAAGGGGAGAGAGGCTGCGAGTCATTGTGGCGACGGCTTGTCCTCACTGCCGCTTGGCCGAGGGAGGAGCGGCTCGTCTGCCCTGCACGGTGTGCGCACCCTCGGGCTCGGGGGACGGAGCGCTATACGGCTAAGAGCGGCCAGGAGAGGGAGCGGACTATCGGTGAGAGCGGAGCGGAGAGCGCTGAATGACTTCAGGTTCTGTGAGGGGCCAGCTGCACTGGACTAGTAGTCTGCTCTGCAGAGCGGTACGGGTTGAGTCTGTTGTGGGGAGCGGTGGCGGAACCCATCGGCTACTTTGCTGCGGTAAGTCGGGAGAGCGACGGCGCAGCGCCCTGAGACTGCAAAGGTGCGGGGACCAGGTTGGGCTGTAGAGGGCTCCCGGGACCCAGTGGACTCCGGAGACGAGTGGGCTGAAAGGTCCAGAGGCAGAAAGACCCCGTGAGTGCACGTTGGCCGTGGCCGATCTGTGGCCCTCGCCCTGAGCTACGCTGCCGGTGCTCGCTATATACTGGGTGAGGCCGTCGTGCGGGACGCTCCCCGCAGGTGCTCGACACTGCGTGAGCTGCGCTGACAGGATCATCGCTCTGGACGCGCCCCGGAGTGGCGAGTAAAGCACCACAGCGGCCTGGTATCGATAGGCATTGGGGGCCTGTGGGAGATATCGACGGTGCGTCCTGGCAAGCTTGGGCGCTGCGACCGGCGGCACAACGATTATTGGGACACACCCCTGACCTGAGGAGGCGAACGAGGGGAGCAGAGGCGAGGAGTGAGAGGAACTGGGGGATCCTCCGTGCCCTTACGCGGCTGCTACCTGGTGGGTTTCTGAGGTGCTGGATGACGAGCCAGGGCTGGCCATGTCCTTCTGTGGAGCGCCACGCGACCCTAGCCCCTGAGTGATGTGAGGTCTTAGAGCTGGGGATGGAGGCGATTGTGCACCGGGAGGCTACTGAGGCATCTATACTGACTAGACTCTACGCGCTGGTCTATTGGGAGCGCTGTAACTGCTCTGGGGTTCAGGCTTGAGAAGACATCGGTCCTGGGAGAGCCCCTGTTGTGCACTCCCCCTCTGTGTGGGGCCCCTGAAGCTGCAGTGTGGCACGACCGGCTGGCGCAGTGGCATGATGGGGAAGCCCAAGGGGAAGCTGGAGGGAGCCGCCAGCTCCGAAACACCGGAGGGCACCATGCCAGGACCTGCAGATTTGCAGCAACTCCAAGATCGCATTCTGGAGGCCATTGCGGCAACGATAGAAGCTTTGCAGCAGGATATTGCACAGGTGGCAACAGGGTTGGGGCTCCTGCGCGTGGACCATGCCAAACTTAAAGACAGAGTCAAAGGCACGGAGGATGCCCTGCAGGAGCTGGTCCCGGCTCATAAGTCGGTGGAGATGAAGCTGGCGGACGCACTTGACCGGATACAGGCGCTGGAACGACGGGCAGAGGATGCCGAAAATCGCAGCAGCTGCAACAACGTCCGTTTAGTGGGTCTGCCGAAGAAAAAGGAAGGTGGGGACATGGTTGGATACTTGGACTTGGTTTCGATCAGAAGTGGCGCCGGAGGGTCTCTCACCTTTCTTCACACTTGAGCGGGTGCACCGAGTCCCGGCTAGGCCTCCCAAACCGGGCCAGCCGCCCGACCAGTAGTAATTAAGTTGTTGCACTATAAGGACAGAGACTTGCTGCTTTAGAGGGCCAGGGACGCGGTCCATTTCAAGTGGACAATAGCAAAGTGATGCTGTTCCCTGACTATACTTTTGAGACCCAGAGACTGGGTGCTTCCTTCTTATCCATTAAACGAGAACTGAGAGCCGAAGGCATTCAATACTCTCTACTCTTCCCGGCCAAGCTCAGAGTGGTAGTAGATGGCAAGACACTCTTTTTCCCCACATCGGCGGATGCCTGGGCATGGTGGGAAACTTAAAAGGTAGGAACGGATGGAGCAAAATTCAGGGAGGAAGAGGAGCGACGCCGGCTACCGGTGCGGAAGTCGCAGAGGCTCCGCAGGCGCCGACAAGGATCCAGAAAACCCACGGGGTCTCAGACGGATGAGGAGAGGAGGGCGGCGTTGCAGGTAGGGGTAGACCTGTCAGGGACTGTTGCAACTCAGTCACGCCAGGGTACTGACTCAAAAGACCACGCCACGGGCTCGGAAACGGACCAGTCAGAAGTTAATGGCGCTAAGGGCCCGATAGTGACGCAACAGACGTCGGAGGAAATTTTTGAAGCCTGACACAGAAGCTGACTGAGGTGGACACTTGTGGTAACTGGGGGGGCCTCTGCCTAGCAATGCAGAAACATATAGCAAAACGGATTGGATTTCCGCATGTGTTAATGAGGGGATTGTGGGGCGGGGGAATGGGACTGTGATAGCCGCCTTCGGGATCGAGTTACACCCTATCGGCCCATAAGGCTGCCGCAGTGTCGACTGTGGAATAGGTGGGAAGTTGGGTTGTTTTTCTGAGTTTGGATGGGAGCTGATACTGCGAAATTGGGTCCTATTCTGGGGGGGAGGGAGCTGAGGGTAGTTGGGGATGTTCTCCGATGGACTTCATTTGGTTTTGTTCAGGGCGGGGAATGTATGGAGGGGGAGGAAGTTAACCTGAAGTTCTGTTGGGAGGGTACCACCACTTACGCTGAGGCACGGAACTGTGCTACACTGTTTCAGTTACTATGGGACTATGGCTAATTTTGGTACATTGAGATGTATAACCTGGAATGTGAGGGGGCTGCATACCATCGCGAGAAGGCTTAAGGTTCACGCTTACCTGGTTCGTAGGGGGGTCCATATTGCGTTGCTGCAGGAAACAGGAGGGTATTGCGCTGCAGCGCAGGTGGAGAGGGCAATTGTTTAACACCACGTACTCTGCATTCGCAAGGGGTGCGTTGATCTGGATCAGGGCGGGCACTCCTTTCCAGGTGGTCAGGCACGTAATAGACCCTGAGGGCAGATATGTGGCTGTCGAGGGCAAACTTAAGGGCCGAGATATAGCTCTATGTAGCGTGTACGCACCCAACATTGACCAGTTGTCTTACTTGACGAGACTTTTTGGAGCACTTGCAAACTACTTAGCGGGCCCTATCATGATGGGCGGGGACTATAACTCGGTGATGGACGTTACATTAGATAGATCCCACCCACCGCTAGGAGACTCCCCAGTGCACCGACTTGCGAAGGGCAGGCTCGACTGGCAGGAGAGGTGGGGATTGGCGGACGCTTGGCGCGCGAAACACCCGACTGGGAGACACTACTCGTATTACTCTAGCTTGCACAACCTCCATGTCCGACTCGATGCGATATTGTGCTCCCCACTTGTGCTGTCTGCTGTGGCGCGCACCGAGTACCTCACCCACACATTATCTGACCATAACCCCATGCTGCTGACGCTGGACTGGATGACTGAGATCTCGCGGGTCCCTACATGGCAACTGCGACCTGACACATTAGCGACCCACTGTTTTGAGCGGCGCTTGAAGAGGGGATCACTCATTATTTTGCTAAAAATGATGGCACCACTGCATCCAGGGCGATGGAATGGAATGCCTTCAAGGCTGTTGTTCGGGGACAGTGTATAGGGATATACTCAGGAGCACGTAAGGTCCCATTAGATGACCTTGATAAGGCGGAGAGGAAATTGCGAGACGCAGAAGTGGCACGACCAAGCCACCCTGAGCTCCAGGATGTTGTTAGTGCGGCTAGGGAAGCAGTAGCGGGTGAGGTGGAGTGCCTCTGTAGCTTCGACCACAAGGCCTACCTGCTGAGAGCACACGCTGAGGGGGACAAAGCTGGGACACTGCTAGCATGGTTGGCTAACCCCGCCAAGTGCAGCTCCCTGATCCTGGCCCTGAAGGGGAGGGAGGACGCTCACTCTGCACCCAGATGGAGATACTGAACAGCTTCCAAACATACTATGAGACCCTTTATAGGAGCGCGTTAGAGGGATGGGAGTGCAATATTGACACCTTCCTTGAGGGGCTACAATTGCCACAATTGGAACAAGAGCAGGCGGAAACCCTGGGCAGAGATATTGACTTGGGGGAGATCAGGAGTGCTGTGAAGCGGATGGCTCGTAACAAAACTCCGGGCTTAGATGGCTTGCCCATAGAATTTTACAGTAAATACTTGGAACTGCTCGCTCCGCGACTCCAAACAGTGTATAACGAGGCCAAGATCAATGGCCGATTGCCCCAGTCCATGTGCGAAGCACTAGTGATTCCCTTGCTGAAACCAGGGAGGGAGAGCCACAGCCCAGCTTCCTATCGGCCACTATCTATGCTGACCACGGACTACAAAATCCTAAGTACCATACTGGCGGCCTGTTTCAGCACATGCCTGGATTGGTCCACAAAGACCAGTCCGGATTTATCCCCATGCGCAATACTACAATAAATATTCGGAGACTTATACGCCTGCTCGACGACCCACTGCCTCGAGCACAGACGCCCTTGGTGTTATCAATAGATATTGAGAAAGCGTTCGATAGTTTGGAGTGGGAGTACCTGTACAAGGTCATGCAACGCTTTGGCCTTGGCGACGGCTACATCCACTGGACGAGAGTGCTGTACACATCGGTGGTGGTGAGAGTACGGGTGGGCTCCCTCATATCGCACCAATATCCGGTGGGCCGCGGTACTCGACAGGGTTGCTCCCCGTCCCCCCTGCTGTTCGCCCTGGCAAAAGAACCCTTTGCGGCTGAGACCAGGATGGGAAAACACTATAAGGGTATAGTCAGCAGAGGGGGCCCACAGTTTATCTCTGTGTACGCAGATGACCTCCTGTTGTTCCTTGAGGATGCGGAAGAAGCACTGGAGGGCGCGGAGAGACTTCTCTCGCTATTTGGCAGGCTCTCTGGTTTGAAGGTTAATTGGTCCAAGACCTGCCTATTCCCTCTGCGACAGGGAGAGACACAACCCGCCAACCGCTCACTACTCAATTGGGAGCCCACCTGCCTAAAATATCTGGGGGTGTACGTGTACCACATGGCAGCGTATAAGTTGGAGGCAATGTGGACCGATGTATGTAAGCGCTGAAGGGAAGCATGTCTTTTTGGGCGACCCTCACACTGTCGGTAACCGGGCAAATCTCTTTATTAAAAATGATTGCTTTGCCGCGCCTTCTCTATTACTAACATACGCTGCCTGTGTGGATACCCGGATCCGTCTTCCGACAACTGAAGTCGCAACTGACATTGTTTCTCTGGGGCACGAGCAGGCGCAGAATAGCATTAACTAAGCTTACTCGCCCGAAGGACGAGGGTGGCCTACCGGTCCCGGACTTCGAGCTTTATTATCTAGCGGCACAGTTGCAGATCTTCACGCAGGAGGTGGCAAGGGTGTTCCGAGGTCCAGAGCACGAGAGGGATGGAGGCACCCCGCGCCATGTCTTGGCTTATATCACCTTGCAGCAGAAGCTCACCCTCAGAGATTTGTCTCCGGAGGAGCAGACGTTCAGGCTCTGCTGGAACCGCTTGCAGCGTCGGGCGGGCGTGCGTCATCCGTACGCACCTGAGATACCGCTGGGAATGGTGACGGCGCTCCCCCACAGTGGGGACTGGTCGCACTTACAGGTCTGGGAGGACGCGGGGCTGCAAATGCTTGGCGACCTGTACGACGATGGGGTGCTAATACCGTACCAAACTTTACAAGACCGTTTCGACCTGCCGAGGGGGGGGCTACTTGCTGCACGCCGCGATGACCGGGGCCATGCAGGCGCACTGGAAAGAAGGGCTTCTGGAACCCGCAACGTCCATGGCCTGCCAATATACCATGATGGGAGCCGGCACTTATAAGGCGGTAACATGCCTCTACTCCAGGGTGCTGCGGGAGACTTTGCAGCCCTTGACGGTATTGAAAGCTAAATGGGAATTAGACCTACTTATAGAGATCCCCGACACAACTTGGCTGCAGATAGTGCAGCGAGCACGGAAGAGCACGAGAAACGCACGCTTCCAATTAATACACTTGTATGTCCTCCATAGAGCCTATCTAACACCTGGTAAAATTGGGAAATATTTTGGAGTGGCTGACGCGGCGTGCCCCAAATGCACTGCGAGGGGAGCGGAACTGGGCCACATGCTGTGGGACTGCCCTCACCAGCGAGACTACTGGCAGGAGATTGGCGAGACACTAAACGAAGTAACAGACAGAGGGTTACAATACAATAAGGCTATTAGTATATTGCACTGGTTCCCTCACACGCCCAAAAATAAGATCACAAGCAAATTTATTGATATGGGCCTCCTCTTGGCGAAAAGGGAAATAACGAGGATTTGGAAATCAAGAACGGGCACCACACACAGGCGGTGGGTCAATGAGTTCCTGAAATGGGCAGCAAGTGAAAGTACACTCCGATATCAACTGGCTCGCCGTAAATCAGCCAACAAAGCAGTGGATGCAGCAGCTGCGTGGGAAGCGCTAGTACAGGCCTTGCGAGACAGCACGTCGCTAGAAGAGGAGGGTACCCCTAACTTAGACGCTGATGCTCCCAAAATCACACCGGGCACATCTCTTATCTAGATACTCATTCACTCCTGACTGTACTCATAGATACAGACTAACCGAGAGCTCAGGCGTAGGTGGAGGGACTTGTGGGGGGGTGGGAGGGGAGCTGGGTCGTAACGAAGATGCGGGGGGGTTCAGGGGGAGAGAAAAATAAAAGCGGACTAGTGAATTCCTTGCGAGACAGCTGAAACTGTTAATGCGTTAATGGGATTGGTGTTTTATTGCTTGACGCCGCCCGACCTCCAGGTTGTGGGCTTAAAGGCCGTGTACGAAGGTAAACGAACGATGATGGGCGTTTGCGTCAGGGGAGCAGTGCCTATATAAATGTACTCTGTATCTCATAAGTCTGCAATAAAAAACTGTTTAAAAAAAAAAAAGTGGTGGCCGAGCCCAGTGCATAATCCAAAGCAACCCACCTTGTGAAGTTTACAAGGGGTTCTGGGTAAAAAAAAAAAACATGTGCGATTGATGTGAGTCATGCTGCCTAGTACGCCCTTGGGTGTCTAGTTTTCAGAAATGTCTGGGTCTGGCAAGTTTCCCTGGGTGCCAACCTGAGCTAGGCTCAAACATCTACAGCTACTCACATTTAAAAAAAAGGTTGGTTCCGAGTGGAAACATTTGATCTGCCAATGTTGCATTTTGGGTCCTTTCCAGCCACAGGCACTAGACCCACCCACACATGTGAGGTACTGTTTTTATTGCGAGACATGTGGAAACTCTGGGTGATAGGAACTTTTGTGAATCCCCGAAACTTCTCAAACTTCCCTTGACAGAAAAGTAAGAAAATATGTGTTTTAGCCACTGTTTGAGTTCTGCAAGGGCTTTTGGGTAAAAGAACCTCACGAGAACTACACAAGTCACACCACCTTGGACTTCCATGGATTTCTAGTTTTTGGAAATGTCTGGGTTTGGTAGGTTTCTCTGCGTGATAGCCAGCCCCAAGTCCAGGCCCAAAATCAACGGTAAAAGGTTTTTGAATGAAAAACTTTGATCTGTCCATGTTGCGTTTTGAACCGTTTCCTCTCCCAGGCGCTAGGTCGATTCATACAAATGGGGTACCAGTATTTATCCAGGACGTGTGGAAATGCAGGATAGCAGAGCATTTGTTATTACCAATTGGATTTCTCTGTATTTCTGACTTCCAAGTGTAAGCCAGTAGGAAAAAAAGATGACATTTAGCAAAATGCCCTTTCAATCACATGATAGTATAGGTAACCACAAACTTAGGTGCACAAAAAACCCATGTCTCTAAACTCAGTATCTTGTGTACATTTCAGAAATAGAATTCCCGTCATACCTATTTCTTTGTCTTTATATTTTACGACATAATTTGTTCCATACTCGGCACCGACATCATTGTGAGATGCGGCTCAGTTGTTGTCTCTGGGTTTATCTTGTGTTTTTGAAGAACCTACAAACCCTGTATATCTCTCCAATTAGACGTGTGGATTGGATGTAATGGTATATTGCTTTTGTAAACCAGCCATCGCAGCAAGAAGTTACAGATGGAAATGTTTTCAAACAGGGCTCAATTTTCCTACTCATTTTCATTTTTTTTTTATTTCAACATTAGTTTGTTTCGAAAAATCTCGAGGGGTCTATACAAGTGACCCCTTGCTGAATTCTCAATTGTGTCCAATTTTCAGAAATGTTTAGCTTTCTGGTATCACCCATGGGTATTATGTCTGTTTCCACCAAAACTGCAAGTAAGTTGAAACCACACAAATTTGGAAAAATTACTACCTCTTAGAAAAATGCCAATACTTTGGTAAAAAAAACATTATTTGATTCTGCTCTGCTTATTCCTGAAAGCTGGAAAGATGTGATACTAACACAGTAAACCTTTGGTTGGTGCCATTTTTAGAAAACAAAAATACTCTTTCTTGCAGAGCACTTTTATCCCATGTTTTGACAAAAACACAAACTTTTGATATTTTAAAGGTTATTTTTTTAATTCCCTCTAGGGGAATCTACAAACCTTAGCTACCTTTAGTATTCCCAGGATGTTGAAAAAAAGACACAAATTTGGTCTGAATACCTTATATGGAAAAATGTTATGGAGCCATAAGCACAAAGTGCTCCAAATATAAAGGGGCTCAGCACTAAGATGAAAGATCACAAGCAGTTAGGGGCTAATATTTCAAAGGAATATTTCCCCATTGTCAAAAGGGTTATTTTGGCAGATTATTAATTATCAATGCGTCATGTTTTTCTTGACGCATTAGTGGATGGCATAATAAGTGCTGCAGTCCACAGGTGACATTTAACTTTCCATGCCATGGGTGTAGTTTCTAGATCATATAATATAGCCCTACAGGATAGTTTAAAGGGTCAGTCAAGGATTAGCCAATCTATACATGTGTTAGAGTTCAGAACATGTACACTGGGCACTGGACAGAAGTATATCAGGGCAGAGTCTAAATCACAGCAATACAATTCAGCAGACAATGGGGGCAGCCATGCAAAAAGGGTAGTCTCCCCCAGAAGACATATTGAACAGCGTGGTTTTAATTCTTACACATTGCAGAAACTCAGTATGAAGTCCCTTTATAAAATACCGGTGAGTCACAAAACAAAGAAATCCAGTTCTATCAATGCTGTTCCATTCCCACTGTGGAATGGCTTTGAGGTCCTTAACTGTTGGCAGAGAATGACAAACAGCAGAATCACCCAATAATTTTTTACGGTTACCACAAAAACTCTGTCAACCCAATGCCATATTGTCTCCAATATGCTGCCTCACTTACAGTAGCTGGTTTCTCTGAATGAACATTCCCTTGTACAGTTCAGGCTCCTTCATCCTCTTCCCAGATTTTGTCTCAAGCTAAGGCCTCAAGTGTGTGTGTGTCTGTGTGTGTGTGTCTGCGTGTGTGTGTGTGTAGAGCTGCTGGAGCAGCATGGTCTTCAACTTCTGCAGTGCATCAGAAGGTAATATTAGAACATGGGCTAGCTGTTCACAATAGGCAGAGAATGGGGTGGGCCTCCTCTTGTCTACTCATGTTCTGCCTATCATAACGACCATAGTGTTGTCAACAAAAGGCCTCACACAATTCTAACCAGTACCAGGATGCTTCAAAATTAAGATTTTGTTCTCATGCGATTGCCACAATGACAGGGTAAGGAAACCCATCACCCTGACCTCCTGGAGCTCATATCATGTAGTACAAATCAGTGGTCCTTGGTGGGAGTTGGGAGCATCAGCTCGAACATGAGCCCCCTACAACTATCCCATGTCACAGCAAAGGAGAGGCCCTGCCCCGGTAGCTGCATAGGACAGGGCCACCTGAATGGCGGCTGTGAAAAAAACAGCCCACCTAGCATGGCTGACAGAACCACAAGTGCAAGCACGCCTTGTACAAGAACCACTCACAGGTAAAAACAGTAGGTATGGAGGTGAGTGGTGGGTTTAAAAGAGTTGAGGAGAAGAAAATGCATTCAAAAGCACACAGAAGGGGCATGGCCAAGATGGCGGTGGAGGAGGATGAGGCTCACATGTCTCCCCCACCCGATTCCACCTGAAAAGTGCCACGAGGGTCTTGTGGCCGGCACCACTTCACAACATAGCAAGATGGTGTCCCACTGGGAGGGCACCGGATGTTGGGGGGCCAGGACAAACCAGCAACAGCACCAATGGCTCCTAAGATTCCTGCACTGGTGAGCCCCACAAAAGCTAAGAAGGCAGCCTCAGACTGCACTCATCGATATTACTGGCCCTGCAGGGTTGATGCGATCCAAAGCTCCAGCGATTGCTCACTGTTCCCTCCAGTCTCCACGCAGCCCACAATTGTGGATGGTCTGAAACGCCGTTGCCAGTGGCAGCCGGGAGATCGACAATAGCCAGATTCTGAGGCTGGATAACCCACAAATGCCAAGACCTGCCTGGAGATCTCACGGAGGTTTAACCCACCGCAACAATTCACAGGTAGCTGGGCCCAATTCTTCACATCACCATCTGCCCCTGAAGGTTAACACAGCGGCCCTTGGTGCCTCCCGCCCTGCACTTATTGTGGCCTTACCTGATAACCTGCCTGTGCCAACTCCGGAATCAGCCCCTGCAGTAGAGGCACAGTTGATGCGAGCTGCAGTCTGGGAGAGATTGCTGAGATCTTTAGCTGTATGACGCTCTCTACAATGGCACAAGTGGCTGTAGGTTGCAGGCTTTCAATCCTGCACCATTCAGGTCATGGACGACTGGGGGGTCTGCAAGCAAACGCTGGACCAGCCCTCCTGACTTCACTGAAACACCCGCTATAGCTGGTCATATTCCAGAGGAGCCAGTAAGATCAGCTGTTCAGACCTACTAGACTTACCCACCCTTAAACTGTGTGATCACCATCAGCCCATAGTAGAGTGAAACCCTGTCAATAGCCGCATCTCCTGGAAGTGACCTTGGCTCCTCTAGCCCCCGAGGCTTTCACTTGCTGGCAGACCCGGCTGCTGCACCCATCTCGACCTTGCAAGGGACATCCATCATTGAACCTCCTCTCTATTCCTTGGTGAGGGTCCTTTTCGGCTCATCTCCGTTTGGATTTACTCTGCATAAGGGCTTTGACCTGCTACAGGCTGCATAATGGAGACATCCCTTAGCTCCCAATACAGGGCCTGTTAAACTCCCATCCATCCTAGACTTAAGTCTTGGCACTGCCCCAAGGCTCACATTCACCTGCGAAGCCTCGTCTGCGTCCTCCTTGATACCTGACTTCACTTCGCACCACATCACATGACACAACACTATGCTTCCCAGGTGAGCTCCTCATTGATCTCACTTTTACGTATAACCAGCAAAAGGGACTGATTTCTAGGCCACCTACATTTGAATTCGCAACCAGCCTGCCTCCGCCCTGGCCTCCTCGCTCTTCCCTCACAATGGCATCATCCAAGAACAAGAGGGGCTAGTCCGTAAGGGAAATGCTCACCCTCTCCACACCTGCGCAAGTCAAGGATTTTGCAACTAGCTCCCAACCCCTCACCCACTCTGCACCTGGAGGTGCACCTAACTCTGACCAGGCTCCGATAAATAGGGGATTCTTGGCTTCTCTCTGGGACTCATTGAAGACAAATCTCCAGGCCCTCAAAAAAGATATTTCACAAGAACTACATGACCTGCGACAAGACTTTTCCTTTGTGGGAGATCATGTTTCTACACTGGAAGATCATGAAACCTAATGGGGGAGGAGTTAGAGATGCTCCGCCAAAAAATCTCATTCCTCCATGATCAGCACAATGACCGAAGGGCCCAAACAAACGCCTTTGAATGCAAATTCTGCAGCAAAAATATTTTACTCAGGTGGGCCCCCACAGGAGTGGAGATATCAAACATTAAAGGATACACCCAGGTGCTCTGCCCCTCTATCCAACAATCCAGTGTCCACTGAGTGGGCTGGCCCAGGCGCTCTGTAGCCAGGCCATCAGACATCCTAGCTTGTGTCCAGGTCATCCAAATAAAAGAGGATATTCTGAAATCTGCCAGGTCTAAACAACACATCAGTTTTGGAGGTCACGCAATAGGCCTCCACTAAGACATCTCCCTCCTTACCCTGCAATGCGGTAAGGAGTTCAAACCAGTGACAGATTTCCTTCACTCCAAAGAGGTGTCCTATGGTTGAGGACACCCTTTCATACTGATCTTTCAATGGGTCAGCTCCTCAAGCTTAGATCACTGAAGGAGGCCCGATGTGTCCTGGGATGATCTGTTGAGAACGCCTCCCCCACTAACACTGGCTCCCGCCATGGCTCCCCAAATCGTAGTGGGGGAAGCCCAATGAGACTTGATTCTTGTGAAGATAGAGACACTATCCAATTCAAATAATATCAAGGCACAGCTTACCTTAATTACCAGGTCTACAATTGCTGCTACCATCTGACTTACTGCCTCCCAAAAGGAATTTAATGTTGGGCACTCAACAAACATGTGTTTGTCATGTGCATCTGCCTCTCCACATTTCTTGCATCACAGCTGCCTGGCCGTAAATTTGGCGAGCTTGCCTGCCGATCAGTAAGCCCTGTAGAGAGTAAACCAATGATTCCTTTTAAGTAGCGCAGCTCTAACTGTTAAGTAAAGTAGATTCAGAGATACTCACCATAATTGTCCATTAATTATTCCTGGTAAGTCCTTTTCTCAGTGTTGGTGCAGGGGACTCATCTTCTCTTCTAATGCTGTGATGATAGTTCAATACCACTTGGAGATTTCCTTTTTCAGTTGTTGCTTGTACTCAATTCACACAAAGAAAGCCTTCAGAACTGAGCCCACCGCTTCTAACAGATTTTGCGATACCCACCAGGAAGTCAGCTGCAGGTTTTAAATTTGGAGACTCACCCATTTCAAGGATCAAAAATCTCTTGCCAAGAGATCAGAGCTTACCCTCTTCTAAAATCTCCCCAGGTGAGAAAATTCCCCCCTCAAGAGGATGGCTCAGGTTATTCTCAAGCCAGTCAGATGTACTTGGAGAATCCCAAATTGGTGCAGGATGTGCACAATAATGGATTCCCAAAAACGTTCCTCAAATACACCCAGACCCTTATTGCTGACAAAAGTATATTCGACATGACCCACGTAAAGAATTTTGGATCTTCAAATTTAAACAGGAAGCTGTCCAAACCTATGTTTTATAACATGGCTCTGAAGTGCTAACCCATGTAAGAGTTATCCAATTCACCAGCCAGGGACCTGAAGTTCTTGAATTGAAAAGCATAGTAATACACCATAAAATCTGGGAGGGCAAGTCCTCCTTACTTCACCTCCCTCCTCAGTTTTTCAAAGCAATCCTAGGCTCCTGGGATCCCCATATGAAACTACTAACCTTTCCCTGTAATCTTTAGAAAACCTTGGTTGGAAAAGATAACAGTATTGTATTGAACAAGAGTGTAAATTTTTAGCGAAACAGCATGTTGACAACATTGACCCTCTCATATATCCCAATCAGGGGAGAGCCCAATCTCCGAAGGAGAGATTCTATCTCACAGCCCCCCTGGCCAAGTTTACTTCTGGTAATTCAACAAGAAACTTTGTGATTGTGAATTCAAGGTCCCTAATGTAACTTTTTATCCAGTTTTGTACAAATGAGTCACCTTCCTCCTTGGCCCATGAAATCACCTCTGCTTTCATTTGTTAACCAACTACCCGGACAATTTACCAAAATTCTCACTGTGTTCTTCTAATTTACGAACCATAAATTCGAGTGTCGCCGTGTATAGAATTATATTGCCACCATATAACGCTAACTTTGTAGCTAGCCGTGCAGCTTCAAAGGTAATGATGAAGTCATCCTGGTGTATCTGTTGGGCAAAGGGCTCAATGTATACATCAAAAAGTATAGGGGAAAGGGGACACCCCTGCCTTGTACCCCTAGATATCTGAGAAAGGGCTGTAAGTTCCCCATTTACCAAGATCCTAGCCAGCGGCGCCTTGTCTATGGTCTTTATGACGCATACGACTGTTGCTGACCCTATGTTGTTGTAATACTTCCCAAAGTTAAACATAATTACCTCAAATGCCTTGGTAATATCAAGCGTGGCAATTGTCAAGGGGAGGTTTAACGCTTCTGCCATTTGATAGTAGAGGTGTGTTGATGCATAAGAGTATTCGGTTAAGAAAGCCACAGGACCATACACCCAGAACTAGTTTTAACCTTCATGTCCATTTCAGTAATTCACTTTTGGGAGGGTCAAATGTCCTTGAGACAGCACGTTAAAGATAACATAATACTGGTTGGTGGCACAGAACAAAATTGAGAGGAGCATTATTCATAACAGAATAAACCTAAGTGGAATTTCTTTGTAATAATTTCATTCGGTACATTTAAAAGATGTAATTTGGACCTTGTAAAGTCAGACCAATCTGCCAGGGCCGGAATGGCCGTTGCGGGCACCGGGCAATCCCCCGGTGCGACGCAGGGGTGGGGGGCCGTTTTTGTTACATCTGGACCAGGCAATTGACTACGCAATTGTTTACGCTCTGAAAACAGGAGACATACCCAATGACCCAAAAAGAGGAGAGAAGAAACCAGCAACAGTATCAGTCATTCTCTGTCGAACAGAAGGAGAAGTCGACAATAGCTGCAAAACCGGCCCTGTAACAAAATCGGCCGAAAACCGGCCCTGACAAACAGCACGGCGGCATCCCCAACCCCCCAGAGGGTCGACCGGGCACTTTGCCAGGGCCGGTTTTGGTTCCCAGTCCGGCCCTGCAATCTGCACTTTGAAGGAGTCATTTAAGAGTATAGAACTAAAAAGACATTCACTTAGTACTTAAATCAATATGTGGGACGATAACCTGTTGTTTAAATGATTCATGTTTTGTTTTAATTTTAAGCTTTATTTGAAATCAGATACAGCTAAAAAAGAGCAAAGTTGTGTTTTTTCTCCTATCCGCTTTTTAGGTTTCCTGTACCCAGTCCTGAACATTGTATCAACAAATCACTGTTTTAAGGTGTTGGTCTCATTATTTACATAAAAGCAATGCAAAGCTTCAACACCCAGCAATAATGTGGATGTCAGATAAAAGTCCTGAAGTAGAAAGTGTGTCTCTAGTGAGCTGGAGTGGTCTCTCTGGCTGAGATTCTCTGAGGGGAACAAAAGAGAAGGAGATGCCAACGAAAAAATATGAGCATTATAAATTCTGAGACAAGCAGTCTTATTTTTATGGTCCTTGAAAAGCAACAGTTATCGACAATTTCTCCATGACTTACCATGTTTGGCTGGAGCAGCCGCTAGGAAATGGTGGCTATGAAAAGATGCCCAAAGAAATCAGTGGAGATTTCTGAGCGTTATTCAAACTTTGATCCTGCAACTCCAAACTCCAAGTCTAAACTTAAACCTCAACTCTAAACCATAGGTGACTTTAATTCAGCTTCTGATAAAAAGGACACATCAGTGAGAGAGACATATAAATAGGGATAGCATTGGGTGCCCATGTGTGCCTGCTTAGGTGCCATTTCTAAGGCCTTTGAACCATTTCCTAGTGCAATAATGTGATCAATAAATAATACATGTAAGCTGAGGCTAAGCCTCAGTGATCTTACAACAATCTTGAAAAGTAGCCTGGACATTGTACTGCTGCCTTAAATATTGTCAATAACCCGTGGTTACCCCATTTTGCTCCAATAGATACACTTTCACTAAGTGCTGGAAAAGAGGTGGATTCAGGCAGCCAGATTCCTGATCTGGCAGCCACTATTGAGCTGTATCAGGATCATGGCACAGCCCCAGGGGATGTGTGCTCACTGTGTCCTGGTGCAGGTGACAACTCCACATTCTGCCCTCACTTTGCTTACTTTGTGTTCAGCTACCTGCAGAGGGTGAAGGGAGGCCGATTATTATCAACTCCTGGGCCCAACACAAAGGCTCACTACTTGGGCTAGCAGCACTACTTTTGTTCAAGTCTCATCTTGTCTGGGTGCTGGCTATTGCCTAACACCTTGATACTAATGCAATCTTATAAACAGACAGCAACTTTTGAATAACAAAAGACAGAGAATAAAACAGTAAGATTCTAAACTTTTGCCATTTTACTTTTCCATGCAGCTCCTTGATGCCAGATTGTAGATAATTAAGCCACTATACAAGGATTGTAACTTGTAATCGGCAGATCGCACAAGGATCTCAACAACAAATGTATTAACTCTCTGAGATATCTACATAAAACAGAAATCTGCGCCCTGAATGTTACACACTGTACGTTGGAGCTGACACATCAAACTACTGTCCTGTTTTATGATGAGTCAGACCTATAATTGGACTGCACACAGATCTCTCCAACAAATGCATTAACCACTTAAATTATTTTATCGCTATTATATCCTGGAAGTTGCTGGGTACACCAAGATCTCTGCAGCAGGTGCCTTAAACCAGTAAGATCTTTTTTCACAAGCAGCATGTGACCAATTAAGTAAGCCAGAACAGCTTCACACCCATCCTTGCTTTCATAGTTGGCATACAATGGGCAATTCTCCTCCCTTCTCCGAGCACCCCCCCTCGCGTGTGGTTAAGACCCAGTGAAACACGCGAGACAGTGGTTGGTCTTCACAGCGTAGTCTTTATTAACTTTAAGATAACGCCAATTTCAGCATTGGCTTACTACTGTTAATCTCTCTTGACCAACTTCAAACTTGCTTTATTATTACACCACAACAAGCAAAAATTATCCTGGTTACACATTTGCAATTTGCATTAGTATTTACATTTGTCTTCCACAGGTCCTTTGCCTCTGATTGTGCGAGCAGGCCACAACCAAGATGCCCTGCTCTCTTTGTGCTGGCCGCTCACCGGCCAACCGAGCCGCAGGTAAATTCACCACTGCTATTGACTAGCGCTGGCTTCCTGGGTAGGGCCAGAGAGTCCAGGGCCACCAGCAGGTCAGCCCCCTCTACCGCCAGCCCAGAGCCCCCAATAGACTGCACGCCCTGTTCTGGGGCTAAGCAGCTGCCACCAAACAGAGTCCCTGTCATTTCTCTTGCCCAGGACCCCGCCTCAGGGCGAGGCACTCACTGGCGGACCCACCCTCCCCCCTACTATGCCTCCTAGCTCTGCCTCCAGGGCTCCTAAAATGGTTTGTACAAACAAGTCCATCCCTGAATTGGCCAGGTGTACCCCATCTGGGGCATACAACTCCACCCTTGACGCCTGTATTAGCTTGTGCCGGACGGTACGTATGTGAGACTTCTTTAAGATCTCCGCCGCTGACTGATTCAACCTTCTAACTGATTTATTAACTGCCTTGGCTGGCGCCCCATTCGCCCATACTTGGCGTGGGATCACTTCTGACCATAGTATTTTTGTTCCTGGTAACATGTTCCTAACCCTTGAAAGAGTGGAGAACAGCACTTCTTTCACTCCCCTCCTTCCTGCTGGGATCATATCATTGCCACCTGAATGAATCACCAGCACATCTGGGACGGCCATGCCCTTAGACATGGTGCCCGGAAGGTCGTTTTGCACATCTGCTAAGCGTTGTCCTCCTACCCCTACCCAATGGTGGTCGATTCCCTTTACACTCTGCAGTCTGTTTTCCTGTGCTTTGCTGAAGAGGTGCCCTGCTCTGTGAATGAAAGAATGGCTGCACCAGCATACCAGGGTTCTCTGCTTCGGGGCACCTGCATCAAATTGTAAAATAGATAGGATCCGCGGATGCGGGGGGAGGAAGTAGCAACAGATTGATGCTTCATTCTAATTGAGGGCGTACATATCATTCAAAACACGATGACTTCCATCGCCCCACCCTCTTGATAGTATCCGCGGGGAGGCCCAAAGCTGCCGCCGTCGTAGCTGCCCCAGTGCGGAAAGAATGGGATGTGAAATTTGTCGACTCTACCCCCAAACATTCCAGTGCACTCTTGCATATCCTAGTGAATTGTAATCTTGTGAGAGGGATGCCATTGGCATGTACCAGTACTCTGCCGCCCCCCCCCTCCCCCCCCCCGGGTCTAATCTTTACGAAGCTGTTGGCCAGGGACACTGGGAAAAAAGGGGCCCCTGCAACTGCTCCTAACTGGATCCATGTCCCCTTACCTAGCGGGTCTGTTTTTGACCTCCACACTCTAACCTGTAACGCTTCCCTTGTCAAAATGAAATCCTCCAAACATATGCCCCCTGTCTTATCTGTCTTTGAAACTGGTAAAAGCTCTGAAATTCTAAACGCCCCGAAGAAAGCCAGTGAGTATGCTATTCTCAACAAGTGGGTTTCGTAAGGTGAGAAGCAGATTCGGCGCAACACTTCCAAGATATTGGTAAGTCTGCTAGCATAGATGGGCCTCCTATTATCTTTTACCCCTGGTGCCAGCCGCTCCCACCTTCTCATCGCTCTTCTGACTCTTGGATCCTTCGTGGGGTCCGCTAAACCCCTAGACTGGCATAAAATGCTATTGCAGACAGTTGTCTTCTAACCATGGACAGTGATTTGCCACTCTCTTTCTAATGAACTATGAAAACCAGGACACTTTGTGATGACAACCTCTCTATTGCCTCAACCCCTGCTATGATGGACAAATATGACTGCCAAGCCTTCTTATACATACTCTTGGTCGTGGGGGCCAATGACGGGGTTATCAGTTCAGGGGCTGTGAGGCACCAAGCTTCCATAGTCCCACCGGGAAGTTCGTCATCTGTTTGTCTGCTTGTGGCCATCGGGTGCTAAATTCTGTCAACTTAAAATGGGACAGGGCGTCAGCAACCGTGTTGTCAACCCCCGGCACATGTTTGGCAGTAAAGTACAAATTACTCTGTAAACATCCCAGCACTAGCTCTTTCAATAAACGCAGAACCCAAGGGCATTTCGCCCTCTGATTGTTGATAGCCATTACCACTGACATGCTGTCAGACCAGAACACAATATGCCTGTTTTCCAAAATGTTCCCCCACAAATGCAGCACCACAATGATTGGGAACAGTTCTAAGAATGTAATATTGCGGGTGAGTCCTGACCTCTCCCCCTCCTCTAGCCAATGCTGCACGCACTATCTGGTGCCCAACACCGCACTAAAACCCACCTGCCTGCGGCATTGCTGTACAGTTCCAACTCCTGGTTTGCCTGACTAGGTCGTTGCCATATTACTGTTCCATTGAAACTTTCCAGAACGTCTTTCCAGATCGCTAAGTCATTTCTGACCTCCACCGAAAGCTTGGTATGATGATGCTTGGCCCATAAGCCAGACACTGCATGTGCTATGCTTCTAGAGAAGGCCCTGCTCATAGGTATCACCTTGAGTGCAAAATTAAGCTGCCCCACTAGGACCTGCAGTTGGTGAAGCGTCACCTTGCATGCTGACAAATAGGCCTCTATGGTGGCCCCAAAGGCTGCTACCTTCTCTTGAGGGAGTGAACATACTAAATCCGGCCTTGGCAACTGTTGGAATGGGCCCGCCAGCCTCCCCAGCGCTACTTCTTTCATGATCTTCTGTCTAGTCACATCTGGATTTTGCAGGATGGAGCGTTGGTTGCGTGGCGGGGTTGGGGGAGGGGCAGCAACGGATGGGATACGAAAGCCAAATTTAAAACCAATGTGTAAAAACTGAGCCTCTTGTATTTTGTCATATCTACTAAGGAGGTGTGTCAGGACATGCAGCTGGATGGGAGTGGGTAACCCTCTAGGATGCTTGTAGGTGGCGTCCCTTGCCCTGAGGTTAGGTATGTGGAGGCTGCTCTTTAGGTCTCCCCACCTTTTTTGTAACAATTATTCTCTGGATGTCCTTGCATACCACAGAAGGAACACAAATGCTTGAACTTGCTTGCTGTGCCTCGGTTGAACTCGTTCTTATTAAACTGCCAGCAAGCCTGTTTTTTATCTCTTGACCCTCTGTCCCCTCGAAAGGGCTGATTCATCTTACTGACTGGTACACTTGAATAAAAAACTGCATGCCATATGTTTATCTCACGCTGATCCTAAGCTACTGTGGGATGGACTGCTTTCATTTGCCGGAATTGTTTGTCGGACTGAAACCAACCTGTACCCGGAAATTCTGATGCGGCCCTGTGAATCATGGACATGTAACTGATCAACTGGGCTGCCACTGAAGGATATCTTTCTACCATGATTGCTGCGTAAATAGTGAATCCTGTGACCCAGTTCTTAATGGACCAGTCCACCCATACTCTCTTTTGTTTCAACTCACCCTCCTTCCCCCTCCTGCTTTTCCCCGGGACTACACCTGCGTCAATGAGGTCAAAGACATCTACAAACTCTCCCCTGAAAATGTTTTCCTTGGTCTCCATGGGTACATGGAAAGTGATCCCTGCTGATGGGGCTACCGCCAGTGATGTAGACCCATCAATTAGTGGGCTATGTGCGAGGATAGGCTGCTCTGTGACCATACGGCTGGTTTTGTTGGGTTTTACGCTGGCTGCGTAATTGGCCCACTTGATTGCACTGCGGAGGCCGAGTCTGTGGATTGTAACGTGTCCGCAACCAAGATTGCTTGGTCCACCACACCTGCCTCACCTGAGATAGTGGCCTGAGAGTCTGTGGCCTTTTTGCGCTTGTCTGGATGTGCATTTTTAAAAATGTTCTGGCGTCCGTCGTGCCTGCTTGGCCCGCGACATATCCTGCTGAGTGCTCGTCCCCTCCCCTTGCGACAGCATCCGAAGCGCCCAGTCGATGCCCTTTTCCTTAGCGATTTCCCATAGTTCTGCCAGCGAACGGAAATCTTCTTTGCTGGCTAGCGTGTCTTTGGCCTTTTGGGCCCGTTTTGAAGGCATTTCGCACTAATGAAAACAAATCATAATTAGCTGTTGTTCTTTAAACATCTGGCGTCCTTTGACCCGGACCCTGGGGATACCCACTGCCCAGTTGCCCCCCATAGCACCCCATGCAATACCGGCATGCCATCACTCCAGCACATGCTTTGACCGGGGCACTGACCATACTCACTCCGCCAATGTTGCCCCAACCTCATACCATGCAGCCCATAACTCCAAAACACCCTGCAAGCGAGCGTGCAGTAACACGCAAGCCCCATAATCACATGCTTGTCCTGAAGTCTCACCATGCAGCAGCCCTGGCGCTGGAGATACCTACTACCCCAGCACTAAGCATGAGCGAATTTTGCGGATCTCGCATTCGCGAATTTTGCGGATTTGCGGATTCGCAATCCGCAAAATCCGCGAATTCCCGCGAATTTGCGGATTTTTTTTTTTTTGTGTTCGCCCGTGTTTCTGCCAGTTCGCGAGGGTTTTGTACACTTTCGCAAATTGCGAACTTACCTGTCGGGTCGCAAGTTTCGCGAACTTGTTGTTTCTACGTGTCCAGCCTGTTTGGGACACTCTTCTTCATCACTGCCACTCTCTGTCACCACTGCCACTCTCTGACTACTCATGCCACCCTCTGGCCCACCCATGCCACCCTCTGTTTCATCACCACACCCTCTGGTTGTCCAGTGTACATTATTTTCGGCAAAGCAAAGCACACCTTCCCTGCCTCAAGTGACCTGAATTAATTTGGGGCTGATTAATGTGTCACAGAATATTTAGTGCGCCCTGATTAGTGATCTTTTGCACTTGCTAAGTGCTTTCATTGTTGCAAAATTAGTTACAACACCTGCCCTGCCCCAACTGACAATAATGAATTAGGGGCTGATTAATGGATTTTAACTTCCAGCCTGGCTCCTGCTTGTCTCCCTTAGCTGTAATTCAGGACCTTTGTGGCATATGTGTAACTATTCTGAGGTTCAGAGCAGGGTCACATAATAGTTTCAACTGGCAACTGAACTCTGGAGGGGCCCCTCAGGAAGCACTACAGGAAATGGCTACTAATGATGAGCCTGAACTTTTGAACCTGGTAAGTAGTTACTTTCAGTTTTGCTAAGATCGTATTTCTGCAATTTTGCACTTATTCGCGGGGCGCGAACTCACGCGAACTCACGCGAACAGTGCGAGCAGTGCGAGCAAAATCCGCTGCTCGCGGATTTGCGGATTTTGCGGGAGATTCGCAGGGATTGCGGATTTCCCGAAAATCCGCAAAATCCGCGAGCGGAACGGATTTTCCGCCCATGCCTACCCAGCACCCTTTTCCAATGCATTGTTAATAGGGCTTCATATACCCAACATCCGTCTTCCATTTGCCTGGGCCTGATCCAGCCCTGAGTTCTTTGTTGCTTGACCAACACATAGGGTCCCTATATTCCCGAGGCCCGGCCCCGTGGAGCCGTGCCCTTACATTGAAGAAAAAATGCTCTTGTGCGCTCGCGCACCGAAGAATCCTGTTTGCCCGATACCAGGGGGGTATTGCACAATCTTGTGCGTCTTTCACTTGTAATTAATCAAACGCAGTTCAGGGGTTGTGCCCGCTCCGAGCTTAAAGGCGCTGCCCCGTGGTCTTTGTCTGTCTGCTTTCAGCCGCCCTTCCCCGCAACATTGTAACGAGGCACGCCTTTCCCTGCAACATAGAAACCAGACACGCACGCATATCGCTGCGCGTGCTACAGGAAAGTGGTCTCCTCCAAGGGATTGGAGATCGCCTCTCGTGGAACACTGAGTTCCCCCGACTCACGCCCTGAGGCAGAGTCCATATGGGGCTAAGAGTTCAATCCGTCCCGCAAGATTGTAGCGAGGCACGCACGCTAAAGGGATCTCCCCGCGTACAAAACTGACTTTTCCCCAACTCGCGCCAGGAGGCTGCTCCCATATGGGCATCGAACCTGCAACCTAGGCGTGATTAAAACCACGCGCTACCCAACTGAGACCAGAATCAAGCTAAATAAATATTAAATCAGTAAATAAGCCTAGATCGACAATTACTACGCTATTGTGAGGCCCTTTCACCTGGCTAAGCTGTTCGTGCACCGATAGTGCTTCACCGCGGTTACTCCGCCGCAACTTTCACGACGCTCCGATCAAGACTTCGCAATGGGGAGAGGACAAAGAGGACGTCATTTGTCCCCCCCTAGCCTTTTAAACCCCCCGCCAGCAAGGGGTTTCCGGTGCCCACTGAGTGACGTACTTCCAGGGGTCCCCGAGGTGTCACCTCCTTTCGCTTGCGGGTCGCTCGACCCAGAAGAACTCTTGTTGCGCTCCTGCCCCTTGCTGCCACTGAAGTCCCCACACCCCCTAGGTGGGGTGGTGCCGGTCAATGTCTTCAGGGGCTCAGTAAAAAAAATATATAAATTAATATATTGACTGCCAGACTCCACTCCTTATAGTCTTGTAAGACATGACATAATTTATAAGGAAGAATCCAAGATACATGTATCCAATCCCAAAAGCAGGACCAGTTTGTTGGAAAAACCAACATAGCTAAAGATCTACAGAAAACAGAGAGATCTCTGCATCACACATAGTTTAAAATGTATGTATTCCAATACAATATACTTCTATATAGTCAGAAACACTAAAATGCATGTTCGATTCCCATATCAAGCGTGGTGCCTAGTGATTACACAATCATAGATATACAGGATATTCCATTTATTTTGTCCTAGGATGGTACTGCGGGAGGCAGAACAAGCATAAAAGATCTAGACATTTTACTGGATATACCGTTGGAAAGTAATCTGAGACCAAGATCAACATTCATACCAGTCTAACCAGTGGAAAACGTCATTTACGTCCTCCGCAAATTGCTGTCTAACTATTTTTATGACTTGGAGTAAAAGACTAGAAGTAGGAGGCTGCAGACACCACAAAATATCATGATACAGGAAAGGAAAGCACTTTGGGACCGTGGCTCAAATCCGTCTCTAGTAATTAAGAAGGCAGACAAAGGTGGAAATATTGTTATCATGAATAGGGAGGACTATGTATGGGAAATAGACAGACAACTGGCTGATACTGTGGCACATGAGAAATTAATGAGTAAACCAATGTCTTTGATAACATCACATTTGAGGGATCTTTTTAGGAACCGGCTTATGTCTCAGTACAGATTTTGAGTATAAATACATCATTAATTCAAATCCCACAAGAACTTGCCTATATGCTGTGTGTAAAATTCATAAAAAGAAAGCATTCCCACTCGGAAGACCGATCATTGCAGGGGATAGGTTTACTAACTGAGATATTGTCAGAATATATTCACGAATATTTACGGTCCCTTGTCAAGAATCTCCCGTCTTTTTTACAGGTCACCGAGGATGTGTTAAACAAAATGGAGGACATCCAGTGGTCACCAGAACTGATGTGGGCCACACTAGATGCAAGCTCTTTGTACACATGTAAACCCAAGGAAAAAAGGACTGGAGGCTGCACGACATTTCTTGCCTATTAGATCTGCTTTGTACATGGAACACGCAGACATGATTCTAGATATGATAGAGTTTGTGTTGGACAATAATGTCTTTACCCATGAGGAACAATAGTTTAGACCGGCCCAGGGAGATGCCATGGGTTCACGGTTTTCCCCTTCCTATGCTAACTTGTTTATGGGCCTATTTGAGTTCAAACATTTGTGGCTTAATGACCCCAATCATTTGACAGAACATATTCTGTTTTGGGGTAGGCATTTTAAAATTGTGTGTTTATTCTTTGTTTTTAACTGTGCTGTCCTCGCTGGGCATCTGTTTGTTGGGCGATCCCCGGAGGACATGGGCCACGCCCCCTCCCGCTAGCCACGCCCCCAACCGAAGGCACTTAACCACGCTGAGTGCAAGCGTCTGCCAGAGGTTATACTGTCTCCTGAGGCACAGCCGGGAGAACGCCACTACTCGTTTCTAACATCTTTGGTTGCAGAATTGTTTTTGTACTCACTGATTTACTTGGCTCTGGGCACTTGTTTCTTTTGACCCTCATGCTCTGGGCACTCCCGCGCAGCTGAATCGAGCACTGCTGCGGGCCACCACCCTTTCGCCGTCATCCCCCAGAGGCCACAGGCCACGCCCACCAACTACAGGCCACACCCCTTCCGCTCATCCCCTCCATATACAATGTGTTTCCCCCGGCCGCGCAGCGGATGGGCGCACCGGGCGCACCGAGCTCTTGGAGACGCACCTGCGCGCCGGAGAGGCATCAGGGCCTGTGACGGTTACTTGGCGGCCTTCTCATCCACCCCAAACACTGCTCTGCTGACGAGGGAAACTGTCCCAAAACCCGGGCCATGTCTCGGGTCCAGAAAACTTGGGGATAATGAGTAACTACTCGCACCAACTGTGGTGAACTACTTTTTACTCGTCCATCTACATGCACTACATGTACCAGAGTGCTAAGGGGCGACCCGGAGGAGAGGCTAGTGGTGTGCGATCCATCTTGGTTGTACCTAAACGGCTCCCGTGAGCCCTGAGCTGACGAGCTCTTGGAGACGCACCTGCGCGCCGGAGAGGCATCAGGGCCTGTGACGGTTACTTGGCGGCCTTCTCATCCACACCAAACACTTCTCTGCTGACGAGGGAAACTGTCCCAAAACCCGGGCCATGTCTCGGGTCCAGAGAACTTAGGGATAATGAGTAACTACTCGCACCAACTGTGGTGAACTACTTTTTACTCGTCCATCTACATGCACTACATGTACCAGAGTGCTAAGGGGCGACCCGGAGGAGAGGCTAGTGGTGTGCGATCCATCTTGGTTGTACTTAAAATGGCTCCCGTGAGCCCTGAGCTGACGAGCTCTTGGAGACGCACCTGCGCGCCGGAGAGGCATCAGGGCCTGTGACGGTTACTTGGCGGCCTTCTCATCCACCCCAAACACTGCTCTGCTGATGAGGGAAACTGTCCCGAAACCCGGGCCATGTCTCGGGTCCAGAGAACTTGGGGATAATGAGTAACTACTCGCACCAACTGTGGTGAACTACTTTTTACTCGTCCATCTACATGCACTACCTGTACCAGAGTGCTGAGGGGCGACCCGGAGGAGAGGCTAGTGGTGTGCGATCCATATTGGTTGTACTTGAACGGCTCCCGTGAGCCCTGAGCTGACGAGCTCTTGGAGACGCACCTGCACGCCGGAGAGGCATCAGGGCCTGTGACGGTTACTTGGCGGCCTTCTCATCCACCCCAAACACTGCTCTGCTGACGAGGGAAACTGTCCCGAAACCCGGGCCATGTCTCGGGTCCAGAGAACTTGGGGATAATGAGTAACTACTCGCACCAACTGTGGTGAACTACTTTTTACTCATCCATCTACATGCACTACATGTACCAGAGTGCTAAGGGGCGACCCGGAGGAGAGGCTAGTGGTGTGCGATCCATCTTGGTTGTACTTAAACGGCTCCCGTGAGCCCTGAGCTGACGAGCTCTTGGAGACGCACCTGCGCGCCGGAGAGGCATCAGGGCCTGTGACGGTTACTTGGCGGCCTTCTCATCCACCCCAAACACTGCTCTGCTGACGAGGGAAACTGTCCCGAAACCCGGGCCATGTCTCGGGTCCAGAGAAGTTGGGGATAATGAGTAACTACTCGCACCAACTGTGGTGAACTACTTTTTACTCGTCCAAACTGTGGTGAACTACTTTTTACTCGTCAATCTACATGCACTACATGTACCAGAGTGCTAAGGGGCGACCCGGAGGAGAGGCTAGTGGTGTGCGATCCATCTTGGTTGTACTTAAACGGCTCCCGTGAGCCCTGAGCTGACGAGCTCTTGGAGACGCACCTGCGCGCCGGAGAGGCATCAGGGCCTGTGACGGTTACTTGGCGGCCTTCTCATCCACCCCAAACACTGCTCTGCTGACGAGGGAAACTGTCCCGAAACTGGCCATGTCTCGGGTCCAGAGAACTTGGGGATAATGAGTAACTACTCGCACCAAGTGTGGTGAACTACTTTTTACTCGTCCATCTACATGCACTACATGTACCAGAGTGCTAAGGGGCGACCCGGAGGAGAGGCTAGTGGTGTGCGATCCATCTTGGTTGTACTTAAACGGCTCCCGTGAGCCCTGAGCTGACGAGCTCTTGGAGACGCACCTGCGCACCGGAGAGGCATCAGGGCCTGTGACGGTTACTTGGCGGCCTTCTCATCCACCCCAAACACTGCTCTGCTGACTAGGGAAACTGTCCCGAAACCCGGGCCATGTCTCGGGTACGGAGAACTTGGGGATAATGAGTAACTACTTGCACCAACTGTGGTGAACTACTTTTTACTTGTCCATCTACATGCACTACATGTACCAGAGCTAAGGGGCGACCCGGAGGAGAGGTTAGTGGTGTGCGATCCATCTTGGTTGTACTTAAACGGCTCCCGTGAGCCCTGAGCTGACGAGCTCTTGGAGACGCACCTGCACGCCGGAGAGGCATCAGGGCCTGTGACGGTTACTTGGCGGCCTTCTCATCCACCCCAAACACTGCTCTGCTGACGAGGGAAACTGTCCCGAAACCCGGGCCATGTCTCGGGTCCAGAGAACTTGGGTTAATGAGTAACTACTCGCACCAACTGTGGTGAACTACTTTTTACTCGTCCATCTACATGCACTACATGTACCAGAGTGCTAAGGGGCGACCCAGAGGAGAGGCTAGTGGTGTGCGATCCATCTTGGTTGTACTGAAACAGCTCCCGTGAGCCCTGAGCTGACGAGCTCTTGGAGATGCACCTGCGCGCCGGAGAGGCATCAGGGCCTGTGACGGTTACTTGGCGGCCTTCTCATCCACCCCAAACACTGCTCTGCTGACGAGGGAAACTGTCCCGAAACCCGGGCCATGTCTCGGGTCCATAGAACTTGGGGATAATGAGTACCTACTCGCACCAACTGTGGTGAACTACTTTTTACTCGTCCATCTACATGCACTACATGTACCAGAGTGCTAAGGGGCGACCCGGAGGAGAGGCTAGTGGTGTGCGATCCATCTTGGTTGTACTTAAACGGCTCCCGTGAGCCCTGAGCTGACGAGCTCTTGGAGACGCACCTGCGCGTCGGAGAGGCATCAGGGCCTGTGATGGTTACTTGGCGGCCTTCTCATCCACCCCAAACACTGCTCTGCTGACGAGGGAAACTGTCCCGAAACCCGGGCCATGTCTCGGGTCCAGAGAACTTGGGGATAATGAGTAACTACTCGCACCAACTGTGGTGAACTACTTTTTACTCGTCCATCTACATGCACTACATGTACCAGAGTGCTAAGGGGCGACCCAGAGGAGAGGCTAGTGGTGTGGGATCCATCTTGGTTGTACTTAAACGGCTCCCGTGAGCCCTGAGCTGACGAGCTCTTGGAGACGCACCTGCGCGCCGGAGAGGCATCAGGGCCTGTGACTGTTACTTGGCGGCCTTCTCATCCACCCCAAACACTGCTCTACTGACGAGGGAAACTGTCCCGAAACCCGGGCCATGTCTTGGGTCCAGAGAACTTGGGGATGATGAGTACCTACTCGCACCAACTGTGGTGAACTACTTTTTACTCGTCCATCTACATGCACTACATGTACCAAAGTGCTAAGGGGCGACCCGGAGGAGAGGCTAGTGGTGTGCGATCCATCTTGGTTGTACTTAAACGGCTCCCGTGAGCCCTGAGCTGACGAGCTCTTGGAGACGCACCTGCGCGCCGGAGAGGCATCAGGGCCTGTGACGGTTACTTGGCGGCCTTCTCATCCACCCCAAACACTGCTCTGCTGACGAGGGAAACTGTCCCGAAACCCGGGCCATGTCTCGGGTCCAGAGAACTTGGGGATAATGAGTAACTACTCGCACCAACTGTGGTGAACTACTTTTTACTCGTCCATCTACATGCACTACATGTACCAGAGTGCTAAGGGGCGACCCGGAGGAGAGGCTAGTGGTGTGCGATCCATCTTGGTTGTACTTAAACGGCTCCTGTGAGCCCTGAGCTGACGAGCTCTTGGAGACGCACCTGCGCGCCGGAGAGGCATCAGGGCTTGTGACGGTTACTTGGCGGCCTTCTCATCCACCCCAAACACTGCTCTGCTGACGAGGGAAACTGTCCCGAAACCCGGGCCATGTCTCGGGTCCAGAGAACTTGGGGATAATGAGTAACTACTTGCACCAACTGTGGTGAACTACTTTTTACTCGTTCATCTACATGCACTACACGTACCAGAGTGCTAAGGGGCGACCCAGAGGAGAGGCTAGTGGTGTGCGATCCATCTTGGTTGTACTGAAACAGCTCCCGTGAGCCCTGAGCTGACGAGCTCTTGGAGATGCACCTGCGCGCCGGAGAGGCATCAGGGCCTGTGACGGTTACTTGGCGGCCTTCTCATCCACCCCAAACACTGCTCTGCTGACGAGGGAAACTGTCCCGAAACCCGGGCCATGTCTCGGGTCCAGAGAACTTGGGGATAATGAGTAACTACTCGCACCAACTGTGGTGAACTACTTTTTACTCGTCCATCTACATGCACTACATGTACCAGAGTGCTAAGGGGCGACCCGGAGGAGAGGCTAGTGGTGTGCGATCCATCTTGGTTGTACCCCTGATTTTCTTTTCCTTACGGAAACTTGGTTTTCTGCTGATTCCCTTCCTGATCTTCTCTCCGCCCTCCCCGATTCTTACTATGCTCTTCGGGCGGATGGTCCCACCGGTAAACTCGGGGGGGGAGGGGGGGGGAGTGGCGATGATCATCCGTTCCAGTCTCCAGTTTCAGTCTCTTTCCTATCCTCCCATGTGTGGGGTGGATTTCCTAGTTGCCCGTTCAGTCAATCTTACGGCCCCTCTTACTGTAGCCCTTTTTTATCGCCCTCCGCAGTACATGTCCTCCTTTGTTCCTGCTCTGCAGGAACTTCTGGCCACGCTCGTTGTCAATAATTCCTCTGTGCTCCTTCTGGGGGATTTTAATTATTGGCCGGGCGATCCCAGAAAAGACTCGTCTTCTAAGGATTTTTCTGCCACCCTTCAGTCTCTTAATTTTTCCTCACATATTCACTCCCCCACTCATATCCACGGTCATGTCTTGGACCAAATTTGGTCAGCGAATTGTCCCATTCTTCCCCCCATCGTTCTTCCCTGCACCTGGTCTGATCATTCACTGATCTCTTTTTTCATTGAGCTCGGAATGCAAGAGAGGCCCCCCCTACCTAAAAACATCTTGGCCCGAAATTGGAACCGGGTGGACCTTGACTCTCTGTGTGTCTCCCTTGCTTTCTCTGGCCCTGACCTATGCAACCTCCCTATTGACCATCAAATAGATGTTGTGAATCACTGGCTGTCTTCTTCCTGCGATTTAGTCGCCCCCCTTAGGAAAGTCAAGACTTGTCGCCCCCATGACTCCCAAAAATGGTTTTCAGATGAGCTAAAAATCCTCAAACTGGACCTTAGATGCTCCGAACGTCATTGGAGGCGTAATTACTGCCCTGTTCTGCGAGCTAAATACAAAATGCTTTTGGCGAGCTATAAAAAAGCCATACTGCGTGCCAAAACCATTTATTTCTCGGAAAGAATATCCCTTTCAGCCAATAAACCTAAGGAGATTTTTTCTATAGTTTGCAACCTTGTTGCATCCGACAGAGCCAACTTGAATATTAGTCCCTCCCAAGACCTTTGCCTTTCTCTTAACAACTTCTTCCTTGAGAAGATTGCCAAGATCAAATCTAATATTCCCTCTGTCTCTCCGTCCCCCCCTTCCTCTGCCCCCTCTCTGTCCTCTATCCCTCTTAACCAGTTTCCCCCTATCTCTTTGGATGTGTTCTTGGCTCTACTTCAGAAAGTGAAGTCCGGTTCCCCAGCTGACTGTGCGCCAGCTCGCATTTTGAAAGTACTCTTCACCCATTGCCATGACCCTCCTTTTTCTCTTCTTAATTGTTCTATTTCCGCTGGTTCAGTCCCCAAGTATTTCAAATCCGCTATAGTTCGTCCCATCTTAAAAAAACCTGGTTTAGACCCTTCCCTCCCCTCTAACTTTAGGCCTATCTCCCTTCTCCCCTACCTCGGAAAGATCTTGGAGAGCTACATCACCTCTTGTCTCTCTTCCTACATCGAGGACAACCATCTCCTGGCCTCCCACCAAGCGGGCTTCCGACCGGCTCACTCCACCGAGTCAGTTGTCCTGTCCGTCTTGGACGAGCTAAAGAGCAAGGCAGATTCTAACTTGCCCCAAGCCTTGGTGCTCCTCGATCTGTCCGCTGCGTTTGACACGGTCGACCATGCCATCCTTCTTGACCGTGTCAGCGCAGCGGGCGTTCGGGGCACTGCCCTCTCTTGGCTCGCTTCCTTTCTTAAAGATCGGACTCAGGCGGTTCATCTCTCCTGTTACTCCGCCCCCTCCCGCTTGGTCCCCTGTGGAGTTCCCCAAGGCTCCTCCCTGTCCCCTCTTCTTTTCAACCTTTATATCCGTCCTCTTATTCTTTCCCTTCTTGATATGGGGGTCTCCGTGTATAACTACGCGGATGACCTCCAGCTTGTTTTTGATCTTTCCTCTCCCTTGCACTCCTTACCCAAATTCCACTCCACCTTGGTCTTTATTTCAGATTGGATGAATCGGAACCAACTGAAGCTCAATCTGGACAAGACGGAGTTGGTCCTGACTGGCTCTCCCTCTTCCCCTTGGTCGACCGCCTTTTGGCCCTCCATCTCTGGTACCCCACCTTCACCAACGGCCTCGGCAAAGACCCTGGGCATTAGAGTCAGTCGGGACCTCTCTATGCATGCCCAGATTAGCTCGGTTGTCTCCTCTTGTTTTCTTTCTCTCCGAATCATCCGAAAGGTGTCCCGTTTTTTTTCTCCTGACGCCCTTAAGCTTATTATCCTGGCAATGATTTTTTCCCGTCTCGATTACGGGAACAGCCTGTACGTGGGCATTCAAGCGTATGAACTTCACCGCCTACAGGCTGTTCAGAATCAGGCCGCCCGCCTTATCCTTCACATTCCAAAGTCTTCCCATATCACCCCCGTTTTGAAAGCACTTCATTGGCTCCCCATCTCTCAGAGATCCCTCTTTAAGATGGGCTGTCTGGTTTTCATGGCTCGAGCCCGCATCGGCCCAGCCTTTATTAACTCTCTTATCACTCTCTATACCCCAACCGTTCCCTGCGTTCCTCTAATCAGTTCCTCTCCAATGTACCTCGGTTCAGTAGATCCAAAACCGGAGGCACCAGATTCTCTGTTTTGGGTCCCTCTTTCTGGAACAGTCTCCCCCTATCAATCAGATCCATCACTGTTTATTCCCAATTCCGCAAGGCCCTAAAAACCCATTTGTTTTCTATTGCTTATTCCTGCTAAACAGTTCTGGCTTCTCCCATCTCCCTCAGTTTTTTTACCTCTAGCGCCAGGAAGCCGCTTGGTCACAGTGCGCTTTATTAAGAATCTTTTTTCATTTTCATTTTCATTTTCATTTTCATTTCATTTCATAAAGATGATATCTTATTGAATTGGACAGGTTCAGAACAACTTCTGCAGGAACTATGCATCTACCTCAATAACAATGAATATAATATACAGTTGACAAGTGAAAATGTCAGACAGTCTATCTGTTTTTGGTCATTGAAATCTGTGAACATGCAAACAAAGTTCAGACCAGAATGTATCGTAAACCAACGTCATGTAATGCATTACTGTATGTCTCTAGCTTGCACCCCAGAGTGCAAGTGTCCGCAATACCACTTAGTGAAATGACAAGGGTCAAAAGAAGTTGTAGTGAGCCGCATGTCTGTGAGACGGAGTTGGATAGTGTAGTCAAGTCAAGTCAAGTCAAAAATACTTTATTCGATTAATTTAAAATCATAAGAGTATACTACACATACAAATATACACATATCGTCATTTCAATTCATTATAGAGCAATTGCTGGGGAGTAATTATATAAAAACAAGTAAAAAACAGTTAAAAAATCGTTAAAAAGCATCACTTTTACATAACATCTCATATTAAAAGAAGTAAACTATAAATTTCATTTTACAGGGTTACTTAATTCTTTATAATCCAAATAGGCTACTCATGAAGAATAAAATTATGCTAAACTTGTGTACATTCCATCATTGGGGTTCTCATCAGTCTATTCCGTCTAGCACGTATAGATGTTACCAAAAAATTTGCAACCCCAAACATCACTATAGGGGACACCATAAGTTGTAAGAACATCAAAGCAGGTTTCACCTGCTTAAATCCCTTGTCCCTCAAAAGTGGTATAATATATTTCTTTCTGCCCTCTACAAAAAAAGGGCAAAAAAATACTAGATGTATCAAGTCTTGATCCGAGAAGCTGTCACATTTACATGGATCATTTTCCCTTGGTTTACACCATTTCGTATATTCACCCAGTAAGAAATGCACCTGATTAAAACGAAATTTCGTTAAAAGCCATCGGTGGTAAGATCTATTCACGACTGTCAGGTAGGGTTGTATTGCCATAGTGGATACCAATGAATAATGTGCCCTTACTGTTGATTTCTCAATTTCCTGGGCTTCACGGTGAAGGTTTCTACTATCCATGAAGTGTACTTTTACCCAGGAGATGTCATCTTTACTCAGGCTTTCTGGATTATAATAGAGTTCAGGCCGGCCTAATTTGGTGGCGATAGCTTTGATGTGTGTCAACCATTGTATATCTTTTGCTCTGTCTCGCCCCATACAATCGCTAATAATTTTATGGTTTACTGTTAAACTTGGGTTCAGCCATATTTTCATCCAGAGGAGTAGTGGGGCCATTTTAAGTGTGTCCTCAATATAGCCTATCCCAAGTTCCGTGTGTACTGCAAAGGATGGGTAGAGTGTGGTAGGCCCAATAGTAGACGCAGAAATTTGTTCTCTTTCTGTATTAGGGTAGAGTCTCTAAAACCATATATCGCAGCACCATACCTTGCTAGAGCCAATGTTTTAGCTCTATGCAAGGTCAATATGGCTTCTATGGGTTTCCCTCCCAACCTTTTCGCAAAACTCAGTATGGCAGCCGACGATCTTCGTACTGCCATCGCTTTGTTTGCAATCTGAGGGGTCCAGGAGCCCATGTCATCGAATATTACTCCCAGGTAGGTGAATATTTTGACTTTTGACAACACTACGCCATTACAGTGTAGGGTTTTCGTGTTTTTCTTCCCTTTCCCCAGTGGCATGACATGTGATTTTTCCATGTTCACTACCAGATCTAAGTTCTGCATAAAGGCCCCAAAAGAATCAAGGACCTGCTGTAGGCCGTTTGGGGTCCTAGAGATTAAGACCGTGTCATCGGCATATAACAGAACAGGTAGTGGAATCCCTCCCATGCTGGGTATTTCTGGAGTGGCTGAAGATAGAGTTTTGTTCAGTGAGTTGATATACAAAGAGAACAGCATGGGGGCCAGAATGCACCCCTGGCGCACACCTCTGGCTGATCTAAACCCAGCAGTACATTTCCCGTCCTGTGTCATACGCACTGATGCTCTCAGGTCTCTATGTAGGTATGCTAGAAAGTTTACAAGTGCCCGGTCCATGCCCAGCTCCAGAAGCATTGTCCACAGCTTCGACCTATTTACTAGGTCGAAAGCTGTGGACAGGTCCATAAAAGCCAAATGGATCGACCCCCTGGAAGCAACAGTATATTTACTGACAGTCAGGTACAGATTAAGGCACTGATCTTCCGTGCCTCTCCCAGTTCTAAATCCGTATTGGGCGTTACACAAGATCTCGTTCTCTTTTTCCCACTTGCTGATTTTTTCTAGAATGACATTACCTAATATCTTAAAAGACAAGTCAATCAATGATATCGGTCTGTAACACCTTGGGTCTCCCCTTTGGCCCTTTTTAAAAACGGGGATTATAATAGAGTGGGACCAGGAGGAAGGTATACTAGAGTTGTCCATACATGCTAAATTAAAAACATTTGCAAGGACTACAGACCATATGTGGGAATGTGCCTTATACATGTCTGCAGGGACCCCGTCCGGGCCAGGGGCCTTACCACCCGCAGTATCTTCTATGGCTTTTTGCACTTCCTTCACCGAAAATCTCAGCAGGATCTCTGAGGTCAAAGATTGTGTAGGGGTGAATGGATGTATAGTGATGTTACTGCCATAGATAGTCTCGAAATGGTCCAACCATTGCTTCTCAGTAATGTTGACCTCCAGCACCTCATTTTCCCTACCATTAAACAGAGGCGTGTTCACTATGGACCAGAACTTTGCACTATCCCTCAGGGTTGATCAATCATAGAGTGACTCCCAGGCCTTTGCCTTAATTTCTTTCTTGCGTGCCTCAACCGTTATTTTATACACCTTCCTCAGTCTAGTCACTTCTAGGGTGTCTCGGGGTATACTTTTCAGAGCATCTAGCAGAGTTTTATGGGCCTTTGAGCACTCCGCATTAAACCACCCGTGCACTTTACGAGGCTTATGGTTTGGTTTACACGTAAGTGACTGTGCTGCATTTTTATATATTATTTCAAAGGCATTTTTGATGTTCCCTCCAACAGTCAGTGGGTCTCTACAAATACTTATTTCTATTCCCACTTTTCCACATAGTTCGTTAAAAAAGTCATCAGGAATAATCTTAGACCATTTTACCCGTCTACCCTGGTCATGGGCCCAAACTTTTAGAGGATAGTTAGGTTGGGTTTCGTTATTTATTATGGTTGGGTTGCTATTAATTAATGCCATAATTACCGGGTTATGGAAGCTGAATGTCGACTGTATTGCATTATAAAAGATTACATTCTTAAGCATGCTTGGTGACACAAAGATAAAATCTATTATTGTATTACTGCCCCTCGCACTATATGTTGCCACTCTATCTTTGGGGTTTACAAATTCTGGTTCTGAAAGATCTATATCTATCAGAAGTTCTTCTAGGGCACCCCCTTTAGCCGAGTGTTCAAAGTGCGAATGGGTCAAATAATCATCTTCCATGCAGGCTCCATACTGACAATTCAATTCGCATAAGTGTGTGTTAAAATCGCCCAAAAGAATAAAATGAACGAAAGTAGATTGACCCTCTTTATACTCATTTAAAAATTTAGTCAACATTGCAATATTCTCACTGCCATGTGTACCGTCTATACCTTTATAAAAATTAACATATAGAATTTTTTCTTCAGTGCACATGGATACCTCCAAGACTAAACAGTTAGGGGAGTTTGCATTTAATACTTTCATCGTCCCCAGATGACTCACTGAGATTAAGAACCCTAGCCCTCCCTTGCTTCTCCCTATGTGTGACTCTTGGGCTGGTAAAAAGTAGGATGCATAACCTTCTACCCAGAAATTACATTCGGTGTCCCAAGTTTCCTGTAGCGCAACCACATCATACTGTTTTATAGTCTCTAGCCATAATGTGTCTTCCCTTTTGGATCGGAGACCAGCAATGTTCCAAGTCATTATTTTCAGGGATCTCCCTTCTGCCGGCAAGTTATTGGGGGTTGCACAAATCTGTTTCTCCTCCCTCTCTTGGTAAGACAGTCAATTGTTCTCATCAAGATCTGAAAAGGCTGCAAATCTATTTGTCAGTTCCAGATTAGTAACAATATCCACAGTACGTTTTTTGGTGTAATTCGTTTGGAAACTTGGTGGGTGTGTTGTCCAGGTAGCTAAGCGAGTGTTATGTTTTGGGATACTAATTCCTGCATTCATATTCTGCAAGGGAGTTTGTTGCTGTGGACGGGGATAGAAGAAGCCCAGAGGGACTGCTCGAATTTGTCCCGGTGTTATGTTGGTCGCATCCCAGAATAACCTAGTACAAACGTGAGGTTTGTTGAAGTTTATTATGACACAGTCATCAGGCAAGCATTTTCCTGTGGGTCCCAGCCAAGCAACTCTTCTTGCCGTGCTTATAAATGATGAAACATCCCTTGGTCCTGAGCAGTTTGTGTCGCTCCAACTCTTTATATTTTCCATTAGGGTGCCCTGGGTTTCTGTCTCTCCAGGTTTAAGTATCGGGGCATTGACCAATACAGCCACAAAAGGTGTAGCCTCTGGTGGTAAATTGGCCAAAGGTTTTGGACATTGTCCATTTCTAGGTCCTTGACTAGTTCCTTTAGGTAGCCCCTCTTCATTGAGATTAACTCTTTTATTGTGCTGAGGATTAGATGCGTTCTGGCAAGGTATATGTGGTACTTTATCAGATGTTTTTGTTTTTGTTATAGTGTCCGGAATAGGTATTTGGGGTAAAGGGGAGAAATGTGAGGTTATTGGGTCACTGATTTTTGTCACTTCCATTGGTTGAGCTTGTAGAAGTAGAGTCTGTTGTGGCTCCAGGGGTAAATGTTCTGTGACCTTTTTAATTAACAGTGTATTCATTCTATCACATCTGCCCAGTATATCAGAGACACAGTCTTTTAACGTATCCACGATATCATTGGAAATCTTAATCAACGTAGTTTCAATGGTATCTGTTAGGACCCTTTCAATAATTTCCTTTATTGTGCTTTCAAACTTAGTAGGAGGTTGCCGTGGTTTTGTTTTATATCTGTTTCGCTGGGATTGGATTTTGTGGTTTTTTCCTATCCTTCTGGCCTTTTGCGTATTTTGTACTTCCACCTCCTGAGTTTGGTCGTGCTCATTCAAATCTGTGTCTACTTTGGGGTCTTCTTGACCTGATATATTTTGATGCTCATGTACAATGTCGTTTACAGTAACAATAGTAATCTTGGGCTCTAGAGGTATCAGTTGTTTCATGAGTATAGAAGACTCTGCAGGGTCTATGGATGCACTATCCAGCCCGAGTTCCCGTTCTTTCTCTGCAATTTCCTTATTTAGCTTCCCCACCGCTGATGTTAGATAAGTCATAATATTTTCAGAAGCATTAGATTTTCGTGCAATTTTAACTTTACTAGTGCCCCCTGTAATTGAGGTCTGTAGCTTTCTCTTACCCATTGTGGAGGCACAAATCTTTAGGGACGTGGCCTGTCCTGTCCTCTGTCGTCCCCGGACGGCCACAGACGGCCCGCCCTCTGCCCGGGCTCATCCCGGCGACGCCCGCTCGCGTCCACGACGCGGAGGGAGCTGCTGCCTTTTGTGCGCCTCCAGGCGCAGGAAACAGGAAGTGGGTGATGTTGTCCCGGGGCAAGCTGGGAACTGTGGTCCGCCCCGCTCTGCGGCCGTGCGATGTGGGCTGCTCGGCGGCGGGGGCGACCACAGCGTCAGGGACCCAGCGGCGCGGTGGAATCCTGGTGAGTCTATGCGGCGGCCCCTCCTTGAGTCGGCAAACAGTTGTTACACCAGTGTAGATAACAAATTTACACAAACAGGGTATTCTAAAAGGTGGTTTTACAAGGCAATACCCAGATTTCTAAAAAATAAAAAGGATGGATAAAAAAGAAGCTATTGAGGATGGAAACAGCCAATAGAATGTTTATGTTTTCAACTGCTTATAGTTGGGACAGTAATATCATATATAAGATGTTATTGAGGCATTGGCACATTTTACAAATGGGCAGGACTTTGTCACGATTCACCAAACTGAGAATGGTACATAACAAGCATTTGCTATGCAATAGGTCTCGCATTTACGTGAGTTTAAGCTATTGCCATTGTAAATGACAATACGTTTTATTTATGTTTCAAAAACCAAAACATAAATAAAGGGCATGGCCATTTACGATGCCAATGGCTCAAACTCGTGTAAATGTGAGACCTGTTGCATTGCATTATGCATGTTGATAATAGAGATGGGAATACCAAAGGGGGCCTGGGCGCCAGAGGGTCTAGCATTCTTTATAAACGCAATGAACTCCTCTGCTGGTGGAGTATCATGCACCAAAAATGATGCCTCATCCACACAGAGTCACAGGGAAGGCTGGCATGTCATTCTCATACAACTGAGAGATATAATCCACCCAAACCCTTTTCAGAAATCGAGATAGCCTGCGCCTTCACCCTTGAATCACAGTACTTTGTGATGCAGCGCCAGTACTTTCTGGTATTGTTGACCCTTGCAGACTCTCTCAAACTAATCCATTTAGAACCATAATATCATCTACTCTCACAGAGCTTACAGAGGCTTCTTAAACATTTAAGACAATCAATTTCCCGTTGACGACCCACAGAAAACTGCAAATGTTGGTTTCGTATTAATCGATTTATTTCCTGATTTAATATTGTCAAGGAGGATTTACCCTTTTTAGCCAATCGACTACCAGTAAAACTGGTACTTAGGGGTCAATTAGGATCACGGATTTTGCGCATCCTCCGGGCTGGCGGAAGCCACTGCCGGCCCGGAGGATGCGGAAAATCCGCTGCGGACCCACCAAAGACCCACCGCAACATTAGGATGGCTGGTGGGTCTTGGTTTCAGTCCGCCGCGGTCGGCTTACAACCGTGGAGGAAAAGCTCTAATATGGTGGCGGTGTCTCTCAGACACCGCCAGACATATTAGGATGGCTTCCCAGACATGCTTTTCCGCAGCGGATTCTCCGCCGTGGAAAAGCATACGGATCTTCACTTCGGGGGCCCATTGCGGGCCCCCTGGGTGAAGGGGGGTGGGGGGTGCACATGGGGGTACCTATGGTACCCCCCTGCATTTACATGCAGAAAGCGGCAGGCACCTCGCGGTGCCTGCCGCTTTGTGCATGTAAATGCAATGCATGCGTTTTTAACATTGCGGCGGGTGCAGATTGAAGCCGCACCCGCCGCAATGTTAAAAATAGAGGATGTGACCGCCAGGGTGGTGGTCAAATCCTAATTGCACAGGAGGGAACGCCACAGCACATGCGGACGTTCCCTCCTACTCAGGGCTCGCAGACGGACGCAAGTCCGTCCGCGATCGTAATGTGCCCCTAAGTTTGTGAATCTCTTCCATGTGGGACTCAAAAAGAAAGATAGGATCACCAAACCCGTGTCCCTGCTGCTCCACACAAACTTTCTTAATTTGAATGGCTGGCTTGCCCTGAGTTTTTTTGTAGTCCAAAAGGAGCGACTATTCGATTTATTAAAAGCATTCATACCTAGATAGGGGTTTCCCAGGTCCAACACCTGGAGATTGAAAACCACGGACATACCCCCTACACTATGGTCGCTCCATACAGAAGGAAGAACAAAGAATGTATCAAATACCCCGAACAGTTGAAAAGAAACAATAACCTAATCAAATAAACCAGTGGTCTCCAATCTGTGCGCCGTCAAAAGCAGCTAGGGGTGCCGCGCACCAACTACACGGTTTGGGCACCTCTGCTTGAAGCAAATATATGTCACTGATTGTGTTTACATATAAAGCTTGCTTCAAATAACATACAGGAAAGCACATGGTAGAAACATGCAAAGGGAAGAAACGTAGGTTCCAGTAGACAAAACTACTACAGATTTCCCAAGAAACTGATCTCACTACTCCACATACTCCAAAAGTCAACTACCAGAGCATGCAGTGTTCCCCAGATGCATGCATACATCCCCAGTATTTAAGAAGACGACTGCAGTGGCTCTGAATTGCTGCGAGGATTACATTTTAAACGTGCCTGATAAGTCCTACTTTCCATTGAGCCTTCCCACTACATCAGCAAAAGCTACTAACAAAGGGTGCAGTGTTAGCTCTTGAACTGTAAAAAAACGTTTCTGTTAATTATTTGTATTTTTCGGTACAGCTGGGTATATGGTAGGTATAGCAGTTGTAAGGAGTGGGATATTTGTAAGGTTTTTGGTAATGAAAAACATAGAACTTCCTGCGGGCGCGTCAACATCACTGATAAAATCATTTAGTACGAGTGTTTTGCAATATTATGATATTTACCTCTCTTCATGGGGTCGAGATTCCTTTCTACTGCCAACCTCTGTTCTTCTCCGTACCTTTGCTGAAGAGTTCCTAGAGATTCATCTTGGCACATCAGACCTGCTCTGAATGCTCAAGTCTCCATCCTCGGGACATAGCCCAGCTGTTAGGGAACTAGTGTGCTAACACCTTAACCTGTGAGAAAGCCCAGAAGGCATAAACTACTCGAGAAATGTATATGTAAATATGTTGTGTTTAACATGCCAGTCACAGGTCCACACAGACTAGGACATTTCGGAAGTTTTAATCTGGCAACTGCTGAGATCAGTGCACTAGCTCTAAAGCAAGCATGACATTGAAGAAAGATAGCTCAGCGGGCTAAAGCATCCACCATAGAGATCATCTCTAAACCACGCGACACAACATTCAGTCCTTAAAGTGCCGTCCGCTGTAACACTGAATTTGCAAGTCACAATCCAATATTATTGAGGCCAATAACTTTGGGGTGCAAAAGCTACGTAAAGTTATCACTCACACTGTCCTGCTGGGGGAAGGTCATATTACTTGAAAGTGTCCTCTGCTCCAGGCTTTCTACACCAAAAGCAATGTCTGCCCCTCATTTAGAACTTGATGTTTATCACCAAACTGAAGCTCAGCCACACAAACGGCCATTTGCCAAGAAAAACAAGCAATAACTAGTCCGAACTTGTGTCAACGACATGCACCAGGACCAATTCAGACCCCAGCTTTCAAACAACACCAAGTTACTTGGATTCACCCATGACACCAACCTCGGTTTCAAGGACCGCACTGCCAAGGAAACAAGGACAGCCTGGTACCATCAGAATGGAGGCAATAATGTGCATAAAAGAAAAAACTAGATGGCAGAGGCAGACTTTCTCTATCAATGCATCCATGATCTGAAACAACATTCCTGCATCTATCAGGGCCTCACAAATCCTGCTCAGGAACGAGCTAAACACCACACCTCTTTAAAGAGCACTACATCACGATGCAGTAACAGTTTACTTCTCTGAGAACCCAGTGTCCCTCCAGCTGTTGACACTGCTTGAAGCTCCGCAGTCGCTAGAATTACATCTATGATTAGAATACCTTCATCGGCTTCGTACCCATGATTTTCAGAGAGAAGAATGGATGTACTCCCCAGACCGGGCACACATCAACCCCCTCCCCCACCCAAAAAAAGTAACATAATGGGGAGCTGCAGCCAAAAGACCAAGGGAGCCATGGGTCGAAAACGTTTGAGAACCACTGCAATAAACTCTGGGTAGACGGGGCATGAAAGGTAAAAAGAGCAGCTACACCAGCAGCAATTCTCCCATTTAATATGATCAAATGAAATCTTCTAAGGGCCTCATGTATGAGGATTGCACGTTTGTCCATTCTAATTTTATCAAGAAATAAAATCTTAGATATGGGCCAAATTCTTTCCTTGGCGGCATCAGCATCAATTGCAGAAGCAAATTCAGACACTTTAGCAATAAAATCTCACATAAATATTACGTGGGGCATTCTTCCGTAATGGACATATCACAAACAAAGGAAACAAATTAACTGACCAAAGGATCATAAGTTTTTCCAGGTGGACTGTACATATTTGCCAATATTGAGAAATATGGTCGACCATTTTCTCCCACACACGCCATCTTCAGGCATAAGCACAAATTGGGGGGATGTCCATGAACCACATAATTCTAATTATCTGAGTTCTTAAGCAAAATTACCCCCCATCCTGACCTCTGTCAGAGTGCCTGGCATTGCTGGAGAATAAAAAATAGTCACTGCAGTCAGACGCTTTACATGACCAAGTTTCTAGTAGGCACATAATTCAGGGGTTCAGGGATTTCCAAAAATTATATTTATCCTCGTGCTGACCCAGCCCAGACATATTCCATGACAAAAGTAATCCACCCATGCTACCTCAAGGTTTCATTCCTCAAGGATAAAAGCAATTATTCAAAGCTCCTGCCACCCAACTCCATTGGGCCAACTCATCTACCACATTAATAACCTGAGGATCAACAACCGAGCCAGCCACCAGACTGATTGTTCGACTCCTTTGCCCTAAAGAAACCATGATGCCATTGGGGTTCCCAAGTGTATACTCAGAATCTGGACTCGCTGCATCAAGCACCACTGACTTAGGGACCCGAGGGTTATTCGAGTGCTGGATTGAAGGAAGATGGAAAGGATATGCCCATTGTTCCTTAAAGTGTATAACATCAATCCTCTGCCTAATGAAGTGCTCACAATTCTGAACCACTAAACTGGCAATAATCAGTTAGCAAAAGGTTACACTAGAATAGAGAGAGGGGCCAGATGAATGGATCTTCAGATTAATAAGATCTGTCTACAAACCGATGAACCCACTGTTGCTTTGCTAAATATTTAAACAGATCTGAACAAAAAATAAGTAAACTGCAGAACCTGGTAGGTGATAATTACAGATTAAAAACTCCATCCTTGCCCCAGGGGCTAGGCTGCTAGCCAGGAAGAGGACATTCACATCATGCCCTCGGCTATATTGGCTCCCTTGCGAACTCATAAGTGCACTCTAAGATTGGTACTCCCGCTTATGCTGCTCGAAATTCGCACAGCCGCACTTTAAAGCAGTCTTTCATGTGGGGTGCTGCCCTATTTTTTATATTTTATCTCTGCACAATTGTTTAATGTACTTTCCCACTTGGTTTGCTTCCGACATCAATATGTTCTAGCCAGCTGCACACAGGGACACTAACACTTTTCTTTTATTCTCATTTGTTAGTTGTAAAACGACTTTTTAAATCTGAATGTTTGTATATATTTATTGCAAGAGTTTTAATTCGCTGATGCAAATAAAGTTTACTGACTCATTTAAAAGTAAAGTTTAAAATAAGTAATGTTTCAACAAGTAAAGTTTCAAAATGTAAATTTTAAAAAAAGCCTTAATTTGTCTATCACTAAGGGCACCAATGTCGGCTACATCACATATCACTGGATGACCCGCTTGCACCCAGGGAGCTCTGTTCCCAGTACTGGAATCTGTATCTGTCACTAGCTTTACCTCTCGCTGTATCGAAGCAATTCGGCTGGTTTTGGATGCCAGTTTTCTGCATTTGGAGATATTTAGTTGGGAGCAATATGTGTCGACTGTGACTGTCAAGCACCAGGCTAGAGTAACGACTACTAAGCAGGGTGCAAGCTTCAGGGAAGCAGTGCACCACAGTCCCTGAGAATTCACCTGGTTCCCCAGACCTTTCTGGCACATGTTGAGATTCGGCTGAAAGCAACACACTATTGCGTGTGCTTCCTTGCTCAACCATGCCACAACAGGCACTCCCACTCCATGTTTTGTCAGGTGCCTACATGGTACGTCATCACACACAGACCTCTGTATACCTGTAATACAAAAGAAACAGAAAACAATACAACAAATCAGCGGCCATGTTTGTGAGTAATAACTCCATTGAAAATAAACACGGCGGAGAAAAACAAATGCAATTTGTATTAAAAAGAAGAGGATTTGTCTTGAAAGAATAAGTATTTTATATTAAAGTACTGAAGGCGTAGGAAAATACGAGTCTCTCAGAATGTAAAATAAGTTTAATCTTTGTCCATTTAAATGTCATTTTCAGTTTCGTGTCTTTTCTCTTTTAGAAAAAAAAACAACTCTAGAAGCCATCCTGCTTGACAATTGTGCTAGGAATCCAAACAAGCACGTCAGCATTGTTTTTCGGGTGCCACGTTAATGAGGTCCTCCTTTAGGACATTGGCGTTCAGCCAAAGATGTAAACCGCTGCCGAATTACTGATGCCTATTGGAAAACGAAGGCATCAGACTGTGGTAAGGGGGGGCACGGGAAGAAAGTAGTCTGTGCAGTAAAGGGGCCAGTAGCCATGGAAGGACACAAATGACAGCATGGCCATCGTAAGGAGGGACTAACAAGCCTACAACCTCACGGAAGGCAGCATTTAAGACACAAGCCAATGAAAGTCATGGGCGGAGAGTGGGCTGAGCTTCCACAAAGCTATCCACACTATACTGAATACTGCATGCCTCACAAAGCGAGGAGCGCATGCGCTGCAGTGCTAGGCTCGACCTAAAAAGGGGTAAAACCATCAGAGATATCGCTTGTAGGAGCTACTTACCACCACAACACGGGGTAGCCAATACAAAGTTATCAGGTAAACCAAAGGTTTTTTTCCAGCTGTAGCTCATGCAATATGCATAATTTGGCTGTGCACTGAATATACAGTTAAACCCCTTCGATGCTTGTGACGGAACCATTCCGTCATCAGTCACGGCTGAGCTGTGCTGATGACGGAATGGTTCTGTCACGACCACACCCTGTTCTGGAATGTCCAGCACAGGGGAAAAATTCAAGTAGCAGCCAAGGTGTTAAGTGTCATTAACAGCTAGGAGTACAAAATTGGAGACTTTATAGATTACAAAACAAAATATGTGATTTATGTACTGATATGCATGCATGTGCAGAATGATATATGTTGAGAATACAATACAACCCTAGAAGGAATGTATACAGGAACACATGAGTGCACTAGGAAATAACAACATTGTGTATCCCCTAGTCAGACATATTCGGGAAACACATGCTACATCTGAAATGCCAACTATATGGTTCTTGGTGAGCAGTGTAGCAAATGCAAATCCCAAGGGTGGTGACCATATGGGTGAACTGATAAAAAATGAGGCACAATGGATCATTAGAGTTTTGGGGAATGGAACTGTATGTCCACCAGGACGCTGAAATGTATCAATTTCTACAATAATTATATATGTATTGTACCAGAATGGTGTGATGTTAGTATCATTGTAATACAATTGACATCCGTGGATGGAGTATATAACCAATATAATGATCGTCAGGTGGTTAATTTCCTTTGGGGTATATCGATACAATGTGGATTGTATATTTTGAGAAACAACTATATATTTGCATTGAACATGGGTACTGCATTGTCACATCAATGGCCTATATGTAAGAGTATTAATGCACCCAGTTTTTATCAGGTGCACTATTTGGTCAAGTGCTTGGAACCTCTATGTGTTGGATGTAATGGTTGTTTCACCTCACTGGGTACCTGTCTAATATGGTGATGATTGGTGAAAGGATTTCTGTCTCTTTTATTTACTTTTGTTCATGCTTTTACATTTTTTGTTGTATATCTTTAAACTATTGTATGAGTTGATAGGCAAAAGAGGGGATTATGAAAAATCTTGAAGTATTGTTAAATAACAATGCTGAGACACGACTCATTGATGATAACCATTCCAAGATGGCGATATGATAATGGAGTTTTGAAGCCCGGTTGGGCTGGTTGTCGCTCTCTCTTTCTGTGCACGATTGAACAAAGGCTTGTTGATAACAAGGAAGTATATTTTATGTATTGCTACCTACTCTTTCTCTTTATTCATTTTATTCATGGTTGCTGGCGTATTATCACTTTGGGGTGATAGCATTTTTTATAAATCCACAATTTTAATTAAAGAAATCTTTTGTGCCACTTTCTTATCTATCTGATTCACTAATGGGGTCACTCACTGCTGGTTTTCTGTCCCAGTCCGATCCTGGGTGGAATCAGTGCTTAATTTGAGCTGGTGGTTGTCGGTGGGGGCCACCAGCAGTCATGTTTAGGGACCTGCACTTATTTTTCTGCGTTAGACATTTACGGAGAGCAAGAGACAAACAACAAAGCAGAAAGACGGAGGAAGATGAGGATGGATAAACTGTCATAAAGGAAGAAAGCAGCAACTTGCAAGAGTGAGCTAAAGCGCAAGGAGTGTCTGGTAGTGGATTAAAAAAGCACAAGACAAATTCAAGACTATGCAGCCTTTGTGCTGGGCTTGCGGATATTCAAATGCAACAGCCTCAAGTTTCTCAGTAGCGCTTTGGGTACTCTTTTACAAATGAAACTCTTGGTGGAGTTAAACAAGAGGGAAACATGCTGAGAGGAGGAGCAGCACAACCAAACTATATGAGAAATAGTGGGAAAAGGCTGTTTTTGAAATAAATCTGCACAAAAAAGACAGAGAAAAGGACAAAATACGAAAATAAAATAACATAGGACCGCACAGGGTGGACTCTGGCCGTTGAACTAACGAGGCGGCGACAGTGTTGGAAAAATAATTATAAGCTTTTCAGTTCAAGAACTTACATTAAACGATACATAAGAAATGCCTCTTTTATTTTGAAGTGATATCAAATAAAAGATACGAACTTCCCTTTCTTTGAGAACAAAATAAAGCACATTGCCCGCGATTGAATTTAGACCTAAAATATGGAGGGCATTTAATTAGCTGTGGCCTTGTGTTTATCTAAGTGGCGCTTTATACCGTTAGTCAAATTTTAAAGCACTTTATAATGGAGTAATCCTTTTTCTCATTACTCAGCCCCAGTGCTAATCACGGAGAGGCTTGTGATGGTGCCACACATGACTGTGGGAGATCAAGTTTCACTCACCCATGTGCAGCCTCTTGAATTCTGTCCCTTGTAGATTTTGCTCTTGACTTTTGGAGACATTAAATGTTCCTGCAACTGAGAACTAATTAACATGCCTGGCCCTGTGTGACTGCGCTCATTTTGTTCGGGTTGACTGCCTGTTCAAGTTCGACTCTAGATGCTCGTCTAATGTATATTGTGATCAGCTATTTCCGTTGGATTAAGGTAATTACTTTGCAGAACATTTTTCCGCCTGATACATGTTTCAATAATGGGTGCCAAAGCGTGTTTTAATTATCATTATTATTCTAATTATTATTGCAGTACAAAACGGGTGCCCCGTGTGTTTTGGTAAGAATGATGAACTGAGATTCACATGGGGAAAGGGATGAGTGTGGTGATTATTATTAACTCTGTTCTTTTCAGGGAATTATATAAAAAAAAGGGGCCCAACCTAGGGCCAGGCCCGCCAGATATAATATTTATGCCAGGTTTTACTGATACCGCTCAGCTATGTAAATGAGCTCAATTTTGATGTATTGTGCCAATTCACCTTCTGTGGAAATCCAGAAAATGTGGCATGGAACAGACCCTCCTGGACACTTTTGTTTTAAAATGTAGCCACAACCACCAATACTGATGCCCCGATTAGGGCCAAGTCCTTTCTGGTTGGTATTTTTTCTAGGGTAGGACAAAATTATAGAGACTGCTAGTATTATTGGCTTTTAAGAACTCAAACATTAAAATTGAAAAGCGCCAGAATACTTCTTAGGAAATTGCTGTTTGCGCTCCATTAATGGCAAAATTAAATCATATCATGAAATGATTAATTAAAAGAGCTTTTGTTTTGTTAGCAGTGATAACTGAAAAAGCCATGGGAAATCCCTAGAGGCAGTCCTAAACCCCATGCTGAGTATGTTGAAAATAATAGGTCTAGCCAGCCAAGAGACTGCTAAACCTGTCCGTAGCCAATACCTAAAAATAAAAAGAACTAATATGATTATTAACCTAATGAGATCACAAGTCAGTCTTTCTCTTGATTATCTTCTCTTACAAAGAAACTAAAATATATTTGAATACTGTCGTTGTTGCAGCTATCTCAAATATTTAAAGCATTATCCTTATTACATAGTATATAGTGATTATTCCAGGGCAGAGGCATTGTGGCACTCAGCATGGTCCATCACATGACCCAGTTCTAAAGCATCTCTGATGCAGCTGTTGTGTTAAATCCTCTTATTTCTTGGTCCACTTAATTCCTGGATGACTGCACTAAACAACTTAAACCCAGCTCCATCCTACCCCACTCATAAGAGATCAAATTAACGTGTTACCTGTGTTTTATCAACACTCCTCAAGGTAATTGGAAACCATATCAGTACAATCGAGATTCAGCTGATCTTCAACTTTTTTTACATTTAAGACCAATAGCAAGCCCTTTAACACTTTGGGCCCAATTACGACTTTGGCAGTCTTGGAGCGGGCCACCACACCCCGCCCTGTTCTAAGACCACCAAAGCCGTACTGACACCGCCTGCTAGATTACAACATTTTTAGTCTCTGGCGGGTGGTTCTTTGGCGATCACACGGCGGTGCCTGTGAAAAAGGCACTGCAATGGGAGCGTCAAAGGCAGTTCCTACACAGCATGGACTAGTGCAGTCCATGCCATTCTGGAACTGGGGTGTATGCACGCATGGGGGCACAATATCTGCCCCCTGCATGCACCCCATGGCCCTGAGACAACAGGGGGGCCTGAAGGGTCCCCTTTGTTTCCTCTCCGCCACAGTTTTCATGGCAGGCTCACCGCCATGAAAACAGTGGCAGAGAGGAAACTCATAATATGCTGCGTGGTGATGCAGCAGCACCGCCAAGTATATTGCATCCTCAAGACTGCCGCAACACCGGCAGGGATCTCTGATCCCTGGCAGTTGTGGCAATCCTGTGGCAGTCCAACCGCCCAACTTGTAAAAGGGCGGTCGGACCGCCAGTGTGGCGGTACCCACACCGCAACTGTGGCTACTGCTGTCCATTGGACCACTATAGTCATAATTCAGCCCTTTGTCATTGTCATCTTTCAAAATGTAGATGGTCAGAAGTTTCCTACAACTCACAGCAGTGTGACCCTTTTCAACAATATTAGAGTTATGTCTTTTGATGAGACTTCTTACCTTGCACATGACAAAGAAAGGATTGATAGAGTGAAGGAATGGCCCCAACAGTGGTTAAAAAAACATATTTATCAGAGACAAGATTTCTGGGTCCCTCTGAAATATGGAAAATATTTCATAGGCCCCTGTTGAATAAGGGTTCTGTTATTATGGCAGCACCAAACAATTCTGAAAAGCTTTACCATTGCCCACTATTTAATTAACATAACATTCTATTCCTAAAAGGTTCCCAAAACATGAACATTCCAATTCCAATCAGTGCCCATTGTTAATTGCACCTTTCAGAGAACACATCGAACAATGTCTCCTATCTACAGACAGAAAATATGTTTCAACAAACACCAATGGAGTTTTTAGTTAAAAATCTACATTTCTAACTACATGATTATGTTTCTCTTCTTCTTACGATGGACAATCAAATGCACAGGTCAGCCTTGAGGGAAACTGACTTTGGTATACATAGAAGATAACAGGGAGATGCCGAGGATACATGTAAAGATACAAGAAGATATGAACACTGGAGCATTCAGATATGGGAAAGCGAAACAGGATATACTGGAAAATTCTTTGTTGAGATGAATACTGGGGAATAGAGAGTCTGGTGATGCTGATATTTAGAAACAGGGAGACATGTAAGCAAAAGGACACATGGAGAGTGAGTCACATGAAAGCATGAACATAAAGAAACACTGGCAGATACAGAGAGATATAAATGTTCCTCGTTCCTTAAAGTAATCTAGTCTCCAGAAAACATCACACCATATAAACATTGCCAGAAAGCCACAGAGTAATGAGATAAGGGCAAAGGAAGAATAGTGTTAAACAAATAAAAGTAAAATAATGCATGGTATAAAGTGCCCCCTTCTGTTCATTATAAGGATATTACAAGTCACAGAGGAGTCCCGAGACCTTGTGAAGGCACACGCACGGGCTGGAAATACAATTGGATTTGCAATATCCTTCACATTGTACAGAATACAGAACTCAATCCTGTATAATATGAAGGCCTCTTGCCCTTTCTTTCTCTAAATAAATTATATAGGTGACAAGTGGCTCTGTTTCATGTGTGATTTCTGAATCTGGTGCTGCATTTTTAGCCCACAGCACATTAACCTACTGAGATGTTAAAGCTTGAAAGTAAAAACGCATGTTTTCTGTTCACTATCTGTTGTCGAAGACCGATTGTCGACAATACAATACACACAGAGAACTTTTGATCAGCCTCTTTCTCATGACAGGATGGTGTTCTTTTCTATCTCATGTCTCTGCTCCATAGTCAATTATTTTACCTTCATTTTTGTATTTGTCTCACTCCTGAAGCTTTGCTAATTAACATTGCTTCTGATTGATGAGTTTTATCCTTTAACTACTGACTAGAGGGTACTCTATTTTCTTTTCCTTTCAGCACTCTTTGTAAGCATACTTCTTTCCTTGCTTTACACATCTCCTCTTGTCCCCTTCACATTGCTTCCACCATGCTGTCTTTGTTTCTGATTCCTCAGCTGTCCGTTGCTCCCCATCCAGCTCTGACTTCAATTTCCATCAAGATGATCAAACAGACCAATATCGCAAACCTCTTAAAAGACATCAGAATCCTGGGCCTTCACACTTGGGCCCACCACTACCTCATCTAATTCAACATCCAACTACCAAACCAGACAAAACAAACCAAAACCTGGACCTACCCATAACAATAGAATGAAATCCCAAAATGAAACTCCGCACTCATTGACCACAGTACCCCCGCAGCCCACCATCTTAACCCATGCTGTCTCTAACTTCAACAATTGGTAACTGCCTGCACTGCCGACCTGGTCCCAATTCTGAACCAACTCTAGAACTGGACCACGACCAACACCAGCTGGTTCACAGAGGACCTCTGTCTCTCAAAGCAACACTGCAAAAAACTGGAACTGCGCTGGTGGCTCACCCATAACACTGCTAACAAAGACTCTTACAATTCAGCCCTCAGGCTGTAACACCAAAGCCTCACAGTCCCCAAACATCTGTCCCTCTCTTCCCACATGCAGAGCAGCAAGACCACCGCTAAAGAGATCCTCACCACAGTCAAAGAGTTCACATGCCTGCCCTACAGCTCCAGAGCTAACATCCCTTATCAGGACCCATGCACCAAACATCTCATCAACTTATCCGAAAAAATCAAGACCATCAAAAACAAATTTTTCCCCCAGCTGTATTCATGTCTCTTGACCTCCCGGCCACTGCAATCAGCACACATCGAGGACCCTGTCTGGTCTGCTGAAAAGAAAGTTCCACCATGGAAACCAGCAACACAAGTGGCGTTCAATCTTATACTCAACTTCTCACTCTCCTCCACCACCTTCTTGCAATCCTAGAAACATGCAATCATTCTACCTCCTCCCCCAAGAAACCTTCAGAAGATGCTCATACCATGTCTAACCAGGCAGATATCTCTTCTCTCCTACCTAGCCAAAGTCCAGGCAAAAACTGGTCAACTCATGCCTCACCCTCTACCTTGAGATGAAACTCTACCTCAAGCCTTCTCAATCAGGCTTCAGAGCCAACCACAGCTTCGAGACCCCCGCACAGCCAAAACAAATGGCATTTGTCTCATCACCAACAAAACGGATACAGCAGCCCTCCTCCTACTTGACTTCTCTACAGCCTTTGGCACTGGCCCCTTCCAGTCAGACACCACCATACTGATCTGCGGAGTCTCACAGGCCACTTTCCTGAGCCCCACCCTGTTCAATGTTTACATGACTCCTCTCTCAACCATCATACAATCCCACAGCTTCAGAAGGGCCTCTTAGGAAAATGACACATAACCCTTTCCTCTCTGAAGACATGCCTACCTCACAATCTGACTTCATCACATCCATGTCTGATATAGCAGACTGGATGAACAGGAAATACCTAAAGTTCAACAGTGATAAAACCAAAGCTGTACTGTTCAGCAAACACACCTCTCTGTGGTCTCCAGCCTGCTGGCCCACCGAACTATAACCTGCACCCATCCTCACCAATGAAACCAGAAACCTGGATATCATCATCATTCAAAAATCTTTATTCGAATTTTTTGCAAAGTCATAAAAGCAGTACAGACAATCCCAATTCAAATTACATTTTACAATTATTAAAACAACAATGTAAAGGTCTCAGATTTACTAAGGGTTCTCCATTGTTTTACGAACATGGGTAATAACTCTTAGAAAAGCGCTTGTGCGAAATATCAACTCTTCATTATTCAAAGTCAACAACATCAAATTTGATTCCTCTAAAGAAAGTGGTCTGTGCTTTTTAAAATACGGTGCTAAAAACCATTTAAAATATTTTTGATAAAATTTACAAAAGAAAAAGAAATGTAAATCAGTTTGCGCACTCACGTCATCACATGGGCACAAATTGTTTTCAGATTTTAAAAAGGTATGGCCTAATGGAAAACATAACAGAAATCTCACAGTCCCTGCCCTAAGGCGGAAAAGCAATGATCTTTCCCACTTTGTCATTGGAAGCGTAAGATACAAAGGGATTGGTTGCGTGTGCAGATCTTTGTTCACATAAGCCTGGATTGTAGGTTTAATTAATTCTTTTGTTGATCTTTCTTCTTTATAAAGTGCGTAAAGTGCAAATTTCAAATCGTTTTTGTCTTTGGGGTTGATTTTACTTGGGTCAAGGAAAAGGTCTCCTTTGCCTACACTGCTCAGTTTTTTAAACATGCCAGAGAGCCAGGGGATTAACATCCCTTTATCACAGAGGAGGCAGTCTCTTATAATGTCCTGAGTTAGGCCCGCCATGTTATTCTTCCAAATGGCAAGCCAGAACAATGCCGGTCTAGAGGCGATAAAATCTGATATGTAATGTAAATTAAGTTTGCAGTGGCAAATGTACGCCGAGGAGGAAATAGGTGCTCCAAGGATTTTTCTACAGAAGCGGTTTTCCTCTGTCTGAATGCTCAGTGTTTTTCCCAGACCCCAGATTTCTGCCCCGTAAGTGGCTACTGGTACACATTGAGATTTAAAAAATTTTAAAATAGCTTTTATAGCATCTACTTTCCTGGGCCGTGGGAGACTAAGAATGGAGTTAATGGATTTTGAGAACTTGCTCGTGGCTTGGGCTAAGTGTCCACTCCACGAGCCGCTCGCAGCAAAAACCATACCTAAATAAGGGAAGGTGCTGATAGAATGAAGTTTATCATCACCAATTGAAATAACACTCAATTGTCTCTTACCTGGGCCACAGGACATAATAAAAGATTTTTTTAAATTTACTTTAAGATCAAGATTTTCCATTTATTGCACAAAGTCTTTTACCAAGCTACACAAGGCATTTGGGGTTAGACCCATGAGAACCGCATCATCTGCGTAAAGCAGAGTCGGTAACAGTCTCCCCCTTATTTTCGGGACATCTGTAGTTATCGTTTTTAAGGATTTATTTAATCCATTTATATAAATGATGAATAACAGGGGTGCTAAAACACACCCCTGCCTAACTCCTCTTTCAACTTTTATGAGTTCTGACACTTCCCCCCCATCCCGATCCTTACTTGTGCCCTTGTGTCAGTGTGCAAATACGCAAGAAAGTGAACAAGTGATTTATCCAGACCGTATTCTAAACCAATCGTCCATAATTTAGACCTATTTACTAGGTCAAATGCGGACGATAAATCCATAAAAGCTAAGTAGATTGGTGCAGACCGAGCGATAGTGTATTTACCAATTACCAGATTTAAATTGAGGCACTGCTTGGTTGTTCCAACCCCACTCCTAAAGCCCATTTGGGAAGAATCTAAAATCCCTGTGTCGTCTACCCATTCATTAATTCTGTTGTATAATACTCTTCCCAAAATTTTAAGAGTATTATCTAGGAGGGAGATGGGTCTATAGTTCATTGGATCAGTTCTCTCTCCTTTTTTATATATAGGCACTATTATGCTAGTAGACCATGTGTCGGGTATAGGCACCATAGGTAAGCTGTTAAATACATTTGTCAGGATGGGTGCCCAGAGTTCTGGTTTCCATTTAATAATGTCAATTGGGAGGCCGTCAGGCCCAGGGGCTTTATTGCAGAGGCTTTGTTTGATACCGGCAATAACCTCTCCCAGACTAATCTCCAAGGGGCGCAGATCGCCTAACACAAAGTCGTTGTTAACATTTGGTGGTGTTGCATATACCTTGGAGAAATGGTTTTCCCATTGGTCACTGGAAATGGTGCAGCTTAATGCTGGTGTTTGTGTACCCATATTACGCAAGTTTTTTACAGAGGCCCAAAATATTGTACCCTTTTTTCCAGAAGCTGAGTCTGATAATTCCTCCCAGCGTTCTGACAAAAATGGTTGCCTTACGTTTCCCAATTTCCGCTTTATACCCCTTTCTTGCCTCCCTGACCTTAATTTGACATCTAGGCTTAGCATTCAGTGCCTTGCGTAAAGCCCTATTTGCGGCTGAGCAGTTTTTATCAAACCACTTAGGGCCCGTGTTGGTTTTAAGAATGGGGACAGTTAAAATTGTTATTATAACTAAGCACAGATTATTAAAATCAGAGATCACCCTTTGGTGATTCCCATCAGCTATATTACATGAATCTATTAAATGTTGGTGTTTAGTGATGAGTTGGTTAGTTATACTACCGCTATCCACCTTCCTCCATTTCAATCTTAAATATTATGTGGTCGGGGTTATGTCTCTTGCCCCCATGGTAGTTTTAAATACCAGTGGGGGTCTTGCGACCGATGCGTTATGATCTCCGAATGCAGTCTCAATGACCTTGGCCATCGTAAGACTGGCAATAACTTCGGATGACATAAAAATATAATCAATAGTCGAGGAATGGTCTCTACCTCGAAATGTGGGGACATAATCGTTAGTAGTTGTTGGGCTTTAATCCATGATGTTAATTAGCATATGCTCACGGATAAGCAAGTCCAATTCTTGCCCCCTTTTATCTGCTCGGTCGTTACAAGTATTTACCCCTGGTCGGTCTAAATTAGAAATTTTTGCATTAAAATCCCCAGTTAGTATAATCCCTTTATTTGTAATATTTTCTAGGGGTTCAGTTAAGTTACTCAGGGATTTAGATAATTCAATAAAGTTGATATTTGGGATTGAGTGGAAACCATTATTATAAAAATTAATAATGTAAAAAGGGAGCTTTATTTTATATTCAATAATCTGAATATTAGGGCTTTTGGTTGGTATTACCTTAATTTTCCCGCCTGCAGTGACCCTAATGACAATTAACAATCCTCCCATCGGTCTACCAAAGACAGATTTAGTCGCAATTACACTGTTACAATGGAAGCCCTCGATGTGCAGATTACTCGTGGCCCATGTTTCCTGGAACATATTTATGTCTATATTGGAAATGATCTCTAACCAATTTAGGTCAGACAATCTACGCTCCTGGCCGGCCACATTCCAACTAATGATCGATAGATCAGAATTAAGCTTAGTTGGTGTGTTAAGTGTATTAGTACTGACATCTAATATAATTTCAGTCAATACAGTCCTTTCTGCCGGGGTTTTCCTTGCAGATGGCAAGCTATCTATGCCCTGGTTGCTACTTATTGCTGGTGTTATTATTTTCTGTGTTTCGTTATTTATCCTCCTGGGAGAGGGATTTGGAATCTGTTTGTCGTTGGGTTGCTGATTGTTTCTACTATTATGGTTACTATAGCCTCCCAGTATTTTATATGGGTTGGTGGTTGGTATCAGTCAGTCAACCATCTCTAAACAGCTATATCTATTATGGGTCTGAAGCCCCATGAAGTTGTCCATGGGGCCTACATCTCTAGCCATATTCCCTCCCCAATTACTAATGTTCCCTCCCCAGCTTCCCCATTCTTCACCCCAATCTTGGTAACCCGGTCTGCTCCAAGTCCTATCATGTCCTGGCCAAACATGACTCCTAGGAGGATAGAAAAAAGAGAGTCTTTGTGTTTCTATATGTTTGTAGGAACCTTGTGTGTTCCAAGAGCATATATATCTACAGTTCGAGGATCCTCAAAATTAATTATGACGCAGTCGCCCTGGATAGTCTTACGCTCTTTCCCTATCCAGGGTACTCTGCGGACAGTTAAGATCCTACTAGTGTAGTGTAGAGGTAGTGGTCGGTTGACATTAAGCCAATATTGTACTTTGTTTTTAAGCGACCAACTAATTTCAGTAATGTGGTCAGCTACCTCTGGAACCCCAGTCATAACTACTACCAATGAACTGGCCTCTGGGGGGAGGTGAACCGCACGTCTATGCTCTTTTTCTCCCTTCTTCTGGTCCTTGTCCGGAAGCGCAGGGGTTGCCTTAACTTCGCTTCCTACTTGTTTGGTGGGTTGGGGAGGTACAGAATCATTTGTGGGTTTCATATGGATTTTATTTGCTTGGACTAAAGGTGTCTTTGTTCTTTCAATAGTACTCAACACTTGTGCTGTGGACTTCTTAGGTCCTGGGGCTACGATGTTGTTGTTTTCGGTTTTAGTTTTAGTCCCACCTATCAGAGAGGGCCCGGGATTAGATGAGTTTGTGGCAGTCTTAGGGGTGATTTTCGACGAAGCATGCAACCCAGCTAGTTGTTTCTCGATACTTGAGAGTCTAATCTCTATAGGAGAGAGATAAGTTCTAAGAAGTTCCTCCATTTTTACTAGCAGGCTGCTGGTTGCTTCACAACAGTTATGCGTATCCCCCCCTACCACAAAGGTTTCTTTACTTCCTATTTCTAAATTCTCTGTGATATCACCAGAGATCACTGTGCTACACCCATTTTTTGCTTGATGATTTTTAGCTTTGCTAAGCTTTTTCGTTGGTGCGTTTTTAGGGCGAGCAGACCTAAAAGCAGGCGGAGCCTGCTTTGTCTGCGAAGACAACTGTTGTTGGCGTGTTAGAAGGAATCTGAGACGGAGCTCAAGCACGAGCGTCGCGGTCTCAGATTCCTCCTCGGGGCCGCGCACAGCACCACACACGCATGCGCATACACAGAGACACACACCACACTCACGCATGCGCACATACACAGCCATACACAGGCACACACTGCATACACACACGCAGACCCACACGCACACACACAGACACATTCGAACACACACAGACACACGCGCGTACACCCCCCTCCCCTCCCCTCCCCTCCCACTCACCGGGCTCTTTCGGGCTGGTCGGGCACTCACCGGGCTGTTGCTGGGCATCGGGCTCCTCTCTGCGGCAGGGTCTCACGGCACCAGGGGACAGGACTTCACTTCCGGGGCTCCCTCCAGCACCTGGGAGCCCTGCAACACTCTGGCTGTTGGCAGCCCCGGGACTCTCCTCAACTCATGGGAGCCCCGGGCTGCGGAGAGGCCATCTTCACTTCTTCCTCGGTGTCGGCGGGCGGGACTTCCTGCCGGATTGCAGGCCCCGCCCCCGTCTCGGCCAAAAGTGCCTGACTTCCGGTTTTCACAGAGCAGGGCTGCGGCGGTGATTTCTTTCGGGGGCAAGAGGGGTAAGCACCCTCTAATTAAAATATAATTATATTTCCTTCTTGTGTCGCTTGGGAGGCCCCGTAGTATTAACACTGGTTATACAGGGATCATGTGTTACACAATGTTTCGGATCCCGCTAGTATCTGATTTTTGCTCGGGTGAGCTTCGATATTGAAAGTCAGGTGGCATGTTTTGGTTTTTCTTAAACGAGGTAACCGACAACACATTTTACCAAGTGAGAATGCCGTTTCTGGTGGCTTTTGGCATTTCAATATTTCGATAACTTCTTAATGGCACATATCTTTACTCAAGTTTACGCAATGCGACTTATTGCTAAAGGTAGCGACAATGACATTGACTCACACTCTTACAATGTGAGCTTTTTGTGACTTCCTCTGTTATATGGTAATCATTTCGTTTTTAACCCGGCTGGGTAGTACTGACACTTTATGTATAGCACGGTTCATTGTACATGGCAATGTTATATGTGGGACCATCTGATGTAAGCCCATTTTTGTATTTACCCTATCTTTTAGGTGGTAGCTCTCATGATGTCCGGAGCCTTATGGCCTAACCAATCTTTTTCTACGTTGCCACATAGAGTTACTCTGCTTCCTCTTCTGCTTTCACCACTGTGCCTCTCTCTTCTGGTGTTGTGCCTCTCTTCTGCCGCTGTGCCTCTCTCTTCTGTTGCTGTACCTCTCTTCTGCTGCTGTGCCTCTCTCTTCTGCTGCTGTACCTCTCTCTTCTGCTGCTGTACCTCTCTCTTCTGCTGCTGCTGTGCCTCTCTCTTCTGCTGCTGCTGTGCCTCTCTCTTCTGCTGCTGTGCCTCTCTCTTCTGCTGCTGTGCCTCTCTCTTCTGTTGCTGTACCTCTCTTCTGTTGCTGTACCTCTCTCTTCTGCTGCTGTACCTCTTTCTTCTGCTGCTGTACCTCTCTCTTCTGCTGCTGTGCCTCTCTCTTCTGCTGCTGTGCCTCTCTCTTCTGCCGCTGTGCCACCCTCTTCTGCCGCTGTGCCACCCTCTTCTGCCGCTGTGCCACCCTCTTCAGCCGCTGTGCCACCCTCTTCAGCCACAGTGCCACCCCTTCTGATGCTGTGCCACCCTCCTCTGCTGCTGTGCCACCCTCTTCTGCTGCTGTGCCACCCTCTTCTGCTGCTGTGCCACCCTCTTCTGCTGCTGTGCCACCCTCTTCTGCTGCTGTGACACGTAAATACAACACATACTACATTACAAATGCTATAGGTGTCACATTTGCGAAAGTTAAAAATATTAGCATTGTAAATGACGAAGCTATTAATTTTGCTATTTTCAAAACCAACACATAAATAAAAAAATTGTCATTTACAATACCAATAGCTCAAACTTTCCTAATGCGAGACCTATTGCATTGCAAATGCTTGTTCTTTTTAGCTGATGCCGTCTCAACTAGTGACTTTTGCTTTGGTATGGCACCCTCTCTCTTACCCCGTGACTGTCTTTTCCTGACTTCATCTGGCGTATGATTGATAAGTAAATCAGGCGATTTTTCTAAAGCCAGACTTAGTTGGGAATCTGATAAGAGTTGGGATGCAGAAAGGTCAACTATATTTGGCAAGCTGAGTGTTGCAGTCCTGACATTGTTCGTGACACATGAATCCTGGGATTGTGCAGGAGTTCTTGTTAGTGCGAGAAGACCCAAAGATGAACGCCTAGCTATTTGTGGATCTTGGGATACTCTACGTTCAGGTAGAATGATGCCTTGGTCTATTGCTTCATTCGCCCTTGTAATGAAGTTATCCAATGGTCCGATTATCTGTCCTCCTCCCGCCGCAGTTTTACTTCTGCTTCCTCTTGTAGACATGTTTTCTACTGGAGCTTTGTAGATGTAATCAGGTGTTTAAGTAATTAACAAGTCTCTCCAGAACAGATAGGGAGCTAAGAAACCGGAAAACCAAGAAACCAAGAGGGAGGGCCCGGTCCGGTCACAAACGGTCTCTAACGGGCTCAAACGGCCCCGCCCTTGGTCCGGGCTTTGCCCGGCGCTCCCGCGCAGCGAGAGTATACTAATAATATAGGTGTGGTAATCGCGTCCAGGGGGCGGGGCAGTCAGGGGGCGCAGACCAGATGCCAGAGGTCAAGCAGGGACTCCTGGGAATACGAGTCTCTGCAGCGCTCCACCCCTGATTCGCCCTTACCTCCTCCCCGGGCAAACTGCAGTCCAAAGGCAAAGGGCTGAGGCAGTGTCAATTACACCGCGCAGCCGCACCCGCGAAGTGGGTGCGGCAAGTCGTTAAGCGCGATTTGGCAGCAGATTTAGCAGCAGGGTGACAGCGTCCCAGGTACAGTGGCGTGTGTGCTATTTTCCAAAGTACCTGGATATCATAATCAATAGTCTGACCTCCATAGCCAGCCAAGTCAACATGGCAGTAGCGATGTCCTTTAACACCATCAGCTGCACAGGAAAATATTTAGTTGAATCCCACTGGGCACCTGTGAAATGGTGACCCAAGACCTCATCCCCAACAGGCTAGACTATACAATGCACTCTACATTGGCATCTCCATCAAGCTCACCAACAGACTCCAAGTTGTACAAAACATGGCTGCCATGGATGCACGTCCATCAGCTTCTTAGAAACATGCTACTTTCAAACTCCTCACCCACACTTACAATGCCCTACATAACCTAGACCCAGCTTACCTCAATGACTGCATCTGCTTCCACATCCCACCCAGACACCTCAAATTGCCTGGCTAACTTAGAGAACAAGCTCCATAAATCCAGTACAATCTTGTACTATGATAGTGTTGACAATGCTAATTGTAGTACCTATTATCAAGATGGTGACAATCTTCAAGTAGCGAAGCGGGTGCGGCAAGTCGTTAAACGCGATTTGACAGCAGATTTAGCAGCAGGATGACAGCGTCCCAGGTACAGCGGTGTGTGTGCTATTTTCCAAAGTACCTGGATATCATAATCAATAGTCTGACCTCCATAGCCAGCCAAGTCAACATGGTAGTAGCGATGTCCTTTAACACCATCAGCTGCACAGGAAAATATTTAGTTGAATCCCACTGGGCACCTGTGGAATGGTGACCCAAGACCTCATCCCCAACAGGCTAGACTATACAATGCACTCTACATTGGCATCTCCATCAAGCTCACCAACAGACTCCAAGTTGTACACAACATGGCTGCCATGGATGCACGTCCATCAGCTTCTTAGAAACATGCTACTTTCAAACTCCTCACCCACACTTACAATGCCCTACATAACCTAGACCAAGCTTACCTCAATGACTGCATCTGCTTCCACATCCCACCCAGACACCTCAAATTGCCTGGCTAACTTAGAGAACAAGCTCCATAAATCCAGTACAATCTTGTACTATGACAGTGTTGACAGTGCTAATTGTAGTACCTATTATCAAGATGGTGACAATCTTCAAGTAGCATCAGTACCTGCTGTACAGTAATAGACTTCCTCAATGAGTCACTAGCCAAGCCTCCACAGTTCAAAGCCTTGCTGAAACCGGTGCAGAACAGAATAGGTTGATGCCATCAGATACACAACCGTCCAGCTGAGTCCAAAAATTAAAGAATTGGTCCTTAACTATGCAAGTTCAGAACTTTGCTACCTATTGGCTAGGTTCGCCCCACAGAAATACCATATATTTTATTATATACTGTATATTTATATATACACTATATTATATATACAGTATATATATATATATATATATATATATATATATATATATATATATATTATATAATAAATATACATATATATACATATATATATATATATATATATATATATATATATATATATATATATATGTATATATATATATATATATTCAATGAAAAAACCATAGGTTATAGACCATATATAGTTAGGAATTCGCATTTACAAAACCTTATTTTACTCGCATAAAACCATTGAAATTCCATATATAGTTAGTTGCGCTAACTATATATCGCGCACCCGCAATCCACTGCTGATGATGTCACATATTACATCATTCATGACATGGTCAGTGACATCACTGATGACATCACTGATGACATCTCAAATGACATCACTGATGACATCACTGATGACATCTCATTTGACATTACTGATCACATCACTGATGATATCATTCATGTGATAATACGATGAACCTCTTCAGACTCTAATATAACCTTAGATACAATCAGTGTAAACAGACACTCACAGACTGTCACTCATCCATGGAGTTACTCACACACCTAGTCAGTCATGCAAAGAATCAATCACACCTCCATTTCCTCAACTATACAGTTATACAAACTTTACTTATTCAAACATATACTAACACATATTTACTCTCTTATACAATCCCTGATACAAGTTCACAATGATCCATACAGCCACTCACACATTCACTGGCTCTTATGCACAGTTATTTATATATGTCAACTCTCACATGTACTGTGTTTTACATATGTACTTACTTTGACATGTAGCACTGAGATATCCATTCACTCACCAATACACTCATGCACACAGTCAACCGCCCATACAGCTGTTACCACATGCACTTTTGAAACCATACCTCTAGTGAATCAACTGCTCACACATCTATGCACAGAGTCATACACCTCCCAGCCACCCACACACACACTCAGTCTCCCATACAAATACTAAGGTAACCAATCAATAACCCATATAGTTACTCATATAGCTACTTATCAACACATGCAACAGTTTACAGAACAACAGACATAATGATGCACAAATTAAGACAGTTTAGTCACTAACCCATGCACTCAGTGAGACACATTTAATCACTCACTCATACAGTCAGTCATGCACCTACTAAATCCTTCATCCAGACACTTATACATCCACTCATTCTTCAATATGTAAGACATATTTTAACTTCACAGAAACATACAGTCACTGGATGTTGTCATCAGTGATGTCATTTGAGATGTCATCAGTGATGTCATCAGTGATGTCACTGACCATGTCATGAATGATGTAATATGTGACATCATCAGCAGTGGATTGCGGGTGCGCGATATATAGTTAGCGCAACTAACTATATATGGAATTTCAATGGTTTTATGCGAGTAAAATAAGGTTTTGTAAATGCGAATTCCTAACTATATATGGTCTATAACCTATGGTTTTTTCATTGAATTTCAATGGTTTTTTAAATGCAAATTTCTAACTATATATGGTCTATAACCTATGGTTTTTTCAGTGAATTTCATTGGTTTTTTAAAAGCTAACATCTGTAGCTGTAAAATGTATTATTCTTTAAATCCCAAAATATATTTAGATGTTTATTGATAATTTTTTTTTTAATATTTTTTTTCTTCGCTTCTAGTTCGCGAACCGGGAAGCTTTCCGTTAGCTCATCTTGATGCCGCGATCTAGTCCGCGAACCGGTCAACGTTACGTTAGCGGAACAGTGACGCGCCGCGGAAGCGCGACGTATCACGTTATCGCGTAATGCGTCTAATGACGCGCCGCGTTAGCGCTCCCGGAAGTGCTCCGGACCGCGAACCGGAAGCGATCTGGGACGCGGCGCGCGCCGCGTAACGTAAGCGGAACAGGTCATGTGACTTGTTTATCAAACTTCTCATTGGTTCATTTCACTTTTGGTTTCCAAATGATGTATGACTAGGTCATGTGACCTAAAAATAACACTTTTCATTGGCTCAGAACTTTTGTTTTCCCCAAATCAAGTAAACCCCTCCTTATTTCCTCACTCTGACTTTCATCTTGGTGAGAGAAAGACCATTTATCTGAAGATCCACAATGGCTTCCATTGTTGCTGCAGCTGGTGCACCCCCACCACCACCTCCACCTCCCCATAAGAAGAGAGGACCACCCAGTCAAATTATGACTAACAGAGAGGAGGAAGATGAGGAAGAAGAAGAAGAGGAGAGAGAGGGACAACAATTTGTTGATGAGTTGCCCCGGGTTTCTAAACGAAAAACCAGTTTCATCTGGCAGTTTTTCACCATCCCTCCTGGAACCAAGAAAGTGAATGCAAAATATGCCACCTGCCTCATCTGTGACCACAGATTGTCGAGAGGCACAGAAAAGAAGTACAGTATGGGGAACTATACAATGCACCGTCACATGAGCAGGTGGCATCCCTTGAACTACAGCCGGGCTGAGTTGAGGGATCTTGAAGACAATCCGACGGCAACTCCTGTGGCAAGATCTACATCCACATTGTCTTTGACGGGAAGAGAGGCACAAGAGACTGTGCCAAACATCCAACGTAACTTCCAGCACATGAAGGTGTCTTGTATTTACTGTGGTGCTATGCTGTCATATGGCAACATGAGTGTCAACCTCATGAACATTGCATATGAAAATCATAAGTGCCCTAATGCACCCAAAAAGTAATTTTCTTTTTTTTTGCTCCAGTTGAGCCGTTTTGAAAGCCTGTTTTTTGTTGTCTCCCCTCCTTAAAAAACACAAAAAAAACATAAAACAGTTCTAAAAATACAAAAAAATCAAAAAATGTTCAAAAAATTACAAAAAAAACATAAAACAACAAAAACAAAAAAAAACAGTTCTTTTCAGAACTACCTCCCCTTTCAAACAAAATTGCTAGAATGTTTATCACTCTGGCAAGCTCTATTTCTTTTGGTTCGCTTCAAGTTCGCTGACCGGTTCGCGAACTTTAAGCGAACTAAAAAAAATATTTTTTTAAAAAAAAAGAAGAGTTAGTATAAGGGAAGTAAACAGAGAATAATGTAAAAAGAAAGACAGCTAGAGAGAGTAAATGAGAGATACTGTCAATGACATCATCAGCAGTGCATTGCGGGTAAAAAGAGTGGAAAACATTTACCTTATAATTCTTGTTACCTTTTTTAAATATTTTTTCATACTTTCAATCTGTAAAACAAAGAACAAACATTTCAAAAAATATTAAAACATGTATTTAAAAATTAGAAAAGACAAGGGAAAAGGTTCAAAAACAAACAGTTTTTCAACAACTTTGACATTTACAGAAGTCTCTGCTTCTCTACGTTCCCTACACAATCCTAAAGATATATATTCGAAAGAAACTGTATCTTGATATTGCTGAACTGAGGCCTATTTTGAAACATGATGTTTTTCTTGCACTGCTAATGTCTCACAATAGTGATGCAATAGCAGCGCAAAAAAGATGTAAAGTCATAATAAAATTGTGTCTAACATTGTAAATGATTGTTTTAGGATGCAAATAAGATGTGTGCTTTCAAGAGCTTTCTTTGAGGTGAGGCCTCTTTTTTTTATAAAAAAAAAACACTACCCAGAAGTACAGCACTCTAAGCATTAAAATTGATATTTACAGAACTCACCTTACCCATATGTACCACACATTTCTAAATGTATATCATAAGGACAAAAAGCATAACATTAATTATACATGTTAAATGGTTTATTTTTGCTGTTCTCAGAATGTATCAAATTTCACTTAAATCAGTGACTTGAAGGTATTCATCATGTAACAGCGGGGAAAAAAAAACACAATCAAAATGACTGTGTTTAAAAAACCCATACAACCTAAGAAATCTGATTTCAAAACTTCTTAAAATTAACTTACTTTCAATGACATCGAAGGATCTCCTATAAACAGCATCCACTCTGTTGTGCTTTAAATATTTTCAGCCCGCCACTTTCTGAAAGAAAACCTCCATCGATACGTGAAATATGTTACATAGAAAAAAAACTTCTCTCATTATATCACATGTTTCCACTAGGCCAAATCATGTTGCCGCGATTCGCAAATCTTGTAATTCTTCCAATCAAATCCCGACATTTTCTATTTTCGCAACTTTCAAAAATAAAATATTTGAGATTATTTTCACAATCCTGGACTACTAATATCTTACTCTTCTTTGTCAGTCATGTTCTCCTTTTCCTATGACACTGATACTGCTTACTATGAAGCAGACTTACTTGCATTAGGTTTATATAGTTGAATTTTTAATCGAGACAGCATTGCAGACTTACATTCCCTCTACTTAAAATTTTGGTTTTAAAAACACCAGGTAAGAATTTTTAAGGTCAAACGGCAATTTTTTTTTGAACGTTACAACAGAATCATTACAGAATGACCAGCCGTTTCCAGACTTTAAGTAAGCTGTATAATGTCCTGATGTTGTTGATGGACCATCGTGATAGATAATTGCTACAGTAACAAAAGTCCTCCCTGATATTGACAGCTGAGAAGCCACAAAATTTTTTATTAAAGTTGACAATTTTGTTCCATCAGGCCTACATCGTTGCATCATTAAAATGACATACTGGCCATATCTACGTATAAATAATGTTGACATCATATCACATTTACATTGGCTACACTCCATGTTGTGATCCGCTGCATTTACTAGCTTATTAAAGGAGACTGATTTACTGTCTGGCAAAGTTAAATATATAAATCTTTCTGAGTCTACACTAGTAGTACTTGATACCATACAGTTCTCGCAGTCATGCTGCCATTGATAAGAAAGCCCAAACAGGTGATCTACATCTACACCCTCAACTTGCAATATATCAAGCATATACATTAAAAACTCCTGACAATCTTGCTGATTATTTTCAGAGAAGTCTGTTTGACCTGAACATTCATCTAACAGATAACGAACTTCAGACACACTTTCTACTTTTGTTCGATCACTGCTACATTTCTCGAAAACAGAATTCAACAAACAGCATAAAATTTGTTCAGAATTCAACAGAATCTGTTCTTTTAAACTCTCTAGTGAAAAGAGAACATTAACCACTACATTTGCATAGCAGTTGACACCAGAACTGTTTTCAAATTGAAAACCGACAACATCTTCAACAGAATCCACTTTCTTTCTGCTAACAATTTTCGGTTCATTGACTTTTAGTCTTTTTGCAACAACCTCCCTACTATTACTGCTATTTCTACGTTTGCGGCCTACCACACGTTTCTCAAACAAAGGATATTGAGGCAAATGTGGCGCATACTCTCTTCTTAACCTATTGTATTCCTTAACACAATCTAGATCCGCACAAATGTTTGTGACATCACAGTCAATCAAGTACAATCCCGATAAAGTTCTAACTCGTGACAATGCCACATATGCCATACCCTCCTTGAACACAGAACTGCCAATATTCACCAATGCACAGTCTACACTTAAACCTTGCGATTTATGGATTGTCACCGCATATGCCAAGCAAACAGGAAACTGTTTACGGCGAACATATAAATCTTTAACAAGCAAAAACCTAGCAGAACAACGACCAATTTGCTGTACTTCCTCAATGCCATCAAATTTAATTTTTAAAAATTCTATTCCATCTCTATTTCTGTATTTCTCAAAATCAACAACATTACCCATTGATCCATTTACCAGACCTCTTTCTACATGTAAATTCCTTCTCAAAATAATTCGGCAATTTAAACACACATTCAAAGTCTTTTCAAAACCCGCTGTTTTAGATATAGTCTTCTCTAATGAATCCAATTTTGATTTCAAATTGTCTGACAAAATAATTGTTGATCCCATATGCTCTAATTTGTCGATAGCTTCAAGTTTCACAATCTCTTGCTTTTCTAAATTCAACATTTTGTTGTTGAAGATGGCACATTCTGCAAGAGTTGGCATGAGACATATCCCGGATTTCTTCTCAGTAATTTTCTGAAAAATATTCTCAGGCACAATATCTTGTTTGGGATACAAATTTGACAGTAACCGTGCATTTAAAGCTTCTTTCCCATGCTCGGTCACTTTTCCAATTCTAATATCTTGTAGAATATTCTTGTAATCTTCATCCTTTGCCTGACGCATATTTTGATGCAGTTCTGCATAATTGAAGTTTAACCATATATTGACGTTGCCAATGCTCCCTAGGCACTTCCTGGTATCTTCATGCGTGAGTATTTTGAACACAGGTTGACCTTTTACTGGTGTCAGCTGTAGAAGATCTCCGAAAACAATAATGTGTTTCCCACCAAATAAGACATCATATTCAGTTTTAAGTACTTCTTGCATTCTCAAATGCACAAAGGCAAGCATGACATTGGAAACCATGCTTACTTCGTCAATGATAAGTAGTTTCATTTTCCTCAAAACTCTTGAAACTTCACAGCAAGCATCTCCAGATAACTTGTTGTATTGTAATTTGTTGTCATGCTCCACCGGCAGCATCAATAGACGATGCAAAGTAATACCTTTAATATTATGTGCTGCCAGTCCAGTAGGAGCGGTGACAACACAAGACAGCGATGACTCAGTCCTTTCCTGCAAATAACAAGAGATTGCTTTAATGAGGAAACTTTTTCCAGTTCCCGCTTCTCCACTCACGTACAGTCGGACAGGCTTCAACGACGTACACGAGCACTCTTTCTTCTCATGACTTAATCCGTGCTCAATTTCCTTGGTAACTTCATCATATATTTTCCTCTGCTCAACGTTGAGTTGTTTTTCCAAGTCTTGTAAGTTAACTGAATCCTCCTGAGCATGTGCCATGGCTCTTTCTACTTCATTCATAGCAGTGGCAGCTTCATTTTCGATAATAGGTCCTCCAAGTGGATCTTGACTCAATGAAACAGAACTCTGACTGTCCTGAGAACTGTCTCTGGCAATCTCGGCTGCAATCGTTGCTTCCTGCTCAATTTCCAAAGTTAGCATTTCTTGATATTTAGAAAAAGCAGGACATTCTATGGACTCCTTGGCTGCATTGAAAGAGTCTTCGTAACAGAGGAAATCTCCAAGCAGTTCCTCTTCTGCACGCCAAGGCTTGAAAAGTTGCAAAAGTGCTAAATAGAAAAACTCCTTTTTTTCTGGAGATTCGCCACTTAATTTTCGATGGTTTACTAATTGGCATTTTCTTTGCTTGACCAGGCATCCCTCACTTCCAATTACAGCATACACTCCTTTCTCAATATCTTCTTTGATGTTCCTCTTGAATATATAATTTTGGAGAACCTCATATAGACAAATATTCTCAAGGTGACTGCTTCGATTTGGATAATATGTATCCAACATGTTGGTCTTCAAAATGTCGGTACTGTTTGGTTCCTTTTCTGCCAAATACTCAATTTCCCGAACAGGTTTTAGAACTCGATTTCGCGTTGCAGCAAGACCAAGACTCGCCCAAACGAGACTCCTGGATTTGGCATAGAGACTTGCTGAAGACAATCGATCAGAACATTCGTAAGCTCCGATTTCTCGATGCGACAACATCTTCAGACTGAAACTGTACAACTTCTTGCTGAGGCTCTTTTCATGGGAAATGTCCTCCCACATATCCTTCAGTTCGGTCTTTTCTTTTTTGGTGATGTAAGATGTCACATACCGAGCCACAGCCATACAGTTGTCAGCCACAAACTGTATATCCATGTTGGCATTCCACATGGACAAAATCACTGGGTTGTAGTCATTGATGTACTTGGACTCTTCGTTCCTTTTCAAATTGTATGTATTCTTGGGTGATTTCCTCGTCACATTATGTCGCAGCGAAGACATCAAACTGTTCACTCTTCCTTTAGAAATCACCGGTCGTGGAAAGTTGAAACGACATTTGGTGTAGAACTTGTCCTTGTTTCTGAATTTACGACGACAGTACTTTCCACAACGATGGCTTTGGAAACGTAGAACTTGTTCTCTTAGACTTTTCTTCTCCGTTGCGTTTGGAACAGCACACGTAGAATACTGTTCGATGAAATTCATCACTAAGTCATCCGGATCTGTTCCAAATTTAGGTGCATCCTTGATCCACAGCAACATATGTATATGAGGGGCACCTCTTGCTTGGTACTCCTTTCTCCAGAAGAAATCCAACACCTCTCCAAGAGGTGGATTCTTTTTATTTGTGATGAAAGACATCATAGCTTCAAATCTATGATTGAAGTACCTGCATACATTCACAGGATCCAAAGAACACAGTTCTCCAGGTGTCTTGAATTCAATGTTTTCAATATTTCCATTTGCCTCTCGTAGAAATTCAAGTAAGTCATCCCAGCCATACTCGGCACAGCTCAGAGTGAGGAACCATGTCGGAGTTCCTAAGTTCCTCAGCATACATTTTAAGTCACCATGACGACGGTACCAGTACTCATTAGTACCACGCTGACACGCCATGAGATTAATTAAGTGAGAATCCAAAATACTGTCTTGGACATTGACTTTATGCATAAAGTCACTTGCCGAGATGTTTCGCATCTGTATACCACTTTTTAAGATGTGGTTCACTGCATATGACAGTCCAGACAGATCGCTTTCAAACAGGAGATGAAACAAATAGGGAATGCATTGCCGAAACCTAGGATCTTCTGCATACAATCGTAAAGTCCGGTATTCAGACGCAGGAATTTCACGAGGTCGCTCATCATATCTTCCTCCTTGACCTGTGGGAAATAGCTGTGGGAAACACCGAGCTTCCAAACTTTCCTCCCAAACACTAATGGGACTCCCTTTGGCTTGTTTCATTTGAAACAACTCAATAGCATTCCCCATCACTTCCTTGGAATGCAAAGGATGAACACTATAATGTTCATATATTTCTTCACTTTTAGAGGCCTCTACTTTCTCAATTTGGCCAGCACACAAATCGCTATCCTCTTCATCACTTACTTCCTCTTCTGCAACATATACATTCTTATAGTACTTATTATTTTTCTTCAAATACACTGTTGCCTTTTTGACTTTCCTAACATCCACTAAATCTTGCCATATTTTCTTATTCTTTGTCGGAACCCCATTAACCAAGATAACCAGAGGTTCCTCTTCCACTTTTTCTATTCCAATTGTGTTAATGTTTTTGTTCAAATCTAGAGGCAAATAAACAACTCTTCCCTTTAATCCTCTCTGTAAATCTGCTGGAGGCAATTTCCCTGTCTTTGGCTCCATTCTTACAATAGCCTGAAAGGGATGGATACTTTGAATCAAAATAGATTCATAAGTATTTAAATCCTTCAATTCAGAAGGAATCTCAACCAATTCCAGATTATTATGAACTGCCCTAGCAGGCATCTGGTTTTGGTTTAATTTATTACAACAATAAGTACACACACGTTGATCCGATCCCAAATCAAAATAATTTTCTACCATCAAGTATGTGGCTAAATCCTTCCATTCACTATTATTTTCCCTTTCACTTTTTGCATATAAATCCACTACCTTAGTCTGATTCTTATAATAAGTGCGTCGACAACATACACAAGTGAAATTAGGCCTCTCACTTGATTTCATCTGAAACGTGGCAATTTCCTTCTGAAAATTATCTGTACTGGAAACCTGTACATTATCTTCCACATTACCCTCTACTTCAGGGTCAATTTGAACATTCTCATCTTTACTACCAAAGTAACAAAACTCAATTTCTTCACAAAGATTCTTCACATCTATTTCAGAACCATGCAAAAGAGCAGCACATAACTGTTTAAGCATAATTGCTGGACTCTTAGCATAATACAACATTCTCACTAATTTTCTCACTTTATTATGATGCACTGCTAGCATCCTGAAATGATGAAAAACACTCTGGCATACTCTCCTGGAAAGACAAGCCAGTGAATGACCACGCAAACCTGTCATTTGTCTCACTCTGCAAGGATCTAAATCTTGCAACAACTTCATTTTCTGCTTCAAACTTTTCTTATTAAATGTCCGTATAAAATCACATAGCAAATTGATGGAAACCTGTCGCACACTGCAAATAGAACTACACTTCCAAATGTACACAGGACCCTTAGGACGTCTTCCTAAAACCTCATCACTTAGCGCCTCTTCTGTCTCTGTTGTCACAAGTAGTTCTTTTTCAACTGGACAACCATCCTTCACTTCATAAGCTCGACCACTGATGTCAACTGCATGCACCAAATCATTATCCTGAAAATAAGTCTCCTCATTAAAAAATGCCTCAGAACTTGAACTATGCATCCATTCTCCAGAAAAAACTTCACAAAAGTTAGTACGATTTACTACTCTCTTCCATCTACTTTTTGTTTTGAAATCAGAAATTACCTTGCTTAGTTTCCTAATTCTATTGATTACCAAAATAAACAACTTTCGCTTGATTTCAAAAGCATGATCAATAATTTTCTCTACATTTTTCTTCTTCCTATAAAATGCCGCTTTCTGTTGGCCTTTCTTTTTAATATTTTTCAATAAATTAACTAATATCCTATTACGGAACATTCGTTGTCGAATGTCCCTAAACTGTTGTTTCCTTCTACTATCATGCACAGAGTTATCTCTTCCTCTACCAGTAACATTTGTGATGGGTCTCTCCTTTCCATTTAAATTACTTCTCTTTTTGTTAAGAGACACATTTTTTTGAGCAAAATTTTTTTTACTACAAATATTTCTTAAGAATGATTTCGTGCTCTTACCCGGACCTTTCTTGGTGTTTTGACAAGTATTTGGGGAAGAGGACTGCTGCAATAAAACATCATCCTGCTGTCTTTGACGTTTTCTAGCCTTTCGTATTCGACTTCTGGAAGGCATTTTCCAAACTATGAAAGAATCTGCAGTTGAATCTGTGAAAAAATATAATATAAAATGTTATTAACCACTATTACCAAACAGTAAATAAATAACAGTCATCTAAAACTTAATGCTGTACTAATTATTTAACATAGCAAATATTTTCCACCAGCACTGCATCACAAAAATGACACTCAATGGTACAAAACAGGCATACAACACTCATAAATCACTCCCTAATATTTTAAATCATTAATTCAGGATGACGATAAGATGTAGCCTATCTAAAGGTTTGTTTAGGCCCAGATCTTTGGACTGGGGTGAATGTGTGTCATTGATCCACATTCAGTCCATCACCTGTTTTGTTTATTTGAGGTGAGGCCAACACATGGTTGCAGATAAGATTTTCACTGAAAAAAAACCAAGGTAAAAAAACATGTGAAGGCCTACCAATGAAGTAAATCATTAAATGAAAACCAATACATTTCTGGAAATATGCACTACTAGTGCTTCATAAGATGTTTTGGATCATATTTATAAGTTATTTGAGTATCTAGTATGCTATTTTACATTCTTCATGGTGCAAATTTATTGTAAATACGCTCCCACCTGCGGTTGGCAAATTTAGATTTTGATTATGGGAGTTAGATAGGCATGTTAATAATTTCCCAAAAATGGTATATAACCCCAAACAACCTTTGAAGCAAATGCTCTTAGCCATGTTATCCACCTCCCATTGGATAACATGGCTAAGAAATGCTTGCAAATGTGATAAAAAAAGGCCTGCAATGCATGAATAACGCAGAAAAATCAGCGATATTCATGCATTTTCCAACAAATGCTCTTAGCCATGTTATCCACTTCCTATTAAATAACATGGCTAAGAACTGCTCAGGGCACCATGAGGAACGCTTTCCATTTAAAAAGGGAAAAATAACATCAAAGACACTAAAATGCCTTCTAAATATGAACCCAAACAACCTATGAAGCAATGTGAAAAAAAACTGCCGCAATGCATGAATATAGCAGAAAAATCAGCGATATTCATGCATTTTCCAGCAAATGCTCTTAGCCATGTTATCCACTTCCAATTAAATAACATGGCTAAGAACTGCTCAGGGCCCCATGAGGAACGCTTTCCATTTAAAAAGGGAAAAATAACATCAAAGACACTAAAATACCTTCTAAATATGAACCCAAACAACCTATGAAGCAATGTGAAAAAAACGGCCACAATGCATGAATATAGCAGAAAAATCAGCGATATTCATGCATTTTCCAGCAAATGCTCTTAGCCATGTGATCCACTTCCTATTAAATAACATGGCTAAGAACTGCTCAGGGCCCCATGAGGAACGCTTTCCATTTAAAAAGGGAAAAATAACATCAAAGACACTAAAATGCCTTCTAAATATGAACCCAAACAACCTATGAAGCAATGTGAAAAAAAACGGCCACAATGCATGAATATAGCAGAAAAATCAGCGATATTCATGCATTTCCCAGCAAATGCTCTTAGCCATGTTATCCACTTCCTATTAAATAACATGGCTAAGAACTGCTCAGGGCCCCATGAGGAACGCTTTCCATTTAAAAAGGGAAAAATAACTTCAAAGACACTAAAATGCCTTCTAAATATGACCCCAAACAACCTATGAAGCTCTAACAGTACATATCCTGAAATTTAATTCATTTCAAAATTCGTTTTTAAACACAGCATATAAATCAATTGTATACCTGCATTCATGAAGAAATGACTAAAAATGTCCTTGAGACACATGAAAGTGTTTTCTGGAATGCCCTAGCACCATTTTTGGGACACTATTAACATGGCTAGGTAACTCCCATAATCAAAATCTAAATTTGCCAAGCACAAGTGGGAGCGTATTTACAAGACACTTGTCCCATGAGGAACACTTTACATTTTAAAAGGCGAACACAACATCTTAGACACTCAAATACCTTATAAATATGGCCCAAAACAACCTATGAAGCTCTAGCAGTACATATCTAGAAATGTAATTGATTTCTTAAATCGTTTTTAAAAGCAACATATCTGTTTCAGCTTACATAACAGACCATGAAATGGCCTCCATGTATTACAATATCTTGTGTAACTGCATGCCAGAATGTTACACCAAATATGCAATTATAATTTCTCTTTGAAACTAATTCTATTAGTATATCACTAGAGACAAAACCACATTTTAAAAACACAGCTTTCTTCATCATTTTCTCCTTAAATCATACTATTCTCTATCTAAATTAAATAAATCTTTTCTCACCTTAGCAAATATTTTTTGAGTTTTGAAAACAGTCTCAGAAATACACCAAATTGTCTTCAGCAGAAGAAAAAGGATGCACTCCAAAGGCTGCAGCTATTGAAAGCACAGAAATACAGATATTCTTTTCACATATCTCTCATATTAGCCAATCATACCTCTTCCCTCACTTTTTTCAAATCAAAACCCTTCCCCCCTCTGCCCTGTCTGCCTTGTTTCCATAGCAACCACCTCCTGGAAGACCTCTCATGTTTGCAAATTCACACAACAATGTTTCAATTGAACTCTGAACTCTCAGTGCACCTGCGTATCCAGTGCAATCTTTCATTAAATGTTTCTTCCTTGACCATTCAAATTACATCTTTCAAAGAACACATCCATGCACCCTAACTTTCTGTTTTCAGAAATGGAAATGCACCAATCACTGCTAATGAATCATTAGCATTGTAAATCCACAGTTTTTTTTCTTTAGAAACTCCTACTGTTTCAACTGCCCTTTCATTACCACACTTCATCTGACTGCAGAACAACCTTCTTCCACCATGTTTAACGTCTGGATTGTTGGACATAGTTACATCCACTGGGCTCAAAGGTATGCTGAGAGCAGAAATTTACACAACCTCAATTTACAAGATGTGGAAATTAAGTGGTTGGGCCAAAGAGGATTAAAATGTCACCAATTGATACCATTGGTGAAAACCTTTATGCATTTGCCAAAACCTGACCTGTTAATAGTGCACTGTGGAGGTAATGATTTGGGCACTTTGACAGGGGTAGGTCTGGAAATGCTTTTAAAGGACACCTTGGAGCAATTAATGGCACTTTTTCCTCAAACTGCCTTGGTATATTCCAATATATGCCAAAGACAGAAATGGAGGTGGTCCAACCAATTTTGTCCACAAATTGAGAAAGCGAGGAAGCATGTAAACAAATCTGTTTCAGCTTACATGAGAGACCATGGAATGGGCTCTCTGTACAACAATAACTTGCGTTACTACATGCAAGATATCTACAGAGGAGATGGAGTTCACTTCTCAGATGAGGGCAACAGAATTTTCATTCTGAATTTAAGACTCTGCATTGGTACCTACTTATAAGTACCTAAATGTACCATAAACCCAAAAGCTCTTCTCAGAGCTACCCTACATCTGATCACTCACAATTATTATTTTTCTCTAACTTTTTTCACTAATTTTCCACAAAATTCGCTCCCCGGAGCGCTACCCGGTTCGCTAACCGAAAGCTAACCTCGCGGAATTTTTTTAAAAAAAAATTTTTTTCCGCACATATAAGCCTCCTCAGCCACGCTCAGAAAACCTAGGGGGTCAAGATAAGTCTACCATGACCCCTTCTACCCATTCTAAACATTATTTGCCCTCCATCTTGTATCTTAATGCGAACGAAACACAAAATGGTGGACTCCCGTGACGCTTAAGGTTCGCTAACCGGGCAGCTTCCCGGAAAGCGGTCCTAAAAAAAGGCGGGAAAGTAATTTACAGAATAACGACTAGAAACACTCTCACCAAATATAGATTAGCTCATACTACATAACAATCCCTTCCATTCTCACAAATTTCATTGAAATTCCATTTAGCCATTTAGCCTGTAGACCTCTCCAAGTACCGTGAGGTAAATTACTTCACAAAACACATCTGAATTGTTGGAATTGACAACCAATGAAAATGTTACTTTCATTTTCTACTTTTATTACCTGACATTTGATTGGTTATATACCTGTATATATATAAAGGGAGAGAAGGAAACACAGCCATTTTGACTACTACTTCTTGTTGTACCTCCTATTTCAAAAGCTTCAAAAAACTTCAACTTCTTTGTGAAGGTAAGTTATAATTTAATATATTGTGCACTATGACTTAATATAGTAGACTTTTTCTGCTACATATACACTATCCCTCTGTAGTAGTAGTGTCTTGGTTAAATCACATACACTTTTTTTTAGTCCTATTTCCACTCTCATACTATACACTGCCAAAAGATAAATTCACTGATAAAAACTGCCTATCTAAAATTAATCCCAACAGTGCCCTATCTCTACTAATATATATTTTTTTAATCCAAATTTCAGGCAAAATGGAAGGCGAGCAGCAAGTTTCATTTTCGATTGAACTGAAGGAGAGCAGCCAAGACAAACTTGATGACTTTATGGATGACAGTAGAGACCACGAACTTCTACAATGTGTTGAAGCAGTAGACAACTTGCTTCAAAATGAAAAACAATTACACCCTATAATAAATTATGACATTTCTGACAATGAAATGTTAGAAAATTTAATAAAGTATGAAACACAATCATAATAAAAAAAATAAATAAATAAAGAAAACAAAAAAAAACAAGAAAAACAACAAACAATTAACATACAGTATTAGAAAAGTCTTTCATTCTTTTATCCATAAAGTTCGCTGCCCAGAAAGCTATCCGGTTCGCGAACTTGGCGCTTACCACGCAAAAAAAAATTTTTTTTTTTGGACCCTCCTAGGCCCTTTTAAAACCTCCACATAAAACCTAGGGGGTCAACGAGGATCTACTATGCCCCCTTATGGTAATTTCCCCCTTTGTTTTGGCCTCCTCTTGTCTCTCGATCCTACCGAGAGACAAGATGGCGGCCGCTCCGGACTGTTTAGAATGTTGACAGACACCGGAGGGCCAATCAGCTTCTCATCGCAAAGTTCCGTTACGCGAAAGGTTCGCTAACCGGATAGCTGCCCGGAGCGCTGTTACAGATATATATCTTGATTTAAACGTTAATTTCTCAAAATCCACTGAAGCACATATATTGAGACCTAGCAAAGGCACATCGGGCTAACAGTCCCTACAATTTTGCCAAGTTTCGTGAAAATCCATTCAGCCGTTCGGGCTAAAAGTGAGTCCAACCGCCCTATGGAAATTAACATGGGAAAAAGGCGTTTTGGGACCCCCCTTTTTTCTCGGCCCCCCCTCCACAAAACCCCCCCAAATTTTCAAGGTCTGCTCAGAAACAAAATGTGCCATTTTCCTGAAAATTTCAGCCAATTCCGTCCACGAACGCAAAAGTTATTAGGCATAGAATTTTCAGAAATCCCATAGGGAAAAAATCCTAACTATATATACCTACTGGCGACCGCCAGTAGGTAATATATATATATATATATATATATATATATATATATATATATATATATATATATATATATATATATATATATATATTCAATGAAAAAACCATTGGTTATAGAACATATATAGTTAGGAATTTGCATTTACAAAACCTTGAAAATTCAATGAAAAAACCATTGGTTATAGAACATATATAGTTAGGAATTTGCATTTACAAAACCTTGTTTTACTCGCATAAAACCATTGAAATTCCATATATAGTTAGATGCGCTAACTATATATCGCGCACCCGCAATCCACTGCTGATGATGTCACATATTACATCATTCATGACATGGTCAGTGACATCACTGATGACATCACTGATGACAATATCCAGTGACTATGTTTCTGTAAAGTTTAAATATGTTTTACATATTGAAGAATGAGTGGATGTATAAGTGTCTGGATGAAGAATTTAGTAGGTGCATGACTGACTGTATGAAAGAGTGATTAAATGTGTCTCACTGAGTGCATGGGTTAGTGACTAAACTGTCTTAATTTGTGCATCAGTATGTCTGTTGTTGTGTAAGCTGCTGCATGTGTTGATCAGTAGCTATAAGAGTGGCTATATGGGTTATTAATTGGTTGCCCAAGTATTTGAATGGGAGGCTGAGTGGGTGTGTGGGTGGCTGGGAGGTGTGTGACTCTGTGCATAGATGTGTAAGCAGTTGATTCACTAGGTGTATGAGTTCAAGAGTGCATGTGGAAACAGCTATATGGGCGGTTGACTGTGCATGGGTGTCTTGGTGAGTGAATGTATATCTCAGTGCTACATGTGCAAGTAAATACGTATGTAAAACACAATACATCTGAGAGTTGACATATATAAATAACTGTGGATAAGAGCCAGTGAATGTGTGAGTGGCTGTATGGATCACTGTGAGCTTGTATCAGGGATTGTATAAGAGAGTAAATATGTGTTAGAATATGTTTCAATAAGTAAGGTGTGCATAACTGTATAGTTGAGGAAATGGAGGTGTGATTGATTCTTTGCATGACTGACTAGGTGTGTGAGTAACTCCATGGATGAGTGACAGTCTGTGAGTGTCTGTTTATACTGAGTGTATGTAAGGTTATATTAGAGTCTGAAGAGGTTCATTGTATTATCACATGAGTAATGTCATCAGTGATGTGATCAGTGATGTCAAATGAGATGTCATCAGTGATGTCATTTGAGTTGTCATCAGTGATGTCATCAGTGATGTCACTGACCATGTCATGAATGATGTAATATGTGACATCATCAGCAGTGGATTGCGGGTGCGCGATATATAGTTAGCGCATCTAACTATATATGGAATTTCAATGGTTTTATGCGAGTAAAATAAGGTTTTGTAAATGCAAATTCCTAACTATATATGTTCTATAACCAATGTTTTTTTCATTGAATTTTCAAGGTTTTGTAAATGCAAATTCCTAACTATATATGTTCTATAACCAATGGTTTTTTCATTGAATTTTCAAGGTTTTGTAAATGCAAATTCCTAACTATATATGGACTATAACCTATGGTTTTTTCTGTGAATTTCATTGGTTTTTTAAAAGCTAACATCTGTAGCTGTAAAATGCATTCTACTTTAAAACCCAAAATATATTTTAGATGTTTATTGATAATTTTAATTGAAATATTTTTTTTCTTCGCTTCCGGTAAGCGAACCGGGAAGCTTTCCGTTAGCTCATCTTGATGCCGCGATCTAGTACGCGAACCGGTAAACGTTACGTTAGCGGAACTGTGACGCGTCGCGGAAGCGCGACGTATCATTGTCGCGAATGCGTCTTATGACGCGCCGCTTTAGCGCTCCCGAAAGTGCTCGGGACCGCGAACCGGAAACGATGCGGGACGCGGCGCGCACCGCGTAACGTGAGCGGAACAAGTCATGTGACTTGTTTATCGAACTTTTCATTGGTTCATTTCACTTTTGGTTTCCAAATGATGTATGACTAGGTCATGTGACCTAAAAATAACACTTTTCATTGGTTCCGAACTTTTGCTTTTCCAAAATCACGTAAACCCCTTCTTCTTTCCTCACTCTGACTTTCATCTTGGTGAGAGAAAGACCATTTTCCATTTTGATTACAATGGCTTCTATCTTTGCTTCAGCTGGTGGACCCCCACCACCACCTCAACCTCCTCATGACAAGAGAGGACCACCATCTCAATTCATCTCAAACAGAGAGGAAGAAGAAGACGACTTAGAAGAAGAGGACACTGATGAACCTGAATTTATTCCGGAGTTGCCCCGTGTTTCCGGAAGGAAAACAAGTTTCATTTGGCAATTTTTCTCAATTCCTCGAGGGGAGAAGAAGGTTAATGCCAAATATGTCACCTGCCTAATTTGCAAAAAAAGATTATCTCGAGGCACAGAGAAAAAGTATAGTATGGGCAACTATACTATGCATCGCCATATGGTCAGGTGGCATCCATTAAATTACAGCCGGGCAGAGTTAAGGGATCTGCAAGATAATCCCCCGACAACTCCTGTGGCCAAATCAACTTCTAATATAAATTTGACTGTAAGAGAGGCACAGGAAACTGTGCCAAACATACAGCCAAACTTCAAGCACATGAAGTTAACGTGCATACATTGTGGTGCTATGCTCTCATGTGGCAACATGAGCGTAAACTTAATAAACTTGGTGTATGATAACCATAACTGCCCTAACCCACCCAAGCAGTAATTTTTTCTTTGCTCCTGTTGAGCCCTTTTCGATGCCTGTTTTTTTGTTGTTTCCCCTCCATGAAAAACACAAAAAAAACATAAAACTGTTCTAAAAATACCAAAAAAACAAAAAATGTTCAGAAAATAAAAAAAAATAAAAAAAACAACAAAAACATTAAAAAAAAGTTCTTTTCAGAACTACCTCCCCTTTCAAATAAAATTGCTAGAATGTTTAACACTCTAGCAAGCTCTATTTCTTTTGGTTCGCTTCAAGTTCGCTGACCGGTTCGCGAACTTGAAGCGAACCAAAAAAATATTTTTAAAAAAAAAAGAAGAGTTAGTATAAGGGAAGTAAACAGAGAGTAAAGTAAAAAGAAAGACAGCTATACAGAGTAAATCAGAGATAGTGTCAGTGACATCATCAGCAGTGCATTGCGGGTAAAAAGAGTAGAAAACATTTACCTTATAATTCTTGTTACCTTTTCTAAATATTTTTTCATACTTTCAATCTGTAAAAGAGAAAACATACATTTCCAAAAATATTACTACATGTATTTAAAAATTACAAAAAAAAGGGAAAAGGTTCAAGAAGAAACACTTTTTCAACAATTTTGACATTTACAGAAGCCTCTGCTTCTCTACGTCCCCTACACAATCCTAAAGATATATATTTTAAATAAACAGTATCTTCATGCTGATGAACTGAGACCTATTTTTGAACATGGTACTTCTTTTTTTTCACTGCTGATGTCTCACAATAGTGATGCAATAGCAGCGCAAAAAAGATGTAAAGCCATCATAAAATTGTCTCTAATATTTTAAATGATAGTTTCAGGATGCAAATAAGATGTGTGCTTTGAAGAGCTTTCTTTGAGGTGAGGCCTATTCCTTTTTTTTAAAAAAACAGTACCCGGAAATTCAGCACTATAAGCATTTAAATTGACACTTACAGAAGACTCAGTTTTTCCATATCTACCTCACATTTCTAAATGTATATCATAAGTACAAACAGAAGAACATTAATTATACATGTTTTATGGTTTATTTTTGCTGTTCTCAGAATGTATCAAATTTCACTTAAATCAGTGACTTGAACGTATTCATCATGTAACAGCGGGGAAAAAAAACACAATCAAAATGACTGTGTTTAAAAAACCCATACAACCTAAGAAATCTGATTTCAAAACTCCTTAAAATTAACTTACTTTCAATGACGTCGAAGGATCTCCTATGAACAGCATTCACTCTGTTGTGCTATAAATATTTTCAGCCCGCCACTTTCTGAAAGAAAACCTCCATCGATACGAAAAATATGTTACATAGAAGAAAACAGTTCTCTCATTCTATCACATGTTTCCACTAGGCCAAATCATGTTGCCGCGATTCGCTACTCTTGTAATTCTTCCAATCAAATCCCGACATTTTCTATTTTCGCAACTTTCTAAAAAAAACCATTTGAGATTATATTCACAATCCTGGACTACTAATATCTTACCCTTCTTTGTCACTCATGTTCTCCTTTTCCTATGACACTGATACTGCTTACTATGAAGCAGACTTACTTGCATCAGGTTTATATAGTTGGATTTTTAAATTGACATTATAATTAAAAGTTTTGGACCAATAATCTAGACAGCATTGCAAACTTACATTCCCTCTACTTCATGAACCTTTTGCAATTCTTCACAGAAAATCCCGAGATTCTTTCATTAAAATTTTGGTTTTAAAAACACCAGGTAAGAATTTTTAAGGTCAAACGGCAATTTTTTTTTGAAAGTTACAACGGAATCATTGCAGAATGACCAGCCGTTTCGAGACTTTAAATAAGCTGTATAATGTCCTGATGTTGTTGAAGGACCATCGTGATAGATAATTGCTACAGTTACAAAAGTCCTTCCTGATATTGAAAGCTGAGAAGCCACAATTTTTTTTATTAAAGTTGACAATTTTGATCCATCAGGCCTACATCGTTGAATCATTAAAATGACATACTGTCCATATCTACGTATAAATAATGTTGACATCATTTCAGATTTACATTGGCTACACTCCATGTTGTGATCCGCTGCATTTACTAGCTTATTAAAGGAGACTGATTTACTGTCTGGCAAAGTTAAATATATAAATCTTTCTGAGTCTACACTAGTAGTACTTGATACCCTACAATTCTCGCAGTCATGCTGCCATTGATAAGAAAGCCCAAACAGGTGATCTACATCTACACCCTCATCTTGCAATACATCAAGCATATACATTAAAAACTCCTGACAATCTTGCTGATTATTTTCAGAGAAGTCTGTTTGCCCTGAACATTCATCTAACAGATAACGAACTTCAGACACACTTTCTACTTTTGTTCGATCAGTGCTATATTTCTCGAAAACAGAATTCAATAAACAGCATAAAATTTGTTCTGAATTCAACAGAATCTGTTCTTTTAAACTCTCCAGTGAAAAGAGAACATTAACCACTACATTTGCATAGCAGTTGACACCAGAACTGTTTTCAAATTGAAAACCGACAACATCTTCAACAGAATCCACTTTCTTTCTGCTAACAATTTTCGGTTCATTAACTTTTAGTCTTTTTGGAACAACCTCCCTACTATTACTGATATTTCTACGTTTGCGGCCTACCACACGTTTCTCAAACAAAGGATATTGAGGCAAATGTGGCGCATACTCTCTTCTTAACCTATTGTATTCCTTAACACAATCTAGATCCGCACAAATGTTTGTGACATCACAGTCAATCAAGTACAATCCTGATAAAGTTCTTACTCGTGACAATGCCACATATGCCATACCCTCCTTGAACACAGAACTGCCAATATTCACCAATGCACTGTCTACACTTAAACCTTGCGATTTATGAATTGTTACCGCATATGCCAAGCAAACAGGAAACTGTTTACGGCGAACATATAAGTCTTTAACAAGCAAAAACCTAGCAGAACAACGACCAATTAGCTGTACTTCCTCAATGCCATCAAATTTAATTTTTAAAAATTCTATTCCATCTCTATTTCTGTACTTCTGAAAATCAACAACATTACCCATTGATCCATTTACCAGACCTCTTTCAACATGTAAATTTCTTCTCAAAATGATTCGGCAATTTAAACACACATTCAAAGTCTTTTCAAAACCCGCTGTTTTAGATATAGTCTTCTCTAATGAATCCAATTTTGATTTCAAATTTTCTGACAAAATAATTGTTGATCCCATGTGCTCTATTTTGTCAATAGCTTCAAGTTTCACAATCTCTTGCTTTTCTAAATTCAACATTTTGTTGTTGAAGATGGCACATTCTGCAAGAGTTGGCATCAAACATATTCCGGATTTCTTCTCAGTAATTTTCTGAAAAATATTCTCAGCCACAATCTCTTGTTCGGGATATAAATTTGAAAGTAATCGTGCATTCAAAGCTTCTTTTCCATGCTCGGTCACTTTTCCAATTCTAATATCTTGTAGAATATTCTTGTAATCTTCATCTTTTGCCTGACGCATATTTTCATGCAGTTCAGCATAATTGAAGTTTAACCATATATTGACGTTGCCAATGCTCCCTAGGCACTTCCTGGTATCTTCATGCGTGAGTATTTTGAACACAGGTTCTCCTTTTACTGGTGTCAGCTGCAGAAGATCTCCGAAAACAATGATGTGTTTGCCACCAAATAACACATCATATTCAGTTTTAAGTATTTCTTGCATTCTCAAATGCACAAAGGCAAGCATGATATTGGAAACCATGCTTACTTCGTCAATGATAAGTAGTTTCATTTTCCTCAAGACTCTTGAAACTTCAAAGCAAGCATCCCCAGATAACTTGTGATATTGTAATTTGTTGTCATGCTCCACCGGCAGCATCAGTAGACGATGCAAAGTAATACCTTTAATGTTATGTGCTGCAAGTCCAGTAGGAGCGGTGACAACACAAGACAGCGATGACTCAGTCCTTTCCTGCAAATAGCATGAAATTGCTTTAATAAGGAAACTTTTTCCAGTTCCCGCTTCTCCACTCACATACAGTCGGACAGGCTTCAACGATGTACATGAGCACTCTTTCTTCTCATGACTTAATCCATGCTCAATTTGCTTGGTAACTTCTTCATATATTTTCCTCTGCTCAACATTGAGTTGTTTTTCCAAGTCTTCTAAGTTAACTGAATCCTCCTGAGCATGTGCCATGGCTCTTTCCACTGCATTCATAGCAGTGGCAGCTTCATTTTCGATAATAGGTCCTCCAAGTGGATCTTGACTCAATGAAACAGAACTCTGACTGTCCTGAGAACTGTCTCTGGCAATCTCGGCTGCAATCGTTGCTTCCTGCTCAATTTCCAAAGTTAGCATTTCTTGATATTTGGGAAAAGCAGGACATTCTATGCTATCCTTAGCAGCAGTGAAAGAGTCTTCGTAACAGAGGAAATCTCCAAGCAGTTCCTCTTCTGCACGCCAAGGCTTGAAAAGTTGCAAAAGTGCTAAATAGAAAAACTCCTTTGTTTCTGAAGATTCGCCACTCAATTTTCGATGGTTTACTAATTGGCATTTTCTTTGCTTGACCAGGCATCCCTCACTTCCAATTACAGCATACACTCCTTTCTCAATATCTTCTTTGATGTTCCTCTTGAATATATAATTTTGTAGAACCTCATATAGACAAACATTCTCAAGGTGACTGCTTCGATTTGGATAATATGTATCCAACATGTTGGTCTTCAAAATGTCGGTACTGTTTGGTTCCTTTTCTGCCAAATATTCAATTTCCCGGACAGGTTTTAGAACCCGATTTCGCGTTGCAGCAAGACCAAGACTCGCCCAAACAATACTCCTGGATTTGGCATAGAGACTTGCTGAAGACAATCGATCTGAACATTCGTAAGCTCCGATTTCTCGATGCGACAACATCTTCAGACTGAAACTGTACAACTTCTTGCTGAGGCTCTTTTCATGGGAAATGTCCTCCCACATATCCTTCAGTTCTGTCTTTTCTTTTTTGGTGATGTAAGATGTCACATACCGAGCCACAGCCATACAGTTGTCACCCACAAACTGTATATCCATGTTAGCATTCCACATGGACAAAATCACTGGGTTGTAATCGTTGATGTACTTGGACTCTTCGTTCCTTTTCAAATTGTATGTATTTTTGGGTGATTTCCTCGTCACATTATGTCGCAGTGAAGACATCAAACTGTTCACTTTTCCTTTAGAAATCACCGGTCGTGGAAAGTTGAAACGACATTTGGTGTAGAACTTGTCCTTGTTTCTGAATTTACGACGACAGTACTTTCCACAACGATGGCTTTGGAAACGTAAAACTTGTTCTCTTAGGCTTTTCTTCTCCGTTGCGTTTGGAACAGCACACGTAGAATACTGTTCTATGAAATTCATCACTAAGTCATCCGGATCTGTTCCAAATTTAGGTGCATCCTTGATCCACAACAACATATGTATATGAGGAGCACCTCTTGCTTGGTACTCCTTTCTCCAGAAGAAATCCAACACCTCTCCAAGAGGTGGATTCTTCTTATTTGTGATGAAAGACATCATAGCTTCAAATCTATGATTGAAGTACCTGCATACATTCACAGGATCCAAAGAACACAGTTCTCCAGGTGTCTTGAATTCAATGTTTTCAATATTTCCATTTGCCTCCCGTAGAAATTCAAGTAAGTCTTCCCAGCCATACTCGGCACAGCTCAGAGTGAGGAACCATGTCGGAGTTCCTAAGTTCCTCAGCATACATTTTAAATCACCATGACGACGGTACCAGTACTCATTAGTACCACGCTGACACGCCATGAGATTAATTAAGTGAGAATCCAAAATACTGTCTTGGACATTGACTTTATGCATAAAGTCCCTTGCCGAGATATTGCGCATCTGTATACCACTTTTTAAGATGTGGTTAACTGCATATGACAGTCCAGACAGATCGCTTTCAAAAAGGAGATGAAACAAATATGGAATGCATTGACGAAACCTAGGATCGTCTGCATACAATCGTAAAGTCCGGTATTCAGACGCAGGAATTTGATGAGGTCGCTCATCATATCTTCCTCCTCGACCTGTTGGAAATAGCTGTGGGAAACACCGAGCTTCCAAACTTTCCTCCCAAACACTAATGGGACTCCCTTTAGCTTGTTTCATTTGAAACAACTCAATAGCATTCCCCATGACTTCCTTGGAATGCAAAGGATGAACACTATAATGTTCATATATTTCTTCACTTTTAGAGGCTTCTACTTTCTCAATTTGACCAGCACACAAATCGCTATCCTCTTCATCACTTACTTCCTCTTCTGGAACATATACATTCTTATAGTACTTATTATTTGTCTTCAAATACACTGTTGCTTTTTTGACTTTCCTAACATCCACTAAATCTTGCCATATTTTCTTATTCTTTGTCGGAACCCCATTAACTAAGATAACCAGAGGTTCCTCTTCCACTTTTTCTATTCCAATTGTGTTAATGTTTTTGTTCAAATCTAGAGGCAAATAAACAACTCTTCCCTTTAATCCTCGCTGTAAATCTGCTGGAGGCAACTTCCCTGTCTTTGGCTCCATTCTTACAATAGCCTGAAAGGGATGGATACTTTGAATCAAAATACATTCATAAGTATTTAAATCCTTCAATTCAGAAGGAATCTCAACCAATTCCAGATTATTATGTACTGCCCTAGCAGGCATCTGGTTTTGGTTTAATTTATTACAACAATAAGTACACACACGTTGATCCGATCCTAAATCAAAATAATTTTCTACCATCAAGTATGTGGCAAAATCCTTCCATTCACTATTATTTTCCCTTTCACTTTTTGCATATAAATCCACTACTTTAGTCTGATTCTTATAATAAGTGCGTCGACAACATACACAAGTGAAATTAGGCCTCTCACTTGATTTCATCTGAAAAGTGGCAATTTCCTTCTGAAAATTATCTGTACTGGAAACCTGTACATTATCTTCAACATTACCCTCTACTTCAGGGTCAATTTGAACATTCTCATCTTTACTACTAAAGTAACAAAACTCAATTTCTTCACAAATATTCTTCACATCTATTTCTGAACCATGCAAAAGAGCAGCACATAATTGTTTAAGCATAATTGCAGGACTCTTAGCATAATACAACATTCTCACTAATTTTCTCACTTTATTATGATGCACTGCTACCATCCTGAAATGATGAAAAACACTCTGGCATACTCTCCTGGAAAGACAAGCCAGTGAATGACCACGCAAACCTGTCATTTGTCTCACTCTGCAAGGATCTAAATTTTGCAACAACTTCATTTTCTGCTTCAAACTTTTCTTATTAAATGTCCGTATAAAATCACAAAGCAAATTGATGGAAACCTGTCGCACACTGCAAATAGAACTACACTTCCAAATGTACACAGGACCCTTAGGACGTCTTCCTAAAACCTCATCACTTAGCACCTCTTCTGTCTCTGTTGTCACAAGTTTTTCCTTTTCAACTGGACAACCATCCTTCACTTCATAAGCTCGACCACTGGTGTCAACTGCAAACATCAAATCATTATCCTGAAAATAACTCTCCTCATTAAAAAATGCCTCAGAACTTGAACTATGCATCCATTCTCCAGAAAAAACTTCACAAAAGTTACTACGATTTACTACTCTCTTCCATCTACTGTTTGTTTTGAAATCAGAAATTACCTTGCTTAGTTTCCTAATTCTATTGATTACCAAAATAAACAACTTCCGCTTAATTTCAAAAGCATGATCAATAATTTTCTCTACATTTTTCTTCTTCTTATAAAATGCCGCTTTCTGTTGGCCTTTTTTAATATTTCTTAATAAATTAACTATTATCCTGTTACGGAACATTCGATGTCGAATGTCCCTAAACTGTTGTTTCCTTCTACTATCATGCACAGAGTTATCTCTTCCTCTACCAATAACATTTTTGATGGGTCTTTCCTTTCCATTTAAATTACTCTTCTTTTTCTGAACTGAAACATTTTGGCGAAAAATACTTTTTTTACTAAAAATACTTTTTAAGAATGATTTTGTGCTCTTACCCGGAGCTTTCTTAGTGTTTTGATAAGTATTTGGGGAAGAGGACTGCTGCAATAAAACATCATCCTGCTGTCTTTGACGTTTTCTAGCCTTTCTAATTCTATTTTTCGTAGGCATTTTTCAAATTTAAAAAAGATCTGCAGTTGAATCTGTGGAAAAATATAATAAAAAATGTTATTAAGCACTATTACCAAACAGTAAATGAATAACAGTCATCAAAAACTTAACGTCCTACTTATTATTTAACATAGAAAATCTTTTGCACCAGCACTGCATCACAAGGACATTTTCAGTCATTTCCTCTTGAATGCAGATATACAATTGATTTATGTGCCGTGTTTATAAACGATTTTTTTAAATCAATTACATTTCTGGATATGTACTGCTAGAGCTTTATAGGTTGCTTTGGGTCATATTTATAAGGCATATGAGTGTCTATAATGTTATTTTTCCTTTTTAAATGGAAAGCGTTGTTCATGGTGCAAGTTTCTTATAAATACGCTCCCACCTGCGAAACGGAACTTTGCGCGCAGAAAGCTGATTGGCTCACCGGTGTCTGTCAACATTCTAAACAGACCGGAGCGGCCGCCATCTTATTTCTCAGTAGGATCGAGAGAGAAGAAGAGGTGAAAAACGAAGGGGGATTTTAATGAAAGGGGGCAAGGTATACCCCTCTTGACCCCCTAGGAATGTTGTTGGAGTTTTTAAAGGGTCCCGTGGGGAAAATAAAAAATATATATTTTTCACGGTAGAAGCGCTTTCCGAACACCGAACTGGGCCACAAACTGCTGGCAAAACGGGAATAGGTATAAGGGGGTGCGGGAGACCATTTTGTGCTTCGTTTTAATTAAATTACTAAGTATAAGGGGGTGCGGGAGACGTATCCTAATCCCTTATATTTTCTGAGGGTGGCTGAGAAGGCTCATATATGTTGATACATGTGTTCCAGCGGCTCTGCGTAAGCTTTTTTTTTTCTTTGCTGCGTCACGTCTGTTAACGTTCGATTCGAAGGAAATCGGGAAGTGTTGACAACCAATTTGTCAGTGCGATAAAATATTTCGTTATAAATGAATCCTTATTGATAAACATTGTCTGCGCCATCTTGTCTTTTTTACAATGCCACAATTTTGTCGTACACGGTAGCCATTTTAGATGCCAGGCCGGTCCCAGGCTATCACCTAGCCCCAGCTGTAGAGAATCCACACATACCAACCCTCCCGATTCAGGCGTCAAACTACTGATTTCAGTGCTACTCTCCCGCCTCCCGATTCCTGCAACCAAAAACGCGGGGGTATATTACCAACCACTAGCGATAACTTCTTTAGAGACAAAAATTATCGCCGCACATCGGCGATTTTTTTCGCAGATAAACCTTGCTATTAGCAAGGTTTATCGCAAATGCGATAAAAAACGGCCGCAATGCATGAATATCGCTGAAAAGTCAGCAATATTCATGCATTATCCAGCAAATGCTCTTAGCCATGTTATCCACCTCTCATTAGATAACATGGCTAAGAACTGCTCGCAAATGCGATAAGAAGCGGCCGCAATGCATCAATATTGCTGAAAAGTCTGCGATATTCATGCATTATCCAGCATATGCTTTTAGCCATGTTATCCACCTCCCATTGGATAACATGGCTAAGAACTGCTCATGGTCCCATGAGGAACGCTTTCCATTTAAAAAGGAAAAAATAACATTATAGAAAAGAATCGTTTTTAAACACAACATATAAATCAATTGTGTACCTGCATTCAAGAGGAAATGACTGAAAATATCCTTGAGACACATGAAAGCGTTTTCTGGAATGCCCTAGCACCATTTTTTGGACATTATTAACATGGCTATGTAACTCCCATAATCAAAATCTAAATTTGCCAAGCGCAGGTAAGAGCGTATTTACAAGACACTTGCCCCATGAGGAATGCTTTCCATTTAAAAAGGAAAAAAATAACATCAATTACACTCAAATGCCTTATAAATATGACCCAAAGCTCTAGCAGTACATATCCAGAAATGTAATTGATTTCAAAAATGGTTTTTAAAAACAACATATCTGTTTCAGCTTACATAAGAGACCATGGAATGGGCTTCCTATACAACAATAACTTGTGTTACTGCATGCCAGAATGCTACACCGAATATGCAATTACAATTTATCAAAGTAACAAAATCTATTTCTATATCACTACAGACAAAGCCATAGTTTAAAAACACATCTTTCTTCATCATTTTCTCCTTAGCAAGGTTTATCGCAAATGCGAAAAAAACGGCCGCAATACATAAATATCGCTGAAAAGTGAACGATATTCATGCATTATCCAACAGATGCTCTTAGCCATGTTATCCACCTCCCATTGGATAACATGGCGAAGAACTGCTCAGGGCCCCATGAGGAACGCTTTCCATTTAAAAAGGAAAAATAACATCAAAGACACTCAAATGCCTTATAAATATGACCCAAAACAACCTATGAAGCTCTAGCAGTACATATGCAGAAATGTAATTGATTTCAAAAACTATTTTTATAAACAACATATCTGTTTCAGCTTACATAAGAGACCATGGACTGGGCTTCATATACAACAATAACTTGTATAACTGCATTCCAGAATGCTACACCGAATATGCAATTACAATTTCTCTAAGTAACAAAATCTATTTCTATATCACTACAGACAAAGCCACAGTTTAAAAACACTGCTTTCTTCATCATTTTCTCCTTAATTCATACTATTCTCTATCTAAAATAAATAAATCTTTTCTCACCTTAGCAAATACTTTTTGAGTTTTGAAAGCAGTCTCAGAAATACACCAAATTGTCTTCAGCAGAAGAAAAAGTATGCACTCCAGAGGCTGCAGCTATTGAAAGCACAGAAATACAGATATTCATTTCACATATCTCTCATATTAGCCAATCATAACTCTTCCCTCACTTTTTTCAAATCAAAACCCTTCCCCCCTCTGCCCTCTCTACCTTTTTTCCATAGCAACGACCTCCTGGAAGACCTCTCATGTTTGCAAATTCACACAACAATGTTTCAATTGAACTCTGAACTCTCAGTGCACCTGTGTATCCAGTGCAATCTTTCATTAAAAGTTTCTTCCTTGACCATTCAAATTACATCTTTCAAAGAACACATCCATGCACCCTAACTTTCTGTTTTCAGAAATGGAAATACACCAATCACTGCTAATGAATCATTAGCATTGGAAATCCACAGTTTTTTTTCTTTACAAACTCCTACTGTTTCAACTGCCCTTTCATTACCACACTTCATCTGACTGCAGCACAACCTTCTCCCACCATGTTTAACGTCTGGATTGTTGGACATAGTTACATCCACTGGGCTCAAAGGTATGCCGAGAACAGAAATTTACACAACCTCAATTTACAAGATGTGGAAATTAAGTGGTTGGGCCAAAGAGGATTAAAATGTCACCAATTGATACCATTGGTGAAAACCTTTATGCATTTGCCAAAACCTGACCTGTTAATTGTGCACTGTGGAGGTAATGATTTGGGCACTTTGACAGGAGTAGGTCTGGAAATGCTATTAAAGGACACCTTTGAGCAATTAATGGCACTTTTTCCTCAAACTGCCTTGGTATATTCCAATATATGCCAAAGACAGAAATGGAGGTGGTCCAACCAATTTTGTCCACAAATTGAGAAGTCGAGGAAGCATGTAAACAAATCTGTTTCAGCTTTCATGAGAGACCATGGAATGGGCTCCCTGTACAACAATAACTTGCGTTACTACATGCAAGATATCTACAGAGGAGATGGAGTTCACTTCTCAGATGAGGGCAACAGAATTTTCATTCTGAATTTAAGAATGTGCATTGGTACCTACTTATAAGTACCTAAATGAACCATAAACCCAAAAGCTCTTCTCAGAGCTACCCTTCATCTAATCACTCACAATTATTATTTTTTTCTAACTTTTTTCGCTAATTTTCCACAAAATACGCTCCCCGGTTCGCTAACCGAAAGCTAACCTCGCGGAATTTTTTGAAAAAATGTTTTTTTTCCGCACATTTAAACCTCCTCAGCCACCCTCAGAAAACCTAGGGGGTCAACATAAGTCTACCGTGCCCCCTTCTACACATTCTGAACATTATTTGCCCTCCATCTTGTATCTTAATGCGACCGAAACACAAAATGGTGGACTCCCGTGACGCTTAAGGTTCGCTAACCGGGCCGCTTTCCAGAAAGCGATCCTAAAAAAAGGTGGGAAAGTAATTAGCAGAAAAACGACTAGAGACACTCTCACCAAATATACATTAGCTCATACTACATAACAATCCCTTTCATTCTCACAAATTTGATTGAAATTTCATTTAGCCATTTAGCCTGTAGACCTATCTAAATACCCTGAGGTAAATTACTTCACAAAACACATCTAAAATATTGGAATTGACAACCAATGAAAACTTTACTTTCATTTACAATTTTTATTACCTGACATTTGATTGGTTATATACCTGAATATATATAAAGGAAGAGAAGGAAACACAGCCATTTTCACTGCTACTTCCTGAACTACATTTCAAGAGCCTTTTCACCTCCCTGTAAAGTTATTTGATAATTTGTAAGTGGCACTTTAAATTAATTTGTAAAAATGTTTATTGATAATTATTTACTGACCCCCTGCTATAGTTATAGATACAGATAACCTCCTCTGTTACATTTATTGATTGACTTACACTTCTCTGCTATAATTATGAATTTACTTACTTTAACTTCACTGTTAAAAAAACAGAACGACATGTCTGAACTTAAACCCAACAGTGCCCTAAGTCTTCTAATATAATTTTTTTTTTTATGCAATTTACAGCAAAAAAATGGAAGGGGAGCAAGAAGAAACTAATGTTTCCTTCGAGATTACATCCGAAGACATTGTAACTGAAGAAAATGTGGATGAAGATTTTATGGATCAATCTTTTGACGAACAATTTATTCAAACCTTACAAGAGACAGAAACATCCATGTTCGACGAGATACCAGATGATATAATGCTGGAAGTTTTAATGAACTATGAAAATAATAAATATTTTTTTTTTAAATCAAAATAAATAAATAAATTAAAAAAAAGAACAAAAACAACAAATAATTAACATACAGTATTAGAAAAGTCTATCATTCTTTTATCCTTAAAGTACGCTGCCCAGAACGCTTTCCGGTTCGCGAACTTGGCGCTTACCACGCAAAAAAAATATATATATTTTTTTTTTTTTGGACCCTCCTAGGCCCTTTTAAAACCTCCACATAAAACCTAGGGGGTCAACGAGGATCTACTATGCCCCCTTATGGTAATTTCCCCCTTTGTTTTTGCCTCCTCTTGTCTCTCGATCCTACCGAGAGACAAGATGGCGGCCGCTCCGGACTGTTTAGAATGTTGACAGACACCGGAGGGCCAATCAGCTTCGCTTCGCAAAGTTCCGATACGCGAAAAGTTCGCTAACCGGATCGCTGCCCAGAGCGCTGTTACAGATATATATCTTGATTTAAACGGTAATTTCTCAAAATCCACTGAAGCACATATATTGAGACCTAGCAAAGGCACATCGGGCTAACAGTCCCTACAATTTTGCCAAGTTTCGTGAAAATCCATTCAGCCGTTCGGGCTAAAAGTGAGTCCAACCGCCCTATGGAAATTAACATGGGAAAAACGCGTTTTGGGACCCCCCTTTTTTCTCGGCCCCCCCCTTGACAACCCCCCACCAAATTTTCAGGGGCTGCTCAGAAACAAAATGTGCCATTTTCCTGAAAATTTCAGCCGATTCCGTCCACAAACGCTAAAGTTATTAGACATAGAATTTTCAGAAATGCCATAGGGAAAAAATCCTAACTATATATACCTACTGGCGACCGCCAGTAGGTAATATATATATATATTCACTGAAAAAGCCATAGGTTTCACACCAGTTATAGTTAGCTGGACATTTTACTGACATAAAACCATTGAAATTCTTTAATGTGTGTCTTTCTGAAAAATAAATATGTTTTACTTATGTATATGTAAAGGTCGATGGAAGAATAAATGTTTAAATAAGTGTCTTAATGGATGTTTTTTTTTTTTAATGGATTGGTTAACTGGCTTAGTGTGTATATGTGTGTGTTAGTGAGTGAATGACTGTCTCACTAGTGTCTTTATCAGTAACTACATATGTTTTAATCTAGTATATGTGAGTATTGATGTATATAAGTGAGTATATGTGAGAGTGAGAGATTGAAAGAGTTCTTGTTTAAATAAGTATGTGTTTCTATACGTGATTGTTTAGGAGAGTAAGTATGTGTGTGTATAGCTGTATATGCAAATAAATGGATGATCAATAGTTTATTTGCATGTGTGATTATGTGTGTGAGTAACTTTTGGATGACTGTCGGTGTGTAACAGGATGTATAGGTGTTTCACTACATATGATGAGTGAATATATGTATGAGTGACTATATAGAACTGTTGGTGAATGAGTGGATGTGTATATAGATGGTGGTAGTACTGAATTGGTTGTTGAAACTGGTATGGTATCTCTATTTTTTGAAAATTTTAGTTTCTATTTTTGAATATGTGTTTCAAGGGTTACATTACACTGAAAGGAGGTCTGTCACTCTGTCACAAGGATGGTCTCTTCAGTGATGTCATGAGTGATGTCACTGACCATGTCATGAGTGATGTAATATGTGACGTCATCAGCAGTGCATTGCAGGCGCACAAGTTATAGTGAGTCCAACTAACTATAACGTGGAAATTTCAATGGTTTTATGTCAGAAAAATTTCCAGCTAACTATAACTGGTGTGAAACCTATGGTTTTTTCAGTGAATTTATTAGGTTTTTTAAATGCTAATTCCTAACTATAACTAGTGTGAAACCTATGGTTTTTTCAGTGAATTTCAAAGGTTTTTTAAAAGCTAATTCCTTTCTATATCGAGTTTCTAACGTACGATTTTTTTATAAATTTACTGTTTTGTGTAAGTATTAATTATTATTTTTTATTTTTTTAAATAATATTTTAATTTTATTTTATTTGTATCATTTTTTCCTGGGGCGCTCTGGGTGCGCGCACCGGTAAGCTCTCCGGAAAGCACACCCAGAGCGCTACTTGTGTTCCTGAAAAAAAATATGAATGAAAAGTAAATAATAACGCAAGACATTTAGTACCATACATATAAAAGCAAATTTTTTTAATAAGGAAATGAAAATGATTTTGCATTTCCGTGAAACTATCAAAACGTCACTTAGGCGCGCCGCGTAAGCGCCCCCGGAAGCGCCTTCTTTTGTGCTGCGTATGCGCCCCCGGAAGCGCCTACGTTCGCGCCGCGTTAGCGCCTCCGGAAGCGCTTCGGTGCCCGCAGCGTAAGCGCGTCAAGTCATGTGACCTTAAAATAACACTTTTTATTGGTTGCTAACAGTTTTTTTTACAAAGAATGAAATCCCCACCCATTTCCTTCACTTCTTCTTTCACTTTTGTGACTGAAAGACCTGCCTTTTTGCTCTCGGTTCTTTGTTGGATATCTTGGATTATCATGGCTGCCAGACCATCCAGCAGTGAAGATGACTCCAATGAATTCCTTGATGAAGAGCCTCCTCAGCCGAAGGTGAAAGAACATTTCATCTGGAAGTTTTTTTCCATACCTGATGACCAGAAGAAAGTAAATGCTCCAAAAGTGGAGTGCAGGATCTGTCACACAGTCCTGTCACGGGGTGACCCCACTAAAAAATATTCTTTTGGGAACTCCACAATGATTCGCCATGTGGAGAGGAGGCACCCCCAGAATTTTGCCCGGGAAAGTGTCAGGGCTCTGGCACAAGAGGTTCCCACTGATGGGGCCTCTACATCAACCGGAGGACCAACAAAATCGGTGAGGGGGAGATCACAAGAGCTGGTTCCGAACATTCAGCCTGCATTTAACAAAGGCGTACTTAAATGCAGATACTGTGATCAGCTACTTTGCTTTGGGGAGCAAAGTGTTCTGCTCATGGTTCGATCATTGGAGAACCATCGCTGCCGTTCCCAGCCCTAATTTTTTTTTTTTTTGCTCCTGTTGAGCAGTTTCCATTCCCTGTTTTTGTTCTTAAAAAAGAAAAAAGAAGAAAAAAAAAGTTATTTTCAGAACTACCTCCAATTCTCATCAAAGAGCTATATTATTAAAAAAATGAAAAAGAGTAAGTGAAGTGGAGTGCATTGATAAAGGAAAGGAAAATGAGTAAGAAAGAACAGAAAGGTATGAGAGGAGAAAGGAAATGAAGTAGGGGGACTGAAAGAAGGTGAGTGTTGGGAAGGAAAGTAAGGAGAAGGAGAGTGAACATGGGGAATGTAGATATTCAAAGAAAATGTAGAAAAGGAACAGGGGTGTGGAAGGGTAAGAAAAGATGCATTGCTGGAGTTGCATCATTTTTGTGACGCACTCCAGCAATGCATCACTTTTGCGCTTACAGATACATCTGAAATACTGACGTATCTCTAAGTACTTGCGACATAATACGTCATATATTTAATATGACGCATGAGTAGAAGACTGAAGGCCTCATTTATGAGGCCATGCGTCACTTTTACGCCACCGGTACGTCACTTTTTGTGACGCACCAGTGCTGTTAAAAATGCACCTTATTGAGTCATATTTACAAAGTGACGCATCTAGGTAGATATGTCACTTTGTAAACCCCTGTGCCACATTATACCTACGTCAGGTGTAATGTATGCAAAAGGGATGTATTGACGCAAGAAAGGGTCGTAGAGGTGACGCAGTGAAATCTATGAGATATCTCTGCATCACTTTTATGACGCTATTGCGTCCAAATCTTGCGCCTGTTTCACATCAGGCGTAAGACTGATGCAGGCCCTTTCACATGGGCCTGGCCCCATGTGAAAGGATGCATTGCTGGAATTGCATCATTTTTGTAACGCACTCCAGCAATGCATCACTTTTGCGCTTACAGATACATCTGAAATACTGACATATCTGTAAGTACTTGTGACATAATGCGTCATATATTTAATATGACGCATGAGTAGAAGACTGAAGGCCTCATTTATGAGGACATGCGTCACTTTTACGCAACCGGTACGTCACTTTTTGTGACGCATCAGCAGCGTAAAACATGCACCTTATTGAGTTATATTTACAAAGTGACGCATCTAGGTAGATGCGTCACTTTGTAAACCCCTGCGCCACATTATACCTACGTCAGGTGTAATGTATGCAAAAGGGGCGTATTGACGCAAGAAAGGGTCGTAGAGGTGACGCAGTGAATAAACTGGGTTTTCCCCATGCTACGCTCTCCGGTCCGCTCCCCGGTGCGCGTACCGTGCGCTCCCACCGCGAAAATCGAAAAAAATAAATAATTCTCCCGCGGAGCCCTTTTATAGCCCCCATATCAAACCTAGGGGGTCAGGGGGGGTCTACTCTGCCCCCTTATGGTCATTTCCCCCTTTGTTTTTGCCACCTCTTGTGTCTCAATCTTACTGAGACACAAGATGGCGGCCGCTCCGGACTGTTTCGAATGTTTACAGACACCCGAGAGCCAATCAGCTTTCCACGCGCAAGTACCAGGGCGTGGCCTTAGAAATATATATTTTTCTGAACCTAAATTACTCAAAAACCACTGGAGCGCATATCTTGAGACATAGCAAAGGCACATCGGGCTACCAGTCCCTACAATTTTGCCAAGTTTGGTGGAAATCCATTCAGCCGTTCGGGCTAAAAGTGAGGTTGACCGCCCTATGGAAATTAACATGGGGAAAACAAGTTTTGGGACCCCGCTTTTATCTCGGCCCCCGCTTGACGAATCCCCCCAAACTTTCAGGGAAGGACCAGAGTGCCGCGAGGCAAATTTGAGGAAATTTTCAGGCAGATTCCTCAACCGGCACCAAAGTTATTCCCAATAGAATGTTGAGATTTTGCATTGAAAATAATCCTAACTATAACTACCTACTGGCGACCGCCAGTAGGTAATATATATATAGAGAGAGAGAGACAGAGAGCGAGAGAGAGATATTTCCACTTATTATGCCAGCCTCGAGTAGGAGCACCATTTTGCCACTAGTCAATGTTCACTGACTTTTGTAAATATGGGTTTGCATCAAATTACATGGGTGGATGCACTGAAACCTTTATGCTCCACCCACTTAACACCTCTCCATCACAAGATAACGCAAGGCAGCACTATACACTGGCTAACATTAGTTGACAGGATTTGAAGCCAAAAATTAACGCTGCTGAAAAGCTGGTGTTAAAAGAAGACATTTTTTTATTTCTCCTTTCTTTTCTGACTTTGCATGTGTGCTGCACTGTACAGCACACATACAACGTAGAAAACCTAAGCTAGACACAGGCACCAGCTGGGCACTATGGCGCTAAGGCACACAACAGCACATATCAATGCCAGTGCTAGGAAGAAGGGAGGAGACCGCCATATCTCTGGGAGTACGGTGTTCTGCTCTCTCCCTGTCATGCAATGCAGCACAGCATTTCTGACTCCTTTACTGCGTTCCATGAGACCTTTGAGAATCTGGGCCTATATTACATATTGCGGTGTTAAACAGCAATATAAAACATGAAGCATTCACCTAGAAGCACTCTGACAATAGAGCCTTGGTAATTTTAAACTCAAAGGCACATGACGCGGCCCGGCTGAAACAAACGCATTTTAGGTTCAGGAGAAATATGAAAAAAAGGCTTTTCTCCAACACTGTGGAAACTAAACTCAAAAAGAAGCATTCATTAGTGAGCATTACTAATATTGAATCCTCAGGTAAATACTTATCTTGTTCTGTGTGCTTTCTCTCCCTTTTGTAACCCTCGTTCTCTACTTACCAACTTGAACTGAGCTTCTTTACGGCATGTGGCATCTAAGAAATTACCCATGAATAAATATTGAAAGTTTGCACAGTGATGAGTCAAATACAAGAACACAGAAGCAGAAACAAGTACTGGATCATGCATAATGTCAAAGAGAGAAAATGAATGCATTAAAATTTTGAAGAAGGGTGTTTCATAAAGGAAAGCTAAATTAATGAAAATAATTGACATATAAGAATGCAGAAAAATATCAAAAACAATGGAATTCGTTCTCTGGGGTGAGAACCAAGGTCTCATACACGTCACTAGACCTCTGCAGATAAGATAGGAGGATTGAAAGGTCCTGGTACCATCTGTAGAGCAACAATTAGGGAGCTGGAGAGTACCATTTATGAGGGATGGCTTTGTGGCCGTTGTCACCAGCTGTGGTAACCTTTTTTAGTGCCGCCTCAACAAATGACCTCTTTCTCCAGGTATTCTCTCACTACCACCCTCATCTCTCCATAGTCCTTCTCTCACATTTAATATGGCACTACTCATCCCAAGGTAGGGTGTCTGAGCACTTTAAATCACACACATATTGCACAGACAATCAATCAAACAAGTGTGTAAATCAATGTGCACAAAATGTTACATAGGACAATGAGGGTTAAATGTGTAAGTGTCACATGTCCTCCATACTGGTAGACATTATTGGGGAGATTTACAAGCCCCTTGTGCCACTTTTGCGTCATTTTTCCCATGTTAAAAATTATGCAAAAGTGGCGCAAGGGGCTTGTAAATCTGCCACTAAATGTGGAGTGCTTGGTCTGGAAATATACAAACCCAGGATTTATAACGTAACCAGGGTTGCAATGTGACCAGTTTTAGACCAGCATGACCAGTATTTTAATGTCCTGCTGATACAAAGATTAGATAAATCGCCTAAAGCCTGCATGGTATCTTCTCTTATCAGTAGAGATGTTTAAGAGTAAATGTTAGAAGAAAACACTTTAAAATGTGTTCTACATCTGCCCGACTGACCCTGACAGATACTTAAAGTAAAGAAAGAGATAAAGGCAGTGTAAAAAAAAAAATACAAATAACTTCATGTCTGGCCTTTGCAAAATCTTAAAATGTGAACAGAGGACCAGTATTTTTTTCTTGGAAAGGTGGCAACCCTAAAACATGGTGATTGGGGTTTGTTCATAATATTATGAAAGTATTACTACGCACAGGACAACTTTTTAGTACCCTCAGAATAAGAAAAATTGAGGCAAAAGTTATAATGCTCTAAATCTCTGTTTGCAGGCAGCTCTTTCATGCAGGTTCACTGATAATCTGCTATGTTAGGATTGTAATTTATGAACTGCAAGTAATAAAAGGATCTTGCTGTCAAAAACAAAAACCCAATGAGCTAACTACATAAAATACTATTTTATGACTTGCACGTTGCACGTTGTGCATTGCAGCAGGCACATTGACCCTCTGAACAATTTTAGGATGAGTCCAAACTGTGACTGTGGCTAGGGAATACAGAGATATGCCCATCCCCTTAGGTGTGTGCCTCTGTGACACTCAAACTCTATTCCCTCTCTGCTGTGAATTGGAACGAGAGCAGCCATAGCATCCGACAGCGTCTAGTTCAGGGCAGCGGGACAGTGCAGGGCGTTGGAAATAAAGAGGAAGGGGTGGGGTGCTGCCTCACATTATAAAAACATGCACACGGGGCTAAATTTGGCCCCAAAATAGTCACAGGTTGAGTATTTTCTCACACAAATGAGAACAATATTGCTGATTTGTGTAGAAATATCCCCACCTGGAAACAGTGGCCGCCATCGGGGCCCGCATGAGTTCCGTTGTCTTTTATTTCCACAACGACCAACACTGTGGAAATAAAAGATGGACACTAGCGCTCATTTTGGTCAGAGCGCAAATGGATCACCGACCTCAGCATGGTGCTCAGTGTGGCAGCACCGTTCGCACTGTTATTTACAGAAGAGTACCACGCAGAAAGGTGTGAAAAGTGTACTCCACTAGAAAACCGAAAATCTGGAATAAGTGCGTTTGATTACATGTCATAGAATCATACTGGGTATGCAAAAAGGAACTATAGGAGGCATCATAATAACACGAGTATTAACCGTTTGTGACGCAAGATGCCTCTGCGAGTTGAGGGCTTGCTACTGACGTTTGATGCCATTTCCAGGTCACAAATTGTAATCCCAGCAGGGCCTATTCAGCCTTTCATCCTTCGAGGTTGGTAAATTCAGCGTTTGTACATTGGAAAAGCACAGTAGCAGCAACAATATGTGTGAGAAACACGTCGGCAATAGTTGGTCTATTGAAAATATATTACTTTAGAGGCAAGTGCAGCCACTCATTTAAAAGTCAGTCTGAACAGATACCTCTGATGAAGAGCAGCACTGAGCTCTAATGCTCCTTGTTCACAAAGCGAGGTGTTAAAATGCTCTTTAGATACGATAAACAGATACGTCTGAGCTGCGTGTGCTTCTGAGTGACTGATTCAGTTTTATGGAACGTGCATTACAATGTCGGTCAGTGTTTATGAAAACATGTGGGACGCACATCCCCCTTTAACAAGAAGTTCCCTTCATTTCGTTCGACTTGACAGGCGAAAACTATGTTCATGAATTTGGTACAATGTAGTTTGTAAAGCAATACGCGTGTTCCAAATTCTTTCCCTTCCTACATATTTTATTTTTAATCCAATACACAGAATGTGCCATCTGTTTCTCCTATTTTCAATAAAGCCCTTTAACACCAATGCATGGTTGATTAATGGTGTCTCAGTCGTTCTCCGGCGATGGAAAGTGTTTTGCAAGCCAAGCAAACACTGCTAAAATTTGATACGTGCTTGTATTTGGAAAAACACAAAGCAAAACTCTATTCAGAAAGAAACATACATTTTTTTCTGTGTAGAGATTGTCTGCAAACATCTAGAAAACTGACTTTTATTAGTTGCAGCGTATGTATGTTGACTGTAATATGTCAAAAATACTGAAACAAAGTTAAGCCGAGTCTTTATATACAGTCACATTTTTTAAAAAGCATTTTCTATTCTTGATATGTAAAATAGATACTTTTATTAGTGCACTATCGATACATGTTAAAATGTCTACTTATATTTTTGGGTTCATATACGTCTGTTTTCCTAAATTTTAGTTTGAAATTCAAAAAGGTAAATCGAGATTCCATACAGAATTAATGTGGACTTAAGCAGGAGACATGCTTTCCAACGCAAGGTGGAAGCTAACACTGGCCTGTCTCTTATCTGCAAATATTCTAGCTTTAAGTTACTAAATAAAAACAATTCAAGAAATGCTGTCGTTCTCTAAATTTCCTAATCCTCAAAGAGAAATAGTCCAAATGAACAAATTCAGTTCATGTGTCACAGAAAACAAACAGTGCAATTTTATACAGTGTATTATTTACACAAGCGTTTATAATTTATTGGGAAGTAAACATGAGCTGAACCATAATTGGCATGCATTCTAATTCAAAGCAAAACCAATTATCAGTAACCCATACGCGACTCTATAATTTGATATAAATTCTCCTAAAACGTGTACCCGTCGCAGAATAACTAGTTAACCTAAAACCCTCTACCAGTTCCACAGGGAGTAGGCCATTTAAGTTTAACACAAACACACCTCTGTTGAAACTCAGCATACATGATTACGGTAGCCACTTCAGGTCAAAACTAAGCAATTTCCCACTACCCAGCAAGGACGTAAATGAACCAGGATCATGTAAATTCCGATTTGTTCATCAGTTAACGATGTAATTCTAACTCATAAGTATATCTTTCAATATCATGTAGTTACAACAATATTACAACATCTAGCTGTAGCGGGCTTCTCAACTACATATGTTCCTTACAAATCTAATCATTGGTAACAAAATTGCCCACATTGTAGTTAGTTAGGTCAGAGTTTTCATAGAAAGAGTTTTCTGTTTACTTGATAACCTTGATGCAGTTTAACGAATATGCATAAAACTTTCCCCAAAAAAAGTAAATCCACCTTGGCTCCTACATTGAAGGTTTTGTGCTGATCTGTTAAGTGCGAACAAAGAAAAAGGGGGGATATGGATCCAAAGAGTACAATTACCCAAGTTAATTCCCGTAGAAAACTTCGATATCCAATACAGAAAAATGGCACTAAATGACAACAATGTTGGCAAAAGTTAGAACATTACTAGGAAAGTGTTTTTTGGTGTAAATATGTTCAGTCATTTTTGAGAAATGTGTATTTAAAGAGGGACTTGGGTTTGGCTTGAAGAAGTTAAAATTTTAGGTCCATCTGGACTGTTGGTGTCCAGATATGATTTGGTTGGCCTATTTAAAGAAAACTAGCTAATTTTGAATGGCTGCCCACAGCATGAACAATATGATAAAGGGTGATAATAGATTTTAGTCACAATATAAATCATTTGTTGGTGGGGTTATACTCATTTTAAAAATTCTGGTAAATTCTCCGGTGATTACCTTGTGAAAAAAGCTCACCCTCTGCTGAGATATGATAAATCATGTTTGAGAGAAAACTATACTCTCTCATGATTTTCTCATGGAAGTTATGGAATGTGGCTTACAAGCTAAAATGAATACATAGTTTCTATAAATTCACATTATCTTCCTCAGCCATGTGAGGATAAAGTCTCTGGGCTTGATTCACAAAGCTAACTGAGACTGAACAGTGAGTTTACACTTTTAAGTAAGTTTACTTCTTTTCGGTATTCACAAACTACAAGTGTAAGTTACTACTAAAAGAAAAAGCAACAGTAAGTCCAGCATTATATATGAATAATCACTGGTACTGCAACGACCTACCATAGAAAATAATTGAGATAGGGACTTAAAATAAAGGCCCATAAGAATTAATGTTATAAATTAAATGATTTAAAATAGTTACACATACAAATAAATACAACTTGATGTTAAAAAAATATAAGGATAGTCATATTTATTTCTTAATTATAAAATACTTTAATAATCTATTTTAATTTAAAAAATAAATATGTAACAATAATGTTTATTTAAAAATAATAAATTTAGGGGGCGTGGCTTCGAGGGCGACAATGGCGGACGTGGCTTCCTAGAGCTCCCGCCGGCCCGTAATTAATCCTGGCATTTATCCTGACCCCGAACCCACTATTGGCTACTCAGCGATGGCGGCGGCTGTTGGGGACAGGGGGGCACACTCCGGTGCCGCGTTTGAGGTCCCTGGTCCCTGGCTGGTGGAATTGTCGGCGGCGACACCCCCGAGCCTACCTCCCGCGTGGAGAGCCGGGGCCTCGATTTGGCGCTGATCCCGACCGACGGCCTTGGACGCCGGCCGGCTTGCTCGTCGGCGGGCCCCGTGTGCCCGGGGACAGTTGGTGTCTGGCTACCGGAGAGGGGGCGGCGGCGTCTCCTGCCGCCTGGAAGATCACCGACGCCGCTGGGAGCTGCGAGGGGGCGGCGTTGGTGGAGAGCTACACGGGCCTCGGGACCAGTCGGGTCCCCCTGGGCTGCCGGAGGCTGTGGCTGAGTCGGGGCTGGACCCGGACCATCGGCGGTAGAGGGGGCACGTTCTGCCCGATTACCTGCGTGTGTGGGCCCCTGCAGTGTGGCCCCTGGATGTGGAGAGACTAGTGGGGAGCAGTGTGGTGCCTGCGCCATCTTTGGGGGCGCCTCTCTCCTGGATCTGCCCACGGAGCAGTTTACTGAGCTTTGGAGCCTATCTCGCACCTCCTGCGCTGGATCCGGACTGGGGGCTGGTGTGGCTCAGAGAGACAGCGTCGCCTGGTCACCCTGGTCTAAAGCGCCCGACTGTGCACGTCCTGGCCCACGGCTGTGGGCGGGTGTCTGGACCGGAGAGGACGGTGGTGGCCGATGCGGGGCCGGTGAGCCGGGGCCCGAGGGACCGTGGCTCCGTGAAGGTGAGGGGCTGGGTCTGCTGCAGCACGTCCTGTTGGGGTGGGGGTGCCCTGCCTGAGGCCCCGGGATAGGGGGCTTTGCTGTGGCCCTGAGTGACATTCGTGACGATTGCTCGCTGGAAGCCGGAGCAGTGGACGTGCTCTGTGGTGGCGAACTAGTGCGGCGAAGCGCCCTGCGGGCCTCCCGGCCTGGGCATCACCCCGGGTGGTCTTTAGCTCTGCGTGGCAGTGAGTGGAGGGTCTGCCACGGCCACGGAACAGCCCGCTTGAACTATCCTGATCATGACTAGAGGCGGGGGTGGCACTGGCTCCGCCAAGCAGGGGCCGATTGACAAATTCACTGGACCCAGCGGGGGATCGGAGGCTGCCGGAGGTGGCCAGAGCACAGGACCAGATAACGCGGCCCTGATGGCAGCCATCACACAATCAAGGGGCATGTTAGATGCTAAAATTGGCGCGGTGGGAGCTGATGTCATGCTATTGCGACAGGATCTCCGTAACGCTGTCGCTCGCATCGCGGAGACCGAGACCAGGATCAAAGGAGTGGAGGGAGACGTCGGCACCTTGAAACAGAAAGTGGCGGAGATGGACAGGATCCAGAAAGGGCTGGCTCTTCGCGTGGAGGACGCGGAGGGGCGAGCGCGAAGGAATAACCTACGCTTCGTGGGCTTTCCAGAGGATTGCGAGAAGGGGCCCATGGATGCCTTCCTGACAAGGTGGCTAGAGAGCTGGCTTCCCCCGGACGTTTTGTCGCGCTGCTTCGTAGTGGAGCGCGCACATAGAGCCTTAACGCAGAAACTGCCGTTGGGAGAACGGCCTCGGCCGGTCATAGCTAAAATCCTAAACTTCCACGACAGGGACACCATACTCCGGGCAGCGAGGGCCAAAGAGACTCTGCTGTTTGACAATCACAAGATTATGATCTTCCCAGACTACACCAAACAGGTACAGCAGCAGCGCCATTCCTTCCTGGCGGCGAAGGCCAAACTGCGTGGCCTAAAGATCCAATATTCACTGCTGTACCCGGCCCGCCTTCGAGTTGTCTTCAAATCCAAAACCCACTTTTTCGATTCCCCGGAAGAAGTGTTCAGGTGGTCGGATGAGACGGTCAGGATCCGACCAAACGCCCAGCCGGGGCTGGGCTCTGGACCATCCTGTGGATCGTCGCAGGAGAGGGGCGACTCCACCGGCAAGGGTAAACGACATCGGAAATCTCGTTCACGACGACACTCCCTGTCCCGTGATGGCCTTCTGGATGGGACGCAACCCGACACTGATCAATCGGGGAAAGAGAACTAAGCACCGTGTGAATTCAGCCTTCATTACTTACCCCCTATCCATTGGTGGACTCCACGGAGGGCCTAGTGTGGAGGCTCCGGTGGTTGAGCGGACGGCAGCTGGTGCAGTGTGACCTGGACCTTGGTATGGCTCAAGGGACATAATCCGGGAGGCGTCTGACTGCATCGTTCTTTTTGTGGTCCGAAACTTGTGGTACAATGGGGTTCGGGGTACTAACCTGTAGGGCAGCCTAATCCTCCCACGGTTGGGGGGTGGCCCTGAGGGAAGGTCCTGTTAGTTGGGGGGAGTAGGTGGGATCCATTGGTACGGAGGGCTTTGGGCGCTCTGTTTTGGGCCTGAAGCTCCCCATGCCGCGACAGGTACTTCAGCGTTTCATGAGGTATAAGGGTGGGGGGTGGGGAATTGGAGTTGGGTTGTTGGGGGGGCAGGGTTGGAGGGTGGAAACGGGGGGGTAGTGGGTGTTTTGAAGGGGGTGCACATGATTTCTGCTGCATTGACGTATATGGTATTGGGTGTCTGGGCCGGGTCCTGGGGGCCTCAGAGACTTTTCCATCGGGACAATGGTTGACATTTCAGGGCAGGAACTCGCTGGTGACTCTATGCGAATATTGAGTTGGAATGTCAGGGGGATGCTGGACAAAATCAAGCGTGGGGCAGTTTTGCGCTGGGGTAAGAGAGACTCAGCCGATATGATGCTACTCCAAGAAACGCATATGCTGGGTACAAAGGCACTGAGTTTACAGCGATTTGGTTTCCACCAAGTATTTCAGGCAGGGTTTTCCAGGGGCTCGAGAGGGGTGGCCATTCTTATCCACCGGAGGCTGTCGTATACCCACGAACGTCACTGGCTTGATCCCCAGGGTCGATATGTATTTGTGAAAGGCATGATTGGTGCGGAGCCGGTGGTATTTGGCAGTGTGTATGCCCCCCCCCCCCCTCTACAATGGTCCTTGGCAGAGAGACTGTTTGAATTGTGGGCCGAGATCCCAGACACCTTGGCCGTGATAGGTGGCGACTGGAACAATGTAGTGGATGTATGCCTGGATCGACAGAGGTCACAGGGTGTCGCGGCGGCGACCTCCCCTACACGGCTGAAGGCGATGATTGATGGGTTGGGCTGGGTGGATGCCTGGAGACACTTGCATGCCAGGACGCGTGAGTACACGTATGTGTCTGCTGTACATGGCTCCTTCTCACGGCTGGACTGTGTGTTTGTACCGGGGGCCTTCCTCGACAGGGTGAAACGGGCTGCAATTCAGCCTTGGGGGCTGTCTGACCACTCCCCTGATGCGATACGGATTGACTTGCGCAAGACGCGCCAGCCATTTCGGTGGCGGATGTCCTCGTGGCATCTCCAGCAGGCAGACTACACACAGCATATGCGCAGCGCGATTGCCCACTATTGGCAGGAGAATCTAGCGGAGGGGGTTGATGGGGGGACAATCTGAGAGGCCATGAAGCCCACTCTGAGAAGCATTGACATTGCATGGTGTGCTGCTGCCCGTCGTACTCGACGGGAGGCCATTGTCGCAGCTGCGGAGCGGGTGGAGGTGTTGGAGAGACGGTGTCGGGGGGAAGGGGACGACATGGTGCTACGACTGCTCCTGCAAGCGCAGCAATCCTACGCCTCGGTCTTAATGGACGAGGCTAGACAAGCGTGGCTGGCCACACGGAGCAGGGTTTACCAGTGGGGGGATAAGTCCTGCACCATGCTCCATAGGCTGTGTCAACAAACGCTGCAACCGATCACTTTACCAGGCCTCACTGATGGGGAGGGAACCGCCATAACGGAACATGCGACTCTTGCGGCGAGCTTTGCCAACTACTATCTGAGCAGTATGCTCCCCGGGACAGTCTCCCACCGGATGCCATTGATAAGTTCATTGCTGACTTTCCCCCCGTGCGATATCAGACGAGGCCAGGAAAGCCTTGGACCTCCCCTTGACGGCGGAGGAACTGGGGGATGCGCTGGGCCACCTCAATGTGGGTAAAGCGCCGGGACCGAGTGGGTTCCCCAGTGAATTCTACAAGAAAGTAGCGCGGGAGCGTGGTAGCTTGCCGTCGGACTGGCGTCAGGCCAAAATTGTGGTTTTCCAGAAGCCGGGTAGGCCCCCGATCGACATGAGTCATATCATCCCATATCCTTGCTCAACTTTGAAGCCAAATTACTGGCCAAGGCGCTGGCGAACCATCTTCTCCCATATGTCGCAGACCTGGTCCACCCGGATCAGGCGGGCTTCATGCCGCATCGGGCGACGTGACACAACATCAGGCGTGCACAGGCGGCGGTGGACGCTGTGGGGGCGACTGGGGAACGGGCAGCACTGTTGCTGGCAGACATCGACAGGGCGTTCGATTCGGTCAGCCGGACTTACCTCTTTGCCCTCTTGCCGCGTCTCAACCTGGGCCCGGTGTTCATCTCATATATTAGGCTGCTATACACGGACATCACCGCTTCGGTGCGCATCTCCGGGGCGATTTCGGAGAAGTTCCCAATTGCCAGGGGGACCCAACAGGGATGCCCCCTATCCCCTTATCTCTTCGCACTGGCCATGGAACCATTGGCCACGTGGGTGCGTATCGATGCACAGTATCGTGGCTTTGTATGGGGGGCGGAACTCTCGGACAGAATTGCGTTATATGCGGATGATGTCCTTTTCTTTATGACTGACCTTCACCGGTCTGGCCCTCGAATATTGGAAATAATGCATGTCTTTGGTGAAGTGTCGGGACTCTTCCTCAACCCACGCAAATCGACCCTGTGGGTGCTGGGTGGAGAGTTAGAGACGTACCCCTGGGCTTCGGCCCTACAGGTGGCGGTCGGTGGTCTAAAATACTTGGGAGTCTTCCTGTCTGAGTCTGCCGCGATTGCATGGGAGCGCAACGTGCTGCCGGTGTGGGACAGAGTCCAATCGGACATCAAAACCTGTTCTCGCATGCCCCTTAATATCTATGGCAGGTCTGCAATCTTCAAGATGGTCGCCCTCCCACGGCTCCTATACCAGTTGCAGAACCATCCGTATAGGATTGACCCACAGTGGTTCCGTCATGTGAATTCAGTACTGGGCCGCATCCTGTGGGCCGGAGGCGCTTCCAGGGTGGCGCTGCGGACTTGCTTCTTATCCACGTACTGTGGAGGTCTGGCTACTTCAGACCTCCTGTCCTACTATCAGGCCTCCCATCTGTTGGTTCTGAATGAGTGGTGGTACGGCGATCACAACGACCCGGCATACGCAGTGGAACACTTCTTGATGGGTGATGCCACGCTCCATACGCTGTTGTACTCGGCCAGGCGGCAGGAGAAATTGCTGCGGGTCACTCAGGTGGTCTTCGTGATCTGGAGACAGGCGCTTCGCCGCATGGGCTGGTGGGGTAGGCTGACAGCGGAAACTCCACTATGGAACAACGGACAGCTTCCCGCACTGGCTTCGTTGTCGGGGTTTAGTGGCTGGGACGCCATTGGGATCTCCTCGCTTGGCCATGTTCTTGCGGGGACTACCCTCAAATCCTTTCAGGACCTCAGCTCCGAATTCAACATGCCCAAGTCCCAATTCTTCAAATATCTACAATTCCGTCATGCACTTGCACCGAGTCTGGTGGGGCTGGACCAACTTCCCGAATTTAGCCCGGTAGAGGCCAAGCTCTTCATGGGAGATCTGGGGGATAAGAAAGTCTCCAAAATATACCAAACGCTTGTCACTCACTGCTCCTCTTCTCTCCTGTCGTTGAAGGCCTCCTGGGAGACGGATAATGGCCCTTTGGATGAGGATGACTGGAGGGAGGCCCTTGAGTCCCCCTGTGGGGCTGCCATTGCTGTGCGACTCCGGTTCATATAGTTCAAATACCTACATAGGGCTTATTACACTAGGGAGCGACTGTGGAAGGCGGGCCTCATTGCTACCCCGGAATGCTTGCGCTGTGGGACCGAGAGAGGCACGCTGCTACATACTGTGTGGTCCTGTGTGGGTCTGACCCGATTCTGGAATGGGGTGTGGAATTGTTTGTCAGAGGTACTGGGGTGGGACCTTCCTCGTACACCCAGGCTAGGTCTCCTTCATGTCCTAGAGAATGTAGGTGGTAACATCTACAAGCGCCACCTCCTGTTGCTGGGCCTGGTCGTGGCCAAACGGGATCTGGCGAGAGCCTGGAAGAGCGACCGTGCTCCCCCACTTAGTGCCTGGAAAGCGGGCTTAGACTTCCTCATGGGGCTAATAATAATAATAATAATAATAATCTTTATTTCGATATAAAACATATCTTTAAAAGAATTTACAGATTCACAGGCAGACCGAATATTAGAATAAAAACTTCTAGGAATAACAACACAAGTGTAGATATAAAGGCACGATCCATTAACAAACATTATAAAAACAGGGATTTTATCTCATAGTGTATATTAAAATCACAAAAATTGAAACAAGGCGCCAGATTGCATTGGATATAACCAAATTATGTCTAACGTTGCTGAGAATAATGCCAGTTAATACTGTTTTCGGTGAGAAAAGAAAGATTGAGCACTTTAGCATGGTCTCCTTAAGTTGAAGATGTGATATGCTCGCTGGATAAATTTTATAAATTTTATGTTTAGCACTGTGTTTTCCGGGTTCAGAGCTGCCATGATGGCTTGCCTGCAGGACCGAACCCCCAGCCTATTCCATTCTAATTTTAATCCGGACCTGCGTTCTGTGTTAAGGGCTGGGCAAAGGCAACTTACATGCAACATGGTTTTTGCTGTTTCCCCACACCCTCTACAAGAGAGATCTTCCGATGTACGTCGCCATGATGGTAAGTCCTGCAAGAAACGCCAGTCACCCAGTCTGATGGCAATAAAGCCGCGTTTCAGGTATAATGGATATGTGCTGGCCAGATAGCAGGCTGGGACTGGGTGTCTGTAGGAATTTATCGTGACCCAGGCATGGCTACGTTTCAGAAAAAGTGCTTTGTCAGTGAGACTAGAATTGCCTTTGTTTGAGGCCAGGGGCTGCCCCCGGAAACATTACAAGATCTGGAAGCGGTGGGCGGATTACAGGGGGTTGACCTTGGAGCCCCCAGTTGATTTAGATGATGTACAACCTACCGATGAGGACCTCGTGGCCTTGGAGGGTATTTGATGCCTACTGTGCTTTACCTGTATACTGTGGCGGAAAGTGAACACGTGCACTGGGTTAGGGGGTGGGTAGCGGGGGGTTTTGTCTTTTGGGGTAGTTAGCATGGTACGGGGGTGTGGGAGGGGGGTGATTTAGGAGATTAGGCTATAGATACATCCTGCTATATGTTTGCCATTGACAGTGTCCTCCTGATTGTGGAGAACTGTACATATGCTATGCCTAAACTTTTAATAAAAAGCAGTTGTGAAAAAAAATAATAAATTTAAATTGAATTCATTCAAAATATCACTTTTAATAATCATTATTGTAAACTAAAATATGTATTTTTCTGTAGATGCAAAAGAATTTTTTAATTCACATTTCTGTAAAATAAGATTTATTTAATTTAATGTGCGTCCATTATTTAAAGTTTTAAATCAAAATTAATTTAAGAGTACTGTAGCATTTTTAAATGTTCTTCTATATTTAAAGTAAATATATCAAATGAATCTACATTTGTATTTAACATAGAAATATATTTCTTTTCAATTACATTTTTTTTAATTTGTTTTTCCAATAATTTCCCATATAAGACTCCACAGTTGTGGTGGGGATCTCTTCATAGTATAGTAAAGGGAAAATAAATAGAAAAAAATGCTCACAATTAAATATTATAAATATTTGGTGTAAATAATCTGATTGTTCTTGGGAATTTTAATATACATGTAGATAATAACATGGACGCTAATGCAACAGATCTTATGAATATTTTTTCTAAATTCGAGCCAATCCAACATAATCAAATTATAATCAGTCACCGCAACTGGGCCTCTTAAGGTGTCCTCAGTTAAGCCCCTGCTGAAGAAAACAAAACATTAATGTGAATAAACTGCTGCTCAAACAAACAGATGGTATTTGGAAACAAATTAATTGTTGTGCAGTTTATTCTTTTCCAGTAATTTGTGTAAATCATAGTTTTTCAGTAGATGACCAAAAACGCTCCATGTCATTAATCTGGAGCTGGCAAGCTGGAACATACCACTTTGTGGTATTAGGAGCTTCCATGGCTGATTGAGTGGAGTTAGAACTTGGGTCTCAAAAATGGACATGGACATGGAGAATATGGTGTCAGGTCAGAGAAGTAGGGTCTGACTGGATGTGGCAGTCAAACCAGCAAGGGAGCTGGGTGGATGGAAGGCTGCTGAGATATTTCCCAGGCAAGGAAACCAGTTAAGAAATTATTGAATAATGACCAAAGAAATGACCCTTGCTTGGTATCCTAATACTTTCTTGTTGCAGTAACTATGGTCAAATGTCAGGCTCCTTCCACTAGTCTCACAGTTGTGATTGCAATACATTGTGTATGATCTCATGTGAATGATGATCAGAATTGGTAAGGTTGAGTAAACCATTATTTATATCCCAATGAGTAACTTTATTTTTGCTTCATGCTTTGGCTTGGCTACCCGGCTTTACTGAAGGTCTGTAATTCCCTCTGGGTATACAACACAGTGCATGATCAAAAGTCTAGGCTAAAGAGTCTCTACTTTTGAGATTCTTCAAATAACTGCATGTTACTTGCAGTGCTACTATTCTTCCCTGTTCTATGTGAGGGGCACAGCTGCACATTTCTTTAAAACCTGAGTGAACAGTGGATCTCAAAGTATGTTTGTCACCTCTTCCCTAAAAATGGGGGAGGGCCATGGATCCAATATGACACTTAGAGATGCCCATTATGGTTGGCAAGATCCAGGTAAATCTTTGAAAAAACTGAAAAAAATAACCTTGGTATACGTTTTTTATGTAACCATTAAAATAAAGCATTCTTATATTGTGTAGTAAAGAAAATACTTGTACTGTGAATAGTTGCGAGGACTGGTTATTTTCCTCTCCCCATAAGTGGATGAGCAGTCCAGTTCCTATTGCCCAGGCACTCTTCATGCCCAATAGTGTTCCTAGTTTGATGTCAATGTTTGATGATGAGGCTTCGGCGGTAAATATAGTTTACAACAAAGTCAATACAACGCGTGCAATTACAACGCGGTCATTACAACGACCGCGTTGTTACATCACATACCATTACAATGCAAATCATTACAACGATTTGCTGTAGGGGGCAGAAGGTGTTGAATTTTAAATCCCTACTGTTGCACAGACTCGAGTTGGAATAGTAAATTATACTATTCCAAAATCCAGTGCCCCCTTACATCCAGTCGTTGTAATGACTTGCGTTGTATATTATTAAACAGCAATTTATGGTCAAGCGCCAGTGAAGAAAAGGAGTTGGTAAAACCAACGGTGAGAGGATATGTTACATTATCTTTGCAAAACCAAGTTCAACCATACCTACTCATCGTTAGCAACCCCTTCCATCGCTTTGTATTAACCAGATTTTGTCTGCAAATGGTTCCCTGGATCTTGGCTTTTCCCCAGGGCTTTTCAAAACCTGGCATTTTAAAACCTTGTCCTTGTGACAATTTCTCTGAGCAGGATACTCTTCATTTTATTTTATTTTGGGATTATTATGTTTCTTTACGTAAGAGATTCATATTACCATTACTCAGAGATTGTCATCTTTCTCAAGTCACACCTGCCCTTCTGTACCTTCGAACGCTATCTTCCCCCATGCTCTGTTTTGGGGTTGCAAGTTTTTTAACAGGAGCCATTAGGTGCAGGATTTTTTTTTTTTTTAACTATCATTAGTTTGATATGTTTTCCTCTCAGGGCCAGCTTTGTGTTATCAATGGGGTTTTTGCATTTGACTGTATCTGATCTTCGCACTTTGCACTTTATACAATGTTCTTGTTTTATCACTTATTTAGAACTCGGCCCTCTGACTGATATTAAGAATGTTTTTTAATTTTGGTTTTTAAAATTTGTTAGTGATATGTATTTTTGTTTGATATTTTCACTTTTATGGCATTGAGTTGCCGAATAAAGTATTCTTGACTGACTTACTGACTTGCGTTGTAATTGTATGCGTAGTAACAACAAAGTCGTTGTAATGACAGTGTTGTAATGGCATGCGTTGTAAATGCCTGCATTGTAACGTGCCCTATTGGCTTCGGCAGAGCCATCTGAGTAGGAGTATGGCTTGGGGATGAGTATGCTGCTCCTTGGAGAGAACATTGGGAGCCAGTGAGCAGATGAGAGCAAGTGAGATAAGCATAGCTAGAATAGCCATTTCACCATCATCCTTTCTATTTCTTCTTAGTGATAAGACGATTCTTTTGTGACTTTTTCTCATCATGCAAAACCAGAATTAATGCCTATTTCTGGCTTACATTCAGATTTTATTCCTACTGTCATTTTGTTTCAACTTAATTTTCTGTCTTATTTTTTTCTCATAAATTCTGTTTATCAATTAGATCGAGTTGAGTGCTTTTTTAAGATGAGGGGCTTAGAGATTAATGTGACTAAGACCAAGTATATGCTGCCGAATCCAGGGCAAACCTAACGTTATCAGGGGTTCCTCTGGAGCAGGTGCATACTTTTATGTATCTTGGTATGACATTATCAAAGCATATGGGGTGGTAAGCTCATACTATGCAGTGCAGGTTAAAATTGGAACAAATCTTGGGTGGAATGATTAGAATGGCATTAGGTTGTCAGTTCCGCCCTACATAACCTGCTCTGCAGACCTAAACACTCCAGGCTTTAGGGGCAGCTTTGTATGGTGTGGAACTCTGGAGGGTACGACCACACTAACTGTGGTGGAAAATTGGTTTATGCAGCAGCTGGTTGGGGTCTCCATAAGGACTCTATTGCTCCCTCTTACGTTGAACCTTGGGCTAACACCATTCTCTGATATGGCAGGATTGCCCCTTCTCTATTGGAGAAGGATATGGTCAACCCAGGAGCTTGAGCCATGCTGGCTCCCACAGTATCCCTTTGATAAAGTATGTGAAGATCACTTTGTGAGAGGTAGGGTTAACTCGTTTAGCGTTTACATCTTGAGTGACTGGGGTTGTTTCTAAGGCCCTTACCAAATCAACCTATAGGACGTACAGGAACTCCATCCTTCATCTGCAGGAGGCCCCTTGACCGACGTATTTTTTGCGGTTAAGGTTACCTACACGAAGGAGGACTTCCTGGATGAGATCGAGCCCCACCGCCCAGGCGACTCTACCTGCAGTTTCGCTATGACACCCTGCCCCTTGATGCTTTCACTTCTAAATGGTCATGGTCTCCAAGGGGGATCAAATAGAAGGTGCCCATGTTGCAACATTGATGATGAAACCACTGAGCATGTTTTGTTTTTCTGCCTAGTTTATAAGAACCATAGGAGGCACTAGATAATTTTCCTGTGCCAGAATCTAGGAGCAAGGGAATATAAAGAGGCTCTTAGGATACTGAGATTCGATACTAGCAAACTGCTCGTCTTTGCTTTTACCCCGTATTTAATGGGAATTTGGAGAACGAGGCAAAAAGTATGTGCTGCACCCATAAGCGAGTCTGGCGGTGATCTACCTAGCGACTGATGTAATTGCTTCTTGACTACAATTGACTTAAAGGCATGTTATACATGCATAAAAGTTTTAAATTGTTTCAAACTATCAGCCGTAGTTCATATGAAATGAGTTTTCCTGTTAACATCCTGGGAATTCTTATGTTTGAACCTTATCTATTGCCTAATGTTACCATCACATGAATGGTTGCATCCAACTTTACCGATTGTAAGTGTTATAGACTGATGGCTTTTGTAATTTTATTCCATATGCTTTCAATGTTTTATTTCATGTTTTATTGTTTCATCCGTTTTATGTGCTTTGTTGGCCCAAGTGCCACAATAAAGATCTTTTGATTTGATTTGTATTTAACCTTAACAGTGTTGCTTCACAATGTTTTTTTACCAGGAGCGTCCCACCAGTACAATATTTTTTGTTTAGAATTTTAAAAAAAATGAGGAATAGCTGATATGAATGGGCTTACTTTTGGTATAATTGTAATAACTTTATCAGACTTCACATAACACTCCCCACTACCAATGACGCTCATTTTCCATTATAATAATCATTAGAACAATTTAGTAGGCCAAACATTTATCAATCATACCAGTTTCGAGATGAAAACTGCATGTTTTGAATGTTTTTTCTGTAATTGTTTCCAAACATTACAATTTTAGTTATGTCGGGTCTGGTGGCTTAGTGTGCAAATGTGCCCGCTGTAGGGGCTTGTGTTTGACCTCATGGTCACAGGTTCAAATCAGCCTTTCATTCTTCTGAGGTTGATAAAATGAGTACCATTGAGTTGGTTAATGATAAACAGCTGTTATTCAGTGCCAAGATACCCTTGGGTGAATGTGAGCTTTACAAATATACATGCTATGTTATGTATACAAATCACATTCAAACAGCAAGCAGACATGGTGCCAATGGCCCCCATAAAGTTAAAGAATGAAACAAAAGTAAATCCCCTTCAGCCTACTGCCTATCCACCACTCATTTAGAGTCACCGAAGGTGACTGTTTATTGTATAATACTGCAGAATAATTGAGCCTGATTCACAAATGTAGTCTTACACGTTTGTGTAAGTTTCTTCTTTTTCAGTATACACAAACTACTATTTAATAGTAACTTTACAACTGCAGAGACTCATCGGTTAGGGTGGAGAACTCTGTAGAGTTTTCCACCAGACTGACTTTTTGCATGAGTGATATGTTGCATATTGTAACTTTGCCTTTAAACTATCCCATGATTCCCATTCAATTAATGATCTGCCACAGCATGCCAGGAAGGCAGAAAAGAGGGACGGACCTTGCTGTTCTTTCCTTTCCATTACATCACCATCCTCAAAACCAATTTTCTGAAAGTCATCTGCTTTCCCACTAACATTAGCAAATAGGGTAGGAAAATAAGCACTGTCAGCAGCCCTTGCTTGTGCCACCTTGCACGACAGACTGTAAGCAACACACACAACATATGGGATGTTACTCTTGAAGCTTTGGCTCAGCTTGGTCTGGACACGGGTTCTGTGTTTGTGTTAATAAATTGCAAAGTCTAAAAGAAACAATGAAAGAAGGATGTTGGAGAGTGAGGAAGAGGCAAGGCTACAGAGCTCACCTGCAGAGTTTGAATAAAAATAATTTGAGTGCAATGGGGTGAGGTTTTCCCATTCTGCAGGGGGGAAATGGATACTGTTAACTTTAGCATCTGGGAAAACAATATCTGAATAGTAAATAGTATTTTTATATTTATTTACACTAAATTATATTTAATTATAGTTTTACCTTTTTTATATACTTTAATGTAACATTATTTCCTACGGGTTTTTATTTTAGGTCCCTACCTCCATTATTTTTTATTGGAGGATGTTGCAGTATCAGTAGTTGGCTAGGTGTGCGCTTGACTTACTTCACCTCTGAGCTGGAGATTTACACATGTTTTGGGCCCTTTTTTGACTGTAGTAACTTTAGAAGGGCAGTTTGTGAATAGCAATGGGCTTATTTTTTTTGTGGGTGGGTAAATTTGCCTCCCTAAATCCCTCACTAACTTGCCCTTAACCCATCCTAACTCCTCCCCTTTAGTGGTAAGTATTCCCCATTTTTCGGCCACTACCGCATTCATTACACATTTTCTACTAAAATATATACTTAAGCATTTACTACTTAAACATATTCTTATTTGTGCAGAGACTCTGCAGTCATGGCGGAGATCTCCGCAAAGAAAAATATAGTAGAGGCGGAGGTGTAAACTTTACACATAGGTTTGCTGATAGTATTTTGTAGAATGTGTGTAGTGCTATAGTAGTACTACAAGACATACTACAAAATGTAGGTTGTGAATAGGCCCCAAAGTGTGCCACTTTTTATATTTTAGGCACCTTGCCTTGTGGACATACAAGGCATACTTTAGTGGTGAATTATTATTATATGCAAATAGGATTTACTACATAGTGAAACACTCTTAACCTTCTTGTGTGATACATCAGTACCATTAAAGTGCAACCCAGAAAGAGCACAGTGGTGCTTCTGGCTGCCATATATTTTTATCAGTTCTATGGATGGCATACAAACACACAGCTATTCAGATATGACATTTAAGTCATGTCATTGATACATTTTATTTTCTGCACAATCTACTATGACGTTACAGAAAAGTTAAATACATGAATTGGGAGAAACAAGTTTTCCCAATATAATTTTAGGACCAAAGTACATGCACTGAGTCACTGAATATCAGTGTCACAGTGTAAAGAGACCAGAAAAAAAAGCAACAAGTCCAAAGAGACCATGCAGAAAAGGCATATTTGCTACAACCTCTCAATGTAAAAAAACATATTAAAGTAGCAGGAAGTTGACTTTACTCTTTTTAAGATGGTGAACAAATAAGCTTCGAATTAAAGTATATTGCTAGTCACTTTATAAGACTACTGTGTTTTTTAACACTTTCAGGGGTACATTATTCAGTACATGAAGCACAACTTCAATCTCAGATTTACACTAAAGGGCCCGTAATTAGTTAAGCAAATCGAGGCACTCCCTAACATTAATTTGGGTGGTTCAATGTCCCGACATATAACGGATGCATGTTCTTCAACATCTGTTTAGCCCAGTTATTCCTGCCAGAGTAATACATGAGATTTAGTTTATATTGAAACCATCTAATTTTCCTAGTGTCTGTGTATCCCTGCTGTGGTGTCGGTGTCTGCCATAATGTGTGTGTGCTTTCTTGTTCTAGTGACTGTGTTTCTCTGTACTAGGGTCTTTCAGCCTGATTCATCAAGCTGAATTGCGCTCGCAAAGGGCCAGATTCTGAGAATCTGGCCCTTTGCGAGTGCAATTTTTGCATTTGGGATTCATCATCCCAAATGCAAAAATCGCTATTTGCGAAATCGCATATTTGCGAGGAATTGGATTTAAGGAATCTCGATTAGAGATTCCTTAAATGCAATTCATTAACCAATTTGAAATTGCGAATTCGCAATATTTGGTCGCTATTTACCACGAAGTCTGACTTCGTGGTAAATAGCGAAAAATTAGAAAAAAGTACTTTAGTGCATTTTTCTTTGTTGCATGTTACACACACACATATCCTTTGGACATGTGTGTGCGCAACACCTGTGTAAATTTGCATTTCAGGGGTGCTACAGGGTGTCCTTTGGACACCCCTGGCACCCTTGAAATCGCTATCTTATTTGCGATTAGCTAATTGCTAATCGCAAATAAGGAATACTTCCCATTCATTCCTATGGGCCTTTAGGCCCATAGGAATGAATGGGGAGTTATTCCTTATTTGCGATTAGCAATTTGCTAATCGCAAATAAGGAAGATGTAGGAATCGCAATATTTTTTGCAATTCCTACATGAATCCCGTTTTGCAAGTCCTTAATAGCGATTCCTTATGAATCGCTATTAAAGACTCGCAAAACGGGTCTTTGATGAATCTAGCTGTATGTCTCTGTGTCCCATGGTTCGTGTCTCTATGTCCCAGTGTACATAATTCACTTTCCCAGTATTTGAAACTCCCTACCTTTTCCTGTTTCCTTTTACAAGTATCCATACCTCCATTTTTGCTGCAATGCTTAATTTAAGCCAGTGGCTAAAGGTGACAGGCACAGTCACTGATTTCTGGTGATCAAGGGCCATAAGAACGAAGATTAGGAATAAAAATGTCCTAATTGCGATTTCCTGTGAAAACAATTAGGAATTCGCTATTTATTTTGTATGAAACTCTTTTAAGTTCCAGTGGCGATTGCTACTGGGTCGCAAATAGACCTACCTCATACATATTAATGAGGATGCTCACAATTTCAGACACACTAGGATTCGCTGTCATTCCAGGGATGGTGGCCTGCTGGGGTCAGCAAACCACCATGTCAGTGATTGCTTTTAAATAAAGCAGTCTTTTTGTTTTAAACGTTTTCCTTACGGGCCAGTGCCTACTGTTAAAAGAACATTCTTTAAGGGGAAGGGGTACCCAGGGAACCCCTTCTCGTTTGCAGATGGGTTACCATTACTTTTAAAATGGTGTTTAAGTATTTCTGTATTGCGACAGGAATTCGGTCACAAAACTGTAAATACATACCATACCAATTCGATATTTAGAAGGGACGTCTAAAACACGCCCTTCCAAGTGCCTAATCACAAATACAATATATGATTCATTAACAAGTTACTGAATCACATTTTGCATTTTGTACATTGAAAAAGCATTTTTCCAGTCGCAATTGTCCCATTTCTAAGAATTGGGCAGTTTGCGACCGAAAAAATGCTTTTCTGGCCCCAAAACCTTTTTTTCATCACCAAACTTAGACCCAGACAAAAGAGAGAATGGCAGAAATAGGAGTAGCAAGGACAGAACACATAGGAAAACAGTGACAAAGTAAGACATCAGTTATTAAAAAGAAGATACAAGAGTGAGACAAGCAGAGAGGAAGCATATGGAGGTGGGGGAAAAAGGCCTGAGGAATTATGTGGAATACTCAACCTTGGTATTCGGCATCACCAGAGGAAACTTATAAGGAAATTTGTCAGGGAATACACTTATTTTTTGACAATTCATGTCTCCGTCTACCAATGTCCGCGTATTTTGGCCACAATGTTTATTTTTCCCTCTCCGAGTACCTCGGCCTCCAGGTATGCCTGTCTCCTTCTAACAGTGTCAACCCTGTTCTATGCCTCAGCTCCTCAGTGCTGGTTTCTCCTTGTGCAACAGTCTATATCTCCCCATTTACGAGCCTTTATCACCCTGTTCTATTATCCCGGTAGAATTTTCCTCAATATTCATTTCTCTGTCAGCTAGTCTTGATAAGGTGCCTGTGATCTTGTGGCGTCCACTTGAATGGAATTGAAAATTAATAATAATTCTGGCAGAGGTGCTGGTGCAAATGTCATTGCAGATATTGAAGCCAGCTGGTGCAAGTGCTAGTGCATGTGCCCATAATTGCAAGTGCTAATTGGCAAAGCTATTGGTCAGGATGCTTGGGCAGGTGTCTGTGTACTACCAGTTCTTGTGCAAATGGATGTAGGTACCAGCAGATGTGCACATTAAGTTCATGCTGGTGTTCATGCAGTGAAGGGAGGCATCCACATATGGGCTAGGGTGAGTGCAAGTTAGGGTGTATGCATCAGTGCTGGTGAAAGTGCTAGGTCAATAAGGATGCTATTGGTAGTGCAGTTGGTCAAGATATTAGTGTTGATGGCAGCTAGGGGACAGCTAAAGCATTGCACCAGGTCCTTGGATGAGGAAATAAAGTTACTAAGACCTAAAGCAAATACTGACCATCTATTTATTTCTAACACATGCTTTAGATATATCTTTCGAGAGATGTGCCCTTGTAGACATCTGATGGGGCGGGGGGTTAAACACTTTCTGGTAGAGATCCACATGTGTGATATGTGCCGTGAGATAGGCACCATCCCGGTGAGATATGTGCAAGGGGAGATTCAAGATTGAGTGGTGTTAGACCTGGAATCCTTGGCCAAGTTTTCCCCTAACATTTTGCCTTCAGACCTCCTGTTTTTGCTGGCTTTATTTTTACTGGTCTTAGGGCTCCATACATTTTACCACAGCTAACCAGTGCTAAAGTGCTTGTGCTCTCCCATTAAAACATGTTATATTGGCCTATATCCAATTGGCATATTTAATGTACTTGTAAGTCCCTAGTAAACTGGCACTACCTGTGCCCAGGGCCTGTAAATTAAACACTACTAGTGGACCTGCAGCACTAATTGTGCCACCCACTTAAGTAGCACTTTACACATGTCTCAGGACTGCCATTGCAGCCTGTGTGTGTGCAGTTCTAAATTGCCATTTCGATCAGGCAAAGTCAACATTTTGCTAGGTCCAAACCTTCTTTTTTAATACATACTAGTTACCCCTAGGGTAGGCCCTGGAAAGCCCAGAGGGCAGGGTGCAATCTATTTAAAAAGTAGGACACGTACTTTTAAGTTCTGCATGTCCTGGAAGGGCAAACTCTTATGTTCATTTTTCACTAAAGTCCTTTCTCTCCCATAGGATAACATTGGAAGTGTAATTTCCAAATGGTAATAGGTAACCAGTTCATCTTTGGTGCCTCTAGAATTGTAATGAAGTATCCTAACTTATGATCATGTCGGATTTTAAGTTATAATTCTGAAAATGACACTTTTAGAACACTGGTATTTTCTTGCTTTTGCCATTTGGTGCCTCCAGCCTGTCCCTGGGTCACATGAATGGGTTTAGATGACGGCTGGGCTTTGTGTATTTCTCCTAGACAGCCACACACAATGGGGAGCTTAGGAGTGACTGGGTAGGCCATCACTGGCAGGATGGGAGACAGGAGCAGGGCCCAGTTCCACTTACATTTTAATAGGATGTGCCCCATTAAGCTACCAGCAGCCCACTGTCCTCTTTCCTGGGTGAGAAGGATTAGATCTGCCTCTCTTGCACCAGCACCCAGAGTGACTACGAGGCCTAGTAGGCTGGCCTACTGATTTGAAGCCTCAGGGACACAACAGGCTTCCAACAACAACGCACCTGCACCTGGACTCTTCTATCTGTGAGTCTACTCAGCCAAGTGGTGCCACCCCATTCCTGGACTCTTGGAAAAGGGCTTAAGGTGCCTTGCCAGCCTCTGTGGATCCAGCTGAACTGAAACATTCATGTTGTACGGTGCAAACCATATCAGAACTGACACATCGCTCCGATGCGTGCATTGGAGACATTTCAAAAAATCACATCACATTGCAACCCCTCAGAACTACCACTGCGTGACACATCCTCTGTGCAGGCCCTCACAGTCCTCATCAACGGCAGATTTAACAACAACAACAAACTCCACATCACTGCTCCTTAAAACCTATGCATTGCTCCAACTGCACACTGCATCTACGATGCTGGACAACGCAAGCCCCATCATGGGATCCTTGAGCAAGACCCAAGTCCTCTCATTGCAGGCTTAGTGCATCGGGAACTGAAGCATCACTTTGGTTGCGTGACGCATTTTCAACGCAGATCCTTACAACATTCAGCAAACCAGGATTTAAGGTACTCTTTTCAGCTGGCCTAACTGGGTCCATGTAGCCAAGCTACGCTCCATCACTGTTGGCCTGAACTGGTAATTTTGTCCTGGTCCGGCACAACCAGATTCCACAGTTGGTTCTTTGTGCTTATTGGCCAGTAGTTTTTCCTATAATATTTAAAATGTATTATCTTCAATTAGATTTTTGTCATTTTGGTCTTGTTTTATTTATGAAAGAAAATTCAATTTTTCTAGCTTTGTGTGGGATCCTTTAATTGTGGTGTTTTCACTTTATTTCTGTTTGAAGTGTTGCAGAAATACTTTCCCCACTGTTTCTAAGCTAAGCCTGACTGCTCTTTGCCCAGCTACCAGAGGAGTGAGCACAGGTTAATTTAGGAGAAAGTTCTGCCTCGCCCTGACAAGGATTGTGGTTGCTGCTTGGGCAGGGCTCCTAACCTAGTCAACCAACAACCCAATTTCTTAACAGTGGGATTCAAAATGGGACACTTAAGTAGCTACAGATACATAGAAGCATTCACAGCTACGAGAAAAATCTACGAATGTGTAACTGTCCCATGGCATTTAATAGCATTCAAAAAGTCAAAGGAGGGAGTGAAGAGGAAAAAGGTAGAATCGTCCTCCACTTTCATGATCCCACGCACTTCACATACTCACCAATCACTGAATAAAGTGCTCTTGCGTCGACGTAAGTCATAGCACGCCCCGTCCCGTAGAGGGGCGGGAATACACTAAAGATGAAGCATGACACTGAATCAGGTTTCAGTGTGTGAGGGGCATTGTACAATTTTGCCCTTCCCACAAATTGAGAGAAGGAGCTCTGATCCTTTCGCACCATCTTTCACGTATGATTAAACACTTCAAATAAAAATAAAAATAGCAGCACACACATGAGTGGATATATATTCACATAATACATGGTAGAATCCCTATTTTGGATGACAAAAAAAATAATTTAATAGCATTCTTCAGAATTTATATCCATGCTCCATTGCTGCCGTCGATGTACAAGCTTTCTTTCACAACAAATAAGTGGTGCACACAAGGCAGAAACACTAAACACTGCAGCACCTATGTTCTGTACAGAATAACCCCGGAGGTGCCGGTGACTGTACATGGAGGTGCTGGGCTGCACTGGGTGGCACAGGAGGTGCACAAAGAATCACTGGGTGCTCTAGGAGGAGATGGAGCTCCACCTCGAGGTTCCAGGCTTCACTTGAAGGTTTTTTGATGCATGTAGGTGAAAAATCATCGGGGCTAGGGAAGTGTAGTCCCTGCACAGACTGTGAAAGAGACACACAAATTCACACATGATTTGGGAAATGCAATGTATTAGCGGTTAGCAGCCTGAGTGTCACACATTCACTAGTCTGCTGCCCATGATTGGACGTCTCAGCAATTATGAAGGTTCCAAATTATATTGGTGTGCAGTGGGAGGTGCTGATGTGCACTGAGGGCACTGGAGCGCACTTGTAAATGATGCAGTGCATGGAGGATACTCTGGGTGTGGTGTAGTAGGAGTTCACATATTCACTATTCTGTTAGTGGTATAACAAAGGCCCCTGCAGCCAATGCAGTGCAGTGGGGCCCCCAAGCCTTGATGCCTCCCTATTCAGCCCAAGGCCAATAAATATCTCTGAGATATGGGAAACTCAGGGACCCCTCTTCACATTCTGTAGAGGGGATGCATTATTTTGCATTACACCACTGTCTCCCGCAATATCTGGTTGGTTTCAGAGCTCATATGAGCCTTAAAGTCTCAAAACTATTGAAGGAGTTGTGACGGTGTACTAGGACAGCATGAGTATGTACTGGGCAATTATGGTATATACTGAGTTTTACTGGGGTAACATGGCCTGATGGTGGACAATGGGTGATGTATGAGAGTGGAGCTCCCCAGGCCCCACCGCAATCTAGCCTCATCCACACGGACCAGAGGCCTCCATGCTACAGTGGACCACAGGGCTGCCCCGGTGAAGCTCCTGGTCGCCCTCAGGTGTGAGCTGAGGTCCATAGCAGGGGCTTTTTCTCTACCTACTGATGCTGGGGATTGATCTGTGCAGCCTGAAGAAAGCATGCTCCTGGGTCTGCTGCTACTCTAGCTATAACCAGTGCCTCCACTCAAACCACATATGAGGTGATGAGGTGGGAGGTGCTGGTGAGGTGCAGGTGCCTTTCTTTGCTTTCCCTATGCCCGTTGTGCAAACTCAGGGCAACAGGCCCATCTAGGCCCGACCCATCTCTCTGGCAAGGAAGAACGATGTAGACTTGCACTACAAGGCAGTCACCGGGAGTGGTCAGGGCCAGACTATAAGGAGAGACCAAGGTGCCTTCTAGGCCGGCATTGGGGGATTGCACACATATTATGGCAGGCACCCTTAATGAGCAGCATGGCTTCTGCTGAACTGATGACCCCCCCAGGGGCCTGTTTCCGGCTTCCCCTTCCTTACTGGTCTGTCCAAGACAACTCCTGAGCGGATTGTAGCTCAGAGCTGGATTCCCTGCTGATACCCCTGCCCGCGGCGTAGAGGCTCCTCCCTATTGCCCCCACTTTGATTAAAGATGCTACAGCTGGGCTTACCTGTGCTGGTTCGCTTGCACCCCTGGGGCCCCTGCTAGTCTACACATCTTCCTAAAAACTTGCTTGGAGCCTGTATCTCATGCTCTGTGGAAGCAACTGAGTGGATACCTAGAGTGAGGGAATTTGCTCTATTTTGGGCCAGCATTAGGGGATCGCACACACATTGCTGCAGATTCACCCCTCATGGCTCTTTCCAGTCGCAGATGTCCCCCCCCATCATTGACTTGCCCTGAACTGCTCCTGCATAGCTTTGCACCTAGAGCTGGACACCCTAGAGATACCCTGGCCTGGTGGCTTAGTAACTCCTGCTCAAGGCCCTCCACTTTGTACAAGGTCAAGCTGGGCTGGGCTGGGTTGGGCTTGGCTACACCCAGCTGTCTGCAGTCCTGGGGCCACTGTTGGACTATACTACTCCTTAATGGCTTACCTGAAGATAGCATCTCACCAACAGTAACATCAGCTGGCAATCTAAACCTGGTTGCAGGCTGGGATTTCCTGATACAAATATTGTCCCTACGTGCATGGATCATGCCAGACATAGGTGAGGTGGGTCTCCCACATACCAGGTTCACTCAAAACCACTTGGATCAAGCCCCCTTCCTAGAACTGTGTCCTGGTAGTCCCATGGGGTTCTCTCAGAGCATGTGCATGGATGGAAGGGAGCAAGTGGGCAGAGCAGACGAGCAGTGTTGGGGCTGATTCCCCAAGACACTCAACCCGCATCCCAAGCAAGTGAGAAGCAAAACACCCAGATGGCCTTCGAATGAAGAGTCAGATTCCCTTCCCACACCCTGGCCGGTACATTCAACACAATTTTGGAGCCTATTGCGGAGTCCCAAGAGGCTTTTGAGGCCATATTTGACTCCTTCACTGATGATCTGGCAATCCTTGAGAAAATCAACGTAAACTATCTGAAAAGGTCCCCCTGAGTGCGCAAGCCATAGTGGAGCTCTATCCTTTTACGCATGCAGCCTCTGAAGAAACCCGAACTATTATGGGCAGACTGCACATTGCTCAAAGTAAATTTGGCAATGCAGAGTGTCGCTCCCACTGCAGCAACATTCATAGTATTGACCTACCTGAGAATATGAAAGGAACAGACACTGTGGAGTTCCTGGAACATTGAAAAAAGCAGAACATTGCCCATACAACGTTCCCACCTTATTTTATGATTCAACGTGCTCATGGAGTGCGCAACCGGGACCCCACTCCTCCTGGAGTACCTAACAGACCACCGGGAGTGAGGCTCTTGAATTATTGAGATCGAGATGAAGTCCTGGTGGCAGTGCACGACAAGGGCTCTCTATACTATGAGAGTGCCAGAGTGATGTCTTGCTAGATTCTAGACTGTGTGTGCAGTGCCAACAGGGCTCCTTTCTCCAGGTCAAAAAGAAGCTGCTTAAGGTTGGTCTTTTACAGGCACTATTGTTCTCTGTGAAAGTGCGAATTTCAGATGGCCTACATCCTTGTTTTTTTTCACAGCCCACGGAGGCCTGGGAATGGGTGGAAATGTTCACCAAGCGGGCCCTAGCTGCTCACCATCACCTTTTTCATCAACGCCAAAGATGGTACAATTAACTACTACAGTCCTACAGCTGCGCCACAGGTGCACGAAGCAGTGAACCCCATCTCCTGGATCATCAGTCCATTGTCAGACGCATACATATACCCCTCCTTTTCCATATCATGACCGATGACATCTGTAACTTATTATAATGGAATATTCAGAGACATGAATTCAATGCTGTTAAGAAGTCTTGAATCACGAGTCAACCACTACAGGTACAATTAACTAATATTAAATGATTATCGCATACATCAACCATGAACAGCATCCTGCGCCTACAGCTCCTTGCCGTCAACTGTCATCCTGGAACCCTCGGGGTGTCCCAGGAGGACAGATTCCAGCATAGAATCCTCAGTGTGTCATCAGTGCTGAACAGATCCCACAGCCTACAGGTATACATAACATATATCTCTCTCTTAACAGAAAGAAACAATTGAACAATAACAGCATTGAAGAATGCCTTCATAAAAAGAACAAAGAAGAAAGAACATATTAGTAAGTAAGAACAGTATACATCATTGATAATGTTAACCAAACATAAAAATAATATAAAACATGCTGATCCATGATGAAACCAATAAACTTATACAGAATGGCACAATAAGGAAAAATAAAACAAAATGGAAACTACACACAGAACAAGCTGCTCAGAGATGATTCTGTACTATATATACTACATTGAAAAATAGACATGACATACACGTTCCTCACAACCAGGTCTGGTGATCTGCCTTGAGGTACGTCTGAGACTTGAAGCATGAGAACCACAACCAGGCTCCTCAACAAAAGGACTCTCCTTTGCCTCACTTCACTTCACCAATCTTGGCATGCTCCACATATCAACATTTTCCTTCGGATTCATATTCCTCATTACAGACTTGATTTTAAGCTGACCCATGTAAAAAAACTCACCCTTTCTTACAAAACCTGGCCTCTTCACCAACACTTTTTCACCCAGCATCCATGAAGTGGCCTTGGTACAATTCTTGCTGTCATACCTCAACCGGTACCTGTCCTGATATGCATCCCTCAATAACTTGCCCTCACATTTGAGCACATCCAACTCAATTTTAACTTGCCTGTCTAGCAACTCACATATCTTACCTCCCATCCAAGCAGGATTCAACTTTGTATTACCAACCATTCCCCTCATCCAAAAGAAAGGTGACTTGAATATTACCTGGCTATGAGCATTTCAGTGAGCCCATCATACCGCATTCAAAAAATCAGACAAAGGAACTCTGGTTTCTACTGCCTTTTTGTACACAAGATTCCACCATGTAGTTCATGCGTTCTAGAAGTCCTTTCACTTGCAGAGAATACATCCCCGTTCTCAGGTGGGTGACAGATGAACCTGCTAGAAATTCTTGCATTTCTTGTGATGTCAACTGGACACTAATGACCATAATAAGTTCATGTTGGACTCCCTCACAGAGAAATTCTTCTTTCAAAAACTTCATCCCCACACCTGTGTCAATTAAACTCACACACTTAGTCACCACCCATTTAGACATATATTCAACCAACAGAAATACATACCTATCCGTAGGTGGTAACAAAGGAAAGGGAACTGCAAAGTCCAATCCCAGCTTTTTCCATGGTTACTTAGGAACATCGACAGGTGACAATGGAGCTTTGGATGTAGATTTACTCTTGTCACTCTTGGTGCGAGAAATACAGTCCTTAACCGCTTTCTCTAGGTGCCTATCCAGTCAAGGCCACCAGTATATCTCCAGTACCCTGACCTTAGTGAGATCCCTTGCTAGATGGCCCTCATGCACCAAATGTACAACTTTATTTCTCACATCTCTGAGTGAAACCAACCTCTAACCTGTGCACAAATCATCCCCATTCCAACTTAATTCATCTTTTACATTCCAGTATTTTTTAATTTCCTTTGACAGTGCTCTGAACACCGGCCACCCTTTCTCTAAAATGTCTTTAAGCACTTTGATTTCCTTAACCTTACCTCTGTCTAACTACCATTCTTCTACTTGTAAGTCACTCTTACACACCCAACTGACCACATATGGATCAGAGAACAAAACATCTCTAATCTTGGCAAACAGTCTGCCACTTTATTCTTAGAGCCAGTTATGTACTTTACTTGAAAATTAAAATCACTCAACCTTTCAATCCATCTCTTTATCCTAGATGTCAACTTGTCTTCCCTTCTATTGGAAAAAACATGACCCAATGGCCTGTGATCGGTCCTTAGCAAAACTTAAAGTGTTTAATCACCCATGCACAGGCCAATGCCTCCTTTCTATAACAGAGTGTCTCTCCTTGGATGTAATGTAAGGTAATGTAAATTGCAATTTATATAGTGCATAAATCACCCTAAGGTCTCAGAGAGCTGGCAGGTCCATGGACCAGAGAAGGTAGGTATGAGTTAGTAGAGCCAAGTTTTCAGTTTTTTACGAAACCTCATATGATTGGGTTTTGTCCTGAGACACAGAGGGAGGGAATTCTAGGCCTCGGGAGCGGTTTTGAATTTGAATTTGAATTTAAAAGTACTTTTAAAGCGCACGTATACCAGCGGTTTCTTGGCGCTATAACTAACGGGCTCTGAGGTTACAAACAAGGAGGGCAGAGGGAGTATTTATTCAAAAGACTTCGTGAATAGGTGAGTTTTAAAACATTTACGGAATTGTGGGTAGAGGGTAATGGAACGAAGTTCAAGGGGAAGGGAATTCCAGAGGGTGGGGGCAAGGACAGCAAATTTAGAGCCTCCCCATTTCTTTCTCCGGAAGCGTGGGATGGTGAGGAGGGACTGGGAAGAAGAGCGGAGATCCCTGGTGGGAACGTATAGGACGATCTCAGAGGAGATGAACGCTGGCGCCATACCAAGTCGGGCCAGAAAAGTAATGGATGCGAGCTTGAATTGGATTCTAGCTCGTACGGGAAGCCAGTGTAGGGATTTCAGAAGGGGGGTAGAGTGGTGAAATTTGGGGAGATTGAAGGCCAGGCGGGCCGCCTGGTTTTGTATCTGTTGTAGGCGACGCAGACTGTATGCAGGAATACCGGCATACAGGGCGTTACCATAGTCCAGGCGGGACACCACCATGGCCAGGATGATAAGTTTGAGGGCAGAAACGGTAAAGAAGCGGGACACCCTGCGAATAGTGCGTAGTGAGAGGAAGGAAGAAGATACCACGGAGCTGACCTGGGAGTGAAGGGTGAGTTGAGAATTGAGTTTTATACCTAGTGTTTTGACTGAGGGAGAGGGAACAGGAGAAGGACCAAGAGAGGGGGGCCAGAAGAGGGGGGACCAGGGGCTGGATGAACCACCCGTCAACACCAGCTCGGTTTTGTCAGGGTTGAGTTTGAGGTGGTTGTGGTTCATCCAGTCCCTGATATGGAGCATCACAGTTTGAAAGTTTAGGACAGCAGAGGGAGAGGAAAGATTGAAGACCAGCTGGAGGTCGTCCGCATAATTGAATATGGCGACCTCCATCTGTTGAAGAGAGAAAATCGGGGGGGGGGGCAATATACAGATTGAACAAGAGGGGAGAGAGAGAAGAGCCTTGGGGAACCCCGCACTGAACTTTCCGGACGTCCGCCGTGAAGTCACCCAGGCGAACGGCCTGGGTGCGGTCGCTCAGGAAGGAGGATAACCAGACCAGGGCAGTCCCTCCGATCCCCGCCGCCTTGACACGGGAAAGTAGAATGGTATAATCCACCGTATCAAAGGCGGCTGAGAGATCAAGGAGCACAAGGGCCTGGTGCTGATTAGTGTCCATGCCCTCCCTGAGGGTGTCCAGGACCGACATGACGACGGACTCCGTAGAGTGTGCGGGGCGGAAACCAGCTTGGCGGGGGGCAAGAGCTCCATACTTCTCCACCAAGGAGCTCAGGGCGCTGGTGACGTGGCGCTCGAGCACCTTGGCCAAAAATGGCAGGAGGGAGATGGGGCGGAAATTGGCGGGGACAGAAGGGTCTGCCCCAGGTTTTTTCAAGATGGGCACAATTACCGCAGACTTCAAGGAGTTAGGAACTATGCCTTGAGCTAGAGAGCTGTTAAGGAGGTGAAGGGGGGGTCTGGGCAAGAGACAAAGATATGGCGGAGAATGTGAGCGGGGCAGGGGTCGAGCGGAGAGCCAGATTTGATCAAGGGCACCAAGGAGGTCAAGCTTTCCAGAGTGATAGGGGGAAGGGTGGTGAGTACGCCCTTGGGGGGGGGACATTGAGGATCAACAAAAGATAGGGAAGGAGAAGGGATGTTGGCCTTAATGGTGGTAATTTTGTCAATAAAATAATTATTGAGAGAGAAGCAGAGTTCTTCGGACGGGGCTGGTTTGAGAGTGGTTCTGTCCGAGAACGCCAAGTTGTGGACGATGGTAAAAATCTCCTTGGACTGGTTCTCCGCGGCTAGGATTTTGGAGGAGAAGTATGATGTTTTGGCCCCCAAGATGTCTTTTTTATACTGGATGAGTATGTGGTATATTCCAGTTTCAAAGCGGGGCAGTAGTTTCTCCTCCAAGCCCGCTCCGCGCGGCGAACTGTTAGTTTGGTGGCCTTAAGCTCTTCATTGAACCACCGATTGGCGTCCTTATCGCGTTTAGAAGTAATGCGTTTGAGCGGGGCAACGGAGTCGCGGCCGTGGAAGAGCCACTGATCTATGGCTTCAACCTGGGAGACGGTGGTAAGGCCCTGAAGAGAAGGGAGAGAGGAGGTGAGGAGGGCAGAAAGATTCTCAAGGTTGACACGGCCCCATGATCGGACCCAGGTGTTTTTGGGTCGGGGAGGCTTAATTGGGGGAAGAGTGGGAAGGAGAAATGAGATCAGGTGGTGGTCAGACCAGGAGCAAGAAGAGATAGAGAGTGATTGCACAGGGCAGTTCAGGGACCAAATCTGGTCAAGCAAGTGACCTTTAATGTGAGTGGGGGAGTGAACATGAGGTGTGAAATTAAGGGAGTGAATGCGGGGGCAGATGGAGGCCGTGATGGGCCAAGGGCCCTGGTAGCTACGAAGTAGGTCCGGGGTATAGGTGATAAGTGGGGCGGAGTGACGTGCCCCTAGTCCCGGCCAGTCGCGGACGGGCGCAGACGGGCTTGCCTTCGGCGCGCAATCGGCGCGCAATCGTCGCGCCCGCTGCGCTCGTCCGCTGCGCTTCCTACCAAGACACATGATTTATGGCAGTGGGACAGGATGTTGGAGGGGGTGTGGCCAACAGAGGGGCGTGTCTTTTGGCGCGCCTCGCCCTCGAGAATGGCGGCCGAAAGAAGGGGGTCGTTGCAGCGTGTAGCGCTGTTTAAAAGATGCCAAGGAGTGCAGGTAGGAGGGGAGAGTTACAGGAACACAGTATCACAATCAAGTTTTAAAAATCAGAGTTATGCTTTCTCCCGGCTTTTCGTCTCAGGAGTCCAATCGCTAGTGAAGCACCTGGCGTCGGCGCCCACTATTTATACAATCTGGCAAGGGGGCGTGGCCAACAGAGGGGGCGTGTCTTGTGGCGCGCCTCGCCCTCGAGAATGGCGGCCGAAAGAAGGGGGTCGTTGCAGCGTGTAGCGCTGTTTAAAAGATGCCAAGGAGTGCAGGTAGGAGGGGAGGGTTACAGGAACACAGTATCACAATCAAGTTTTAAAAATCAGAGTTATGCTTTCTCCCGGCTTTTCACCTCAGGAGTCCAATCGCTAGTGAAGCGCCTGGCGTCGGCGCCCACTATTTATACAATCTGACGAGGGGGCGTTGCCAACAGAGGGGGCGTGTCTTGTGGCGCGCCTCGCCCTCGAGAATGGGGGCCGAAAGAAGGGGGTCGTTGCAGCGTGTAGCGCTGTTTAAAAGATGCCAAGGAGTGCAGGTAGGAGGGGAGAGTTACAGGAACACAGTATCACAATCAAGTTTTAAAAATCAGAGTTATGCTTTCTCCCGGCTTTTCGCCTCAGGAGTCCAATCGCTAGTGAAGCGCCTGGCGTCGGCGCCCACTATTTATACAATCTGGCGAGGGGGCGTGGCCAACAGAGGGGGCGTGTCTTGTGGCGCGCCTCGCCCTCGAGAATGGCGGCCCAAAGAAGGGGGTCGTTGCAGCATGTAGCGCTGTTTAAAAGATGCCAAGGAGTGCAGGTAGGAGGGGAGAGTTACAGGAACACAGTATCACAATCAAGTTTTAAAAATCAGAGTTATGCTTTCTCCCGGCTTTTCGCCTCAGGAGTCCAATCGCTAGATTTAGGTTTTCTAAAGGCTCTGTCTCCATTTCTGACGGTTCGGACCTTGGGAACCGTCAGAAGTAGCTGGTTGGTGGATCTGAGAGTTCGGGCCCTGCTGTGAAATTTAAGTTTGTTTTCCAGGTATAATGGTCCTTGACCATGGGTAGTTTTATGAACTAGACAGCATAATTTGAATTTAATACGTTTTGTGACCGGAAGCCAGTCTAGGGTTTTAAGACATGGCAAAGAAGGCGATCGAGAAGGGAGGTTGAGCACCAATCTGGCCGCGGTATTTTGTAACACCTGGGGTTTTGCCAAGAGATTCTCATTAGTAGAGGCTAACAGGGCATTCCCGTAGTCGATCCGGCTTATTATGAGACCTTGGACTAAAGGCATGCGGGAAGAAAGGGGGATCCATTTGAAAATTTTCTTTAGGCTTCTCATGATTCCAAAGAAGGTGCCAGCAACTTTATTAACATGTTCAGCCATGGTCAACCTATTGTCGACTGTGATCCCTAAGTTCTTGACTGATGTTTTAGGAGAGGGGCACACACCAAGGGTAGTTGGCCACCAATCCTCTGACCAAATCCTTTCTGCATTTGCAAAAAGGACAATCTCAGTTCCTTCAGCAAATGCTACCACACACTCTTCACCTCAATCAGCTTGCGAGAATATAGCGCCAAGTCCCTTGAGACTGGCGTCTGTGGTCAAACTAGTTTTCCTAAACACATTCTAGTGCACCGAGGTGGGTTTCTTGCCAATAATTTGTTTGACATCCTCAAAATAAACCATGCAATCATCAGACAACACAACATTTCATAGATTTCTTCAACAACAATCGAATCAGCTGGACAACACTTGAAAAATTTGGAATAAACTTGGAGTAATACTCCACCACCCCAAGGAAATTTCTCACCTGATCCTTACCAGGTGGTGCTGGCACTTTAAGGATTGAGTCAACTAATTCTATTTTGGGCTTTCTTCCTTCAGCAGAAATAGTATGGCTCAAATAGGATACAGCCTCAACACAGAACTTACATTTCTCTTTTTTGAGCTTCAACCCAGCCTTTCCCACTTTCTTTAACATACGTACCAGCACCTTGTCATGTTCCTTAACACTCTTCCCATAAACCAGGATATCATCCTGGAAGAAGAGTAGTCCTGCTAGTCCTTCCAAAACTATTTTTATAATCAATTGGAAATACGTTGTCATGAATACTAGGCCAAAAGGCATCCTGACAAACCGGAATGCCCCCAAAGCGTAACAAAAGATGTCAGATGTCGGGACCCATCATGTAGTTTGACCTGATGGTATATAGATTAGAGATCCACGACACTGAACACCTTGGCACCACCACTCATGATTAAAGACTCAGAAATATTGGGAAGTTGCTGCTGATCTACCCAAATATGTTTGTTTAAACCCCTTAGATCCACACATATCCTGATTTGCTTGCCTCCATCTATGGGTGCTAGCACAATGCGAGTGAGCCATTCAGAGGATTCAATCTCCTCAATTATACCATCCCCCTTTCGCCCTTTAATCTTCTTCTGTAGAGGTTCCATCATTAGCTGAGGTACTTTGGTAACATTGGGTACACAGGGGGGAGGAGCCAAGCGGGCATCCGAAATGGCCGCATAGTCGCTCGGCTCCGTGAACCCTTTCGCCCCACACGTATATCCTGGTGTTTATCCTGAGCTACGGAGGCATACTTTAGTAGGAGAAGAATAATGAGCACTTACCGTCTGCTCCTGAGGCTCCTGCGTGCGGTAGGTCCTGAGAACTGTCCCCGACTGCTCTGCGGCCCACGTGGTGAAGAGACCGGGGTGTTGACCTGGACGTGCATCCGGCCGCGACTGCAACAACAACGGCCGCGGGTGGCGGTGAAGAGCCGGCCGGAGGGTGCCGTTGACTTGAAGGGCCGCTGAAAGCGGCGAAGGCCCGGTCCACTTGACGGTGACCCTTGAGGGGCAATGTGGCAAAGTAGAGTCAGAGGGGGCGCATGACTCTTGCCCACTCCCCAAACTCTTTGCCCGGGCATAGCCAAGGATTGCCCCCGATATAGGCGGGCGACTCCCGGGGTGCGGCAGGGATGTTAGCCTTTTGGTGACTCTCCTTTGGGGAGCCTGCCTCACTGTTTTGGGCCCCGGTGGTCTGTCCCAAGAAGCCCCGCACTGGTGTCCAGTCCCTGAGTGTGGTGAGGAGAGACAGGGCCAAATTGACTAACATGGTGGCTGGTGCCCCCCTCAGCAGTCCATGTCCGTGTCGGACGGTCATCTCATGGAGGGGGCCGGGATGCTTGCGCAGGAGCCCACATCCAAGGACGTCTTGGCTGCCCTAACGGTTTTGCACGAGTCCCTGATTTGGCATGCTCAGGACCTGGGTAGCAGAATGGCCGCCATCGCTGTCTCGCCGTCCCTAACAGATACAGTCCGATCCCATGGGACTGCAAATGAACCCGCAGCTATGTCCATGGAGGGAGTCCCGGTTCTGCCCGGGTGCCGGGAGCCACTGGAAGACCCGGCTCCCGTGACCGCTCGGGCCGACATGGATCTACAAGTGGATGTCTCCTCAGGACACATGTTCAACTGGCGGTTGGAGATAACATGCTATTCTCCTTATTGGACTGTCCCAGCTATGTCGTGGCTACTGCCGGACTTTGTGACTCTCCTTTCCTGGATGGTACTACTGCTTGTGACCTTTTGGAAGTTCTTGGGGACGACGTCGATACTACCAGATCTTCGCTGCCGATACTTGGATGGGTTTGGGATGCTGTACTTTTCTATGGCTATGCTCCGACCTGACTCGCCCAGATCGTTTGGACCTTCCGGGCTGTTCTGTGAACCGATTGACGAGTGGACTTCGGGCGGTACCATTGCCAGACAGGGTCAGGGATGATGTGGTTCATGATCTATTGGTTTTATTGTTGACAGACGGTGTAGTAGGTATGTTTGACTGGGATTTTATCACTGTCATGGCCGGGACTTGATGTTCCTTGTTATTGTATTACTTAGTTTCTGGGACTTTCCTGGGCGTAGGGTCGAGGGGCGGGGTCGGGCGGCAAGATCGAGGGCCCTCCTCCGCTTATCTATTTTTCTTTCCTTTCTCTCTCTTTCTATATTTCGGGTCTCTATTAGGGCGACAGGCACGCTGTGGGGGGGTGGGGTGGGGGGGGGGTAGGCCATGGCCTTCTGCGGGTGTGCAGGGTTGGGGGTTGGGGGGTGGTCGTTTGTTCGATATTTGTTTCTATGGCCCTTTAGTCTCTCTTCTCTTTTTAGTGTCGTCGTTGCTCATGGTCTCTGCAGTCTGTTTAGTTTTGAGTGGTGGGGCTTAGACTCGCTATGTGCCGGGATTGTGCCTGAATTTCTCCTGTTCTGAATATCCTACCCCCGATATTTCCTTCGTATCTGTACTGTTTGTAGATATCCTGATTCGTGGCAGTATTGTAGGACTGTGTACGACTGTGAGACACCGTTTTTAGTTCCTTATTTTGAAAATGAACATCTCAAATCCTGATTCAAGTTTGTGCACCGGATTACAAGATCTGCCCTGGTGTTTTTATTACCCCGGATTTCGAACTGCTATAACTTTCATATTGCTTGCTTTATTCTTGCTCTGTTTAGCGGCCGGCCGGTTTGGTTGTAGGCCCATACTTGTAACTGCTTGTACTACTAATAAAGGTTCACAAAAAAAAAAAACATTGGGAACACAACAAATGACACCTTTCTTCAAGATTACTTTGTGTTCGAAATTCATAAGAAGCCCTAACATGCGACTGAACACCTCTGGGCATCATACAACTATATCCTCATGACCCCGCTCAGGTGATACTGTCATGACAGGTCGTTCCGCATTGATATTCAACAATATCCCCATGTCACATTGGTGGTGCCAACTCAATAAATTATCCCATCTTTTGGCCACATACACCTTGCCTGCTGTTTCCTTGCCGATGTAAGTTTTCCTCATCACAGCACATCCTAAAACATCGATTGTGGAACCCCCATAAACTCACAGGACTCATATCAGGACTGAGAAGTGGAATATGTTCAAACTCTTTTCCCCAGTCCTCTTCACCCACCATGGTGTACGGTGAACCTGAATTGGCAAGTGCTATCATTTTGTTGTCATCAAGCTTGATACGACACTCATGCCTTACCAGGGGACCCACATCCACTTCACTAGGGCTGGGCTTGATAGTTAAAAACAGCCTTCTTACATCTTCACTCACCGGGTAGGCTGTTTGATTTCTCTCCCCCCTTATAGACCTGAGCATAGTGGCCCTTCCTCCCACATTTCCTACAAACATAATTCCTGGCATAGCAATGAACACTATTCACAGTACTCCCAGAATTTCCACAATGATAGCACTTGATTTTGCCATATCTTGTTCCTCTGTCCTTTTTCACTCTTTTTTTCCCTTCTGTTTTGATCTTGACAACTACCTCCCCAACAACCTCACTGACTCAGACATTACTTGAGTCAGCCAGTGCAGGAGGTGTTCAATAGTAATAGCCTCTCTAAGGTTGGGACTTTTCGCCAACAGTTTCTCCTATACTCTGATATTTTTGCAGCGCACTAATTGATCCCTAAAAAGTGAATCATTTAGGAGGTCAAATTCACAATTGCGTGCTAAAGTCTATAGGCAAGTTACATAGTTCCCTCCGCTCTCATTTTTCCCTTGAACCCTTGAGTAAAATTTGTATCTTGAATCACGAGACAACCACTTCAGGTACAATTGATTAGTATTAAATGATTATTGCATACATCAACCGTGAACAACATCCTGCGCCTCCAGCTTCTTGCATTCAACTGTCATCCTGGATCCCTCAGGGTGTACCAGGAGGACAGATTCCTACATGGAATTCTCAGTTTCTTATCAGGGCTGAACAGATGACCCACAGTCTACAAGTATACATAACAAATGTGTGAACATTATAAAGTGCATGCTGCCTTGCCCCGTTGGAAGGTCATATTGCCTTCCTTCAAGAGACTCACTTGGCAGCTGCAGAGGAACCTAAACTACAGTCCAAATGGAGAGGGCAAGTATTTGGTCAAGGCTACTTGTCCATCAACTGATGAGTGGCGATATGGGTCAGAGCTCGAACATCTCTCAAATAGATAGAACACACATCAAAACAGTGCACTAGTAAGAGGTGTGCTTAAGGGTTTCCCACTAATTCTCCATTTGGACCACATGCCCTTTTGGTCCTGTATAACATCAGTCAAGACAAACTGGCCGGATGCACCTTGGCTTGTGAGTGGGGATTTTAACACAACACTTGATATCTCCTTTTATTGTTCGATGCCACCGCTCTCTCAATCCCCTGTATTGGTGAATACTCTGCATATATGCTGATTGCTCATCCACTGGTCCTTTGACGACACCCGGTTAGTTAAATACCTATCACGCTGCAAATTCTTGTTTTATTCCCTAGTCCATAAATTCATCCATCTCGACTGGATAGGTTTGACTGCTGAACACCCATACACACTGCAGTAGCTTCCATAAATTACTGCCCTCATATCCGCTCCGATCATAACTCTTTATATATGGTGTTAGCTTGGGGAGGTCCACCCTCTCCAATTCCTATGTGGCAGCTCTCAGTTACGATGCTGGAAAATGAAATCTTTCACCAGACACTGCTCAATCGCATAGACTCCTTTTTTCGGGACAATGCCGGATCATCCTCCTCCCCGTTGTTTGAATGGGAATCTTTCAATTAAGTCATAGGAGGAATCTGCATTACAACCATGATCGGTGCATGCAGGGTCCTAGAAGAAGATGATCAGGGAGCAGAAGCCTCTCCGTTACGGGCTGAATAGCACTAGCTCTGACCCGAAATGCTTGGATGCTCTTAGGGCTTTCTGCATTGACTTATATAACAAACTTGAATTTCTTCGCTGCCATGATTACACTGCTTATTCTGCAAGAACCCATAACGAAGGTGACAAATCTAGCCGCTTTTTCTTTCATTTGATCATGCCTTATAGCTGTGAGCCAAACCCCCTAATTATTAACAACTGCGATTGTCACCCATACCCAACAATACATTCATGTTGCTTTCTATGACTACTATAGGACACTCTATGCTCCCCCACCAAGGTTCTTACACACTAAGTTTCAGCATTTTATATCCAAGGCTCCTTTTACCAGCGTCCCCTTTGAAGCTCTGGAGACGTTGGATGCACCAGTCACTGCTCAGGAAATTGGCTCCTGTCTGAAGGAGTTGCCTTGTGGGAGGGTGCCAGGCACTGATGGTTTGTAAGCCGAGTATTAAGTAAAATATGCTCAAACCCTGGCTTCCACAGTGCAACCTCTATTTGATACCATTTACACATCCGGTTCTCTTCCTCCATCCGTGAATGCCACATTTATCTCCACACAGTTGAGACCCAACAAAGATCCAAAGGATCTAGGGTTGTATCACCCCCTTTCTATCTTAAATACAGATTATAAAATTTTTGTCAAGATTCTGGCTACTCAGCTACACCCAGGATTTCCTGGCATAATACCCGACGGCCAGACAGGTTTCATACCTGGTCACAGCACATCTCACAATCTCCACCACCTGTGGCATGTCAAGGATGAGTCTGTCACTCAGTATCCTAATGCAGTGTGCATTGTTCTGGAGCTGGAGAGAGTGTTCAACTCTCTCCATTAAGGACTACATGCACAGGGCATTGCAATGGTTTGGGTTGGGATATGCCCTCATTGGCGGAGATGGATTCAAATATGTTACACAGCTCCTACGGCCTGGGTAAAAATGGATAAGTGTATCTCCGCTTCCTGGCATGTACACAAGGGCACCAGACTGGGTTACCCCCATCCCCACTTTTATTCGCCATGGCAATAGAACCACTGGCTGCATGATTGCACCTACGAAGAACCATATGGGGGATACTGGTTGTTGTACTTGGGTCTTTTGGCAGGTTCACCCCGAAACTTTTTGCGTTCTCCTAGCCTGTTTCTGTAACCTGGTGTTGGTGATTTTAGACCTCTGCACACTTTAGCACTGTGGCCCAGTGTAAAGTGCGGGCGTTCTCTGTGTATGTGTGGTGAGATGGGCCTGCCCTCCCATAGGAATGCATGGGGGATATGTGTGTCCCTGGAAGTTCCTGGTGTGAGAGGAGTGCAGGGGCGAGTTTGGTATGTGCGAACTCGTGAGAATAAATGCTGCGAAATGGTGTGCGCAGATTTATTGTGACTGGTGTCACTTTTAGAAGTTGCCATTTCTGTGGGCAGTGTGATGTGAATTGCCTGTCTGGCTTGTGAGTGGCAGGTGCTGGATGGTGTGGCTGGCTCCAGGAGCCAGGAGGGGTCATCCTGGTGGTGAATAGGGAGATCTGCATGTAGACTGAAGAGAGGAGTTGCACCTGGGACCTGAATAGGGCTGTGCCTTCCCTCCACAATGCTGGCTCCACCCCCTGTGGTGTGTCTGATGTCCCTAGCCTGTCCTGTGAAGGGGAGAGAGGGGCTGAGCAAAACAAAGTGCTCGGAACATCCCCTGAACCAGTTGTAGCTAGTTCTCTCATTGCCTGTTCCTTTTAGACAAACGAAAATGTGGTATAAAAGAAGGGGCTGTGACCCCGTGAATTTGTTCTGTACCTGAGTGCTGAATCTGCCAGGGGCGTGGTGCTGCTGGAGCCCAGGGGAGGGCTTGCCCCCTGAGCTCTGCCCTGCCCCTGGATGCCTGGAGGATCTCTTGCTTGGGGTCCCCTTTGCTTTCCTTGATGCCATGGACCCAGAGACCTGTGTCTGCTATCTAGCGCCTTGGGTGCGCTATATTCTGATGCCTACAGAGCGCCTGGTGGCCCAAGACAGGAGCGTGTCTGCTCAGCAGCACGAAACTGAGACCTGTTTTGAGGGAATCCCCCTGTAGGGATTCCCCGCGCTTTGCCCCAGAAGCGAGCGGGTGCCCACCCCGCTGGTGTGCCTAATTGTGGGAACCTACCCCGCTTATCGTCATAGCTAAAGGCGGGTGCCACCCCGCTTATGGCCGCTTATTGGTATCTCCCTTTTTGAAGACAAACGGGTACCCACCTCGCAGTGCGGCCGTGAAATTGACGCCGCCGCCAACGGCGGCAAACCAGAAGTCAGGCCCACGATGCCTGACTGTGGGTGGGGCCTGGAGTGCATCACTTCCGCTTCCCCCTGCCTGGGGGAAGCCGTGCCACGTTGGGTCTCCCGTGCGGGGAGAGAAGGAGTTACTCAGCTCGGCAGGGATCCCATGAGCGGAGGGAGCCTTGCGGCATCTAGGGGAGTTCCCGGAGGAAGCGCGGTGCAGCGGGTCCTCGCGAGGCTCTCAGGAGCGAGAGAGTGCCGCCTGCTGCCACCGCCGAGGGAAGACTGCTGCCTGCACCTGGAGAGCCCAGTGAGTGTGGGCCTCTCCGTTGCTATGGCGCCGGATGGAGGAGAGCCCCGGGTCCCAGGATGGGGCCCGGGTGAAGCAGGAGATGGCGAACAAGGCAGTCTGTGGCTCCCAGGAGTCCTGGAAAGCCCTGCAGGAGAAGTGCTGCCACCTCTGAAGGAGTCCCCGTAGAGCAGCCCAGTAAGATCAGAAGGGCTGGGGTGCTCCACAGGCGCTTAGTCAGGGCTGACCGGGGCCATGCGAGGGTCGCAATGCAGAGTGGTCCTGCCAGGGAGCGGGCCACTCCAACCACGGGCGCAATTTGGATTTTGTCCTCAAGAGCCCAAAGAGGCCCATGCTTCTATTGTTGAGGGCCAGAGGGGCCCGCGACCTCTTGTTCCGTGCCCAGGTGTGGGGGCAAGTTCTTCTTCGTTACGAGGGTGGCATAATTATTTCAGGAGCCAGTGTGCTCCAGGGGACAAGTTGAGTCAGAGCCTAGATGGCTCCAACGTGTGCATGATTCCAGAGCTTATATGGCTCCAACGTTGGCGCATTTCTGCAACGTCCTAGGGCACAAGAGCTGCCAGGCCTTCCCCAGCTGCGCAGCAATTAGTGCCAGCTGCATGGTTTAGGCACCCAGGATATGGTTCACAGCTGCCCAGCAAGTAGTGGGCAGCTGCAACATTTAGGTTGGCGCAGTGGCGCACCCTTGACCTTCGCTGCCTAGGCAGCAGCCCTGACTTTGTGGACACAGGCCAGTTGAGCCCCTTCTTGGATGGCCAGTTGGCCAGGGGGAGCTGGTAAATTAATAGGGCACCAGGCCCTAGTGTGATTTATGTGCTAATGTGATGTGGTGCTAGGAAATGTAATGCATTTAGTATGTTTTACAATGCCTGTTTGATACCTCTAAATATGGTTTATGATTATGAGGTTGTTTTGCATATCATGTATTTATGCTAGTGAGATTAGGTTTCACTGTGTGAGGTAAGCCCCTAATGTGAGTTTGTACTTAGGAGGTTAGGGTCTAATGTGTTTAGACTTGTGAGAGATTGCATAAGGTGTTTATGCTGATGAGGTTGGCGCAGAATGTAATTTGCGCCTGATGTGATACAGTGCATAAGGTAGTTTATGCGGCAGGCTGATGCTAAGTACAGTGATTACCAGAATTTACTGGCTGTATATTTATGATCTGCTATACTTTTACCAAGTTCGCTTTGTGATGGTTCTGACAGTGGTCAATGTGGCCCTGTCATGTGTATATAATCCCTAGTGAATATTGCCTGTGCCAGTTGGCACAGTGCATGTTATGTGTTTACTATTCTAATGTGTTATGAGAATACAAAGGCTAGTTTTTGTATAACCTTGTGTGGATTTCCTTTTGTGTAGTGTGCCCGGGATGTTGTTGCTGTGTGCGTGCGCAAATGCTTTACACATTGCCTCCGGGATAAGCCTGACTGCTCGTGCCAAACTACCAAGGGGATGAGCAGGGGTTATCTTTGGCGTGTAACTCCCTTGCCCTGACTGGAGTGGTGGTTTCTGCCTGGCTTTGGAGCAAGCCTTAGCCAACCAGAAATCCAATTTCTAACACTGGTAAACAATCGAACCCAATTATTCTCTTTATATGTGGATATTTTGCTATAAGTCTGTGACATATCCATGGACCTAACTTCTATACTCAGATCTTTTCAGACTTTCCATCCATATTGGGTCTCCAAATGAACTGACCTAAACCTTGCATCTTTATATTGGTGTAAACGTGCCACCTTCTTAAGATATGGCTTGATCCTTGATTGCTGACAGAAATTATGGCATTTTGGTACCTCAGGATCAATATATTATTCTCCCATGGATCTTCTTGATGGTAATTTGTTCAAGTCCTAGAGGGATCTCTGCTCACAGATGACCTGCTAGGTGTCTTTACCTTTTTCGTTGAGTGGGAAAGTGGTCTTGGTTAAGATGGTGATCCTCCCTCGCCTCCTTTAATACTTTGCCAATCTCCCTCTTTTTATTCGTCGTTCCTTCTTTCAGCAACCAGACATTCATTTCACAGCTGTCCTCTAGGGTGCCCGGTACCACTGAGTAGCTTTTGTCACATTGAAACTTCTGGTGGAAGCGGAGAATTGGCACTTCCAGATTTAGAATGCTATTACTTGGCGGCTCAGTTACAGTGGATGTTTCGCTGGCTCTCTTGTTACTCTCGTCATGAAAAAGGGCTGTCTAAGAACAAATGTAATGATGGACTGCTACAATATTTGCTGTATCCCTCCATGTGTTTTCCTTTTTTCACCCATGATTCTTTTCTATCCATGCTGGACAGGATAACGGTAAAGCAGATTCCTTTTGCCCCGGCTATTCCTCTGGTAGGTCTTCCGACCACAGTGAGCCTATTGAAAGTGGCAATCTACATGCTTGGCATACATCTGGCCTTTCCACACTGTAAGATTTATTCCTCAATGGGGAGTTAATGGCTTTCCCCACCTTAAAGGCAGAGCACAATCTCCCACCGGGGAAATTCCTCGTGTATAAATGCATTAAGAGTTCTCTTTATGAGCTGTTTCATAAATGGCACACATTACCATCTACACACGAAATTTACCAAATAATCCAATAGGCATATATATGTATGTCTTACTGTCATCATTCCTGTCTTTGTAGTAGCAAATGGTGTGGAGTGTTATTCCTACGTTGTGGTGTCACTGTTGGCAAATTATAGATATTTGTAGACTGCGTCCAGTTGCACTGGTGGCACCATGAGAGATATAGACTGTATCAATCGCTGTGACAACAGTATATGATGGAAAAGATGTAAATATTTCTCCATAAAAATTACTGTTAGGAAATATTGTGATTGAGAAGAATTGCATTCCTAAGAAACTTAGTTAATTCTGGCCACATGGATGATGGTTGAATATGCCCACTTAGTGTATTTTATATATGCTAAGATTCTTTGACATCCTCCCAAAGTGGTCAGATCATTTCTTCTGGGTGGAGAAACACCAAATCATGCAGCAGAAGCCCGATATTACTTCTCACTTGCCCCACAGTGTCCCACAGCAGTGCCAAGTGAAGGCCACTGATGGACAGCCACCTAAAATGATTCATCTGCAGCACCTCCGGGTTTTGCTTCCTGAAATGAAATATAATGAAATTGGGATTGGTAGAGTGCTCTACTATCCAAAGTCGCTTGGTACTAAATAGGGAGAAATCGTGAACAGAGAAAAAAATTAAATAAAGAAAAGGGAGATCTTAAGCATATTTGAAGAATGTGAATTTGTCTAAGTGGATTTAAGGTCAAATTTCAGTTCATTCCACAATTTAGGGGTCAGAATAGCAAACAACCCACCTCCAAAAGAGACTTTGCTGAAGCAGGGAATTCAGAGAAGGTTAGAGGCAGAGGAACTCAGCACACAACAAGGAGTGCACTTGAGCAGTTTATTCTTAAAGAATACATGGAAGGAACCAAACAGACATTTAGGTACTGAAAAAGATCTTTAAAGAACGTGAAACCTTGAGCAAAAGTCACAGATCTGGCAGTTTGGTTCTGGATAAGGTCAAGTCTATTCATCTGGTTCCTTGCATTCCTAAGTATAGAGAATTCCAATAATCAATTCTGGATCCAAGAATAGCTGACACAGCTGTTTTTAGGTCTCGACCTGGTGCGGGCTGCATATGCGCAGTCTCGCTGGCGAGATTTAATGATTTAGGGTATGTTTCACTAGCGGGCTTTCAGCCCCGCCCCTCTTTCCCATTGGCTGGCGTCACCGTTTATGCTAAACGGTGGCCAGCCATTGGGAAAGAGCACTTGGTGACATACAGTTTTCTCTATTTCTGCCGTCCCACTTGGATGGACTGACTTGATCCTTCTGACGTATAAGGTTTGTTATCTTTATGGGGCTAAACACATGGCCCCATAAAGATAATAAAAACCTTTTACACCAGAAAGAAAGCAGGCCGTCCAAGTGGGATGGCAGACAAAGAGAAAACTCTACGTCATGGCGAGCCCTTGTTCTTAAATTAAATGTAGCACAGGAAATGGCGACGAGCCTCCCAAACATATTTCACACGCCTCTGACATGCTACCTCCTACCAAGCCCAGCCTCAATACTCACAAACTTCACCAGCCGCCACTGCTTCTTTCCCTCAGCCTTGTCTGCATGACCGATGGACAATCAACTTCCCGCCCCCTCCCCCTTAGTGTGCATCATCTCACGTTAATCCGCAGCATTCTGAGCGAACAACAGTAACTGGTCTTATTTTATTATAGCGCCTCTTTGCCGTCTCCAAGCGCTATAAACAGATATCGCTATTGCCACGTATAAGAATACCTCCTTTACCGGCCTTGGAAGGATAAAGGGCTGCTACCGTCTTGGAAGGATGGAGGCCGCCCTCGGATTGAACTTTGCCCCTTCAAGCACCTGTCACATCAGTGCGGGAGATGGCAGGGCCACTGGGCAGGGGAAGCTTTACTTTGGCAAAAGCAGGATCCTGTTTCAAACAGACCAGGCCTTCCTCGAATCACCCGGAAAGAAATGCAGCAAATAAACCATCCAAGGGGCACAAATGGTGTTTGCTCGCGTGAGTTCTGGCTTCATTACCCACAGGCGCAACTGCAGTAAATTGGGGGGTAATTAACACTCACACGGCGGGATGATGAATACTTGGAAAACCTTTTAATAAACTGTGACGTGGTGAAATCCTAGTGAACGACCCCGTGTCAAGGAGGCAGAAAGACACATTTACAGACCCTCGATTCCACCAGCTTCGTGGAACTGAAGGATGGAAGACGGCCGAATGACGCCATCAACCATCAGTCAGGGTGCTACGAAGGAGCCCTAGAGGCGCTGCGGATCCCTGAGGCCTCGGGTTATTTATTTGATCTTTGAGGCTTGAAATATGTCAGTGACAGAAGCAAAGGAGCTCTAAGTGGAAAAAAGGAAACACCCTCAGCCCGGAGGAGCCGGGACTCGAGAGTCTAAACACTACTACTACACACTCTCTACTACACATTCTACTACACACTCAATACTCTCTACTACACACTCAATACTCTCTACTACACAAACACTCTACTACACACTCTCTACTTCACACTCTACTACGCACTCAATACTCTCTACTACACACTCAAGACTCTCTACTACACACTCAATACTCTCTACTAGACACTCTCTACTACACACTCTACTACACACTCACAACTCTCTACTACACACTCAATAGTCTGTACTACACACTCAATACTCTACTACACACTCAATACTCTCTACTACACACTCCCTACTACACACTCAATACTCTCTACTACACACTCTCAATACTCTCTACTACACACTCTCTACTACATACCCTCTACTACACACTTTCTACTACTCACTCTGTACTACTCACTCTCTATTACTCTCTACTACTCATACTCTACTACACACTCCACTATTCTCTACTACACACTCTATACTACACACTCTACTACACACTCTATACTACTCTCTACTACACACCCTCTACTACACACTCTCTACCACTCTCTTCTACACACTCTCTACCACTGTCTACTACACAATACCACTCTCTATTACACTCTCTACTACACACTCTCTCCTACACACTCTCTATTACTCTGCTACTCACCCTCTACTACAGACTCTACTACTCAATCTCTACTACTCACTCTACTACTCTCTCCTACACACTCTACTACACACTATCCACTACTCTCTACTACACACTCTACTACTCTCTACTACACAGTCTCTGCTACTCCCTGCTACTCACTCTCTACTCTCTACTACTCACTTTCCACTCTTTATTCTCTAAATCTCTCTCTACCTCTCACTCTACTTCTCTACCTCTACCTCTCTCCATGAGCACAAATATGCACACATATATATATATATATATATATATATATATATATATATATATATATATATATATGTATATATATATATATATATATTCACAGAAAAAACCATAGGTTATAGTGGATATATAGTTAGGAATTAGCATTTACAAACCCTTGAAAATTCAATGAAAAAACCATTGGTTTTAGGCCATATATAGTTAGGGATTTGCATTTACAAAACCTTATTTTACTCGCATAAAACCATTGAAATTCCATATATAGTTATAAGCGCTAACTATATATCGCGCACCCGCAATCCACTGCTGATGATGTCACATATTACATCATTCATGACATGGTTAGTGACATCACTGATGACATCACTGATGACATCTCAAATGACATCACTGATGACATCACTGATGACAACATCCAGTGACTGTATGTTTCTGTAAAGTTAAAATATGTCTTACATATTGAAGAATGAGTGGATGTATAAGTGTCTGGATGAAGGATTTAGTAGGTGCATGACTGACTGTATGAGTGAGTGATTAAATGTGTCTCACTGAGTGCAAGGGTTAGTGACTAAACTGTTTCAATTTGTGCATCATTATATCTGATGTTCTACAAACTGCTGCATATGTTGATCAGTAGCTATATGAGTAACAGTATGGGTTATTCATTGGTTGTCCAAGTATTTGTATGGGAAACTGAGTGTGTGTGTATGGGTGGCTGGGAGGTGTGTGACTCTGTACATAGATGTGTGAGTAGTTGATTCACTATATGTATGGGTTCAAAAGTGCATGTGGAAACAGCTGTATGGGCGGTTGACTGTGCATGAGTGTATTAGTGAGTGAATGGATATCTCAGTGCTACATGTCAAAGTAAGTACATATGTAAAACACAGTACATGTGAGAGTTGACATATATAAATAACTGTGCATAAGAGCCAGTGAATGTGTGAGTGGCTGTATGGATCATTGTGAACTTGTATCAGGGATTGTATAAGAGAGTAAATATGTGTTAGTATATGTTTGAATAAGTAAAGTTTGTATAACTGTATATTTGAGGAAATGGAGGTGTGATTGATTCTTTGCATGACTGACTAGGTGTGTGAGTAACTCCATGGATGAGTGACAGTCTGTGAGTGTCTGTTTACACTGATTGTATCTAAGGTTATATTAGAGTCTGAAGAGGTTCATCGTATTATCACATGAATGATATCATCAGTGATGTTATCAGTCATGTCAAATGAGATGTTTTCAGTGACGTCATCAGTGATGTCATTTGAGATGTCATCAGTGATGTCATCAGTGATATCACTAACCATGTCATGAATGATGTCATATGTGACATCATCAGCAGTGGATTGCGGGTGCGCGATATATAGTTAGCGCTTATAACTATATATGGAATTTCAATGGTTTTATGCGAGTAAAATAAGGTTTTGTAAATGCAAATCCCTAACTATATATGGCCTAAAACCAATGGTTTTTTCATTGAATTTTCAAGGTTTTGTAAATGCTAATTCCTAACTATATATCCACTATAACCTATGGTTTTTTCTGTGAATTTCATTGGTTTTTTAATAGCAAATATGAAAAGCTTAAAAATGTCAAGTACGTGATAAATAAAAACATTTTCGTATTTATGCACGCTGATGTGCTTTGAACGCTGCACCCCCCCCCCTCCCCTCTTTTGTCTTAGTAGTACTCTCTCTTTGCAGATACTGAAGGGTAGTTAACGCAGGCCTTTACCCCCGTTGTAATCCGTCGTGGCTGCTTGTCTCTCCATTTGATTGATTGTTGTCCAAGCATTTACTGTTTTAGAATTGGTTCTCTTTGGATCATTCTCTATTTACAAACAAGCACAAAGTCGCAATACTCTGTTTAGTCTTTGCAGATAGTGAAAAATCGTGTAAAAAAAATAAAAGTAATCGAGCAAAATCAGTAGGCCACTAATTGAATCTCTTTTTGACCTCGCTAAAATAGAAATATTAGGAACAACCCTTCATGAGAAATACGAAAATAGTGAGATGAACTGAGCTCCACACCATGAGGGCTGCAAGACAGCTCGGCTCCATCACCCATCCCGCACAAAATAACGACAAACCGTATGCAAATATTAAAAATATAGACAACACACCAGCAAAGAAACAGGGTAAAACATTTTATTAAAAAACTATTTACATAACGTTGGTTTATAAGATGATGTCAGTAGTGGACCGATGTGTGAATAGATCGAAAGCAGCACAAGGCTCCAAGATCCGGATGGCAAGCTCCTGGATGTTGGGTGCCATAGTTTAGAGTTCTGAATTTGAGCCTTTTTGAATGTCTGTGCTTTGTTGAATCAAATTTGCGGCTTGACACAAAGCTGACTCAAGCGTTGCTACTGATGCTATGCAGACCAAAACTGGTTTTCAGTTTGTACATTTTTCTAGATTTTTAATCCAAGTTTGGTTGACTTTGTAGAACGATGGCTTCAAATTTTCAACATACGATGTGGTGGCGCTGACTGGGAGGGGGCGCTTCGCTCCTGCCCCCTCCCCAAGTAAGATTTTCATACGTGAAAGTACGTTAATGGTTTTGGTCCCTGAGATGCTTCGATGTCACTGCCATTCTCAAATAGCATAAGTTCTGGATGTTGGGTGCCATAGTTAAGAGTTCTGAGCAGCGCTTGTAACACTGTCTGAAGCTTATTTCCACCTACTGCAGCTTCACTATTCTCAAAGTAAGTGAGTGTCGTTTGTGGACCTGACTGCATTAGAAAACAATGTGATATGTTACCTTCCTAAACAGCTTGACGGAGGCCCCTGAGGGGCGGTGTGATGGCCATGGACTCGGAGAAGACGCTTGGCTCCGACACCCTCCCCAAGTCTTATAGCACTGGTGTAGCCTGAGATTGCCCCCGACATAGGCGGCCGGCTCCCGGGATCCGGCGGAACTTTTTGCCTTTTGATGACTCTTCAATTCTGAACCTTGTCCCATCCAGCTGAGTTGCGCCCACTCTTGCGGCTACAGCGTCTTGCCCACCATCCAGCTGAATTGCGCCCACTCTTGCGGTGCAGCGATAGGCGACTGCCACAGGACTCTCAAAATGGCGGCCGGCTCTTCGGTTTTGGGCCTGGTCCACTAAAATGGCCCTGGGACACCTTTGAACTCGGACGCTTCCCTGATAGGGCTTGGGTCCCATTCTCGAAAAGCGTCCCCTCAGCCGTGAAGATTCTACAAAAGTCTTGGGGGCCTCCGACTCCCGCAGGCTTCTGGTGGGGAGCGGCTGCCATGATTGCTCGTGGAATGGCCACGACGGAGCTACGAGATGGTAGTGGTCTCATGCTGACGCCAGCTTTAGTCTGAAACATCCAGAAACACTGTAGACTACCAATTCGATCAGTTCCGGTAGCGCCCCAACATGACCCGGAAGAGAAGAACTTGCCCTCCCCTCTTTGACTGATGGTTCTTGTTGCCTGTCCCCTCTGTTGTCATTTAACAGAACTTTTTGGACTGCTGAAAGGAGTTGTGTTCCGAACGCTGGTTGGTGGAGACATTTTGACTATATTCTTGACCTACGTTGTCGCGTAATGCGTTATATGACACGCCGCGTTACCGCACCCGGAAGTGATCCGCGGCGCGGCGCGCAGCGCGCAACGTAAGCATAACAGGACATGTGACTTGTTAATAAAACTTTTCATTGGTTCATTTTACTTTTGTTAATTTAATGATGAAAAGCTTGGTCATATGACCTAAAAATTACGCTTTTTATTGTTTTCGAACAATATTTTTTTTTCAAACATATGTTATAATATTCCAGGCTAATGTACTTTCCCGGAAAATTTACAACTGTCTTGCAAGTAAAATATATTCCTTTTTCGAGAAAAAGGGTGTTTCTTCCTTCCATGACGGAGCCGTTGAGTAAAAGAGATTCGGCCTGCTATCTTAGTCGCCGATACGCCTGATTATCAGATTCTTATCGATCACTTTATATTGCAGACATGAAAAACACAACTGCCCTTAAGCATTTATCTTTACTGCGTTCCTACATATTATACCTTTTATCCGTCATGTAATTGGATTGCTTTATTTCACTTGCCTTTACTGATTCGAAAACAGTGACTAAAAGTAAAAACTTTACCAATGTAAATACTACTACCGTGTTTTGTTTTAAAAACCTTTATTGTGAAAATGTCAGTATACAAATACGGGCCTATAACCACGTAGGCCGGCCACGGAGCAAACTGAAATCGTATATGATGAGGAGACATTTACACTGTAGAAGAACGTAACGAGCGGGCCATTAGGTTGCAAGAACAAAGGTGTCTAACAGTTGCGGAATCGGTGGACGTACATTTTGTAATTAAAATACGATACAGCCACTTACAATAACATTTTCTAGATATACATTTGCGGGCAAGGAGTTACGAGTCCCATTTATACCGGCGCCATTTTGGGCGAGGCCGGGCAGGTCCAAGATATAGTCAAAATGTCTCCACCAACCATCGGCCAGACCAGAACCCCTTTCGGCCCTTTATGCTACAAGATGGTGTCTTCCATTCAGAAAATAGTGTTGGCAGCATTTTGAAAGGAAACAGAAACAGCCATTCTCCTAGTGGGTTTCACATTGTTACATTTAGGAAGAATGTTGAAGAGTAGTATGTGGAAAATCTGAAGCCATTTTTCTACAAACTCTCAATCAGACTTGGATGGAAAAAAAAAACCTGAAGAATGTACAAACTGAAAACCAATTTTTGTCTGTATAGCATCAACAGTAACGCTTGAGTCAGCTTTGTGTCAAGCCGCCATTTTCATTCAATCAATAGCGTCCCGCTGCACACATTCAGGGACCTGGTCGTGTCTTCAGATGAAACGGATTGTAGGAAAAGAAGCAGAAAGGAAAAGGAAAAAAGTTCCGCCGCACCTCGGGAGCCGGCCGCCTATGTCATGTGCCACCTTTGGTCACACCAGGGCAATAGTGAAGCTGCAGCAGGTGCAAATAAGCTTCAGACAGTCTTACAAGCACTGCTCAGAACTCTCAACTGAGGCACTCAACATCCAGGACTTGCCATTCGGATCTTGGCGCCTTGTGCTGGTTCCGACCTATTCACACATCAGTCCACTACTGACATCACCTCATAAGCCAACGGGGCACCCCACGCCGACTTTCGGCGCAGCATTGTAGGATGGCCACACCAGTGCGGCCACTTGCTGGACACCACCTCGGTGCCATCCGGATCTCGGCGCGTTCGAGTCACTGTGCCGGAAGAGTGACCGGAACTCAGCTGAACACGCCGTCTTTCGGCGCAGCATTGTAGGATGGCCACACCAGTACGGCAATTTGCTGGACACCACCTCGGTGCCATCCGGATCTCGGCGCGTTCGAGTCACTGTACCGCAAGAGTGACCGCAACTCAGCTGGACACGCCATCTTTCGGCGCAGCATTGTAGGATGGCCACACCAGTGCGGCAATTTGCTGGACACCACCTCGGTGCCATCCGGATCTCGGCGCGTTCGAGTCACTGTACCGCAACAGTGACCGCAACTCAGCTGGACACGCCGTCTTTCGGCGCAGCATTGTAGGATGGCCACACCAGTGCGGCAATTTGCTGGACACCACCTCGGTGCCATCCGAATCTCGGCGCGTTCGAGTCACTGTACCGCAACAGTGACCGCAACTCAGCTGGACACGCCGTCTTTCGGCGCAGCATTGTAGGATGGCCACACCAGTGCGGCAATTTGCTGGACACCACCTCGGTGCCATCCGAATCTCGGCGCGTTGTGCTGCCTTCGGCCTATTCGCACATCGGTCCGCCGCCTCACGTGCCAACGGATTTTCTACGCTTTTTGTAGCCCTATGCCGCATAACAGGTCATGTGACTTGTTTATAAAACTTTTCATTGGTTCATTTTACTTTTGGTTTCCTAAAGATGGAAGGCTTGGTCATATGACCTAAAAATAACACTTTTCATTGGTTTAGAACATTTTTTTTTCCCAAACGATGAAAGCCCCACCTTGTTTCTGGATCATTCAGACTGAAGCTGGCGTCAGCATGAGAGCACCACCATCTCGTGGCTCCGTCATGGTCATTCCGCGAGCAATCATGGCAGCCGCTCCCCACCGGAAGCCTGCGGGAGTCGGGGGCCCCCAAGACTTTTGTAGAATCTTCACGGCTGAGGGGACGCTTTTCGAGAATGGAGCCCAAGCCCTAGCAGGCAAGCGTCCGAGTTCCAAGGTGTCCCAGGGCCATTTCAGTGGACCAGGCCCAAAACCGAGGAGCCGTCCGCCATTTTAAGAGCCATGTGGCAGCCGCCTATCGCTGCACTGCAAGAGTGGGAGCAACTCAACAACATGGTGAGCGAGACGCTGTAGCCGCAAGAGCGGGCGCAACTCAGCTAGATGGCCGCCACCTGGGGAGGCCCGTTCACGCCGCCTCCCCCACGCCCGGGCCGCCGCACGCCAATTTTCGGAGCAGCATTGTAGGATACCAAAACTAGTGCGGCAGTTTACTGGACATCACCTGAGTGCCTGTCGTACATGTTGTGTCAGCCATGTGACACTGGACACAGTCCCATCAACATCTCAACGCGTTCTGCTGCCTTGGGACTATTCGCACAACAGACCGCTACTGACGAGGCCTCCCCCCGCACCACCCGGGACGCCCCACGCTGTTTTTCTGTGCTGCATTGTAGGATCCCAAAACCAGTGCGGCACCCAGGCGACATCACCTGGGTGCCGTCCAGAACTCTGCACGTTGTGCTGCCTTGGGACTATTCGCACAAAAGACAGCTTCTAACCATTGTTGCTTTTTGTGTTGAAAAATGTTTAAATGTTTTTAGTTTTTGTTCCGTTCGTTATAGTTAATAGTTAATAAAGTTTTATAATCTTACTTTGTTGGAGTGTTATCTATTTTTTTTTAAACGGGTGAATGGGGCCTTGAATCGGGTTATTGTCATGTGTGGGCTTTGGAAGTGTGCTGCTGCAGGATCGGACATTTCAAACTCAAATGCACGTTCTTTTTCTTACCTTTCCGAAGCATGCAGCGCAATAGCAGGCAGAGAAAGGGTGATGCACGTGTTGAACACTACCTGACCTGGCAAGTTGCTGGCAGTGCCCCCCCGCCCGCTCCTAAAAGAGGGCACACACACACCGCCGCCCCGAGTACTTCACAAATCTTTAAAAGACCATGCGCTTGTTCATGAGGCTTAAATGGTTTATCACCTCTTCTAGAACCCCTGCATCGACCCTCTGACGTTTCCTGGAAAAATTACCATGTAACACAATACCAAGCCCTGTCAGCTGAAACCCCCAAGGAATCGTGGGGCATATTATCAAGGGGGTTTATCTCCGCTTTTTTGGCTTTAAAAGCCATGAAAGCGGAGATAAAATTATCTCCCTATTACCAAGCTGTCCCTAACACCAGTTAGTGACAGCTAAAAGGAGATAGCGACCATCTTGGGCCCCGCTTTGCATGTCAGTGATACTTATCACTAATGACATGCAAAGTGGCGTACCAAGATGTTAGCGACTGGAAACAGTCCCTAACATCGCTATCTTCTATTACCAACTTTTGGAGATATTCGCGCTAAGCGCGAATATCTCCAAAATCTAACACCTGCCCTGAGCAGTTCTTAGCCATGTTATCCAATGGGAGGTGGATAACATGGCTAAGAGCATTTGCTCGATAATACATGAATATCGCTGACTTTTCTGCGATAATAGCAAGGTTTATCTGCGATAAAAATCGCCGATGTGCGGCGATAATTTTTGTCTCTAAACAAGTTAGAGACAAAAATTATCGCTAGTTGTTCGTAATATGCCCCCGGGTTTTTGCTTGCAGAAATCAGGAGGCGGGAGACTAGCACTGAAATCAGTAGTCACACGCCTGAATCAGGAGGGTTGGCATGTCTGAATTCTCTACAGCTGGGGCCATAAACTACATCCGCAGGGGTAGGTGATAACCTGGGACCAGCCTGGCATCTAAAATGGCTGCCGTGCACGACAAAATTGTGGCATTGGAAAAAAGGCAAGATGGCGCAGCCGCTGGAAGAGATGTATCAACATATATGAGCCTCCTCAGCCACCCTCAGGAAACATAGGGGATTAGGATACGTCTCCCGCACCCCCTTATACCTAGTAATTTAATTAACGAAGCACAAAATGGCGAATTCCCGTTTCGCTACCAGTTTGCGGCCCAGTTCGCGGCCCGTGAAGCGCTTCTACCGTGAAAAATCATTTTTTTTTTCTTTTCCCCACGGGACCCTTTAATAACCCCAACAACATTCCTAGGGGGTCAAGAGGGGGATACCTTGCCCCCTTTCATTAAATTCCCCCTTAGTTTTTCACCTCTTCTTCTCTCTCGATCCTACCGAGAGACAAGATGGCGGCCGCTCCGGACTGTCACGCAGCAAAATAAAAAAAAGCTCACGCACAGCCGCTGGAAGAGATGTATCAACATATATCAGCCTCCTCAGCCACCCTCAGGAAACATAGGGGATTAGGATACGTCTCCCGCACCCCCTTATACCTAGTAATTTAATTAACGAAGCACAAAATGGCGAATTCCCGTTTCGCTACCAGTTTGCGGCCCAGTTCGCGGCCCGTGAAGCGCTTCTACCGTGAAAAATCATTTTTTTTTCCTTTTCCCCACAGGACCCTTTAATAACCCCAACAACATTCCTAGGGGGTCAAGAGGGGGATACCTTGCCCCCTTTCATTAAATTCCCCTTTCGTTTTTCACCTCTTCTTCTCTCTCGATCCTACCGAGAGACAAGATGGCGGCCGCTCCGGACTGTTTAGAATGTTGACAGACACCGGAGAGCCAATCAGCTTTCTGCGCGCAAAGTTCCGATAAGCGAAAAGTAAGCGGACCGGATCGCTGCCCGGAGCGCTGTTACAGATATATATCTTGATTTAAACGTTAATTTCTCAAAATCCACTGAAGCACATATATTGAGACCTAGCAAAGGCACATCGGGCTACCAGTCCCTACAATTTTGCCAAGTTTCGTGCAAATCCATTCAGCCGTTCGAGCTAAAAGTGAGGCCAACCGCCCTATGGAAAACTCAATGTAAAAAACGCGTTTTGGGACCCCCCTTTTTTCTCAGCCCCCCCTTGACGAAACCCCACCAAATTTCCAGGGGCTGCTCAGAAACAAAATGTGCCATTTTCCTGAAAATTTCAGCCGATTCCGTCCACAAACGCCAAAGTTATTAGACATAGAATTTTCAGAAATCCCATAGGGAATAAATCCTAACTATATATACCTACTGGCGATAGCCAGTAGGTAATATATATATATATATATATATATCCACAACGACTTCCTCCTTGGAAAGAAGCCAGAGGACACAGCGGGGACCGTTTGGGAGGTACTTTATTGACTGCTAGCATTGGGCATAATGCATTTCAGCTTACGCCTTCCTCAGACGCCACTCGCTGCACAGGAAAACTCCTCCTCTCTTACCTTGTTATACTACGGTCCTCCCAATGTGGTCAGCTGACTCCTACCGATCAGTTGCAGCTGCAGTTCGACATGGGTGAACCACAGCTCCCATCATGCACTGTCGAGGTAAGTAATGTCAATGGAGCCACGCAATATTTCAAAAATAGATGCTGATGTACCTGGCAATGGAGGGGGGCCTTTGATGGTATGGAGAGACCCTGTAATAAAAGTCCAGCACCCCCTTGGGTCCCCAATGTTCCAGCCCCAACATCAAGGAACTAACCGGGCCGTGAAACTGGGGTAAAGTGATCCTGTTTCCCTCGTGAAGTCACGGGCTGTTCTTGACAGCGGCCGCTTGTCAGATCAGATCTTGGGGCAGTCCTGCGCAATCCGATCCCTCAGAAAAACAACAACAATGCCAATGTCCGCAGGACGCTTTCCCGAAAAGGTCCTCTGAACGTGTTACTGGCCAACACGTAAAATATCCACAACGACCTCCTCCTTGGAAAGAAGTCAGAGGACACAGCGGGGACCATATGGGAGGTACTTTATTGACTGCTAGCATTGGGCATAATGCATTTTGGCTTACGCCTTCCTCAGACGCCACTCGCTGCACAGGAACACTCCTCCGCTCTTCCTTGTTATACTATGGTCCTCCCAATGCGGGGAGGTCAGCTGACTCCTACTGATCAGTTGCAGCTGCAGTTCGACGTGGGTGAGCCACAGCTCCCATCATGCACTGTTCAGGTAAGTAATGTCAATGGAGACATGCAATGTTTCAAAAATAGATGCTGATGTACCTGGCAAGGGAGGGGGGCCTTTGATGGTATGGAGAGACCCTGTAATGAAAGTCCAGCACCCCCTTGGGTCCTCAACGTTCCAGCCCCAACATCAAGGAACTGCATAAGCATATATATATATATGAGTATAATGGGGATGCTGTTCCATTTTCAACAGGCGCGTAGTCTTTTTTATATGTCTATTAAATTTTGACATGTGCACTTATGACGATTTTACAATGTTTTATTATAGCCTTATAGCCCGCCGTAGAGGGCTATACCGGCTATTAAAGGCCCTCTCCAGCATTAAAGGCCCCGAGCCCAAGGCGAGGGCCTTTAACAAGGGAGAGGGACTTTAATAGAGGTATAGCCCATCTACGAAGGGCTATAAGGCTATTAGAACATTCTGTCACTAGAGGACAGAATGTTCTAACAAAAAAACAAAGCCTTTTGGGAGCGTGAGGGGATTGGAATCCCCTCAGGTTCCCTGAACCCTTTGTTCACAGCCAGAGCTGTGAACAAAGAAACATTGGAATGTTGGAGCTCCAGGCTTATACCAGCCATTATAAGCCCAGAGCACTCTATTGTTTTCAATGGAGCTCCCAACATTCCAATGTTCTAATAAGAATTTTTAATCATTGTAGCTCATGAATTCATTATAAACTGTTTAAACGCACTATCGCAACAATAACCATGAATACACTGGTTTAGAGCTTATCAAGACAGTTTGGCAATTGGTGAGAGTAGACCACTATGCCTATACTTTGTAGTGTGTCCTCTATGTCCATGAATCACGTGTGGGTTTTCAAAAGAATTTTGAAAAAAATGGAGAAAAAAATGTGTACTTAAACTGTGGAGAAATTAATGTCTGACGATCTGTGAGCAAAGGCAGATGCCCGAAACGCTTCGGATCTAGTGGCTTTGTTGGAATAAAAGAACTCATGCCAAATCTGCATGTTGGAGTTTGGTGATCTTTCTATTCACTCTGAGGCCCATCCAGGGTTTTGAAATGATTCTCTGACACGCACTACATGGCCCAGCAAACACCGGAGGGTGGCCTACCAATGGCAACTGAGAGGGCGTGTCAGAAGCGGCACGTGAAATTGTCGAGCCTCTGATGAGAGCGGAAAGCTCAGAAACGCGTCAGGCCAACATCGACACAGCCAAGAGCATATCGGAAAGCAGTGGCAGTCTTACCTTTTCAAAGCTTGAAGCTTGCCGCTGGCGGAGTGCGTCCGGACCTGCGGGCAACCTGGAGCTTCAATACTACACGCGGCCGCCCAGCCGTAAGGGACTGCACCACCCCGGGAACAGAGGGGGTCACAGGGCTTCGAATTATGAGGAGCTCGAACTGTGAGCCAGCTGGTTCCAGGATTCAAGACTGTCACCCTTTCTGAGGCCCATCCAGGGTTTTGAAATGATTCTCTGACACGCACTACATGGCCCAGCAAACACCGGAGGGTGGCCTACCAATGGCAACTGAGAGGGCGTGTCAGAAGCGGCACGTGAAATTGTCGAGCCTCTGATGAGAGCGGAAAGCTCAGAAACGCGTCAGGCCAACATCGACACAGCCAAGAGCATATCGGAAAGCAGTGGCAGTCTTACCTTTTCAAAGCTTGAAGCTTGCCGCTGGCGGAGTGCGTCCGGACCTGCGGGCAACCTGGAGCTTCACTACTACACGCGGCCGCCCGGCCGTAAGGGACTGCACCACCCCGGGAACAGAGGGGGTCACAGGGCTTCGAATTATGAGGAGCTCGAACTGTGAGCCAGCTGGTTCCAGGATTCAAGACTGTCACCCTTTCTGAGGCCCATCCAGGGTTTTGAAATGATTCTCTGACACGCACTACATGGCCCAGCAAACACCGGAGGGTGGCCTACCAATGGCAACTGAGAGGGCGTGTCAGAAGCGGCACGTGAAATTGTCGAGCCTCTGATGAGAGCGGAAAGCTCAGAAACGCGTCAGGCCAACATCGACACAGCCAAGAGCATATCGGAAAGCAGTGGCAGTCTTACCTTTTCAAAGCTTGAAGCTTGCCGCTGGCGGAGTGCGTCCGGACCTGCGGGCAACCTGGAGCTTCAATACTACACGCGGCCGCCCGGCCGTAAGGGACTGCACCACCCCGGGAACAGAGGGGGTCACAGGGCTTCGAATTATGAGGAGCTCGAACTGTGAGCCAGCTGGTTCCAGGATTCAAGACTGTCACCCTTTCTGAGGCCCATCCAGGGTTTTGAAATGATTCTCTGACACGCACTACATGGCGCAGCAAACACCGGAGGGTGGCCTACCAATGGCAACTGAGAGGGCGTGTCAGAAGCGGCACGTGAAATTGTCGAGCCTCTGATGAGAGCGGAAAGCTCAGAAACGCGTCAGGCCAACATCGACACAGCCAAGAGCATATCGGAAAGCAGTGGCAGTCTTACCTTTTCAAAGCTTGAAGCTTGCCGCTGGCGGAGTGCGTCCGGACCTGCGGGCAACCTGGAGCTTCAATACTACACGCGGCCGCCCGGCCGTAAGGGACTGCACCACCCCGGGAACAGAGGGGGTCACAGGGCTTCGAATTATGAGGAGCTCGAACTGTGAGCCAGCTGGTTCCAGGATTCAAGACTGTCACCCTTTCTGAGGCCCATCCAGGGTTTTGAAATGATTCTCTGACACGCACTACATGGCCCAGCAAACACCGGAGGGTGGCCTACCAATGGCAACTGAGAGGGCGTGTCAGAAGCGGCACGTGAAATTGTCGAGCCTCTGATGAGAGCGGAAAGCTCAGAAACGCGTCAGGCCAACATCGACACAGCCAAGAGCATATCGGAAAGCAGTGGCAGTCTTACCTTTTCAAAGCTTGAAGCTTGCCGCTGGCGGAGTGCGTCCGGACCTGCGGGCAACCTGGAGCTTCAATACTACACGCGGCCGCCCGGCCGTAAGGGACTGCACCACCCCGGGAACAGAGGGGGTCACAGGGCTTCGAATTATGAGGAGCTCGAACTGTGAGCCAGCTGGTTCCAGGATTCAAGACTGTCACCCTTTCTGAGGCCCATCCAGGGTTTTGAAATGATTCTCTGACACGCACTACATGGCCCAGCAAACACCGAAGGGTGGCCTACCAATGGCAACTGAGAGGGCGTGTCAGAAGCGGCACGTGAAATTGTCGAGCCTCTGATGAGAGCGGAAAGCTCAGAAACGCGTCAGGCCAACATCGACACAGCCAAGAGCATATCGGAAAGCAGTGGCAGTCTTACCTTTTCAAAGCTTGAAGCTTGCCGCTGGCGGAGTGCGTCCGGACCTGCGGGCAACCTGGAGCTTCAATACTACACGCGGCCGCCCGGCCGTAAGGGACTGCACCACCCCGGGAACAGAGGGGGTCACAGGGCTTCGAATTATGAGGAGCTCGAACTGTGAGCCAGCTGGTTCCAGGATTCAAGACTGTCACCCTTTCTGAGGCCCATCCAGGGTTTTGAAATGATTCTCTGACACGCACTACATGGCCCAGCAAACACCGGAGGGTGGCCTACCAATGGCAACTGAGAGGGCGTGTCAGAAGAGGCACGTGAAATTGTCGAGCCTCTGATGAGAGCGGAAAGCTCAGAAACGCGTCAGGCCAACATCGACACAGCCAAGAGCATATCGGAAAGCAGTGGCAGTCTTACCTTTTCAAAGCTTGAAGCTTGCCGCTGGCGGAGTGCGTCCGGACCTGCGGGCAACCTGGAGCTTCAATATATATATATATATATATATCCACAGCTTTGGCTCCAAACTCGTAGTCCAATGGCGCTCTTGTCACCGGTGCCGACTACAAAGCAGAGCCCCGCTTTCATGTAATCTCCAAAAGCTATCAGCCGATAGCGCAAGTCAGCACTCAACACAGGATATGTTTCCCAATTATCACGATTTATTTTCAGAAAGCAGCATTCATCGCACAACACCAACGCGTTTCGCAACCCACTGTTGCTTGATCACGGTGATGTGCGATGAATGCTGCTTTCTGAAAATAAATCGTGATAATTGGGAAACATATCCTGTGTTAAGTGCTGACTTGCGCTATCGGCTGATAGCTTTTGGAGAATATATATATATATTTTCCTTGCTCACGCTACAATTGGTGACTTGGCCCTATGGTTGATGAGGCGATGGGGACTCGAGGCTGCACCCCGTGTTTCACTCTGCGGCTACAGACGCTTTGCAGCGCACCTTTCCCTCCGCTAATTGCTTGAATTTTTCAAGACCGCTCCACAGCCTTACTCACCTGGGCGCCACTGCTGCATCCTGGGAGATGGAGTCCGCTGATCTACACGGACCCTTCAAACTGAGGACTTTTGTGCTAAGGGGCGGAGCCAGGACACTGCACCTATCACTGTGAGGTTGGGTGCCTTACTAAGCTGCAGAACGCCAGGACTTCCGCTTTCACCACCGCAGGCGCTGACGAGGCCACACCGGCCGAAATGCATACGCCACTAGAGTGAAATAAAGGTGCTGCTGCTTCTCTTCCCCACTGAGGCTCCTGCTTCTTTCTTTTGAGAGGAGGTGTTTTTCTACATTGCTACGCGCTTTCCAGAGGCGCGGTTCAGGAGCTCCCTCATCTTGAAGTGGCCCGGAGACTCTGGAACCTGCTTCGGCATTTCTTCTTTTTCAAGTTATTGAATGTCTCCTGTCCCGCCGGCGGACCTCGCACCTGAAGCGCCATTGTGAATTATTTCTTCACTACCTGAGCTGGGGCTAATTTTCCTTGCTCACGCTACAATTGGTGACTTGGCCCTATGGTTGATGAGGCGATGGGGACTCGAGGCTGCACCCCGTGTTTCACTCTGCGGCTACAGACGCTTTGCAGCGCACCTTTCCCTCCGCTAATTGCTTGAATTTTTCAAGACCGCTCCACAGCCTTACTCACCTGGGCGCCACTGCTGCATCCTGGGAGATGGAGTCCGCTGATCTACACGGACCCTTCAAACTGAGGACTTTTGTGCTAAGGGGCGGAGCCAGGACACTGCACCTATCACTGTGAGGTTGGGTGCCTTACTAAGCTGCAGAACGCCAGGACTTCCGCTTTCACCACCGCAGGCGCTGACGAGGCCACACCGGCCGAAATGCATACGCCACTAGAGTGAAATAAAGGTGCTGCTGCTTCTCTTCCCCACTGAGGCTCCTGCTTCTTTCTTTTGAGAGGAGGTGTTTTTCTACATTGCTACGCGCTTTCCAGAGGCGCGGTTCAGGAGCTCCCTCATCTTGAAGTGGCCCGGAGACTCTGGAACCTGCTTCGGCATTTCTTCTTTTTCAAGTTATTGAATGTCTCCTGTCCCGCCGGCGGACCTCGCACCTGAAGCGCCATTGTGAATTATTTCTTCACTACCTGAGCTGGGGCTAATTTTCCTTGCTCACGCTACAATTGGTGACTTGGCCCTATGGTTGATGAGGCGATGGGGACTCGAGGCTGCACCCCGTGTTTCACTCTGCGGCTACAGACGCTTTGCAGCGCACCTTTCCCTCCGCTAATTGCTTGAATTTTTCAAGACCGCTCCACAGCCTTACTCACCTGGGCGCCACTGCTGCATCCTGGGAGATGGAGTCCGCTGATCTACACGGACCCTTCAAACTGAGGACTTTTGTGCTAAGGGGCGGAGCCAGGACACTGCACCTATCACTGTGAGGTTGGGTGCCTTACTAAGCTGCAGAACGCCAGGACTTCCGCTTTCACCACCGCAGGCGCTGACGAGGCCACACCGGCCGAAATGCATACGCCACTAGAGTGAAATAAAGGTGCTGCTGCTTCTCTTCCCCACTGAGGCTCCTGCTTCTTTCTTTTGAGAGGAGGTGTTTTTCTACATTGCTACGCGCTTTCCAGAGGCGCGGTTCAGGAGCTCCCTCATCTTGAAGTGGCCCGGAGACTCTGGAACCTGCTTCGGCATTTCTTCTTTTTCAAGTTATTGAATGTCTCCTGTCCCGCCGGCGGACCTCGCACCTGAAGCGCCATTGTGAATTATTTCTTCACTACCTGAGCTGGGGCTAATTTTCCTTGCTCACGCTACAATTGGTGACTTGGCCCTATGGTTGATGAGGCGATGGGGACTCGAGGCTGCACCCCGTGTTTCACTCTGCGGCTACAGACGCTTTGCAGCGCACCTTTCCCTCCGCTAATTGCTTGAATTTTTCAAGACCGCTCCACAGCCTTACTCACCTGGGCGCCACTGCTGCATCCTGGGAGATGGAGTCCGCTGATCTACACGGACCCTTCAAACTGAGGACTTTTGTGCTAAGGGGCGGAGCCAGGACACTGCACCTATCACTGTGAGGTTGGGTGCCTTACTAAGCTGCAGAACGCCAGGACTTCCGCTTTCACCACCGCAGGCGCTGACGAGGCCACACCGGCCGAAATGCATACGCCACTAGAGTGAAATAAAGGTGCTGCTGCTTCTCTTCCCCACTGAGGCTCCTGCTTCTTTCTTTTGAGAGGAGGTGTTTTTCTACATTGCTACGCGCTTTCCAGAGGCGCGGTTCAGGAGCTCCCTCATCTTGAAGTGGCCCGGAGACTCTGGAACCTGCTTCGGCATTTCTTCTTTTTCAAGTTATTGAATGTCTCCTGTCCCGCCGGCGGACCTCGCACCTGAAGCGCCATTGTGAATTATTTCTTCACTACCTGAGCTGGGGCTAATTTTCCTTGCTCACGCTACAATTGGTGACTTGGCCCTATGGTTGATGAGGCGATGGGGACTCGAGGCTGCACCCCGTGTTTCACTCTGCGGCTACAGACGCTTTGCAGCGCACCTTTCCCTCCGCTAATTGCTTGAATTTTTCAAGACCGCTCCACAGCCTTACTCACCTGGGCGCCACTGCTGCATCCTGGGAGATGGAGTCCGCTGATCTACACGGACCCTTCAAACTGAGGACTTTTGTGCTAAGGGGCGGAGCCAGGACACTGCACCTATCACTGTGAGGTTGGGTGCCTTACTAAGCTGCAGAACGCCAGGACTTCCGCTTTCACCACCGCAGGCGCTGACGAGGCCACACCGGCCGAAATGCATACGCCACTAGAGTGAAATAAAGGTGCTGCTGCTTCTCTTCCCCACTGAGGCTCCTGCTTCTTTCTTTTGAGAGGAGGTGTTTTTCTACATTGCTACGCGCTTTCCAGAGGCGCGGTTCAGGAGCTCCCTCATCTTGAAGTGGCCCGGAGACTCTGGAACCTGCTTCGGCATTTCTTCTTTTTCAAGTTATTGAATGTCTCCTGTCCCGCCGGCGGACCTCGCACCTGAAGCGCCATTGTGAATTATTTCTTCACTACCTGAGCTGGGGCTAATTTTCCTTGCTCACGCTACAATTGGTGACTTGGCCCTATGGTTGATGAGGCGATGGGGACTCGAGGCTGCACCCCGTGTTTCACTCTGCGGCTACAGACGCTTTGCAGCGCACCTTTCCCTCCGCTAATTGCTTGAATTTTTCAAGACCGCTCCACAGCCTTACTCACCTGGGCGCCACTGCTGCATCCTGGGAGATGGAGTCCGCTGATCTACACGGACCCTTCAAACTGAGGACTTTTGTGCTAAGGGGCGGAGCCAGGACACTGCACCTATCACTGTGAGGTTGGGTGCCTTACTAAGCTGCAGAACGCCAGGACTTCCGCTTTCACCACCGCAGGCGCTGACGAGGCCACACCGGCCGAAATGCATACGCCACTAGAGTGAAATAAAGGTGCTGCTGCTTCTCTTCCCCACTGAGGCTCCTGCTTCTTTCTTTTGAGAGGAGGTGTTTTTCTACATTGCTACGCGCTTTCCAGAGGCGCGGTTCAGGAGCTCCCTCATCTTGAAGTGGCCCGGAGACTCTGGAACCTGCTTCGGCATTTCTTCTTTTTCAAGTTATTGAATGTCTCCTGTCCCGCCGGCGGACCTCGCACCTGAAGCGCCATTGTGAATTATTTCTTCACTACCTGAGCTGGGGCTAATTTTCCTTGCTCACGCTACAATTGGTGACTTGGCCCTATGGTTGATGAGGCGATGGGGACTCGAGGCTGCACCCCGTGTTTCACTCTGCGGCTACAGACGCTTTGCAGCGCACCTTTCCCTCCGCTAATTGCTTGAATTTTTCAAGACCGCTCCACAGCCTTACTCACCTGGGCGCCACTGCTGCATCCTGGGAGATGGAGTCCGCTGATCTACACGGACCCTTCAAACTGAGGACTTTTGTGCTAAGGGGCGGAGCCAGGACACTGCACCTATCACTGTGAGGTTGGGTGCCTTACTAAGCTGCAGAACGCCAGGACTTCCGCTTTCACCACCGCAGGCGCTGACGAGGCCACACCGGCCGAAATGCATACGCCACTAGAGTGAAATAAAGGTGCTGCTGCTTCTCTTCCCCACTGAGGCTCCTGCTTCTTTCTTTTGAGAGGAGGTGTTTTTCTACATTGCTACGCGCTTTCCAGAGGCGCGGTTCAGGAGCTCCCTCATCTTGAAGTGGCCCGGAGACTCTGGAACCTGCTTCGGCATTTCTTCTTTTTCAAGTTATTGAATGTCTCCTGTCCCGCCGGCGGACCTCGCACCTGAAGCGCCATTGTGAATTATTTCTTCACTACCTGAGCTGGGGCTAATTTTCCTTGCTCACGCTACAATTGGTGACTTGGCCCTATGGTTGATGAGGCGATGGGGACTCGAGGCTGCACCCCGTGTTTCACTCTGCGGCTACAGACGCTTTGCAGCGCACCTTTCCCTCCGCTAATTGCTTGAATTTTTCAAGACCGCTCCACAGCCTTACTCACCTGGGCGCCACTGCTGCATCCTGGGAGATGGAGTCCGCTGATCTACACGGACCCTTCAAACTGAGGACTTTTGTGCTAAGGGGCGGAGCCAGGACACTGCACCTATCACTGTGAGGTTGGGTGCCTTACTAAGCTGCAGAACGCCAGGACTTCCGCTTTCACCACCGCAGGCGCTGACGAGGCCACACCGGCCGAAATGCATACGCCACTAGAGTGAAATAAAGGTGCTGCTGCTTCTCTTCCCCACTGAGGCTCCTGCTTCTTTCTTTTGAGAGGAGGTGTTTTTCTACATTGCTACGCGCTTTCCAGAGGCGCGGTTCAGGAGCTCCCTCATCTTGAAGTGGCCCGGAGACTCTGGAACCTGCTTCGGCATTTCTTCTTTTTCAAGTTATTGAATGTCTCCTGTCCCGCCGGCGGACCTCGCACCTGAAGCGCCATTGTGAATTATTTCTTCACTACCTGAGCTGGGGCTAATTTTCCTTGCTCACGCTACAATTGGTGACTTGGCCCTATGGTTGATGAGGCGATGGGGACTCGAGGCTGCACCCCGTGTTTCACTCTGCGGCTACAGACGCTTTGCAGCGCACCTTTCCCTCCGCTAATTGCTTGAATTTTTCAAGACCGCTCCACAGCCTTACTCACCTGGGCGCCACTGCTGCATCCTGGGAGATGGAGTCCGCTGATCTACACGGACCCTTCAAACTGAGGACTTTTGTGCTAAGGGGCGGAGCCAGGACACTGCACCTATCACTGTGAGGTTGGGTGCCTTACTAAGCTGCAGAACGCCAGGACTTCCGCTTTCACCACCGCAGGCGCTGACGAGGCCACACCGGCCGAAATGCATACGCCACTAGAGTGAAATAAAGGTGCTGCTGCTTCTCTTCCCCACTGAGGCTCCTGCTTCTTTCTTTTGAGAGGAGGTGTTTTTCTATATATATATATATATATATATATATATATATATATATATATAAGGCACTTCAAGTACCATCAGGCTCAGTGCGAGCCAACGCCCACTGGGGCGGTTGATTATATAAATTGGACTGCCATTTGCTCATACACTGATTGGTGTTTTGCCTCTGAAGAAATGCCTTGCGGCATGAAACGTGTCAGGCTGTGTACTTGGACAATCCCTCACTTCTCAATGCTGTAACCCTGTTGAAATTAAAAACGAAAGAAAATAAACCTACCTGGATGTGGCTTTCCTGAATGGGTAACTATTTTTGTTATATATATATATATATATATATATATATATATATATATATATATATACATCTGCATATCTATATAAATACATGCATACATATGCATGTTATGTACATGAAAGTTTGAAAAACACTAATAAAAGCAAAGCTAAAAAACCACCTAATTACAAACAGAATTGCTTTATCTTAAACAAGGGTGCGACCTATTGCATTTTCAATGCTTGTTCTATTTTCTTTAGACAAGGGAAGAATAGGGTGTTTTTCTTTTAATAAGAGCAAGATGAAACAACTGAGGGTACTTGAGTGCTTATGTTTGAAAGTGCATGCTTTTCACACGTATTTTAGGAGGCAGATACAGGCTTAGGGCTAGTGGCCAATGAAAGGGAGATGACTGTCAACATTTTTTCCTATAATTCGCATTTCAGTTTACTCCATTTTATTTATTTATTGTGCATGAGCATTCAAGTAGCAGTCGGACTGAGGTCTAGGGTCGAAGATCTGAAGAAACAGCTGTGAATCATCAGCCTAATTTCTAAAAATGAAATCCAAATTTCCTAATTAATTTTGTTGGTGAAAGGATATATGTGTTAAACACGTAAGACAAACGAACACATCCTTGGGAAACTCCATTTGTAAGTGACAATCTGAGGGAGGAAATTATCTCTCATAACCTGCTGGGATGTAGTTGAAAGAAAGGAGGACATCTACGCTCTTGTTTTATCTTTGATGTCACATTATGATGATCTTAACATTAGTAAATTGTGGTTGACAGTGTTGAATGCTGCTGACAGATATAACAGGATCAATAAGTTAGTGGAATTGCTTTTGGCAGCCATTAGGGGATTATCAGGGACTGCCAGTAGAGCAGACCCAATGCTTCTGGTGGGGTGTAATACCTACATGAGCATTGTCTAAAACCACAGAGTTTCATGGTTAGTTAGATAATTGAGTGGCGACGATGCTTTCAATGACCTTAGCCACAGCTGGAAAAAGATGAATTGCACAGTAGTTTACAGGTTCTTTAGAGACCTACCTGGATTTATTAGAGGCTTCATTTGACACTGGTTAATGATATTTCTATGATTTTATAAAGTGTAAGACTAATTCCAGGTATAGCCACATGCAAACTTTTCAAGTGGATTGGCACAGTGGAAAATCCAGATTTACAGTTCTTGAAAACTTTGAGAAATTGTTCTAATGAAGGGCACATAAATTAGCCAAGGAAATATAGAGATATGTTTATTACACCAGAATTAAGGAGACCTGCGTAATCTGCAGCAACAGAGGAATCGGCACTGGGCACAGCAGTAAATGAGATAGTGGTATTCAGGGCCGGACTGCACATAGCAGGCACCGGGCAATCCCCCAGTGTGCCGCACAGGTGGGGACGATTTTGGGCTCCTGGGGGCCTTTTTTGTTAAAGGGACGTTTTTAAATCGACCCTGTACCAAAATCGTCCGTAAACCGGGGGGGGGTGGGGGGGGGGGGCAAGCACTTTGCCTGGGCTGGTTGTGGTTCCCAGTCCGGCCCTGGTGATATTGCATGTCAGAATGGATTGTAATGGGAGAAAGAGCATTACTCTGAATGGACTGATAAATGTGCGTAATTTTTTGTTCAAAAGTCCACAGAGTTTATTAGATAATTCTTACGAACATATAGATTTGAACGGTGAGGTCTGGGTTTTTTAAAAGTCCTGTAGAATCGTAAACATTTCTTTTTGTTTATTAGTAGAATTTAGGAACTTGCAAAATAGTGGAATGGCCAACTACCCAAATATACTTTTCTCAAACTTTATGTCTGCCACGAGAAAGCATTATTATTGGTATACATTGATGTCTATCATTTTTAGTAGATTGGGCTATGCATCATAATCCAAGGGTAGTTGCATGGGAACAGCCGTATCCCACCAATGGAATGGATGGAATGACGCAAAGTAGTACAAAGTACCACCAAGCGATGCTTGCTGTTTACAATTAAAATCTGGATTAGTGCTGGAAATAAATACCAATCTGAGGCTTTGTGCATTCCTTTCTGTGACGCACACAGCACCTACACAAAGGTTTGATACATCTGGCCCTAATGGCATGTGTCTCAAAATTACTTTTACTTGTTACTTTATACTTTTACTCCTATTTAGAGATAGGAAGCAAATAGTTTTGATAGCAGTAGTCCATTGTTGTTTGAATTGGCAGTGTGTGTTTTCACTGTGATAACTTAATAGAAGTCTACCTCAGACATAATTGTTTAATATAACATCAGTGTTGGCACAGTGTGTGTTTCCGATCCTGGTCGAGCATACTGGCAGAATATTAGCTTTCTGGATTTTTTAATTTATATTTTCACTGAATGCATGCATAATTTCTGTCTTGGCTGTCAATGCCACACACCTGTGCTCTTCTGTCTGTCCATTTTCAGAGGCCAGCTCCTACGCAATGGCAGAGTAGTGTCGCCCCACTACTCTGTGAGCAGTTGGAAAAGGAAAAATAACATGATAATAGCAAACGTTGTTATCATTTTATTTCTCCTTCGTGGCTCAGCTGGTGTGGGGCAGAGCTGGACATCACAGGAACAGGGGAAGGAGTGGTGGCACTCTTTTAAGTGCGCATGACGATTTGGCCGTCGGTCTTGGGCCGCCAAACAGTCATGCATACTTTGCATGTTCTCCACAGGCTGTCTTGCACAGCCCAGGTGGAGAACATGGCCTGGCCCCCAGTCCCTGCCTGAAGCCCGACCCACTGCGCTCAGACCAATCACAACGCTGCTGTTACACAGCTTCATTATTGGCCAGGAGAGTCTGGGCGCCTGGGTGCTTCCTGCTTCCTTCCTGCTCCTGGAGTGACGAAGAGGACCGTGAGGTTGCGGCCGGCGTGGAGGTAAGTGGTATTTTTTCCTATTTTTTTTTTTACCACACCTCCGTTAATTAGCGGCCACCAATGTTCCTTTTCAGGCTAAGATACAAGTATTGCACAGTGTAAGCAGTCTAGCCTTTCAACAACACATATTCAATCTCAGACGTTTGCTTCAATACTGCCATTTTATAAGGCTTTACAAGAATAAATGCATTCTATTTTGGTAGCAGTTAGACTTGTGAAGATTGCATAAACCTAAGTGCGCGGGCTTGTGAACATGCAAGCAGCTCATATGAATATAGGACACGGATTGCAATTGTCTTGTAAAGTGGTATTTATTTCTCTGTTTCCAGGTTTTTCCCCATAAGAAGATGACATTGTGCTAGGATAGTAAGTATTATTGATGACTTCTCTATGGTAACTGAAAATTTGAACAGAACGAGGATATTTATCTCCACCCAAGCAATAACGCACACTGTTTTATTGCTAATTGTAAGTAGAACTTGTGCTCATGAAGTTGGAATGAGAAGAAATCAATTGTTGTGAAAGGACCTAATGAGGGCTTGATGATTGAGAAAAAAAGGCCCTTACCCATTTTATGTCCTTTTCTTACAATAAATAAATGTATTTGTAACTTTAATATATTTATTGCATAATTTTTTTGCTTTGTTGCAGCCATTTCTGAAGGCTTTACTACACTTCTTTCACTCTGTCAACATGGCTGTGACTTTACTTGCAAATGCAACATCTACATGCAACATTATGGCCATTTCACTATGTAAAAATGCAACCCAAAATGACCATCCGCTACCCCACTACCTCTGCCAATGTTATGCCAAAATTGGACAAGTATTGGCAAAGCCAATGTAAGTGCAACAGAAAAAAAATCTGGTATTCAAGAAATATAAATCACTGTATTTGGCGGACCTTGGGAATTGGAAGTAGAGCCAAAAGGCTGTGAGTCGCAACACCAGCATCTTGCAGCATAAAAGCAGGAACGTGTTCTGGATTCCATTGGTATGTGATTGTAATATTCTGGTTCTCTAAATGGTTAAAATGGCCCGGAAGATGCTAAAGAATAATGGGGGTTGGTCTGATTTGATCTAATCTGATTTTGTATCAAATATGCACATTTGGAAACCTACCTTTCCAGGTTATTGAATAGAAACTTGAACGGCACCATTTCATGGCAGAAATAAAAATCCTCTCCACTAGATCAAAACCCATCTTAAATAAATGCCTCCAAGGTGTGACAATGGCATGTCCATGACAGGTCTAGATGCAAAGAAGCCTGCTTTAGTTCAAGAAAAAGCGTGTCAAGGGCAAGTAAAAACGAACTAAGGGATGTATATTGATTGCTGAGTGGCGAACAATAACTTAATCAGAGCACTTCAATTCCATACCTAACTGGATTCTCTTAGTTCCCATATTTAGTTTAAAGACCCGAATGAATATGAATGTAAGTCATTTTACCTTCTTTTTCCCACACCAAAACTTATTTGTTCACCACAGATGCTAAAAAAACTGGCCACACTTTTATATGCCGACTCCTGCAACATAATAGATGCTGAGAGGTAGTTGGTAAAATAAAATGGTTGAATTAAAAAAAAACACACACAGGGTAAGGTCCGCCCACCCCAAAAGTGGGCAATACAGTATTTCTGCCCACCTGGGAGACAAAGAGGAAGTTTATTCTGCTTGGGGAGTTCGCCCCTGGACTAGCCCCAACCAGGATAGAAAGCCCAGATAAAAACAAGTGGATGTTTACCACCTAAGCATAGGCCCATGCCACCATCCCAAAAGGAGCTCCTCATAGAAAAGATAGCAGGATGGACGTTTCCTGACATTGTTTTGTGAATTGCATTTTGTAATGAGGGAGTACAACTGCAAAGAGCGTTTTGTAGCTATACAAACATCTTAAAAAGCAATGTAAGGTTAACAATATAACAAATAACACTTAGGTAATGTTTACTATTAGCAGTTAATCAGTTCTTGACCAACATTTTATACAATAAATAAAGTGTTGTGTATAGAACAGCAATGTTTTCATCTACTCCCAAACTTGAAAGGAAAAACCCACAGCTCAATAGATAAAATATTCTAAATTCTGGGAGCAAAGTCACAGAATGATTGGAAACTGTTTCTTAATTTGATCGGCTCATTTCACTTTGGACCAGGGTGTACCTGTTGCATAGGGCTGTCTTGGGGTCCAGGGGTCCCACAATGTCAATTCCGACCCACCCAAAAGGGGTGCTTACCTCAGGAAAAGGTTGGAGAGGAGCCTTAGCTTTCTTCCCACTCTTACCACTTGCCTTGCAAGTTTGGCAAGAGCTACAATGTGCAGAGCACCTTCACATTTGGGGCCAAAAGACTTGGATGACGATCCTATGAAAGGTTTTGTCCTGCCCCAAATGTCCTGCCAAAGGCACATCATGAGCCTGACCCAGTAGGAAGGCTCTGAAGCGCAGGGGTAACACCAGCACACAAACTGGCCCTGGCTCAGCAAACTGAGGCTCACTGTACAGCAGACTGCTATCCCAGTAGATCCAATGTGATCCAAACTTATCACCAGCTGCCTGGTTTGCAGCCTGCTGCCCCAAACCATCAAGAGTTTGGCATTCCATCTGCTCCTTGCAGAACTCCTCCCTGGTGGGATTCCTTCATTCTGCAAATGGGTCAGCTCAGAAAAGTCTCCCACTTCGGCCACTTGTTCCCCTGTAGGTTCCAGGGCATCCCCCTCAAGGTCCGCCTCCTCCCTGACCGTGGGAACTTCAAGGCCAAGTTTCCATGGCCCCTGTCCATCCTCTTTATGGCAGGCACCTGGGTCACTGTTTCAAGTCCCAGGTCCTCTCCATCACCCCTACTGGCTGCCATTGATTGAGTGGTCACACAAGCCCACTCAGGCAGACTCAACATCTCCACATGAGACCAGCGTTCCACCTTCTCCCAAGTGTACCTCTCCGGGTCATAGCCAAGGAGATAATCAACAGGCACGGTTGGACTCACAACTACTCTCAAGGTAACTGAGACCCCCCCCCCAATTTAGAGGGAACTGTGCCACCTTGCACAGGCTCTCAGAGTTATCTGCTGCAACTACAGGGTGAAGTACATATGTGACCAGCTGCTCACCAGACACCAGTTGACACCTGACAGATGTCACACTGGCTGCAGTCTCTCTTAGAGCTCACACCCACCGTCCCTTGATGGTTACCCACTGCCTGTATTTTATTGTGCTATCAGGCACAAGGTTTCCCTGGACCATCTCACTGTTGCTTAGTGAGACAAAGGTCATCTCAGCTGACTCCCACCATTCACATGCAACCAATTCCTCCCCAAGCACTGCACAACCAACCCACGTGACTGCGCACCAGTGGGTGCCGGTGTGTACTTGGGACACTTGGGTCATGTGATCCTCCTGACCACAAGCAAAACACTTGTGGGAACCCCTCTCTGCAAGCTTCCCTATAGAGATCCAAGGTTTCTTACCACTAGGGGCCTGGGAACCTTTACCATGGGAACTGGATCAGGGCCCTTTGGAGAATTTTGTCTGTTTACCTTTGTCTTCTTCAACCTTCTGCTGGGGACCCTGCCCACCCTTTGTTGAGTCTCTCAAACACCGCTTGTGGGCCCTGGTACTCGTCCAGTGGTCCGCCGCCTGAACAAGTTTTCTGCGGTCAGTCAGTTTGATATCCATCAGATGCTGGGTAAACTCTGGCAAACAAAAACTATGCAAGTGCTCCCAAGCAGTCAAGCCATATAACCCCTGATAGTCAATTACCTTGCTGCCCTTTATCCAACCATCCAGTGCTCTGCTAAAAGAATTAATACTTTACAACCATGTATTAGAATCAGTTTTCTTAAAATACCTAGGGGCAGATGTACAACTTCTGGCGCATCTCTGCAAATCAGCAGGGATGTGCCAGAACAGATGCAAGGCCCTGCTCCTTCTCTTTCTCCTGCTGTTCGAGCTCCATTTCAAACTTCTTGCTCTCAAATTTGAGCCTTTCAAGCTCTCTCACATGCTTTCACTCCTGTCGCCTGTCCTCCAGCTTCTCTGGGGACAGATTGCTGGATGACGCACTGCTGCCATTCCTAGAAGATGTTCCAACAGACAAATCCTGAGCATTAATATCACCTTGCTGGCTCTGCAACTCCAGATCCACAATCCCATTCTCAGCCTCCCCAGCTTCTCTTGTTGCCCACCAGGCTTTCAGAGTCTTTTGCAGCTTCTCCGTCTTAGCAGAGCTTCTAATGGACATCCAAAAGCCTTGCAAAATTGTTTGAGCTAATCAACTTTGTATGAGTGCAACAATTCAATCTCAAACTCCAGTACTGCAAACTCACTTGCTGGTTCACCACGGAGAGACATGATGTGTGGATCCTTTAAGGGTTATCATAAAAATAAGTAAAAACAAATCACAAAGCAGTATGTGGTCACGTAATGGTCTGCACTCAGTAGTACTACAAACTGATCACTGTATGTCTAGTGCAAATACATGTACAAATCCTCACCATTGACTACCAATGTTAGAAATGGGGGGTCTCAATTTGGTATTTGGTAGTGGTGTGCACCCTGTCCAAGTAGGGACCCTTCCTTCTAGTCAGTATAAGGGGATTATATACTGAAGACAACCCCTGCTCACCCCCTTAGTAGCTTGGCACGAGCCATCAGGCCTATCTCAGTGGCAATGTGTACAGCATTTGTACATAACACACACAGTCAAACAGTGAAAAACACGATGAATGGATACCACACTAGTTTTGAAAAATTAAGTATCCTTATCTAAACCACATAAGACCAGAACAACAAAAATCCAACATACACAACTCAAAATATGACATTTTAAAGGTTTCAAGCAATTCTGTCCATAGGAAATTATGGATGTGTGATTGTTACACAAAGTACCTCAAATACATGAAAATCCACGGGCCAAAACAGCCGCAGAGGAGCGAAGTGTTGGACAATACAGCAATGCGTCAATTCCAGAGTCCTTAGGGAGGAGATGAAACAGTTCTGCTGCACTCAGGAGAAGTGATGCATTGAATCCGGACTGTAGGGGAAGTGAGGTGGTTCTGGTATGCCAGGGCTGTGTCGACAATGAGTGGCGGATAGGCACGGTGCATGGAAATCCGAGATGCGCTGCAGGTCGATGCGGCGGAAACAAACAGGCTCTGCATCGATTTCTTCTGCTGCAGGCCCACGATGCATCGTTTCTTGAAGCCGCACAGCACAGTCTGTGCCGGAGTTGGTGCAGGGATCTCGTACTTCGGAGACCGGTGCGTTGGGCTCAACATGCAGAGGTTCTTCGGCTGCTGACAAGTGCTGCATTGGTTTCGTCGGCCACATGCGGCTCTGCAGCAGTGCTACATCAGGAAATACGATAGCAAGAAGGGCGAAGCTTTGTTTTTGCGGGTTGCTTCAGTTCTTTGTAGTTCTTTGCAGCAGTAACTACCTCCAAGGGACCAGAACAGAATTTGGCACCACAAGGTAGGTCAGAACTCCCAGCAGGGGAATACCAGGAAGCGGCAGGTGAAGTCTTTGTGTTCCTGAGACTTCTTAACAGGAGACAAGCTTTACATCAAGCCCTTGCAGAATCTTCTTAAGCAGGATACCACAGCAAGGCAAAAGTCTAATCCTTTCCATTGCCCACAGGCAGAAGCAGCAACTGCAGGCCAGCCCAACAAAGCAACACACAGCAAAGGGACAGTACTCATGGTATCTCTTTAGCTCTTCTTCTCGGATGGTTCCTCTTAGCCCAGAAGTTATCTAAAGTCATGGACGCACAGACACTGCGGGGGCAGATCTGAGGCATATTTGAAAGGCTACTTGTGTGGGTGGCACAATCAGTGCTGCAGACCCACTAGGAACATTTGATTTACATGCCCTGGGCACAAACAGTGTACTTTACTAGGGTTTACCAGCAAATCAAATATGCCAATCATGGAGAACCAATCCGAATTACAATTTACACAAGAGTACTTGCACTTTGGCACTGATTAGCAGTGGCAAAGTGAGTGCCCAGAGTACCTAAACCAGCAAAAACGAAGTCCATCACACAGTAAAAATACAGGAGGTAGAGGCAAAAAGGCAGGGGAAACCATGCCAAGGATGACATGTCTAGGACTAAGGTTTTCATTTTAGTTAGCCTGCATGCACTTTAGTTTACAGTCAGCATGTTTGTCATCATTTTACAGAACTTCTGAAAGTGGTATCCATGTCTAAACATCCTTTACCCTGAATTGATCACTATCAGGTACCACAGGTCTAGTACATCCTTTAAATATCTACATCTCAATGTTTTAAAAGTAGACATGAAAAGAAAACATGAGCCTAAGATGCTTAGAGGCTTACTTTGCATCTCCCAGTTTTATCCCAGTTAGAACTAGTGCAATAAATCCCTGTTTGTCTCTGCAATGCAGGCTATAAGTTATTTGTCAATCTACATAAGCCTCCAGAACTCACCACTGGGGATTGAGGAATTTCCCCAGGGAGCAGATCTAAATGGGCATGGCACCAGGTTCCACCCTAACATAAGAAGGCTCCAGCAAGACTCTCTGAGGCTCTGCAAAGCTTTTTGTCTTTACTGACCGGTGCCCTGTCATATTCTTGCACAGATACAATTTTCTTGCCCTTGTGCTTGAAATAGCTGGTAAGCTATTCCAAACATCCAGCAAACCTTGTTGTTCCAGGTATGCGCACCACTTTTGAAACTCAAGAAATAGGCTTATTACGTTTTCTTCTGCCAAAACTAGCGTAGCAGCTACAGATAGCAAAGTGAGCGTGTTAAGGGTTAGGAATTGCGATAATGATGTTACAGTTTTTCCCTGTTGTTTTACTATTCAAGAAATGCTTGACTAATTTAAATTTTTATCTTCTGTGATGCTACCAAACAATATTGTGTGCACTCGATTCAGGAGCTTTTAAATAACTATTTTAAAATAAATATGTTGAAATGCATATGGAGTTTTGACCCAATCGAGGGTTTGCTCATAATCTACCCCCTTAGAAATCCCAGTCTGTGACACTCCTAAGCAAACCTACAATTAGGAATTAATGAGGTGGACATCTACTGTGTATACACCTAACACATAATACATACGGTTAATCATTGACACATAGTATTTTAGTTTAGGCAGAATTTTGCCTCATGATCTGCAGGGGTAGAGGGGCTTGTAGTTACACCTTCGTCAAAGCGCACCTCTGGCAAATCACCTAATGGCACCCCCGGAGACCACAGTCTCTGGGGGTGCCATTAGGCGATTTGCCAGACCTAATTATAGGTCTGCTTAGAAGTGACACGCACGGGGCTGCGCCTCGTGTGGTCCTGAAGAAGAGCTTTGAGGGAACAGCTGAAACATGTTGACCCAATACAAGGGACTCTATACTCATTATAGTTAGATGTTACCTATTATTAACCCCTGATTTTAGTCATACCAACTAGGGGCAGGAATAAAATATTAGCCCACTAATTGGGTATTTTTAACTTTTTGTTTTTCCACTCCACTTTCACTGCACTACACATTTTCCACAACTTAGTGCTCCTACGTAGTTCCGCAACTCGCAGCACGCCTCAATCCGCAGCTCAAGGTTTTAGAAATAGACATTTAAAGCAAATGTGAGCTAAAGATAGCATAATGCTTTGGGGCTTTTTACCTAGGTGACATACTTTGCATTCTTGTTAGACCTGGCACCTTTGTCATCGTTTTCCCTATCTTTTTGCCTCTCCCTCCTGTATTTTTTACTGTTATGCAGGACTTCATTTGTGCTGATTTATGTATTCTGAGCCGTTAACCACTGCAGAGCAATGCTAAAGTGCAAGTGCTCCCTGTGTAAATTGTGATTATGATTGTTTATCCATGATTGGCATATTTGATTTACTGGTAAGTCCCTAGTAAAGTACACTATGTGTGCCCAGGGCCTGTAAATCAAATGTTACTAGTGGGCCTGCAGCACTGGTTGTGCCACCCACATGGGTAGTCCTGCAAACTTGTCCCAGGCACGTCATTGCAGTTTTCAACTGCCATGTCAATCTGGCAATGCACCCACTTGCAAGGCTCTAACCTTCCCTTTTACTACATGTAAGGCAACCCTAAAGTAGGCCCAAGGTAGCCTCATGGGAAGGGTGCAGAGTATTTGAAAGGAAGGACATGTACTGTGTGTTTCACACGTCCTAATAATGAAATACTGCCAACTTTGGTTTTTCATTAATGCAAGGACTAGCTCTCTCATAGGCTACCATTGGAGCTGCCTTATGTAATGTAATGTAATGCAGTCTTATATGCGCACTATCACCCCAGGGGTATCTTGGCGCTGAAGTAACATTTGCTCCCCTATTTGCACGTACCACCCTGAAGATGCCTGTTCTGCAGCACACCCTTGGGAAGAGCCAGGTTTTACGCTTCTCCCTAAAGTGTAGGAAATCTTCTATTTGCCTAAGATTAGGCAGGAGTTTGTTCCACAGACGAGCAGCAGCACAGCTAAATGCTCTACCTCCAAACCTAGTGGTTCTAATTTTTGGTGTGCTAACCAGATGGGCTGCAGATGATCAAAGACTTCTTGTAGGGGCATACCAGACAATCTTTTTTATGCTAGTCCATGCAGTGCCTTAAAAACAATACAGAGTGACTTAAACTGTATTCTCTGTGGTATTGGAAGCCAGTGGAGCACTTTAAGGGACACAGAGGCAGAAAATCCATGTGACTTCTTTAGAGCTAGTTTTGCAGCTATCGTCTGAATTCTTTGAAGTTTCATGATCAGAAAGCTCGGGGCACCCAGTATCAGAGCATTACAATAGTCCAGTCGACTCCAAATGACACTTCTCACCACGAGTGGCCTGGCTGTTATTGGTAACATAGGGAGTATTTTCCGCAGTGCTCTGATAAGGGGGAAGAATGTTCCAACCGTTTTATTTACGTGGGTTTCTAGACTCAGCTTGTCATCAAAAACTACCCCCAGACTGCGTACTACCTCAGTGGGTGTGGGGGGCTTATCCGAGGGGGTAGGCCAAAAAGTAGCCGGGAGCGGACAAGGAACTTTCTTGGTTGTGCAATACAGAATTTCTGTTTTTTCCCAGTTGAACTGCAGGGAATTGTCCGTAAGCCATCTAGCAGGTTTTTGCATACATTCATAAAAGCAATTGAGTGGAATTGACTGATTCCCCTCTAAGGACAGAATGAGTTGCATGTCAACCGCATAATTCACCAAATTGATTTTATAAGATTTGATGATTGGAATCAGCGGACTCATGTAGATATTAAAAAGGATCGAACTGATTGCCGATCCTTGCTGAATGGTACCAAATTTCAATAGAAAAGGGGGAAGGGCCACTGCTTACTGCCTATTCCCAAGATAGGACTGGAGCCATTTCAGTGCCGTGCCTTCCACCCCAATTTCCACGAGCAGCCTCAAAAGGATCTTATAAATAACCGTATTGAACGCAGCAGACATGTCCAGTAGGATCAGTATAGCTGACTGACCTCTGTCTGCACGCATTCTAATCTTGTCCAGGACTGTTACTAATGCAGTCTCTGAACCATGACCCTGGTGGAAACCAAATTGTACGTCTTCCAGCTTTTGATTGGTTTCCAGAAATTGCGAGAGGGTTTTGCTAACACAGCGTTCTAAAATTTTGACAGGATAGGGTAGAAGGGAAATGGATCTGTAGTTTTTTGGGACACTGGGGGTCAAGTGTTGCTTTTTTCCAACAGGGGTGTCACGATTGCCTGTTTCCAGCAGACTACCCCACTGCTCAGGGACTGCCAGCAGATCTGGCGGAGCTGTGGAAAGGGCTCCTCACCATGCTCCTTCCAAATCCTATGCGAGAGGGGAGTCCATAGCGAACCCAGATGGAGTACTCAGAGACAGTCTATAAAATTCTTCCTCTGTCAGAGTTTTAAAATGGTCTAAAATTACTAACTTGACCTTACTTGCCCCTTCTTCCTTCAGAAAGCCTGACGGCTGTATCATCACTCCGGATTCACTTCCACTCTTATGTTCCTGATCTACTGCCAGACCATTGATTATTTTAGTGATTTTCTCCTTGTAAAAGGTCCCTAGACCATCACATAAATCTTGAGTAATGATGGTCTTATTTTTTAAGTAGTCAGGCTTAAACAGATCATTTACTATTTGAAATATGCTTCTAGCTTTGTCGGACGCCTCTAAGATGGTGTTGGCATAGTACTCAGCTTTTTTTGCTTTAGCGATATCCCTTTTATACAGCCCAGTGTTACCTTCAGGGCTATTGTATCCTCTTCCTCATAACACTTCCTCCATTTTCTATCAGCTTGTTTACTGTCCTTCCTTAGATTTTTTTTACTTCTTATTGAACCAGGGGGCGGATAACTTATGCTTATTCTTACTTTTTTTCAGCTGAATAATCTGATCGAGGACTTTGATGATCTCATTACATAATTTCAAATAGTTTTCCTCCACTGATTTATTTACATCAAAGGCATTTTATCAGTAAATATTGGGGATTGTTTGGATGTATTAGGCAATTTGTTCCATTCCCTGCCTTGACAAAAGTTACCCGTGGCAGCAGCGTCTTTACTCTTTCTAGGGTTGGACACTGAGAAAGTGATGAGGTAGTGGTCAGTCCAGCCAAGAGGTGAACTTGCTTCCATTTCAGCCACGTTTTCCTCAGAGAAAATTAAATCTAAAATATGGCCACCCTGATGTGTAGGTTCATTCACCAGCTGCTGCAAATTCAAATTCACACAGGATTGAAGGAGATCTTTATGCGCTGTACCTTAGTTCCCATTAGCCCAAAGAATAAAATCCCCCAAAATAACCATTCTGGAGTGAGTAAGGGACATATTATAGAGAATATCAATACATGTCTGATATTGAAGGTTGACTGGACCAGTGGGTCTATAACATACAATGCCTGTGAGCAGATGTCCCTTAGGATCTTTCAAGGAGAACCCCAAGAGCTCAATGCCCTCAGCTTCATCAATGGTAGTCTGCGTAAAGTTCCAACTATCCTTAAAAATCAAACCAACTCCACCTCCTCTCCCATTAGACCATGGTTTATGTAGTACCTTATATCTTGGTGGACATGCCTGCTCCAGTTCAACATCTGAACCAGGGCGTGTCCATGTTTCCGTTAAAAACAGTGCATCCAGGTTGAGGGATTTTACAAGGATATATATCTCCTTGTTTCATCAGGGATCTAGCATTAATTAGTCCACATTTGAGACTATCCACTTTAACTTTCTCCGGGAGTGTTCTCACCTGCATCAGATTAGTGTGAAAGGGAGCAACATCCCTCCGCTCACCTATCCTCAGGAGCTGATCCCTTGTGTATCTATGGCCAGTACTCGCTATGAATTGTGATCCTAAACCGGCAGCGTGGTGGGCACTGTGCGCGACCGGTGTGTGGACGGGCGCAGACCGTCTTGCCTTTGGCATGTCTTTGGCGCGGCCGCGCAGCAGCCGTGCTTTTACAGCCCCCGGTAATCAGCATCTAGAGTACTGATCGGCTTCCCCTCCCCCGAGTGTCTCCGGCACTCCTGGAAATGAGGCAAACCTTCAAGCACCCAAATCCCACCCAGAACCAAAGTGCAAGTGCAGACAGAAAAAACACACAGCTAATCAGCCAGTAAGCGATTAGTTAGATCTTTTACAAATTCCACCTTTTACTAATGTAACCTTTTCAAATTCATACAGTGTATTACAATTTATTCTAAAGAATAGCAATGGAGATTTCCTAATAATCTTAAAACATACAGTTGCTTTAAAAAATGGAGTATTATAGTCTCTATGCAGGGTTAGATCAAATTCAAACTGTGCAAGTATGACCGTTAACAAGAGGAGCTAAATAACATTTTACAAGTGTAACTTTGAATTGGGAACAGCTAAAGATTTGGAGTTTGGGCTCTCTCAGCTCAGAATTTAAAAGTACATCTTTTAGGAAAGGTGTTTTTTAAATTGTGTGTTTGAAAATACCACTTTTAGAAAGTGGGCTTTTCTTACTCAAACATCCTTTGGCTATGCCTGCTTGTGGAATCAATATCTGGTTTAGACTGATACGGCCCTGTTTGTGCATTCACTCTAGACGTTCACACAAAGGGAGTTGAGCTGTGCCCTGCATATCCTGATGTCTATCACCAGGCTAATGGGCCTTCCTGAGTATGAGTGGTGGGAGGAACTGTCACCTGTGCCTGGCCTTTCACAATGCTGTGTCCACCCCCTAGAGTGTGTCTGGAGCCAGGACCAGCCAAGACAAGAGTGTGTGCACTACAAAGACAATCCTTTGAAGAATACCTACATCAAAGGTCAAAAAGGGTATAAGTATTGGACCTAAAGCCTCAGACTTTTAGAACACTTCTGGATTAAGAATAACCTTTGCCAAGGAGGAGAGTTGAAGAGATGTGAGGACTACCACCCCTTTGCTGTGTGTTGCCTGCAGTTGCTGCTTCTGCTCTGGAGAGGAAAAGGAGTGAACTTTCCTTTGTATCCTTCTTGTGAAGTTTCTCAAGGGCTTATGTGTACTTGCCTACTGTTCGAAGTTTCAGGGCCATCAAAGACTTCTTCTGCTGTATCCCTGAACACCACTGCTGATAGTTCCTACATTGCTTAATGTTACTATCATATGAACTCATGAGTACATAGCCGATTTGGAACCATAAAAGTGTGCCCTACGGGATTGAAAGCACAGTTAAAGTTCTCATACATTGCTTTATGGCACCAAATCCAGTTCTAGCTTCCTGCTGCCAAGAACTGCTTGAAACCATCAAAACCGATGCATCGCCCTTACAGTACTTGTTTTTCTGACACAGCACCACAGTGTGGTAGAAATTTCCATGCACTGCTACCGTGCAGATGAAGAAATTGACGCAGTGCCTGTCAGCGGCCAAAAAAACCACCACAGCCGGAGTTCAGTGCACCTCGTCTCGAAAGCCTGAGACCCTGCAGAGACTCAGACACAGGCTGTGCTGTGCAGCTGAACGAATCGATGCATCATGGGACGGCGGCTGAAGAAATCTACGCAGCACCTGTTTACTGCCGCCACATCGACCTCCAGCGCGTCTGGATTGTTAAGCATCGCACCTGTACTCCAAGTTTTCTTATGCATCACCCGCAGAACAGAACCGTCATGGATTTCGATGGATCGCTTCCCCCTACAGTCCGGATTTGACACAGTACTTCCCTGCATGCAGCAGAACTAACCCATCGCCTCCCCAAGAACTCAGGAACCGATGCATCACTGTATTTTCCTATGCTTCCCTCCTCTGCTGCTGTTTTGACTTGCGGATTCTGACGCATCTGAGGTGCTTTGTGTAAAATCACTGCATCCATAAAGTTGTATAGACAGAATTGCTTGAAACCTTTAGAAAGTCAAATTTTGAATTCTGTATGTTGTTTTTTTTGTCATTTTGGTCTTGTTTGTTTGAGACAAAGATACCTTATTTTCGAAACTGGTGTGGTGTCCCTTTGTAGGGATTTCACTTTGCTTTTGTGTGTGTTATGTACAAATACTTTACACATTGCCCCTTGATAGAGGCCCGACAGCTAGTGCCAAGCTACCAAGGAGGGTAGCAGGGGTTATCTTGGGTGTGGCTCACTGGTTAGAAGCGGCAGACCCTGAAGCAGGGGTCTGACCCGGGACCAGGGTTCAATTCCCGACGCGGCAGGTCTTGGGCTCAATGTCCACGGACTGGATAATTCTCGCCTCGGTGCCTACTCTAATCATGGGTCCCACTATGTAACTCTGGGCAATAGCTTGCTTAATCTCCACAACGGCCCAAAAGCGCTGGGATGCCTGGCTTCACCTTGGGGTGCCCATTAGGGGGCATCTCACAGGGAAAGCCAGGAAGGGTTCCACAGCGGTATACAGCGCCAGGATGCCTGTCAGGTGATAGTGCGCTTTACAAGTATACACACACATTATCCTGACTAGAAAGAAGGGTCCCTACTTGGACAGACTGCAAGCCATTGCCAACTAGAGAACCCCATTTCTAACATTACCACTGGTTAAGTCCTGTTAGACTAGGGTACCGTTTTTATCGGAAGACATGTGGGAACACAGAATACTAAAACATTTGCTATTACCAATAGGATTTCCTAGTATTTTTGGCTTCCAAATGTAGACCAGTGTGCAAAATAAGAACCCATTTGCAAAAGGCCTTCTGGATCAAATAATAGCAAAGGTAAACTGAATTAGAATGCACCATGGAGGGGTTCAGAATAAACTCCAACAGTAACATCATTGAATTATAAGCACTAGTGAGCCAAATATAGCTCAAAACCACCATTTTGGTGAAGAAAATAAGTCGGCTACCATTGGCGCATGGAGTTGAGAACGTCCCACCTCCTTGCTTGATTTAAATAACTAAGGATGCAAAATGGCTACCACCCCAAAACGCGCTGGGATGCTGTGAGACAAATTGTGAAATACTGAGCTAATGGCGAGTGCCTGGTTAAATGTTAAACAGGTTAAACCATGCTAAAACTCGTAAAACTTAAACGGAGGCTGTAAACACACTCGTACTTTTAATTTCAGAGCAATACGAGTGAGATAAACAAATCGGAGAGATCGAGAAGCGGCGCTCTTCGCGCTAATCAAGTCTCAAGGTACTATTTGGAAACAATGTAACTGTCAGGTTGTCAATAATGTTGCAGCACTGGAAGCGGACTGAATAACTTTTTCCCGTAGAAACGAGGCGAACGCAGCAGATTCAATAAAAAGTGAAACAGCTGGCGAGAACGCCCCTTTAACCAGGTACCCAACTTTGCCGCCTTAAAATTATTGTTGAAACAAGAAATTGAGTATGATTCGAATACTGAAAAATGATATACACATTTGTTTAGGGGCCCCCCGTTTTTTTCATAAAAGGACAACTAAACAAAGTGCTGCACAGTTAAGGTAGGCTAATGCAACTAATATCGCTAATATGAAGTGGTATTGTCAAATGCATAAATAATAAAAATTGCGTACCATTATCTTTAGAAAAACGGAAGGCCCTCAAACTGCAAAACATCGCTTTTGAACAGCCAGCAAGAACATGGGTGATTAAAACAACAGCACTCAGGTATGATGGCTTACAAGGAAGTAATCGTAGCTAGATAAATAAAGAGAGGGAGATTTTAAAACATGTTTTTGATGTCACATAAATCTCTTACAGATGCAAATAAGAAAGCCCTGATGAGAGTCCTGTGAAAGAGATAACAGTACTCGAAACGCGTGGGCACACTCCTAGAAAATTTCGAGGATCTGTGATTAATTTCCACTATTCAAATAAGGCCTAAATTCCAATTTTTGCACAAACTTTATTGAGAAATAAAAAGGGACATTTGTATAAGTTGGATGATTTATTACAAACAAATGAAGTTTGTTTTTTGTTTTTGTATATTGTTTTTTGTCAAATATGTTAATCAAAATTTTGGAATGCCTTTTGTAGAGCACAATTAATTATTTGTATATTTGAAATGTTTTGTGTAATATTTTGCTAAGTGGGTATGATTTGGCCATGTTTTCACTCTCCATGTGATAATTTAAAAATTATTTCTAAAAACTCAAAAAGAAAACGTAAAATACAAAATACTAGGATAAACATAAAAGGTGTTTGTCTTCAGAGCGTAAATCATTAATGCTTTCTGAAAAATCGAGGTATAGGTACACTCTCAGTTGCTCTTAGTTTCAATACGGCCCTGCCCTATCCTCATCCCTTTGGGCTTAACTCCCCTTGTTTTTTAACTTTTAGAAAGTTGTCTTTTTTTGTCCTTACCGTTTCTGCCTTCTGCCAGTATCCTGGGTCACATGACTGGGATTAGCTTAGCTGTTAGCCTTTGTGTACCCCTTCTAGACAGTGAGACAAAAGAGGACTAGGGGATGGGCCATTCTGCCAGGATGGTTGGGCAGACCTGTTCTCTGTCCCACTTACATTTCAAAGGGATGCTTCCAGCACACATACAAAGGACTTGATACCAGTCTTTTGTCACCCTAGACTACTTGGACAAGAGAAAGGAAGAACCTTCAAGAACCAGAGGTGGGGTAGCATTTTGGGTTCCCCCACTGCATGGCTGCCACCAATCAGCTGGCATTAGCAGCTAACCTCATTGCTGAATTCAACACATCTTTTAGGGGTCTCAAGATCACTCGAGGACCACCTCTGAGGATTGCATTTCAATGGCCCTCCCTAGAGAGTGTTAGGCCACCTTCTACTTTTCTGAATGACCAAATGGAACAAAAACATTTACACAGCATAACATGCATGGAAACTATATACAACTTGCCAAATTATTGATATGTTTCTCCAAGTGCAAAGCCTTATCCAACTTTAAATCAAAGAGATTTGTATAATTTACCTGATTAGTTGTAAAGTCAAAAAAATCCATCAATCACACATGAGTGCTAGAGCTTAGATGTGTGGCGGTAAGTACACTGCGTGCAGAAGGTTCGGATTCTACAATGGGAACAGCCATCCCCACCTAGCCCAACTTGAGACAGGTATTCAAGTGAGTGACATCGAGCAAATGCTATGCACTCAGATTAATCGGTGTTTATGTGTGCATTGTGACATACAAAGGCAGATGCCTAAGCCTCAATGTCTTTGTTTTCCTCCATTTACATACTACAGAAGACCGGTAAAAACATACATGCTTGGGGATGCCGATGTGTTAGACGAAAGATCAGCAAATATTGAGAAGGATTTTGATTAAAAATTATGGATGGCTATGAATAGATGATAATGTTTAAACTTGATAGTCAGAATGGGGTTTACCAACTCTGGCAATTGGCCTTTTTCCCAGACCTAAACTAACAGTGTCATATGGGCCAATTAAGCTGTCCATGAATGTTTCCCGCACAAGATAAAAAAAGGTGGGAGCAGACCGTAAACGAAAATCCACAGTGAAGCTACTCATTTACCAGGAGGCAAAAACATCTGAATTTAAGGCAATTAAATTGGAGTGAAGTAGTGGTTATGGGTGTGCCTGCACCCCTCGATGAACAGAATCGTCATTTTCTGGTGCACCCTTGCACACAACATCCCTTGCAAAACGTTTGATGGCAGACTAAGACTTTTCTTGTACGGGTGTTAGGGATTTGTATGCGTTTGTATTTTTGAGCTTCTTGAACAATGTGCAGGATATATTTTCACACTTGATTACACATTTACAGACTAATAAAGTTCATTTACTTTTAGAACAAATTCCCCATGACGTATAGTAGTACCATTTTCCGACCTTGTTAACTAGGCCTCAATTAGATCCTACATGCTATATTTTTTTAATATCTCTTTATTGACAATTCAAATATTACTAGAGGATACTTTGCAGCTTACATTTTTAAACATCTCAGAACATCTGGTTAGGGCCCTCGCCCGCACTGCAGGTTGATGAAGTAGCAGGACATGTTGGTATGTAGTGGAAAATCTATTATCATCAATATTAAAAGGTCTTCATCAGTCGCCTGCACTACATCAATGAATTACAGTACCGTGTTCCAACAAAGAAACGTCAAAATAACATGGTCCACGAGCAAAACAAACATAATTAACAGAAACACTGTATTGAAAATGTAGCCCCCCTCCGCCCCCCAATACCCTCCCCACTTAACTTCCAGTCAGTTATCAGGTCCCTCGGTGAGGAACAGCCTTGGTTCTGTCTACAGTTCTTCACTTACAATTCATCAATAGGGCTGGTCAAACTTTCTCAGGTATACATGCACCCTTCCCCCGTAATTGCACCATCATCCTGTCTTATTTGATCATCAACCAGTTTCAGGCTAAACACCCTCAGGGGGCTCCAGTAATGCTTGCGTCATTGCGCCCGAAGAAAATAAGGGGGGGGGAGTTTTATATAGCGCGAATAAGACCCAAGAAATCGGGTATCCGAGCGCTTTACAGCGCTTTACATAGCACCAGTTTCTTTACACAAGGACACTTTCATTTTTCTTAGGCACAGGGAGATTAAGGGCCAGATGTAGGTGGCTAAATACGGAGCGGTACTGCGTTACCGACTAGTATTTAGCCATGTACAATGTAGGTAACACCAAGCGCGTCGCAAAAAATAAGAAATTGCTAAAAATAAGAGAAACGAGTTAGCGATTCCTTACTTTGCGATTAGCAGACACCGAAATCCCAAATACCAAATCGGTCAATAACAAATCCTTAAAAACTCGCAAATCAAGGTACCGAAATTTGCTAATACCGATTTTTCAATTTTTCAGTTTTTAGGAGTCGCTAATTACCACTGACTCAAAGTAGGCCGTAACTAGGTGCACTGCATTTAAACAACCCCAAAATGCAACACTGTGAACACAATAGCGGCCCTCTAAGTTATTGCAAGGCGACTTCGTATGCAAGCAACAGGACTGAGGATCTGGAGTCAGGAGGAATGCGTGTACAGACTGCGTGTTGCATTGTTCCAACTGACTGAGGCTGAAATCCATGAGAGGTACAGGCTAGACCCCCAAACCATCCTAGACCTGATACGGGACCTGCACCCACTCCTGGAGCATCAGACACCAAGGGCGCACGTTTTACCAACACATGTTCAGGTGCTCTGTAGCCTGTACCTACTTGCATCAGGTAGTTACTAGGGGGTGATAGCTGTGGCAGGTGGTGTGTCACAGAGTTGCCTGTCCTGTTTTTCAACACTTTCCTGGATGCCATGATGCAAAGAATGCATCACTACATACGCTTCCCCAGCACACAGGCGGAACTGCAGAAAACCAAGTTGGACTTTTATCAAAAGGCACAGTTCCCACATGTAATAGGATGCATTGATAGGACACACATACCAATCTCCTCACCTGCAGCTACAGATTACATATATCGGAACCGCAAATCTACACATTCTATCAACGTGCAGGTAATATGTGATGCGGACCACATCATTACTGACATTGTAGCCAAATTTCCAGGGAGCACCCATGACTCCTACATATTCAGGAACAGTGGGATCTACACACGTCTGGCTGGGGACGAATTTGGAGAAGGATACCTGCTAGGTAAATCAATGTGACACACCCTGATGTATGCCTTGGATGAATGTGCTGTTGACTGTTATTAATGACACTTCCTTTCTCACTCAGGTAATAGCGCATATGCCGTGCGGGCATTTATCCTGACTCCATATCTCAACCCATCTACCCCAAGTGAGAGAAGATACAATGTGGCACATAGATCTACGCGCAATGTTGTGGAGCACACATTCGGACTCATAAAAAGTAGGTTCCGCTGCCTCCACAAGAGTGGAGGTGCACGTCAGTACCACCCCATCATCTGCTGTAAAATAATACCAACATGTGCGATGCTACTTAACCTTGCCACAAAGAAAGGAACAGCAGTGGAACTAACTAACTCCGAGGACGAGAGTGAGGAATGTCCACAGCCAGAGCACAGCGCAGCAGGTGTGGCAGTAGCACCAGATGGGAGACACAGACGGGCTGAGTTAACACGCAACTATTTCTGAGTAAGTAAGGAGACACAGCCAGTAACTGTAATTGAGTGATGGTGTTTTATTAACCTTAAGTCAGGCAGTAGCATAGCAAACCGCCACAACATGAAGGCCTCAACATGCCAGGCCAATATGCTATGGATATTCCAAAGATGAAATGGGTTACATCACCCATTTCACAATACCAGGTGATGGCTGGCATTATTTCCTGCGCCTCACTGGCGGTCTGTTCTGTGGCAGCGCTGTGCCATTTGCTGCGCCTCCTGGACTCAGTTATCGGGGGAGTGATGCTACTGCGGCTAGTTGCTTCTTTACTATCCCCCATCCCCTGCACTTGTAGTGGCTATTTGGTTTGTTTGTAGCACTTCCTGTACACTGGTCAGTGTGACCACCCCCCTTGCCACATCACGGCTGCAGTGGGCGATCTCCTCCTGCATGGCCTGCAGAGCACAGAGGTGGCAGTGGAGAGGCAGTTCACCGCCTTAGTGTAGTTGTCCAATTTCTGCCAGTACCTGTGCCTCGCCAAACGATTCTCATCCATTTTGCTGCACAGCAACCTCACTACCTCTGACATGTCCCCCATGCCCTCAGCCACAGTATTGCTCATCCTGGTAATGCCCACCTTGATTTCCAGCATGTGTCTGTGCAGGTGGTTATCTGCCGTTGCACTGATCTGATTGCCTTGCAGGCGCTGCACCTTGAGCATATTCCCCTCAAGACCGGCGAATATGCTTGGATAATCGCCCTGTGCAACAGGACTGGCTGCCCTTGCTCTGCGGTGTCTGACACCGGTGTGGGCACGCTCAGTGGGGGACTGTGTGCCTGCACTGTTGTCATCCTCTGGCAGGGTAGAATGTTGGCCTCCCATGCTGTCCTCCTCAGAAACTTCCATCTGCTGGAGCCTAGCCACAGTATGCCTCCTGGTTCTCGGTGGTGGTGGCGGTGAGGGTGGCGGTGGTGATGCTGGTGGCGGTGGTGATGCTGGTGATGGTGGTGGTGGTGGTGGTGGTGGTGATGGTGGTGGTGATGGTGGTAGTGGTGGTGTGGTCTGCTCTGCTCTGCAGGCGACAAGACCTCCTCCTCCTATGTTTTATCTCTCCTGGGTGCCTTTCCTGTGTCCCCTTCTGCAGCCCTGCACAATGGCTCTCCTGTGGAGACAGAATGTACATTTGCTCACTTGTCTGGCAGCATTTGCGTATTAATAAATTTCTTGACTGCCAATCAAAGTGACTGTCCTCTGCTTGCTAATTGCTGATGTCTGTCACATGCCTTTGGGTTTAGTGGACTGCATGTTATGATATGTGTTACTTCTGACTACATCTCCCTTAATGCATTGCTGTTTTTTAGTAAAACATGTACTGGAGTGGGAATCATACTGCCTCATTGGGGATTGGTGATTGGGGTTAGGGAGTGAGGGAGTGAGGGGCACAGCATGCTGTGCATGCATCTTACCTTGCCTGTTGCCAACTCTGGCTGAGCTGTCTGCATCTCCAATCCCACTCACGCTCTCCGGCTGGAGGGTGGACTCCACCAGGAGATCCAGGGCAGTTGGTGCAGGTGCTTTGTATCTCCCACCACCTGTCTGCTTGGCTTGCTTAAGTCTCTCTGCCAACCTCTCCATTGATCCTTTCCTGGATAACCAGACATATCTGCCTCTTCTGTGATTCAGGGACGTGCAGGGAACTGTTGTCAAACAGTTTATCATGGTCCTTTGTCACCTCCTCAATCAGGACCTCAAGCTCCCTCTCACTGAATTTGTGTTTCCTTTTGCGCTCTCCTGCCTCCTTTTCCTTCTCCTGGTTGTCCATTTTTTGTCTGGGATGTCAGCAAAAACTTGGAAAAGTTGCTCCTGGGTTGTTTGCTGTGCTCCCTGCCTCTCCAACAGCTTCAGGATCAGTGCAGCTTCATGGGTGTGGCCACTTCCTGGTTGTGAGGTCACGAGGAAGCACCGGATTGGCTGATTTAACAATTTGCGATTTTTCAAAATACTGATTCGTTAATTACCGAATCGGTATTAAGGAATCGGTGATACCGATTCGGTAATGTTTTTTTTCGATTTTTACCGAATCGCTAATTTTTACTGATTTGTTTTTAATCTACATCTGAAATACTGAGTTCTTAATTACGAATCGGTAAAATTCGCTATTAAGGACTCGATATTTCGGTTTTACCTACATCTGGCCCTAAGTGATTTGCCCAGAAGGTTGAGCGTTGTAGCTGAGACTCAAACCTATTTCCCCAGCTTCAACGTCGACCGGTCTAGCCGTAAGGCTACATCCACTTCCGTCTTCATGTCCCATCTAGTCCTTCTCATAGGTGCCTTGTCTGCGTGTAATGTATAAGTGTGTAATAAACTTGCATCCACCAGCCATCGATAATATATTCACCAGAGTTTGTGTGGGTGCGGAGCCTCAGGGAACATAGGCCATAGCTGGCATGCACTAGCTGCAATGTTGGCATATTGGAAGAACTGCCCACCTCCCAGTTCAAATGTCTCTATTGCTTCTTGCAGGACGATTAATCCTCCCGCTAGGTAGCAGTCAGACAGCATTAGCACCCACCTTGATGCCACTTATTAACCTCCATTAGTTGCCAATTTGCTCAAATGGGAGCATTATCCAGGTCCGGAGCATACAGTGCTCGCCTTATCACTAGTTGCACCGCTCTCTCCCAAAATCTGCCCATTATACTGATCGGATGCAGGAAATAGTATGGCGAGGCCGCCCCTGCAGCAGCAGTGCTTCAAGCTGGTGACTATCATACATGCCCTCTAGCATTAATCTTTCCTAGCTGGGATCACTATCTAGCCAGTGAACAGTATGCTGCAGGTGCTCTGCCAGATAGTGTAGTTCCAAATCTGGAACTTTCATCCCTCCTCTGTCCTATTCTCTCTTAAGGGTATTAAGACCTACTCTACATCTCTTGATAGCCCATAGGAGTTCTACTAACACAGAGTCCAGTTCCTGAAAAACCCTAACTCAATACCCCCAGCACAACCCCCTACACTACAAAAACACAACACTACCATGAATCCTAACACTACCCCCAGCACAACCCCCTACACTACAAAAACACAACACTACCCTGAACTCTAATACACAACTCTCAGCACGACCCCTACTCTATCCTAAACCCTAACTCACTACCCCATCACAACCACCTACACTACAAAAACACACTACCCTGAACTTTAATACACTATTCCCAGCACAACCCCCTACACTACATATAAACCAAAACACTACTCTAAACCCCTAAACCCTAATACTCTACCCCAGTACAACCCCCACTCCTGTCCCTACACTCCAACACTACCCAGCACAACCCACCTACACTATCCTAAACCCTTAAACACTAACCTACACTACACATACACCACAACACTACCCATAACACTAAAACACTACCCCCAGCACGACCCCCTACTCTACACATACACCACAACACTACCCTAAACCCTAAAACACTACCCCCAGCACGACCCCTTACACTACACATACACCACAACACTACACTCAAACCTTAAACACTACACATACCCATTAACACTACCCTCAACCATAAAAAACGAACCCCACCACGACTCCCTACACTACACATACACCACAATACTACACTCAACCCTTAAACTGTACCCCCAGCATGAACCCTGCACTCCAAAAACACACTACATTCCCCTTACCTCACTCTCCTCGTGGTTCCTCTCTCCTTCTGGGACCTTCCTCACTTCGTCTCCTATGGGCGGTGCACGTCGTTGTGAGGAAATAGCCTCAGTTTCCTTACAACGACATGGATCATTTTCTTTTAAAGCAAACTATTACTTCGCATGCATAGTAAGAACACTTGCAATGTTTCACATCGAAAGCGTAGTAACGCTTGCAAAGTAATATTATGGGCAGTAGCAGCCACGCACTAAAGCCTGTTTACCTATCAGGTCTCCTAGCCCTAGTAGGATGTGTCACAGACCTGACCTATCCACCTTTTCTTCAAGTATTTAATACAATCCCCTCACCAGTGGGTCTCCTGAAGAAATGCTACTGCTGTTCCATTCCTCCAGAGATATGCGTAGACCCAATTTCGCTTTTCAGGACTATTCAGACCGCCCACATTTTAGGTCAATAATTTGTATTTAGTCCCTAGATTTGCCAAGGATATTACTAAGTTTTGTCCGATTCCCCCATTTGAAAGAGTGACCCGAGTCTCCACACAAAGTGCCAATTATCCATGGAAGCTCCCCTACCCAACAAAACTAACAGCAACAATTTGATCATAAAGAAGGAAAAAGAATCCCCCCATCCCTTATCCCTCTCTCATGCAGTATCTACAAGTCGCTCTCAGAACAACTAGCAGTGAAGAGTTTAGCAAGCTCTGCCCATGTCACCCCTCCCCTCTCTTCCAACCTCAACTAAGGTGCTAAAAAGGCACTAGATATAGGTTCTGTCCTGGACACCAGATCTCTCACGAGTCTCGAGCCCCGATATAGTGCTCAGCAATCCATGCTGGCTTAGTCCTCGGAGTCAACATAGGGGTGAGTAGGATGCACACCTATTTTCAATTTCCGCAAGTTCTCCCAGTACCTCACAAATGCGTGCCGAATGGCGTAGCGGCAAGCCCAATTGCCACTCTGAGGTTAAATGCTGCATATATTGGGGGTACCGTTTTGCCCCTACCAAATGCACTGTTGAGTGCCATCTTTTGTCAAGCATATATATTCACAATTTTATCCACCTACTCACTGTCAAACTCAAATATTTTACTCGAAACTGCTTATTTCTCTCCTTTGTAAACGAATCCACACACTGAATATTTTGCTTTTTTCCCATGTTTCTCATATTGACACTGTGCTCATCCGGACCTCTTTGTGCAAATACGACAAACACAAAGTGCATCACAAGCAGTATTTATTTGATAAAATCCCAATGCATTTCAGGCTCAGAAGCGCCCTTTGTCAGGGGTCATTGCAAACAACAATAAAAACAAATACCCATTAGTATTTCAAACGTCAGCGCTCATGATTCATTTAATTTAACGACAGTCTCAATTAGAATTAAACATGGTATCAAGTGCTTATTTATGTGAAGTAATGCACTGTAAGCTAGCAATCATGGGCTGTTCATCTTAAACTCTTCTCATAAAGCGCCAGCTGTCCCACTTGCCTATGTAACAACCTCGCTACTTAACAACCTCCCTTCCTCAACAACACATTATTCCCGAAATACCCACATAAACGTTCAACATCCTCACCACCCCTCTCGACACTTCTTCTGTACAGGCTGAGTCACCTCCCTATTTATACAAACTTCTTCTGAAAGAACATTCACATTACTTTATTCATAACCCAAAAGATGGCACTCAGCAGTGCGTTTGGTGGGAGCAAAAAGGTGCCCCCAATATATGCAGCATTAGTCCTTGGAGTGTCACAACCAAGGAGTATAGGTTACACGACCATTCAGAAAAGTTTTAGTCCCCATAAGAACTTGGGCATGTGAGTAGTCTCTTCCAATGGTATGCCACGCCGTCAACATGAGGTATTACCTGAGTTGTAGCACAAAGAACCGTAGCCCATCTGTCCATTCTCTGCTCACCACATTGCTGTTCCATGCTTAGTTCCATTGCTCTGGGTCTCTTGGACTATGTACAATAGTGAGAAGGAATTCTGTGTCTCCAGGAGCACATTCTCAGCCTTCAGGGGGCCATCCGAGTAGACCAGGATTTGTTCCTGCCCACCTCAGCAGGGGATCTGGGCTATTTTGTGGTCGCTGCTCAGTTTCTGACCCAGCTGTGCATCCCACAATGTCTTGGTTCTTGCCATTCTGAATTTGGTTCTTCTTGTCTCAGGCCTAAGGATTACAGCCAGTCTGCTGCCTCCTGAGGCGATTCGTAGAAGTACACCTTGCCTCCATGTTGCATGTAGAGGTTGGTCAGGAACATGAAGCTGCATTATTATATTATGTTCTCGCAACTTTTTTTTGACCGATATAAAGTTCTAACAGAGGTTTTTTCTCCATAGCGTGGGGGCTATAAGCACGGATGTTGAAGAATTGGAGGGCATATTATCAAGGGGGTTTATCTCCGCTTTTTTGGCTTTAAAAGCCAAGAATGCGGAGATAAAATTATCTCCCTATTACCTAGCTGTCGCTAACACCAGTTAGCGACAGCTAGTAGGAGATAGCGACCATCTTGGGCCCCACTTTGCATGTCAGTGATATTTATCACTAATGACATGCAAAGTGGGCGTGCCAAGATGTTAGCGACTGAAAACAGTTGCTAACATCGCTATCTCCTATTACCAACTTTTGGAGATATTCGCGCTAAGCGCGAATATCTCCAAAAGCTAACACCTGCCCTGAGCAGTTCTTAGCCATGTTATCCAATGGGAGGTGGATAACATGGCTAAGAGCATTAGCTCGGTAATGCATGAAAATCGCTGACTTTTCAGCGATATTCATGCATTGCTGCGATTTTTATCACATTTGCGATAAACCTTGGTAATACCAAGGTTTATTTGCGGTAAAAATCGCCGCAGCTCAGTGGTAAATTTTTGTCTCTAACCAAGCAATAGCGATAATTATCGCTATTGCTTGGTAATATGCCCCTGGATCTCTGTCTCTATAATTGAACATGCAGGCTATAAGCACACTAGAAAGTGCACCAGGGCATTGGCATGGGCAACTGCGCCCTATGAGCACATTCTATGGAAAAGAATTTAGAGAGATGTTTGGGTTTGAGCTCAGTAGCAACTATTCTTCAAGAAAGAGTTTGGCGGAGGAGCCCTCCTCTCATTCCGGGAACCCAAGGAATCGTAGGTTATTCCATCTGGAGCGCCCTTCAGCATCTTCCAGATGGTCGTCTATTTGCGTTGCACTGCATTTTAGGCCCGCTACCTTCGCCTGAAGTTCTTTCGGAGTGTGGTGACCGCCTCCTCAGTACTTGTGATTCTCTACACAACCGTGCAGAGTTCCAGTCTCAGATGATTCATGTCCATGGCCATTGTGTTCTTTTTAGTCTCTAGAGCTACGCTAGAGCCCTGTATAGCTGCAAGGAGTTCTGCAGTGCCCTGCACTGGCTACCTCCACTCCGGAATTAGCCGGCTTCCTGTCCTATTTCCTGGGGCCCGGGGCCCAGGGCCAGGTATGGTATACTGCACAATTGTGTTGGATTGTGTTCACTTTTGGGCCTTGTCCTTCACCATTGTGAGATCTAAGCAGGAGTACAGTGCAATAGGGAGGGGGTTCAGACCGCAAACCACCACGGGAACTTCCGTCATCCAGTCAAGCACCACCAACACCTCTACCCGCACAAAGTGTTGCTTCTGTGGTCTCTAAACTGTCGCTCGAGGTACACCCAGTCTCCGTTCCAGTCCTCAAGCAAGATTTGATATGTGAACAGCTCCCTCACAGACAGCCATCCAATCTGGTCTCATAGGTATGTATTAGCAATTGGAGTGGCCCCCCATGTAGGTTATAACATCACCTCAAGCACAGTGAATGTTTACCTAGATTCCATAGTGTGTCTCACTGCCACCAGGGTATACTCTCCCAGCAGTCTTGCAATCCCAGACAGAAATGGAGTGTATAGTTTGCTCCTTTCTGCACCAGCGGCAAGCCCAGCCACTCCTGTTGCAGACAGTGTAGGGATGGATTACTCCCTCTATTTAGGTTGCAGAGGGTTACTTCTAGTCCAAGCACCGGGCTGGGTTCCTCATAGTCAGATAAACACTTAACTTCTGGCCTTGGCTCTACCATGGCGAGGAGTTGTCACCCCCAAGCACAGAGCGCAGTCTCTCTCTCTTTCACAGGCCCAGCATGCAGCCTACTGCGAGCCCCCACAGCTACAGTTATGTTAATGTGAGCATCTCAGATGGATCATCGTTGCTGTAGTCAGGGTCCCACCATCTCGGCCCATGCAGCACCAGGCCATCTGTGTCACCAGATGTGTGTGGACCCCAAGCAATCGTAGGCGGGCAGTAAGGCCTAGCCTGGTGGGCAGTTATTGCAAGCGTTGTTAGCCCCAGCTGTGACGTACCTGCACTGCACTCTGTCCAGACACAGGATCAGTCCTCGGTGCAGGGCCCCTGTCAAGTCCCCTAAGATCACCTCACCGCACAGCAGCATCTCAGTCACTGGCGTCTCAAGTCACAGGCACTATTAGCAGTTCATATCTCCCGGGGACGCCATCTTGGGTATCACCTCAGTCGGGCTCTGGCACTTATTCTAGGTCCCCAATTGTCATGACCGATGGTCAGGTCATCAAGAGCTCCTGCATCAAAATCCAGCCTGCGCTGCGATCCCCAGGCTGCTGTATTGGTTTGGCCTCTTAGGGGCCAACCGTCACAGTCAAAGCATCACCAGGCTGCCCTCGCCTCCAAGAATGTATAATCTGCAGGCACCACCGTTTTTTAAGTAGGCAGTCAGAAAGCCCAGTCCTCAAGGGCAGAAGTTATGTGTGCTGTTAACCACCCCCTTTTTGAATCGTTTTTGGCCACCACAAGTGTGGTGGCCAAAAACATGAGTCCCTTGCTCACTGCACCACCAGGATTCAAGCAAGCCGGGCCGACGACCGCTGAAATGCCAGAAACCGGTCCCCGGAAGCTTGTCTCCTTTCCGGTGAAGAATTGGCTTGGTAGTTTGGTCTGCCCTGTTCCCATGAGGCACTGGGTCAGACTAATTTGCATATAGCCAGGTTCTGAACTGGGGTGATGCAGTGAGCTAAATAACGGTGATGGATCAAGCCCTGATCTCTTGACTGGGTAAGAGTGGTCTGCTTAATTCAGACACTCTGTTCATCACCACCCCCTTTTTGAATCGTTTTTGGCCACCACAAGTGTGGCAGGGTATACTCAGACATGAGTCCCTTGCTCACTGCACCACCAGGATTCAAGCAAGCCGGGCCGACGACGGCTGAAATGCCAGAAACCGGTCTCCAGAAGCTTGTCTCCTTTGCGGTGAAGAATTGGCTTGGTAGTTTGGTCTGCCCTGTTCCCATGAGGCACTGGGTCAGACTAATTTGCATATAGCCAGGTTCTGAACTGGGGTGATGCAGTGAGCTAAATAACGGTGATGGATCAATCCCTGATCTCTTGACTGGGTAAGAGTGGTCTGCTTAATTCAGACACTCTGTTCATCACCACCCCCTTTTTGAATCGTTAAGCCACAGCGGCATCTATACTTAGTTGTATTCCACCCTGGAGCATCACCGTTTCGTGTCGCAGGGACCTCCCTTGGCCCGCCAGGATCACCTTGCCGCTCACCTGTGCCTCAATTGCTGGGTGGAATACAAGGTAGTGCCAGGGGTGCCACAGGCTCTGTGTTAGTGTCCTGAATCACAGGCTCCATCGTTGGCTTACAGCCCACAGGGCAGCCATCTCTGGTGATACCTCTGGAAAGCTCTGCGGCTCAATCTTCAATTGTTCCCACGCCACTCTGCTCTGCAAAGGATACGGTGTTGGGGTTGTAGCAGCACCCCCAGCTGCAGTCTGCTTTTGGTCTATGGGCAACTTGGCTCCCGGGTCCTGCCGTCCCCCAGAAGCGCTACCTCACACAGGCTTTTCCACAGTTGGACGTCTATGTGAACCTTTCCCTCCCCCACACAGCAGTGTGGGCTCCTTTTTGGGGCCCGATGGGAGCTCCAGGGTACCTATATGCATTTGCCCTCGTCTGTGGGGTTACAATGCCTTAGGTGTGTCAGGATGTGGCAGGATTATTCTCTCCATGGCGGGAGCTACAGTAGGGCACGTCTTGTCGGCCGCCTTGCTTGGCCACACCCCACCCTAATTGCTATCTTGTTCAACATCAATGTCACCTTTGTCACTCTTGTCCTCCCACTGCACATCTCAATGCCTGTCGGTTCTGCAGCATGTGGTCAAGCAGATTATTATTTGTTTATTTCCACTCTCATTGTTCATGCTGTTTTCATGTAACTTTCCCATGCTTAGTCACAGAACTGCAACTATTTCTTCAAGGTCTTTCCGCTAGATTGAAATGCCCTATTCATTCAAATGACAATCTGTTATATATGTATCTAGTTTGTTCTAACATCTTCGGGTCACATTAGCATTGAAAGGGCAGAATAATTAGTCATGAAGTCGTCTAGTGCTTAGGTGTTGGGGCAATATGGCGTTTTTATAAGTCTGTGCTCTAATTTGCTGATTGAATGATACATTTGCTAACACAACCGTGATTCTTCAGTTTTGTTAATTTCATATTTTTAGACCTGGCACCATTGGCGTGGGTCTCCTTTCCATTTTTTGCTGTTACATCCTTTGTTTTTGCTGTGTGTTGGACTCCGTTTTGCTGGTCTAGATGCTTTGGGCACTTTGCCACTGCTGTTCAGTGCCAAAGTGAAAGTGCTCCCTTTGTAAATTGTTGTTATAGATTAGTGATTCCATGATTGGCATATTTAATTTGCTTTTCAGACCCTAGTATAGTGCACTGTGTGTGCCCAGGGCCTGCAAATCAAATGCTGCTAGTGGGCTGCAGCACTGATTGTGCATCCCAAAGAACCAACCTGTAAAATGTAACTCTGGCCTGCCATTGCAGAGCTTGTGTGCAATCTGGGACTGCCATGTTGGCAAGTGCACATACTTGCCAGTCCCTAAATCTTTTTTTTACATATTAGTCACCCCAAGGTAGGCCCAAGGTACCCCCGTGGGCAGGATGCATTGTCTGTGAAAGGTTGGACATGTCCTCATGTGTGTGGCATGTCCTGATAGTGAAATACTGCCAATTTCGTTTTTTACTATTGCAAGGCTACCTGTTCCCATAGGACAGAATGGGGAGTTTTTTTATAACATCTTATAAACATAACTGACCCTAGGAACAAGGTAGAAAATAAAGTTTAGTATGCCTGAACTCAGAATGTTCGGATGCATCATTTAGTGAGGGTGGTTTTTACATTCTGCGTTTGAAAATACCACTTTTAGAAAGCAGGTGTTTTCTTGCCTAACCATCCAATGTGCCTCTGCTAGGTTTGTGTATTGCATATCTGGCTTTTGGATGACAGGGCCTGGAGAGGGCAGCGGTTCCAGAAGTCTGATGAGTCAGGGCTGGGCTGAAAAGACCTGGGATCCATTAAGAGTAGGGGGAGGAGATTTCCTTTCATCTGAATGGGACTGGTCTGTCTTCAACAATGCTGTCTCCACCTCCTGACAGGAAACTGCTCCAGTGAGGACAGAACTGGTTTTGGCTAGGTACAGACACTCTCTGCCTTCAGAGAACAAATGATTTTGGTGTATAAAAAGAGGGGCCCAGACCCCAGACTTTTAGATCACTTCTGAGAAATAAAGAGGAATCTTTGCCAAGGAGAAGAGCTGGATATGCTGAGGAGAAATACTGCCCCTTTGATCTTTTGCTGTCTGGGGTTGGCCTGCAGTGGCTGCTTGCTGCCAAGGAAAGGAGAAAGGACTGTGCTGTTTGCTGTGTCCCCTGCTTGAAAGAAGATCTCCAAGGGCTTGAAACTGAACTTGCCTCCTGTTCTGAAGTCTCAGGGACATAAAGCCTTCACCCCTTCTGTCTCTTTGCATCTGGAATTGCTGTTTCAGCTGCCACAGAAGGAATTTGCAACACCAACGCCGGTGAGCGACACCGTAACCTGCACCGAAGCCGTGGGCACCGCTCGTGAAGAGCAGGATGCACCGCCCGACTTGCACCGTAGGCCCGACACCTGCTGCCGCCGTGCCTCAACGACTCCGAAGCTGTCAACTAGGTCGTTGCCTGCACTTGAGCCAAGGACACCGCTCGTAAGGTCCGCGTCGTACCTTCCCGACTCGCACCGCAGCCCCGACCTCACCGACACAGTGCTTCATCAACGCAGAGCCGATCCTCGACGTGGGTGACTCCCGAATCCATTGACATCGCATCGTCGTAAGGAACCGCCGCCTCGCCGCCATCATGACGTCACCTCCCCGACACAGAAAGAACCAACGTCTCACGTTCCTTGAACCGCAGTAAGGAACCGAGGCTTCACCTCCCCTGAGGTCGTAAGGAACCAACGCCGCCCAGTGCCAGCTAAGCATCACCTCCCCAAAGCTGTGCACCATCTTTGCTTTCATCATTTCCAAGGTACTGTTCTTTGTGGGCCCGACGCCGAGCACCTCACAGTCGGGCTGTACTTTGGGATTCTCATCTGTCATGACGTCATTATAACTCCAGTGGAGTTATTTGTTGTTATAAGCTTTATTTGAGTAAATTATCTATTTTTGAGGATATCTTGATAACTGTATTGTGAATTTTTGTTGTTTGATCTTGTTTTGGTTCAGATAAAGATTACTTATTTTTCTAAACTGTTGTGGGGTTCATTTGTAGTGTTTTCACTGTATTACTGTATGTGTTTACAAATGTTTTACACACTGCCGCTGAGATAAGCCTGTCTGCTCGTGCCAAGCTACCAAAGGGGTGTGCAGGGGTTATTTTAGGAGTGTATCCCCCTTAGCCTGACTAGAAGCAAGGGCCCCTATTTGTACAAAGGTGCCCACCTCTGCCAACTAGATACCCCCATTTCTAACACATATGCACAAATAATGTAAAAAAACACACAATTTTGACTTTCCTGTTCTACTAGGGGTGCTGCCCGGTTCTTCCACAATTTTGCTGCCCACTTAGACTAATTCTGATTTTGTATTTCTCTGTAATGTGGGGTTGTGAATAATATTGGAATGAATGTTAATATCAATATGAATCATCTCTCAAATTCCATTCTAAGGGGATGAAGGACAAAGATTCCTGCCACCTGGCACACTATGGAGATTATTCAAATCCACACGGAGGGCCAGCTTTGTATCCCAGACACCTATCACCTAATTAGTTTTATCAAAGCCTCACAGAAGATATTTTGTAGGCAAGTCCTGGTGCACCACCTGGACAGGCTTGAGGACAACAACTTAATAACAGAATTCCAGGCGGGTTTCAGAAGTGGCACTAGCACAATCAATCAGATATTCTAATGTAATTGAATTAATTGGAAGACTGCAGCAGCAGAGGTTGACTCTTTGTCGCCTTTGTTAACTTGCATGCAGCCTTTGAGATAGTCCACAAGGCATCACTTTGGTTGATCTTGGACAAGATGGGCAACCCACAAGCCTACTGGCTATACCTGTCTGGTTCATGAACACAACAATGCAAGGGTTAGGTGGGGGGTCTGGAGCAAATCACCAACCCTATAAAAATCTTTTTGGAGTCAGGCAGGGTTATGTCCTGGCCCCACATTGTTCTCATTTTATGTAAACGATGTAGTGGTCAGGCTTGATAGGAATGGCAGCAACTCACCTAAAGTGGCAGGTAAGCAAGTGCCAGCTCTGCTTTTTGCAGACAACACTCTGTTGATCTACAAATTGCTCAGAGGTTGGAAACAGCTTTTGAATGATTTTATCAAATTTTGTAATGAGCATGGGTTGGAGCTCAACAGCACCAAAATAAAGTTTATGACCTTTAATCCCACAAAGAGTAAGGGTAAATTTAAGCTGTATGCTAACAATGAGCCCATAGAACAGGTTTCCCACTTTGACTATCTAGGGATAAGGCTTTCATCAAACCTGGACTAATCTATGCAGGTCTAAACATCCCATTGCTTACATTATACAACATGATTGACAACGATTTTTAATAAAAACCTGCTCAGAGAAAGTCACCCCAGCACTGGAGAAATATAATGTAAAAGGTATTGGTACAATTTGTATGGCTTTGAGATTTGGTGCCATGCAAACTGTGACACCCTAACTTCAGCAGAAAACTGTTTTGTAAGGTCCCTTTTTGTTCTTCCCAGAAGGATTCCCCTGATTCCATTGTTTTTTAAATGGCAATTAGGAAGATCTGCTGAAAGGCTAAGTCCAGGCCTTTGCTTTATTGGCATAGATTCAGGACCTCACCTGAGTTTATAGGGAAACCTTGAGGGATCTTCTGGCTACCCCAGGTGCCTATAATCTACCATGGCTAATGTTTGTCAGAACCTCACTAAGAAAGTTGGGGCCGGAAAAGATTTGGTATAGGCCGAAGGAATCCAATTCTGTCTCTAAATTGGCTATTAAATCTGCCTATGGGGAGTTTGTTTCTGTTGAGGCTTTACGCAGGCGTGAAGGCAGCACTAACCACAGATTTAAACTGTTTCAAAATGCTCCCTGGGTATAAAAAGGAGATTGACAAAGTAACACCCCCTCTAGCTCAGAAACTGTTCCTACGGTTTAGGTACCAGTCCCTTCCCATCCTAGTATTCTGCACAATGTGGATTGGCACACAAAATGAGGGTGACAAGTGTCCAGTGTGCAGAGGGTGCTTGGAGACCGCCCCCACTTATTGTTCTTCTGTCTTGCCTACGACCGTCAGAGGAAAAAATGGCTATTGCCCCTGTGTAAGACCTCGACCATCAGAAAGCATATGGAGGCCCTTAGGATCCTAAGGACGGATGGCTCTAGCTTGGTGTTTTTTTGCAGTTGCAAGATTTCTTATGGCTGCTTGGATTTGGTGATCAAAATGTAGGCGGGCTTGGTGCAGGAGATCGTCTTGTATTTTGTAATATATGCTGCTACACTCCCTGGGGACTGTGTCTCCATGAATTTTAAACTTTGTACTTATTTGTGCTTTTGTGATTGTAATTTTATTGGTTTAAAATTCAGTTTATAACTTGTGTTTTACACCAATTTAGTGGTATTTGTTGCACAAACACACTTTATGTAGCTACTGTGTTCTCCTAGTGTAACACAGACCATAGGTGCTGTAATTACAGCCCCTACAACAAATCACACTGGTCTTGCAACTTGCAAACAGGAGAATTTTGGAATTCCTATTAAGTATTGTATGTATTATAGTGGATCCACAAGTATAAAATATGTACTTTTGAGGTTTTTAATTTGTATTGTATTTATGGATTTGGGTTGGATGGCTTTATATGTGATCTTTTTATATGTGAGCTTTTATGACCCTTGGCAATCAAATACGGAAGAAGAAGAGTCTACAGAGATCTACAGTCCAATAAACTAGTTTCAATACATCTGTGAAAGAAGAAGAACCACCTTGAGTGTTTCGAAAAATTGTCAGTCAATGTGGAATTATTCCTAGAGCGCAAACTGTTACTCCAAAGAATGTCAAAAATCGCTGTAAATGCTGTATAGAATCCAGACTAATAAAACAAAGTAACAGATTTTAGAATATAAACTGTATGTACTAAATTAGAAAAAGAAGAAGAGGCTATTTTAATTTTGATTTTTGATTATCCTTTTTAAAGAAAGGAAGAAAAGCTATATTATTGTTTTAAAGAATGTTTTTTAGCTTTTAGAGATCCATGCTCCTTTTTTGTTTTGATCTAAAAAGAAAATGGTGTACAGCAAATGCTGTAAAATCACTGGTGTAATCTCCTTGATATTGACACTAAGAATCTTAGTTGGCATATTGTTGTGTCTTCTATCTCTAGTGGGATATGACTTCACTGAATTTTAATTTAGTAATGTAGTACATCGAAACAAAGGGAAACCTTAGTGGATTTCACAATAATATTTATATTAACATTTTGAGTGAATATGTGGATAATGAGGGGGCCAAGTACTGTTTTGTATGTACTTGTCTGATGAGTTTCAATGTCTTTCTGGATGATCTTCCTACCTCTGAAAATGGCAAAAAATGGGAATATTAATAAGACATGCTGAGAGTTATGTTATTAGTGGTGATATTCTGGTTGGTGAAGGACCAATTCTGAGAGGGATTAATTATGTGTGTCGTAAGACTGCTTATTTCAATCTGCCATTTAGTTGAGTGTGTTCATGTTATTGTGCTATAGTGTTTCTTAGAGTTTATAACATAAGTGGAGTGAATTATCCTGTTGGTTTGAAGAGAGTGAAATGTGGTTATGGACTATTAGATATATTAAGAGCTATAATTCTATCTATAGGCGTGGATGTATATGATGTGATGATAGATGTTTCTCTATGCTTATGGACCAGCTTGCTTTTAATACTGAACCCTTAACCAAGATTCATTCTGAATTAATTTCTATTTGTTGGTTGACTATGCAAAACCCCTTAGCAATAGATATCCTTCTTGCAAAGGAAGGCGGTGTTTGCAAGGCAGTGAAAGGTAGGAGTGTTGTACTTTCATACCAGGTAACAGGAGGGTTATTCATGCATTTGTGAGTAACATAATTAACATTTCTTGTTAAGTCCAAGTTTAGAAGAGCATGGCTTGTGGAAAATAGTATTTTCCTGTGTTAGTGACATATAAAAGTCTTTTAGCAAGGTATGTGAATTCTTTGATAGCCTGGGAGGGCGCTTGTTATGACTCCTCTTCACTCCTGTAATAATTGTATTGATTTGTGCAATCATCCCATTTCACTTGTTCAATGTTTTTGAGTATTTTTTTTTTCACAACTGCAATGTTTTTGAGTATTTGTTTCCAAAATGTGGCGTAGGGCAAAAGAAAAACTTTAAAAAGAAACAGAGAAGAATTTGAGATGGAGGACGTCAGGATTGTGTTAACAACCAGTAAAAATTGATGGAAGAATCAGTTCAAAAGAAGCAGAAACTGATGCAGGCTGTGTTATAATTGTTGACTACTTTCATTCAATTAACTATGTGTTTAGTGATTACAGAATAATCAGATGGGGGAAGTTGTTAGAGGTTATTATGAATTTATATTTTTGTGCATCATTAACAATGTGGTTGCTTTCGGAACAAATTCTCTGTAATGTATGGAAGTGCATTTTTCAGACCCTGAATGCCTCAATGCCATCTTGTTCAAAATGTTTACACCATTGTCACTCATGTCTTCCCCCTGCAGCCTGTGATCAAGCAGATTATCATTTCTTTATTTTCACTGTCATTGTTCATGTTGTCTTCAATTAACTTTTTTCCTGCTCAGTCACAGAACTGCAACTATTTCTTCAAGGCAGCCGCGGCCCGTGGAGGGAGTTCTGTGGGGCAGAGAGGTGAGGCAAGGGAGGGGCAGGGTGGGGGGTACGAAACACCGGAATACGGATCATTGGAGGTAAGTAAACAATTTAATAAATAAAATGAATTTCGTAGTGCGGCCTGCATTGCAAAATGCGATGCAGCGCGCGCTATGAAATTCATTTTATTTATTAAATTACCTTGCCCAAGCTGCAGTGGGAGGAACTGTGATGCTTGGTGATGGTGTGCTGAGAATCAGAGATGGTGAAATGAACGATGGCGTGGTCAGTCTAGGTAAGATCTGTGACATGGCAAAAACAGTTTATGTTAGTGGAGGTGATGATGGGGTTGAGTGTGTGTCTGGCTTTGTGCATGCGTGCTGTGATCAGTTGGGTGAGGCCAAGGTTGTTCAGGTTCTGCCGTAGGGTCGTGGAGTTGTCATCATGGGGTTGTCAACATGGAAATTGAGAGCGCCGAATAGGACTCAGTGGAAGGAGTCGATTTCTGGGGGGGCAATGAGTTTGGAGATGGCATCACAGAAAGACGGTCTGGGTCCCGGGGGTCTGTTTATGGGGGTGCCTCTTATTGTGGTCCTGGTGTCGGCCTGTAGTTGGAAGTTGAGGTGTTCCATGAGGGGTGAGGTGTCGTCATTGGTGGTGGTGCATTGGAGGGTTTCCTTAAAGATGATGGCGATACCGTGGTCGTGTTTTTTGGTGTGGTCTCTGTGTATGATCTTGCAGCCATCTGGGAATGCTGTGGCAATGTCTGGGTTCGAAGTGGGGCTGAGCCATGTTTTGGTGATGAAGGCGCCATCTGAGAAGAGGGTGGCGATGGTGTCCCAGATTTCTGTGGCATGCTTGTAGAGGGATTCAGCTTTGAGCAAAATGCACTGGAGTGGTGCTGGTTTGTTCATAGAATCCTGGGCGGTAGTGGTACAGGATCCTGTTCTGACTGGCAGCTCTACGGTGTAGGAGAAGTGGCAAAAATGGCAGTTGAAGGGTCCTTTGATAGCTCACGGGGATGAGGTGCAGCAATTGTTGGTTCGGTGTGCAAGGCCAGGAGCTCCTCAGTAGTGTAGCGGAGGGTGGTGGGAGGGCCACAGCCATGTGCACAGAGCACATAGACATTCATCACATACAGACATTTCACACTCCAAGAACCATGGTACCACAGTTTTCTACCACTCTCTGGGGCATATTCTCAAGAACGTGTGATAATTACCGCAAAATTAGCTTAACGCAACTTTTGACATCACAGTCTATTGCTAGAAAACAACGTTAACGTTTTATTCCCAACACGGTGGTAACATGGATAGGCCCTCGATAACGAGTAAAATGTCTGCAAGAAAGTCAAAGCGAAACCGCATAAATGCAAAACAAGAATGCAAAAAAGTTGCGACGAGGTCAATCGCAATACAAAAATCAGCAAAAACCAGCGACAGGCCTGCAATTCACACACATCAGGTGGGAAAAATCACCATAAAAGTAGAACAAAAACATACAAACAAAAGTCAAACAACAGCGAAGCAAAATGGAAGTTCCTGGAGCAAGTACAGAGGACAACCAAAACCAGCCTGGGACCTCGGGGTCAGGGAAGGCCAAGGAGAAGAAGAGTAGGAAGAAACGGTTAAGACACAGGAAAACAGGATCCTGATAACGGAGGTGGTAGAACACCATCAACTACTGTTTGTCACCTCCACTGTGTCATTGACAACAGAAAATGGAATATGGCAGTCCATCGTGGACAAGGTGAAGGCAGTCGGAGTGCTGAAGAGGACAATGGAAGAGGTCAAGAGGCACTGGAATGATGTGAAGCACAAAACCAAGCAGAAACTTGCAAACAACCGGAAGACAGCAATGCAGACTGGAGGTAGAAGTCCAGCACCACAGGAGGACCTGGACGAGATGGAGGAAATAGTGTCCACAGTCATCAGTGGGGAGACAGTGGCAGGAGTTGGGGGACCGGACACTGCTCAACATAACACAACACAACAGCACCAGGGTGAGTAACGACCAGGGACTGAGGGGACGAGGAGAGATGGGCACCATGGCACACATGCACAATTAAGTAGAGCATATCTGCTCACAAACCATGCCCCAGACCCCCAACTCCCACCAAGAGACCAATGTACCCAAGTATGCAAAATCCCAGCACTGTACAAGCACAGAAGTCAAAGGCACACCGCATGTAAGGAAGAAGGGGCAGCAAAATCAGAGCTGCAGGTGCGACTCCCCAAAATGCAGCACACACACACACATAGCATGCAGAGCACATCAACATTGACAACGATGTGGTACAAACCGCAACACGTCCACAACAGGACACAACTGGTGCCGCATGTGGGAAGAAACTGGCCAAACACATTTAGCATTGCAGGCAAATGTGAGTTGATAATGTACAAGTACAAACACACATCCTTGATCTTGTCAAAATGTCCATTGTCCCACATCAAATAGGCAGCTCCTCCCAAACAGTCACAATGTACCATGTCATGCAGTCTGTATGTAAACATGTACAATGCGTCAACATACATGTGAACACAACGTTAAACTTCATCTCCTCTTCACATTCAGAGGGAAGTCCAACACCTCCTGCAGAGCAGCCCGAACCTCTTTTCTCTGATGACAAAGAGGACCACCGCACCTTCGGCTCCAACGCCCTCCAACAGCTCGTGGAGAGCCTCCGCAGCCCACCTGCAAGATCAGGGCAGCCGAGCAGCTACGAGGAGACCCTACCACCTGCACAGACAACACAGCAGGCAGCACCCACCTTCACAGCTGCCACCCAGGACCCCCATGAAGAACACATGGCCTCCCAACGCTGTGTGTTGGGGTGCCAGGATAATCT